>NC_058519.1:644010028-645335743 GCF_904849725.1 Hordeum vulgare subsp. vulgare | reverse complement strand
GGTCATCCTATATATCAATCTTCGTTTCCGGACCATTCCGGAAACCCTCGCGTGACGTCCGTGATCTCATCCGAGACTCCGAACAACATTCGGTAACCAACCATATAACTCAAATACGCATAAAACAACGTCGAACCTTAAGTGTGCAGACCCTGCGGGTTCGAGAACTATGTAGACATGACCCGAGTGACTCCTCGGTCAATATCCAATAGCGGGACCTGGATGCCCATATTGGATCCCACATATTCTACGAAGATCTTATTGTTTGAACCTCAGTGCCAAGGATTCATATAATCCCGTATGTCATTCCCTTTGTCCTTCGGTATGTTACTTGCCCGAGATTCGATCGTTAGTATCCACATACCTATTTCAATCTCGTTTACCGGCAAGTCTCTTTACTCGTACCGTAATACAAGATCCCGCAACTTACATTAAGTCACATTGCTTGCAAGGCTTGTGTGTGATGTTGTATTACCGAGTGGGCCCCGAGATACCTCTCCGTCACACGGAGTGACAAATCCCAGTCTCGATCCATACTAACTCAACGAACACCTTCGGAGATACCTGTAGAGCATCTTTATAGTCACCCAGTTACGTTGCGGCGTTTGATACACACAAAGCATTCCTCCGGTGTCAGTGAGTTATATGATCTCATGGTCATAGGAACAAATACTTGACACGCAGAAAACAGTAGCAACAAAATGACACGATCAACATGCTACGTCTATTAGTTTTGGGTCTAGTCCATCACATGATTCTCCTAATGATGTGATCCCGTTATCAAGTAACAACACTTGCCTATGGCCAGGAAACCTTGACCATCTTTGATCAACGAGCTAGTCAACTAGAGGCTTACTGGGGACAGTGTTTTGTCTATGTACCCACACAAGTATTGTGTTTCCAATCAATACAATTATAGCATGGATAATAAACGATTATCATGAACTAAGAAATATAATAATAACTAATTTATTATTGCCTCTAGGGCATATTTCTAACAGTCTCCCACTTGCACTAGAGTCAATAATCTAGTTCACATCACCATGTGATTCCAATGAATCCAACACCCATATAGTTATGGGGTCTGATCACGTTTTGCTCGTGAGAGAGGTTTTAGTCAACGGTTCTGAAACTTTCAGATCCGTGTGTTCTTTACAAATATTTATGTCATCTTATAGATGCTGCTACTATGTGCTATTCGGAAATACTCCAAATATCTACTCTACTATACGAATCCGTTTCACTACTCATAGTTATTCGGATTAGTGTCAAAGCTTGCATCGACGTAACCCTTTACGACGAACTCTTTAACCACCTCCATAATCGAGAAAAATTCCTTAGTCCATCAGTTACTAAGGATAAATTTTGACCGCTGCTAGTGATTCAATCATGGATCACTCTGTGTACCTCTCAACAGACTTTGAGTCAAGGCACTCATCAGGTGCGGTACCCAGCATGGCATACTTCAGATTCTACGGCCAAGGCATAGAAGACGA
Organism: Hordeum vulgare subsp. vulgare; assembly: GCF_904849725.1. NCBI lineage: Eukaryota > Viridiplantae > Streptophyta > Magnoliopsida > Poales > Poaceae > Hordeum > Hordeum vulgare. Next base: position 645,334,247 of record NC_058519.1, on the reverse strand, counting down.
CCTTCGTCTATTCTCTTTATTATGCTGGGGTCGGGTTTTGAGTCTTACTCAAATTCACACCTCACAACGCAACCAAGAACTCCTTCTTTGCTGATCTATTTTGAACTCCTTCAAAACTTGTCAAGGCATGCATCTTGTTGAAACTTCTATTAAGCGCTTTCAATCTATCTTCATAGATCTTTGATGCTCAACGTTCAAGTAGCGCAATCCAGGTATTCCTTTAAAAACTCCTTTCAAACAACCTTGTATGCTTTACAGAAATTCTACATTACTTCTGATCCACAATATGTCAACCACATATACTTATCAGAAATTCTATAGTGCTCCCACTCACTTCTTTGGAAATACAAGTTTCTCATAAACCTTGTACAAACCCAAAATCTTTGATCATCTCATCAAAGTGTATATTCCAACTCCGAGATGCTTGCACCAGTTCATTGAAGGATCGCTGGAGCTTGCATACTTGCTAGTATCTTTAGGATCGACAAAACCTCCTGGTTGTATCACATACAATGTTTGCTCAAGGAAACCGTCGAGGAAACAATGTTTTGACATCCTATGTGCAATATTTCATAAATAATGCAGCAACAACTAACATAATTCTAACAGACTTTTAGCATCGCTACGAGTAAGAAAGTCTCATCATAGTCAACTGTTTGATCTTGTCGGAAACATCTTTGCGACAAGTCGAGCTTTTCTTAATAGTGACTTATCATCATCATCGTCTGTCTTCCTTTTAAAGATCCATCTTTACTCAATAGTCCTATGACCATCAAGTAGTTCTTCCAAAGTCTACACTTTGTTTTCATACATGGATCCTCTCTCGGATTTCATGGCCTCCAGCCATTTGTCGGAATCCGGGCCCACCATTGCTTTCTCCATAACTCATAGGTTCACTGTTGCTCAACAACATGACCTCCAAGACAGGGTTACCGTACCACTCTGCAGTAGTACGCGACCTTGTCAACCTACGGGATTTGTAGTAACTTGATTCGATGCTCGATGATCACCATCATCAGCTTTCACTTCAATTGGTGTAGGTGCCACAGGAACAACTTCCTGCGCCCTGCTACACATTGGTTGAAGTGATGGTTCAATAACCTTATCAAGTTCTACCACCCTCCCACTCAATTCTTTCGAGAGAAACCTTTCCTCGAGAAAGGATCCGTTTCTAGAAACAAACACTTTGCTTTCGGATCTGAGATAGGAGATGTACCCAACAGTTTTTCATATCCTATGAAGATGCATTTATCCGCTTTGGGTTCGAGCTTATCAGACTGAAACTTTTTCACATAAGTGTCGAAGCCCCAAACTTTCAAGAAACGACAGTTTAGATTTCTCTAAACCTCAGTCTATACTGTGTTATCTCAACGGAAATACGCGGTGCCCTATTTAAAGTGAATGCGGTTGTCTCTAATGCATAACCCATAAACGATAGTGGTAATTCGATAAGAGACATCATAGCATGCACCATACCAAATAGTGCGTGGCTATGACGTTCAGACACATCATCACACTATGATGTTCCAGGTGGCATGAACTGCAAAACAATTTCCACATTGTCTTAACTGCCTACCAAAACTCGTAACTCAGATATTCATTTCTATGATCATATCATAGACAGTTTATCCTCTTGTTACGACGAACTTCACTCCGAAACAGAATTGAACTTTTCAATATTTCAGACTTGTGATTCATTAAGTAAATACTCTTGTATCTACTCAAATCGTCATTGAAGTAAGAACATAATGACATCCACTGCGTGCCTCAACACCCATTGGACTGCATACATCAAAATGTATCACTTCCAACAAGTTACTATCTTGTTTCATCTCAATGAAAATAAGGCCTTGCTCATGTGGTGTAATTTGCATGTCACTAGTGATTCAAAATCAAGTGAGTATAAAGATCCATCAGCATGGAGCCTCTTCATGCAATTTATACCAACATGACTCAAGCGGCAGTGCCACAAGTAAGTGGTACTATCATCATTACCTCGTATCTTTTGGCACCAATATCATGAACATGTGTAACACTACAATCGAGATTCAATAAACCATTGAAGGTGATTATTCAAGCAAATAGAGTAACCATTATTCTCTTTAAATGAATAATCGTATTGCAATAAACACGATCCAATCATGTTCATGCTTAACGGAAGCACCAAATAACAATTATTTAGGTTTAACACAAATCCCGATGGTAGAGGGAGCGTGCGACGTTTGATCATATCAACCTTGGAAACACTTCCAACACGTATCGTCACCTCGCCTTTAGCTAGTCTCCGTTTATGCCGTAGCTTTCATTTCGTGTTACTAATCACTTAGCAACCGAACCGGTATCCAATACCCTCGTGCTACTAGGAGTACTAGTAAAGTACACATCAACATCATGTATATCAAATATATTTCTTTCGACTTTTGCCAGCCTTCTTATCTACCAAGTATCTAGAGTTGCTCCGCCTCAGTGACTGTTCCCCTCATTACAGAAGCACTTAGTCTCGGGTTTGGGTTTAATCTTGGGTCTCTTCATTAGTGCAAAAATTGTTTTGCCGTTTCACGAAGTATCCCTTCTAGCCCTTGCCTTATTTCTTGAAACTTAGTGGTTTTACTAACCATCAACTATTGATGCTCCTTCTTGATTTCTACTTTCGCAGTGTCAAACATCGCGAATTGCTCAAGGATCATTGTATCTATCCTTGATATGTTATAGTTCATCACGAAGCTCTCACAGCTTGATGGCAGTGGCTTTGGAGAACCATCACTATCTCATCTGGAAGATTAACTCCCACTTGATTCAAGCGATTGTCGTACTCAGATAATCTGAGCACCCGCTCAACGATTGAGCTTTTCTCCCTTACTTTGTGGACAAAGAATCTTGTCAGAGGTCTCGTACCTCTTAACAAGGGCACAAGCATGAAATCACAATTTCATCTCTTTAGAACATCTCTTATGTTCCGTAACGTTTCAAAACGTCTTCGGTGCCTTGCTTCTAAGCCATTAAGTATTTTGTACTGAACTATCGTGTAGTCATCAGAAACGTGTATGTCGGATGTTCACAGCATCCACAGACGACGCTCGAGGTGCAGCACACCGGGTGGTGCATTAAGGACATAAGCCTTCTGCGCAGCAACGAGGACAATCCTCTGCAAAGTTTGCTACTATCAACTTGCAACTAAATTTTCTCTAGGAACATATAAAAATAGTAGAGCTATAGCGCAAGCTACATCGTAATTCGCAAATACCATTAGACTATGTTCATGACAATTAGTTCAATTTATCATATTACTTAAGAACTACCACTCAAAAAGTACATCTCTCTAGTCATTTGAGTGGTACATGATCCAAATCCACTATCTCAAGTCCGATCATCACGTGAGTCGAGAATAGTTTCAGTGGTAAGCATCTCTATGCTAATCATATCAACTATACGATTCATGCTCGACCTTTCGGTCTCATGTGTTCCGAGGCCATGTCTGCACATGCTAGGCTCGTCAAGCTTAACCCGAGTGTTCCGCGTGTGCAACTGTTTTGCACCCGTTGTATGTGAACGTTGAGTCTACCACATTCGATCATCACGTGGTGTCTCGAAACGAAGAACTGTCGCAATGGTGCACAGTCGGGGAGAACACAATTTCGTCTTAAAATTTTAGTGAGAGATCACCTCATAATGCTACCGTCGTTCTAAGCAAGATAAGGTGCATAAAGGATTAACATCACATGCAATTCATAAGTTACATGATATGGCCATCATCATGCGCTTCTTGATCTCCATCACCAAAGCACCGACACGATCTTCTTGTCACCGGCGTCACACCATGATCTCCATCATCATGATCTCCATCAACGTGTCGCCATCGGGTTGTCGTGCTACTCATGCTATTACTACTAAAGCTACGTCCTAGCAATATAGTAAACGCATCTGCAAGCACAAACGTTAGTTTAAAGACAACCCTATGGCTCCTGTCGGTTGCCGTACCATCGACGTGCAAGTCGATATTAACTATTACAACATGATCATCTCATACATCCAATATATCACATCACATCGTTGGCCATATCACATCACAAGCATACCCTGCAAAAACAAGTTAGACGTCCTCTAATTGTTGTTGCATGTTTTACGTGGTGACCATGGGTATCTAGTAGGATCGCATCTTACTTACGCAAACACCACAAGGGAGATATATGAATTGCTATTTCACCTCATCCAAGGACCTCCTCGGTCAAATATGATTCAACTAAAGTTGGAGAAACCGACACTCGCCGGTCATCTTTGAGCAACGGAGTTACTCGTAGCGATGAAACCAGTCTCTCGTAAGCGTACGAGTAATGTCGGTCCGAGCCGCTTCGATCCAACAATACCGCGGAATCAAGAAAAGACTAAGGAGGGCAGCAAAACGCACATCACCGCCCACAAAAACTTTTGTGTTCTACTCGAGAAGACATCTACGCATGAACCTAGCTCATGATGCCACTGTTGGGGAACGTCGCATGGGAAACAAAAATTTTCCTACGCGCACGAAGACCTATCATGGTGATGTCCATCTACGAGAGGGGATTTCCGATCTACGTACCCTTGTAGATCGCACAGCAGAAGCGTTAGTGAACGCGGTTGATGTAGTGGAACGTCCTCACGTCCCTCGATCCACCCCGCGAACCATCCCACGAACCGTCCCGCGATCCGTCCCACGATCCGCTCCGATCTAGTGCCGAACGGACGGCACCTCCGCGTTCAGCACACGTACAGCTCGACGATGATCTCGGCCTTCTTGATCCAGCAAGAGAGACGGAGAGGTAGATGAGTTCTCCAGCAGCGTGACGGCGCTCCAGAGATTGGTGGTGATCTAATCTCAGCAGGGCTCTGCCCGACCTCCGCAGAAACGCGATCTAGAGGTAAAACCGTGGAGGTATGTGGTCGGGCTGCCTTGGCAAAAGTTGTCTCAAATCAGCCCTAATAGCTCCATATATATAGGAGGAGGGAGGGGAGGCTTGCCTTGAGGCTCAAGGAGCCCCAAGGGCTGCGCCACCAAGGGAGGAGGAGTCCTCCTCCAATCCTAGTCCAACTAGGATTGGAAAGTGGAGTCCTTCTCTCCTTTCCCACCTCCTTTTTTTTATTTCTCTTTGATTTTCTATCCTTGGCGCATAGGACCTTCTTGGGCTGTCCCACCAGCCCACCAAGGGCTGGTGCACCACCCCCAAGGCCTATGGGCTTCCGCGGGGTGGGTTGCCCCCCCCCCCCGGTGAACACCCGGAACCCATTCGTCATTCATGGTACATTCCCGGTAACTCCGAAAACCTTCCGGTAATCAAATGAGGTCATCCTATATATCAATCTTCGTTTCCGGACCATTCCGGAAACCCTAGTGACGTCCGTGATCTCATCAGGGACTCGAAACAACATTCGGTAACCAACCATATAACTCAAATACGCATAAAACAACGTCGAACCTTAAGTGTGCAGACCCTGCGGGTTCGAGAACTATGTAGACATGACCCGAGTGACTCCTCGGTCAATATACAATAGCGGGACCTGGATGCCCATATTGGATCCCACATATTCTATGAAGATCTTATCGTTTGAACCTCAGTGCCAAGGATTCATATAATCCCGTATGTCATTCCCTTTGTCCTTCGGTATGTTACTTGCCCGAGATTCGATCGTTAGTATCCACATACCTATTTCAATCTCGTTTACCGGCAAGTCTCTTTACTCGTACCGTAATACAAGATCCCGCAACTTACATTAAGTCACATTGCTTGCAAGGCTTGTGTGTGATGTTGTATTACCGAGTGGGCCCCGAGATACCTCTCCGTCACACGGAGTGCCAAATCCCAGTCTCGATCCATACTAACTCAACGAACACCTTCGGAGATACCTGTAGAGCATCTTTATAGTCACCCAGTTACGTTGCGACGTTTGATACACACAAAGCATTCCTCCGGTGTCAGTGAGTTATATGATCTCATGGTCATAGGAACAAATACTTGACATGCAGAAAACAGTAGCAACAAAATGACACGATCAACATGCTATGTCTATTAGTTTTGGGTCTAGTCCATCACATGATTCTCCTAATGATGTGATCTCGTTATCAAGTAACAACACTTGCCTATGGCCAGGAAACCTTGACCATCTTTGATCAACGAGCTAGTCAACTAGAGGCTTACTAGGGACAGTGTTTTGTCTATGTATCCACACAATTATTGTGTTTCCAATCAACACAATTATAGCATGGATAATAAACGATTATCATGAACTAAGAAATATAATAATAACTAATTTATTATTGCCTCTAGGGCATATTTCCAACACCTTGAGCCTCAAGGCAAGGCCCCTCCCCTCCCACCTATATATACGGAGGTATTAGGGCTGATTTGAGATAACTTTGCCACGGCAGCCTGACCACATACCTCCACGGTTTTTCCACTACATCAACCGCGTTTATTAACGCTTCTGTTGTGCGATCTACATGGGTACGTAGATCTGAAATCCCCCACGTAGATGGACATGACCATGATAGGTCTTCGTGCGCGTAGGAATTTTTTTGTTTCCCATGCGACGTTCCCCAACAGAAATTGGTGTCGGGGAAATACCGTCCCTTTAGAACTCATGCATATAGAGAGTCAGGGTTGGTCAGAAACCGCCACCCATGCTTCCCCGGCATAGCAAGGTTAAAAAGATGCGGGTTTCTGAACCCCATCCCTCCTTTACACTTGGGTGTTGTCAAATCTTTCCAGGACACCCAATGTAGATTTTTTTTGTCAAGAGAGCTTCTTGAGAAGTATTTTGCCATAGGCGAAGTTAAGCTCTTACAAACTTTCTTGGTAAGGACGAAAGTACTCATCGGGTAGGTTGGGATAGCGTTTACCACAAATTTCAGCAATGTCTCACGGCCTGCACAAGCTAATAGCTTGTACGACCACCCCTGAATTTTTGAAAGGGCTCTCTCACTAAGGTGGTCAAAGGTTTCACTTGTAATCCTACCAACAGGAGTAGGGGGACCCAGGTATTTCTCACAGAAAGCCTCAACCTGAATGTTCAAGGTTGCCTTCAAAACCTGTCTCAAAGGAGTTGGTGTATTGGTGCTGAAGTAGATATAACATTTATCTCTTTTAATAGACTGTCCCGAGGCATCTCCATAGATTCTTAAGATTTCATTCAACCTCTGCGCACGTTGTGTTTGCCACATCCCACATGGTTGACTCACCGAAAAAGGGTTCCCCCCCCCCCCCCGCTTTGTATTACAAAGCAACCAACTCCGAAACATCCAGTGATAGGTGCTGGGACGGAAACAACACATGCTCGCCCAAAAGAATCAACAGAGAAAGCATAACAGAAACAGATGCCGACAACGGCGGATCAACGAAAACGGAGAAGCCTCGCGACCGCTGCGCCCACGGATGAACACCCACCAAGCTCCTAGACTCCGAGACGCCGATACCAATCAACACCTTCAAGAAGGTACGCGACGATGACGATGTTGTTGCTAAGGGTTTCCCCCGGTACGCGGTGAGGGGAAAGGAAGGGTAGCCCTGACGTCCTCCAGGGAGGTCTTGCGGCACCGCAGGCGCCACCGCGACGGTGTCGACCATGCCGACAGGGATTTCTCCTGATCCCAACCTCCACCTCAGGCGCATCGGAACCCGCCACCAAACCGACCACCACCCCGCACCAACACGAACTTGAAGCTTCCCATGCCGTCTCACCATAGCAACGCGAGGAGGGGCCTGCACGACAAAGAAGAGGAGCCGGGACTAGGGGCAACACCACCGTCGGCACGCGGGAGGTCCCAACCTCCACTGTCAACGACGGTAACCGACCGGACGCAATAGCAGGAGCAAACCAGGCCCGTGGCCACAGGCCCGACTGGGACTGCATATGCCCATAAAGCTCCCACCTTCACGCTGCACAAAGCACGCTGTCTGCGACGCGGCCCCCAGTCCATGCCGCTCCTCCTCACCTCCTCACAGAAAGCATCATAGTCGCGGTAACACGACCATTCCGCCCCGCCGCTAAGTGGAAGCACCACCACCACGCTCACCGCCGGCCACCTCCACCAAGGCGCCAGACCGCCATCAGCCTAGCTGCACCACCCCCGCGCGCCCGCGACGGAGGGGACCAACCGCAGTCGTTGAGAGCCCGAAGCCGGACCCCAGCCACCACTCACGCCGACCGCGGCCCGTGTCGCCTAGGCAGTTCTGCCGTCAAGACGCTACCGGAACCCGCCTACGCACGCCCCACCATGGCCGCCGCCGCGCCACCGGCGGATCTGCAGCAGAGGCCACCAGGGCAGCCACCACAACCCACAAGCAGCCACCCGGCGCGTCACCGCCTGCTGCACAGAGGGGCCAGGACCGTGCTTGCAGGGCCAGATCCGGGCCGGATCCACGCCCACGCCGCCGCAAGAGAGCCCCCCACACACGGCGCCACAGCGGGCCGCCACGTAGCCGTCGCGCCGCGAGCCGACGCCCCACCACCGCGGCGCAACACCTGCCACCACACCGCCGCCAGGAGCCGCCGCCGCCGCGCCGTCGGGCCGGCGTCCGCCTGACGCCTCTGCCCTAGTCAGGTTGCCCCGCGCCAACCACCACCGAGGGGAGAGGGGAGAAGGCGCCCCGCCGCCAGCCACCGCGAGGGCTTTGTCCCGGTGGCAGGGGATGGCAGAGAAGGTCGCGGAAGGGTGGATGTGGCTTCGCCGCCTGGGTCGCCCACGGGGGAGCGACGCGGGGCCAAGGGGATTTTTTCCCACATGGCTGACTCCCGATGAAAAAACTGGTATATGTATTGCCTACTTGATATACCCCATGCATGTACAGGTGGTGCTCATGGAATGGAAAAGAAAATCCATTTAACCAGTCTTTAAAAAAATTCCGACAAAAAAGAAATGTCTAAAAAAGAAGTAGTCCGAGAGCGCGAGGGAGAGCAGCAGCCCTTCCATGGAAGCAGGCTTGCAGCAGTCTCGGATGAGACGTACTCGCAGATTTAGCGTTGAGCCATCTCAAAACTATCAATAATAGAATAGAGATTAGCAAAAGTAACCGTGCGTTGCATCGGATGAAAAATAAAAAAAAAAGTTATCATTAACCTTTGTATGCTGTAATTTAATGTGTCATTTATTGCACCAGGAGAAAAAGAACCTCACACATGTTTAGTAACTCATTCATGTTGCCACTTTTCATGTTGGACACTGTCATCGATGATGGTATAGGAGTTTTGGTATCCGTAATTTGATTTTTTTTAAAATCCATGTAATTATCTCTGATGACACCTTCAACATCGCAGAATGGAAGAGTTATGATGCATTAAAGTGGGATTGTTTATGTAAAAATTATTTGATAATTTTTTTGAGAAAGAAAATTATTCGATAATATTCAAAAGCTAACAGGTTTTTAGTATGTTGTTACATTTTTAAAAAATGTTGTTTGTTTGTTTGATTTATTTGCAAGATTATATTCCATTTCCTTTCTTTTGCACTATCTAGACTTCGCCCTAACACAAGTATTTCACGCCGACATTCGTAGGCTCCATCTCTAAAAAAGACACAAACACTTCGAAGAGAGGAGTATACACTCATTTTGTTCCACATGAACGCTGGTCCTCCTGTAGCTCGCGGCCTCCCTCCTCTTAGCTCTTGTGCCGCCGCCGCCGCTCTCTTCCGGTCGCCTGCCATGGCTGGCCACCGAGCGTCTACTTCGGCCCCTGCCTCGCTCCACCTCCTTTCGTGTTGGCCACACATCGGTGCTCCTATCCCTTTTCTTATTGACTCTCGTGACGGCTTGCTGATTTAAAATCAAAGATGTATATAAATTGATTTATCAGAGGCGAGGGGGGATTAATAAAGTAGGGACGTGCTTTATTTATACACACATTGTAACTTTGTCTCAATGGGCCTTCAATGCTTGAGTGTTAGGACCGGAGTTTGATCCGAGACCCATTGACGATTTGTTTTGGGCTGGCACCGCATCTATACTTATACTATACTTATACTAATTAGGGACTCTCAATAAATTCCCACGTTAATTAAAAAATTAGGACCGTTCATTTAATGGGACCGAGTTATAACGGTCTAGATTAGCCCGAGTACACGTTAATTAGAAAATTAGGACCGTTCATTTAATGGGACCGAGTTATAACGGTCTAGATTAGCCCAAGTAATTTCCGGATTAATCATAAATACTCCCACCCCACGTGACCTAACCCTGACTTCTCCCCACGTACATCTTTCTCCAATCTTAGTTTCCTACATGCCACCGTGATAGCAGATGCCATGCGTCATATCCAGTGTCATATCTATGGTTTAGATGAAATAATCAATCGTGGCAGTCTAAGCCCTAAAGCAATCCCATCTGCAGTCTTACCCCAACAAGGATCTAAAGCAGTCCATTAAGTCTGTTCCCAATCTTCTTTCCTCGATGACTGTTGAATCTCGGCAACCCCAAGTCCAAAGCCATGACGCAAATCATGGTGGCCGAGGAGGAGGTTGACCTTCAATCCACTCAGCTTCTAGACCTTGACCAAACATCAATGCATGTTCGAAGCTACAACGGAGGAGGTTCATCGAGGGCAGTTTGGATCAGATCGTATATTGTCACCATTGTTTGTAAAGCTTCAGCGTGAAGGAACTATGGCAGACTGATGGTGCCGTGGTTTAGCTTCTTTATACTGCTGGAGTTCGTCCCCTATGCAGGCAAGTAATCCATTATCTTGAATTTAGGATGAATTCTACAACCGTCTCAATTAATCATAAATTCCCAATAAATTATATTAATCGTATGACTAAAAAAAGGGTACTGTATATGCCCATCTATCACCTAACAGTTTTGTTCATTAGCTGATCATGCACTCTACGGAAGGAGGAGAATCACTCTACGGGTGGTCTGCAATTTTGCATCTCCTACAGTAGAAGATGGTTGATGGAGGTTGTGTCAGTACGTACGACTGTTTGAAGTTAATTGGGTAGGTGCAGTCATTGGTGTGCTGCTAAGTACTCCCTCCGTTTCTAAATATAAGTCTTTGTAGAGATTTTATTAGAGGATTACGTACGGATGTATATAGACATACTCTAGAGTATATATTCATTCATTTTTCTTTGTATATAGTCACCTTGTAAAATCTCTTAAAAGACTTATATTTAGAAACGGAGGGAGTAGAAGAACTGTGCCCCGCAAAAAAAAAAGGTAGAACTGTGGCAGCATAGCACAAAGCTATTCATCTCCTTGACACAATTCAGTTTCGTTGCAGATCACACCTACGTACTACTCCCATCAATGGGAAATTAGCTATGTATCCTTAAATTATTCGCTTAAGATAATAGTTCTTCATATAATTTGCATGTAGTATCCTATTCAAACTGTTCATGATATGTCCACAATTTTAACCGTGAGTTCTTCAATTGATGTTATATGTTCTATAGGAATAGGTCGTGTAGCTAATGTTTAATACTCCTTCCGTTCCTAAATATAAGTCTTTATACAGATTTCACTAGTGGATTACATGCGGATGTATATAGACATACTTTAGAATATACATTCAATCATTTTGCTCCGTATGTAGACACTTAGTGAAATCGCTTAAAAGACTTATATTTAGGAACGGAGGAAGTATATGTTAATTCATGGTCTGATCCACTTTCCAATGTTTTTCCTAACATATATACTCATCTAATGCTTTTACATGACATCTGATATAGGATAATACACCAATATTTTCTCTTACTTCCAGCAGATGCTTAACTATGTTATCCAGTTTCCAATCTGTAGATAGATCGCTAAATGAGTTGTACTAGGAACCTATTAGGATATTATATTATTTTTAGTTATTCTCATACGGGATATGCACAGCTTTTACTCAGTTCTAATTAAACCAGAAGCACCTACTAATAAATGAACTAAACGTATATTTGTTCGTGCACAATGCCCAATTACTTCTTTTCAGATAAAAAGACCAAGTTACTTTCGTATGTTGCGTGATGGTTCCCATAATTCATTGATACTACGAAACAACCTATGCACAAGGCAATATATTTTCCCGTGTAGTAGTCCAACCCAATTTCATTCCAACATGAGAAAACTTGTGGATACACCATCTCTGCCCCTCACACGGCCTGATGGCTGATTGTGTCCTCATCTCTGTCCTCCTCTTCCTCCTCCTCTCCCCTCACTCCCACCTGCCGTAGCATCACTGTGACATCTGTATGCCTCCAATTTGTCGCATTTTTGGAGCACGAGAAAACTACAAGAGGCTAACAAGGCTACATACTACATAACTATGGTAGGTTGTTGGCACTGCTGTTCACCTTCTTCATATCCTTGGATGTTGGACTCTACGCCGGCCTCTCCCATCTTGAGTGTTCGTGGCTGCATGATCTGAGCATCGGCTTGGATGGCGTCCAATAAAGACACCATGCATTACTGGCAGGGTAGATTCTGACACACACAAGTATATGATCTAAGCTTTCCTTTGGCCCAAAACGCACACATACTACAGCCAAGATTAATCGGCATCATTGACCAGCTCGGCCAATGCTTTTGTCCTACAACAAAACACATCAGCGCCAACATGTGTGGGATGAGAAGGCGCTGGGCTGCATGCCAGTGTGGGCCGATGCCGGGGGACAAGATGACACTCTCAGCCTCGGAGATGCTCCCGATGCACTGCAAGCAGCATTGCAAATTCGGAGTACGGTCTTTCTATTCCCATCTTCATTTCCTTTGTGTATAAATTGCTAACTGCATGTACATGACAGATAGCAACAACAAATTGTAAAACAATCCCTCACATATAGGCTATACCACATGGGAAAGATCATGAATGTTGCGGCTCAATTATAATCTAGATTTTGTTTTTAGATGTTTTGAGAGTAGTGTTCGTAATTACAGATGAAAACATAATCCTATTGTTGTTGTGGCCTCTTGATTTCTCCATCATAACAAGAAGAGGAAGTGTACACATGTTGAAGTCACGTTTAGGCAGCAATGTGAGTGGTATGTAAGAAAACATTGTCTAATGGCCGACTATATGTTTCTTGAATAAAAATAATTATACAATATGATTACATGACGCTGCAGATCCTAGAAAAATATAAATGAGATTGCACAATAAATTTTTTGGTGACCATGATTATATGTATATTAGTTTAGTCATAGTATATCATCAACATATTTATTTTTATGTTCTATTTTGTAATGCTGATATGTTCACAAAAGTAGTAATATTAGTAGTAGAAACTAATATTTTTGTACCATTATTAGTAGTACAATTTATCACAAAAAGTGTGAACCAATGATTGTAAATCTTTTCCCACAACATAAGCTATTACTTGAATGTGATAAGGTGAGATAGTATTATGACCAAATGTTACGAGTGCAAGTTAATTATTATATCACATAAATAACTGAATCATTTCATTTCATTGTCTGACAAAATAAGTATTCCCTCAATTTGAATTTATTCGTATATGAGTATTATCTCGAGTTAGACTTCTACAATACCGAAACAATATCATTAGATTCATTATTGAATATATTTACACATCTTATAAGTTTTGAAAAATGAACTTATTAGGAAGTATAGAAACCAGTCGGCCCACGCAACCCACCAGATGAATTTAAATTGACCTGCGACAAAATTAATTACCATTCACCCTATTAGGGTAGCCCGTGCGAATGCACGGGTTGACGACTAATGACTTTAATGGAGGACGCGTACTGACAACTTTTTAATACCACATCGAATCGGCAGATAAAAAATAAAATATTTTACAAAAATTACCGTAAACGGACAGAAACACTACGTGTTTTATTATATTATATATATATATACTAGCAAACATGCCCGTACATTGCTGCGGGCATGAAATGAATCTAGAGTTCATGTGGCATTTGCATAAGGATCCACTTTATAAAGATCCCATTGTATTCCAAAAGCTCGTAATTTCTTCTCTGGTAATAAAACCCACGGCTTCAAATCGCTCTAAAGAACTTAAATTATGTGTAGAAAGATGTTGATATACAATAATCTTATGTAAAAGTTATTACAAAAATCTAAACATTTATTTATCAGCGGCTACCTCTTCAGTATGAAACTAATTGTACACCATCCGCATACATGTAGCAGCTTCAAATAGGTCATATATTAATTCCTATATCTCAAAATATCAGCTGTTATGAGGGGCGAAACGGGACCCAAGCAAGATAACATTGTTGTCGCACTTTCTCAACTCTTCATCCCTTTCTATCTCACCAACGACATCGATGACATTCAAAGTTAAGGATATCTTGATGGTAAGCAGATACCAGTGTGCCTCAAATATCTTCTTTCTTAAGAAATATTTATTTCCAACATTTCATTCGCTCTTAATTATTGCATCTAGTGATGTAAAAACAGCAGCAAGTAACTACAAACAAACAACAATACTACGAGAGTAACGACAAACAACATCAAGTAATTATAATCGGTGTTTATTTGGATTTTTTAATCGGTACTCCATGCATAGCCATCCAACAGCTTCCACTCTATGCAATTTCTCTTTTTTTTTGATGTGAAAAACCATGCATTCCATCAGCAGCAGCAGTTACATTAGAAGGAAAATTCGAGAGCCACACAGTGTGGCCTCCATTTGGCACTATGGCTTCATGAGGGCAACTCCAACACGGGACCCTAAGTTATCTGGGTCAGGGTAAACGAACAAAAGATACGGCTCAACGCACAATCCCATCTGAAAAAATACGTTCATTTCTAGTCCAGCTTGCTCCAAGCTGGACACAAACTGGTCCGTGAAAGAACATCACCTTTACTTTATTTGCTTTATTAATTAAAAAACAGGAAAACAATTACGTGTCAACACGGGTGAATGCTAGCTAGAAAAGAGGCGTTTTCTCCGAAAGTTTACTTGTCGGTGACCCCACCACAGAACCTCCCCCTAAACCCGCTGTTGCCGCCGCTTGCGCCCATCACAATCCCGTGTGCCAGGACTCCCCGCTCCCCAAGCTTCACCACCGCCATGACTCCCCCGCTCCCCAAGCTCGACTTCCAGGGTCCTTCCTGTTTAAAGCAGGAACACTCCGCCCGCAATCTCCAGCCACCTCATCGTCGGCCTCGTGCTCCTCCGCCTCGATTCATCCACCGCGTCGTCGGATCCATGCCGGAGCAGCCGGATCCGCGACCTCCTACCTCGTTTGTCGTCGGGAGGAGGAGGACCAAGAGGAGCGCCCTTTTTCTCCTCTCCAGCAACCGGCCTTCCTGAGCTGCCTCCTCCAACCACGCCGTAAACCGCTCACCCCGACGCCCCCGCCCCCACCTACGCGCCTCCCCGTAGCATATATGGCAGGTAACCCATCATTTACACAAAAGAAAGTACCATTTGGCAAAGGTTATAGCCCTTTATATGTTTGGTATGTGTGGGAGTGGGACTTGCATCGAAGCGACTCTTTTTAACTGGATTCACTAGTAGAAAACATGGCTGTAGTTCCGGGTCGTCACCAATCGGGATTAATAATTTAGGACTAAAGGTCAGTTGGCCACGACCTGGGACTAATGCCTTTCAATGTGGTTGGCAGCTCGCCGGGGGAGGGGCGGGAACCTTTAGTCCCCGTTGGTGACGAGACTAAAGGCTTTGGGGTTTATTGTTTATTTTTGCTTTTCATTTTGTGTTTTTCTTTTTTTCATTTCAAATATGTTTTACCCTACTACATACTGTACACGTTATCATATATCATAGAATTTCTCGTAGAAACAATCATATATCATAGAATTTCTCATACGACCCCCCCCCCCCCCCCACACACACACACACACACACATATATATATATATATATATATATATATATATATATATATATATAAAATTTCTCCCACAACTTGCATATCATTACATGCAGACACTAGGTGTAGTGGTATTCTTTATCGGGAGCTATGACCTGCTCAAGCACAAATCCGTCATTTCCTTTTAAAGTGCTCGTATGCGGTCCTTTGCTAGGAGCTTTTGCCGCATCTCCGACATCTTGAGAGAAGAAGACTAATATGAATATATTAATTGTGTATATGTATATTAGACCATGATAAAAAAATTGTGAATAATGTTTCTCTCGTCAACACTAATGGTTAGCCGGATTCAGTGGAACCTCTGTTGTATAAGCAGACATGCATAACTCATCAAGTATTATGTGCACTTTACATCGAGTAAGGAAAATAGAATTTATAGTACAAGACAGTAACACTCACCTGAAGTTGTAAGGAAATAGTACTTCTGGTTGGGTATTAAGTACCGTAAAAAATGTATACAAGTTCTCCTCTGTTTCATCTTTAAACTCTATTACCGTCTTTTCATAAATGGTATTTGGGTTAATGTAGTCAATGCCAAAGACTCCATTGCATAGTGATACCAAGATCACAACAAAGGTAACAATTGATCCAACAACACAATGATACCAAGCCTTTTTATTAACGACATATTTTCTACTCTTTCTAATCTTCAAGCGCATTGCATCCATCTTGATCTTGTGATCATCGACGACATCGGCAACATACAACTCCAATTTCATCTTCTCTTCTTCATTTTTTTTTCAATTTTTCTTTCAAATACTCGTTTTCTTTTTCAACTAAATTTAACTTATCGACAATAGGGTCAGTTGCAATTTCCGGTACACATACCTCCTAGAGAGAAATATCTTTGTCATTTTGATGGGCATAATTGTCATAAATGCGAAATGCAACAAATAGTTATAAAAGAGAATATAGCACATCCGAATCATAAACCGGACGAGGGCCGACGGGAACCATGACACTATGTATAACGAACAATCGTACAAGTAAGAAACTATCTAAATCATAGAAATAAGTTTTTTTAATAAAAAGGATAAGAACAAGAGGATCACAAAGGTGGTGCCGACGATGGGACGGTGCGGGCGATCGATGGTAGTTAGGACGGGGATGGGAAGGCACTAAGTAAATCACACCTACACATATGCAAACTAAGAAGTTAATTTGAGCTCAAATTGCATATAAATCAAATAAACTCTCACAAAATTACTCCCAAACTAAAACCCATAAATTATTGTACTTATAGAGAATTGCACGAGCTAATCTACCAATGCGAGATGAAATGACAAAGTTGCTAACCTTTGTGAACACTTGGAGAGATGGGATGCGTCAAATCTTGGCAAAAAATGGAGGACGAGCTCGAGCTAAGGGGAAGAACAGAGAGGGGAATGGAGAAAACACAGAAATGGGCTCGGTATGGAGGAAGGACTTATATAGGGACATCTTTAATCTCGGTTGATTATACAAACCGGGACTAAATGGCTACCTCTAGTCCTAGTTTGTGTTACAATCCGGGACTAAATGAGCTCACGGGGGCCCCGGCCTAATGCCTGCCTGTCACCATACCTTTAGTTCCGGTTTGTATCACAAATTGGGAATACAGGTACAAAATAAACCGGTACTAAAGATGCCCGTGCCCCCGACCGCTCCTAGCTCACTAGTGGAAAACGGGCCTGTCTCTGGGCCGGGACTAAAGGCCCGGCCACGTCGCCCCAATTCTCAATGCCTCCCTCGAGGCTTTAGTCCCGGCCCGTAAGGAGCCTTTAGTCCCGGTTCGTGTCTCAAACCGGGACTAAAGGGCTACGTGGTGGGCAGCCCGCATGTGCGTCACCTTTAGTCCCGGTTTGTGTCTCAAACCGGGACTAAAGTCCTCTGCCTATATATAGCACAGCCCCCCTCTCCCCTCTTCCTTGCATTTTTCTCGGATGGAGGATTGTGGGTGGGTGCTAGCTCTCCACTTTTTTGATGCACTAGAGGTGTTTGTTGAAATGTGTGTTAGTGCGATGCCGCTTTAGTTCACCGAACGCAACTACGATATGAGATGCCTGAGCCACGCTTAAACCTCTTCCTCTTTATTTCTACTTATTCTAAAAGGTTAGCAACTATATTTCCTCGTTTAGACCGTGCGGTACTAATTTTTAGGATCGTGATTGTATTTGATAAACTGTCGTATAACACAGATGAGCCATCCATGGATGTACGGTGATCGACGCACAACCGCTTACAGAGAAGGCGTGCATTCTTTTCGAGATGCAGCCGATGCGAACAAGCATGGTGGTGGCTATATGTTTTGTCCATGTGTTGAATGTCGGAATGAGAAGGATTACACTTCCTCAAGAGTCATTCAGAGCCACCTGCTTCGATCCGGTTTTATGTCGGGCTATAATGTTTGGACCAAGCACGGAGAAAGAGGGGTTATGATGGAAGACGACGATGAAGAAGAAGAGAACGATGATGACAACTACCGATCTATGTTCTCTGAGTATGCTGATACCGCAATGGAAGACAATGAAGAAGAAGATTAGGATGAAGAACGGGAACCAGATGAGCCCGCTGATGATCTTGGCCGGGTCATTTCTGATGCACGGCGAGGTTGCGACACAGAAAAGGAGAGGTTGCAGTTCGAGCAGATGTTACAGGACCACAACAAATTGTTGTACCCAACTTATGAAGATGGCCAGAAGAAGCTGGGTAGCACACTGGAATTGCTGAAGTGGAAGGCAGAGACCGGTGTGACTGATTGGTCATTCGAAAAGTTGCTGGTACTGATGAAGAAGATGCTTCCAAGAAAGAACGAATTGCCCGCCAGCACGTAAGAAGCAAAGAAGCTTGTCTGTCCTCTAGGATTAGACGTGCAGAAGATACATGCATGCCCTAATGACTGCATCCTCTACCGCGGTGAGAAGTACGAGAATATGGATAAATGCCCGGTATGCACTGCATTGCGGTATAAGATCATAAAAGATGACCCTGGTGATATTGATGGTGAGCCACCCAGGAAGAGGGTTCCTGCCAAGGTGATGTGGTATGCTCCTATAATACCACGGTTGAAACGTCTGTTCAGAAATAAAGATCATGCGAAGTTGTTGCGATGGCACATGGAAGATCTTATGAAAGATGATAAGTTGAGGCACACCACTGATGGTCGGAAGTGGAGAAAAATCGAGAGAGAGTTCCCGAGATTTGCAGCTGACGCAAGGAACTTATGGTTAAGTCTGGGTACAGATGGCATGAATCCTTTTGGGGAGCAGAGTTGCAGTCACAGCACCTGGCCCGTTACTCTATGTATCTACAACCTTCCTCCTTGGTTGTGCATGAAGCAGAAGTTCATTATGATGCCAGTGCTTATCCAAGGTCCAAAGCAACCCGACAACGATATTGATGTGTACCTAAGGCCATTAGTTGATGAACTTTTACAGCTGTGGGCCGAACCAGGTGTTCGTGTGTGGGACGAGCACAAACAAGAGGAATTTGACCTTCGAGCGTTGCTTTTCGTAACCATCAATGATTGGCCTGCTCTTAGTAACATTTCAGGACAGTCAAACAAGGGATACAATGCATGCACACACTGTTTGGATCAGACAGAAAGTATATATCTGGACAAATGTAGGAAGAATGTGTATCCGTACAATCGTCGTTTTCTTTCGCCCAAGCATCCCTTAAAGAAAAAAGGCAAGCATTTCAATGGCAAGGCAGAACCCCGGAGGAAGCCTGTCATCCGTACTGGTGCTGAAGTATTTGATATGGTCAAAGATTTAAAAGTAATCTTTGGAAAGGGTCCTGGCAGCCAACCTGTTCCTAACGGCCCTGATAAGCGCGTACCCATGTGGAAGAAGAAATCTATATTTTGGGAGCTACCCTACTGGGAAGTCCATGAGGTCCGCTCGACAATCGACGTGATGCACCTGACGAAGAATCTCTACGTTAATATTCTAGGCTTCCTGGGCTTGCATGGGAAGTCAAAAGATACACCGGAAGCACGGGAGGACCAGGAACGTCATAAAGGAAGAGATGGCATGCATCCAGGGCAGTTTCAAGGGCGTGCGAGCTACGCTCTTACTAAGGAAGAGAAGGAAATCTTCTTTGAAGTCCTTTTCAGTATCAAGGTCCGACTGGCTTCTCGTCGAATATAAAGGGAATCGTAAATATGAAAGACAAAAAATTCCAAAACCTAAAGTCTCATGATTGCCACGTGCTTATGACGCAATTGCTTCCGGTTGCATTGAGGGGAATTCTACCGGCAAATGTTCGCCTGGCAATTGTGAAGGTATGTGCATTCCTCAATGCAATTTCTCAGAAGGTAATCGATCGAGAAAGTCTATCAGGGTTACAGATTGATGTGGTCCAATGTTTGGTCAGCTTTGAGTTGTTGTTCCCGCCATCCTTCTTCAATATAATGACACACCTCCTAGTTCACCTAGTCGAAGAGATTAGAATTCTCGGTCCTGTGTTTCTACACAATATGTTCCCCTTTGAGAGGTTCATGGGAGTCTTAAAGAAATATGTTCGTAACCGTGCTAGGCCAGAAGGAAGCATCTCCAAGGGCTATGGAACAGAGGAGGTCATTGAGTTTTGTGTGGACTTTCTTCCTGACCTTAAGCCGATTGGTGTTCCTGAAACTCGGTATGAGGGTAGGCTACAGGAAAAGGCACACTAGGAAGGAAAGCAAAAGTATGTATGGACGGGCATTCTTTCTCTCCAGCACACTACACAGTTCTACACAATTCCGCCGTGGTGGCTCCGTATATCGTGAGACACCAGAATATTCTACGCTCCGAAAACCCGGGGAAGGCTGACTCTTGGATTAAAGGGAAACACGAGAAGACTTTCGGCAGTTGGTTGCAGACACATCTCATGAATGACGACACCGTTGAAGATGAGCTGTACTGTTTGGTCAGGCCACCATCTTCGACTATATGTACTTTTCAAGGGTATGAGATAAATGGGAATACATTTTACACGGTTGCCCAAGATAAAAAGAGCACCAACCAAAATAGTGGTGTCCGCTTTGATGCAACAGACGAGAATGGGCACCGTTTGGAAACATATTACGGGTACATAGAGGAGATATGGGAACTTGACTATGGACCTACTTTTAAGATCCCTTTGTTTCGGTGCAAATGGGTGAAGCTGTCAGGAGGCGGGGTAGTTGTAGACCAAAAGTACGACATGACAACAGTGGATCTCAACAATCTTGCGTACATGGGCGAACCATTTGTCCTAGCCAATGATGTCGCTCAGGTTTTCTATGTGAAGGACATGTCTACAAAGATGAGAAAAAGAAATCAGCAAAAAAAGATATCGTCCGATGAGCCAAAACGCCACATAGTTCTTTCAGGGAAAAGAAACATCGTGAGAGTAGATGACAAGAGAGACATGTCAGAAGATTATAATAAGTTTCATGAAATTCCGCCCTTCAAAGTGAAAACTGACCCAAGCATCCTACTGAATGATGACGATTCTCCATGGCTACGACCCAGAAGAAAACAGAAATAATAGATAGGAATATTGGTGAAATAATATAATAATGTATTAAACCTTTTATGTAATGCATGTATGGAATGTACTAAATTTCAAACACTTTTCATTTTCATAGTATCCATGTAAGAGATGAGTTCTCGTTCGAAACCTTGATACTTCGAGAGAGATTGTCCGTTTTGTACACGAAGTGCATCCAGTTTTTGTCGTAGCCCTCTCAACTTTTTAACACATGCTATGTGGGTGAAATGATGATAGCATTCCAACTTTCAACATTTTCAGAGTTCATTTGTAGTGCTTTTCAATTTTAGGGTCAACTAGCTCAAAAAAAATAAGTAAATGCACGAAATATACCAAATGAAGTCAAAAATTGTTGAATTTTTGTTATGTGACTTTGAATGGTGCATTTTGAACACACAAAAAGTATGGAGTTCAAATAAGTTCAAAAAAATGAAATCCCTTTGTAAGAGATGAGTTCTCGTTCGAAACCCTGATACTTCGAGAGAGATTGTCCGTTTTGTACACGAAGTGCATCCAGTTTTTGTCGTAGCCCTCTCAACTTTTTAACACATGCTATGTGGGTGAAATGATGATAGCATGCCAACTTTCAACATTTTCAGAGTTCATTTGTAGTGCTTTTCAATTTCAGGGTCAACTAGCTCAAAAAAATAAGTAAATGCACGAAATATACCAAATGAAGTCAGAAATTGTTGAATTTTTGTGATGCGCCTTTGAATGGTGCATTTTGAACACACAAAAAGTATGGAGTTCAAATAAGTTCAAAAAAATGAAATCCCTTGGTAAGAGATGAGTTCTCGTTCGAAACCCTAATACTTCGAGAGAGATTGTCCGTTTTGTACACGAAGTGCATCCAGTTTTTGTGGTAGCCCTCTCAACTTTTTAACACATGCTATGTGGGTGAAATGATGATAGCATGCCAACTTTCAACATTTTCAGAGTTCATTTGTAGTGCTTTTCAATTTCAGGGTCAACTAGCTCAAAAAACCATTGTAGAACATATGACCAAATTAATACAAGTTCATCATCACATTAAAGCCAAAGAACAGTAGTGATCAAATATTATTATTGCAAAAAATAAATACATAAAGTTCTGTCATAAAACAACATACAACTATGTAAAACATTTAAATGCAACAACAAACGCGATCAAAATCGCAACTAAGGTAACAATTGACCCAACAGCATAATGATACCAAGCGT
Organism: Hordeum vulgare subsp. vulgare; assembly: GCF_904849725.1. NCBI lineage: Eukaryota > Viridiplantae > Streptophyta > Magnoliopsida > Poales > Poaceae > Hordeum > Hordeum vulgare. The sequence goes on along the minus strand of NC_058519.1, from coordinate 645,311,724 downwards.
CTTTATCAATGACATATTTTTTAATATTCCTAATCTTCAAGCGCATTTCATCCATCTTCAAGCGCATTGCATCCATCTTCAACCGCATCGCATCGATCTTCATCTTGCGATCATCGATGACATCGGCGACATGCAACTCCAGTTCCGCCGGACTTGGGTCGTCCGTCTCCGCCGCCGTCCGCTCCGGATACTAAGCGGGAGCGTGCCACCAAGAACGCTCCGCCGACAATTCCTAAGCCACAGAGCACCCCAAAGCGCAAACGGTCGCCCCTCCCCAAAGTACGTCATGCTAATCTTCCTATCAGACCTTATGATCGTACCCCAGGATAGCAAAGGAACATCATGATGCGCAGATGAAAAAGAAGGAACCCGAGCCCCGCCCGGAATACACCGAGAAGCAAATAGCATTTGCAAAATACTTCACGACCCTTCCATCACAGTATGACTTACACCATAAGCCTGATGACTATACACGCACATTGCAGAAGGAAGTGAAAAAGAGTAGATCACGTGCAAGTGCAAGTGGGAGCAAATCAAGTTCAACTACAAGCAAGAAAAAATCAGACGTACCTTAGCTTGGACAACAGGCCAAACAGTCGATCCCACCCCTCAAGGTGTTAATCGAGAATATTCCCCCTCCGGTGCAGGGGCTAGCTTTTGAAAGAGCAAAGGAGTTGGCAGATGCATGTGGTGTCTCGGTTGAAGATTGCTGGCTTCCCAAGACGACAGGATACCCAAGGCTGTGGTAGCCCCTAAGCCACAGTTTTTCATGGGTGAGCCTTTGGTCAGCAAAGATGATCTCCCAACAAATATGCGTTACTTGCATCAATGGTACTTAAGTGAATCAAAGAATGGGAGAACAATGATCGTGCTGAGTGTCCCACAGGAGTACTACGGCCGCCCCGAACAAATCCATATCGACTTTGATGAACTCTTCCAGATGTACAATGGCGACGCCCTCGACAAATCGCTCATGAGTTGCTATTGTCTGTAAGTTTTTCAATTCGTTGTCTACATATAACTTGTTTAGTTATTTCAATTCATTGTCTATATATAACTTGTACTCTATTATGCAGAATGAAGATTCTGGATTGTAAAAGTAAGAGCATCCTAAATATTGGGTTTATTGACCCAGATAAAATACATATAGCGACGCTAACTAATTATCCCAAGGAGACGGAGGAAAGCCTTCTAAGGTTTCTAACAGATCAAAATTTCTGTGACCACATACTGTTTCCATACAACTTCAGGTGAGGGTGTTTACTCTGTTGTGTCCATTCACTTATAAGTGTAATTGATAAGTTACTCACACACACACACACACACACACACACATATATATATATATACACATGTGCAGCTTCCATTGGATTCTGTTGGACATTCAAATTGATAAGGGAAGAGTTGATGCCTTCGACCCATTATCGAGACCCTTGGAACAGTTCCAAAGCCTGCAGGACATGCTCCAAGGGTAATTTCAATCATTCTTGCGCTCTACCGGTCTCTTTCGATGATTTTCTGATATATCAATTAATGAAAAACTTAGCAAATCATTATCCTTGTCGGGCAGGGTTTGGAAGCGGTTCAAGTGCGTGACTCCCGGTATCGAGCATGAGAAGCTAACCTTTAGAACGGCTCAGGTAAGTAGTAGTATGATATACTTCTATTTTCAATACATTTATGATGCTAGATTATTATTTTGATTATATATATTCTATTCTCGTAAAGTGTGACCAGCAGCCACGGGGAAAGCATCTATGCGGATACTATGTTTGCGAGACCATTCGCACGTTTACCTCTGAGCACAAGGATCACAGATTCGACGTAAGCAATGAACATTCACACCTCTATTTTTACCCGTCATTCTTTGTTATCATGATTGATATTCATATTCATCTCCTCTTCTTATATAGCACACGGCCATGACGACGAAGGTCCTACCAGAGCAACGCGCGATTGTTGTTGCAGAGGAGCTTGCGATCATTCTGAGGACGGAAGCTATAGATGACAAAGGACGATTTAGTGTAGCTAGGGGCCATTACTGATGTTCGTCCATGTAATCGAATAGACTGGCTCTAGTCTCGATAATTCAGATCTCCATATAATTGTATATATATGCTCGCTTGTAAGATAAGTTAACCTTATATATATATGCATAATTATTTCTATTTAAATTATATGAAAACTAATTCCCGAACACCAAATGAGGCATCACGTTAATCTCTCGAACACCTAAACCCTAAAAGCCTAAAACCCAAAAATAATTTCATTAAAAAAACCCCGAAAATAAGCAAAATCTGAAACTCTTTAGTCCCGGCTCGTGTAACGAACCGGGACTAAAGGTCCTGCCCCTGGGGCGCTACGAGGCGCCCACGTGGAGCACCTTTAGACCCGGCTTGTAACAGGGCCGGGACTAAAGGTTAGGCCTTTAGTCCCGCCCCTTTAGTCCCGGCTGGTGAACCGGGACTAAAGCCCCTTACAGGCCGGGGCTAAAGGCCCCGTCCCCACTAGTGGCCGTTGGAACCGAGACTAATGGTTACATTAGTTTCGGGGCCTAAATCAAACCAGGACTAATGATTCAAACGTAAGGTATGTTTTTTACTAGTGATTCTTGCCCAATTAATTACGACAACGGCTACAAATCAACCGACTGATTTCTTCAGGAAATCAGTTGGATGGCGGGCCGTCTGATCCTTCCTCTCATAACCATTGGATGGTCAAACATATGCCATGCCACAACGCGAATCACCACGGAAGCAGCGCCTCCCCGTTCGCTAGTAGGAGTCGCACCAACAACCCATTGCAGCTCCGACGATGCTTCATTGGAGCACGAACACCTCCACGGAGGTGCTCCAATGCAACACCAACGACCCATCGCAGCTCTAGCGATGCTCAATTGCAGCACCACACCAGTGCGGTGGTGCTCCAATGCAGCAGCGGTGGCCCATCGCGTCTCCTGTGACGCTCCATTGCATCACCGCATTGGTGCGGGGGTGCTCCAATGCAGCACCGACGACCCATCGCAGCTCCGTCGATGCTTCATTGGAGGCAACACCGACACCATGGGCTCCATCGCAACATCTCACCGACGCTGTCGGCAGAGCTTCACTGCAACGCCACCCTTGTGCATTGGTGCTGCTCCATCCCAACACCGGCTGCCCTCGTCATGCTCCATCGAAGCAACCGACGACCTCTGTCGAACCTTCAATGCAGCTCCACCACCGGCACTGTGGTGCTCTATTGTAGCGCGATGGCGACGTGGCTTCTACGATGAAGCACACGACGGGGACGGGTGGGTGGAACGGCGCTGCTATGCAGGACATGGTGGTGACGCCAGATTCGATGGCGATGGCAGATGCTTCGTCGCCTCTTCCTTGAAGCAGCAGGTGGCAGTGACCCACAACTCAGATTTTGGTGGTGGCCAGAGTGCAAAGGAAAGAGCCATGGAAGGAAAAAAGGAAAGAAGATGAGGAGGAGAATGAATGGAGGAGAGAGAGCGCTGAAAGGGATAAGGTGGGAAGGAAAGCGGTGGCTGGGGGGGGGACGTGGCGTATGTATGAGGCGACTTAGAAAGACAGAAAATCATCTGATTGATTTGAACACTTTTCCATTAATTAACCCGTTGATAAACATTTAAAATTTTCTACCTTCTTTTATGGTCGGTTCACTATTCTTTGTTGCAACGTACGGCTTCAAAAACTTAATTTATGAGCCAGCTAATCTTCTACTATCAAACAATACAACATATCCGTTGGTGGCTCACGTTCATTGCAATGATTTAGTAGCCACGCCCATCTGATACACATTGTGGGAATGACGCAAATATACACATGGTGAGCATATCTATGAGCCGGCCGGCTAGGTCGACCCAAGCTATATCAACTATAGTGCAAAACTTCTCACGTGCAGCAATCAAGCAAACAAAAATCAAGAGACATGGTTGGCCCAAGCCGCCGGAGGGAGTCATCAAACTCAAGGTTGATGCCACATTCGACCATGACACTGGTAGTGGAGGTACGGGAGCGGTGCTGCATGACACGGCTGGTTTCTTTATTGTTGCATCCTGTAGTGATATACCCTTTGTGGAAGACGCAGCGACTGCAGAAGCTCGAGGACTACGAGATGGTCTCCTACTAGCGAATGTAGTTGGATGCAACAAAGTTTATGTCGAAGCGGATTGCATGAAGGTGATCGAGATCATGCAAAATGGTGGCAATTCACTAGGACCTGCAGCGGCAACATTTGAAGAATGTTATTTTCTACCTAGCAATTTTATTTCTATAGTTTATAGTCATTGTCCTCAGGTGTCTCGAACCATTGTTTGGAAATCAGAGCCTCTGGGTTTTTTAGTGGATGTATGAACAAACGATGTATCTATATTCACACATGAAATATAAACCGCCATGATGGCATTTCCCTAAAAAAAACTTAATTTACTATTGAAAAAAAGAAAGAAATGGGCCAGGCCCAGAAAAGAGGGGGGGGGGGGGGGGTGCGCCGATTTTTGTGATGCTAATGCCCGTACATCGTATGCGTATATCGCAGGTAACCCATTATTTACACAAAAGTGAGTACGATTTGGCAAAGGTCCATATAGCCCTTTATATGTTTAGTGTGTGTGGGAGGGGGAGTTGCATCGAAGCGGGCCTTTTTTTAACTGGATTCTTGCCCAATTAATTAATCCATTGATAAACATTTTTGAGTTTGATCATACACATAGCAATGTATGTATATCTGCACACATCCATTGCATATGATAACAATGCAAAGTCCCATTGCATGTTGCAAATCAACCTCTGCTTGGATGGTTAGAGGGACAGTGATATTCCCAGCCCACCAAGGTTTAATTCCTAATGTTTGTATTATTTTAGAATTTATTTCAGAATTTCCGGCGATGCGCTTTCAGCGGGAGGAGACGTTCGCGTCGACGACGTGACGCCTACAGTGACTTCGTAAATCTAAAGATGATATGCCGGCTCAGTCTCTCAAAGGGGCTCATAGGAGTAGAGTATGCATGTGTGCGTTTATAGGGGTAAGTATATGCGTTTATTATGAACGTTTGCGTTCGTACTGTGCTTAAAAAAAATCACATTGCACGTTTTATATTTTGTTTCTTTGATAAATTACACAGTTTTGCAAGTGCACATATATGCTTACAAAGCAAGCTTAGATTGGAATTAATTATTATTTTGTTCAAGCTGCAATGCGGACCTTTAGCACTTAATTTCTTGTCATGCTCATAGAGTTAGAGAGCCCTTTTTGCCTCCCATGCCAGAGAGGAACTTAAGAATCAGATGCAATTTAGGCATATTTTGTTTGGTTTCTACCACTTCTTATCACGGGATGAGTTGAGTCGTTGGCAAGGCAATGCCTTATGCATGCCGGCAAGGTTCAGGAACAAAGTGGTGGTACAATCATTTTAGAAAACTAGATGATGCGCCGCGCGTTGCTGTGGGATTTTCTGATAAAGAGTTGGAAATATTTATCTGATAAATTTTATTTACATGACATGAGTTTTGTATTTTTTGAGAACATGCAATAACTGCATGACAATTTAAATATAAAATTATATTACATAGAAACCTAAATCCGAAACATGAGTGAAGGTAGCAATATGGATAATGTGACCCAGCTGTTCTGACTTCTTGCATGGCCTGCTTCTGATCACATTCAGTTGGCCATAAAAATGAATAGTGTCAAGATTTAAATCACTCTTTTTCGTGGGAATATCTAAATCACTCAATATAGTAACACTTGGTAAAAAACAATATCTAGGAAAGACAACAACTATTATAATGATGTATTTATTGTTGTGCAAAAGACAACGACAATATCTAGGAAACCCTAGGGGCTCACATCACATGCATATTTGTTTTTGGTTTCCTTTTCATCACTACCAAAAATAACCACCATTACCACCGGGTAGTTCTACAACCACATGTTTTGTGAGATCAGTTATTCAGATATCCTGACATACATATAGGCATATAGCCCAATCAAACGAACTGTACGTCCAGAATACTAAACAACTATAAAATTATCGTCGATTCAACTTGTTTTAAGGAAATACTAGCAATTATGTTATGATCTGTCATGCCCATTACAACCACATTGCACCAAGACAACAAGATCATGTGGAAGGTGATTTTACCATTGAACATCTCTTCCACCGAGTTGTGGGAACTTTGCTATATCATGACCAATCCTGTAGATATGCCTGCCAATTCTTGTAAACTGGATATGACTTCTCCCTCTCCGAAGCTTTTCAATATCCAAAAAAGTGTCCCTTCACTCAGACAAATTACCCTTGAATGAGGTTAATTTAAGAGTGAATTCCGTTTTTTACCCTATAGTTGTACATTTATGACACTAATTACCCCATCAAGTAGAAATTTGTCTATAATACCTCTTTTGGAAGCTTTGGACACCCGTTTTCTGATGCATGTCCATCAGGCAAGGTGTGAGGTAACGCCCGGGGTTCAAAAATATATGGACGATGATGAGGAATGGAACCGATGGACAAAAGAAGTCTGGACATGATCGTCAACAATGTCCTCTGATCTTTATAGATTTTTCTACGAATCATTAACGTAACATGTCAATCCTATCTAACATAAACAAGAAAAATGTAAATCTAAGGAATTACCGTGTTAAAAGTCACCAAAATCTTATATTTCGATAAAAAATCCGCTAAATGGGGTAATATGTGTCACAAATGTACAACTACAAGGTAAAAAGCGGAATTCACTCTTAATTTAATTATCACGCAAGCACACTCCAGGATTACATGGTAATATATCTGGCTATGGGCCGGGCCGGGCCTGGCTTGGACCGGCCCCTAAAAAGCCCACAACAGAAAACTGAGGCCCAAACCCTGCAATCGGGCCTACTTTGAAGCCCAAGCCCATCCAATCTGTTGAAAAGCCCGTCGGGCCTGGGGCCGTGGGCCGGCCCTCTTTCTTAAAATCCCACTATGTCAAGCCCAAGCCCGGCCCAGCCCTGCTGATGGGCTCAAAACTCAGGCCCAAGCCCGGCTCACGGGCAAGCCAATAGGGCCTAGGCCCTAATTTTGGGGCCGGACCTGGGCGGGCCGGCCGGGCCGGAGATGCCCAGGTATACCTGGTAATTTGTCCTTTTTTTTTGATAACACACAAACTTTATAGATCATGGCATAATGTCCATACATATAGTTTACCGGATGCATTCCGGGGATACACCACGCCAAACACGACATTCAAGCTGATTACATGATCTAGCTAATAAATGTGCAGCAATATTTTGTTCCCTACGCACATGAAATATATAACAACTCATGAAGGAACCTCTAAGTTGCTTGATATCCTGAATCACAGGACCACACAAAGATCGATCCTGGCTCAGTGAATTGATGCGCTGGATAACCGTCAAACAATCTGAACCAAGGATAACCTCCTAAAACCCTTCACCCAAAGCAAATAGCAAACCTCTCTGAATTGCAATGGCCTCTGCTAGCTCTGGAAGTATCACATTAGGAACACCAATACCATAACAAGTAATGCAAGAACCAAAATGATCTCGCATCACCACACCTGCTCGCATGCTCCTGTCATGTGAGAAAAGGGCAGCATCAACGTTTATCATCACCCTACCTGCCGGCGGCGGAACCCAAGATGCTGTTGGAGAGGGTTCACGCCTATGGTTGGTTGAGGAAATCAACAAATGCTCCACAATCATATCAACATAAGCTTTAATTTTCAGAGCAAGACTAGAAGGATGCTGAGTAATATTTTCTTCGCGGAGTTTGTTTCTAGCATCCCAAATATGCCAACACGTGACTGCAAGGACTGTCGCAGCAAGATCATCACAACTAGCCAAAAAAAAAAAATCAAAAAATCCATCTTTTGCAGCTTGTGAAACCTTGCCGACCAAGATGCAGATTGAAGTAATGTTTGACATCATTCCAAACAACTTGTGCATAAGGGCAAAAAAGCAATGCATACTCTACGTGCTCATCAACAGAACAGTGGACACAAACCTTAGAAGCAGGAATATGTCGTCGTTGTAATTGCATTCCAGTTGGCAAACAATCATGAGCAAACCTCCAAATAGTTATCAACATCTTCCCTGGTGCCTTGATCGCCCATAATCTGTTCCATGAAATAGCATCACCACGAAGATTAGAAGTCATACACCGGCCCGAAACACTGCGGGATGCAACCATCTTAGTCATCCTGGCGAGATGATAAGCAGATCGAACCGAATATGTAGCAGAACGGGTGTGCGGCCATGATACAAAATCAGGAACTCCAAATCGACTGATGGGAACTTGAAGAATTTGATCCGCAATTGTTTCCTCAAAAACTGATCGAACAAGGGAAATGTTCCAAGAACAACCATCAACATCGAATAATGAATTCACCCTCTGGCCAACCGAAAGAGGAGCTAACAACCGCAAAAACTGAGGTTTAACACCAGGTATCCAATGATCCTCTTGGATCTTAACGGTAGCAGCGTTACCCACACCCCAGCGGACACCTTTCTTAACTAGTTCCATGCCATGAAGAATACCCCGCCAAGTATAGGAAACAGATTGTGGGCAATTAGCATCCCAAAAATCTGAATTTGAAAAATATCGGCCCTTAAGAACACGAGCACATAGGGAATTTGGGTCTGTGAGTAGCCGCCAACACTGTTTTCCTAACATAGCTTGATTAAACAAATTCATATCCCTAAACCCAAGACCACCCATAGATTTCGGACAGGTCAACCAATCCCATGATCGCCAATGCATCTTCCTTTTACCATCGGTAAAGCCCCACCACTGATCAGCAATGATTCTCCTCATTTGCTCGCAAGTACCGACAGGAAGATGGAAACAACTCATAACGTATGTAGGAATCGCCTGAATCACTGATTTTAAAAGAATTTCCACACCTTTTCTAGACAAAGGTCGATCAGACATACCGTTGATACGCTTCCACATCCGATCATACAAATATTTGAAGGTCAGAGAAGTTGATCTCCCCACCTCGATAGGCATGCCAAGATATGATTCTTGTAATGATTCATTGAAAACGCCAATAATGTGTTTCACCTCATCCTTGATCACCTCCGGGCAGCCATTACCAAAGAAAATAGATGATTTTTCTAAATTAATCTTTTGTCCAGAACCCTGACAATACAGAGAAAGTGTATTGTAACCGTAGAATACTTGAACGAACGACAGCTTCCTCGGCACTAGAGTAGGGCGACAATTTGACACCTTCCGCCACACACCCTGCATGATCTCTGATCGTGAGACCAACACTTACTTGCCCTATCCCCGCGTTGAATGATGCATCGACATTAATTAACCTTCAGATAGCCTGCGGCAAGTTTGAGGTAGTTTGTACACCTTTTTTTGGCTTTTGTTTCCACATCCAGGACTGACCCATTGCGAAGATTAATTATTCCCTTGCACACGTACAATAACTTTCCCTTTCCCGTTCATTCAGCTAGAAACACAACACTTTCCATGGTCATGACCAAATCATTCCCGAGTTGGCAATCAGGCCAAAACAAAAGGAGGGCCAAAGCGTGTTGCTCAGGTTTTATTCTGGACAGAAGGGTAGTATCCAGTCCGACCCTTCGTACCCAAATTCAGGTTGTGGGGGTAGATCTCATCTGACAACTTTCTGAGCTTCATTCCATGAGCTTTTGTACATTCAACCACCGCATGGTTCCTTTGTGTACATTCAACCACCGCATGGTTCCTTTGTGTTGCCAGATTATCTAAAGACAGTCCTCATATAGAGCGGAGTTTATCAGGCAAACCGGTATGGATGGTTCCGTACTGCAGCGTGCCAAATTAGCTTCCATAGTCTCGTGGCTCTATCAGGCAAATTGGTTCTGTTAGGGTCGATGTGTTTAGATTATATGGTCCTCGATGTTATGTTGATCTCCACCGATAAGCCCAACGTCCTATTGGGCCCTTGGTCATCACACCCTGATCGGGGGCGTCCAACCCTCATATGGTTGGTGGGTCCCTGTGACATGCGTATATAAAGAGGGATGGGGGCCGGGGCACGAAACATGAGGTTCACCGTCGCCACACTCCCCACCCACAAATCTACCGATTTAGGGTTACACAGTGCTCACGGAAAGCACCGCCGCCGCCACCGCATCTCTCTCTTTCACCACCGCCGTCGCCACCTCACGATGGACGCCGACGGGAGCAACTCAAGTGCGGGGCAAGGTAAACCCATCTCAACCACTGCCGGAATCACTAGTACACCGGATCCTACGATCTATCAATGGTATCAGACCATGTTGGTGCTATAGATTTCGGTAGCAACAAAGTATCGAATCCCTCCCCAAAAACCCTAGACAGGGCAAAGTACACTCAAAAGAAAGAGAAAGATCACCGGAGAAGGGCCTCGGGCCCGCCGGCAAAGTAGTGCCGCCGCAAGGCCGCGCCTGTTCCTCTCGATCCCCACACGCATCGGCAAGCCGAGGTGTGAGGAATAAGAACACCACCTTCGGCCACGTCTCCTTGTCTCTCTCTCGGTGGAAGGCAGAAACCAGAGAAGGAGCAGAGGGGCTCGACCCACATCCTCTCTGCCACAGGAGAAAGAAGGAACCGCAGCCACACCGCTCGACGACGGCGTGCCCACCGCAAGGTGGTTGCGTGCTACTGTAACAAAAGACCTTCCAACGGCGCTAGCAATAGGCGTGTTTATGGGAGACTATTCTTGTCTTGATACTCCTCGTCAACGGCACCAGGAATCCTTCTACTACGGCTACGCCTTAAGGGACTTCCTTGGCAAATATGCAAAGGATTCCCCTGCGGCCTTGGAGCCTTGCGTTGGTGTTCCCTCGAAGCGGAAAGGGATGTAGCACAGCGGCAGTAAGTATTTCCCTCAGTTTTGAGAACCAAGGCATCGATCCAGTGGGAGGATCGCGTCAGGTCATAAATACCTGCACAAACACAAAGAGCTTGCACCCAACGCTATGAAGGGGTTGTCAATCCCTTATAGATCGTTTGCAAAGTGAGAACTGAAAGCAAAAAAATAAACAAAACAAAGTAAAAGTTAAAAGTGGAGACGATAGTTGTGAATAAACCCGGGGGTCGTAGTGTTCACTAGTGGCTTCTCTCATGAAAGCAAGTAGACGGTGGGTGAACAAATTACTGTCGAGCAATTGATAGAACCGCGCAAAGTCGTGACGTTATCTATGGCAATGATTATATCTATAGGCATCACGTCCAAAACAAGTAGACCGATACTTTCTGCATCTACTACTATTACTCCACACGTCGACCGCTATCCAGCATGCATCTAGTGTATTAAGTTCATAAGAACAGAGTAACGCCTTAAGCAAGATGACATGATGTAGATGGACAATCTCATATCTATGATAAAAGCCCATCTTGTTACCCTTGATGGCAACAACACGATGTGTGCCTTGCTGCCCTTCTGTCACTGGGAAAGGTCACCATACGGTATGAAGCCAAAACCAAACACTTCTCCTATTGCAATAATCATAGGTCTAGTTGGCCAAACAAAACCCAAGACCCGGAGAGGCTTACAAGGATATCAAGTCATGCATATAAGAAATTAGCTAAGACTCAAATATAATTCATAGATAATCTGATCCCAAATCCACAATTCATCGAATCTCGACAAACACACCGCCAAAGAGGATTACATCGGATAGATCTCCATGAAGAACATTGTATTGAAGATCCAAGAGAGAGAAGAAGCCATCTAGCTACTAACTACGGACCCGTAAGTCTGAAGTGGACTATCACGAGTCATCAGAGAGGCGATGATGTTGATATAAAAGCCTTCCAACTCCAAAGCCCCCTCCGGCAGGGCACCGAAAAGGGTCTCCAGACGAGATCTCGCGGAAACGGAAGCTTGCGGCGGCGGAAAAGTATTTTCGTTGATGCCCTGATTTTTTTCTGGGATTTTAGGGAATATATAGGCGAAAGAGCTAGGGCAAGGGAGCTCCAGGGGGCCACAAGCCTGGTAGTCGCCGGCCCCCCTGGTGGCGGCTACAGGGCTTGTGGGCCCCCTGTGGCGCTCCTGCCTTGGCCCTCAAGTCCCCCGATCTTCTTTTGTTCTAGAAAAAATTATTTCGGGAATTTTATTCAGTTCGAAATCCGTTCCAAAATCAGATCTGAAAAGAGTCAAAAACACAGAAAAAACAGGAACTAGCACTAGGCACTGAATTAATAAGTTAGTCCCAAAAAAGATATAAAAGGTACCTAAAACATCCAAAGTTGACAACATAACAACATGAAACCATCAAAAATTATATATACGTTTGAGACGTATCATTGCGCAGCTGGCGAGGGGCAGGCCACGGCTCCGGTGATAGAAGAGGCGAGCGGGAGAGAGGCAGCTGCCCTAGAGGTGAGCGGCGCGAGCCACTGATCCTAGAAGCGGAGCGGCACGCGAGGGTATGCGCGAGGAGGGCAGCGAAGCCAACGGCGCGGGGGGCAAACAGAACGCGCCGTGGTGGCTCTCCACCGCCGACGAACGGACCTGCTCTCGGCCCCGTCAAGAAAGCCCTGTTCTTTCAGAGGAAGCAGAGAGAGAGCAGCGGGCTGGGAAGAATGTTGGTTGGGGTTTTCCCCTGGTGGCTGGGACTGGTTTTGTTCGAGGCGAAATGAATGGGTCACCTTCGGATCTCACCCGACGGCCCCGATTGGCTGAGATGGGAAACCCTAGCCCCAGCCGGGCTTTTTGGGCCGAAAGGGGAGGAGGGCCGATGATACGTCTCAAACGTATCTATAATTTTTGATGGTTTCATGCTGTTATCTTGTCAACTTTGGATGTTTTATATACCTTTTATATCTTTTTTGGGACTAACTTATTAATTCAGTGCCAAGTGCCAGTTCATGTTTTTTCTCTGTTTTTGACTCTTTTCAGATCTGATTTTGGAACGGAGTCCAAACGGAATAAAATCCCCGAAATATTTTTTTCCAGAACAAAAGAAGACCGGGGGACTTGAGGGCCAAGGAAGGAGGCCCACAAGGAGCCCACAAGCCCTCTGCCACAGCTAGGGGGGCCCGCGGCCACCAGGCTTGTGGCCTCCCTAACGCTCCCCTGCCCTAGATCTTTGGCCTATATATTCCCTAAAATCACAGAAAAAATCACGGCGTCCACGAAACCACTTTTCCGCCGCCACAAGCTTCCGTTTCCGCGAGATCTCATGTGGAGACCCTTCCCGGTGCCCTGCCGGAGGGGACTTTGGAGCTGTAGGGCTTCTACATCAACATCATTGCCTCTCCAATGACTCGTGAGTAGTCCACTTCAGACCTACGGGTCCGTAGTTAGTAGCTAGATGGCTTCTTTTCTCTCTTGGATCTTCAATACAAAGTTCTCCATGATCTTCATGAAGATCTATCCGATGTAATCTTTTTTGACGGTGTGTTTGTGGAGATCCGATGAATTGTGGATTTGTGATCAGATTATCTACGATTTATATTTGAGTCTTTGCTGATTTCTTATATGCATGATTTGATATCTTTGTAAGTCTCTTTGAGTCTTGAGTTTTGTTCGGCCAACTGGATCTATGATTCTTGCAATGGGAGAAGTGCTTGGTTTTGGGTTCATACCGTGCGGTGACCATTCCCAGTGACAGAAGGGGCAACAAGGCACACATCGTGTTGTTGCCATCAAGGGTAACAAGATGGGCTTTCATCATAGATTTGAGATTGTCCATCTATATCATGTCATCTTGCTTAAGGCGTTACTCTGTTCTTATGAACTCAATACACTAGATGCATGCTGGATAGCGGTCGACGTGTGGAGTAATAGTAGTAGATGCAGAAAGTATCGGTCTACTTGTTTTGGACGTGATGTCTATAGATATGATCATTGCCATATATAACGTCATGACTTTGCGCGGTTCTATCAATTGCTCGATAGTAATTTGTTCACCCATCGTCTACGTGCTTTCATGAGAGAAGCCACTAGTGAACACTACGGCCTCCGGGTATATTCACAATTATCATCTCAGCTTTCAGTTTTACTTTGCTTTGTTTACTTTTTTGCTTTCAGTTCTCACTTTGCAAACAGTCTATAAGGGATTGACAACCCCTTCATAGCGTTGGGTGCAAGCTCTTTGTGTTTGTGCAGGTACTTGTGACTTGACGCGATCCTCCTACTGGATTGATACCTTGGTTCTCAAACTGAGGTAAATACTTACCGCCGCTGTGCTACATCACCCTTTCCTCTTCAAGAGAACACCAACGCAAGGCTACAAGGCTGCGGGGGAATCGTTTGCATATTTGCCAAGGAAATCCCTATAGGAATAGCCAGCAGCAGAAGGATTTCTGGCGCCGCTGCCGGGAAAGGTCTTTTGTTGCAGTAGCAGAAGGATTTCTGGCGCCGTTGCCGGGGAGAGATCAAGTCAAGAACTTATCCAAGTAAGTGTCGCAAACTCATCTCTTGCATTTACTTTGTTTGCCAGTTGCCTCTCATTTTCCTCTCCCCCACTTCACCAATTTTCCTTTTTTGTTCGCCTTTTCGTTCGCCCTTTTTCTCGTTTGCTTCCTTTTCGCTTGTGTGCCATGTGCCTTCAATATGCTTGCATCTTCGCTTGCTGAAAATCTAGTGATATGGATCCTCATCCACTTGCTAATCTCTTTAAGAGATCCAATTATGTTGATCCAATTGCTAGTGAGCTGAGTGCACTTGACTATTTTTATGGAGTTTTGCTTGAGATGCGTGAATCTGAAAATTGTGAGGAAGAAATTTATGAAGTAATTCACGAGGGCTCCTTGGATGAAAAGCATGATTGCAATGGTTTCATTATAAATTCTATTAGTGACAGTCATGCTAAAAATATGCAAAACCCTAAGTTTGGGGATGCTAGTTTTGCTATGTCCACTACTTGTTGCAATGATCATGAGTGGGGCGATGATTTTTCTTATTATCTTGAAATTTTGTTTAAGCCTCATGATGAATATGATATTTGCAATATTATTGAAAGTGGGTTTTGAGAAGTCACGACTTTAGTTGATGATAATCCCACTATTTTTGAAGAGCGTCAACTTTGCATGCATGTGGATCATGAAAAGAATATCCTATTTGATAGTTACATTGTTGAATTCGAATATGATCCCACATGTAATTATTATGAGAGAGTAAAATATGGTGGTAGAAACTTTCACTAAATCACCTCTCGTTATGTTGAGATTGCTATTGTCTCTTTCTTCTTCGTTGCATATGGTAACTATTAGTTGTTTTAACAATTTGTTTTCCTATAAAATGCCTATGCATAGGAAGTATGTTAGACTTAGATGTGATTTTCACATGCTTTATGATGCTCTCGTGTGCTTCAATCCTTGTCTTTTGTGTGAGCATCATTGAATTATCAATGCCTAGCTAAGGGCGTTAAACAATAGCGCTTGTTGGGAGGCAACCCAACGAATCTATCCTTTTTCTTTCTGTTTTTTGTTTTCCACACTTTCATAATTCTGTTATGATTGTATTTTTTTGCGTTTCTTTTGCGTTTGTGCCAAGTGAAACCGTTATGATTAGTCTTGGGGATGATCGTTTGATCATGGTGGAAAAGACAGAAACTTTGTGTTCACGAAAATAATTTTCATTTTGTTTCTGTGAGAGCTTTTGAGTTGATTCTTTTTGTTTATTATTGCTACGCAAATTCTTCAGACTGTCGTAATTTTTCAGAATTTTTGAAGTACCAGAAGTATACGAAGTATACAGATTGCTACAGACTGATCTGTTGTTAACAGATTCTATTTTTGTTGAGTTGGTTGCTTATTTTGATGAAACTATGGATAGTATCGGGGGGTATTAGTCATGGAAGATTGAAAATACAGTAACTCAACATCAACATAAGTAGAATTTAAGTTTGCCATAGTACCTAAGGAAGTGGTGGTTTGCTTTCTTATACTAATGTTATCACGAGTTTCTGTTTAAGTTTCGTGTTATGAAGTTTTCACGTTTTGGGTGAAGTTCTTATGGACAAAGAGATAAAGAGTGGCAAGAGATCAAGCTTGGGGATTCCCAAGGCACCCCAAGTTGATTGAAGGATGCCGAAAAATCCTAAGCTTGGGGATGCCCTGGGACGGCATCCCCTCTTTCGTCTTCAATCCATCGGTAACGTTACTTGGGGCTATATTTTTATTCACCACATGTTATGTGTTTTGCTTGGAGCGTCTTGTATCGTAGGAGACTTTTATTTTTGTTGTGTCACAATATTCCTTGTTGCACAACTAGAGAGAGAGACATGCACTCATCGTGATTTTGTCGAGCTTCACTAATATCCTTTGGTTAGGCAATTCAGCTCATAGGTTTTTCACTTATATCTTTTGAGCTAGTTGATTTTGCTCTATGTGCTTCACTTCTATCTTTTGGAGCACGACAGTGCGTGCGTGGTAGTTTATCTATGCTATGAAAGTAGTCTCAAAAGGGGTAGTTATCCAAATGGATATGAAAACTTCCACCTTCATGTGCATTGAGTAGTTAGAGAAGTTTGATTCATCTCAATTAGTTTTGAGTTGTGGTTGTGGTAATATTGAAGTTATACTAGTAAGGTGTTGTGGATCTAGAAATACTTGTGTTGAAGTTAGTGATTCCCGTAGCATGCACGTATGGTGAACCGCTATGTGATGAAGTCTGAGCATGATTAGTTTATTGATTGTCATCCTTTATGTAGCGGTCGGGATCGCGTGATGGTTTAAACCTACCAACCCTTCCCCTAGGAGTATGCGTTGAATGCTTTGTTTCGGTTACTACTAAAACTTTTGCAACAAGTCTATGAGTTCTTCATGACTAATGTTGAGTCCATGGTTTAGATGCACTTTCACCTTCCACCATCACTATCTTCTTTAGTGCCATGCAACTTTAGCCGGTGCATAAAACCCACCATATAGCCTCCCTCAAAACAGCCACCATACCTACCTACTATGGCTTTTTCAAATCCATTCCGAGATATATTGCCATGCAACTACCACCATCACATGTGCCACCACTTCTACATTGCCATTACATGATCATAAGATAGCTAGAATGATGTTTCCATTGATGTCTAGGCCATGCTAGGTCATTGTCACAGTACACTACCAAAGGCATTCCATATAGAGTCATCATTGCTCTAAGTTTAGAGTTGTAAGTGTGATGATCATCATTGATGGAGCATTGTCCCATGTGAGGAAATAAAAGAGCCCAGCGAAGCCCATTTACAAAAAGAGGTCAAAGATGCCCACCAAAAAAAAGGAGGCCAAAGAGCCCACCAAAAAAATGAGAGAAAAAGAGAGAATGGACAATGCTACTATCTCCTTTCCACACTTGTGCTTCATATTAAGCACCATGATCTTCATGATTGAGAGTCTCTCGTTTTGTCACCACCATATAGCTAGTGGGAAATTTTCATTATATAACTTGGCTTGTATATTCCAATGATAGGCTTCCTCAAAATTGCCTTAGGTCTTCGTGAGCAAGCAAGTTGGATGCACACCCACTAGTTTTCTTTAAGAGCTTTCACTTACTCTTAGCTCTAGTGCATCATTTTTATGGCAATCCTTACTCATTCACATTGATATCTATTGATGAGCATCTCCATAGCTCGTTGATATGCCTAGTCAATGTGACCATCTTCTTCTTGTTTGCCTTGCAACCTCCACCACACTCCATTCCACTTATAGTGCTAAAACCATGGCTCACGCTCATGTATTGCGTGAGAGTTGAAAAAGTTTGAGAAAGTAAAGGTGTGAAAACAATTACTTGGCTAATACCGAGGTTGTGCATGATTTAAATTCGTTGTGCAAGGATGATAGAGCATAGCCAGACTATATGATTTTGTAGGAATAACTTTCTTTTGGCCTTGTTATTTTGAAAGTTCATGATTACCTTGCTAGTTTGCTTGAAGTATTATTATCTCCATGTCAATAGCAAACTATTGTTTTGAATCTAAGGGATCTGAACATTCCCGTGACATAAGAGGAGTTACAAAGGACATCTATGCTAGGTAGCATGAAAGCATCAAAAATTCATTCTTTATCACTTCCCTACTCGAGGACGAGCAAGAGTTAAGCTTGGGATGCTTGATACGTCTCAAACGTATCTATAATTTTTGATGGTTTCATGCTTTTATCTCGTCAACTTTGGATGTTTTATATACCTTTTATATCTTTTTTGGGACTAACTTATTAATTCAGTGCCAAGTGTCAGTTCCTGTTTTTCTGTGTTTTTGACTCTTTTCATATCTGATTTTGGAACGGAGTCCAAACGGAATAAAATCCCCAAAATAAATTTTTCCAGAACAAAAGAAGATCGGGGGACTTGAGGGCCAAGGCAGGAGGCCCACAGGGAGCCCACAAGCCCTGTGGCCGCGGCCAGGGGGGCCCGCGGCCACCAGGCTTGTGGCCTCGCTGGCGCTCCCCTGCCCTAGCTCTTTAGCCTATATATTCCCAAAAATCCCAGAAAAAATCAGTGCGTCCACGAAACCACTTTTCCACCGCCGCAATCTTCCATTTCCGCGAAATCTAATCTGGAGACCCTTCCCGGTGCCCTGCCGGAGGGGACTTTGGAGCTGGAAGGCTTCTACACTAACATCATTGCCTCTCCAATGACTCGTGAGTAGTCCACTTCAGACCTACGGGTCCGTAATTAGTATCTAGATGGCTTCTTCTCTCTCTTGGATCTTCAATACAAAGTTCTCCATGATCTTCATGAAGATCTATCCGATGTAATCCTCTTTGGCGGTGTGTTTGTCGAGATCCGACGAATTGTGGATTTGTGATCAGATTATCTATGATTTATATTTGAGTCTTTGCTGATTTCTTATATGCATGATTTGATATCCTTGTAAGTCTCTCCGAGTCTTGGGTTTTGTTTGGCCAACTAGATCTATGATTGTTGCAATGGGAGAAGTGCTTGGTTTTGGGTTCATACCGTGCGGTGACCTTTCCCGGTGACAGAAGGGGCAGCAAGGCACACATCGTGTTGTTGCCATCAAGGGTAACAAGATGGGCTTTCATCATAGATTTGAGATTGTCCATCTACATCATGTCATCTTGCTTAAGGCATTACTCTGTTCTTATGAACTCAATACACTAGATGCATGCTGGATAGCGGTCGACGTGTGGAGTAATAGTAGTAGATGCAGAAAGTATCGGTCTACTTGTTTTGGACGTGATGCCTATAGATATGATCATTTCCATAGATAACGTCATGACTTTGCGCGGTTCTATCAATTGCTCGACAGTAATTTGTTCACCCATCGTCTACGTGCTTTCATGAGAGAAGCCACTAGTGAACACTACGGCCCCCGGGTCTATTCACAATTATCATCTCAGATTTCACTTTTCCTTTGCTTTGTTTACTTTTTACTTTCACTTCTCACTTTGCAAACAATCTATAAGGGATTGACAACCCCTTCATAGCGTTGGTTGCAGGCTCTTTGTGTTTGTGCAGGTACTTGTGACTTGACGCGATCCTCTTACTGGATTGATACCTTGGTTCTCAAACTGAGGGAAATACTTACCGCCGCTGTGCTACATCACCCTTTTCTCTTCAAAGGAACACCAACGCAAGGCTACAAGGCCGCGGGGGAATCGTTTGCATATTTGCCAAGGAAATCCCTATAGGCATAGCGAGCAGCAGAAAGATTTCTGACGCCGTTGCCGGGAAAAGTCTTTTGTTGCAGTAGCAGCCGGCCAGGCCAAAGTGGGCCAAAGGGAGGCGCCTAAGCGGGTCTGCAGGTGCGCGAGAGCAGCTTGACCAAATAGGCCACTGGACCGGTTTCAGCCAATGTTTTTTCTTAAAAAGTTTATGTTTTTTTGTTCAATTTCTCTGGACATTTTTGGTCAGATTTAAAAATTGTTCATTCTATGCACTATTTTCCGACGAAAATCTTGCTAAGAAATAAGAAAGAAAAGTGACAAGTTTCTGTAAAAGTCATATAAATTTTTCTGAAAAGACAAATAAAAGTTTCTGAAAATAAAATAAAGTTTTTTCAGAAAAAGAAAACTTCATGGATTTTATAAAAGGATAATAAAGTTCATGAAATTTTATTAAGTAACAGAATATTTTCTATATAAAGTAGAAAAAGTGCATAAATTTTATATTCACATTTTCCGCTGCAAAGTAATTTTAATGATACTCTTTTACGAAGTAAATAAAAGTATAGAGAGAATAAACTTTAAGAGCACATTAAGATGATTATTAAAATATGGTTATGTTATTTTCTCACCAATGTCGTTAATAACATGATCATATTGCATTCTTGGAATTAAAGTTGCATTTGTTCCTATTATTTGCCCAATGGTAATATAGATTTATTTGCATAGAAAATTGTATATTCAATTTGACCAACATTAAATTAATGCATATAATTGTTGTACTGATCTCAATTAAATTGTGATTTCAGGAGGCTTCCACCTCATGAGTTGCCTAAAGAACGTTCCTACACTCAGAGGTGATAATTACACTGAGTGGAGGAAGAAAGTTGACATGGCTTCTATTTGTGGTGAGGTGGACTGGGTTCTGGAGGAACCACAACCCGTAAAACCTCCAGGGCTAGTCAGAGAGGCTGATGATGATGATGATGATGCATTCAGAGAGGCTGATGATGATGATGATGATGCATGGACAAAAAAGCACAGGGATTATGCTCGAGTGGAGATGTCATACTCCCTGAGCAACCAAAAGTGGATAAATGCCAACAAAAAGTGTTTGACATTTATAAAGAATACAATTAAGAACTCCATTATGGGCTGAGTTGCAGAGTGAGCTTCCGCAGGGGAGTTGCTTGCCAAGATAAAGAGTCAGTTCACTGGCTCTGCAAAGACATATGTCGCTCGATTGATAAAACAACTGATCAGAGAGAACTACTATGAAGGTGGTCATGGCATAAGATAGCACATCCTTCGGATGAGCAATATGGCAGCCAAGCTCAAGCCCATGGATGCGAATCTGAAGATCAAACCAGCTTTCCTCGTCCACCTGGTAATGGCTTCGCTGCCAAAGGAATTTGAAACCTTTGTTGTGAACTACAACATGCATTCTGATGGGTGGGACATAGAAATGTAATAGCAATGTGTGCCCAAGAAGAGGAGAAAATTAAAGCCTTACATGGTGGCTCCTTGAACTATGTGAAGGAAAAGAAAAAGAATTTCCAACCCAACAACAAAGGTTCTCCCTCAAATCCATATGGTAAAGGTCCCGCTCATTTTCAGCATCAACAAAAGCCTCTTCCAGTGGACAGGAACACTTGGCTCCACTGCAAGAAAACAAGGCTCTATAAAAAGGATTGCCGTGAGTGGCTAAATGCCTTCATGGCAAAGGGAGGTAACGACATCGTTTCCTTTGTTAATGAATATCTGTATTTACAGTTTTCGAAATCTACTTGGTGGATTGACTCAGGTGCAACTGTTCATGTTGCAAAATCTTTACAGGGATTCAGTTCGATGAGGATCATGCAAAGAAAAGAAAGTAGTATTAAAGTCGCAAATGGTGTCCAAGCAGAAGTTGAAGCTGTCGATGACGTCTCTTTGGAGCTAGCCAAAGGATTCAAGCTTTTGGTTAGAGATGTTCTATTGTTCCTTCATGTAATAGAAATTTAATTAGCATCTCATGTTTGGATAAAGATAATTATGAATGCTTTTTTGGACATGGCAAATGTGCCATTTGGTATAATAATGCTTATGTGGGTGATGCTTTCCTTCACAATGAACTTTATTTGTTATCACTTTTTGAAAAAGTGCATTATGCATATAATGTGGATGAGCAAAGTTCCCCGTCGAACAAAGAACAAAAGAAAAGAAAGAGAACTCACGACTCGTCGAAATTATGACATTGTCGCTTGGACCATATTTCCAGGGGGAGAATAGTCAAAAGTGAAATTCTTCCTCTGTTGGAGTTCTCTGACTTAGAACAATGCATAGATTGCGTTAAAGGAAAGTATGTAAAACAAATAAAAAAGGGTGCAAACCGAAGCACAGGAACACTGGAAATTATTCACACTGACATTTGTGGACCATTTCCTGTGAAAAGTGTGGATGACTATGATTCGTTCATAACATTCACAGATGATTACTCCCGCTTCGGTTATATTTATCCAATCAAAGAAAGAAATGAAGCATTGGATAAATTCAAAATATTCAAAGCTGAAGTTGAAAATCAGCTTGACAAAAATATAAAGATAGTGAGGTCAGACCGTGGGGGGGGGGGGAGTACTACGGTCGATACACTTCATATGGCCAAGTCCGTGGACCTTCTGCAACGTTCTTGCAGGAGACTGGCAAAGTTGCCCAGTATTCAATGACTGGCGAGCCCCAACAAAATGGAGTAGCTGAAAGGCGTAACCGTACCCTTATGGATATGGTGCGCAACATGATAAGTTACTCCAGCCTGCCATTGGGATTATGGATGGAGGCATTTAAAACCGCCTTTCACATTATCAACAGAATACCAAGCAATTCGGTGCCCAAAACACCGCATGAGCTGTGGATAGGAAGAGTGCCATCCCTGCAACACTTCAGGGTGTGGGAATGCCCAGCTAAGGTCAAAATGTTTAATCCAAACATTGGAAACTTAGATCCTAAAACAGTGAGTTGACATTTCATTGGCTATCTTGATAGATCAAAGGGTTTTCGTTTCTAGTGTCAAGAAAGATATACAAAGTTTGTAGAAACAAAACATGCGGTCTTCTTAGAGGACGAAATGATGAGAGGGGGCATGGTAGCTCGAAAAATTGATCTTGAGGAGAAGAGGATGCATGCACCTAATCCGATGATTCAAGAGCCATTTTTCGCACTACCTTTTGTAACTCCAACCATGACAACTATGGGAGAAGATCCGGAACCTGTCCTCCAGGATCCGACTGAACCTGTCGTTGAGCATGAAAGGGAGGTACAACAACTAATTTTTGAGGATGTGCGAGAGAATGAAGCACTTAGAAGATCTAACAGAACAAGAAGATCTGCCATATGTAATGAAACAAATAAACTAGAAAGTATAAAGTTAAAAGTAAAAGTTGAGATCAAGGGAAAAAATGTTAGGTTGATCTTCACCGATAGGCCCGACGGCCTATTGGGCCCTTGGTCATCATGCCCTGATCGGGGGCGTCCAACCCTTATATGGTTCGTGGGTCCCTGTGACCTGTGTATATAAAAAGGGGTGAGGGGCGGGGCACGAAACACGAGATTCACCGCCCCCACGAACCTACCGATCTAGGGTTACGCAGTGCTCACGAAAAGCACCGCCGCCGTCACCGCATCTCTCTCTTTCACCATCGCCGTCGCCATCTCACGATGGACGCCGGCTGGAGCACCTCAAGTGCGGGGCAAGGTAAATCCATCTCAACCACCGCCGGAATCACTAGTATTACACCGGATCCTACGATCTATCACTGGATTCAACCAGATCTATATCCAACTAAGGAGAAGGAATATTGGCTCAAATAGAATCGAGACCAAACTGAACTCCAAAGTCCAAAGATCCCAGCGGAAATAATTGACTGAAAAGAGGAGCTCACGAGTGTACCGCTGCTTGGCGGCTCCGGCCAAGCGGAAGGCATCGGGGTCGAGGCGCTAGCGGAGGGTGATGAGCGAGAGTAGGCGTTCGACCCCGAACGCATGTGCGCCTTGAGGTAGAGCGCAGACTCCCCGACGACCATCTGCACGGTGGCGACCGACGTCGTGGAGATGGAAGCCTTGACGTCAGCTATAGGGTGGGACGACGAACCTGGGTCGGACGGGGCGAGCGAGGCGCACGGTGGGGTTGGATGCCTCAGCGTCGGTACTCCAGGATGCGACAGACAATATCGATCGGCGTCACCGTCTGGATTCGACAACTCCAACTGGTTTTCTAGCGGAGAACATGATTTATCCAGGAAGGCGAGAAGAATTTATCAACACGGTGGAGGAGACGAAGGCTAATGGAGTATGATTTATTGCAGAAGAGGAATCGGTGAGGGAATAACTGAATATTGCGCAGGAGACGATTGGACCACAGCCTTTGTTCCTAGTCTCTTTGTTTCTAAACGTAAGTCTTTATAAGAGGGTGCTTGGATTCAAAAGACTAAAACTAGTCTGACTAAAACTAGTCTCTTTAAGAGGCTAAAGTTTCAAGCACCCCTGACTAAAGAGAGACTAAAACTAGTCTTGAGGCTAAAAATTTTTAGTCAGGGTTACCCCTACTAAAATATGCATTAGTCATCTCTCTCCTCATTTAACTCCTCATGCAAGTTCTGAATTGGAAGGTTTGTACGATAATAAATGCTCATTAACTTGATTTTAGTCTCTTTAGTACTTGGATCCAAGCATGGGTGAGGCTAGCAAGTTTTAGTCTCATTACTTTTAGTCATGGGACTAAAATGTATCAAGCACCCTCTAAATATTGCTCTCGTGAAAAAGAAAAAAAAGATATTGATTTTTCAATGCAAGGATGCAAAGATGTACTCCCATTGTTCCTAAATATAAGTCTTTATAAATATTTCGCTAATGGACTACATACGGATGCATATAGACATATTATAGGTTATAGATTCAGTCATTTTGCTTCGTATGTAGACTTCTAGGGAAATCTCTTAAAATACTTATATTTAAAAACGTAGGGAGTATTGCTGAACTCACATGCATGATTGTTTCATAAATCAGCTGATGTGGCATCACGTGATGTGAGTGCTGAGATGGAATGATTGCATATTGAGATGAGGTGAATAGGCTGCATGCCAAAAGAATTGAGATCAATTTCTTAAGAATATTGCTGGAATTTTGTCTATTTTTGAACCAGCCCAATAACAATTTCAGAATTTTTTAATAAATCCCACATGTCCATGCAGTCCATTCGTGCAAGGCAAAAGGTGGAACCAAAATTTAGTTCCATATTGTTAGTTTGGTGGGAGTTGGACCTCCTGATAAGGAAGGTTATTTCCACACATGTATGAGCATGAGAACAAAAGAGACATACACACGCTCCTCCTCCGCCGCCCGCCTTGCGTGGTCACGCGCCAACGCCAACTCCAACTCCAACTCCAACTGCATTAGTATGTACTCGTGTTCTTCTTGTTTGAGTTCCTGCCGTAACTTCTTGTTGTAGTTTTCTTTCTAGATATATTTCGTTCCTGCTCATCATTGCAGATGCTACTTGCATACTCTTTATAATTGCTATGGTAGTCATGAATTTTGCTATGATGGTTGTAATTTACCTATTATTTCTACTAGTAAAATCACTTGGCAAATCACTTATATTTCCAACAAATATAAGATGCGGGAGCATTCATAGTAGGAGATAAAAGGAGGGGGTGTCTCAAATCCCGGCCCAAGTGGCACGTTGTGACTCACTTCATAGATGGTGCTAATTGTTTCTTTAAAATTTATTTATTTATTACCCATTGCGAATGCAAGAACCTTTTGGTACACTAGGAAAATGGCCCGTGCGTTGCAACGTCAGAAAATCTCATCGCACTCTGTCATTTCATGTATGTTCCTTCTTTAACTTTGCATGCGTGTCTTAGATATCTTTTTCAATTAGCCCACCGTATAGAAGGTTAATTAGTCAATCATATATATAGGGAGGCGTGGCTCTCTCTTGCTTCATCGGTTTGGGCTTCCGTCACGTTTTTCTTTAGTTTTAGGACATTTGCTACTGATGCT
Organism: Hordeum vulgare subsp. vulgare; assembly: GCF_904849725.1. Classification (NCBI taxonomy): domain Eukaryota; kingdom Viridiplantae; phylum Streptophyta; class Magnoliopsida; order Poales; family Poaceae; genus Hordeum; species Hordeum vulgare. Next base: position 645,286,127 of record NC_058519.1, on the reverse strand, counting down.
GCAAATTAGCATCAGTCGTAAAAAAAATTACATACAGACCTAAAAACAAAATAGAACCAAAACAAAACATATTTTTATGAATTGCACATTTTTGGTCCGCTGTTTTTAAGTGTTTTTAGGTCTCTTTTTCCCACACTAATCAGTTGTATTTTATAAAACCTATAATTAAATAGTTGACCATGGGTCTGTTTGGAAATGCAACGTTCTTCATCACGTTAGTTATTGGTTTACGCCTAATTAAAGAGCATATTGAAATCAGGGGTTTAGCTCTCGTAATTAACTCTAGTTGTTAATGTCGGAGTTGCTCCTAGGTGCGCCTATTCGGCATGTATAGGCTGCATGCTCCATAATATGCCGGGCTGGAGCCTTCCTATTCCCTTGAAAATGTCCATTATATAAAAAAAAGTATTAACTACTTTGAAATGATTAACATGTAAGATAATAGCATATTTATAATTTACACATTTTCTAAGCAATTTGGGTAAATAACATATTAAATTTGATGATAATTTTTGAAATATATGAATATTTTAAAAAATATTGAATCTGCCAAAAAAAGTGTACAAAAGTTAAACAAAGAAGCCGGCTGAATTATGACACTATGCGAAACATCTACTCATTTGCTTAGAGAAGTAAAAAAGACAACAAAAGGAAGGAGAGGGAATGAAACCTGGGTCTTTAGTTTAGAAGAGCAAGGCTCTCTCCATCCGGCTAAAGCTTGACTGTTGATATAATATGGCATAGGACCAAATAAGCATGCACACCGGACGGTAACTTTTAAGAAAAAATTAAATCGGTTTTTGACGTACGAGTGGCATGGTGCGTAATTTATGTCACTTTAGGAACAATTTCCATGACGTATGGATATAAATTATCCTTGCTTTATTAGTAGGTATAAATATAGTTATAGATATCTAATAAAAAAAAGAACGTTCGCAAGGGCTCAATGACGACCACGGACAACGTCCACCATGGGCTTGGTGGCAGTCCTCCTACAACAACAATCGTCAGTGTCCCGGCAATGAAATTGCTTGGTGTAACCCCTGCTTGCACACCAACCCTTGCACTTGGATTCGGTGCATCCATCTTCAAGCCCTTCACACCATTCTACAGAAAAACAATAAGTATTTTAGTAACTTAAATAAATATGGGTTTATTCGTCAGTTCATTGCCAATGCGTGTTATCAACTGCAAAGATAGATGAAATGAATTTTTTAGGTATATACACAATAAGAAAAGGAGGATGTTAACCCTTTGGATCAGCATCACAGGACAACATCACAGTGGCCATCACCACCATAAGGGCTGCCAAGCATACAAAGCATGCACTTGTTGTACTGACGGCCATCACAAGATACGGTGCTAGCTATGTACTGATATGCTCTCTTCTTTTACTGTTCGATCTGATCTGCCAAATGTATTGACCAGCAACTCGTTTTGCTAGCATTTATATAGGGTGAGCATGTTGATTGATCCCGAGTTTTATGGTGGTAATTAAATACTACCATTCTAATACCAGCATTAGATTGGAATTAATGCATTGATTTGTGCATATCCTTGAATAGACGTGCATACTTATCTCATTTTGTAGCATGAATTGATTCGTTCCTTTTTTGGTGCGTCTAGTCTATCTATTCAACTAGATGATAGATGATAGTGCGCAAGTGCAGCGTGAAGATGTTACAATATATTTCAATAAAATTAGATTGTCTTCCTTCGATTTAAAATAAATGACTCAACTTTGTACTAACTTTAGTATAACGTTGAGTCACTTATTTTGTGATGGAGGAAGTATTAAATAATGATTTAATAATATATGAAAAAACTAAAAATGCATATGATATATTATATGGGTTATTGTATAGTTGGAAAATATGTGTTGTAATATAAAGGAATTATCTCGATGCATGTTGAACGGGTCTTTGATGAGGTGGAATGTGTGCATGGCTTAAATGTGCATGTTGAAATAAGTAGAATTAGCGGGGATCAGCTAATAAAGAAACATATTTTTCATGCATGTTATGGTGGGCCTTTGATGATGTGACCCATGTGCAGTGACGAATCTAGGACGAATTTGAAGGGCAGGCCCAACTTTAGTACAAAGGGTGAATCTGGACTAAGATGGGCTGAAATTAGGCTGAGATCGGCTGGAATAGACTGTGTTTTAGTTTCAGAGGGCAGACTTCAACCTGTTGAAGCCGGCTGAAGTCTGCCCAGTAAAATCACCACTGCGCGTGTGCATGTTAAGATAATGGAAGTAGTGGGGATGAAGTGTTTGGTCTAAATGCTGCTAGTGAGTACTCCTTCCGTCCCAAAATAAGTGTCTTAACTTTGTACTACCTCTAGTATAAAGTTATACTAAGCTTGAGACAGTTATTTGAGACGGAGGGAGTACTTACCAGGGCGATCGTACCGACCGCGCGCAGCTCGGACAATGTCAGTGACCACATTGGGACGTCGCTAATTGGGGTTCCTACACTAGTGTGAAACAACACACGTTAACGATTATGGGACCATGCATTGTGTAGTGAGAAACATATTTATCATCGTACACGCTATTGAACAACTCTTAAGTGCGTGACGAGACTTCATATATTGTTCCAGTTGTTTTCAATTGTGTGTGATAGTATCTCATCCCAAAGGTGAGTTTCAAAGCCGCCGCGTCCAATGCCAAACGTAATCTCACTCCAACACTAGATGTGTACCGTGTGCGATGGTATGAAACACCATACACACTATGCCCCGACGTTACATGTGCAATGGTTGAGACATCACACACATTTTCCACCATAAAACCTGTGTGACATATGTCACATTTTCTAAACGTTTAACCTTGATGCTCCGGTTGGGTTTTGTGAAAACTTACATGCTTTTCTAAGAAGACATGTGCGATGAAGGATCAATTCCACACGTTTACTCCGAACTAAGACATATTTTATACTAGTTGAAGGCACGTACTTTGTACGTGCACGTTCTTAATAAAAAATCATAAAAGCAAAGTAATCTTAAATAAAAGCGAAACACTTTTTATATGGAGTTTTAGCTTCACAATCTCTTTCCAAGTTATAATGTTCATGGACCAATTTGATTTTATTACATTTCCAAAACATGTCAAGAGCAATTTTCATTAACGTTCACTTGACAAACTTGCATTGTTCTGCAAAAAGAAAAGAAAAGAAAAACTTGCGATTATAATATTCTCAAAACGGTAAGTTACACCATGGGATTAAATTTTGTTCAAAAAAATAATCATCTCCATGCATTTTAGATCACTTGGGCGTATACATGGATGCAACATTTTCAATTCAGATCTTGCCGCTTGATTTTCTGAGGATATTGATGATAAATATATGCCAGATGAACTAATGGTGAATCAAGTTCCAGCTATTGAACGTCTTATGCTAGAACCACCAATACCCGCAACTGTTTTAAGAAAAGTGTCAACGATAGCGCAAACCGGCATCGTTGGCAAGAATGGCTATGCTGCGACACCTCTATGCGTACAAATAGCCCAAGCGCGACATGGACCTTAAGCACAACATCTATCAGGATTCGTTGGAGCAGGGCGGGACCCACAGCTTATCCACGTCGGCATGGGACCTAGATGACGGCGACTACTGTCAAACAGTTTTCTGCTGCGCGCGCATCCTCCCTCTTCTTCTTCTCCGGGATGAAGCACGGCAACGCCGGCAAGCTCCGATTCAGAAAAGCAAATTTACAAACATAGATAGGGTTTGATTACAAGGGCTCGTCGGAGCAATATTCCAGAGACGATTACAGGTTCGACCTTCGATTACACGGGCTCCTAAGCTCGGCCCCCTAAGATCCTACCTCACCCCTACTATATCTCCAAAAGTGGGCTCACGTGAGCCCCACGGGTGCGGCCCCGACGAGGCGGCGGCGCCGGTCAGTCGGAGTCGGAGGCGCCCCACCCCCTGTCGGCGCGGAATTCCTCGATGGCTTGGCGGAGGCGAATCTCGTCGAGCTCCTCTTCCCTCAGCCGGTGCGCGGCGACCTGCTGGGCCTCTTCCTTGGTGCGCTCCATAACCTCGGCGACGACACCGTCGAGGTCGCCATTGTCGACGTAGTCTTCCGGCAGAAAGCCCTGCTCCTCCCCATCCCTGTTCAGAGGCGGCAGCAGTGCGGGTATAATGGCGGAGCTCGCTGCATAGCAGCCCGCGGCAGAGGAGCGCGCTGATGTCAGCTGTGCTTCCCCGGCAACGGCGACAGGAATAGTCATGTCGACGGCACCAGGAATCCTTCTGCTGCGGCTACGCCTTAAGGGACTTCCTAGGCAAATATGCAAATGATTTCCCCCATGGCCTTGGAGCCTTGCGTTGGTGTTCCCTTGAAGCGGAAAGGATGATGTAGCACAACGGTGGTAAGTATTTCCCTCAGTTTGAGAACCAAGGTATCGATCCAGTGGAGGAGTATCACAAGATCCTGCACAAACACAAAGAACCTGCTCCCAACGCTATGAAGGGGTTGTCAATCCCTTATAGATTGTTTGCCAAGTGAGAACTAAAAGCAACAAAGTAACAAAGCAAAGTAAAAGCAGAGGTGTAAACGATAGATGTGAATAGACCCGGGGGCCATAGTGTTTACTAGTGGCTTCTCTCATGAAAGCAAGTAGACGGTGGGTGAATAAATTACTGTCAAGCAATTGATAGAACCACGCAAAGTCGTGAAGTCATCTATGGCAATGATTATATCTATAGGCATCACGTCCAAAACAAGTAGACCGATACTGTCTGCATCTACTACTATTACTCCACACGTCGACCGCTATCCAGCATGCATCTAGTGTATTAAGTCCAAAAGAACAGAGTAACGCCTTAAGCAAGATGACATGATGTAGATGGACAATCTCATATCAACGACAGAGCCCATCTTGTTACCCTTGATGGCAACTACTTAATCTGTGCCTTGTTGCCCCTACTGTCACTGGGAAAGGTCACCACATGGTAGAACCCAAAACCAAGCATTTCTCCCATTGCAAGAATCATAGATCTAGTTGGCCAAACAAAATCCAAGACTCGGAGAGACTTACAAGGATATCAAATAATGCATATAAGAAATCAGCAAAGACTCAAATATATATCATAGATAATCTGATCACAAATCCACAATTCATCGGATCTCGACAAACACACCGCCAAAGAAGATTACATCGGATAGATCTCCTTGAAGATCATGGAGAACTTTGTATTGAAGATCCAAGAGAGAGAAGAACCCATCTAGCTACTAACTACGGACCCATAGGTCTGAAGTGAACTACTCACGAGTCATTGGAGGGGCGATTATGATGATGAAGAAGCCCTCCAACTCCAAAGTCCCCTCCGGCAGGGCGCCGGGAAGGGTCTCCAGATGAGATCTCGCGGAAATGGAAGCTTGCGGCGGCGGAAAAGTATTTTCGAGGCTCCCCGGATTTTTTGCTATATTTTAGGACATATATAGGCCAAAGATCTAGGTCAGGGGGCGCTCAGGGAGGCCACAAGCCCTGCCACCGCCGCCTCCCCTGGTGGCGGAGTGGGGGCTTGTGGGCTCCTTGGGGCCCTCCTGGCTTGGCCCACAGGCCCCCTGATCTTCTTTCGTTCAGGAAAAAAAATCATTTCGGGGATTTCATTCCGTTTGGACTCCGTTCCAAAATCAGATCTGAAAAGAGGCAAAAACACAGAAAAAACAGGAACTGGCACTTGGCACTGAATTAATAAGTTAGTCCCAAAAGAGATATAAAAGGTACATAAAACATCCAAAGATGACAAGAAAACAGCATGAAACCATAAAAAATTATAGATACTTTTGAGACGTATCAAGCATCTCCAAGCTTAACTCCTGCTCGTCCTCGAGTAGGGTAGTGATAAAAAATGAATTTTTGATGCTTTCATGCTACCTAGCATAGATGTCCTTTGTAACTCCTCTTATGTGACGTGAATGTTCAGATCCATTAGATTCAAAACAATAGTTTGCTATTGACGTGGAAACAATAATAATTCAAGCAAACTAGCAAGGTAATCAGGAACTTTCAAAATAACAAGGCTAAAAGAAAGTTATCCCTACAAAAGCATATAGTGTGGCTATGCTCTATCATCATTGCACAAACGAATTTAAATCATGCACAACCCCGGTATTGGCCAAGTAATTGTTTCACACCTTTACTTTCTCAAACCTTTTCAACTCTCACGCAATACATGAGCGTGAGCCATGGTTATAGCACTATAGATGGTGTGGAGTGTGGTGGATGTTGCAAGACAAAAAAGGAGAAGATAGTCACATTAACTAGGCATATCAATGAGTTGTGGAGATGCTCATCAATAGATATCAATGTGAATGAGTAGGGATTGCCATACAAATGATGCACTAGAGCTAAGAATATGTGAAAGCTCTTAAAGAAAACTAGTGGGTGTACATCCAACTTGCTTGCTCACGAAGACCTAAGGCAATATTGAGGAAGCCTATCATTGGAATATACAAGCCAAGTTATATAATGAAAATTTTCCACTAGCTATATGGTGGTGAAAAAACGAGAGACTCTCAATCATGAAGATCATGGTGCTTAATATGCACAAGTGTGGAAAAAGTGGTAGCATTGTCCCTTCTCTCTTTTTCTCTTATTTTTTTTGGTGGGCTTCTTTGGCCTCTTTTATTTCCTCACATGGGACAATGCTCCATTAATGATGATCATCACACTTTCAACTCAAAACTTAGAGCAACAATGACTCTATATGGAATGCCTTCGGTAGTGTACCGTGACAATGATCTAGTATCGCATAGACATTAATGGAAACATCATGCTAGCTATCTTACGATCATGCAATGGCAATGTAGACATGGTGGCACATGTCATGGTGGTAGTTGCATGGCAATATATCTCGGAATGACTTTGAAAAAGCCATAGTAGGTAGGTATGGTGGCTGTTTTGAGGGAGGCTAATGGTGAGTTTTGTGTACCGGCGAAAGTTGCACGACACTAAAAAGATATTGATGGTGTAAGGTGAAAGTGCATCTAAACCATGGACTCAACATTAGTCATGAAGAACTCATATACTTGTTGCAAAAGTTTTATTAGTAATCGAAACAAAGCATTCAACGCATACTCCTAGGAGAAGGGTTGGTAGGTATAAACCATCGCGCGATCCCGACCGCCACGCAAAGGATGACAATCAATATACTAATCATGCTCAGATTTCATCACATAGCGGTTCACCATACGTGCATGCTACGGGAATCACTAACTTCAACACAAGTATTTCTAGATTCACAACACCTTACTAGCATGACTTCAATATTACCATAACCACAACTCAAAACTAATTGAGATGAATCAAACTTCTCTAACTATTCAATGCACATGAAGGTGGAAGTTTTCGTATCCCTTTGGATAACTACCCCTTTTGAGACTACTTTCAAAGCATAGATCAACTACCAAGCCACGCACCACTGTGCTCTAAAAGATATAAGTGAAGCACATAGAGCAAAAGTATCTGGCTCAGAAGATATAAGTGAAGCACATGTGAGCTGAATTGTCTACCAAAAGATATAAGTGAAGCTCGACAAAATCACGGTGAGTGCATGTCACTCTCTAGGTGTGCAGCAAGGATGATTGTGACACAACAAAAATAAAATACTCCTTCGATACAAGACGCTCCAAGCGAAAACACATAACATGTGGTGAATAAAAATATAGCCGCAAGTAACGTTACCGATGGATTGAAGACGAAAGAGGGGATGCCTTCCCGGGGCATCCCCAAGCTTAGGATTTTACGGCATCCTGGAATCTCTTCGCGTGCCTTGGGTATCCCCAAGCTTGAGCTCTTGCCAATCTTTATCTCTTTTTCCATAAGAACTTCACCCAAAACTTGAAAACTTCACAACACGAAACTTAAACAGAAACTCGTGATAACATTAGTATGAGAAAGCAAACCACCGCTTCCTTAGGTACTGTAGCAGACTTAAATTATACTTATGCTGATGTTGGGTTACTGTATTTTCAATCTTCCATGGCTAATACCCCCCGATATTATCCATAGTTTCATCAAAATAAGCAACCAACACAACAAAAACAGAATCTGTTAACAGCAGACCAGTCTGTAGCAATCTGTATATTTTGTATACCTCTGGTACTTCAAAAATTCTGAAAACTTACGACCGTCTGAAGAATTTGCGTAGAAATCAGCAGCAAAAATAATCAACTCAAAAGCTCTTACAGAAAAAACATGAAAATTCTTTTCGTGAGCAGAAAGTTTGTGTCTTTTCCAGCATGACCAAACGATCATCCACAAGACTAATCATAATGGTTTTTCTTGGCACAAACACAAAAAGAAACACAAAAAACACAATCATAACAGAATTATGAAAGTGTGGAAAACACAAAACAGAAAGAAAAAGGATAGATTCGCTGGGTTGCCTCCCAACAAGCGCTTTTGTTTAACGCCCTTAGCTAGGCGAAAAGTGATGGAATCACGTATAGTCATCTTTGGTGCTCAAACCATAAGTAGCGTGATCATTTATCATCTTAAGATCTTTATCTTTATTGGATGACTCACCACTAGCTTTAGGAACAAAAACAGACTTGACAGTCTTTTTGAGAGTGAGATTTGGAGTATTTTGCACAGCGGCAAAAGCGGAACCCAAGTTGGTTATGACATCTTCTAATTTGCCAATTCTAGAAGAATCATTAACTATAAGTTCCTTCTCCCTTAAATTTTTCAAAAAGTTTCCCACTTTGGATCTGTACTGAGTAATTTGATTGTGGATCTTTCTGTCCAAACCCTCAATAAGTTCAACTATGGAAATTTTGTTTTCAACAGCGTCTAGCCTTTGCATCACGTGTTCCAAGGTCAAGATAGTTCCATTAACCATGAGCGGTGGTGAGCCTACCAAATTCATGATAGCTCTATAAGAGTCGACAGTGTGGCTCCCCAAAAAGTTCCCGCCTACAACGGTATCAAGGATATACCTATTCCAAGGAGAAATTCCAACATAGAAACTGCGAAGGAGGACGGTAGTGGATTGGTTACAAGTAGATGTACTTTGAGCATTGCAAATCCTGTACCAAGCGTCCTTCAAATTTTCTTCCTCATTTTGCCTGAAATTGAGAACTTCATTTTCAGGGGTGTCGTTTGGAGTGGTGGGTCTAACCATTGATGGACTATCTCACACACAAACGAGCAGGAAGAGAGAGTGAAACGGGCAAAAGAAAACGGCAAAAGAGAAAGGCAAATGAAAACGGCAAATGTGAAGTGGGGGAGAGGAAAACGAGAGGCAACTGGCAACAAAAGTAAATGCAGGAGATGAGTTTGTGAGACCTACTTGGATAGATCTTGATCTCTCCTCTCCGGCAACGGCGCCAGAAATACTTATAATGTCAGTTGTACTTCCCCGGCAACAGCGACAGAAATACTTATGATGTCAGTTGTGCTTCCCCGGCAACGGCGACAGGAATAGTCGTGTCGACAGCACCAGGAATCCTTCTGCTGCGGCTACGCCTTAAGGGACTTCTTAGGAAAATATGCAAAGGATTTCCCCCCATGGCCTTGGAGCCTTGCGTTGGTGTTCCCTCGAAGCGGAAAGGGTGATGTAACATAGCGGTGGTAAGTATTTCCCTTGGTTTGAGAACCAAGGTATCGATCCAGTGGAGGAGTATCACAAGATCCTGCACAAACACAAAGAACCTGCTCCCAACGCTATGAAGGGGTTGTCAATCCCTTATAGATTGTTTGCCAAGTGAGAACTAAAAGCAACAAAGTAACAAAGCAAAGTAAAAGCAGAGGTGTAAACGATAGATGTGAATAGACCCGGGGGCCATAGTGTTTACTAGTGGCTTCTCTCATGAAAGCAAGTAGACGGTGGGTGAATAAATTACTGTCAAGCAATTGATAGAACCACGCAAAGTCGTGAAGTCATCTATGGCAATGATTATATCTATAGGCATCACGTCCAAAACAAGTAGACCGATACTGTCTGCATCTACTACTATTACTCCACACGTCGACCGCTATCCAGCATGCATCTAGTGTATTAAGTCCAAAAGAACAGATTAACGCCTTAAGCAAGATGACATGATGTAGATGGACAATCTCATATCAACGACAGAGCCCATCTTGTTACCCTTGATGGCAACTACTTAATCTGTGCCTTGTTGCCCCTACTGTCACTGGGAAAGGTCACCACATGGTAGAACCCAAAACCAAGCATTTCTCCCATTGCAAGAATCATAGATCTAGTTGGCCAAACAAAATCCAAGACTCGGAGAGACTTACAAGGATATCAAATAATGCATATAAGAAATCAGCAAAGACTCAAGTATATATCATAGATAATCTGATCACAAATCCACAATTCATCGGATCTCGACAAACACACCGCCAAAGAAGATTACATCGGATAGATCTCCTTGAAGATCATGGAGAACTTTGTATTGAAGATCCAAGAGAGAGAAGAACCCATCTAGCTACTAACTACGGATCCATAGGTCTGAAGTGAACTACTCACGAGTCATTGGAGGGGCGATTATGATGATGAAGAAGCCCTCCAACTCCAAAGTCCCCTCCGGCAGGCCGCCGGGAAGGGTCTCCAGATGAGATCTTGCGGAAACGGAAGCTTGCGACGGCGGAAAAGTATTTTCGAGGCTCCCCTGATTTTTTGCTGTATTTTAGGGAATATATAGGCAAAAGATCTAGGTCAGGGGGCGCTCAGGGAGGCCACAAGCCCTGCCACCGCCGCCTCCCCTGGTGGCGGAGTGGGGGCTTGTGGGCTCCTTGGGGCCCTCCTGGCTTGGCCCACAGGCCCCCTGATCTTCTTCCGTTCGGGAAAAAATCATTTCGGGGATTTTATTCCGTTTGGACACCGTTCCAAAATCAGATATGAAAAGAGCCAAAAACACAGAAAAAACACAAACTGATACTTGGCACTGAATTAATAAGTTAGTCCAAAAAAGATATAAAAGGTACATAAAACATCCAAAGATGACAAGATAACAACATGAAACCATCAAAAATTATAGATACGTTTGAGACCTATCACGCGCCGCTGCCACCATCTCGCGGTCGTACTACTCCACCTCGCGCCGAGCGAACGCACGCAGTGGCGCGAGCCCCCAGTTGGTGTACCTTCGCGTGCCACGCTTTTGAGCAGCGTCGGAAGAAATCCGCGCCGCCCGTTCGCGGTCAGAGTCAGGGGTGTCAGGCGGCAGCCGCTTCGCCCTCCGGTTTCCGTTGCGGGAATGGCCGCCGCGCGTGTTGGAAGATCATGGCCTCATGATTGTCGCACGATGGCGCTTGATCTGCAGCGGGGCTGGATTGTGTGGTTTTGGTGGGGGTCGCCGACGGAGAGGGGCGAGAGGGGGCCAAAGCGGCGTAGATCTGGAAATAGATATGGTACGACACATTTCATTGTATAAGTAGATCGGGTACGACACTGATGTGACGCCCGCTGACTTCCCTGGCCCATGGGTCAGATTGACCGGTCAGCCCGTGCTCTGTTTCGAACGTTTCGAAAGTTGCCCTGTTTTCAGTTGAGCCATCATCTTTTCTACATATCCTTGTTTAAATGTTTGAAACTTCTCTTGTTCATGTTTGAAACTTCTCTAGTTCATGTTTGAAACTTGTTCATGTTTGAAACTTCTTTATATGTTTGTCAAACTTTGGTTTGACCAAGTTTGAAATCAGCATAAAAAATAAAAATAAAATATTGGAAAACCAGTGCACATATTCTTACTTTGTCATATACTAACAACCCAAATTGATTTGGCTGTTTTAGACATGGTGGACAAAAAAACTTGTTTAGAAATGGGGTATTTACCCCCTTTGGAGCTATTTTCAAACTCATGTGTGAAGACAAGTGGTTTTGGGTGTTGAACTTCAAACTTTCAAAAACATCACAAAAGCTTCATTTTGGAGTGACTAAGAAGGAACCAGGCTTGGTTTGTCATTTTCATGTTTGAAACTTGTTTAAATGTTTGTCAAACTTAGGTTTGACCAAGTTTGAAATGAGCATAAAAAATTAAAATATTGGAAAACCAGTACACATGTTTTTTACTTTGTCATATACTAACAACTCAAATTGATTGGCACCAGTTTTCTATTTTTTTTATTATTTTTTTTGAATTACTTATGCTCAACCCTAACCTTTGAAAACCATACAACCTCGTTCGTGATAGCCAAGTTTGTGAACGTTTTTACATGAAAAACTCTATAGTCCAGATTTCTTATTTTTCCTATGGAATTAGTCACATAGAATGATGATTGGCACCAGTTTTCTATTTTTTTTATTTTTTTTTTGAATTACTTATGCTCAACCCTAATCTTTGAAAACCGTACAACCTCATTCGTGATAGCCAAGTTTGTGAAGGTTTTTTCATGAAAAACTCCATAGTTCAGATTTTTATTTTTCCTATGGAGTTGGTCACATAGAATGATGATTGCCACAAGTTTCCTTTTTTTTGAATTACTTATGCTCAACCCTAACGTTTGAAAACCTCTCAAAATCCCATCAAAACCCCATCAAAACCCCGCACCTGTCCGAACCATTGGATCGCCGTGAATGGACGGTCTGGATCAGGAAGCAGGGCTACGTCAGCGATCCGCGGGCTGCGCTTTCATTGGTCGGCCCAGCTCCTCCGAAACCAAGTTTCATTGTAATAGTTGTGAAACAGCCCCCATTTCTATCATTTAGAAAACTCCCAAATAATTCTCATAAATCTCTTGGGTCATATCTTCCTCAGATATGACAAAATATTTCCTTGCCATGTTCAAAAATATTCCTCAAATATTCCTTTCTGATTCTGCCCTATCTGTCAAGTTGTGAAGCAAGTACCCTTTTTTATTTGCTTGATTGATCTCAAAATTTGTGTACACTCTTTCCTATCCATATCATTGCGTCATGTCAAAATTCAACTCAATTTAGCTAGGAAATATTTCTTGGCAAATTTCCAAAGTTTCTGATCCAGAGAAAGCTTTGTGAAGCAAGTGCTAGCTAGGTGTGTTCAAATGCGTTGAAACTTTGCCATCATTTCAAAATGTTCAAATAATGTCGCTTCTCCAAATTTGAGCATCACTCCTTCAACCATGTGACCATAGCATCAAATCTTTGTCTCTGGTCATTATTTTGGATTGTGAAGCAACTATGTTTTATGTTGCTCCATAAATTCTGAAATTTTACCAGAACATTCTCCTACCTATAAAACCTCTCTAAACCAATTTTGAGCTCATTTTTTAGCCAATTATTTCCAGTAATTCTTCTAAGATTCTGTCCAGCTCGATGTTGTGTGAAGGAAGTGTCACTTTGGCTTATCAAGATCGCATGAAATTTATACATCATCTTCATAACCCTAAAATATTCATATCCTCCAAGTTTCAGCTCCATCCAAGCCAGTATGAGAGTGCCACATCAAAATCTCTATTCTGGACCAGATTAGCTAGTTCCAAAGCAACCCTATTAAATATTGATCCTGTGCTCCTCAAGTTTCACAGGATTGTAGTCCTTCCTACCCTAAACCGCAGATGTGAGTGCTGACGTTGGATGGCTTGATATATGTTCGTGTCATACCTCCGTGGAATAATTAATAAAGTTGACCTTTTTAGTTTTGTAATACCATCGGGATCATCGATTCACGGGCAGGTGAGTTGCTGCAAGTTTTTTTTTCATTTTTTCCATCTTTCTCGTCGTCTTTGACTGTGACGATGGCCCGTCGTCCCCGACCATGAGGAAAGGTGCACCATGCGGTGACCCAACGCTCTGATTGGCAACAAATTATTACGGTTTTGCATATACAAATATATTTTACAACTATTGAAGTGCATCACCGGAGTTCAAAGGCATGAGGAGTAAGACTTACAAAAGTGACTTTGATAGGTATAGTCATGGGGTGCCCATAGTCATGCCCTTCATCTTGTCGGTGTCACAATCCTTGAAGATTTCCATTGCCTAGCCAGCAATCTGGATCAAATCGATAAAAAAACAGAGGGAAACAGAAGGGGCAGAGGCGATGCGGTGATATCTAACTCAACACGGAGGAGAACAGGACAGGTACCAGAACAGGACAGGGCTGTCACCACAGCTGCCGACGAGAACGAAAGCGCCGCCAGTGCTGTCAAACAGAACAAAAGCTCTGCCGCCGCCGCTGGCTCACCACCGGGAATGAAGAGGAGGGAGCAACACATGTTCAGACAGGTATACCCATTCGGACAGGCACGGGGACACGTTTGACCTGATTCACTGACGAGTGGGCCCGTAACTAGATGCACTGCCAAGTAGGGCACGTGCTTACGTGGATAAGTTGTGGGTCTAGCTCCTAACAGCTAATGAGGGCATCAGTTCAGATTAAGGAACATTGTCGTGTGTGAGATATTTCCTCGTTCAGAAATGTCGCACCGAGGCAATTCAGACAAAAGACGTCGCACTTCTTTCAATTCACCTCAAAAACGTCGTACAGGAGCAATTGACCCGTCTCCCGTGACTTGTTCTCTCCCCTCACCTTAATCTCTTTTTTATCTTTTATTCATGCAGCAAAGTACGGAGAGTTGTGGTGCGGGAAACGGCGAGTGGCGGTGCATGCTGTTGTGGGAGCGTCGGCGGCACGGGCTGATGGGTGAGCGAGGGGTAGGGGCGGAGGGCTGATGGCCGAGCGGTGGGGCGTGCAAATTAATGGACGACCATGACCGTGGGGTGATGTTCTGCGCTGGTCGTGGCGGGAGATTCGTATCTCTAGCTGAACAACCATCCGAGGGAAGGCCTTCTCCCTACCGATCGAGTCACAAGTTTGATGCTTCCAAAGAGGTACCGTATCACCATAATCAAACATCATCTATCAGCTTTTCTTAATTCATACATGCTGGAGTACGTATGTTTCCATTCATCTAGATTTCCATTGTCCAAGCAATCACATCCACCTGACATGGCCAAATTCTACTAGTTGTACATACCACCGCTTTGGTTCCATCATACCAGTGGCGGAGCCAGAAATTTTGTTTAGCCTGGGCAAACTTGAACCTATGTGTCTGATCTCAAAATCATAACGGTAATGGTAGCTGGCATACGTTTGCGGTAGGGGTGGCAAATAAACCATCTTTGCTGGCTGTTTTAGTTGTAAAACGAGATCAAACGACAACAGTGTTTAGATGAAAATTGCCTTTTCGGAGAGAAACTGCCATGTTGCCTGAAGAAACTTGACATCTCTTCCTTCTTCCTCTCAACTAAAACTGCCAGGCAAATGCTCGCAAATACTGCCCTCCCTGATGAGCGTTCACCAGTTATAGGCGTCCAATCATAATTGGGTATTTGGATACATAACATAAATAACAGTCTCAAACTTTTGAACCACAAATCTATATATACTAATAATGAAGTAACAATATAAATATAAATATAATTCAAATATACTTCCTCCGTCCTGAAGAATCCATTTTCGCGACAAGTAATTCGGCTCGGAAGTTAATATATTGGAACCTTCAAGAGATATACTCGCTCATTTGGTCTTGAATATGGAGACGATACTCAGAAATTTGTTTTCTCTTTTTCGTATCACATTCAATTTCATTTGGATTAAACTCATCGGCATTGCTAGGTGGTTGCATTGGCTCTACTTCTATTTCTGTTGTTCACCATCCATATTTTCATTGGTTGCTCTATTGACAAAAAACATCATCTGTAAAATTTAGTGATTCAAGTTAACATTCAGCTATCAAGAAGAACATCTCTAATCGAAGACTAGGTTCACAAAGTTGTCGTCATTCCAATGGATAATTCCCATGTACACACATAAAAATTGAAGCCCTAAACCTATGCATAGGATGGCTAGATCAATTCGTAATTTTACCTACTCAGGAAAGAGAGGATGATCAGTAGAGGATGCAAGCCGTTCATGCGTGGATCTAGTCGCCCCGCCCGCCGACGGCCGCACGTCCAGCCGCCAATGGTAGTCGTGGCTTGCCGTCAGTCATTCTCCGTGATATGCAATCGTGGGGAGGCTGGCAGGTGGAGAGGCTAGACCCGTTGCTATCGAGTAAATCATGCGTTCCTAGCTTTCTAGGCCTGGGCCTGTTGCTAATTCTCATCAAGCCCAGCAGCGAAAGAAGCCCAAAACAGTTTTGTCCGGGAAACCTTGACGTACACCTGGATTTGGTCAGGTGGAAATGGGCGTCGTACAGCTTCGCGTAAGCAGCGAGCCCGGGCAAGTGTCCAGGGTCGCTAGGTGCTGGCTCCGCCACTGCATCATACCAATTCCTCGCGAGTAATATACTAGTAATACTTATCTGTAGTCCAAGGTTTCAACCCAAGTTAATATAGTCTGATTGGTTCTGAATGTCAAATCCTTGCTAGCTAGGATGTCAAATGTGTACTATTCACAAAACTATGCTAGCAAAACTACTAATACAACAGAATAGTACACCCTAAGATATTAAAGTACCTTGTGCGTGTGTTATGTTTGCTGGCCCTAGGTGCATACCTTTCGAGACATGGGTGTGTAGGTGAGGGGTAAAAGTAGAAGAATGGAAAAGGCATCAATTGAGGCAATGAACTGAAACATATGACCCGTGGAATGGTGTATTTCCTAAGGCTGGTTGTAATGGGTAGTATCATATATTAGTATCAGGCTGGCCATAGTGAAAGTATCTTAGGTAGTATCATGTACTTGGAACTAGCAAGCATGCTGATGTGGCAGATAATTAAACAAGAGTGAAAGATTTAGAGTAACATAGGTATATATCGTAACATGTTAAATGTTATGCTACTATATATCATGCATGTCAATAAATGACATGATATTAACATAGGTATAAGGGAGTGTTCTTTTCAATTCTACGTATAGAAATTAAGATCTTGCCATGATATTTTCCCAAAAATTGTGTGGTTTTAATGGTACAGATCTAGAATTTTCTTTCATTGGTAGCAGATTTACCATCTTATCTTGTTCCTAAACCATGTTGTCTGTGTCGCCTTGGCATTTTAGGTCTCCATATAATAAATTATGAACACATATTGATGTGGATTTTAATATTACTCACTCTTTACTTTAAGTTGATAAACCCTTCCTCTTGGTTAACTTGTAGAGTTCATTACTAAAACAAGTTATCACAAATAGCAGTTAGCTGTGTATTAAAAGATCTAGACGTACTAGTCTGTATAACCTTTTGCATCAAAAGTAAAAAATAATAGAGCCATTTTATTTTTGTTGTTCATGTCACTTTTCAGTTTCTATTCGCAAGACGTATGGTTGGAAAAGGATTGAAGTATTCCTTGAAGTATTGGCATAACACCAATAATTCTTACTAAAATGTGATTTCTATGTCAATGTGTAGATGATTCCGAACAAGTAAGTTTGTTCCCTCTAGCTCAAATAAATTTCAGCTATATTATATCATTTTTCATCTCACTTATAACTAGTCTTATAATTCTGAGGTATTGGGAGGTAATATTGGAGATAAATCGAGTTATGATAATGCTCATGGTACAAATGTGGTCATTAATACTATAATTGTGGTCGTTGTTTGCGTGGGATTGACGACGACCGCACATCATCCCGTCGTTACAAGAATAACGACCACCAAAGGTATGTGGTTGTTATACTTTTAACGACGGAGTTTGGTCGTTAATGACCTTTAACAACCAAAATCCAACCTTTAACAACCACGTATACCGTCGTTAAAAACCGTTTTCCTAGTAGAGATCTTCAGGAAGGACGTAATACAATGACCAGAAACTCCTAATTAGCATAATCGAACGGCCAAAAATGTTTAATCGCTCAGATGGCAGGGATTAGGTGCAGTTTTAGTGTCTCTAATAATGTAAGATGCGGGGGGATTCACGGTAGGAGATAAAGCAAGAGGTGTCTCAAATCCCGGCCCAAGTGACACGTTGATGACTCACTTTATAGACGATGCTAAATGTTTCTTTAAAATTTATTTATTTCTTACCCGCTGCGAACGCACCGACCTTTTGCAACATATCTAATAAAAAATGCAACGTTCGCAAGCGCTCAATCACGACCACGGACAACATCCACCATGGGCTTGGTCGCAGTCCTCCTACAACAACAAGTGGCGACGTCCTGGCAATGAATTCCCTTGGTGTAACCCCTGCCTTCACACCAACCCTTGCACTTGTCTTCGGTGCATCCATCTTCAAGCCCTGAGCACCATTCTACAGAAAATAATAACCAAATTAAAAACTTAAATAAATATGGGGTTATTCGTCAATTCATTGCCAATGCGTGTTATCAACTGCAAAGATAGATGAAAGGAATTTTTTAGGTATATACACAATAAGAAAAGGAGGATGTTAACCCTTTGGATCAGCATCACAGGACAACATCACAGTGGCCATCACCACCATAAGGGCTGCCAAGCATACAAAGCATGCACTTGTTGTACTGACGGCCATCACAAGATACGGTGCTAGCTATGTACTGATATGCTCTCTTCTTTTACTGTTCGGTCTGATCTGCCAAATGTATTGACCAGCAACTCGTTTTGCTAGCATTTATATAGGGTGAGCATGTTGATTGATCCCGAGTTTTATGGAGTACTATTAGATTGGAATTAATGCATTGATTAATTTGTGCACATCCTTGAATAGACGTGCATACGTATCTTCTCATTTTATAGCGTGAATTGATTCTTTCCCTTTTTTGGTGCGTCTAGTCTATCTATTCAACTAGATGATAGTGCGCATGTTGCAGCGTGAAGATGTTACAATATATTTCAATAAAATTAGATTGTACTCCATCCGTTCTAAAATAAGTGACTCAAAAATGAATCAACTTTGTAATAATTCTAATACAAAGTCCAGTCATTTTTTGAGTCACTTATTTTGAAACGGAGGAAGTATTAAACAATGGTTTAAAATATATGAAAAAACTAAAAATGCATATGATATATTGTATTGGAATATTGTATAGTTGGAAAATATGTATTGAATATAAGTAGTGTAATATAAAGGAATTACCCGATGCATGTTGAACGGGCCTTTGATGAGGTGAAATGTGTGTATGGCTTATATGTGCATGTTGAAATAAGTAGAATTAGTGGGGATCAACTAATAATGAAAAATATTTTTCATGCATGTTGTGATGGGCCTTTGATGATGTGACGCGTGTGTGCATGTTAAGATAATGAAAGTAGCGGGGATGAAATGTTTGGTCTAAATGCTGCTAGTGAGTACTTACCAGGGCGATCGTACCGGCCGCGCGCACCTCGGACAATGTCGGTGACCACATTCAAACGTCGCTAATTGGGGTTCCTACACTAGTGTGTTGTTAGTGTGAAACAACACACGTTACCGATTATGGGACCATGCATTGTGTAGTGAGAAATATATTTATCATCGTACACGCTATTGAACAACTCTAAGTGCGTGACGAGACTTCATATATTGTTCCAGTTGTTTTCAATTGTGTGTGATAGTATCTCATCCCACAGGTGAGCTTCAAAGCCGTCGCGTCCAATGCCAAACGTAATCTCACTCCAACACTAGACGTGTACGTGTGCGATGGTATGAAACATCATACACACTATGCCCCGACGTTACATCTGCAATGGTTGAGACATCACACACATTTTCCACCATAAAACCTGTGTGACATATGTCACATTTTCTAAATGTTTAACCTTGGTGCTCTGGTTGGGTTTTGTGAAAACTTACATGCTTTTCTAAGAAGACATGTGCGATGAAGGATCAATTCCACACGTTTACTCCGAACTAAGACATATTTTATACTAGTTGAAGGCACGTACTTTGCATGTGCACATTCTTAATAAAAAATCATAAAAGCAAAATAATCTTAAATAAAAATGAAACACTTTTTATATGGAGTTTTAGCTTCATAATCTCTTTCCAAGTTACAATGTTCATGAACCAATTTGATTTTATTACATTTTCAAAACATGTCAAGAGCAATTTTCATTAACGTTCACTTGACAAACTTGCATTTTCCCGCAAAACGAAAAGAAAAGAAAAACTTGTGATTATAATATTCTAAGTTACACCATGGGACTAAATTTTGTTCTAAAAAGTAATCATCTCCATGCATTTTAGATCACTTGGGCGTATACATGGATGCAGTGCATTCTACCATGCATATCCAATATTTATCCGAGCAAGAAAATGGATATGTATCAGTCCATATATACAATACATGTCATAAAATCCATGCAAGAAACATGAGAATAGCCTGTTTCGCTTGACTTACTATCTTTTCATAAAAGAAAAAACATGGAAATAGCTTGTTCCGCTCGGCTAAAATATTGTTTTGGGATGATACTCGGTCATACGGGCCTTGAAGCTTTCCAGTGGGCTAGCTCTATCGAGCCCCACTCATAAACGCGAACCAACCTCTTGACCTACATTTTCTATTCATATCTTGCCGCTTGATTTTCTGAGGATATTGATGATAAATATATGCCAGATGAACTGATGGTGAATCAAGTTCCATCTATTGAACGTCTTATGCTAGAACCACCAATACCCGCAACTGTTTTAAGAAAAGTGTCAACGACAGTGTGATAATATATACAAAAATACATTTTGATATTAGATATAATTCATTATGTATCACGACCTTGTTTTATATTTGATGAAGACCCCAGTTGAGTAAATACTGAATCATGCATATTATAGTTTGAATTGGCCACAACTTCCTTTCTTGTAACGTAGGTTCAACCTTGTCCCATCAAAAAATTATACATCATATAATAAGGAGGTAAACATTCACTAGTAGAAAAAGGGGCTTCCGTCCCAGCTCAATTTACACATTAGTCCCGGTTCCATTACGAACCGGGACTAATGTTAGCATTAGTCTCGGTTCGAACGGCAAGGGCGCCGGTCGGTCATTAGTCCCGGTTCAAAAGGGACCTTTAGTCCCGGTTCGTTTCTCGAACCGGGACTAAAGGGTTTGGAGGCTTTAGTCGTGGTTCGTGTCTTGAACCGGGACTAAAGGGTAGACCTTTAGTCCCGGTTCGAGACACGAACCGGGACTAAAGGGGTTTTGTATTTTTATTTTTTCCTGTTTTTAAATTTTATTTCTGTTTGTAGTTTCTGTTTTAAATTGCTTATATCTTTTAGGATATTTAATTTTTTTTAGTGATTCTTTTTGCATTAGATTCAAAATTTTGTCTAGTTTCTGTTTGTGCAATTAGTTCTTAAATTTGAATGGTTTAAATTTGAATTTGTTCAAATTTGCTTCAAACCCAAATTGTGAATAACTTGAGTTTACAAATAGTTTTTAATTTAATTCTTTTTTCTCCTAGTCATCTGTTAGATTGTTATCACACTAAGATTTATTTGGTTATTTTTAGAATAAATTAAATTTGGATTTTAATTAAAACAATATTGTTTTGCTTATATAGTTGTTTTAGTCATTTAATTGTTGTTTATTATTATTTTTAGTTAGTACTTTCTGTAGATTTTAACATGTTATAGCATGGTGCATATTGAATGCATAAAAAGTTTGGAATTAAAATCATTTTAATAAAATGCCTTTGTAGCAGATGGGTTTTCGTCTGAAACCTTGATACTTCGAAGGATGATCCAGTTTGTACACGAAGTGCATCCAGTTTTTATCGTAACTCTCTCAACTTTTTAGCACATGCCATGTGGGTGAAACTATGATACCATGCCAACTTTCAACCTTTTCAGAGTTCATTTGTAGTGCTTTTCAATTTCAGGGTCAATTAGCTCAAAAAAGTAAGTAAATGCATGAAAAATACCAAATGAAGTCAGAAAATATTGAAAATTTATGATGTGGCTTTAAATGGTGTATTTTAAACACACAAAAAGTATGGAGTTCAAAAAAATGAAATCCCTTTGCAATAGATGAGTTTTCGTTCGAAACCCTGATACTTCAAAAGAGATTGTTCATTTTGTACACGAAGTGCATCCAGTTTTTGACGTAACCCTCTCAACTTTTTAGCACATGCTATGTGGGAGAAATGATGATACGATGCCAAGTTTCAACCTTTTCAGAGTTCATTTGTCGGGCTTTTCAATTTCAAGGTCATTTAGGTCAAAAAATCATTAAATGCATGAAAAATAGAAAATGAAGTTATAAAGGGTCGAAATTTAGGATGTGGTTTTGAATGGTTTATATTGAATGCACAAAATGCATAAAATGTCTGAAGTTGAAATAAGTAAAAAAATAAAATATCTTTCTAGCAGATGGGTTTTCGTCCGAAACGATGATACTTCGAAGGAGATGGTCCAGTTTGTACACGAAGTGCATCCAGTTTTTGTCGTAACCCTCTCAACTTTTTAGCACAAGCTATGTGGACGAAATGATGATACCATGCCAAGTTTCAACATTTTCAGAGTTCATTATAGTTCTTTTCAATTTCAGGGTCATTTAGCTCAACATAGCAAATAAAGTTAGAAAGGGTTAACTCTGGCTTGGTTAAACTTAGTTGTGATTCTGGCGGGGACGGTGCTAGCAAATGTAGTCGACGGGTATGATTAGACTCTTGGCTAAAGGGGGATTCTGAAATTTTCAAACTCTACCCTCCCTGGACCGTCTTTTTTAGTTTTGTAGAAAATAAACAAAAATGCTAAAATCTTCAAAAAATAAAATCCTTTGAGATGTAGTTAGGTTTTAGTGCCTAGTTGGTATACAAATTTTGAGATATTAATTTTGACTGTTTTTTCAAAAAAGGGAAAAATGTAAAACGGCCATAACTTTTGCATACGACGTCAAAAAAAAGTTTAGTATATCAAAAAAAACTAGAGAAAATTTGGAATCGATTTCACCGGGGCTTGCCCGGTAAAGTTTTCTCAGATGCTCAAAATTCCAAATGTAAAAAAGTTTTTTCCACAAAAATAAGAAAAAATAATTTTATTTAAAATCTTTAGGTTTTTTTTATTGAAATTCACTATTATTATTACTTATTTTGTTTATTTTAATAATTGTTTGAATTCAAAAAATTAAATCATGTGACATGACATCAAACCCTAGGTTGTTTAGGATTGATAGCTTACTATTGTCAGGAGAACAACAAGTGCAGACTTGGCAACTAGGGGCGATAGAACCAGGAAGTTAAGCGTGCTCGGGCTGAAGCAGTGAAAGGATGGGTGACCGGCCGAGAAGTTAGACGATTTGAAATGAGTAATCTCTGCTAGAGCGGTGAGGATGGGTGATTAGAGATTAAATTGTCAAATAAATCAAAGATTTAAAAATTGAATTAAAACATAAAAACAAATCAAAGAATATTCAAAAATAAAATTTGAAAACTAAATAAAAAGATACCTTTTTGGGTCAAACAAACAAAATAAACAGACGGATCCTTTAGTCCCGGTCCGTGTTAAGACCCGTGACTAAAGGGCCTGCCCTTGAGGGCGCTCCGAGGCGCCCACGTGGAGCACCTTTGGTCCCGGCTTGGGACAGGGCCGGGACTAAAGGTTAGGCCTTTAGTCCCGCCTCTTTGGTCCCGGTTGGTGAACCGGGACTAAAGCCCCTTACGGGCCGGGACTATAGGCCCTGTCCCCACTAGTGATTCAACGTTCATTGATAATATTACTAATGAATATTTTGTCGATTAGAAAAGTACATGTCATGCATATGTTCTTATTAGCTCTTGTATTTTCCTGCTGGGGTGCTGGTTGCGTATTGCTACAACTTGTGTTGCACTCATGCCTAATTCTTTTGCACTCATGTTTCCTTTCCAAATAGACTTCCCATTGATATGGAGTCATTTTCAGATATCTATCCCGGTCGCGATTACTCTTACGCCGGGAAGAATTCATCTATAGCATTTCTGGTTTCAGCAAAAGAATCATTCTGCTCTCCAACAACATCTACTATTTCCCCATCAAACAAAACAAACAAAAACAAATAGTATGTCAAGGCAAAGGATCATTAAGGATAATAATTAGATAGATATCAAGATCGTAAAAAAAACTTACAGTAGTTCTTTTTTGGTGAAGTCGTCCAGTGAACATTTGTAATATCTTCGGATGGAACTCGGCCTTCCATCTTGTCGATTTTACTTGATTTTTTAAGCCATTTTTTTACAACCACGCCTACAGTATAATCGTTAGACCATTTTTGAGGTTGCCAAATCAGAAAAATAATAATTAAAGCATATACAAATTTACAAATAACTATGAGACATGAACATAATGAACATGTGCTTTATGTTCAGATACGATTGCCTTTCATAGTGCATTGTTTGGACAAAAACACAAACACCTTGCTTGCAAGAAAAGTAGAAAAATCAGCAAGCTATAATCAGACCAATGGATCTGTATTTCATATCGTTGTCAACAAGAAGAATCACTTGCACAACATTCTCCTGCAACAAAATTCCCAAAGGAGCAAGAGTCAGCAACCTCACGTGTGGTCACTGGCACTGTGGTTAGCTGGCCGTAGATGGATGTATAGCTCATATGAACCTAGAATCACGGGGCGTAAACAAATTTTGAAGCAAGCCAGAGCCTGCAACGAGACAAGGCTGGAGATGCAATCTGGATACGTGGAGCTGATTTGGAGCTGCTGCCGTGCTGGGTGTGGACGGGGGATGAACCAATGGAGCTCGTGGTGTGTGACCCACGGGCTAGAGAAATTGGATACAGAGCATCCATATTCCAGGAGATAATTGGGAGGTTAGCAGGGAACCAATTAGCTAGAGTGGCTAGCATGGGTTGTGGAGTTCTCTAGAAGGGGTGACTCGTTTTCAGGTTTGGCAGGACTGAGTGGGTGGCAAATCCGGGTGATACGGGCCGCTCGATCTAATAAGATGACAGTCACAGATGGTTCCATTCAGAAGTAGTGGGTAAAAAATGAGAGAAGAAGGCAGATTCAAATGTTCGAGAAATCGTGTACTATAGTAGTAAATATGTTCTGACGCGGGCATCGCATACGATTACTAGTAGAATGCTCGTGCATTGCCACGGGCTTTCAAAATATTTTTAATATAAATATAATGTATCTAAATTTCACATGTAGAGAAAAGATAGCACGTGCATAATCGGATAATAATTGAAGTCCACTTCACTTGCAACGTAAATTGATAACAAAAATGCAATTTGACCATGTATACATATATAGCAATTATTCATGAATGTTGTCTTAAGAAATTAATATATACTTGATGCCCTTAATTAAGAAGTTATCGTACAATATCAAGAATGTTGTTCTTAATTTTATTCGCACGATATTTGAGTTAGTATAATAAAACTTCTTGCTCAACTCATATACATCATCCACAAGTAATATATTATTCTTGAAATGTGTAATGGATACTACTCATCGTGCAAACCGGTTCATTACACCAGAGCATAAAATAAAAAACATAATAGCCAGACACATACCTGCAATTTCCTAAGTTATTATTATCTTGAATATAGTAATAAAAAATGCTTGTATTTTGAATGTTATGATAATGAAATAAATAAATTTACCCGTCTATGTTCGTTGGAATAACAAGCAAAAATAACTGTTGTCATCTAAATATGTCGGTATTCCAACCGAATTTCTTTATTTCGATTGCATCGTTGAATTCCCTCACAAATCATGTGTCGCCAACCTCGGCCAGGGTTTCTACTTCTTTAATAGTGCGATCGCGATTGGCGTTGGAGATGCCCTAACTGTACTAACCAAGAATCTTAGGTGCCTCTATGCTCTATTTTGTAGCAAATCAGTGATCAAGGCCCTAGAGAGGCGGGTTTGCACCGAACCAGATAAAGGATTTGCTGGGTTTAGTTTTGCGATAACATAGAACTGCAGATAATCCTTTTGTTCTTGCATGTCCAAGATATTTATGAAGAAATACTATGAGGTTCATATGACAAATTATCTTATCAAAGAACAATGGCACAAAGAGTGTTAATTCAGTAAATATATATAACTCACCATGACAGCATAATTCGAGCATTCTTGCTCCTACATCTTGTACCCTTATGCATAGATTTGGTCATATCCTTCGCTTTCCTTTTAATAATAATAGGGAGAGAAAAAAGAGATCATTCTAGGTAAAAAAAATCCTTCTTTACAAATTGTGACCTGGGCCATGAATGTTTAAAGAAAATCTACAAGGCAAGAAGAAGCAACCACTCCTTCCGTTCAATACACCATTCAATTAAAATTACATAGATGAAACACATTTTCTAGTCAAAATCATATACTATGTAACAACTCATTAACTAAATCATTGAGTATTTACAACGATACACACATGACTGAAAACTTCATAACAAGTAGATTATTCTGTATCGATTCTCACAAAAAAAAAGAGAAGAGATTAGCATAGATCCTGCGCAACAAGCTCACAAATTTTGAACTTTTGACCCATTATAAAACTCCTCGAGCTTCATGCTGGTTGTCAACTTTACCGGAATCGAATGGAGATGAGGGACAAAAGTGGAAACTCATCTACCGAGTATTGAAATTGACGAGACCCTATTTGTGAGCACGGGGCGGCAAGCAGATGAACACACCTACAACATCTGCATCAATATGTCATCCCCGGTAGCAGCCTCAAAGCGGTACCTGGCAACGGCGTTGACGACGTCCCGCAACACACATCCTAGAAGGGTTGAGCGCCATGAAATCAAGGATTACGGTGATGGAGTTCAATGTGAGGACGACCCTCCCTCTGTAGCAATCATGGCGTCGAGGAAGGACCACAACATGGTAGTCGGGAGAGAGGGTAAGACGGCCACGCGCGCGCGCGGGGGGGGGGGGGGGGCAGAAGTCTAGGAGGCGAAGGGCGTTAAGGACCGAAGACACAGACGGGCGTTCTGCATCATCATATCACGCAATCAAATCAAATCGCGATATGATTTTCTATGACAAACTTGCCTTCCATGAAACGGGGCAGATGGACAGGGAAAAGGCAAAGGTGGCATGCAATCAAATCAGAACAAAACTTTCCTTCCGTGAACCAAACAATATGGGGAAAACTTGAGGGAAGGGATGGATGATAGGAACGAATTACGTATCATGACCTACTATCATCACATACTCCTGCTTTAGGAGTAGAGATGATAAAAGGTAAATATTATAGGAGTGGAGATATTGGTTGTTAGGAAAGGCAGGGATACATGTGTTAGGAAAGTTGGGGTTGAAATTGATTGCCGTGAAACTTAGTATCGCTTGCTGCTCATTTATAACGTGTCAAGTTAGGAAAATCTGTATGCTAAGTAGACTTACTTAATTGCACACACAATTAGTTATATGCTTATTAATTGCATTAATATTCTGATTTCCAAATTGATATTGTGCTTGATTTCATTATTGTTTTTGCATTAACGAATCAATTTCGTAATTGATTTGGCGTCAAAAAAATCCCTACTTAAATAGAGTTAATTAATAGCACATCTAAGTACTCCCTCCATCACAGTTTAGAAGACATGATTAAATTTACATGCATTTTCACAATAAATAAGGTTTAGGGCGCATGGCATTTACTCCTAGCAGCTAATTAGTACTCTCTTGTACTTCTATATGCATGTGTACTGTGAATGCTATTTTTCAACCCATCTCATAGCCAATCAATAAACACCTAGGTTTCAGAGAATTTTCAAGCATGCCTTCTAAACCGCGACGGGGGAGTAATTGTCTTCCTATTAATTGCATTGATGACTTGATTTTCAACTTATTTTGATGTGAGAAAATCATTATTGAAACAGACTTAATTAATTGCATATATAATTAATTGTCTGCCTATTATTTGCATCAATTTCAAATTGATTCGCTGCTTGGTTTCTTTATTATTTTTGCATTAATACCTCGATTTCCAAATTGATTCGGCGTAAATAAATCACAACTTAAACAAATTTAATTAATTGAATATGTAATTAATTGTCTACCTATTAATTGCATTAATGACCGGATTTCCAAATGATTGGGTGCTTGTTTTTTAATTATATTTGCATTAATGGTTGGATACCAACCAAGTACAAATTCCTCTTTTAGGAGTAGAGATGTTTTGTCAATCCTTACATTTTCTAGTCCTACTGCACACGGTTATTACGTAACGTATGCACCCCTTCCTCCACTGTACACCACCACAAGGTCTGATTAAGAACTACGCTAGCAAAAAGGATTTTTAATCGTGTGCCATGAACCACACAGCAAGCTTGTAAGAGCTTTCAGCTTACTCCGGCAATTTTATATTTTTGCAAGGGTTGTTTTAATTAAGAGATGAACTTGCCCGTCTCTTAAATAAATAAATGGAATCCAAGCCAGTCTGATTGATTCAGTAAAGAAAAAGAGAATGGCAAACAATTGCCAGAGAGAATGCCAACTACGAGCGCTCGGGGTTGCATATTGTATGTAGGAGGTGGTAGCTTTAGAAATTTAGATGATAGCCCACACATTGCGGCAGGAAGATGTTGTAATACATTTTAATAAAATTT
Source organism: Hordeum vulgare subsp. vulgare (assembly GCF_904849725.1). Taxonomy (NCBI): domain Eukaryota; kingdom Viridiplantae; phylum Streptophyta; class Magnoliopsida; order Poales; family Poaceae; genus Hordeum; species Hordeum vulgare. The sequence continues at coordinate 645,257,787 of NC_058519.1, read as the reverse complement.
ATTGTATGAAATAATGGATTAATAATATATGAAAAAGTTAAAATGCATATGATATATTGTATTGCTTTATTGTAGAGTTGAAAATTATTTATTGAATATAGGTAGTCTAATATAAAGGAATTTTCTCAATTCATGTTGAGTGGGCCTTTGATGGGGTGGAATGCGTGCATGGCTTATGTGTGCATGTTGAAATAAGTAGAATTAGTGGGGATTAACTAATAATGAAAAATAAATCTCATGCATGTTGTGGTGGGTCTTTGATGATGTGGCATGTGTGCATGCTAAGATAATAAAGGTAGTGTGAGTTAACTATTTAGGTATATATAGGATGTCCAGTCAAGATCTCCAGCGTTTTTCAGTATGTGGAGTGTGAGAACGACTTGTCCTCTTGGCTTAAACCGACTTTGGGGAGGGTTAAAACCCCCTCTCCAATCCGTGACTTCGGGCTTCCACCTATATACGCGGTGCTTGGAGCCCCTAGAACACACAATATCCTTTGGAGGTTGCCACATTGCTATCCCGGACCCGTCTTTCTCAACCCGGTCTAATTGTTCTGATGGAATTAGACTCCTGATTATATGGGATCGTCGCTAGGATAATCTCTTTCTCTAGTTTTCTTGGAGATCTTCTTCCTAGACATCGAAGTGTTGCTGGATTACTTGGACGCGTACACGTGGCCGTAGTCGAAGGGGCGCCAGGTTCGGCAGTCCTTGACGCTACGTTGGCCGCCCACTTCCGGCTTGAAGGTGTCCGTTTGTGTCATCGTACCGCCCGACCGCGTAGTAGTCCTCGTCATGCTCAGCTTCAACACGTGTCTCACGGCGTCGATCGCCGTATTGCCCGTGTAGTTGAAGCGCCCCTCCTCCATGCTGGACTCCGTCATCGGAAATAGGTCTGGGCACTCGACCATGTTGATCACGTGTGGCGCGTACAACGATAAGGCGTTTTGCTTCCAGCGCCGGAAGTCCTTGCTCCAGTAGATGAGCGTGGAACCAATGCCCTTGTTGCTGCCGACCACTGGCGGAGCTAGGCAAGAACTCTTGGGGGGAGGGGGGGGCTAAACATAAAATAGGGATGTATGAGGGTGTCAAAAGCATATGTTTTTCCTAATCTGACCTCCCTATTTTTTTTCTTCACGTAATTTAATCTTGACTGGGGGGGGGGGGCATGGCCCCTCCAGCAATCAACATTTGGCGGCAGCGGCAGATATGCTCCTCTTCTCGTGTGGCTTTTTCTCAACGGGGAGCAAAAGTGCTGATAACGTGTGAAAGTAAAACGAGAGAGAAGGGAACAAATGATGCAACAATCACTTTCATTGATGAATTTTAGGGTATATATACCTTGGTACAAAGGCGGTTACAAAGAGGCAGTTACTACAAGTAGCAACCGACATAGCAGGGATTAACCCTTTAATTAATCTAATTAATTTATTCCTAACAAGAACGACTTGTCCTCTTGGCTTAAACCGACTTTGGGGAGGGTTAAAACCCCCTCTCCAATCCGTGACTTCGGGTTTCCACCTATATACGCGGTGCTTGGAGCCCCTAGAACACACAAAATCCTTTGGAGGTTGCCACATTGCTATCCCGGACCCGTCTTTCTCAACCCGGTCTAATTGTTCTGATGGAATTAGACTCCTAATTATATGGGATCGTCGCTAGGATAATCTCTTTCTCTAGTTTTCTTGGAGATCTTCTTCATAGACATCGAAGTGCTGCTGGATTACTTGGACGCGTACATGTGGCCGTAGTCGAAGGGGCGCCAGGTTCGGCAGTCCTTGACGCTACGTTGGCCGCCCACTTCCGGCTTGAAGGTGTCCGTTTGTGTCGTCGTACCGCCCGACCGCGTAGTAGTCCTCGTCATGCTCAGCTTCAACACGTGTCTCACGGCGTCGCTCGCCGTATTGCCCGTGTAGTTGAAGCGCCCCTCCTCCATGCCGGACTCCGTCATCGGAAATAGGTTTGGGCACTCGACCATGTTGATCACGTGTGGCGCGTACAACGACAAGGCGTTTTGCTTCCAGCGCCGGAAGTCCTTGCTCCGGTAGATGAGTGTGGAACCAATGCCCATGTTGCCGCCAACGATTAGTGGAGCTAGGCAAGAACTCTTGGGGGGAGGGAGGGGGGGGGCTAAACTTAAAATAGGGATGTATGAGGGTGTCAAAAGCATATGCTTTTCCTAATCTGACCTCCCATTTTTTTTTCTTCACGTAATTTAATCTTCACTTGGGGAGGGGGGGGGGGGCATGGCCCCTCCAGCAATCAACATTTGGCGGCAGCGGCGATGTGCCACAAGCCGCCGCTGCCTACCCACGGGGTGCTAGGATCGCGAAAGTTGACGTCGGGGACGTCGGCCGGGTGCGGGATAATGGGGTTGTAGGCGGGCACGTTGTTGGCGTCGATGACGGTGTAAAGCATTGCTGGGACGCCGCCGGGGAGGATTGTGGCGGAGCCAGACCAACATCCGTTGGCGTCGAAGGGGGCGTTGGGATTGAGCGCAGTGTCAAGGGCGGCGGGAGACGGAGTGACCCCAGGAGAGGTTACCGTTCCCCCACATCGCGCCCAGCGGGTTGTACTGGTAGAACATGTGGTACACGCCATTGTGATACACCAGCCCTGTAGGCACATGCAATGAAAATGACTAGATTCCCCGCAAAAAATATATGAAAATGATTAGATTCTTTTTTTTTTAGCATTGTATCATTGTGTGGGGCTCTTTCAAACAACACACGCAAGCCGGATTGGAGACAACATTAATTGGAGTATATTGACAAAATAAAAAATGAACTAAATTACTGAAAGTACGTACAAAATTTTATATAATACTCCCTTCGTTTTAAAATAAGTATCTTAAGCTTAATACAACTTTATACTATAGTTGGTAAAAGTTGGGACAGTTATTTTAGAACGGAGGGAATACAGTAGAAAAAAGTATGGTTTTAGTCCCTCAAGTTATCCAAAAGTACAGACTTGGTCCCTCAAGATTTGTTTTGTATACATTTTGTCCTTTAAGTCTCAAAACCGGACAAGTTTGGTCCAAAATCAGATTTTAAGCATGTTGACCTGGATTTGACCTGGGTTTGCAGGGTTTGACCATGTTGACCAAATTTAATCGATGAACCATAAATTCAAGAAAAATAGCAAACAGAAAACAAATCTGAAATTTTGTGACAACCAGCATGCTTGGGTGCTAGGTGTGTGTAAACTTTTATGGTCCAATAACATCGGGGGAGCTCTAGAAAAGAAACAAATTTTGACCTTTTTGTGAGCCAATTTTTCTTCACGGGCTTCTCAAATATCGAAACACCACACAAGTTTTCACACACCTATTTGAATGTGAGCCACAAATTTTGAATTTTTTTTGAATTTTTTTTAAATTTACTATTCATCAATCAAACCCAGCCAATCTAGTCAAACCTGGTCGTCAAACATGGTCAATCCCTATGAATGTGCTTAAAGCTGGATTTGGACCAACTTATCCGGCACTAGTAGAAAAAGGGGCTATAGCCCCGGTTCGGTTGGGCCTTTAGCCCCGGTTCGTGAACCGGGGCTAGCAAGGCGGGACTAATGCTAGCAAGGCCGAACCGGGGCTAATATTCCTCCACGTGGCAGGGCTGGGGCGAGAGGGGGGAGGGGTATTAGTCCCGGTTCTTATTACGAACCGGATCTATTGCTTCGTTGCTTTTTTTTAGCTCTTTTTAGGGTTTAGGGTTTTGCACTAAATTGGATGGGGCTATTTTGTTGTCCCCTATTTTCTCATTTATTTGTTTTGGACACTTTTTAATTTTTGTTTTGCACTAAATTGGATGGTACATACACAGAAATAAAGAACAACTATATTGCACATCATCGTCACGAATATATTATACCATCTAATCCGTCGTGCTTTGTCGAACATATTACAAAATGTAGACACGAGTTACACATGCACATATGCATCTTTTTACACTTTAACATTTCATCTGAATTGCATAGACGGGCAATAATATTCTCCCTTCACATCTAGGACCTCTGCATCTAAGAATTCAGCAATTTCCTCTTGAATTGTTCGTACACGTTCCTGTGGTAGAAGACCGTCCCGCAACCGTTCGATCTAATTTAAAGAAGGGGTCACTATATCAATGAAACTGAACACAATTGACGGTTATAAAATAAAGTTGTGAGTATTGTTTATCGTACTTTAATTTTTTTTATGTCCCGGTTTTTGCCCGTCTCATGGGTCGTCTGGCGAATGAACTCGCAAACATAGTATCCACATAAATTGTTCCCATGTTCCTGCCTCAAGCACTTTACGAAAACAGAGTTCAATCAAAAACATAATCAAGAATGATAATGGTATTGAAACTAGAATAAAGAGATGCGCGGATCTAGCTAGTAGTTAGTTACATCCATTTGTCTAAATGTAAGCTCTGGCTTCCAAACACCCCGACACTTGGCGGTGAACCGTTTCCAAGCCCTGCCAAGAAAACGAAATGAATAACAGAGTTCTTTATTAATTGCTTGCTATCAGGGAATGAACGAAAAGTTGTCGATATAGTGCCATAATGATTGAAATTACCTCTGGAGACATTCCTGCATATTCGCCCATTCAGCGAGGGGTGTGCGTTTCGGGTCCATGACTTTTACTAGTCCCTTGTCAGGAACAATGATTAACAGAATAAAATGGAACATGCGCATGCATAACGAGTCAATTATACACTTATAATAACGTTGAGTAATCGAAAATAGAATGTGTGTAGTAACACTCACTTGAAGTTGTAAGGAAATAGTATTTACCTTTTGGTACCGAAAAACCTTAACCCTTGTACCAAGTTATTCTTTGTCTCGCGGGGATTCATTGCCAGACTTTGGTGATGAATGAAATATGGGTCAATGAACCCAATGTCATAGATTCGTCCTCTTTTGCATTCGACAATCTACATTCTGCAAAATTAATATAGTGATGAGTAAGATCATACATGCAAGAAAGAGCTGAGTAAGACTTAATGACATAAATTCATAATACTTACAAACAATAGGCACCGATGATAGATTTGTCGAGGGCGTCTTGTTTGTATAATTGAAATAATTCGTCGAATTCAATCATTAGCACAGCTTCTCCATGCCCGTAATGCTCGTCTTTATATGCACAGTAGATCCAGTTTTGCTGTTCAGCACATGCTCACATGTAACAATCATGCAATATTCGTATTTTTGTTGATACCTCGTTGACTAACTCAGGTTTGACGAGTGGAGCCCCGTGCCGGTACACGTATGTTATGTCAGCGAATTCCTGCGTATGGTTTAAGTACTCATCAATAGACATGCCATGAGCCCTGGGCGCTTCTCCGTATAGTGCAACAAACTCCGGATTGATACCAGATGTTTCATCATTCCTCTGCTCGACCGCAGCTCCGCTCGAGCACACCTTTGTATCGGAATACACTTTGAGCGGGGGGCACGATTGGTTTTTCTGTTGTCCGAGCTGGGCAACTGATTTCTCGTTAGACGTACTACTCTCCAATCGCTGCTTTTTTTCCTGAGCTGACTTGAGAATAGAGCGTTCATAGTCTACTCGCAACGGTGGCGGAGGATCTGCAAGGGTTTTCAGCATTTTCACGCACGCAGCGTGATCTTCTTGCTGTGAGGCCTGAAAGATAGCTGAACCTGAACCTAAACCTGTGAATTACGAACGGGAAAGTTCCCCTGATTTTAGAACAAGAAAAAAAACATTTGCCAATGTATTGGCGTATTGCATAGGGCCTAAAAAAACGTCTTATATTTGTTACGGAGGGAGTAGTTTGTATCATATGAGTATCTTTAGCAGACCTGTATAATGCTCCGATCTGCAAAATAACCGCCAAAATACGGGTGACGCGAAAAATGTTGTTCGACACGGAAAAAATTTTGTGGGATGCGGCAAAACTTGCCTTCAACCTTTAGATTCACGGGGTGGGAGGTCGATCCGAGCTCGCCCCCTATCCGCGAGGAGATCTGGCGTGAGGGAAATTTTCGCGCGGACATTCCCCGCTCCCCCCTCGGCAGCCATTGCCTCGCCACCGCGTCCTCTGGTGCATCTTCCCCACCATTCTTCGCCGCCATGGAAGCCTCCTAGCCGTCCGACCCCAACGTGGAGGTCGCGCACAGCGCAGTCCCCTTCAACTCATCTCGTCACCGGCCATGTCGCCCCCGTCGTCTCCCAAGACACCAACGCGCCTGCCCGCAAGTGGTAGGGCAACGTTGTCGTGCAGGGCGGCAATCCGGCTGGCCGAGCTGGACATGAACGCGCGTCGGGCGCCACCGCTGCTGCGAGATCTGCCCGACCGCCGGCGAAGAAGATGAGCAAAGTTTCGGGCGTGAAGCGGAAGAAGGTTCCTACGCTAAGGCTAGCGCCTTCGTCTGCTCCCTCTGCCCCGGCAAGATGTTCCCCGATGGTGCCTTTCAACGGCGCTGCTTCCACCGCAGGCGAGATGTTCGATGAAATGGCCGGAAGGCATGCATCTTCCATCCCTGTATCTTGCTTCGCTTTTCGCCATTGTGGTAGCTCGTGACTTCATGTCACTCGATGTAGTGGTGGTTCGAACAATGTCGTTGTCGATTTCGTGAACTTGTTGGACACCAAGGCCATTGACATCGATCAAGCCCAAGTGGAAGAATCGAAGATCAATACTTCCGCATGATGGCCAAGCATCCCAATAGGACAGCACGGACCTTTCAGTCACTCCAAGGTCGTTGGGACATGATTAAGCCGATTTGTAGCCATTGGACAGCTTGCTTGGAACAAGTTTGCAATGCACCTCCAAGTGGAACCGTGGAATCCAAATCTGTGACTTTGTTTTCACGTCCCAAGTTATGCCCACCATTTGCATCATATGAAGTGATTGCATCATTTGACTTTGTTTTAATTGTGTAGGCAAAATTGCCCAACAACGGTACAAAGACATGGAAGCTTTCGAAGGTAAAAAATTTAAACTAGAGCATTACTGGGATATGCTCAAATACTGCGACAAGTGAAATTTGATTGACAAAGAATCCCCATCAAAGAGAGGTTTACTTAAGAACATATATGAAGATGAAGACGATGATGACCTAAGAAACTTGAACAAGCCCGATGAACTCGGAGGTGGCGATGACCTCGATGATGCGGAGTGAAGAGTGATCAAGATGATGACGGACGTGGTCGTCGCTTTTGCATGAAGTCCATTTGAGTTTGTCTTATAAAACTATGCTTTTATTTGCACGCGAACTATGTTTTATTGTTTGAATTTGAATTCATTTATCGGAATCGCTGTCAAATTCATTTATTGGTGGTTTTCGGTTTGCAGGTCGACGCGGCTTCGTCCAAGCAGACCCGTGTAGCCGACCTGTAAAAAACATCTTTTACGAATATCCTTTTATCCGGGTCCGTTTTGCACGGCGCGACTATGCCCTCGCCTGCGCCAACCCACAAAACCGTTTTTTCGCAAACTGTATACGCGTTTTACATCATTATACCATTAACTTTCCTCCAAAAGGCAAAACTATAAAGGCACCGCTCTGCGCCGGTGCGCCGGCGCGAACGATTCGGCCGGTCGACCTAAGACCGTACGATTCCTAAGCTGCAACGACGGATAGCCATCGGATATGCCTTCGCGCTTTGTTCTTCTTCTCTATCGTCTTGCAGGGCTGCACATCCGAGCAAGAGGACACTGCAGCGCGCGCCATCAACCCCCGCCCCTACACCCCGGGCTCACCGGAGCATCTCATCGGCGCTCGCCGGAGCTGCTCGTCGGCTTGGCGGTTGCCCGATGGTGCCCCGTATTTTTCTCGTCGGTCGCCGTCCTCGCCTCCGATCGCCGATCGTCGTATGTCTATAACCTACGAACAAAAAACAACTAAGCTCGACGTCGTACTCGCCATGCGTCCATCGCAGCACCGCCATGCAGCTCCGTCGCCACCGCTCGCCATAGTCAGCTAGCCATTCTTCGTTTGAAGCTTTTCCCGATGTAGGTTGCAGCTTTTTCTATGCCGCTTGAAACTTTTCTTACCGTCGATTGAAGCTTTTTCTATGCCGGTTGGAGATTTTCTCACCGCCGGTTGAAGCTTTTTCTATACCGGTTGGAGATTTTCTCACCGCCGATTGAAGCTTTTCCTATGTCGGTTGAAGCTTTTCTTACCGCCGGTTGAAGCTTTTCATATGCGTGTTGAAGTTTTTTTTCATGGCTGAAGCTTTTCCATGGGGGTCTGAAGATTTTCCACCATGCCTGTTGAAGCTTTTTCCACCACCGGTTGTAACTTTTCCTAGGCCGGTTGAAGCAGTTTTCCATGTCCGGTTGAAGCATCGGTGTCCGTCTCTTTTTGATTGTGGCATCCATGGCTGCTGGTTGTAGCATTCATGGCTGCTGGTTCCAGCATCACCAGACACCGGTCCAGCATCACGGGCCGCCCCCCGGTTGCAGTAGCCGCGAGAATCTGGTTGCAACTTCCCATCAGAGGCCCTAGGGCTCATCTCGTCCTCCATGACACGTCATCGGTTCTATCATGGCGCGTCGTCTTGCAGTACATCCCTGCGCAGGAGAGAGAAGAAAAGAACAAAAGAAAGAAGAGAACCAGTGAAGAAGATGCTCGCGAAAGAAAGAAAAAAAAAAACGGTTCGTGATGGACCCAGATGACGCGAGGCGCATGATTAAACGGGGATCGAACGCACGACGCGCGTCCGGCTCGGCCGGACTGCCGGTTATAAACGTTTCCGAAACTATAATCTCTGAAGCTATCTAAGGATGCAGTACTCACACTTCTCATTCCTGACACAGGTTGTGTTGCGCCAACACATCCCCCCTTGAAACAAATATGTCACTGCCGGCAATCCGATTCTCATCGCCCGTGCACCAGATGTTCACCGTCGCCGAGCTCCACCTCCCCGGCGCTGCCGGCTTCCCCGAACAGGAACTCGATCTCCTCGAGCGTCTTGCCGCTCGTCTCGGGCACGAACCAGTGCACGAACGCCACGGACAGCGTCGAGACGGCCGCGAACGCCGTGAACGCGCCGGCCACGGACACGGCGCGGCAGATGGACAGGAACGACATTGCCACGGCGCCGCTGGTCAGCCGGTTCACCGCCAGGCCGAGCCCCACAGCCTGCGCGCGCAGCCTCAGCGGGTAGATCTCCGAGCTCAGCACCATGTTGATGGGCCCGATGCCCACCGAGAAGAAGGCCACGAAGCCGCACACCGTCAATATGGCCAGCGCGATCGCCACGCCGCCGGGCAGCGTGCCGCGCGCCAGCAGGGAGAGCGTCGCGGCGAGCACCGCCAGGCACGCCGTGATGCCGACGGTGCTGATGTAGAGCAGGGGCTTCCGGCCGACGCGGTCGACCAGAAGTATGGCGATCACGATGATGATCGTCTTGGACAGCCCGACCGCGACGGTGGCGGCCAAGAGGTGTCCCTCCGTGGCGATGCCGGCGTCCCGAAATATGGTCGGGCTGTAGTAGACGAGTGCATCGATGCCGGTGGCTTGCTGGAAGAACTGGACACCAAGACCGGCCACTAGCATCCGGCGGATCACAAGCGACGGCCTCATAATCTCTCTCCAAACCGCTTTGCCGGCGCTCGTCACGCGCGCCGACTCCTCGATCTCGGCGAGCCTCTCCTGCGCCTCGTCCTCGGTCTCCGTGACGGTGAGGAGCACGGCACGCGCCTCGCCGGTGCGCCCCTGCATGACCAGCCACCGTGGCGACTCCGGGATCACCGTGAGCACGTAGGCGACGGAGATGGACGGGAGGATGCCGGCGGCGAGCATGACGCGCCAGTTGACGTGGTCAGGGAGGCCCGCGAAGGCGAGGTTGGAGACGTAGCCAAGGAGGATGCCGAAGCTTATGAAGATCTCCGGCAGGGAGGCGAGCGAGCCCCGCAGCGCCGCTGGCGAGATCTCCGAGATGTACACCGGCGCGACCATGAGGCCGAACCCGATGCCGATGCCGGCCAGCAGCCTCCCGGCCATGAGCGCCGCGAAGGACGGCGCGAGCGCCATCACGGCTGCGCCGGCCTGGAAGATGGCGGCCGCGAGCCCGATGGTCCGCTTCCGACCGATGGCGTCGGACGTCCTGCCAGCGGCCAGGCTGCCGAGGAGCGAGATGAAGCTTAGGCACCCGACGAGCACCTCCTGTTGCACCTCGTCGATGTGGAGGTCCTTCTGGATGAAGATGATGCAGCCGCTCATCACGCCCACGTCTGCAGAGACAGAGCAACACAGCGGAATCTTCGTCAGTCATCACCACCGATCTGCATCAAGAAAGATCACTGAGGCTGAGCTCCGCTGCTCACCGTACCGTAGCCGAGCAGGACGTGGTTGAGGGAGGCGAAGACGGAGCAGAGGAACACGTGTCTCCTCGCACCGCCGCGAACACGGACACCGCCGCCAGCTCCGTCCTCCTTCTCCACCTCCGGCTCCGGCTCCGGTGGGAGTACGTCGTCCATGCGCACATACCTACTCTTCCTCCCCAAGAACCCCGGCATGCCGGCGCCGTCGCCAACGCCAGAATGCCTCATGGAAGCTCTGCCTAGAGCTGCGCCCCCGTCTTCCAAGATTTAGCGTGGACTGTGAATGGCAGCAGCGCCGGCCATGGATCTGATCTGAGGAGAAACCGAGGAATTTCATATTCAGATGATACTTGTTTAGTCCCAAGTTGGCAAAAGCGATGCTTTTATATGGTTCCAGTGCTTTTCAGGCACGCGATCGCTATCACGCGCCAGGAGTCTTGACAAAAAAATTTGAACAGAAGTTCTTGTGTCATTCCCAAAATTAAACACGCCAACATACACACATTCCCAAAATTGTGTGAGTCTAAATACCTGCAGTGCATATGATTGCTCGTGAGCTATCAGTTAGGCTAACCATTGCTACTTGCACTGAATATGGGCCGAAAGCCGGAAGGAAGCGGCGTTTTGGCTCTCGGGTCCAGTTGATCCTGCTATATGTGCCGACCAGGTTTGCTTTATGATCCGTGCAATGCATTATTGATTCGGATTTGCTTGTACTCAGCTAGCTGAGTTTTGTCTATGGGCTCATTACACTCTCCAAAAGGGAATGCGAGACCGCGCGCTCGCCTATGCCACGTCTCCAATTTACTGTATCAAAGTAAATAAAAAAAGCGAATGACAGAATAAAAATACGTCTGAGATAACGCCTCCACCGGATAAAATTTATTTCCTTGCCTTCCTCACGAAGCCAACCGCCCTGGAATAATGTGATTCCGCCTCATCCTCTTTCCAACCCGACGCGTCAACTCGACAGCCCCGCTCCCTCGCCGCCGCCGCACGCTGGTCCTCTGTCTCTGTGCGTCGCCTCCTCTTCCTCCACGACACCTCCGCGTACTCACAGACGACAGCCGCTGGAAGCACCTCCGTCGTCATCGTCACCTCCACCAGTTCCATGATCTGGCCACGCCACCGGGAGAAAGCCGTTTGCGGCGTTGTAGCGCCGTCGGGGAGCTGCGCAAGGGCCGGGGAATCGCCGGGGATGCCGACAGTGCCTCATCTCATCTCTCTCTCTCTCTCTCTCTCTCTCTCTCTCTCTCTCTCTCTCTCCCCCCTTGCAGGAACAAAGAGTTGTGCAGCTGGTGGTGTCTTGACCAAGGATTGTCATGATGAACATCCATTGATGGCACTGCCTCCTCCTCCATATCCTGCCCAGGTAGAGCTACCACTTCCTCCCACATATTCTCGATATTTATTTTGATTTATTACCCCTTGGGTTATATTCTCTGAGATCAGTTCATCCCCATGTTACAGTAATTCCCATTTCCCCTCTTCCTATTTCTAGATTGTTAGACGTGTTATTAGGTTAGTTAGTGGTTTTTCCTTTATCATAGGATGGCATCTCTGTTTACTAAGATGAATTAAGCAGGCTGGAGATGACACTACGTATTATTTGCCCATCACATGTTTGTTGTAATGTCATACTTAAAGTGAGGTTTCTTTCCTACTTTGGATAGATTTGCTATCTATTTTCTATGGATGTGGCAAGTTACTTAGGATGATAAAGTGCCTCTGGTTAAAATTTGGAGTTCATCTCCAAAATTTAAGGATGGTAGATTGTCCGTGCTCAGGTCCTATTCTTTTTTTGGTTTCTTCTTGCCTCTAATGCATCTTCAAATTTTGTTTCTTGGGCTATTTTGGCTCCTTGTTGGGTATTTCAATTCTTGGATTTTTTAGCTTTTCTTCTTCTTTGCTTCAGATTCACCTGATTGAGTATTCTTTGTGTACCACCTAATTTGTTTTGCAGGTACCTATCTTTGGTGTTGATTGTCGCCTCACATTTCTGTCACAGCTTTGGTTAATAGTAGCAGATATCTTGGAAGTTTAGTTAACTGCTTTGCCTCCAACCCCATTTCTTTTATTTAGGTTTTTGATGCTATGGATGTATTGTTTGGTGTCGCTTGGATTCCGACCTTCTGTACCGGGCACAAAAAATATAAGATGACACATGGACACATCGCAAATGTGGATAGAAATATATGGTGGTTTGTTGTCACATGTATGCTACATCTGTAATCAGAAATTCAGGTCATACAAGTTTTTTGGTCTTTGCATTTGTTTGACTTTTTCCTTTAGGAAGTAATTGACTTTTTGTTAAGAGTTCATCATTGTAAGAGATCTCAATTTAAAGCAGCGGTTAATTACTGACAGTAAAATAATTCGGCATCATGAGATTCTTCTATTGTCGGTTTGCCATCAGTTTTAAGGCCATGCCATCTTATTAATCTCATGATGGAAGATCGCCTCAATACACAAGTTGCTGGTGTACCGAAGCTCTGTTGTTGTATTTTGTAGTTTAGCTTACTCTGTCAATGGAAATTGTTTCGATGTGATTTTAACAGTATCAGTTAGACTAATGGACTGACTTAGATAATGATCCCAACCTTTATTAAGTCTCGGTACTGTTTAGCTAGCTAGCTTACTATTAAACTTGCATGTACTATTATAGGTGATTTTTTTCCTTTTGCAAGGTGCAACTGCGAGTGCATAACAGACTAATATATTTAAATTGTTAAAATTGAACTAATGAAATCGTAATGTGTATTAATCACTGGGGTGGGTTAAACTCAATCGAGAAGAACACCAAACTGTTAATGCCATCAGTGATCAACTGGCACATTTCAAAAAATTATTTTATATGTATGCTTGCATTTATTTCATCTTACGAAATAGAAGTAGTACATCACCAGAAGTGTTGAACAACCATAAGCGTGCACCACTACTATAAGTGTTGTTAGTTGAATGTGCACATCTCTTGTGTTTGAACTGATAATGTAGTAAGAAATGTAGAACTTGCTCATGATCCACATGACAGAACCATGTTCATAGGAAAACATAAGTGGTGCATCCATCTACCTCCTTTCTTTATAGTACTAAGGATAATATTTACCCTACCAAAAGAAAATAGTTCATTACATTGTTAATACCAGTTGCTTGGTTGATTAGCACAATACAATATAGTTCAGAGAGCCCTGTGGTATTTGTTTATTCAGTGGAGACACTTGATAGGTGCGGATTCAGAAAACAACAATTGATAGATAGGGACGAGCCTTGCATATTTATGAAAGAAAATCTCGCTCTAGGCCCTGGTCTTTCTTTTTTGCAGTGTGCAGCTTTCAGTTTCTTTTCAAGCACCACATTTAATTACATCTAGCTAATATCACTGGTCTACCCATTGCCTCATGTATATCCTTTGCTGTAAACATCTTTCAGAATACTCTGTTTTGGTGACTCAAGAAAGAAAGAAACCCAAGAGCTCCTGATATTTATGAGAAACCATATGATGAATACCTGATATATTACACATTGCATGTATCTGTTACATCCTGATTGTAATATCAGCCACAGGTCACACACATGGTTTGTTTTCTGTCTCTATGTTGTCACATTGATGGACCGGTATAACCGTATAAGGTATATGCAAATCTGCACACATCTTGACATATCTGCATACATGAATGACTAATACTGCCATTTCCCCATTCTCTTGCTGATGTTTACATAATACTTTGCCTTTTCAAGTCTACAAATGTTTTCTCCTCTACAGACCTAGAGGGATGCGTCCCAGGACAGTCAATGCCATGTTTTCATTGTACTAGAAAAACTGATTGTCCTGATCAGTTTTGTTCATACCCTTATCCTGAAGATAAAAGACAATATAACCCGGTTCCCAACATTCAAATTTCGTAATCCAACTTAAGTAGTTAAACACTTTGAGTTGTTCTCCTTAAAGTTACATTATGTGCCATTTAATCTAACCGTTACGATCAAATTGTATCCAGGGTTAGGTACCCAGATCGTATTTTAATACGAGGAAATCATGAGCAAGCAGATCAGACAAGTGAGGGACCTTCCTCAAGTTGGATATTTCTTAGTAGTGTTACGATAGTTGTCATTTATTCTTTGAACTCATGCATTGCTGCAGGTTTATGGAGTCTATGATGAGTGTCTTCGTAAATACGGCTCGGTGAATGTGTGGAAATGTTGCACAGAAATATTCGACTATTCAAGGTAATATTTCTATGTTGCTTTTATATTGCATATGGTAATACTATGAGGCTGCTACTTTATTTCTTTGAATTAAAATCCTAATATGCAAGAGCTGGTGTATTTGTTATTTTTAGTTTGTCTACACTTATCGAGAACAAAATCTTCAATGTCCATGGAGGCCTTTCCCTTGCTATTACGACACCGGATCATGTAAATTACTCTCCAGTGTTATATTTTGTAGTTCATGTATTCGATTTCTATTATGTTATTACCATGTGCGCCCAACAGATCAGAATAATAGATCGCAAGCAGAAAAGTGCCTCATGATGGTGTGTGTGACCGTCTTTGGTCTGATCCAGAGGGTGTTGTAGATGGGTGAGTATTAAGTCCTCGATTTACTATTGTATCACCATTTCGTTTGCAAAAGAAATTTTGGCATAAAAAATTGCCGGTTTTATGCATGTCAAAGAACAAACATTTTTGCAAGGAAAACTAAATAGAAATGTAGTTTGTTTACCATTGCGTGCACTTCTATTTGCAATATGATTGAAGATGCAAAGAAGGGTTTGATTTCACCTCATGTAACTACACTGATCAAGATGTACACTGCCAGGAAGAAGATCCGGAAGAACAAGGGCGTCGAGCCCTCTGAATTCGAGGCTACCGTCGCGCATGTGAGTTTCTATCTTGCGCCCCTCTCGTCGCTGCCTTTTTGCCATTCATGCGTTTCGTTTCTGTATTTAAAACTACTCTTTCGTTTTGTTTTGTCAAGGTTTCACATGTTTGTGTTGTTTAATATCTCTGTAGGTTTTACTTCACTCGAAGAAAGGCAATCAAGAGCTCAAGGGTGACCTTAAGGACATGTACATCAACGCTGCAATGTAAGTAGATAAGCCAGATGGATGTTGTTGGAAACAGGAGGGCCGTGTTGATCTATGTGTCTTACCGTCTGCGCAAGGCCTTCAGGAAGATCCACGACGGATTCTTTTGCTCTTTACGTTATCCACTCTTCCTGTTCTAGACCAAATAGATCGGATTTATTTGTCGATTAGTTTTTAGGCATCTGCGTTGTTGCGACGTTCATGGTTGTTGATTTCAGTCCGCAGTAACCAGTTCTTGCCTCTTGTTAGTATTTTTGCATGCAATTTGCTGTGTTGACTAGAGGAAAGGTTGTCTGTGTCTTTGATCAGTCATCCGTCTTATAATATTGTCGCCTCTCTGTTAATATAGACCTATGAGCTTGCTCTACTTTATGAGTGAACACTCTGCTGCTGCAGTTTTCAGCAATCGTCACACCAGTTAACCAGCACTTTCATATACATGTATTGCTAGCTTGCTCTGCTTTATGGCTGAACGTTGCAGCTTTATTAAATATATTTTTAGCAACTGGCGTTCATGTGAACTGCACACAAACGTTAACAACTAAAACAGCTAGATTAGTGCCCAAACTCACGCCTCTTGAGGCGCGCCCCTGCCACTAGTTCACGTCAACAACCGTTCGATAGGAGAGCAAGCCGAAATTCATGTTTTTGTGAAGATATGTGGGCGTAGGCTGTTATCTGATATTTCTTTTTTTTGCTCGATGCACGCTTGGCCGTTGGACCCGTTTGTACTAGGGCGGGGAGCTAGTTGTGTTATGCCTTTGTCGTTGCTTTTTGATGAGAATGGTAGATATCTTGACTGGATGAGCCCTGTTTTAAGTTAATGCACCGTGCATAACACAACCAGCAACGAAAGATTCAAGGCAAGTCTGTGAGCTTTTTTCTACCATTTCTCCACTCACTCACTCAAATCTGATTTAATTTCTTTAGGGATCACTCTCTAAAATATGAATGTATTATTTTCTATTAAACTTTTTTCCTTGTTTCATTTTTTCTTCGTAACTTTATGTTATCGGCTTTGTTAAAACTCAGCTAGTTGAGTTTTAACTACGGTCCAGTCACTTTTTTAGCCCTCCGATCACGTTAATATTTGTGATGGCTTTGAGCGGCCGATGTGTGGCTCATCTGTACGAGGAGCGACCCATGCCCGCTATAATTGCGTGTTTTTAAGGCGGGGTTGCAATTGCATATTTTTTAAGAGGTGTCGCAACTTCATGTTTTTAAGAGGGGTCGCAACTGCAAGTTTTCGAGAGGGGGCGCAATCGCATATTTTTTCAAGGCGGGTTGAAGCAGCATGTTTTCAAGAGGGGTCGCAACTGCATGTTTTCAAGAATGGTCGTAAATGCATGTTTTCAAGAGGGGGGCGCAACTACATCTTTTTTCATGACGGGGTCGAAACTGCATGCTTTCAAGAGGGGACGCAACTACATGTTATTTAAGAGGGGCAGCAATTGCATGCTTTTCAAGAGGGGTTGCAACTCCATGTTTTCAAGAGGGAGTTGCAACCGCTTCTTTTATCAAATCGGATCCAAGCTGCATGGTCGCAACTGCGTGTTTTTAAGACGGTGTTGCAACTGCATGTTTTTCAAAAGGGGTCGCAACTGCATAATTTTTAGGACGGGCTGCAATTGCATGTTTTCAAGAGGGGTCGCAACTACATGTTATTTAAGGGGGACCACAATTACATGCTTTTCAAGAGGGGTTGCAACTCCATGTTTTCAAGAGGGATCTGCAACCGCTTCTTTTATCAAGTCGGGTTGAAGCTACATGTTTTCAAGGTGGGTTGCAACTGCGTGTTTTTAAGACGGCATCGCAACTGCATGTTTTCAAGAGGGATCGCAACTGCATAATTTTTAGGACGGGCTGCAATTGCATGTGTTTTAAGAGGGGGTCGAAACTGCATGTTTTCAAAACATATCGCAACTCCATGTATTTCAAGGAGCCGCAACTGCGTGTTTTTAAGACGGTGTCGCAAGTGCGAGTATTTTAAGGGCCGTCACAACTGCATAATTTTTAGGACGGGCTGCAATTGCATGTTTTCAAGAGGGGGTCGGAACTGCATGTTTTCAAAACATATTGCAACTCCATGTATTTCAAGGAGCCGCAACTTGCATGCTTTTAAGACGGTGTCGCAACTGCATGCTTTTCAAGAGGGATCGCAACTGCATAATTTTTAGGACGGGCTGCAATTGCATGTTTTGAAGAAGGGATCGGAACTGCATGTTTTCAAAACATATCGCAACTCCATGTATTTCAAGGAGCCGCAACTGCATGCTTTCAAGGCATGTCGCAAGTGCATGTATTTTAAGGGTTGTCGCAACTGCATGGTTTCAATAATTTTGTTATATTTATATTTTATTTTTATTTTACTTTTCGAAAAATCATGAAATTTTTTTGTAGAAGGCTTCGTACATTTTGAGAAGTTTTTATTGTCCCCCAAATTGATGACTTTTAAAAATCGTGAACTTTTTTGTAACATTTATGATTTTTTAAAGTTTACCAACTTTTTTTTAAATTCATGATCATTTTTATAAAATTGATGAGCATTTTTCGTGTTTAAAGAATATTTTTCATGTACGTGAACATTTTAGAATTGATAAATGATTTTCAGAATTAAAAATCACATGGTATATGAGGAAATGGAGATAATAACGGGCTCTCTTACTAATAATGCTCTTAGGCCAGCCCAAAAAAAAACAGAATACAACTAGGATAACATCAGCTGAGATGAAAGATTGTTTAAAAAAAGAAAAACTGAAGTGAATGAGACCATAGTTATGTCTCAGCTAGATGAGTTCCAGCTAATCCCTTATTGATTTGCCTTTACGCGACGGAACAAATAGAGAATACTACATAGTGGCAGACGTCCTGTATGTATGGTGTCAGGATGGAAAGCAAATAGGGAAGGCGTGGATGGTGCCGTCGTCAACGCCTGTTAGGGCATCTCCAACAGTTTGTTGGTTAGCTTGTTGGTAAAATTTGTCATGTTATCAGCCAACACCTTAACATACAACTACTCCAATGGGTTGTATCTAGTTTGCCCAAAAAGATGTGAGGTAATAAATAATGTGCTTTTTCATTCTACATTGGAGCTTGTGCAAGGGTGTTGGTTAATTTACATACAACCTTACTTTCTTTCTTCATTTATTGCAAGACACATCATCAAAAATTCTATGTGCTAAAATTACCAACAACTATCTTACCATCATTGGAGATGCCGTTAATGTAACGTGCACGGTACAGTTCCTCATATCGCTAGACCCACAGACCGGACCCGTCCAAATGAATGCATCGCCATGTACCGCCTCGCCACGAAAAGGGGGTCGGTGGGAGAACCAGAGAGTGAGGCGGCGGCGGTGGAAGCTACAGTATCTTGAAACAGCTCAACCGCACCATGGCGATGGTCTCTCTCGTCGATAGGTAAATACTTAGTTCCCTTGAACAATTCTTATCACCATGCTGCAACAGGAAATCTTAGTGGTTCGATGGAAACCGCTGCAGGTTGCCGTCTTCCCGGATTAGCACGGTGGCGCTAATGGATTTGGTTGGTGATGCTGCTCGCGGGGAAGAGGGGTCAACTAATGGATCTCAGGATGCAGTTCTGGGCGGATTTGGGAAAAGTTGCACTGCCTAACTAAGGGGTGATGCGTCGTGCCACTGTGGCTGCTGGTGCCGCTGTCACATCTGATTTCAGCAACATCCAAGGGGACAACGCAGATGCCATTGACCAGGGAGGTGTTGAAGGACTGCAGGCTGGAGACTGGGATGTTGTAATTGAAGATCCTACTGAAAGGCATTTCTCTTGGATGTAGGTTCAGAGTAGGGAAACATCCACCGGACAGCACACCCTGTCCAGAGAGTTGGTGCTGGTGCGCTCGAGACGGCTATTAGGGCATTACACTCTTCAAGAGGGGAATGCTGGGCCGATGCTCGCGACATCCACGTGGGCAGGAGGGGCTGGCAACAACACTCTTCCCTCCATAGAAGATTTTGTCGTGGTTCTCGTCCCTCTACCCTCCACGTCATCTTTCTTAGACTAGAGGTAAATATCTACCCTGACGCAAGCAGGCAATTCCCTTTCTCCTTTCTCCTTGCTCGCACGCGACATCCTCGTCTCCCTTGCTCTCGCCTCTTCTCCTACAGCCCGCGCGCGACGTCGGTCGGCGGCCGAGGAAGGCTGGTGGCAGCAACGAGTGCATAGAGCTGCGTCAGAAGGTAGTGGAGGGAGAGCAGCGACCGACGGTAGATCGGCATGTCACGAGAGCGGACATGGCCGCCGTCATAAGTAGAGCAGACCAAAGCCGGCACGGCGGTCCGGACCGGATTGGATCCGGACGCGGCGGTGGTCCACGACAGCATCACCGTCAACGATTGGAAAAAAGCAGCGCGTGCCGTAGAGACAGCCGCCTCCATTCTGTTGATCCGATCTCGCTTAGCTGTCCGTCCGCCCGATGAAGAAGAGAGGACCCCGTGCCGGTGCCGCTCCTCGGTCACCAGAGATCGCTTGTCCGCTTCCTCGACCTGCTCGTTGCGGGGAAGTTGCTGGACGGCTCCTTCACCCTGTGCCTCCAGCATGTCGGCCCCCACTACGTTGCCTCCTGCAGTCCTGCCTCGAGGCGTTGCGCGAGCTGCAAGCTGTTGGCGCGGGGGCACCCCGCACCCGTCGACTACCTCCGCACCTACGTCCCCGACCTAGGGGACCACCGCACGCTCGACCAGCTCCGCCGGATGATATCCTTTGCCTCCTCATGTTGCTCAAGGTCGTGGCCGCAGGGCCGGGGTACGTCTCGGTGCCGCTCTCTCTCCTGCCGTTGGCGCGCCTTCGGGTGCTCGAGCTCCGGGGTTGCGACCTCTCCACATCCGCCGCTGAAGAGGATCGTCTGCCACACCACGGTGTGCTAAAACCTGAACTATCGTGTTGTTTGAGAGTTGAATTGTGACCATAGTTACGTACTTCATTTCTAGGTAAGGTTACAACATACTGTGATTCTTCCAGTAGTTCATGGTGATGAAGTCTGCGACCGTGATATACTAGCATTATATTTAAATCCCAATGGAGCGGGCAACGAACCATTGGTGTACCAACATTTAAGCAAGCAAGTTTTACACATTTTCATTTTTAGCACATAGTTTTGAACATATTATTCTAACTACGCAACTTCACAGAGTCCATGCCAATGCAAGTCTTGCAATTCTCTGAACTATTTCTGAATTATGCAGCTACACTCGGTTACAGTGTCTTGGCTTCAAATGAGATCTAAAATATTTGCCTTCGTAGCTGCATGGGTGTCAATTTTTGTTATCACTAATCCTTCCAAACTGAAGCTTAGAGAGATTCAAATGTTACATGCTCAAGGTCCAGGAGTGAACTACTCAACTCAATTTCTGTAAGAATCATACCAAAAAATATCCTCGCATTATCACGTATTACACAACTTTTACATTTGCATCAAGTAGCTAAATTGAACACTGAATTAACACACCATAGTTAATAAGATATAGAGCTGATGGGACTTATAACATATAGAGAAATTCAACCCTAGATCCCTTATTTGTTTTGTGAAATTAAATAGGTATTTCTAGTAGTATAAAATAAGGGGCTGGGTTATATACACTAATATCGAGTATGGTAAAACACTAGGGGATCCTAAATTAAAAGAAGGATGATCTAGAGAAGCAGTGCATAGCATGCTAATACTATTGTAGAACATGCCCCTTAAAGAATATTTGTGTAGCATACAATGGTTCAACCATACGATTAAGTGGTTCATGGGTCTATAAAGCTACCTAGCATATCATGATCTTATGAGCCCTTAGTGAATTTAAATTTGGTTAGTATTTGGTTTCTTCTACCAAATGATAGAAGCTTTCACGTACTTTTGGAGGGAATTGATGTTAATTATTGGCTTGATGTGATTCTCTTCTACGATTCAGAATTTTAGTCCAGATCATAGGCTTGATATGATTCTCTTTTACGATTCAGAAATTTGATCGAGGAGGCTTTGGCTATGTCCACTGGTTATCATACATCATACTCATATGATGATTTCATTTTATGGATGTCCAGACTTCACTATCCACGCGACATCGAAGTAAAATGTGGCTGCTGGATTCCGTAGCCGGGCAGTGGTCGCATCCGTTATGTGATGTAATTGAAGTACAATTTTTCTTAGCATGTTATCCCTCGAGTTTAACCGTCCTCTTAGAGCGCACAATGAAATTACATTAAAGGTTAAGATGACCTCACCTACATAAAATGTTTCTTTTTTATGTCTATTAATGTATATATGCCTACTTACCCTAAAAATATTTAGTTAAAATGTTTCCCTACGAAGTTTCTATGCTATATAAGAAAGTTGGCCTGAAATATTTGAGGTCACATTCTGTTTTACAGCTTACTCCTATAGTTGCATAGCTGATTCAGTTGCATTAGTTCAGAACAAGTGCTTGTATCTACAACAAAGATAGCATATTCATCTATATTCGAAACTATAAATAAACGTCCTTAAGAATTATAAACAAGATAGGTGCGCACCGAACCGCCTAAGAGACGCGTCCCTACCACTAGTATGCAGACAAATTGGGTGACCATGTAGTGGAGCCTGCTATTGGGCTAACCTTTGACTCACTTGGGGAGGCCTATGATTTTTACAACCTTTTCCCATGGGAGCATGGCTTGGGAATTAGGTACGGCAAAAGTAGGCTAAATGCCGAGAAGACAAAGTGTATGCAACAAATTGTTTCTGGCTACTTCTTTATATTTTTTGTGTTTACGAAATCTTTGAAATGGCATGTCATACAGCTGATCACCAAGTGCTTGGGCGTGGGAGAGGACTAAATTGTTTATCTTGGTGTTTGTAATTGCAGGGTAAACCTATAAAGGAATAAGTAGGGCATTATAACTTATTGGGTATTTAGGATGAACTGTTGGCGTCCTGGTGCGGTCTTGCTTAATATGATTTCAGAATTCTAGTGCTAGTTAGGAAATGAAATTGAAGGTTTTTGGAGATTCAGATACTACTGAGTTGATTGCTTAAACTTGAGCCGTGTGGAGGAGTAATGCACTGTTTTGCGTGCAAGCAGTGGGCAGGCAACAATATCTTTTTAATGGGTGGTATGATGCAAAAAATGGTGAAACTGATTGGAGGCTAATGCTTGTTTACCGCAGCATTGAGAAGTGCCAGATTCAGAACTAAAAGGAAAATTCATTATTATTATCACTAGTGGCTGTGAATTTGAGTATCAATGTTGATTTGTTTTGTTTGCGGCATGCTTTTGTTGTCCGTTGCTGCATCAGGTTTTCTTGGTTCCTAGGACGTCGTGTTTGGGGAGGATCGGTGCACTGGAGCAAACAATCAAAAAATGGTACTCCGGGCTAGATAGAACTAGTTCTCAACCCCGATTAATTATAATTAATTGTGTTAATTACTGTAACATTGTTCATTAAAGAGGGGATGTACCTCAATTGGTAGAGCGCTAATCAATGCGGAATAAAGGCACGGGGTTCGATTCCTCGCATCTCCACTTACTCTCTCATTTTACGAAAATCAAATAATCCCAAAACAATTGGGCACGATGCATTAACTTTTACCTTGTTTCTTGTTTTTTGACATGAATAAAGGAATCAACCAATAAAAGACGTGGGACATGTATATTTTTAATGACTTGAGACTAACTAGCACAACATGCCTTGGTCAATTCATTGCATGCAATGGTATTAATTAGCATTGATTTCTCTCGTTTTCCTCTCCGTCCTGGTCACGGTGCACAACCTAAAATGACTTATACACCGAGAAGGAGGGAGTAGCTTTTTAATTTTTCTGCCGACGGACTTCTTCCTTTTTCCTGTAAAAGAAAGTTGATTGAAAAAAAATAGTCTGACTTGGCTGCCGCAGTTTGTTTTTCAATATCCTATACTGATTTTTCTTTTTAAAATAACACTCTACTCAAATGTACCTCCTTTCCTACAGCTTAGTACACTTATGATTTAGCTCCTTTTTCTTTTCTTATTTTGAAATCGTGATTTAGCTCCTTGGTAGCGCCTACTTATATAGTTTTCCAGTACTCTACTCAAGTTTACTTATCTACACTGCTTCTTGGTAGCAACTGCGTGTTCTTACAAGGATAACTTACAAGATCACAGCACTATCATAATGGCTACTGTGGTTTTCAGTAGCCATGGCTACATCCACTACCACAAACACGACTAAGCCTGTGAGCCAACTTATTTTTCTGTCAACCCCGCAGAGGCTCTCGGGAAATATCATATTACTGTAGGTTATTGCTGGGCAGACAGGAATATTACCCTGTATTCCTGTGGGTTGCGGTGAATCTCACAGGAAAAATAAATCCCTGTGAGTTCCGGCCCACAGGGATCACAATTCGCCCTTCGCGCCCGCGGGCTATGGCTTCGCGCCACCATATTTTCATTTCGCGCGAACTTTTAACGAAGGCCCACCATTTTTTTTATTTTTCCTGTGCGTTTGGGCTCACAGGATTAAGGCCCAGTACAAAAGCACATACCGAACATGATATATGAAGTCTGATATTGTCACATAAATCAATTCTTATATGGTTTCTGGGAAATAATTCAACATTTGTAGAATCTGGTCCTGCCAGGAATATAAAATAAAAAACATGATGCAACAGTGACGACCAGCATGTTGCTTTCCTGCCAGTAATATAAAATATAAAAGAACATGATGCAACAGTGACGGCCAATGGCCCACAGGAATGCATGCACGTTGCATCAGGTCCAATTCTTTCCTGAAGGTCATTCCTCACAAGCGGATGACAGGAATAAGTATTTTCCGGATAGGATAAATCTGACGGAGCATTTCTTTCCTGTGAGTCAACTGTCAGGGATAACCGTCAGCGATAATATTCCTGTGCGCCGACCGTCAGGCATATAGATTTATTCCTGGCAGACTATGGTTGTAGGTTCCTCCTGTCGGTCAGCCGACAGGAATTATTTTCCTGACGCCTTAACCCTTTTCCTGTCGGCTGCTGGCCCACACGCTTAGTCGCATTTCTGGTAGTGATCAGGTGATCCTTATGAGCAGAACCACCATAACAAGCATAAGGGTCAATAGAATTCAGAAAGTTGCAGTCGATTTGCTCTATTCAATTTTGGCTTCATTTTCAATGAAAACCGTTAACTAGACTCCCATGATAGCGGTGGTGTATTATTCTGCAAAAGGTAGTTTTGTCCTCTTTTAATGTTTTCATTCACATCCATGGTAATATATTATGCCTGACAAGATTATCAGCCATGTAGTTCTTATCTTTCTTTGCATCACACTTTTGGACAATTAATTAGCTTTCGTTGCATCATACTTCTGGATAATGAATAAAATGAACCAACTTATGTTCCACTCTACATTTATATCATGGAAAAATTATTTTCTATAGTGACCTTGTATATGGTAGTTTTGCCAGGCATGGGTATTTACATTTTTCTCGGTTTTACCTGTTGCAACGGACCCTTTTGCTAGTGATATAGTGACCTTGTATATGGTAGTTTTGGCAGGCATGGGTATTTACATTTTTCTCGGTTTTACCTGTTGCAACGGACCCTTTTGCTAGTGATACTAATAACCATATTCCTTCTTTAAGAAAAGACACGTAAAGGACACTTTGTTTTACAATTATCATGTATGGATTGGGCACAATCTTGGGGATTCATCCTTATCAACCTTTCCTACGACTGTCACCCATAAACCCAGTTTACCTCGGCATCCATTCAACAACGAACTGCAAACTCGAGCACAAGAAGCTCTGAACTCAGCCAGAAGGCATCAGTGCAGCAGCAGCCAGTTTATGATGCGAACTGTTGGTTGCAAGTTCAGTAGTAAGTGATAGATCCCGTGGATCGACAAGGCTAGATGTGTTCGGTGAGAGTAGTGATTCGTTACCTTGTTGTGAACTCGATGAGCTCCCTCCAGAGACCGTCGTGAGGTGGTGACGACGGTGGGGAAGGAGAGAGAGATCCGGTAGCGGCGGCGGTGGACTTCCCGTCGCTTCAGTGCATCCCTCTATATCGGATTAGGGTTAGAGAGTGGGGAACCAGTGGCGGCGGCGAACCTCGTAACCCGTGCCATGGTCCCCACCTCCTCTACATATAGCACTGCGCGACAGGGGCCCACCAGCCTTGTTTGGGCTGGACGCCCCCGATCAGGGCGTGAGTCAAGGTCCAATGGGCCGTTGGGCCCATTGGGAAAGAGATCAACCTAACATTCTCCCCCTTGATCTCATCATATACTTTTAACTTTACCCGTTTCGTAACAGATCAATACATAGGGCATGTTTCATCGTCACGGCTCAATTGCCGATGGAATCAGATAGCCACAATGTACCTCTCTATTTCGAGACAGATTCTTTAACCTTGGGCCCTTTATTGTCCGGAAATATTAGACTATACCATAAAACCCATGTCGACTATGTGTTCTCCGAACACACTGGGCGGTAAGCCTTTGATAAGCAGATCTGCAAACACTTGTTTGTTGCTTTTATGCTTCAAGCATTTTTCCATAATTCCGGACTTTCTCCTTCACAACACGTAACTCTTTGTCAGTGTGTTTGGCATCAACTCTTAACTCGTTGTGACAGGAGCGAAAGAACTTAAAATGGTAATCGTCGTTGTCAACCATTATCCACTCCGGGTACAGGTAGCCTTAACCATGTTGCCTGTCCCTCAGCCTCATATCAAGCTATAACATATCATTGCATCACATTGATGACAATAGTTTCACTCATTTGGAGATTTTCCACACAAAACCCCGAGTATGAAAGTTAGCGACAATTGTGGATTTCGCTATACATTTCACAAGTCCTCCTTCGTACTCACAATCTTTTGAGAGCACTTATTTCTTTTAGCATGAGGCCGATATCTTTGACTCCAGTCCATTGATTTATCTATGGACTGGAAATTGCCAAAACAACCCGGATATATATGTGAACTGTGTCAGGGTAATATCTTGAGCTTCCAACAACTGAAGCATATGGTACCATATCCGTTTACAATCTTTTCTTATTAACTTTTGGAACACCATAGTATCCACTTCCATTACCCTTGACTATAAGAACAGGCGTAGGTTTTCTCGTATGCATACTTTAGAGATCTTTCTTAGCATGTCCATGCGACATTCCTAATACCCCCTTTTATTCTTTTAAACTTTGAGGACAAGAACTTCTTTTCTCCTCCTGCAGTAGATTGACATCACCACTAGCAAGTAGGACATCATCCACAACATAGGAATTGGGAAACGAATTTCCCATTCTATAACTTTGCATGAATGCAATTGTCCTCTCATTTTCTTTGCACAAAATCTTTCGATTTAAGTCATGTTTTACGCATTTACATATTTCCTTTGGAGTCACATTTGCCTTGTAGACCCTTCATAAAGTCTATGTTAGTGAAATTCAAATGATGGAATTTCACTAACATAGACTTTATAGTAGTCAGAAGTATCTGATTTTCACATTCCTAGAGACCATCAAAATCTCAGGTACTGGCACTTCTTTCATATGGGGTAGTCATTGCTCTGTCATTGCCAAGAGGCAATTAATTCTATAGTCACTCATTTCCAAAAGGCAATAGGTTTTACAGGGACATGTATCACAAGATCCCTTGTAGAGCTAACAACAGGTGATGGGGTTATAGTCCTAGGGTAGGGTCATAGGCCTGCCCCGTAGGTCCAACCCAAGGACTACCCCTCATAAGGGACAAGGCCCTTAGTTAGTTCCGACTAAACTAAGGAGTTCCCTTATCCAGTCGGTAACAGATCCTCGTCCATCCAGTCGGAGATTAGCATTCGAAGTTTATCAAACTAACCGACTGGATTCCACTCTGTGCACCGTAACCCCCCTGGAGGGAAACGGTCATACGTTTCCATGTGCCTTTATTAGCATTTAAGAAGTACGTTACCTGTAACGTAGGCATTTATTCGTCACTACTCCACCCATGTGCACCGAACCGTTGTGGAGGGCAGCGCATTCTATATAAGCCACCCTCCCCCACTGGTGCAGGGGTTAGCAATTCACTGTATTCTATATTCCACTCGACAACAAGCTCCCTGAGCACTGAGACGTAGGGCTGTTACCTCCACCGCAGAGGGGCCTGAACTCATACAACCTCGCCGTAGCTAAGAATCTGCCCATCCTTTCGTACCCTACACATCTACTGTCAGGCTTATACCCATGACAGTTGGCGCCCACCGTGGGGCAGGCGTCTAAGCGACTTCCGACGAGTTTGCGACTACATCATTTCGTCATATGTCGTCCGGTGGAGATTCGAGCATGGGTCACGAGATCTTCTTCGGCGCTCTCTCCTTCATCGTCGATGATTCGGCATGGCTTCGGGACGCCCCTCTCGACATCGAGGCGCTTCCCCGCCGCGGGGCTACGCACTTCCGTGCCGGCGCCAGCGGTATTCTTCTTCTCCAGCAGTCGGCTCCGGTGTCGACCTACACCACCGTCACGCACCGCAACAAGCGGTCCCGCCATCTGCGGCTCCAGCGTTGGGTGCAACACGCCCAGGCGCGCCAGAACGCGTCTTCACAAGTGGCAGTTCTAGAGTCGGTTGTGGTTGCCCCGCCGTCCCAGCGCTCGGACTCGGTTCCCACTGAGTTTCCTTCCGAGTACGCGGGTCGCGGGCCTGCAGCAGAAGTACACATGGCCAACTCCCATGAAGATCCCCATCAAGCTGGCCGGAACGAGCACGAGATCGGTGAAACATCCGACGCGCGTCGTCCAACTCGTCGTTCTGCCAGTCGGCACACTCGACGGAGCAACGTGAAGTTGTTCCGCACACCCCTCCTCAACTTGGTTGCGGCTGCCAAGATAGCCGATTACCTTCAGCCGACTGATTCAGAGGCTGGCAGGGGGATCGAGCAAATCTGTGCCCTGTTGCACACGGCGCAACAGCAATACTCGGTGGTCTCCCAGTCGCACAACAGGATCCATAATAGTTATGTTCATGCGAACACGCATCGGTCAGTTCACAGCCCTGGTTCTCATCAGCGACTCAGGGGAGGCAGCCGTTCCATAAACCCCGAAGTTCGTCGCCGTTCACGCACCCCTCCACGGGGTGGGCCCTACGGGCCCCGACATCATGATGATCGGCGTTCAGTCGGTGATGCTTACGACCCAAGACCCGACGCAAGAGGGCATATCGCCCAGCGGAGGGTCGACACGGGCCGAGCCCACCGCGATGGTTACGATATTGACCGTCCGAGTGGAAGCAGGACCATCGTTTCTGGTCCCGAGTGTTTCAGTCGAGCCATCCGTTCGGTTGACATCCCTCCCAACTTCCGATTGGCGACGAGAATCAGCAAGTTTACAGGAGAGTCCAAGCCAGAAACGTGGCTGGATGATTACCGAGTGGCAGTCCAGATCAGAGGAGGGGACGACCATGTCGCCATGAAGCACCTCCCTCTGATGCTCGACGGCTTGGCGCGAGCGTGGCTGAACCAGTTGGCCCCCTCGAGCATCTACAGTTGGGCAGATCTGGCCCGAGTGTTCATCAGGACCTTCGAAGGGACGTGCAAGCGCCCTGCGGGCCTCGTGGAGCTCCAGCATGCGTCCAGAAGCAGAATGAGCCCCTGCGTGATTTCATTCAGCGTTGGACAACTCTCTACCACACGGTGGAGAGCGTCACAGAGCATCAAGCAGTCTGCGCCTTCAAGGCAGGCGTGCGGTACAGGGATCTGTACCTGAAGTTCGGCCAAACAGGTGACATCTCCATGAGCAAGATGATGGAGATAGCAGCACGCTATGCAAATGGCGAAGAAGAGGACCGCATCCGAAGCGGCAAGCACAAGACAGTCGCCGATGGAGATGGGAGTAACACTCGGAAGCAGAAGCAGAAAGCTCCATCCACTCCGCAGGCAGAAGCTGCAGCCGTAACCAATGCCAAGTTCAAGGGCAAAGGGAAGGCTCAGTTCACCCCCAAGAAGAAGCAGTTCAATATCCCCATCCTGGACCAGCCATGTCCGGTTCATACGAAGATGGATGAAGAGGGCAACCCCATATATGCGAAGCATACCACTCAATAGTGTCGCCTCCTGATCCAGGGGTTCAGCAAAGGGCAACCGAGTGAAAAGGACAATGAACAGGATGAGGAGGAGAAGGAGGATCCGTTCCCCCAAGTCCATGCAACACTGATGATTTTTGCTGACGTTGAGAGCAATAGTCGACTGAAGCTGGTGAACAGGGAGGTGAACATGGCCACCCCTACCAAACCCAAGTTCCTCAAATGGTCTCAGACTGCGATCACCTTTGACCAGTCGGATCATCTAGCACACGTACCCACCCGAGGGAGACAGGCTCTGGTCGTCGACCCGATGGTGGAGGGAGTCCGACTGCGCAAACTCCTCATGGACGGCGGCAGTGGCTTGAACATCATGTACGCCGACACTCTCAAGGGGATGGGCATTCTGATGTCCAAACTCAGCGAGAGCAGCATGCAGTTCCATGGAGTCGTCCCTGGATGAAAGGCCAAGTCACTCGGCCAGATCGCGTTGGACGTCATTTTCGGCTCCAACAAGAACTTCCGCAAGGAAAAGCTGACGTTCGAGGTGGTAGACTTCCAAAGCGCTTACCACGCAATTCTAGGCCGCCCGGCGTATGCGCGTTTCATGGCCCGTCCATGTTACGTATACCTGAAGCTGAAGATGCCAGGCCCGAAAGGTGTGATCACCATCACTGGCAATCGACAGCGAGCCGAAGAGTGTCTGCAGCAGGGATCAAGATTCGCCGACCAGCAAATGGCCGTCCTCGAGCTTGACGAATACAAGAAAACAGTCGACCCCGCTGATTTGATGCGTTCAAAGAAACCAGCTTCGGAGTCCGCATTTCAGTCGGCGGGAGAGACGAAGAAGGTCAACATCCACCCGACGGACGACACTGCTGCCCCGACGAACATCTTCACCACCCTCGATCCTAAATAGGAAGCCGAGCTCACCCAATTCCTCCGTGAGAACTGGGACATCTTCGCATGGAAACCCTCTGACATGCCAGGTGTACCAAGGGAGTTGGCTGAGCACCGACTGCATGTGGATCCCACCGCTCGGCCTGTCCGAGAACGCCCGCGTCGGTCCGCCGCGCACAAGAGGAAGGCAATCGGAGAAGAGGTGGCCAAGCTGTTGGCAGCCAACTTCATTCGCGAGGTTCACCACTCCGAGTGGCTCGCCAATGTTGTCATGGTGCCCAAGAAGGACAAGTCGCTCCGAATGTGCATAGACTTCAAGCATCTCAATAAGGTCTGCCCGAAAGACCATTTTCCGCTCCCCCGCATCGATCAAATTGTCGATTCGACTGCGGGTTGCGGACGTTTGTCATTTCTTGATGCCTACTCGGGCTATCATCAGATCCGTCTGTATGGCCCCGATGAATTAAAAACAACCTTCATCACCCCATTCGGGTGCTTCTGCTACAT
This sequence comes from Hordeum vulgare subsp. vulgare, assembly GCF_904849725.1. Taxonomy (NCBI): domain Eukaryota; kingdom Viridiplantae; phylum Streptophyta; class Magnoliopsida; order Poales; family Poaceae; genus Hordeum; species Hordeum vulgare. Next base: position 645,226,985 of record NC_058519.1, on the reverse strand, counting down.
CACTATGCCATTCGGTTTGAAGAATGCAGGAGCTACCTTTATGCGCATGATCCAAAAATGCCTCCTCGACCAAATCGGTCGGAATGTGGAGGCGTATATGGATGATATCGTAGTCAAGTCACGCAAAGGTTCCGACCTGCTGACCGACTTGGTAAAAACATTCGCCAACCTTCGTAGGTACGATATCAAGCTCAATCCCGCCAAGTGTTCATTCGGCGTTCCCAGCGGAAAGTTACTCGGTTTCTTCGTTTCCGAACGAGGGATCGATGTCAACCCCGAAAAGATCGGAACCATCGTCCGAATGGAGAGGCCGGTCAGAATACACGATGTTCAACGGCTCACAGGTTGCCTAGCGCCTTTGAGCAGGTTTATCAGTCGACTCGGCGAGAAAGCACTTCCTCTGTACCGACTCATGAAGAAATCAGATACTTTCGAGTGGACAGATGAAGCCCAAGTTGCATTCGACGACCTCAAAGTCCTACTTTCCACCCAGCCGGTTCTTACTGCTCCACTCAGTAAAGAGCCCCTTCTTCTGTATATCGCGGCTGCAAATCAAGTCGTCAGCACTGTTCTTATAGTCGAACGAGAAGAAGAAGGCAAAGCATACAAAGTTCAGCGGCCAGTGTATTACGTCTCCGAAGTCCTGACTCCTTCCAAGCAGAGGTATCCCCACTATCAAAAACTTATCTACGGGATTTACATGACTGCGAAGAAGGTGGCCCATTATTTCCAAGACCACTCGGTGTCTGTCGTTTCTGATGCTCCGTTGTCGGAAATCCTCCACAATCGGGAGGCATCAGGCCGAGTGGCGAAGTGGGCAATGGAGATGTTGTACTGCGATATCAAGTTCGAGGCCAAGAAAGCTATAAAGTCTCAAGCTCTGGCTGACTTCATAGCAGAATGGGTAGAACAACAGCAACCGACCCACATCTACTCGGCTCATTGGACAATGTTCTTCGATGGGTCCAAGATGTGGAATGGCTCCGGCGCTGGCGTTGTGATCGTATCACCAAAGGGCGACAAACTCAAGTATGTGCTGCAGATACACTTTGATTCCTCCAACAATGAGGCAGAGTATGAAGCTCTCCTTTATGGATTGCGCATGGCCATCGCACTCGGTGTCCGTCGCCTGATGGTCTATGGCGATTCGGATTTGGTGGTTAATCAAGTGATGAAAGAGTGGGACGTCAGGAACCCCACCATGACCGCATACTGCAATGCAGTGAGGAAGCTTGAGAAGAAGTTTGAAGCTCTAGAACTCCACCATGTTCCGCGACTGAAGAACCAAGCAGCTGATGAGTTGGCAAAACTCGGATCCACTCGGAGACCAGTCCCGAGTGACGTCTGCCTCGAGCACCTCCACCTTCCTTCAGTCAAAGAAGATCCTTTGACAGAGGAACCAGTACAATCAAAGAGCTCGACAGATCCGACTGAAGTCGACGTACCTGCTGTGGTTGATCTGATCATGGAGATTCTTGCTGTCACCCCCGATTGGACTGTGCCGATCATTGCATATATCCTGAGGCAGGAATTACCAGAAGACGAAGTCCAAGCCAGACAGATAGTCCGCAGGTCGAAGTCGTTCACTATCATTGATGGTCAACTGTACAGGGAAAGTGTTTCAGACGTTCTTCAACGATGCATCTCCCCAGAGGAGGGACAGTTGATCCTGGAAGAAATTCACTCGGGAACCTGCGGTCATCACGCCTCTTCGAGAGCAATCGTCGCCAAAGCATTCAGAGCTGGTTTCTTCTGGCTACAGGCGAACGAAATGGCTAAAGATATGGTCGACCGATGTGAAGGCTGTCAGTTCTACTCCAACAAGTCCCACAAGGCAACATCCGCGTTGAAGACAATCCCTCTTGTGTGGCCGTTTGCAGTATGGGGATTAGATACAGTCGGTCCATTCAGGACAGGCCAAGGAGGATACACACATTTGTTGGTGGTAGTCGACAAGTTCACAAAATGGATTGAAGCAAAGCCCATCAAGAAGCTCGACGCCCTAACAACCATCAAGTTTGTCAGGGATATCATCTCCCGATTCGGGGTACCTCACAGCATAATCACAGACAACGGAACAAACTTTGACTCGGACAAATTCAATGGTTTCTGTGCAAGCCAAGGTATCCGAGTGGATTTTGCTTCCGTGGCGCATCCTCAATCAAACGGACAAGCAGAGCGGGCAAATGGACTTATTCTGCAAGGTTTGAAGCCCCGACTCCTGCAAGAGGTGGGACATGCCGCTGGCGCATGGGTCACCGAGCTGCCGTCAGTGCTTTGGGGTCTCCGCACAACCCCGAACAGATTTACAGGGCGATCACCGTTCTTCCTCGTTTACGGAGCAGAAGCAGTCCTTCCGAGTGACTTGCTTCACAATGCTCCACGAGTCGAACTCTTCTCCGAAGCTGAAGCAGAACAAGCAAGGCAAGACGGAGTGGACCTTCTAGAGGAGGAGCGCGAGATGGCATTGACTCGCTCAACTATTTATCAGCAAGATCTGCGGCGTTTTCACGCACGACACGTCAGGAGTCGCACGTTCCAAGCAGGTGACCTAGTGCTCCGAGTGGATCAGCAAAGACCTCACAAGTTGGTTCCTGCCTCGGAAGGACCCTTCATCATCTCCAAGGTGTTGAACAACGGAGCATACAGACTCTACAACATCGACAGGGAGACAGACGAACCACGAGCATGGAATGGAGATCTCCTGAAGCGTTTCTACACGTGACCGTCGACTGAAGCAATGTAAAGAACAAGTATTGGTGAAATAATATAAAGCAGATTGAGCTTTTGCAGATTCAAAATTCTTCCGCGGTCGCAGACTCCGGTCTCAAAAAAAAACTTAACTGCGATCCAGAATCGCCTAAGTACCAACTTTCTCCGAGTGTGCACTAAACGTCACACTCGGGGACTTAGCTGCGATCAATAATCGCCTAAGTACTAACTTTCTTCGAGTGTGCACTAAACGTCACACTCGAGGACTTAGTTACGATCACGAATCGCCTAAGTACTAACTTTCTCCGAGTGTGCACTAAACGTCGCACTCGGGGACTTAGCTGCGATCACGAATTGCCTAAGTACTAACTTTCTCCGAGTGTGCACTAAACGTCGCACTCGGGGACTTAGTTGCGATCAAGAATCGCCTAAGTACTCAATTTCTCCGAGTGTGTACTAAACGTCGCACTCGGGGACTTAGCTGCGATCACGAATCGCCTAAGTACTAACTTTATCCGAGTGTGCACTAAACGTCGCACTCGGGGACTTAGCTGCGATCAAGAATCGCCTAAGTAATAACTTTCTCCGAGTGAGCACTAAACGTAGCACTCGGGGACCGAGCCGCGATCAAGAATCGCCTCAGTACAAATTTTCTCCGAGCGAGCACTACTCGTCACACTCGAAGACTTAACCGCGATCAAGAATCGCTTAATGGGAAAGCTTCCTACGACTGTATCCTACAGATACACTCGGGGATTCTGCAGACCCTCATTGAGGCTCATGTGGATGTCAGGACCACTGACAATTACATGAGTAGCAGACCCTCATTGAGGCTCATGTAGATGTCAAGACCACTGACAATTACATGAGTAGCAGACCCTCATTGAGGCTCATGTGGATGTCAAGACCATTGACAATTACATGAGTAACAACTCGCTCCGAGTGCGGCATATCCGTCGCACTCGAAGACTTAGCCGCGATCATGAATCGCCTAAGTACGCTATTACCTCCGAGTGTATCCTACAGATCCACTCGGGGACTTGGCAGACCCTCATTGAGGCCCATGTGGATGTCAAGACCATTGACAATTACATGAGTAACAACTCGCTCCGAGTGCGGCATATCCGTCGCACTCGAAGACTTAGCCGCGATCATGAATCGCCTAAGTACGCTATTACCTCCGAGTGTATCCTACAGATACACTCGGGGACTTGGCAGACACTCAGAGAGGCTCACACAGATGTCAAGGAAACTGACAATTACATGCTCCGCATGTTTGCCATTGGCTTCAACAAGAGAAGCCAAACAAAAACTCGAGCCAAAATGGTGTCAACAACTCTTTGGCAACAGAAGAGCAAAAGATTTGATTTAAATTCGAAGTTCACCTAAAGATAGTTGACTCGGTGCGGATCAAGCTTACCCGCACCGAACGAAGAATATGACGGCCAACAGAAGTGGCCAAGGTTTCTTACAACCAACACTCGGCATACCGAGCTAAAAGTTTTCTTTAGCGTCGTCCGGATTGGCGCCAGGGCTGGAGGGCTCCACGAATGTGTCCAGATCGATCCCGTCGGCGATGCGGGTGGCACTCTCAAGGAAGGTTTCCATGAAGTCTTCGAATCGAAGTTTCTTCGTGTTGGCGACCTTCAACGTTTTCAGCTTCTCTTCGCGCACCTCCTTGCAATGCACTCGGACCAGGGACATCGCAACGTCTGCACCACAGCGAGCCGCAGATTTCTTCCATGGCTGCACTCGGTTTGGGACCTCCTCCAGCCGAGTCATCAAGCCTTCCATCTCATGTCGAGACTCGTCTTCAGGCCAAAGCTCCTTGTCGATCCGGCCGACGACTTCTCTCAGTCGACCGATGAAAGGCCCAACTTTGCCCAGGCGAATGTGCGCTCGGAGCAGATCTCGATTGGCGTCCTCACCGAGTGGAATGTTCTCGCGAATCGACCGCTCCACGTCAGCTGCTTCAGCCTCCGCGTCCATGCAAAAATCTGCAAACACAGGACAAGCAAACAATAAGCGCCGAGTGTAACGCACATACCACAAGCACTCGGAAAAACAGGACTTACCACCCAGACGCGTTATCATCTGTCGGGCCCAGTCACTGGCGTATTTTTCCTGCGCTATACACCGCTTGTTCAGCACATTCATTTGCCCCATCAGCTCAGACCTATGCTCCTTCATCTTCTCAACTTCAGCAGTCGGTGCCTTGTTTGCTTCACGGGCCTGCTCCAACGACTTCTCTCGTTCCACCAGAACATCCTTCATGCCAGCCATTGCAACCAGTGCCGCATCCTGCTCACCAGCGAACTGAACCTTTTCAGCCCTAAGAGTCTCGTACGCTGTCCCCATCTCGCAAGTTTTCTGCCAGCCAGCGCCAATAAACGATCAGACAAATCCAACAATAAAAAGACTATGCTCTTCAGACCCCTGCCGACGCAAGCAGTCGACAGCGGTCTCGGGGACTACACCCAGTGGGTTCACTGAGAGTGACCCCACTGGCATGAAACTCAAACAGGTCCGCCCTATTGAGCAACATGACAACACCTACGCCTACGAGGCTAATACTACCCGACCTGAGTAAAATTACTCTCGGGGACTCTTACAGTAGGTGCACTACGAGTGCACCAACTGTTAGCATTCGACCAGATTAATTATGGATCTGATCAAGTCAAAGACAATGTGTATAAAGACAACTGCCGGTGCAAGCACTCAACAGAAGTCTCGGAGACTACACCCACTGGGTTCACTAAGAGTGAACCCATTGCAAACATCATACGATATCCGAGCACACCCAGTGGGTTACAAGAGAAAAGTAAATACTTACTAGCCCACTTACTCGGATATCGTCCCGCAGCTCCAAGCTTCGCTGGTACAGGGATGCGATGGAGTCGTACGCCTTCTTGGCTTCTCCCGCCATCAGCTCCACCTGCACCATGGCCCCCTTGGCCGCTCCCACCTGATCCTTCGGGAGGCGCTGGACGTTGTACTCGACATTCGACGGGGCTGGCATCGTTGGAAGCTCCTTAGGCATCCCAAGACCCGCTCCAGTCGGTTCAGCAGCAACCAGCGCTGTTTCAGTCGACGGCACGTCCGCGGCGAGAGCAGTAACCGGCGGAACAGCCTCAAGGATAGGCACCGCAGCTTGCTCAGGTCTCCCCTGGTCACCCTCATCCACATAAATCACCCCTGCCAGACCGAACGGCGTGAGATCTCAGAAAAAGAAAGTTGCAAGACCGAAGACAGAATTCGCGATGCGATAATGTGAAACTCTCGGAATCGCTACAACGCACCTGGCTAGGACGAGACGATGTTGTCCATGTCCATGGGGTCATTCCCCTGGCGTGCCGGAGAGGTGGCAGAGGTAGCAACTCTGTCGAGTGAAATTCATTCGACCAATAAACAGGAGTCCAATCGAATATCAGAAGAAGTTAGAAGAACAATGCACTTACGTCGAGGTGACGGGAACGGTGACCCTCATCCGTGACAAAACCTTCCGAGGTTTAGATCCGCTCGGTTTGGCCACCTTGGAAGGCTGACCCGCAAGTTCAGTAGCAGCGTCCCTGGTCCTCTTGGTGCTCCGGGCACTCGGACCCCCGGGAACAGTTGACGGGGCACTCGAAACTGTAGGAGCAGTTGGCGAAGCACTCGAGGACGCTGAAAGGGCCGAGAGAGCTGCAGGTTCATGTCGGCGCTTGGTTCGATGCTCTGGCGGCGGGGGTGGCGAGTCCTGCTCTTCATCTTGCCCCTCCTATTCACTAGACTCTTCCTCCGTTTCCCCACTGTCGGAGACGTACTCGACGCTCTCCACGCTGCCCTCCTGGCTGCCCTCCTCCTCCTCCTCGGCCGGGTTCCCGTTCGAGATAGGGGAAAACCAGTTGGTCCACTTCTGCATAAAATACAGTCGGCGACATCAGGCGTCAGACGGAGATTCAAGAAAGCGATAAAACTAAGACAGTTACGTGCACTCGACAAGTAGTACTCACCTCGTTCGGAGGAGGGTTGTCCGCGCAGAAAGCCCTCACTCGCCGGGACCCTCTGGGGTTCTCGCAAGCGCCTGTAATCTGGAGCACCCACGACGCCACCTTCTCCTCGGTCACGCCCAAGACGTTGGTACGAGTGGAGTCTTCGGGCCCCGTGTAGTGCCACATGGCGTGGTCGCGAGCCTACAGTGGTTGGATGCGCCGACCGAGGAAAACCTCCAGCAAATCTATGCCGGTGACTCCCCTTCTGACGGCATCTACGAGTGCGTCGACCAAAGGCTGGATGTCGATCTTCTCCGCCTTTGTGAGCGCAAGCTGCTTAGGCAGAGCGGGTCGATCTAAGCTAAAAGGAGGCAACCCTGTCGTGGCATTCGGACAAGCAACGTCCTGGCAGTAGAACCATGTCGACTGCCAGTTCCTAACCGACTCACTGAAGAGCAGGATAACTACTTCTACTCTTCTTCTGGAAACCTAAGCCCCCGCAGAGCTGGAGAAGGTGTGTCTTATCATCCGACTGGTGAAGTCGTTTGATAGTTTGGGATCTAGCAGAGAAAATATGTTTGAAAAGCACCCAATGGGGGGGACAGCCGATGAAACACTCGCACAAGACTATGAAAGCAGAGAGATGAGCTATAGCATTTGGGGGAAAGTGGTGAAGCTGCGCCCCGAAGTGGTTCATTATGCCTTTGAAGAAAGGATGCGGGGGCAGAGAGAAACCTCGATATACGTGGCTGAGCAACAGGACGCGCTCCCCCTCCCGGGGCACCGGCTCGATCTCATTCTCCGCCGGCAACCTCCACGACTTGTGCACGATCATCCCGTGCTCCACCAGCTCCAGCAGATCCCCCTCCGTCACCGTGGAGGGGAGGAAGTCCCCCTGGATCCACCCCGTCGGTAACGCTCGCTGCCGCCGCTGAGCAGGAGCCGCCGCCTTCCCCTTCTTCTTCTTCGCCTCCAGCTTGCTAGTCTGTCCCTTGGTCATGGCGGAAGCTGCGGGTCCGCGGAGGAGAAGGAAAGGGAAGGAGCTTGGGTGCGCAGGAGGAGGCGAGAGGAGCGGAGCAATCAAAGGCAAGAGATACGGCGAGCGTAACGAGAAAACCCTCGCCGCTGAGGTTTAAGTAAGGTTCCGACTGCGTCACTGACAGGTGGCCCCGAAACCTTATCCCCCGACCAACCGCGGTGATATCAGTTGAGAAGATGAAGGCGCGGGAATCGAGGCGTCAGGCGCTACTCGAGCGCGATGTCGTCATCCCCGCTGAGCGCGCGGTAACCGAAATTTGAGGATCCCGAAAAATCCGCCGCTGTCAGTTGATTGGTCACGTCAGGAGATACCCTGGAAGCACTCGGTCTCCGACAGTTTGTTCCACAAATACTTCCACTCGGATCGTTTATCAGAAAATATAAAATGGATCAAGGCAAGCAACGCCAAAGTCACATCCGTTCCCGTCGGATCCAAACTTCAAGCATCGCTTCGTCGTTCCAACCCCAATCCATTCGGGGACTAATGATGGGGTTATAGTCCTAGGGTAGGGTCATAGGCCTGCCCCGTAGGTCCAACCCAAGGACTACCCCTCATAAGGGACAAGGCCCTTAGTCAGTTCCGACTGAACTAAGGAGTTCCCTTATCCAGTCGGTAATAGATCCTCGTCCATCCAATCGGAGATTAACATTCGGAGTTTATCAAACTAACCGACTAGATTCCACTCTGTGCATCGTAACCCCCCTGGAGGGAAAAGGTCATACGTTTCCATGTGCCTTTATTAGCATTTAAGACGTACGTTACCTGTAACGTAGGCATTTATTCGCCACTACTCCACCCCTGTGCACCAAACCGTTGTGGAGGGCAGCGCATTCTATATAAGCCACCCTCCCCCACTGATGCACGGGTTAGCAATTCACTGTATTCTATATTCCACTCGACAACAAGCTCCCTGAGCACTGAGACGTAGGGATGTTACCTCCACCGCAGAGGGGCCTGAACTCATACAACCTCGCCGTAGCTAAGAATCTGCCCATCCTTTCGTACCCTACACATCTACTGTCAGGCTTATACCCACGACAACAGGTGTTGTATAGGTCATACAACATGCTCCCCCAGATTACTCCATCTTCACTGAAGAAATGGCGTATCTTTAAACTTTCTTCTTTATGGCACTTTAAGCACCACTGTTGTATTCCTTAGTCTGCTTTCGGAACTATAAAAGATCCAAAAATACAACTGTTTCTTTTCTTTAGGGGTATCATAATGACGGTATTCAGATGACTGTCGTACTCCCCTTGACAATCATATTCTTCATTAATGGATCACTTTAGATGCATAATGTGCATCACATCATCTAAAGTACAGAGGAGTCATGAAATACATTCCAATGTATTTCATGTCTCTTTCTCCCCCTCGAAATGTGGCAAGAACTTTTCTGCCACAATTTCGAAACCCATTCATAGCTCTTGTGAAATGAGGAAACTTCAATTATCTAGCTCATTCATCTTATCACTTCATGTAAAATGAAGTTATAAGTTAACTAGTATGGGAGTACTTTTTCCTCATTTCATTTCAGAAACTCAACAGAGTTCTTTATCATTGTCTCTTTTGCAAGTCACACTTGCATATCATTCTTGTCTTTAGGTTCGTCTGTTACTTTTATCCTTTCTGGATTTAGTGATTGCATAATGACCGTTACACATAAAGTGCACGGTCGATAATAGGAAAGCTTAATAGCTACTCCATACTTTTCTCCCATAGTGGGACACATTAACCGCACATGAGTCATCATAACTTTCTCCTGTCATACAGGATAAGACCTTTGCCAAAATTTCTCCCGCCATACACGGATTGTTGACATAATACAATGTCAACTTTACCCGGTTACGCAGGCATTCTTCCCAGACTTTTCCCGCCATGCGGGTAATTCCCTTTAAGGGACATCATAAATGCCATAATTGGCTCTTTTGACTGCATCAAATTCAGAAATAAATCTGAATTATCTTTAACACACATGTTTGATCCGACGTTGGTCAAATTAAACATGCTTGTTGCTTGTTTCATTTCAATCATGTTGACTGAAAAAAGAGACTCCATCATAGAGAGTACATGAAAGACATTCGTCAACCAAGACTCTCAATGATCTATCTCTTTTCTTTTCTTGAATTAATATCCAAGAGTTCTTTTCTTTTGAAGCCATTCTTTAGAGAGAATTTATTCCCTCAAGTTATGACCTTTCTTTTCCATCTTTCGGGTCACTAGTGCCCAAACATTCGCTTTCATGAGTGAAAGCTTGAATAACTTTTAGTCTGAGAAAACTTAGCCAATAAACAACGGTAATGAGCATAAAAATAACCCTACGTTGGTCTGATTAAAATCATGCACATTAAACCTTTTAAAAATTTCTGGAATATTCTAAAACACCGTTGTGGCAGAACTAGAATAAAACATCATTCTTCTGCATTAATTCCATATCACCGTTGGGCAGAAATGGAAATAATGCATATAACTCATAAACAATGTGATGATAGTATTTCTATTGAACAACTTTGCTAAGAAATAATCATCATCATCATTAACCATATGCATTTCTTTATCTGTGCTCCGAAAATTGATCACTTTGATACAAAATTTATCAGAGATTTAAGCTTTAAACATAAGATGACTCATACAATTATAGTATTGTTATCATCAACGTTGGTCAGAAAATAACAATACCATATTTAATTTTAAAACAACATCATTCTATTGACATAGGGGAAACTGTTTGAATCTTATTTCAACCACAAGGGAAAAACTTTGCTAATAACAGTTCTTCCAATTAAATTTTCCCGTTGGTTCCAATTTAATTGGAGGACTAAACCTTTTTACTTTGCAGCGGAAAACGTGAATATGAAAATTCATATACCTTTACAGAAAATTATTCTGTTAAAAATAAAAATTCATGAACTTTATTTTCCTTTAATAAAATCCATGAACTTTTCTCTTTCTGAAAATATTTCTTTTATTTTCAGAACCTTTTATTTTTCTTTGCAGAAAAAACATGTTATTATAACAGAAGAAAAAAAATTCTGTGATAATTAAAAAATTCATGAACTTTATATATAATCTCTTTTATAAAATTCATGAACTTTTCTTTTTCTGAAAATCTTCTTTTATTTTCAGAACCATTTATTTTTCTTTTCAGAAAAATTAACATTGCTTTTACAGAAACTTTGAACTTTTTCTTTGCTATTTACTAAACATATTTTCGTAGGAAAAAATGCCTAGAAAAAACTTTTAAACCTGCCTTAATAGACATAAACTTAGAAAACCCTTTAATAGAAAAATGGCCATCATGGGCCGGCCTATGGCCTTTTTCCTCTGGGCCTAGGAGCCTTTGACGCCCCCAGTCTGACTGGTAGCCAGCGCTGGCGCTCACTGCGGCCCGAAGGCCCGCCCTAGCCTAGGGTTTCAGCCTCGGCCGTCGGATGGAATCCGACGGTCAGGCGTTAGGATCGGCGCATCAAAAACAAAGGCAGGAACCTCTCCCGACCGAAACCCTAATCATTTCATTCCCAGTCGCGCCGCTCTCTCTCTGCTCGCTCGATCGCTCCCGCTCGAGGCAGCGCCTCTTGCTCCCTGGCTCCCGCAGCCCTTCCTCTCTCGGTGCCTCGCGCGCGGCTGCTCCCTGCCCCGCCGGAGAGCACGAGAGACTAAGGGTCTCCGATGCCATAGCCACCTCTCTCCCTCGCTGGTTCGGTGAGAGTAGTGATTTGTTACCTTGTTGTGAACTCGATGAGCTCCCTCCAGAGACCGTCGTGAGGTGGTGACGACGGTGGGGAAGGAGAGAGAGATCCGGTAACGGCGGCGGTGGACTTCCCGTCGCTTCAGTGCATCCCTCTAGATCGGATTAGGGTTAGAGAGTGGGGAACCAGTGGCGGCGGCGAACCTCGTAACCCGTGCCATGGTCCCCACCTCCTCTACATATAGCACTGCGCGACAGGGGCCCACTAGCCTTGCTTGGGTTGGACGCCTCCGATCAGGGCGTGAGTCAAGGTCCAATGGGAGATCAACCTAACAGTAAGTACATCCAATGTTTGTATGGGTCCGAGGGAGGAGGGATATCAAGAGGAGGACAAACAAAGAAATTTCATACTCAAGTACTACTTCCTCATATCTAGATACATCCATTTGAGCGTCAATTAAAATGGGACGGATGGAGTATCTTTTTAAGCGCAAGTTGGAAAAGGATAGACGTTTTTATATGGTTCTAACGCTTCTTAGTGCAATCTGCTCAACTCAGCTTATGGGACTTGTTGGCGCCAGGAAGCTTCTTAGTGCAATCTGCTCAACTCAGCTTATGGGACTTGTTGGCGCCAGGAATCTTCACGAAATTTTGGAACGGGCGCTCTTGTATCACTATAACAAGACCCCGACACTGATCAGGTCATCAGGAGCTGGCAATGTGTAAACTTGCACTGCTACACTGTAAAAGCATGTCACAAGCTTAGCTCTCTAATTTTTAGGGTTTTCTATTGCGGGATATTATTTAGGGCATTTCTGATCCGTAGAATTCGTAGCAACAGTACAGGAATGAAGTGCCGTGTCATTTTCAATACTACAGGATTAGCATGTGAGCTTGATTGTGCGTGTGTAACACGTAAAAATTTGGTGTCACGGTCACCGCATGAGGTTGGAGTGGGTGAAAAATTTCCAACGAAAACTGGTAGAAACGAATTAAAATGAAAAATTCCAATGGATCGCAATCCTACGAATCAAACAGTTAATGTAGGAAAGAAATCCTAAGGATGGGAATCCTCGGAAACTTGCTTTAGAAATCCTTGGAAGCAAAGAGGCCCTTTTGTGGAGTACGGCGTTTTGGAGCTAGGCCTCCGTGGAGGCCGATTTTTTTGTGGAAAAAATCAAAATTAAAAAAAAATAGTTACAAAAAACTAAAAAAATATACAACTAAATAAGGATGTGATCTGTGTGTGAGTAAAATTTCAGGTCGAAATACTTTGAAACGCGACTTGTACAAAAAGACAAATTCATGGTCTGAAATGATGAATAGTAACATGTGTTAAAAAGTTCTAGATTTGTCTTTTTTGCACAGCCCTTATTTCAACGTATTTTGTTTTGAAAATTTACACACTTGCGTATTATACCTTCATCTATCTATGTATTTTTTCAGAATTTTTTTAAATATGAAAATACGAATTTTTATGAAATCTGAAGTTTGAATTTAAAGGCCTTCATGGAGCTTGGGAGCCAAAAGCAATTTCCACCCTTTTGTGCGGGAAAATAATTTGTGGGGCAAAGGATAAAGCAGTCACGTGGGAAATGCATTTGCCACTCCCCTAGCAGTTATGAATGTTCAGAATTTCGGTACTCTGGGGCAAAAGGATAAAGCAGCCACGGGTGTGCACTGACAAAGTCCATCGGCAGCAGTGTCAAGCAGAAACAAAGTCCATCGGCAGCAGTGTCAAGCAGAAACAAAGTCCATCGGCTGCCGACAACTGATGAAATCCAGCAGCACAATCTCTACGAGACACAACCAGCAGATGTTAATCCTATAACCCAGCTGAGGCCTGAGGGTAGTCGCCAGCAGATGTGAATTTGGCCTGGTGATTGTCATCATCGCCAAATTCACGAAGGGCCCAAGCAGCAGTCAGTCAACAACACGAAATCCAGTTTACCTAGGCATTCATTCACGATTCAGCAACGAACTGGGAAACTGCTAGCAGCAGAGACTCTCGGTCTCAGCTCACCGGTGGCAGTTTGTTTCTGGTGTCATCCGTTGCTTGAGCATCGCTGCAAGTTTCTAGCGCGGGAGCGGGACGGATACATTATTCGTCCATCAGTCGTTATTACTGAACTTCACCTACTGACCCAGCAAAAACACATACAGGAATGATTTGACCATACAATTGGTTGTTACCAGGGAAGTTTCTATAATACAACATAACACTCCATATGATCCAGGTTCTTAACTCCGTGTAATAATATCCTTGGAGCTGGAATCGATTCTTAGCTACATACATACACGGACACATTATATTATTGATGCAATATGATCCAGCAAAATACTCCACCTACTACTCTGACCCAGCAAGCAAAACACACACACACACAAAACGAGCAGCATCCGCCGTTCTCTGGATCCAGCAACCTTGGCAATCAATTACAGTGGTTACCTAGGAAGGGTCGTCGTCGCGGCAGCGGGTGATGGAGTCGCAGCCGCGGGTGTAGGGGTTAGCGGTGGTGCTGACCCGGCAGTTGTAGTATGGCACCCCCGGCCTAGAGCACGGCACCGCATCCCCCCGCAGCGCGTCGTAGCTGATGTACCTCCTGCCGCCACCGGTCTCCCACAGCAGCCGGCCGTGCGCCGCCTCCGAGCCCATCTGCGCTGCCTCCACCCCCACGTCCATGTCCATGTCCAGACCGCCGATGGTGATGGCGCCATGGCCTCCTCTCCCCCGCACCACCAGCAGCAGCAGCAGCACGAGGAGGAGCAGCGGCAGCACGGGGGTGGCCGCCCATGGAGGCATTGCCGGAGCCGAGATCTCGAAGAGTGGAACAGTTGCTGTGGCTGGATCTTTTCTCCCCGGTGAAAGAGTGGTGGAGTGGAGTGGAGTGGTGGAGGCGGCCTTAAATGCAGTGCCACTGCCGACAGTCGTCCGTTGTGTCCCGTGGCCGTGGGGAACGGGCCCGTGGGGTTTACCATTTTCCGTCCTTGTCTTTTTACCGCTGGTTTTTCTTGGGAGCTGAGAGGGTGTTTGTTTCCACACACTTATTGGTTTAGGGACTTAAAAAAGTCCCTAAGGGCATCTCCAATGGTTGTAAGATAGTTGTTGGTAATTTTGACACATAGGATTTTTGATGATGTGTCATTGCAATAAAGGAGGAAAGAGAACAAGGTTGTATGTAAATTAACCAACACCCTTGCACAAGCTCCAATGTAGAATGAGAGAGCACCTTATTTATTACCTCACATCTTATTGGGCAAACTAGATACAACCCATTGAAGTAGTTGTATGTTAAGGTGTTGGCTGATGACATGGCATATTTTACCAACAAGCTAACCAACAAACTGTTGGAGATGCCCTAAGTCCCACCTAAACCAAACACAGGGGACTTATTGGGACTTATTGTGATGATTTGGACTTATCAAATAAGACTCTCAGGGAGTAGCTTATTGGGACTTATGCTCGTTGACCCGCGTCGTTTCCCGCATCGATCAGTGCCCCCGCCCCACCGCCCTACCCCGCGTCGCTCCCAGCCCCAATCGCCGCCGCCCAACCGCCTCGCATCGCTAGCCGCCCCGTCGCCGCCCGCCCCGCCGCCGCCCCACCGCCCCGCATCGCTGGAGTAGCCGCCCCGTCGCCGCCCCGCCCCATCGTCGCCCCGTCCCCCCCCCCCCCCCCCGTCCCGTCCCGTCGGCCTCGGCTCGTCCCCCCGCCACCCCGTCCCGTCGCCCGTTTCTGCCTCGGTTAGTCCCGTCTCGTCGCCCGTCGCCCCGTCCGCCCGCTGTCCCGTCTCGTCGGCATGTGCGATGCAATTTCACTGATGATTCGCTAATGATTCACCCAGTCTGTGCGATGCAATTAAGCCGGTCATGTGCGATGCAATTAAGCCAGTTTCCTGGTGATTCTTGCTAATATAATTAAAAGATGATTCATCTAGTTTCGTTTGTATGAACAAGTGTTATGAACAATTGTTATTTCGGTTGTCACTATTCTGCAATTCATTTGTATGAACAAGGGTTATGTGAACAAGTGTATTATTAGGTGCAACATGAACTTATAAGTCCATGTAAACAAACAGGTAGAGACTCGGGACTTATAAGTCCCTGTAAACAAACAGGTAAGGACTTATGATTTATAAGTTGGGACTTAAAAAAAGTCCTAAGACTTATGAAACAAACAGGGCTTAAATCATTAGATAGTAGGTCCATCTGGCAACAAAGCCTTTTTTGCCACCAAATCCGGCGTAGTACCTTTTTTTTCAAACAGAATCCGGCGTACCTTCCTCCTCACAACAAAGGACATTATCCAAACAGTTTAAGAGCAGTATAATAGTAGTAGGCTATAAGCTCGTTTACATGGAAATTTTGCTTATGTGAAGAATAGATGCATAAAAAAAGAAAGATGGACTCTTATGTAATAGTCTAGCTATATGCGGGTTCCTAGTCAGACAAATGTGAACAAAGAGATAGAGAGTAGATGAGAAAAAGTATCAGCCTTATAGTTAACATAGTTGTAGGAGTGAATGTATGTGTTGGCTATAGATGATGTGTCAACATCTTAGAGCCAGCAGTTGGCTATATTATTAGGCGACTGCTACTAATTTATCGGCTGATAAGTGTTAAACTTAAGCCGCCTCGCGAGCCCTCCGATTATTGTGATTTGGACCCAACCTGGTCGTCAGATCCGGTCAACGCTCAGCTAGCTGGATGTCGCTGCTGCTTCATCCCCATGTCGCCGCAAAAATGCTTGGATGCGTGAGCGCCGAGGTGGCCCTCCTCACAGCAGATCAACGTCGTGCCCCGCTCGATGCTGTCGTCCTCGACTTGTGGCACCGCCAACAGAAGCGTTCGCTCATTTGCAGCGACGCCGTCCTCGTATGAAGCGTCGGCGGTAGCAGCGTCCGCTCCATTGCAGCGACGCCGCGCCCGCGGCAGCAGCGTCGCCATCCTCGTATGCAGCGCCGACAGCAGAAACCGTGTCTGGTGGTGGGAGAGATATGGACGGTGAGGCTAGAGAAGGAGAGAGCTAGCAGATGGCAACAGACCGACGGTCAAAGAGACAGAGGGGTAAGGATAAGAAACGAGTGGTTCTGGGAGAAAGAGGGGGTGATGCATGGTCCCATCAGGTCACGTGTCGCCCAGCCGACACGGATGATCTCTGCGAAAAATCATCCGATTTATTTGAAGTGTTTTCCATATTATTAACCATGTTCTAATTTGGCCATGAACTTTTTTTTAACGGTCACTGGGGAGGTGGTGGGGGGGTGGAGAGGATCCCCACCTGAATATATTGATCAAAATGTTGTTGAAGCCAAGAATCACCCCTTGAGTTTTGGTTGATCCAGTTTATACGGGAAATCGGATGAAAACCTAAACAAGTTGACCTTGTTTATGAGGGGAAATGGGCCGAAAACCGTACATATAACAACGGTTACAAAAGATGAGAAAAAATTGCCATCCACGAGGAGACAGGACCTAGCTAGCAGGCAGAAAGACCAACACCATGAGAGACACAAGTAGATGTGGGGTGTTGTCGAAGGATCACAATACTAAGACTCTACAAACAAACCTAACGCTCCACGAGCCCCATGGCACAACAGAGGATCAACCAAAATAGCGAGAGCCAAACTTAACATGAACCTTGACTAGGAGATCCGCCACGGACGATCAAAACGATTAGCAGGTTGGGGAGGCATCATTGCTTCGTCATTGAGCAAATGTGAACCAAGACCCCGAGGCTCACCGCAGCACAACGACAACCATGGGAGGGTCTTAAGCATGCCAACATGACGAAGACCACGCGAAGGACAGCCGAAGGCATAGAAGAATCGAGGCAAGAACACGAAACTCGCCACAGCATAGCGGCAGCCATGGGATGTCTTGGCGCACCAACACGGACGATATCGAAGAACACCACCGTAAACAACACATACCACCATCGACCCATCTGGACGCACCACCACCAACAACATACCGCAACAAGCATCAACGACACGTCACCCAAGCAGACCCTAAGATGATGCCTTCAAGAAGGAGCACGACGCCAGCTGCGCCGCCATCATCCGCACCAGGAGGACCTAGGCTAGGGGTTTCCCCCGGGTCTCAACTTCCATCATCATCTGACCAAGCAAGGTGAGCCTTGAACGTTGGTCGTCTGGTCGCCACCCAATAACATCCCACAAAGGGAAGAGGTATCGTGCATGAACGAGGTGGTCCAGAAAAGATCACACCTAGCTACCTCAGCTTCGGATGGAAGACCCGGAACCACTCCAAGGAGTGACCGAGCCCAAATGACGCCATCGTCGACCCCCAGCCGACCGCATCACCACCACCAATAAACCCATCGACATCCCCGCAACGAGCAGCTACCCAACACGACAACCGAGTTGACTTCTTGATGATGCCTTTAGGAAGGGTTGCAACACACATTGCGCCGCCATCATCCATTCCGGGCAAACCTAGAACCAAGGTTTGCCTCGAAGTCACGGAGAGTTTGGCAAAGCAACAACCTACAAGACGCCTTCAAGAAGGTTCGCGGCGCCTGCATGCGTCACCGTCATTAGCTCTGGTGAGAGCACGACTTTCGCTGAGTTGAGCATGCACAACTAAACTCCAAAGCACCGGTTAAACTGGGTAAACTGCTCACCTAAACCATCCATCGCAGAAGGCCATGACATCCCCGCCGCCGCCCATGGTTTCATCGGCAAGCCACCGCACAAAACACCACACCACCGCCACCACAAACCGGAACGACAATAGTCGCACCACTACCACCCTCGCTGGCCGGAGCCCTGCATGGTCCAGACCTGGTCTCCCCCAACAGCCACCAGCATAGAGCTAGCCCCCCCCCACGAGCACCAAGCGGGGAGAGGAGATGCGGGAGCACTCGGAAGGTGCCGTGCCCAGGCACGGCCGTGGCCGACGAGCCGCGCCGCCACTCGCACGCGCTGGCCCGGATCGGGCCTACTCCATAGCCCGGCAGAGGCAGGCCATCCGTGCAGCTCCCAGCTCCGCCTCGAGCCACGGCTAGGGCCCTGAGCTGACACCTCCGCGCTCGAGGAGCAACCGCCGCCGCCGCAAGCCGCTGACCGGCCAGATCCAACATGCCCGTCGCCCTCCTCTCGCAGCGAGACGACCGCGAGGAGCAGCAGGTGCACCCTACCACCACCTTGCCTGGAGGCGCGACCTTCACCGACGCCCCCTTTAGTGGCGGCGAGATCGAGGGGAGGTGGGAGGGGGGCGCGGCGGCGCGACGAGGAGTCCCCCGTGTCGCCGGAGGAGGGGCGGGGGGGGGGGGGTGGAGGCGCGCGACCTTCACCGGCGCCCCCTCTAGTGGCGGCGAGACCGGGGGGAGGTGGGAGGGGGGCGCGGCGGCGCGACGAGGAGTCCCCCCGTGTCGCCGGAGGAGGGGCGAGGGGGGGCAACGCATATTCGGACATGAACTCCGTGTCGCCGGAGGAGGGGCGAGGGGGGGGGGCAACGCATATTCGGACATGAACTGAATGACTCTGCTCACTGACTAGGAGTTCTTCAGCTCAAAGAGAGATTTAGGCCTCATTTGGTTCATAGGGTAGAACAATTATAAGAATACAACACTTCTAGGAAGTGAGATGGCATGTATCTCATACCCTATGAGTAGGAATAGGAAGAGAGATGTTTTCTGATTCACATCATATGATTTTCTTTATTAAGTCTAAGCTAATGTTTATTTTTCTATGAAATGTGAGGAGTAGAAATAGTTCCTCCATAGGAATAGGATTCTATTTCTACAAACGAAAGGCCTATAAAGGAATTGTTTTCTATACAAATTATATCCCATTACAAAATTCCTCCAAACTAAAGAAGGCCTTACATATGCAGCAAGCTCGGTACAATGAGCTTGTAACCATGTATTGTGACATGTAACAACAACTCAGATACAGAATTTGAAGTGCCATACACATATAGAGAAATGCACTACCGAATATCCTTGGAACTGGAATCGATTCTTAGGAGACACCAAACATTAGGCAGCATTAGGCAGCTCCTAGCAGACACCAAACGAAAATTACTGACGGAATATAACTCTGAACTCGTAAACGGTAGACAACAACATCTATGACAAACATAGGCAATCCACCCAAAGAAACAGCGGTTACACATTTCAACATCAAGATGGTCACATTCAGATAAGCACCAAAACAAAAGCTTACTGACAAAATTCATCATATCCTAATTTACCTTCCCAAAAAAGACAAGAGTTTCCTGCATCACCAATACTATAAGTCACCTATCTGCAGTGCAATTGAGTTTCATGGGAACAGAAAAACTAACAAACAACATGCAGATGGTAAATCCAGGAGCTCTTCTGATGGAACAATGCAATCAAAACTATGATGATGACGACGGTGCAAATCCATGAAATGCCAAAGCAGTAACCAGATATGGTATTCAGTTTACCTCGGCAGTCAGCAGCTACTAGAAAAAAGAATTAACTCCAGCAGGCACCATCTGAAAACTACTACTAGAAGAATAAACTAATGAACTCGCAACCGGCAGATAGCAACATCTATAATAAACTTTCAGAGGCAAACCACCCAAAGCGTTCACGCATTTCGACATCAAGATCGCCAAGTCCACAAACACAGCAAAATAAAAGCTTACCAGCAAATTCAGCATATCCCAATCCACCCTCCTCCTCAGAAAAGACAATATCCAGACAGTTTCCTGCATCAGCGACTGCAAGGGGTGCCTATGCTTCCATCTCACTTACCAGAAGATTCATCAACGATTAACGAATTCACCAATACGGATGACGTTCAAGTTTACTCAGCTATGAACAGAACTCTAGCAGGCAGACATTAATCCTATCCTAGAAGCAGATAGGTAATGCTGCAACCAAACGATAATGACGGTCCAGATCGGCGCACAGCTTGTGCTAGTTACCAGACACCACCTTGCGGATGCACACCTCCACGGCACAGCCATTCTCGACGCCGGGCAGCTTGTCAGGGACCAACAGAAAGACGTCGCTCCCCTCACCGATCCCGTACCGCAGCGAAGTGTTCCACACGGTTGACTGAATCTGCAGCCTGTGGCGCCGTCCACCCGCCGGCATCTTCAGCTCGTAGGTGAACTCTTCCTCGCAGGCATTGTCAGGGCGGATGCAGATCATGGACAGCGCGGTGCCCAAACCCTCGCGGGAGCTGCTGATGTGGAAGAGCTCGCCGTAGTCCTCGCAACGGAAGATGGCAGAGTCGAAGGCGGGGGCCTCGAAGCTCTCGCCGTAGCGGAAGTTGATCACCTCCCAGCGGTGGATGGTGGCGAGGTGGGACTCCAGATCGTATGCCGGGCCGGCGAAGCCACAGCGATGGACCGGGCAGAAGCAGGGATCGTAGTGGCATGTACGCTCGTGCGCGCGCATCTCGTGGTGCAGCAAGAACACCTCGCAGCCGTACTGCTGGTTCCGGCAGGAGAAGCTGATGCGGCCGAGGAACTCCTCGACGGCGCGGCTGCGCACGCAGCCATTGGCCGCGCAGTAGTTGCAGCGGTTGTCCCCGATGTTGGCGCGGCAGGTCGAGCAGGTGACATGCCCGTCCGGACACTGCACGGATGCCATCACGGCGAGTTATCAGAGACACGGCGAGCTGATCAACAGATGACGAAACGTGCAGTAGGTTGGAAGAAACGGGTTTCACCTCGTAGACCGGCGAGGAGAGCATGCGGTGGCAGCTCCGGCAGACGAAGAGGCGGTCGTAGTCGCCGATGCGGACGCTGTACTCGCCGTCTCCGTGCCCGCCGCTGTGCTCCCTGTAGGAGTGCGGCCTCCAGACCGGCCGCCCATTCCCGTCCATCTCCTCTGACACGCGGCTGAGGCTGCGGCTGTAGCTGCGGCTGCGGCTGGGGCTTCGGTCCTTGTATGGGGCGTAGACGGGCGACCCTACGTACGACGGCGACGACGTACGCGCCAGGGGAAGCCGCGACCTCGACCGCGACCGCGAGCGCGACTGCGAGGGCGAGGGCGCCTGCGAGCGCGCCTGCGACGGCGAGGGGGAGAGCGAGGGGTGGCGGCTGGTCCTCGGGCGCTTGGGGCTGGCCTGCGCGTCGGCCAGCGGCGTCCCGACGCGCTTCGCCGCTCTCCCGCTCATCTCAGGCGCCGACGCCTACGGATCGACATGGATCAAGTCATCAACACCACCCGAGATCGAGGCGAGGGGCTCGGGCAAAAGCGGCTTACCGGCGGGTGGAGGAGGAGCGGGCCACGCGCGTCGGAAGGCGGCCGCCGGCTACGGAGAGGAGATGGTGGGGTTTGCCGGCGGTGGGGGGCGGCGGGTTTGGGGGAGGGAATTGGGGGATGCTCACGCGCCGG
This sequence comes from Hordeum vulgare subsp. vulgare, assembly GCF_904849725.1. Classification (NCBI taxonomy): domain Eukaryota; kingdom Viridiplantae; phylum Streptophyta; class Magnoliopsida; order Poales; family Poaceae; genus Hordeum; species Hordeum vulgare. The sequence continues at coordinate 645,205,227 of NC_058519.1, read as the reverse complement.
GCTTGGGTCGGGCGTGGGCGGCAGAACCGATCAACCGAGTGACAAAACAGTGGTCATCGCGGTATCGGGCCCAATTACTACCAGAAAATAGGGTATTGCTACTTGAAAAAAAATCCTGTTGCTAAAAAAAACTTGATAAACACCCAATCCTAAAAGCAAAACTTGAGGCCTCGTTTGGTTAAGGAGGATTGGGGAGGTTTTAAGAGGAAAATTCTCGGAAGGGCCAGAAACCCCACAAATCCTCGGGCGCCCATTTGGTGGCAGGAGGGGTTTGCTTAGCCAAATTCCCTCCGTTCCCCTTTAATCCCTTTCTATCCATGTGTTTCAAAACCCTCCTCGGGGACTAGTGAAAGCAAAACCCTGGGGATTTGAGAGGATTGGGTGGAACAAAAGGATTCACCCAATCCCATGAAATCCCTCCCTCTCAAAACCTCCCCAATCCCCCTTAACCAAACGAGGCCTGATAGAAATTGGAACAGTATTCGCAGACAATACAAATCGTATGTACGTACAAAAAGCTAATAAATTTTTTGTTGTAGAATAATAAAATCTTAGTCTGAAATAAATAAACAAAAGGAAGCGTGTATCTTTTGATCGACTGAAAACAAAATTGGACGGGTAAGTTTTTCACGCACGTCACAGTTTGCCGACAAGTGTACCACGTCGTTGGTCAGTCTTCCACCACCGTCCTAACCATCATCGATCCCTCGTCGGCAGTGTGTGTCGTTAATGTCGACTGCAGTGTCGTGGCCATCCCTTAACCCCCCCCCTCCCCCCCCCCCCCTCTCTGGCAACCCTTTCCCCCACCTACACTTGCCTCACCACTGCCGGCACTGTTTGCAGGTCAATCTAGGCTCGCACCTTGCCAGGAATTATGTAGATGGTCGCGTGATCCTTGTTATGGTTGGAACGATCATCATTCAATAAATAGGAGAAAGCCTATAAGTATCATTTTTTTTTGGGCTAGCAGTAGCGCGGGTACCAGCGCTACTAATACGACGCTATAGCTAACTTTATTAATTTACACGTTAAATTTTATTAATTGACTATGGTAATTTTTACTAATTAACCACGAAAAGTTTACCTCATGGATTATGGTAATTTTTAGTAAATCATCATGGCAATTTCAGTTTATAAATCATGGCAATTTATTTTACAGATCATGGCAATTTTAGTAATTTGACCACGGAAATTTAGTATTTTTACCATGATAATTATTATTTCCATGAACCATGGCAAATTTAGTGCATTAATCATGGAAAAATTAAGTAATTCACCATGGAAATTTTAGTTTGTGGTTCATGCCAAATTTGAGCGGTTGATCATACATTTTAAAGTAATTGACGATGTATTTATTTTTAGTTATGAACCATGTCAAAATTATTTCATGGATCATTTCAATTTTTAGTACTTCGCCATAGCAAGTTTTAGTCTCTTAATTCCCTTTTTGTAACATCTCAAAATCTACTTTAAACATACAAAAAACTAGTTGATATATACTCCCTCCCTTTCAAAATAAGTGACTCAACTTTGTAATAGCTTTAGTACAAAGTTAGTATAAAGTCGAGTCACTTATTTTGGGACTGAGAAAGTATTATGGTAATTTCAGCGTAAACACCCTGGCAAGTAATGTGCAATATGGACATGACCACGTTCAACCCAAAAAAAAGTCGCCGAAACGTATCTATATGGGATCTAGTTTCTACGATCTCGTCGTGACAAATTTAATGGTAAAACATGATTTCAATCGGATTATTTATTTAAATACTAAAAGCCAAAAAAATTCAGCCGAAATCATTAATTTTATTATCCGTGTATGCATGCAGTGACGTGGAGCGATCTGTAACCTTTGGCCCAAATTATTTCACACCACACGTGCGGTATTTATCAGGGCCCAAAGAGAAAGGGATGAAAGTTGAGTCTAATCACGTGTCCAGGATGTGAGTTACTCCCTACATCTCTCCTTCTCATGAAATGGAGAAAGCAAGGGCACTACTCGATCAAGCAAGCAAAGCAGTCATATACTTCCTCCATTTCTAAATATAAGTTTCTTTAGATATTTCAACAGGGAACTATATACAAATGTAGACATATTTCAAAGTATTGATTTATTCATTTTGCTTCGTATGTTGTTTTCTATTAAAATATTTAGAAATACTTATATTTAGGAATGAGGTAGTAGAAGAAGGGAAACAACGCGTGAGTATCATGCTGAACTACTCGATAAATTCTTATTTTTTGCATTTTGTCTCTAGCTAACGTTGCTAGTATTGGATGCGGTTCTTGTTAAAGACAACGACTTGATTCCTCGGAAATGAAAAAAAAGACAATACCTGAAGCTCAGAAGCCAGCTGTATAAAACATTTACTCCTATTGGATATCAGTCACTTTTTATTTACATTAGTTCGTTTGTTGCATACCACTATTATTCCAAGGAGTCTGATATTTATCATGTCAAACGTCCTACCCTAATTTTCTTTTATTTAAGTTATAGTTTTTTGCATAAACACCTACTCATTGTTTTTTGTCCTAGTACATTATTACCTATGTATCATAATATAAGACTTTTTTCAGGAAAACAACAGGACTCTGTTGCGTATTTTATTGATTTTCAAATAAATGATATAGATGTCCAAACAAAAGAAAACAAAGCAACTATATAGACTAAATAATATAAGATGTTTTTAGTAGATGTTTAAAGTGCATGAAAGGTTTTATAGCAAATGGAAGCTCCCCAAGTGTTTGACACTCGTTATTTTCACATTGAAAATTCAAAACTGCTACAATAACCCCTTACTTTTCAGGGACAAATGACATGGGTTATACTAGCTCGCACCATGAGGTGGTGGTCTAGTCAGTCATGATTTCGAGCCTCACTTCTACATAGTACTCCATGAGGAGTATTAAGGAAGCCGCCCGCCATGCACAACGTTTACAGCAGCCGTGGCGAGCCTCCATGCTTCGAGTTTGGACACCTTCACGAGGCCGGTCCCGTTATTGAACACGAATACATGGCTATTTTTGTTTTCGGCGTGCTGAGGGTACACCCGTGCGGTGATGCACGTCCTCCCCCCGCCTCCAAAGCTCTCCACCACTGAATGGTCGATCTATTAATTTGTTGGGAGAAGGGAACAAAATCACAAGATGCTATTGCATCTGATGAACCAAAGGATTGATGAAGAATTTAGATTAGTACCAATGTTCTAAGGGATATGCTCCTCCCGTGCTGCTCGATGTCTATGTCCACAAACCCTCCATACGGAGACTTGTACACCTTGTCTCTCCCACTCGATCTACTCATGTGTTGCAACACGAGGTTCAGGCGTTAAAACGAAGAAAAATATAGGGTTTGCAACAGCCGATAATTTCATCTGAAATAAGTTCTAATCGTACGGTACCTTGTGAGGTCGGTGCACATGAGAACTTTGTACTTTTGGTCGTGCCTGAAGACTCTGAAGAATATGGCCGTGTGCTCCTGCAAGTCACCGGAGGCCATGACGAGCAGCCCGAATGGGCCGACCCCGCCCGGCACGGACGCGCCCTTCTCCGCGCATAAGTTCTGGGGTTCCAGCAGCCAGTTGGGTTGGAAGGTCTCGGCCTCTTCCAGGGACGGGATCTCGAAGATGGCCTCCACGTCAGCCTGCGCGCCCACACCAACGATCTTGTTCACGCCGCCGGCGTTCACCTGCGCTCCGAGCATGCCGACGACTCGTTTGCTCCTCAACCTCTCGATCTCCTCGATTGGCCACTGTCGTAGCTGCTTGCCATCTCCGTCCAGCCATACCTTCCTCGGAACTGTCTGCATTCCCACATCACATCTAATGAGGATGATGATCAGTCAGTTGATTGGAAATGGACGGGAGAATGCGCACCTGAACGCCGGACCAACCCCTGGCGAGGTCGTCATTCGAGTTGTCGGACTCACTGGCCCACGACCATAGCACCCGCCGGTTCTTGCGCGAGTCAAAGAAGGACTTGGACGCGTAGACGTGCCCGTAGTCGAACCGGCGCCAGGTCCGGCAGTCGTCGACGCTGCGCTCGCCGTCCACCTCCGGCACGAAGGTGTCCGCCACATCGTCGTACCTCCCGACCGCGTAGTAATCCACGGTCGTGTTCATCACGCTCAGCTTCAGCACGTGCCTCACAGGCACAGCGCCGCTCGCTGTTCCGAGTCGCCCCTCCTCCACGCCAGGCTCCGCCACCGGGAACAGGTCCGGGCATTCGACCATGCCCGCAGCACGCGACGTGTACAACGGCATGGCGTTCCGCTTCCATTGCCGGAAGTCCTTACTCCGGTAGATGAGCGTGGAGGCAATGCCGTTGATGCCGCCGACCTTGGCCGCGACGGCGATGCGCCATAGGCCGTCGCGGCCTACCCAGGCCGTGGTAGGGTCGCGGAACTTGTCTCCGGGGACGTCGGCCGGGAGCGGTATGACGGGGTTGTAGGCGGGCTTGACCCACTCGCGGAGCAGCGGGTCGGCAGGGTTCTTGGGGAAGGCGACGTTCTGCACCTGCACCTCCTTATTGGTGGCGTTGATGCGGCCGGTGTAGAGCAGGGCCGGGATGCCGCCGGGGAGGATGGTGGCGGAGCCTGACCAGCAGCCGTCGGAGTCGAAGGGGGCGGTGGGGTCGAGCGCGGTGTCGAGGGCGTCCCAGTTGACGAGGTCGCGTGAGACGGAGTGACCCCATGAGAGGTTGCCGGGACTCCACATTGCGCCCAGCGGATTGTACTGGTAGAACATGTGGTATACGCCGTTGTGGTACATCGGACCTGTAATTAAGTCATGCAACGGAAATAACCGACGGTTAATTAACTCTGGAAAAACACCGTGCGTATGGTAAATAAAAGAAAAACTGCGGGGGGGATTTTCCAAGCACCGTGCCAGGCTTGTCTAGCCGCATGAAAGCATGTTTCCTCCGTAACCTAAGGTTAACGTAGGTTTATCATTACTAGCAAAATGGCTCGTGCGTTGTCACAGAAGAAAAAAAACATAACTCAAATCATGATGGTGGCACATTATGTTCACATATCATCGTTTGATTTAGAAATTTTGTGCACAAATGCAAGAAAATGTTTCTTCTTTTAAATTTATTTACAAGTTGAAGCAATCTTTACATTTTCAAAAAATATATATCATGGTTGTCAAAAATCTTGGTAACTCAAAGATTTATTCCGAATTTCAACAAATTTTTATAGAAAACATACAGTAATAATCCGATCCATCCAACAATTAATTCTTCAAAATTCACACAGGTATATTTTCACAAAGACTTAGAAACATTAATGTTTAACTACATACATTAGATATTTCGTGAACAATTTTACAAATATGGAAACAATTTTAAAATCGAAAACATTTTTTACAATTTACAAACATCTACTAAAAATCGTGAATATTTTTTTATAATTCGAACGGGTTTAAATATTTTCTTTTGAATTAGCGACCAATTCAAGAAAAGACGAACATAATTTTTTATGTTGGAGGATTTTAGTTTAAATTTACAAACATTTTTTGAAACGCATGAAGCTTTTCTGAATAAACAAATATTTTTATAAATCAGTCATATATTTATTAAATTCATGGACATTGTTTTAGTATTTGCAAAAAAAATATAAAAATCCGGCGCTTTTTTGAATCCTATTTTTAATTCGAAATAAAAATTCGTCAGCATTTTAATTCAAAATTCCTATTTTTCAATATGCAAAAGTTTTTGTAATTCTAAATTATTTAAGTTATAAGTAAACAAAAATGGAACGGAAAATTTTAAATAAAAAAAAGAAACTATCAAAACAGGCATTAGCTATTTTTAATATTTTAGGACATTTTTTATATGCATTAACATATTTTGAATTAGAAAGCATTACGTTAAATGCCTTTGATAATTTTTAATACATGGAATTGTATTTGAGATCATGGACTTTGCTTGTTGTACAAACATTTTTTCTAAATAAATAAATAAACGAAACTAAAAGGAGGTCCCTGTGCATGGGCCGGCCCATTCGATGTGCTGGATATTCTCCTATTGTGCAGAGCGTAATATATGAGGTTTTTACATGGGCCGGCCCAGTTCAAGATTTTTCGCTTTGTGAAACGTTTTCTATTACTTACCGATGACATGATGGGTAATTTATGTAAAATTTAAGGGTAATTTCAAAACGCGACCAAAAATTGTATTTGCTTTATTATTAGAAAAAGATTAGGAAGAGATTGTATTAAAACCCATGCTGGAAGATAGTTTCGATTTGCCCAAACATCCTAAATACTATTGGTTAACTTAGAACTTCGCTAGCTTGACTACATCCAGGGGTGGCAGTCAAAGTTTATTCAGTAGCTCCGTCGGACCATGCGAAATACGAGAAATTCAGCTTGTTTTGAAAATAATCTTACTGCTGACCCAACGGGGTCATTTACAAAAACAAAAAGAAAAAAAAATTCAATTGGCATACACCTGCAAGTTAGAGCGATTTGCAGAGCCCAATAGTAGTGCAAAGGTAGTTGCACCAACCTTGTTGAAGAATGAAGAGTGGTCGACAGTGGATGATTGGAGAATAGACCGTGGATGGTGTTTGTGGTCAATGTATAGTTTGATGGACAGTACCCTTATCGTGCGGCGCCGCACGAATGACCGTGGACGTGAAAGAACGAGAGTGTGCCGACATGCAACGTCCTCATCGGGTTCCAAATAAATCCACGTGAACTAATCAAAATCAAGCACTAGGCACTAGCTACCATTAGCTCCAACAGTGAAAGTTGTTACTACTGTTCACATCTGTGTTGTCCAGGGATCGATCACTCGTACGCACGAATATCTCTTGCGCAACAGACACATCGACGACAACTCAAGGTATCTAGTGATGTTAACGTGCAACTCACGGGTGGTTCCGTCAGGGTCGGATTATCAGGTCCTCACCCTAGATGGGATTCTTCTATAAAACTAAGTCATGCGTGCTAGTGTTCATGGATCTTATTGTGTTGTGCGCCTGCTGTGTGTGTAAGAAATTGAGACAACATTGATGGTAATATATCGTCCAATTCAAAAATAAAAATTACTAAATTATCGAAAGTATCTACATAATATATCCATTAGAAAATATGGTCGTTGCGAATATATCCCTCAGAAAATATAATTATCAGACATGTTTATTACTTATGGAAAACTTGTAGAATAGTAAGGCCATGTTTGGATTCATCCAGATTATATAATCTGGTTTCTATAAGCTATTATGTTTTCAAACAGGACAATTTATACTATAAATTTTAAAAACTAGATGACCAGATAATTAAAAACTCATAATCTACTCTAACCCAGCTAAAATCAGATTATGGATTGATAAAGACCTATTACCCTTATAAACTTTGAGCTATTTACATGTACTGCCACCACCACCGTTTTTCCCATCGCAACTGGGGCCTTCTTGGTCAGCGTGCCCGACTCCTTCTTCCCCATCGCGCACGACCCTGCACCCCCGTCGCACGACCCGACCCATCTCTGCATCGCTCCAACCCTAGGCTGCCGCCACCGCCGCCACTACCCCCTCAGACCTGCGGCCGGAGACCACCGCCGCCACTACCACCGCATCCACCGGAGATGGCGTCGCAGCGAGAGGAGGAGGCGGAGCAACAGTACCAGCGGGATTCAATCCCAGCGAGGAGGAGTGAGCAGGTCTGTGTCCATGGCAATCCCCTCGATTCGAGCTTTGTCGGCGAATGCGGTTGTCTCCCTGCCCATGGATCCAGCGTATTTGGAGGATTGGACCTCAATTCGCAGGCCTCTTTCATGGACCTGATGCATTCAACTCCATCTGATTTGTACAAAGAAGGGCTACCGGAGTTCGTGGCTGGAGGTGCCGGAGGCGGTGGCCGTGGTGCAGGGGCGGGGCACAGGGCCGACCGTGGTGCAGGGGCGGGGCACAGGGTTGACCGTGTTGGACGCTCGAGTGGTGGCCGTGGGGGGCGCAGCAGTAGTGGTCGTGCTGGTCGCGGTGGCCACCGTGGCCGCGTCCCTGTACTGGGATTAGAAGAGGCATCTGGTGGTCGGGGTGCTGGACGTGGGCGTGGCGTAGGCCGCAGTGAAAAGACCGGACGTTCATCCTCTCTGCCGTATTGAGTGCCCCGTGCTAGCAGCAGTTCAATGGAGATTGAAGGTGTTCCTGCTACAGAGCATGAGCGAGAGGACTCCCACTTCCATGATCAGTATTATGATGGTGTTGGAGATGATGAATCGGTAATATTTCCTCAACATTTAATTAATTTCTGTCATTTGGTCAATGTTATGTGAGCAGGATAGAACATTAATTTAAAAGTACAATTGTTGTTAGTTTTTATGTAGCAGCAGTTCATGCTATGCATAACATTAACATGCTTGTGTACTAGAACGATGATATTGATAAGGCTAAATGGACCAATAGTGAAAACACTGCTGCATTTTGTTCACTCTGTGTTGGGGAGATCACAGCTGGCAACATGAGCAATAGATTCATGACTGCTAGAGGTTACAAAAATATTGCTATGAAGTTTGAACAGAACAGAGGGCTACGACACTCTAGGATGTAGTTTAAGGACAGATGGGGAGAACTAAAACGCTTCTACTCATTTTGGTGGAACCTAGAGAGTGAGATTTGGGGAGGTTGGAATGATCATAAAAATGGAGAGGAATCGTTGGCGAGGCTTTGCAAAATAGGATTTGGAGATTCAAATTTGGAATCTTCCGTTGTACTCGCTCTCACGTGGCATCAAAAACTGACGTCCAATAGAGGCACACGCACAGTGCAAGGACAAGAACACTTGACACAAAGCAACCCTCTCGCAATCATGCGCTGATTTAGGATGTCCTCCGTTCTTCCTCTACCGTCTGTTCAGTGTCCAATGAGGGCAACGTTCCTACCGACAGGTTGATCAAGACGGGAATCTAAAGACAAAATCAAGGTGGAAACTCCAGTACTCCAATCACAAATGTCCAATATGTGAGGTCTCCTACGCACCTAATCTAGCAAACAAGTAAGCAAGCAAGCACACTCACTGCTCGATCGAGCAGGCAATCATATAGAAGCACACTCACTGCTCGATCGAGGTAACTAAAATAATTGGGAATCTAAAGGAAAAATCAAGGAGGAAACTCCAGTACTCTAATCACAAGTGTCGAATATGTGAGGTCTCCTACGCACCTAATCTAGCAAACAAGTAAGCAAGCAAGCGCACTCATTGCTCGATCGAGCAAGCACGCGGAGCAATCATATAGAAGAGCGTGTGCATACGTACCATTCGGATCTGCTCAGCACCATCCGGAAGTAACCATATCCATCATCCGAACCAGCAAATTGGTCGGCCATGTACGTACAGTCCACACGAATGATCAGATTAGCTACTGGCTTAATTCATTCGTGAGAAGAGAGCAGCTAGATCGACTTATTACGTACCGTTCTGCCAGTTCTTGGCGGGCATGAAGTGGTAGGCGGGCCTGATGCCCACGCCATGGCGGACTAGCGAGCTCTCCGCTTCGGAGAGCCGGCGAAGTGAAGAGGACGGCAAGAGGAGAAGGCAGAGGTGGAAGGCGACGATGCACGCGGCGAGAGGGAGCCTGGCCATTGCCACCCACTGCGGGGAGGATGAGAGCGCGGCAAGCAAGTTGGACCGGTGGTTGCTCTCCCCCTCGGAGTCGCCGAACTTATAGCGCGCCAAGCAAGTTGTGGACGTGGACGTTCACTCGCAGTCACAGCACTCGCCATAATATGTGCCGTCCATCAGGTCGATCTGAAGGTCTGGAGCTAATCAATATCTTTTTTTAATGCAGTAAAGATGCGAGCAGCAGTGGTTTCAATTTAATTTGGTCAAGGAACAGAGGTTGGCTAAGTTGGCATGAGCATGGGCACATTCTGGAGAAGAATATTTTTTGTACGGTGGCAGGTGCGCATGCGGAAATGGTCCGTACTCGTCGGCGTCGGCGTCGGCGTCGCCGCCTGCTGGCCGGTCTGCCGTCGCATATGCAGTGGGCGCGCGGCGGAGTTTAGTCCATGCTCATTTCCTTGTATCATAATGCATGGCTGGCCCTGACAAGGCGTCATCTTCAGCAGTACAAGAAACTTCTAACAATAAGGGTTCTGAAAGAGAGCAGCAACGTGCGAGACGGGCCAGACTGCAGCTTCGGCGTCGCAGGCGCACGCACACAGGGCGACCTGGGGCGCACCTAGTATTGAACCTGCTAGAACCATGGGCCAAACTGCTACCCTTGGCCTTGGGGCTACTCTAACGTAAGTCATGAAATTCCCTTCCAAAATTCGGATCCGACTGTATGATTTTTTTTTTGCCATGCAATAATAACGGTATTAAAAAAATCGAACTGGCCGGACATCTGAAAACCCTCACTCATAGACGTTCATCTCCTCAGACTTCGACAACGCGAACCCATCATAGATTTTAATGTAGATCAACATGTACTCTGCCTCATCCATAGTGAATACAATACAAGCAATATGTAGGTTTTGCCTCTTCGAGAAGGCACAAACCTAAGTAAATATCATCTCACTTTTTGTCTAGTTACCATCTAGTCAAGATCACCAGCTTGGGACCCCCTATCTAAGATATGCCGGATTTAGCTTCATCATTGGTGGCCCGTGCATGACGCTCTGATAGTCGCCATGGTGTGATGGGAATTTTGATCGGCTCCTTTGTGATCTACGCACATTGTCACCTCGGCTAGTCACCTTGGACGGGATAAGGCGTACATCCCATGTCGGATTTTTCAGACATCGATGTGTGTCTTCATCGACAAGAACTCCAATCTCAACCGAGATCATGGAGGAATCGTCCATGGAGCTCGGTGTCCGACGTCAACATTGTCCCACGGCAACCATGCAGATTTTCTGGATAACAGATTTGTGTTCACCGTCCCCGCCTCCTCGAGCCTCGTTTTGACGAACCTTTTGGTGGAATTGAGTCCATAACGACACTGTAAAATTTTATCGCAGTCCGACATGGAATCTCCGGTAATTGCCGATATACCAGAGCCGTGTTAGAGATTTGTGCGGGAATCCACACGAGTTCGGCCTGAACAGTCTAGCGATTAGCTCGGACATCTTTTTGAAGATCCAATCGTTCATCTGTTGCGGAATTCCATATCAACAATCTTTAAAAATTTGAACTCAACTCGAGGTGCAAATTCCGCCAACCGCCCGAGTGGTGCATCAATTTTCGGATTTGTTTCCTGCATGAAAACGAATCCGAACCAAGTTCATCTTTTTCATGAATGGGTTACCGGGCGTCCTTTTTGGAGGAATTTTATAAGGTCTTGTGTTTTGATTTCAAACACGTGTCTATAATGTTGAGCCTTTTGCAAGGTGCTCTTCATGGTCGTGCCGGTGTCAAACGGGTCCGACCTTGTTGCTTCACGGATGTTGACCTGTGCTAGGCATGATGTTGCTATGTCGGGCTGACGTCAACCATGCCGCATTGCCACCTTGGATAGCCGACCAGGACTTCGACATCACCAAGGCCACATAGTGCCCCCACATTGTGCGCAGGTCGGGCACACTGACATCACTACGCCTTTACTTCTTCAAGTCGGCGTTGACCTCGTCATGAATTCCAACATGTGGCGGCACCGTCATGCCGTCTCTTCATCAAGCCGACATTCACCACACCATCCTGCTCTGTCACATTAATGGACGTAGAATGTGTTTATAGGATTAGGATGTACGTTTGTGCGTTTATAGAAATAAATATATGCACGTTTATATAAACGTTTACGTGCATACTTTGTTAAAAAAAATAAAGTGTTAATATTTTTTTGCTGTGACATTCACGAATGTCATTTCAAAGTGAAAATTTACTGGCTTTTATAACATTTGTTGAAGTTTATTATAAAAAACAGATTTGCTTTTTAAAATATTTTTATTTATTTTCCAATTTACTGTTCATGCGACCTCGTTTGAGCTCGCAAACAGTTGGGCACTTTCGGTTGGATGATGCTTAAGCTGCTCTATGTATCTCACCAGTAAAATGCACCGGAGAGACAGCATGGTAGGAACATGTTTTTTTTTGCGAGGGATGATAGGAACGTGTTACATTCACCGTTCCAAGCATGTAAAGGATAGATACCGTACTTCCTCCGTAAACTAATACAGGAATATTCAGAATATTATTTTTAAATATTTAAACTATTAAAATAATAATTTAAAATATTTTTATGTTAGTTTACAGAGGTAGTACTTATGATCGCGTCATGTACGAACAAACTGATCCAGATCGATCAGTGAACGGTGGTGGAGGGTTTCGGCTTCGGCGTCGCCGTGCGGACGTCGGCGACGGCGACGGGCAACAGCCGCGTGTACGTGTCCAAGAATTAACGGACAGACTAACGCCGTGAACAGTAGAGCCAGCGGTTGGGTTCCACTGACCGGACGTCGCGATTGACGCGCGAAAGTGAAGCATCGGTTGTGGCCTAGAGCTGGTGGTCTCTCTCGTCCATGCTCACGTTTGTAATGGCAAATGGGAGTGTGGACACGATGGATGTGGAGCAATAAAACACTCAAAATCAACCACACGTCTCCTAGGGTCCAAGCCAAGCTGGACGCTGGTCGTGAAGGGGTTGAGCTACCGAAGAAATAGGGGTCAACGCCTGCAAGATTTTTTGAGGATTAATAATGTGGATTTGGTGGGTTTCTCTGAAACCAAGAGAGAAAACATTGATATCAAGCTTCTAGATAAGATTGCGGGTAATAAGAATTTTGTTTGGCACCAGCTACCTGCTAGTGGTACAGCTGGTGGTGTCCTTGTGGACATCAATGGAGATCTTTTTGAGACTGTTGGTTTTTTAAACCATAAGTTCTGTATTACAGCTACCATTAGGAATAAAATGGATAAAGTGGTTTGGCAGTTTGTTGCTGTTTATGTCACGGCTTACAATGAGAACAAGATGGATTTTATTACAGACATGCATGAGGTTATGGAGAAAGCCACTTATCCTATTATTTTGGGTGGAGACTTTAACCTTACCAGATCAGGATCTGATAAGAGTAATGGTAATGTGAATCATTCCACTTCTTTCTTGTTTAATGATTGGATTAACAAATGGGGGCTGATGGAAATCAGTGTAGCTAACAGGAAATATACCTGGTGTAATAACCAGGAAAACCCCATTTACTCCACTATTGATAGAGTGTTTGTTTCTCCCTCTTGGGACACCATGTTTCCCCTTTCAGCTCTTAGGGCTTTGCCCCGAATCGGTAGTGATCACACCCCTCTGATTATAGATACGATGGCTCGGAGGGTTACCTCCCCAAAGATGTTCAGATTTGAAAAGTGGTGGCTGGAACAACCTGATTTTAAAAATCTTGTTGAATCAGCGTGGAATGCTCCCATTGTGGGCAGATCTGCTATTGATATTTGGATTGCGAAATCTAAAAGACTTAGGAAGAAAATCAAAGGATGGAGTATTAATATTGAAGCTGCTGTTAAAAAGAAAAAGACAGATCTTATTATGGAATTTGATATTTTAGATGTTTTTGCTGAAACCAATCGTGTCACAGATGTGGACATTAAAGTTATGGAAGATATTAAGAGAGAACTAGAAGAGATAATGAGGAAAGAGGAAATTGCCTTGTGGCAAAGATCTAGAGATCGTAGGATTAAGGAAGGTGATAGAAATAATGCTTACTTCCATGCGTTGGCGAATCATCGCCACAGGAAGAACCATCTTGCTGAACTAATTGGCAAGCATGGTCCTGTTTCTTCTCATGAGGAGATGCTGGATGTGGCAACATCATTTTATAAAGAACTGTTTTCCCAGGAGGCCAGACATAATATTCACTTGGGCCCTACCTTTTGGGGGGATGATGAGTTAATCACCATGGATGAAAATGAAAGTCTCCAAAATGATTTCTCAGAAGCGGAGGTGAAAGAAGCCATTTTTGGCTCATATGCCAATGGTGCTCCTGGGCCAGATGGTTTTTCGTTTCTGTTTTACCAAACGTTTTGGGAATTGATCAAGTCTGATTTTATGGCAATGGTTAAGGATTTTGAGGTGGGGAATTTAGACATTCATAGGTTGAACTTCGCTTTGATTATATTAATTCGAAAAGAGCCTGATGCCAATGTTATGAAATTTTTTAGACCTATTAGCTTGAGCAATTGTGCTGTTAAGATTTTTTCCAAAGTATTAACTAATATACTTTTCCCTATTAGTGATAGACTGATTTCCCCTAATCAGACTGCATTTATTAAGGGGAGATATATCTTAGAGAGTGTGGTGCTTGCCCATGAAGTAATTCATGAGGTGAAAAAATCCAATGTTCCTGGGCTTGTGCTCAAGCTGGATTATGAAAAAGCATACGACCGTGTTAACTGGGATTTTTTGTTTGAAATGCTTGAATCCAGAGGTTTTGGATCTAAATGGATTTTATGGGTACAGAAATTACTGTTCCAGGGGACTTTTATTGTCCGTATTAATGATACTATGGGACCCTACTTTGTAGGGGAAAAGGTCTTAAACAAGGGGATCCCATATCCCCAATTCTTTTTAATCTGGTGGCGGATGTATTCACCAAGATGCTTGCAAAAGCTGCTGGGCAGGGTTTGATTTCAGGGGGTTTGAGTAATGTCATTCCAGGGGGGATTGTTAGTCTTCAATATGCAGACGATACTCTCCTCTTTCTGGAGGATTCCTATGAAAAGGCAAAAAAAAATTAAATGGATCTTATCATGTTTTGAATGCATCTCTGGTATGAAAATCAATTTCCATAAAAGTGATCTTATTACCATTAACGTGAATGAGGAGAGAGCTAATATCTTTGCCCAGATTTTCTGCTGTAATATGGGTTCCTTCCCCATTAAGTATCTGGGTGTCCCCCTACATTATGATAAACTGAGAAGGGAGGATCTCCAACCTATCATTGATAGAATCATTAAAGGCATTTCTGGGTGGCTAGGTAGATATCTTACATATAAGGGGAAGATTATTTTGCTGTGTGCATGTGTGATCAGCATCCCTGCTTATTTGATGGTTGTACTGAAATTTTCTAAGTGGGCCATTAATGCCATCAACTCTCACATGGCTCATTTCTTGTGGGGGAATATGGGAGACCACCAGAAATATCACTTGGCCAAATGGGGGCTGGTTTCCAGGAAGAAGGAATTTGGTGGATTGGGCATACCAAATATAAGAGATTATAGCATGGCTTTGCTGGCTTCGTGAGGGAAGAGATTCCATAACAGTAGAGATAGTGACTGGAAGAAATTGCTTGTTTTTAAATATAATGTTGATAATCCTAATATCTTCTGGCCCAGACAACAAGGGGGTTCCCCTGTTTGGAAGAGTATCTCTTGGGCTCTCCAGGCTGCTAGGAATTTTTATGATCGGAAGATTGGTAATGGTAGGAATATTAGATTTTGGCATGGAAGATGGGCTGGGGATTATTCCCTTAAAGTTAGATTTTGGGGATTGTTTGATATTTGTAATCAGCAAGATTGTGTGGTGTCCCATGTTTGGGATGGTACTGATCTGAGACTTACATTTAGAAGATGTGTAGATTGGGATTTGATGAATCAGTGGGAGAGTCTCCTTGATTATATTAAAAATTACCCATTATCTAATAATCCTGATATACATGTGTGGGTGTTAGAGAAGAATGGGGAGTACTCAGTCAAGTCTTTTTACAAATGTATCAATTTTGGTGGGGTGGGGTCTTTGTATGGAGATGACTTGTGGAAGGTTCTTTGTCCTCAGAATATCCATGTGTTTCTTTGGCTGTGTCTATATAACAAAGTTCTGACTAGAGATAATGTGGCTAAGAGGAAAAACATGGATGACCTAACCTGCCTGTTCTGTAATGAAAAGGAATCTATACAACATCTATTTTTTAACTGTATCAATGCTCAGCATATTTGGTCTATTATTTCTGAATTTTTTATGATAAGGAAGATTCAATGTTTTGATGATGTTTCTTCCATGTGGAAAAACAAAAAGAAAAGAATTATGCTTAATATGATCACTGCTGCCTCCTTGTGGAGTATCTGGACTTTGAGAAATGATTTCTGCTTCCAGGGACGATCATGGAGGGGTCTGGGCTGCGGCGTTGCCAAATGAAAAGGGAATTTGCAAAAATGGGTGGTGCTCTGCGACGCTGCACAAGTGGAGGTGCTGAGAAGGTTTGTTTTGCTCCTGGACAAGCATCGAGGCGAGCTGCTTCGGATTGCGTGGAGGGATGAGTGATCTCAACTGTAATAGCTAGCTTTAATTTCCTTGCAGACTTGTCTTTGTTTTAAGTTTGTGGTAGTGTTTTATGTGGTCTGGCCACCTTTCAGGACTTTACCTGTGTGTATCGCCTGATGTGTGGTGTGGTAGTGGGGCCTGATAGGCGACATTGAACTGTGTTCTATCTGCTTCATTAATAAAAATGGGGCAAGGGGGGCAACCCCTTTCATTCAAAAAAAAAGAAATAGGTGCCTTAGGCCATTTTTAACCAATCCCTTATATAAATTGAGTGAAGTAAATTTTATTTCTTACTCCATTAAGTTTGACCTAACCGATCCTCGAAACGATTTAGCCAAGTAGTTTATTTTACTCCATTCTTAAAATTTGAGTATATTTACTCCATCCCTATGCGGCCAAGTAAAATCGCCTCCTCTTTTTCCCATTGCACCGCAGCCGGCGCGTCCCCCGCCCCCCCTCGCCTTTTCGATGGTCGGACATGGTGGCCGCTGGTCCCTGCCGCCAATCCGCAGTGCGGATCTACGCCACCACGCGCACGGTCGTCCTCCACGGGCTCTTCATCGAGCCGACGTCGCCGCTCGCGCGATGCCGCGCCCCTACGTCGGTTGGAGGACTTCCCCGTCCTCCCTCGGGCCCGGTCGCCGATGAGGACTTACCTCTGTGTCTGGCATGCGATGGGGACGTGTGTGGCCGAAACCACAGATCGGGAGACCCACACCCGGCTGTGGCTTGGGACCTTCCATACGTCCGAGCTCGCGGCTATGGACTACGACCATAGACAGGTCCGCTACCACAACGCGGCGACCCGACTCAACTTCCCCTTCGGCATGGCTCCTATCCACCTTGTCCCGTCGGAGTCGGGGGTGGTGAGCTTGGCTATGGCACGGGATGACCGCGAGGTGAGGGAGTGCCTCGAGGTCGAGGACTCTGACGAGGCCTACATGCAAGAGCTCCGTCGGCATCACCCGGAGCTCGTGGAGGCGGAGGGGATGATCTTTGCCGATGCAGGCGTAGAGGTTGTCGTTATCTCCTTCTCTGATGAGGAGGCGAAGCGAAGGGCGGCGAGGATGAGGAGATCGGCGTCGATGAGCGGAGGAGTGTCGTCCCCGATGACGAAGACGATGATACCGGCCCGGACCCAAATCGCGGCACACCGTACTTGACAAGGAAGGATTGGTTCGACCTCACCTTCGACCGAAAATAATTTAGTTGCTTAGTTTAGTTTAAATTTGTGTTTTATGTTTGGTTGTGCAAAATGATCTATGTTTATGTTTGAATGCATGCTTCTTTCGATTCAAATTACTTTGAATTTGATCAAATTGAAGTTTACTTCATTAAATTTATGGGACCGCCTAGAAATGATAAAAATAATAATCAAATACACTTCACTAAAGCCCTGTTTGGAACCACTCAGATTATATAATCCAGTTTTTATAATAATCTATCATGTCTCCAAACTGGATAGATTATGGTGTAGATTATAAGAACTAGATGGACAGATTATTAAAAACTCACAATCTAATCTACCCCACCTAAAATCAGATTATGGATTGGTAATGACCCATTGTTTTTGTAAAGTTGGAGATAATTACATTCCTGCCACCACTATCCTCCTTTTTTAAAAACAGAGGACAGACAGGTCATTATGCAATGTAAAACCTAGATTACAGTTTATATAATCTGACTTTCAAACATGCACACCTAAATTATTTTTATAAACCAGATTATATAATCTATCTTCGTAATTCAGATTATCATAATCTATTGTGGTTTCAAACAGGACCTAAGGATTTTACTTTAAGAAATCGGTTAGAGATGGCCTTATAGTGGGGAGCATGTGCCCGAGCGAACACGTATCACTAGTGGGGACGGGGCCTTTAGCCCCGGCCCATAAGGGGCTTTAGTCCCGGTTCACCAACCAGGACTAAAGGGGCGGGACTAAAGGCCTAACCTTTTCGTCCCGGCCCTCTTACAAGCCGGGACTAAAGGTGCTCCACGTGGGCGCCTCGTAGCGCCCCAGGGGCAGGCCCTTTAGTCCGGGTTCGTTACACGGACCGGGACTAAACAGTTTCAGATTTTGCTTATTTTTGGGGGGTTTTTTTGAATGAAATTATTTTTGGGTTTTAGGGTTTTGGTGTTCGGGAGATTAACGTGATGCCTCGTTTGGTGTTCGGGAATTAGTTTTCATATAATTTAAATAGAAATAATTATGCATATATATATATAAGATTAACTTATCTTACAAGCGATCATATATATATAATTATATGGAGATCTGAATTATCGGGACTAGAGCCCGTCTATTCGATTACATGGACGAACATCACTAATGGCCCTTAGCTACACTAAATCGTCCTTTGTCTTCTATAGCTTCCGTCCTCAGAAATCCCGCAAGCTCCTCTGCAACAACAATCGCGCGTTGCTATGGTAGGACCTTCGTCCTCATGGCCGTGTGCTATATAAGAAGAGGAGATGAATATGAATATCAATCATGATAACAAAGAATGACGGGTAAAAATAGAGGTGTGAATGTTCATTGCTTACGTCGAATCTGTGATCCTTGAACTCAGAGGTAAACGTGCGAATGGTCTCGCAAACATAGTATCCGCATAGATGCGTTCCCCGTGGCTGTTGGTCGCACTTTACGAGAATAGATATATAATCAAAATAATAATCTAGCATCATAAATGTATTGAAAATTAATAGAAGTATATCATACTACTACTTACCTGAGCCGCTCTAAAGGTCAGCTTCTCAGGAAAGTTACCGGGAGTCACGCACTTGAACCGCTTCCAAACCCTGCCCGACAAGGATAATGATTTGCTAAGTTTTTCATTAATTGATATATCAGAAAATCATCGAAAGGGACGATAGAGCGCAAGAATGATTAAAATTACCCTTGGAGCATGTCCTGCAGGCTTTGGAACTGTTCCAAGGGTCTCGATAATGGGTCGAAGGTATCAACTCTTCCCTTATCAATTGAATGTCCAACAGAATCCAATGGAAGCTGCACATGTATATATATATGTGTGTGTGTGTGTGTGTGTCAGTAACTTATCAATTACACTTATAAGTGAATGGACACAACAGAGTAAAGACCCTCACCTGAAGTTGTATGGAAACACTATGTGGTCACATAAATTTTGATCTCTTAGAAACCTTAGAAGGTTTTCCTCCGTCTCCTTGGGTTTGTCAGTTAGCGTCGCTATATGTATTTTATCTGGGTCAATAAACCCAATATTTAGGATGCTCTTACTTTTACACTCCAGAATCTTCATTCTGCATAATAGAGTACAAGTTATATATAGACAATGAATTGAAATAACTAAACAAATTATATGTAGACAACGAATTGAAAAACTTACAGACAATAGCAGCTCATAAGCGATTTGTCGAGGGCGTCGCCATTGTACATCTGGAAGAGTTCATCAAAGTCGATATGGATTTCTTCGGAGCGGCCGTAGTACTCCCGTGGGACACTCAGCACGATCATCGTTCTCCCATTCTTTGATTCACTTAAGTACCATTTATGCAAGTAACGCATATTTGTTGGGAGATCATCTTTGCTGACCAAAGGCTCTCCCATGACAAAATGTGGCTTAGGGGCTATCGCAGCCTTGGTTATCCTGTCGTCTTCGGAAGCCAACAAATCTTCAACCGCGATACCACATTCATCCGTCAACTCCTTTGCTCTTTCAAAAGCTTGCCCCTGCACTGGAGGGGGAACATTCTCGGTTAACACCTTGAGGGGTAGGATAGACTGTTTGGCCTGTTGTCCAAGCTGAGGAACGTCTGATTTTTTCTTGCTTGTAGTTGAACTTGATTTGCTCCCACTTGCACTTGCACGTGAGCTGCTCTTTTTCACTTCCTTCTGCAATGTGCGTGTATAGTCATCAAGCTTATGGTGTAAGTCATACTGTGATGGAAGGGTTATGAAGTCTTTTGCCCATGCTATATGCTTCTCGGTGTATTCCGGGCGGGGCTCGGGTTCCTTCTTTTTCATCTGCGCCTCATGCTGTTCCTTTGTTATCCTGTTGTTTTCCTCTTCTTTTCTTCTCTTCTCCTCCTCTTCTTTTCTTCTTTTCTTATACACTATACACTATAGCAAAATTCCTCCTCTTCTTATACACTATACACTATGTACACTATACACTTAAGCATATACACTATACAATATACACTTTTTCTTATTTTCTTTTTTTTTCATATTTCTTCTTCTTGTAACCCTAACCTAATTCTAAATATTACTAACCTAATAATATAGCACAAACCTAATAACAATAGGAATTAAATGACAAAAAAAATCTTTTTCTTTTTCTTCTTTTCTTCTCCTTTTTCTTCTTTTCTTCTCCTTTTTCTTCTTCTCTTCTCCTTTTTCTTCTTTTCTTCTATACTGGCCGGAGTGTTGGGGAGGAGGGGGCGGGGGCCTTACCGGGCGGAGGTGTCGACGGCGCGCGGCGAGGAGGACGGCGCGATGGCTAGAAGGACGGCGCGACGGCGAGGAGGACGGTGCGACGGCGAGGAGGACGGCAGGCGGCGGCGAGCAGGACGGCGGGCAGCCTGACGGCGTCGGTTAGTTCGTCGCTGTGCCGCGCCGGGCAGGAGAACGAGAGGAAGAAGAAGAGAAATGGACGAATTGGGTTGGAAATTTTCGAAGTCCCGCTTAAATAGGTGGATCTATAGTCCCAGTGCGTGGCTCGAGCCGGGACTAAAGACCCCCTTTAGTCCCGGGTGGAGCCACGCCCCGGGACTAAAGGCCTCTTTTCGGGCAGACCAAGAGGCGCGAAGCAGGGGGTCTTTAGTCCCGGTGCGTGGCTCCACCCGGGACTAAAGGGAGTCTTTATTCCCGGGGCGTGGCTCCACCCGGGATTAAAGCCCCTCCTCGGCTGCACGATAAATTTAGTCCCACCTCGCCCAGCGAGGGGACTAACACTTGTTTATAAGCCCCGTCGCAGCTTCTCCATCGAGCTCCTCTCTAAAGCAGGCTTACGGGCCTAAACCTACTGAAAATTGAAACTATATTCGAAATTGTGGATAAAATTCAATCTGAATTCAAAGTGAATTCAGGTCGAATTTTGTCCACGATTTCTCATATAGTTTCAATTTTTTTCTATTTTATAATTAATAATTTTGACTATCCAAACTATTAACTTATTTTGTTATTTTCAATTAAAAACTATGTTTATTAAAAATTCTTTTTGCATATTTGAGAATTTGACAAAACTATGATAATGAAAAGTGTTTCAAATTGAATAAATAATGCAAAACTATTTTCTATTTTCATAATTAATAATTTTGACTATCCAAACTATTATCTATTTTGTTATTTTCAATTAAAAACTATGTTTATTAAAAATTCTTTTTGCATATTTGAGAATTTGACAAAACTATGATAATGAAAAGTGTTTCAAATTGAATAAATAATGCAAAACTATTTTTTATTTTCATAATTAATAATTTTGACTATCCAAAAACTGGATGCAGTTCGTGTACAAAACTGACAATCTCTCTCGAAGTAGCAGCGTTTCGAACGAGAACTCATCTCTTACAAAGGGATTTCATTTTTTTGAACTTATTTGAACTCCATACTTTTTGTGTGTTCAAAATGCACCATTCAAAGGCACATCACAAATTTTCAACAATTTCTGACTTCAATTGGTATATTTCGTGCATTTGCTTATTTTTTTGACCTAGTTGACCCTGAAATTGTAAAGCACTACAAATGAACTCTGAAAATGTTAAAAGCTCACCTGATTTTTCAACCGTCGATGATGGTCGCTACTCCTACTTCCCTGTCACGCCCAAGATGCGACCCTATCCTCAATTTGGCACGAGAGCCTCGTCAGGGATAGAAGCGCATCTCGTCGTGTCGCAAGAATGGATATCGTCACAAGTACATGTACTGAACAGAAGAGATATATACAGAGTTGGCTTACACTCGCCACAAGCTACATCAGAGTCACATGAGTACATTACATAATCATCAAGAGTAAGAGCAGGGTCCGACTACGGACGAAAACAAACGACAAAAGAAAAACGACGTCCATCCTTGCTATCCCAGGCTGCCGGCCTGGAACCCATCCTAGATCGATGAAGAAGAAGAAGAAGAAGCAACTCCAAATGAACAATCAACGCGCTCGCGTCAAGTAATCTTTACCTGTACCTGCAACTGGTGTTGTAGTAATCTGTGAGCCACAGGGGACTCAGCAATCTCATTTCCAATGGTATCAAGACTAGCAAAGCTTAATGGGTAAGGTATGGTTAAGTGGTGAGGTTGCAGCAGCGGCTAAGCATATATTTGGTGGCTAACTTCCGAGTACAAGAAATAAGAGGGGAAGAGCTACGCATAACGGGCGTGAGCTACTGATGATCAAATGAATGATCCTGAACACCTACCTACGTTAGACATAACCCCACCGTGTCCTCGATCGGGGAAAGATCTCACGAAGGAGACATTCACGGTTACGCACACAGTTGGCAAGTTTTAATTAAGTTAACTTCAAGTTATCTAGAACCAGTGTTAAACAAAATATCCACGTTGCCACATAACCGCGGGCACGGCTTTCCGAAAGATTTAACCCTGCAGGGGTGCTCCAACTAGTCCATCACAAATTACCACAAGCCGCATAGAAATCCTCAATCACGAAGCTCGCGATCTCGTCGGATTCCCTAGTGGAAAACCTCAACTCTGAGATTACCCAAAGCATCACCGGAATCCCGATGCACAAGATATCTCGTCAAAGGTAAAACCAATCCAGCAAGGCCGCCCGACGTGTCGACGTACCCGATAGGAGCCGCGTATCTCGTTCTCAGGACACGACGGATGGAACTAGCTACGAGTGCCAAACCTCGAGTTTCCTCGCGGTGGCCCCGCAGGCAGACCGTTTGGGACCAACACCATCAGCACTTGCCCCCCTGTTTATGTAAAATTACTCCTCGGGTAGCGCTAACTCCCTATGCAAATCAATTTAACAGAATTATTAAGTTGGGAAAATGTAGAACCAATGTTGGGCCTTGCCAGACCAGCTTTAATCTAAAAACGAATTATCAAGGGGGTCCCCATAACAACCCCGATCATGTTAGGAGTGCTCAATTATGGAACATAACACCGGTAGCCGAAACTAAGGGGGCAAAGGTGGAACAAAACACCAGGCTAGAAAGGCCGAGCCTTCCACCTTTTACCAAGTATATATGTGCATTAAATTAAATAGCATTAATATGGTGGTATGACAAGGAACCCATGTTTTCACATGGAAGCATCTGCACCTGCAACTAGCAACGCTATCAACAGGATTAAGCAAGCAGTAACATAGCCAATCAGTGGTTTGCTAGGTTGAACAGGTTGAAGGTTATCATGGCATTGTTGAGAGGCTGGTATTTAACATGTGGTAGGCAACGAGACATAATCGATAGAAGCGATAAAACTAGCATGGCAATGATAGTAATGGTATCTGGGGAAATGATCATCTTGCCTGAGATCCCGCTTGGAAGAAGAATGCCTCCGTGAAGCAGATGAACCGATGTAGTCGAACGGGTCCTCACATCCGACACGCTTGCGGAACTCTATCGAGACGGGGAAAACCGGAAACAAGCATCAACACACGAAATTCACCACACAATGCACAACACAAATGATGCATGAGCAGCTGAAAACATGCAAGTCACGGCATGACAATCCACACAATCAAACACTACACATTAAGTGAAGTTCAATATGCAACGAGTTGCATATTGACGAAACTCCACGCTAATTATTTAGTTCTATCCCGATTAGATACACGGCAATATTAAATGTGGTTAAACATGGAAAGAGGTGAAGCGGAAATTAAACTACATATCTAGGCATTTTAAATGAGGTCGGAAATGTCATATAGCACCTCCGAAACGACCTCACATGTTAATTTACAATTCTGACCAGATCTGAATTAACACCTTTAATTAGTTGTTAAACAGCGAAACAAATAGGTTCACGTGATTCTACGCATCAAGGCAAGCAATCTACACATAAAAACATCTCCAACGGAGCTACGGTTCAAAAGATACAAGCACCGCAAGATATGATGGCATGAATGCAATATGTGTGCAACGATGGCTACGAGCATTTCAAAACATACATCACGCAAGAGAAAATGAAACTACACGAGATTCTAAGCAAGTTACATGCACGACACGATCGAATCGGAGCTACGGTTCGAAAACTACGAGCAAAGCAAGAAAACCCTACAATCTGCCAAAATCAGCCACATAGCATTTTCTACGCCCCACAACTACGACTACAGAACTCCGATAAACTCAAGCAAGGCATGGCATGAAAGAGGGCAAGACGCACTACTACAAACAACTAACAATAACTAACATGGAAGCAAGGAGCACTAGGAAAAGAAGACACAAAATGGCATCTCACACACTATTTCAGACTTGGTGAAAATTAACCTCATGAAAGTGCAGTTTTCGATCTGAAGCTATATTGACAGCAGCAAAACCTATAGCTACAGGACTCCAAATATCATGAAACTTCACAGCATGCTAGAGAAATACAAGGGGTACAACTAACTCCATTGGACCAACCTCAAAAGAGCTACACATCACAAGATGCAAGCAAGACAAGACACCAACAAAATATAACCGATTCCAGACTTAGAAATATTTCAGCACGTCTAAAACAGCACTATTTCTAGCAACTTGAGAGCAAGCAAAACACACCTAAGCATGCATTTTTATTGCAACTAAAAATACCAGAGGCTAAACAAAACATCCAAAATCAACTCCCTAGTTGACAACTAATTCAAACGAGACACGGAATAAATTCTACGAATTAAACAAAAGGGCTTCACGGTAAAATATCGCGCGAACTAACTTACTCAAAAGCTAAAACTAATTGCACAGAAAAATCCATACCCCGGAAACATATAAAATATGTGGGGTTTGGAACACAAAATAAAGCCACCCGAAAATGCGGGAAAAAACCTATATACGGAAAAATAAACTAGAGGCAATTCCCTACATGCAAAAATACAAATGACCGCTCTAAAATACATGGATAAATAGTCCCTAAAACATAGGCATTTCTATCATGGCATTCGAGCAACCCGGTCTTGCACGAAAAACAAATACGGATCGAAACCTATTAGGACAACACGCTTATCTAGGCAACCAGCACGCTAAACGTCGTCAAATAATTATGCAAGTTCCAAATTCGTATTCTACGCGCGAAACTACCACAAAACCATATATAATACGCGTCGTTCCGACTTACGGATAAAAAGATACGGGCATATTAATATACGTATTTACTGGAATTATCTAAAAACGGAATAAAAACCTAAATTACTAAATGAGCCTAACAACAAATGGGCGCTAGATAACTAGCATGCGCCTGAGCGGGGTTTAGCGGGGGGCTCACCTTGGGCCGAAAGGCCGGCTTGGTGGGGAGGAGGAGCTGGGCGGGCGGGGTTCCCGGGCCGCCGGAGAGGCGAGGCGGTGGGCCGCCTGACCAGGGGCGGAACTGGGCCGGGGCGGTGGAGGCGCGTCGCTGGGCCGGCTCGGGGCCGAGCCGAGCGCCACGTGCGGCTGCGGGAGCGGGGCGGTTCCCGTCGGGCTCCTCCCGAGCGGGAACCAGGGCGGCGGCGGCGGGGATCCCGGGGCAGGGACCGGCGGCGCCGACGACGGCCGGAGGGAGGAGGAAGCCGGTGGGGCAGCTGAAGGCGTGGGGGCGCGGGAGGCGTTGGCCTGCTCGTGCACAGCGACTGGAGGCAGGGAGGAGCGGGGAGGCAGCGGCGACTAGGGGCTGACGGCGGCGGACGGCGCACGCGAGGGTGCGGCGGCCGGATCGAGCGAGATCCCGGCGGCGGCGGGCGAGGAACTCCGGTGGGCGAGGCGCAGAGGGCTCCGGCGGCGGTGGCTGGAGGCGGCTCGGGCTGCTGCTGCGGGCACGGGCAGCGGCGGCCGGATGGGCTCGGCCGGGCCCGATATGGGCCTGGCGGGCCCGCGAGGCTGGTGGGGAGAGAGGCTGCGGGAGAGAGAGGAGAGGTGGGGCGGCGCGGATCCCGAGGTGGGATTAGGGTTAGCTGCCTAAGATTTAGGAGGGGGTCTATATATAGACAAACAGGGGGGCTCGGTTAACCGGAATCGCGTTCCGGATCCAACCACGGGGTCAGATTCGGACGATTCCGAACGCAGGTACGGGTACGCGGCCGTGTAGGGTGGTTTACCGGAGATGAGAGGGAGAACGGGCGGCGCGGCAACGAATTTTAAAACACCGACAAACGTCCGACGGTAGCCCGAATACGGTGTCGCTACGGTCGACCGTTCGGGTACCAGACGGTCTCCGATCGCGACGAAATTCGACAGGCGGCCTAGCTATAACTAATCGCGATCGCGTGCCAAGTTTCACCTCGATCAGAGAAAGTTTTAAACGCACTTTAAAAACAGGGTTTCGACGGTGCCGTGGGCGCGTGCGTGTGCGGTCAGGCTCGGAACGAACAACGACGAGAACCGGCAACTACTAACGGATGCAAGTTTTGAAAACGGGCGGCAACGGAGATGCCGATGCAATGCAGATGATGCGCATGATGCGATGATGACACGAAAATAAAATAAGCCACACGACGAAAACGGAAAGAGAGGGGAATCTTCTGGAACGTCGGCATCGGGTTGTCACATTCCCCTAGTGCATAACCAATATCTAGCACAAGGAGAAGAAGGAGAAGCGACCTCCACAACAAAAGTGGTTCCGCTGCACGCCACGTTGGACTAATGGTCTTTCATTTTTAAATGATTGTTTTAATCAAAAACAGATCTGTTACAAAAGGGATTTCATTTTTTGAACTTATTTGAACTGAAGACTTTTTGTATATATATGTGGTAGAAATGCATGATACCATGAAGTTAGAAAGGGCTAAACCATTCAAAAGTAGCAAATGAAGTTAGAAAGGGCTAAACCATTTAAATTTGGAAACTATAATGGCACAAACAGAAACTAGACATATATAAATTGGTCCAAGAAGTACATGATACTAGTCCAAACAGTACATAATAATAGCTACCATAGATATATATACAAGTGTTCGACGTTAAGAACACTACTCGTCTGAATCATCTAAATCAGAATGTCCACGTTCCTCGAGGTGACGCTGGCCATAGTTGACGACTCGAATCTTGCGGTACAACTCGTATGAAACGTATGCATCTTTTGCTGCATACTCAATGTTGATATCATCAAGTGGACCCTTCTCCCAAAGTTTGTGCTGAGACTTTGGGAAATTGGTCTTCATATCAGCATATGAATCGTCGATCAAGGCAACTGCCATATGAGCCATCGAAGTCCTGTCATGTCGAAGCCTGAATATTGTTTGGAGATCAACGAGGCAACCAGTTGGTATCTCAATACCGAAGTTGTGCCTCATCTTCAGCTTGTCGTTCCTTATGTCAACGGAAGCAAAAGTGATGCCGCTGCGAAGGAACTCCATGAGTTTTGGACAATGCTTGTCACTCCTGCAACAGAAACAAATTAAAATGGAACAAATGTTACATACTGCTGCAATAAGAAAACATGTTTCACTACAACTAAAGAGAAACTTATCTTTAGGATTCAAATAGAACATATGCAATGGAACCTAGAGAGATCACTATAGCTATCCAATGGAACCTAGAGAGATCACTAGCTATATGCAATTTTCATGACTATGACATATCATATTGCTATCCAATGGAACCTAGAGAGATCACTAGCTATATTCAATTTTCATAACCTTGGATCAAAGAACACCGCATAAAATTGTATCACTACAACTATGATTTCAATGGAACATATTGAACCAATCAGATTTTTCAGATTATGGAACACTATTCCAATCAGATTGTGTTTCCTTCAACTAATCAAAATTGTTTCACTACAACTATTTGAAGCGAACCAACTATGATTCCATTGGAACATATTAAACACTAGTTGATTCTAATACGATTTTTCAGATTATGAAACACTATTCCAATGAGATTGTGTTTCCTTCAACTACTCAAAATTGTTTCACTACAACTATTTGAAGGGAACCAACTATGATTCCAATGAAACATATTAAACACTAATTGATTCTAATACAATTTTTTAGATTATGGAACACTATTCCAATGAGATTGTGCTCCCTTTCAACTAATCAAAATTGTTTCACTGCAACTATTTGAAGGGAACCAACTATGATTCCAATGGAACATATTAAACACTAGTTGATTCTAATACGATTTTTCAGATTATGGAACACTATTTCAATTAGATTGTGCTCCCCTTCAACTAATCAAAATTGTTTCACTACAACTATTTGAAGGGAACCAACTATGATTGAAAAAAATAAACTTACAATGTCATTATCTTGGATCAAAGAAAGCCTCAAAACTTACTTCGCCCATTGGAAGATCAAGACATGGCGTTGGAAGCATAGCTGGATGACGACAACACCGCGTTGATCGGCCGTGTACTCCAGATCAAGCCCCAAGAACTTCTCATGATCCGCTACGTGGTCAAACCATTTTTCCTTCAACTGTTGAAGAAAAAATGGCACCTCGTTGCTCAGGTTCGTGTACACGACATCGAGCATCGTCGTGCCATGTGCGAGCACCTTACGAAAGCTAGTTGGCATGATGGAAGAAGAGAAGGGAAGAAGAGAGGAGAAGAACAGAGAGGGCGACGCGAGAGAGAAGAAGAACAGAGAAATGACGACTGTACGCTTCGGTACGTGCTTTTCATCGCCCGAAACGACGCGGGATGCAAACCGTTTGGGCCTTTAGTCCCGGGTTGAGCCACCAACCGGGACTAAAGAGGTATACCAAACGGTTGCCACCACTACGGCAGGCCACGTGTTAGGCCTTTAGTCCCGGGTTGAGCCACCAACCGGGACTAAAGAGGTATACCAACGGTCGCCACCACTACGGCAGGCCACGTGTTAGTCCTTTAGTCCCGGGTTGACCCACCAACCGGGACTAAAGAGGGATACGAACGGTTGCCACCAACACTGCCCGCCGCGTAGCCCTTTAGTCTCGAACCGGGACTAAAGGCTCCTTACGTGTCGGGACTAAAGCCTCGAGGGAGGCATTGAGAATTGGGGCGACGTGGCCGGGCCTTTAGTCCCGGTCCAGAGGCATGCCGGGACTAAATGATCCAGGCCAAAGGCCCGTTTTCCACTAGTGTATATTCGTGAGTAGGTGAAGAGGCAAGAGAGCCACCGCGCGCGGCAGAAGCAAACGCCTTGCAACGTCCGTGTCCGATTCCGAATAAGGCGACGTGAACTAATCAAATCAAGCACTCCTCCTCCTACTACCAGGCACTAGCTACAGTTAGTTCCAATAGTGAAAGTAGTTTGCTAGTGCTCACATCGTTGCTGTCCTATATTGTTTGGCTCCTTTTGCATATGCAGGAATCTCTCCTTGCAACAGACTTATCGATGACGACTCAAGGTATCTACGTAGTGATCACTGATGTTTACCTCCGACTCACGCTTGGTCCAACGAGAGACGTGACGTGTGAGTGCGTGCGTGTGGTTAGGAGTTGGAAACAACATTCGTGGGAGTACATATGTGTATCGTCAACATACAAAATGGATATAGTAACTACTACATTATTTGATATAATGTACATCATAATTAAACTATTGCGTCAAATTGTTTGTCGAATGGCAGTTGCGATTGTTACAAAATATATTTATTAGACAAATTCATTAGTTATAGAAAAGTAACAGATAATGATAGTTCTGTGTTTTGGTGGATAGTATGACCTTTTTCCAAAAAGAAGACAGTTTTTTAAAAGTCAGTGCATAATATGACCAAGTTTGTAGGAAAACACTAACAATAGATAGAATATTAAATAAATATAATATAAAAATATATCATATTGTCTGCTATTTTTAATAGTTTTTCCTAGAAACTTGGTTGCATCATTTGAAGAACAACTAGTGATATCTAGCGATCCCTGATGTTTACATGTTGTACACGCATGGTCTCCAAAGAGAGAAATGTGACATGAGTCAGTGCGTGTGTTGTGCTGTGTTGTACTGTGTTCTGTGCGTATTTGTGTTTAAAATTTCTAACAATACTAAAGGCAGTAAGTCAAAGCTGAAAATTACTAAATTCTTTTACCTATGCACACCCTCCGATTTCAAAAGGATGGCCTTTTTCTTGTGTGACGTCCATGCATAGTAGTATGCCCAAGTCTGCAGTTGTTGACAATTTTTCCTTCAAATTTGATCCTTGCAGCATTTGACCCTAGAAAATAATTTATAAACCCTCTTTCAAGCATGGAGAGAGGACATAATTAAATTCTTACAACAAATTCTTTTCATACGGCTATTGAGAATATGTGTGATAGAAAACATGAAGCAGTATTGTATAGACATGTTGTTAGTTATACAAGATCAATAAAATAACGATTGGTGGTATTTGGAGAGGGAATCTTTTTGTGAGGCATTAACTGCAGATGAAGATATGAAGTTGATTCGCAAAAAAAAAGATGAAGATATGAAGTTAAATTTGTTTTTTTTTAGACAATGCCTGCACAAGTGGAGCAACACTTGGAGACAAAACAATCCTACCGCTGCGGGCCAATCACAATCATGGCCTTGTTTGGGATGTCTTCCTTCCTCGACCGTCCGTTCAGTGTCCAGTGATGGCACCGTTCCTACTTCCTACTGGGAATCTTAATAAAACCAAGGATCGATGAAAGTAGAGTCCAATAATTATGTCTTCCCTTCTTCCTCTACCGCCTGTTTAGTGACACTACTCCATTTATGTCAACGTTTCTAATAAAGCCACGAAGTAGCAACATCCAACAAGGTTCAGACATAAAATGCAAGGTCTAACAGAGCATGACAGAGGGCATCAAACCCCGCAAGAGCACCCAGATTCAAATACAAAACAGAAATGCCCATTATACTAAGCACGGTAGCCAATTTCTCCAAAAGATATATATACTTGCTTAATATTGATGATCGCCACGTCCATCCGGTCACTATCCCTATGCTTCCCCAGAGGCTTCCATTGTTACAGAAAGAGAAACCTTTTGAACAATCGATAAGCCGGGTGGGATGGAAAGACATATTTGATCGTTATCTTGTTAGGAATATGCCAAATGGACCACAAGAGTGCCCCGACGTAACACCACATGACTTGACTAGAACCACCATGAAAAGCGTTTAATATTGCAAACAGCTCAGCACTCGAAGAAGGATCCCAGTCCAAACCCGAGGCTTATCGCACTGCTTGCCAAGCAAGCCTCGCAAGAAGGCAGTGAAAGAAAATGTAGTTGGCATCCTCTAACACCGAGCAAATCACACAAGTCCCATAGAAGGACCCTGGTGTTTGGCTATGTTGTTCATTGAAGGCATACGATTACGGGAAAGCTGTCGCATGAATATCTTTACTTTAAGCGGAATGGTAGCTTTCTAAAGGGTACACGTACCAGAGTTTTAGTTTAAATAGTAAAAATTAGGTGAGATGCTAAATTGAGCTCTCTAAGACCATGGCAACTTTGGAAAATTTGTAACATACCCCAAAGAAGACACGAAGCAGAGCAAAACCAAATCGATTGATTATAGAAGCAGCAACGCTAGATTGACCTAAGACACGAAGGAGGAGAGGCACTCATGATGGACGACGAACTCAAGTGCCTAGCCGGCACATGCCACACGAGACTGGGTAAGACAACCACGAACGAATGATGTGCTCCTCCATGCGCAGCGAAGGAGCGAGCAACCGTGAATGTGACGTAGATGCATCGGTGCTCGTTATCGCACTTTTTCAGCACCTGCGGACAATACATTACTAAAAGCGCTTACCAATTTCTTATGCTTTTCGTTGTATTCAACATTTTTATTTATTAATCCCCTATACTTATGGATCATCAGTGACCACGGCCTCGATGAACACGATAACCATGTCTGGCGCTGCAACCCTGTGCTGCGACGCAAACCCTTCGATGGGGCGGTGTTTTCACAGTGTCAGTATTCGAGTGAAGATTAAGGACGGCATGCCTCACGACCCGTCTGTTCCAGAGACAAGGTGTTGGATTGTGGACACGATGTGTGCCCGGATATGTGGTAGAGGGCACCATAGGCCGTGTGATTCCTTGAGGCCGAGCCGCCAAGGTCGCGTAGGCGGAGTCGGATGCCCCCTTGCACGAGGCCCGCCCGTCCACGGCTATCGTTGACCTCATCTTCAACGACAAAGTTCAAACTACGGGCTCCAACCTAAAAGAATAGGGCATAAAAGATGGCAACGTGTCGTATTCCATGTGAACCCGTCTATACCACATGTCCTATTCTTCCTTGCGGTGTTTTTCAAGGCTCGCGGCCATCAGATGTTGACACTGACGGAAACGACAAGGACTTAGAGCACAAACGTTGAGGAAGATTTGGACTAAGTTTTTCGTTGCATATATTTGTATGGATTCGTCTATGGCTGATCAAATCTTGGTGAGCGTCAAGGGAGATGGGCCAGAGAGACCTTCTAAATGGGCACGAAAGAAAGAGAAAATGGTATGTTACCGTTGCAGTGAGACAGGGCACTTTGTCTCGAAATGTAAGGCAGAGTTATGTGTATACTGCTTGAAGCCTACGCATGGGATTGCTGAGTGTCCTCTTACGACTGGGTCTCTGCCAGTCGTTACTATTTATGGTGTCTCTAGTCAAGACTTGATGTTCTTTGAGTCACCAGCTGCTACGGCAAATTTTCATGCCCCTGACGCTGGCTTCACGGGTACAGTTACGGTGACTAGGGGGGCGCTCACTGTGGAGCAGTTAGTGCAGCAGCTTAAGGAGCTAGTCTCTCCAACCTTCAGATGGGAACCGGTTTTGATAGCGGATGATGTTTACAAGGTTGTTTTTCCTATAAAGGAAGATCTAGCCCGACTGCTGAAGTTTGGGATGTGCAGGGTTGCTAGTACGAGCATAGTGCTTGAGTTTGATGCATGGAAATGCGATGAGCCTAAGGGGAGACCTTTACCCCAGATTTGGGTGCATTTTGCAGGAGCTCCTTCCAGAGCGACCAATGATTTTCAGGTGACATGGAGTTTGGGCTCGCTGATTGGTAAGACTGAGGAGGTGGATATGATCTATACTAGAGCCAAAGGTGTTGCCAGAATGCTGGTGAGTGTTCTTGATATTGAACTAGTTCCAGATGAGGTTATTTGGACCTTTGAAGGGTTGAGGTACACTCTCCAGCTGGAGATTGAGAGTCCTACACTTTTTGATGTCCCTGATACAGATAAAGACACTCATATGACTGATGGCGATGATGCTAGTGGGTCCAAAGATAATGCAGATGGGTCAAATGACACAGGTCCTAATAGTTTCCCTAAGCAGACATCTAATACGCAGCAAAATCAGACTACTCTGGGCGCTGGTTTGGGCCCAACCAACTCCGATTTGCATAAGGATTTGCGTTTTGGTGCTTTTGAACCAACTTCCGCGTCGGCAAAAATTGGATCTCGTGCGGGATCAAATGACTCTAGTTTGCCGAGATTCTTGGGAAAGAAGCCAAGGACTTACATTGGAAGTGTGCAGTCTAAATCGGCGCTCGAACCTTTGTCACTCGAAGAATATTTGGAGGGTGCTAAGGCTACGTCGACCACACTTTCTTCGGTGCAGGGGTTGACTGGCGCTGGATCTGCTTCTGCTGGTATGGACGGAAGCAAGGCAGATGGGCTCGTATCCCCAAATAGTCAACCGCTGGTGGATGGCATGTCGCAGCGCATGCGGATGCATGCGGACGTAACCAAGGTCTCGCTTGGCCAGGAGGTTGCGCTTCTCAGGGCTGAAGATGCGGCATCGGCGGGGCTACTGCCGATTTGTACTGTTGCACCAGCACATCAGCCAGCACAGGGTGCAGTTTCTGAGGATGGAATGGACCACGATGGGGCTGCACGGGCTGCTGGCGGCGAGGTGTTGGTCAGTGCAGGAGACGCCCACGCAGGATTCACTCCTTGTGCTGATCAACTGCATGACGGTGAGGCCCACGAGGCGGATATGCATGCTAATGTCGACGTGCTGGCCACGCATGACGAGGTGATTGCTAGGGATAGCCACGTGCATAAGGCAGTCACTCGGCCTACTACAGCGATTGTACAGGAAGTTTGCGCCGACGCGCTATCTAGCGCTCGGGGAGACCAGATAGGTTCTGTCCTTTCTGCTGCTCAGTCCGACCACAATTCGGGGGTGGTTGCCGTCTCGGTGGAGGGTCCATTGCCCATGGCTGGTTCGGAGTATATTCCTACTGTCACTGCACCAGAGTCTGGATCGATCTCGGTTGATGAAGTCATAGCATTTGGAGGTGTTCCCAATCCGATGGGGCCGGATAGACGCGCCAGTCATCGGGTACAGTCACAGCCAGATGCGGATGACCTGCAGATTGGACGGGCGATGCGTATGGCCAAAATGAAGGAGGTTCAGAATTCAACAGGTATGAATTTTAATACTGAACATTCTATTCTTCATTTCACTACGCAAGAGATTTTAGATAATGCTAAGGCAGTAGGGGTGACTTTGGGTGAGACTAGCCAACAAGTTTCAAAATCTATTAATGACTTATTAGACTTGGAAGTTGATAGGGCATTGGATATTATTCGAAACTTAGTGGCAGTTAGACCTATGAATGATAAGGAGATATCGGATATGGGGGGAGTGAATTTAATATGTCAAAACTTACTCCCTGAAGAGGAAATTAAACAGACGCAAGCAGCGTTCGATGATTCGCACGTATCTTCTACTCATCTTAATGATACGGCCAAAGATATTCATGGTTATATGGACCAGGAGTATGCTTCGGATAAACCAAAGTGCAATTCAAACGAAGAGTTTATCCAGTATCGGCTGTTCGTAGGAGTGCTAGATTCAAGACTGCAAAAAAAAATTATGATGAAATATGAAAGGACTTTTTTGGAATAGCAGAGGTCTCAGAGACTTGGCTAAAATTAGGTTCCTTGCAGAATCAACGTTACAGCATAGTCTTGACTTCATCGCGTTGATGGAGACGGGGCGGGATAACTTCACATCGCATTTTCTTAACTCCCTTTCTGGAGGAGTGGATTTTCAATGGCATTGTCTCCCTCCAAGAGGAAGGTCCGGAGGGATCTTACTTGGGGTTCATTGCAATACACTGCAAGTGCGTGAAGTAATATTAGGTGACTTCACGGTAAAATTTAGAATTAGAAACAAGGAAGATGGGTTTCAGTGGGCACTAGTAGCGGTCTATGGTGCCGCTCAAACGGAGCTCAAACCAGCTTTCTTGGCTGATATGGTTAGAATTTGCGATGAAAATCTACCACTGGTGGTGGGTGGTGATTTCAATATCATTAGGCGACCTGATGAGAAAAGCAATGATAATTTTGATGGTAGATGGCCCTTTATGTTTAATACGATCATAGAGAGTCTGAATCTGCGGGAGATTGAACTCTCCGGTAGGAAATTTACTTGGGAAAATTCTCTACCTAACCAGACTTTCGAAAAACTGGATAGAGTACTCACTAGTGTTGACTGGGAGCAGAAGTTCCCTCTAGTCACAGTTAGTGCCATGCAGAGGGCTATATCTGACCATACTCCACTATTGTTAGATTCTGGACATGCCACACACAAAGGAAAAAAAGATGCCTTCTCATTTGAGCCCAGTTGGTTCTCTCGTGAGGGATTTTTAGACATTATTGCTAGAGAATGGAGTAAACATACGGATGGGACATCAAGTGTCGACATCTGGCAACGCAAAATCTGACATCTTAGACAATTCCTGAGAGGTTGGGCTAAGAATGTGTCTGGACAGTATAAAGAGGAGCAAGACCAACTGCTTCACTTTATAGATGCCCTGGATCGTAAGGCTGAGACCGGCATGTTAGATGAACATGAAAGGTCATCAAAATATGAGGCTGAACAAAGGGTGCGTGTGCTGCTAAGGGAAGAGGAAACGAAATGGGCTGTCAGAGCCAAGGTTAGGGCACTTGTCCAGGGGGACAATAACACAAAGTTTTTCCACTTGATTGCAAATGGCAAACATAGGAAAAAGAGAATCATACAACTCGAGCAAGCTGAGGGCACCGTAGTAGGGCATGAGAACCTTAAACTTTACATCACAAATTACTATAAACGGTTGTTTGGTGCTCCAGATCATAGCTTCATGTCTATGGACGAGCATCAGATTGCGGATATTCCTCAAGTTGGACAAGCCGACAACGAGAGTCTATCCGCACCATTCCTAGAGAAAGAGGTGTTACAGGCAATTGAGGGTATGAAAAGTGGTAAAGCTCCTGGTCCAGATGGGTTTCCGGCTGAGTTTTATAAACGTTGCTGGCATATTATTAAGGCGGATCTTATGTCTATGTTCAATGATTTGTACTCTGGTCACCTTCAACTTTTTCATCTTAATTTCGGTACGATTACGCTATTACCAAAAAAAGAGGGTGCCTCCAGAATTGAACAATTTCGGCCTATATGCCTGCTCAATGTCAGCTTTAAAATTTTCACAAAGGTGGGAACGGATAGGCTAACTAAGATGGCACATTCGGTCGTGCAATCTTCGCAGACAGCGTTTATGCCGGGTAGGAATATTCTTGAAGGGGTTGTCGTTCTGCATGAGATTCTGCATGAACTACATTCCAAGAAACTAAATGGAGTTATATTCAAGGTGGATTTCGAAAAGGCATACGACAAAGTTAAATGGTCTTTCCTGCAACAAACTCTACGTATGAAAGGGTTTGGTGACATTTGGCGAAAGCATGTGGATTGTTTTATAAAAAAAGGAAGTGTCGGTGTTAAAGTAAATGATGATGTTGGTCATTTCTTTCAGACGCTTAAGGGACTTAGGCAACGAGATCCTATGTCACCTATTTTATTTAACATCGTTGCGGATATGCTGGCGCTGATGATCAGGAGGGCTAATGACAAAGATTTAGTAGGGGGACTAGTACCACATATAGTTGATGGGGGTGTCTCGATCCTACAATATGTGGACGACACGATCCTTTTCATGGAACATGATCTCAATAAGGCCAGAAAATTGAAGCTCATATTATGTTTATTTGAACAACTATCTGGGTTGAAAATTAACTTTCACAAAAGTGAGCTTTTCTGCTTTGGGGATGCACAAGCTGAACATGCCACGTATTACCAACTTTTTAGATGTGTGGGTGGCACGCTACCGTTTTCATATTTAGGTATCCCCATTCATCACCGAAAGTTGACCATAAAGGAGTGGAGATGTATCGAGGATCGTTTTGAGAAGAAGCTAAGTTGCTGGAAGGGCAAGCTTTTATCCTACGGAGGACGTTTAGTTATTGTCAACTCAGTGTTGACAAGTATGCCAATGTTTCTCTTATCCTTTTTCCTAGTGCCTGTTGGGGTGCAGAAAAGGTTGGATTTTTATCGATCTCGATTTTTCTGGCAGAGCGATGAGGTCAAGACTAAATATAGACTTGCTAGATGGGATATTATTTGTAGACCCAAGGATCAGGGGGGTTTGGGAATTGAAAATCTCAAGGTCAAGAACAGATGTCTGCTTAGCAAGTGGTTATTCAGATTGTCTGTCGAATCACAAGGGATGTGGGGTCAAATTCTAAAGAACAAATATCTACAGCACAAAACCCTAGCCAAGTCACTGCGCGACCGGGTGATTCCCCTTTTTGGAAGGGTCTAATGAGGACAAAGGCTGCTTTCTTCAACAGAACTAGATTCGTCGTTGGTAACGGTGAAAATACTAGATTTTGGGAAGATATTTGGTTAGGACCGCAGCCTTTGGCTCTACAGTATCCGCAACTTTATCATATTGCACAACGAAAACAGACTTCCGTTGCGGCAGTACTGCGGCATACTCCTCTTAATATCCAATTTCGCAGAGCCTTGATCGGAAATAGATGGGTTAGTTGGTTACATCTAGTCAGAAGACTGATGGATATTTCCCTGCTTGATTTTCCGGACAGCATTCGTTGGAGGCTGACCACCAATGGTATTTTTTCAATGAAATCAATGTACAACCATATTATTGATACGTCGTCCATTCCTAAGTCCATGCATATTTGGAAGGTCAAGGTTCCCCTTAAGATAAAAATCTTCATGTGGTTTGTTCACAAGGGAGTTGTTTTAACTAAGGATAACTTGGCTAAAAGAAACTGGAAAGGAAATAAAAGATGTAGCTTCTGTCAAACGAATGAGTCGATTAAACACCTCTTTCTGGATTGCCCTATGGCGAAATTAGTATGGCGCTCACTACAAATTGCTTTTAACATTACCCCACCTACTAGCATTCGCATGTTATTTGGGACGTGGCTAAACGGGGTTAATGTACTTTATGCCAAACTAATTCGGGTTGGAACTTGTGCCTTGTTGTGGACGATATGGAATTGCAGAAATGATCTAGTTTTTAACAGATTACATCACATTAACTTTTTGCAGGTCATCTTCAGGGCTACCGGATTGATCCGCACGTGGTCCTTACTCACTCATGTGGAAACCAGGGAGCCTTTGGTTACTGGGTGTGTCCGATGGGAGATGGTAGCTCAGGTTATCTTCAACCGATATGGATGGCGGCATGCTAATAGGATTGGTCCTTAGCCCAGCTTATCTGTGGGTTGTAGTCGGCTTTTCGGTGGTCTGATCGCCGTGTAATTTCTTTTGTCTTGTTTTTCTCTTTCTCAGACTACTTTGTAGTTTTGTCTCGGACCATTTTGCGTTATCAATAAAATGGCTGCATGCATCACTCGATGCAGAGGCCGGGGCAACGCCTCCTTTTCAAAAAAAAAAATTGTATGGAAATAACAATTTGCTAATGAAATACCCGGTCGTGGAAGTGATCATTTGAGGGCGACTAGTCAATTTTGTGCGTCCGCTTGTAGATGCTCCACTGGTCCGCAGGTCCCCTTGTACGCCTGTGACACCCAAGCTCCAGTCTGGCCCGTCTCGCACGTTCCTCCTCTTCAGAATTCTTAGAATTTCTTGTCAGGGTCAGCCATGCATGCAGATTACTTCCTCTGTTCCTAAATATAAGTCTTTTGAAAGATTTCACTAAAAGTCTACATACAGAGTAAAATGAATGAATCTACAATCTAAAATATGTCTATATACATCCGTATATAGTCCAGTAGTATAATTTCTAAAAAGACTTATATTTACTGTAAATGATAAAAAAGACGTGAGCATGGGCTGAACTCCGCCACACCGCACACTGCGACGGGAGACCGGACACCAGGCGGCGGCTAGACCGTGCAGCTATTGGAGGGGGGCGGAGGCGCCGACGAGTACGTGCCATGTCCACATGCGCGCCAGAGAGACGAGATGATGGAATGGATCGAGACAATAGTGCCGCACCTGAATGTGTCCATGCGCGTGCCACCTCAGCCAACTCTGCCCCCTTACCAAATTCTGCAGCAGTGTAGGCGTCAAATGGTGCAAAGAGGTTTGTAGTAAAACTACTAAGTATCAATTTTTTAATCAAAGGGTGGACACAGTTTTAACAATTTAATACTTTCCAGTTTTGAGCGCACTCCCGTTAATATGTCTGAAATTTTTCACCACACGCACGCACACGTACAACACAACACGCGCACTCCATAAACCGACCTGTGGTTGAATGGTTAGAGGGACAGTGGTATCCTAAATTCACCAGGGTTTGAATCCTGATGCGTGTATTATTTCTAGATTTATTTCAGAATTTTCGGAAATACGCTTACAGTGGGAGAAGACGTTTCAGTCGACGACAAGGCGGCTACGATGACTTCGTAAATCTCAAGATAATATGCTGGCTTAGTCTCTCAGAGGTGCTCATAGGGGCAGGGTGTGCGTGTGTACGTTCATAGGAGTTAGTGTATGCGCGTATATATCAACACTTGCGTCTGTACTATATTTAAAAAAGAAAAAAACACGTGCACTCCTTAATGCATTCACGTATGTGACTTCTCTCTCTCAACCATGCGTGTGCAAAATGTAAACATCAGGGGTCACTAGATATCACAAATTGTTGTTTTTGTTTTGTGAAATATCACAAATTGTTGTTCAAATGGTGCAACCAAGTTTGTGGGAAGACCTTCAGCAACCGCAGACAATAAAATATTTATATTATTATTATTATTATTATTATTATTTGATAGTCTAGTTTTTGATAATTTTCCTACAGACCTAGTCATACTATGCGTCGACTTAAAAAAAAGTTGTCGTCCTTTTGGAATCAATTGGTCATACTATGTACCTACGTCGATGAAATCACACTCACCTCGTTCCACCTGTAATTATGTACATATTTTTCAACAAACTTAGTAACAATGTCCATTTTTATTTTGTCAATATGCATACTCCCAGCAATGTTGTCTCCAGCTCTTAATCACACACAAGCGCTCAACACAACACACGCAATCACACGTCACATCTCCAGTGAGTTGCACATTAACATCAGTGATCACTAGATGTCTAGATACCTTGAGTTTCTATCTGTTGCAAGGGGATATTCGTGCATATGCAAAGAAGCGAAACATCATAGGACAGCAAGGATGTATGTAGTGGCAAACTACTTTCACTATTGGAGTCAACGGTAGCTGCTAGCCT
The DNA here is from genome assembly GCF_904849725.1 of Hordeum vulgare subsp. vulgare. Lineage (NCBI taxonomy): Eukaryota > Viridiplantae > Streptophyta > Magnoliopsida > Poales > Poaceae > Hordeum > Hordeum vulgare. Next base: position 645,164,467 of record NC_058519.1, on the reverse strand, counting down.
AGTGCTTGATTAGACTAGCTGACAGCATCTACAGCAGGAACTTATAAATCCGGTCCCTCAAACATTCGTGGACGCGTCCGGCCAGTGATCGGTCGTGTCTGTTTTAACCCCTGCTTTTTTATTTGTGCAACCGCATCTCTCATATTTTTTTTTCATATGTTCGGTTATTTGTGGTTGATGAAGAAAAAGAAAGAAAAAGAAAAGAATGAATAAAGAAATAAAAAAGATGGTCCGGAGTGTGCTCGCGTCCTACGTGACGTACTGACCGGACATTTCGAAACGCGTTAGTGCGCCCTCATATTATTTTCATATTTAAGATAAAAATAAAGGATACCGGTCAGTACGAACGTTTGAGATGGATATAAGGGGTTCGATTAGATTAATTTTTGATCCGTCAATGACCGAAGGTGTTACCTGTACGTTTGAGGTGGTTTTGAAAGATTCGACTCTACATGCTCTTATTGCTCCACATCCATCGTGTCCACACTCCCATTTGCCATTTTTACAAACGTGAGGATGGATGAGAGAGACCGCCAGCTCTAGGCCACAACCGATGCTTCACTTTCGCGACGTCCGGTCAGTGGAACCCAACCGCTGGCTCCACTGTTCACGGCGTTAGTCTATCCGTTAATTCTTGGACGCGTACACGCGCCTGCTGTCCGTCGCCGTCGTCCGCACGACGTCGCCGAAGCCCTCCACCACCGTTCACTTATCGATCTGGACTAGTTAGTTCGTACACGATGTGTTAATAAGTACTCCTGGTTGAGAACAATAATACAAATACCTTCAACTATAAGTATTATGAGAATTAATACCGTATCTATCATTTGCATGCTTGGTACCGTTAATGTAACACGTTCTAACACATGCTGTCTCTCCGGTGCATTTTACTAGACTGGTGGGATATATAGAGCAGCTTAAGCATCATCCAACCGAAAGTGTCCAACTGCTCACGAGCTCAAATGAGAGGTTGCATAAACAGTAAATAAATATAAATAAATAAATAAATAATATGTTTTTATGTTAAACTTCAACAGATGTTATAAAAGACCGTAAATTTTCATTTTGTAAATGTTTTTTTAACAAAATACAGACGCAAGCGCTCGTACAAACGTGCATACACTTAATCCTATGAACATATACACACAACATTATTTTTATGTGCATCTTTAAGAGACTGAGTCGTCATATCATTTTAAGATTTACGAAGTCCTCGTAGGCGCCTCGTCATCGACGAAAACGTCTCCTTCCACTGAATGCGCATCATCGAAAATCCCAAAATAAATGCAGGAATAATACGAGCATCAAGAATTGAACCCTGATGGGCTGCGGATACCATTGTCCCTCTAATCATCCAACCATAGGACATGATGAGTACACCTCGTCTAGAACACCATCAGTAGCCCGTGAACCTGTCTTCAAGTTAGGGACGCTCCTCGTTTTTTCTGAAATATTCTTCTTCCTAAGTTGCCGGTCTTGAAAGTCGATTCAACAAACCATTTCGTTTGGGGTCTTGAGAATCGTCGAGGTGTATCCGAAGAGTTCATATGTCGGGCATCCAAATAGCCCCTATAAGTTCTTTCGTTCTTTATCAAGTAAATTCTTATTTATTACGCCACACCTCGAGCTTGAAATGTTTTCTGTGCAGCCGTGTCTTTGGGCAACCGAGCTCCAACTTGTCTTTGGGCAACCGAGCTCCAACGTCAGACTCCATCGGAGGTGACATAGACCACATCAGTCTTCAAAATGTAAAATGAGTTTTAGGCGAGCTTTATGCCTAAAAAGTCTCATGTGCACCCAGCCACTCGTAGCCGGCCGCCACGCCGAACTGCTTCCGAGATGGGGAACCACCTATATCTTGGGCTGATTTTTCGCGGTTTTATTTCTTCTTTTTATTGGTGCAATTTATTCTCTATCGAGATGTATAGCGTGTGTCGGCTCAAAGTCGGGTATGCACCTGAATAATAGCATAAGACAACTTAACCCAGTAGCCCTTGAGACTAAGATAGATTCACGAAATCACCCGGAGGATTAAATCCTTGCTCAATAGCATACTTTAGGAATAGAAATTCGGTGTGCAGTAGCCCCCGAGAATCAGGTCGGATGGTGCCCACCGTCTTGTGGATCGTAATCTCCCCGGAAACCATATACTCCCTCCGTTTCAATTTATAAGGCCGGCACGTGTATCTAGGTCATCAATTTGATCAACTTAATGAAAGACATATATTACAAAAAATATATCATTAGAAACTTTAGATGTTCTATTTTCTAATGATATAATTTTTATGTTAAATAATATATCTTATATAAGTCAAATTGACGACCTAGGTACACGTGCATGCCTTATAAACTGGGACGGAGGGAGTAGTACTTTGAAATTTTCTGCACTGGGTCATCAATGCAGTAACCCCCGAGACTTGGTTTGAGCAACATGACCGACCCTAGGATCGTATCTCCTCGGGAACTGGTTCAACCTTGTTATTAGTTTTGCCATCGTCTAGGTACAACTCGGAAAACAAGATATCGAACTATGGGTCGGAAAAGATATTTCCTACTCCCCCAAGAAAAATTACAACACATGACACCTCCCCCAAGAGGATATCCTGCCTCCTGAAAGAAAAAGAACATACAACAGGTTAACAATGTCGAAAGCTCGCGAGACGAAAAACTTCCAAAAAATATTTACGTCAGAATTAAATTGAGTTTTTCATGTCTTAAAATTAATTTGTGCTTTACTCCTGTTTTCACATGATAGGTCCATCTCTAGGCTTCAAGTTAGTTGGCCTTCTGCTTCAACCTCCTTATCTCAAAGGCAGGGTGTTTCTCACACCGGTTCTAAACACTTACGATGATATAGAGGAGCCTGGTTGTCGGATATCTTACCGTAATTCAAGCCGAAAAAGTAGTTGCAAAATAAAACTTTGCAACCACTAAGAAAAAAGTACTTATCACAAAATAACACATACTAATTTATGAGCTCCCATTTAATTTTGGTACAGGAGCTGTTTTTAACAAACAAGTTTTTATTTGACAAAAATAGAATTCTTAATTGATGAAAATAAAAATTGAAAAGAATTGAGTTTGGAAGCGACTTAGCTGGTCTTTTGTTCAACGCGTTCATGATGTTGTCCGAACTTGCCACGCGACGAGGTCCCAGTCACCAAGCTGGTCCTGAGGTGGACGGGCGAGGGCCTTGACTCGATGAAGTGATGACACAATACTGTCGGTGTGTCGAAGCGAAGCCGATAGTCCAACCGAGGTGATGGAGCAGGTAAGTGGGTTAATGTCGGGGCCCTGGGAGAAGGTCGGTGAAGAGATAGAGAAGCCCCCAGACCGAACAAGGTAAGAAGAATGCTGATGTAGTGATGTCGGATCACCCACGTCAATAAATACGACAGAGCAGATCGGTGTGGTGGACGTCGGCTTGATGAAGAGACAGCGCGACGATGCCAACACATGTCGGAATTCATGATGAGGTCGACGTCGACTTGAAGAAGTCGCGGCGCAGTGATGCCGGTGTGCCCAACCTGCGCAAAATGTGGGGTCACCATGTGGCCTTGGCGTTGCTGAAGTCCAGGTTGGCTATCCAAGGTGGCAATGAGACGTGGTTGACATCGCCCCGACGTAGCAACATCATGGCTAGCGCAAGTCGACATCCTTGGAGCAACAAGGTCATACCCCCTTTGACACCGGCACGACCATGAAGAGCACCTTGCAAAAGGCTCAAAATTATAGGCACGTGTTTGAGACCAAAACACAAGACCTTAAAACAAATTCCTCCAAAAGGGATGCCATGTAACCCATTCATGAAAAAGATGAACTTGGATCGAATTTGTTTTCATGGAGAAAACAAATCCGAAAATCGATGCACTCCTGGGGCGGTTGGCGGAATTTGCAGTGTCGAATTGAGTACAAATTTTGAGAGATTGTTGACATGGAATTCCGCAGCAGATTCACAATTGGATCTTCAAAAAGATGTCCGAGCTAACCGCTAGACTGTTCGGGCCGAACTCGTGTGGATTCCCGCACAAATCTCTAAGAGGGCTCTCGTATATTGGCAATTGCCAGAGATTCCACGTCGCACTACAATGAAATTTGACAGGATCATTGTGGACCCAGTTTCACACAATTCCACCAAATGGTTCGTCAAAACGATGCTCGAGGAGGCGGGGATATGGTGAACACAAATTCGTTTCCAGAAAATCTGCATAGTTTCCCCAGGACAATGTTGACGTCGAGCACTTAGCTCCATGGACGATTCTCCTATGATCTCGGTTGAGATTGAAGTTGTTGTCGATGAAGACGCACATCAATGTCTGACAAATCTGACCTCGGGTTTAGACCTCATCCCGTCCGAGGTGACCAACCGAGGTGACAATGAAAATATGTTTCGACACGTAGATCACAAAGGAGCCGATCATAATTCCCATCACACCATGGCGACTACCAGATGGACCTGCATTGGCCACCAATGATGAAGCTAAATTCAGCATATCTTGGGTAGGGGATCCCGAGCTGGTAATCTTGACTAGATGGTAATTGGAAGAAAAGAGACATGGTATTTACCCCTGTTCAAGAATTTGTTCGATTAACCGGTTAACTTGACTATTAATCCCTACTCGTAGGGTCACCGAATAGCCGATTAACTGATAAATTGCCCGCTTAATGGATTAAATGGCTGATTAACTTGCCGATTAGTCTATTAATACCCTACTCGTCAGCCAACCGAGCAGTTATCAGTTAACGATTTCCTCAACAATGGTATTTACCTAGGTTTGCGCCCTCTCGAAAAGGTAAAACCCTACATATTCCTTGTATTGTATTCATTATGGATGGGGTACAAAGTATATGTTGATCTACCTTGAAATCATATGTGAATGAATCTAAATTCTTGGATGTCAAGAATATGTTCTGTGCAGTAGCGGAGCTAGCATCAAGCTAGGCCTAGGGCTTAGCTAGCTTAAGTGATACATTCTGATGATTTTCACAATACAAGAAAAATTTACAAGGGAAGTTGCTACTAGGCCTAGGGCTATAGCCCTAATTGCCCTAGGTCTATCTCCGCTACTAGTTTTGTGGACTTGTCTAGCATTGGTTTACATAATGTACAGGAGACTTCGAATTTTGAAGGGTCTTCGTCTTGTGCGTTAAGTTTTATGAAATGTTTCTTGTATACATCATAGGTTGTCCGAAGTGGTGCAATAATAAACCGTCATGAGGGTTCTCGGACCAGCCATATTGGCCGGAAGATGATGTGTTGAGTACCCCTAGTCCACACCCCATGAGTGCTCGTTGTTGCCTTGGAGGCAAGCCAAGTGCTTGGACTCATCCAACTCCGCTTTAAGGAGTTGGCCGCTAAGCATGGGCGGAGGTCTGCATGATAGAACGACTTACGACCCAGTCCTTTCGAAGGTAGGGGTCAACGAGAATCCAACCTAACGAGACAACCGATTTTACAGACGCCCAACATTTCGCCTTGGATAGGAATTTGTTGGCCGCCGACGAGGACACGCCACCACCAATGAGTTACTACTCGTAGCACCCGTGTGGCTTGATGTAAGAGGGGAGGACAACTTGGCGTGGGGGTTTGAGAGACGAGAACCGACGGTGTGTTTGGGCTTGCATCGTCGGATCGCTTCCACTCTGAGCGGCATGAATGTTGTCGGAGGGTCATGAAGCAGACGCCTCGGCGATAGTCTATGACGGGTTCACGTTGTCAAAGTCCGAGGAGATGAACGTCTTGACAGCCCCAAACCTTTTCCAGTTTGGTACCACTATATATATATATGAGGGTTCTCACTTTTCAGATGTCCGGCCAGTGAGTATTTTTTTATTGCATGGCAAAAAAAAATCGTACAGTCGGATCCGAATTTTGAAATGGAATTTCGTGACTTACATTAGAGTAGCCCAAAGGGTGGGTAGTAGTTTGGTCCATGGTTCTAGCAGGTTCAATACTAGGTGCGCCCCGGGTCGCCCTGTGTGCGTGCGCCTGCGACGCCGAACCTGCAGTCTGGCCCGTCTCGCAGGTTCCTGCTCTCTTTCAGAATTCTTGTATATTATCAAAAGTTTCTTATGCCTGTGCACTGCGAATTGCTGAAGATGATGCCTTGTCAGGGTCAGCCATGCTTATGATACAAGGAAATGAGCATGGACTAAACTCCGCCGCGCGCCCACTGCATATGCGACGGCAGACCGGCCAGCAGGCGGCGACGCCGACGCCGACGCCGACGAGTACGGACCATTTCCGCATGCGCACCTGCCACCGTACAAAAAATATTCTTCTCCAGAATGTGCCCATGCTCATGCCAACTCAGCCAACCTCTGTTCCTTGATGGCTCCTTTGATACAAAGGAATTTCATTGGATTTTTAGAGGATTTGGATCCTTAAGATTTTTTTCTACGATGGTCGTTTGATTCGAAGGATTGAAATCCTTTGGAATTTTTTCATAGGATCCGTTTGTACTACATTTTAGAAAAAAAATTCCATCCACTCAAACCTCTTTGTAGAATTCTTTTGTTTTTCCTGTGCTATCAAACACACTTCCAAATCCTGTAGTGTAGAAAAGGACATGTCACTCTATTCCTACGTTTTTCCTATTCCTACATTTTGAGAATCCTACGAATCAAAGAGGCCCTGAAACTAGTGCTGCTAGGGTCCTCAAGTATTGATTATCTGTAAACCATTCTTCGCTTGAATGATTAAAAAGACAGTTGTATCCCAACCCATCAAGATTTAATTTTTAATGCTTATATTATTTTTAAATTTATTTTAAAATTTTCGAAGATGTGCACTTAATAAAAAAACATGTTTTCGTCAACGACGAGACACATATTATGACTTTGTAAATCTTAACTTGATATGCCGGATCCGTATCTCGAAGTTGCTCATACACGTAGAATCGATGTGTGTATGCATTTATAAGGATAAATGTATGTGTGTTTATATAAACGCTCGCATCTTTACTGCATTAAAAAAAAGATATTGATTGGCTCCCGACCTTCAGATCACTACTGATGGACGGCACATATTATGGCCAGTGCTGTGACTGCGAGTGAACGTCCACGTCCGCAACTTGCTTGGCGCGCTATAAATTCGTCGACTCCGAGGGGGAGATCAACCACCGGTCCAACCACAGCGCCGCTCTCATCCTCCCCGCTGTGGGTGGCAATGGCCAGGCTCCCTCTCGCCGCTTGCGTCGTCGCCTTCCACCTCTGCCTTCTCCTCTTGCCGTCCTCCTCACTCCGCCGGCTCTCCGAAGCGGAGAGCTCGCTAGTCCGCCATGGCGTGGGCATCAGGCCCGCGTACCACTTCATGCCTGCTAAGAACTGGCAGAACGGTACGTAGGATCTCCATATAGAACTAGCTGCTCTCTTCTGACTGAATGAATTAAGCTACTAGCTAATCTGATTCTTCGTGTGGACTGTACATGGCCGACCAATTTGCTGGCTCGGATGATGGATGGATCATTCATGCATGCATGCATAATATGGTTACTTCCGGATGGTGCTGAGCAGATCCGAATGGTACGTATGCACATGCTCTTCTATAGATGATTGCTCCGCGTGCTTGCTCGATCGAGCAGTGAGTGCGCTTGCTTGCTTGCTTGTTTGCTAGATTAGGTGCTTAGGACACCTCACATATTGGACACTTGTGATTGGAGTACTGGAGTTTCCACCTTGATTTTGTCTTTAGATTCCCGTCTTGATCAACCTGTCGGTAGGAACGTTGCCATCCTTGGACACTGAGCAGACGGTAGAGGAAGAATGGAAGACACATCCTAAATCCGCCCATGACTCCGAGAGGGTTGCTCTGTGTCAAGTGTTCTTGTCATTGCACTGTGTGTGTGTGCCTGTATTGGACGTCAGTTTTTTATGCCACGTGAGAGCGAGTACAACGGAAGATACCAACTTTTTTTATCATTTGGAAAGCCTCGCCAGAAGATCCCTCTCCCTTTTTTTATCATTCCAACCTCCCCAAATTTCACTCTCTAGGTTCCACCACTTACTATGCTACAAGTTTTCCATAACTAACAAACATGTTTGATAATTATATTTTCTAAGGGATATATTCGCAACAATCATATTTTCTAAGGGATATATTCGCAACAATCGTAATTCCAATGCAACAGACACACCACGAGTGCCCATTCCCTGCGAAAATGGGTATGGATGTACAACGGACGCCCATGTTTTATATCCCAAAATTCAGAATTTTTAAATATTTTTCAGTATTTTTAATGGAAGTTCCATATAGGGGTACGTTACATCCGGGAGCTCCAATGCATTTTGCTGTGTAACTGTTGTATTCACAACAGTCATATGACTACACATTTGTATCCAATAATTCAATTATGTACATACATTTCCGTAATTTTAGTGTCATCCTTTTATTAATAAAAATTGTTAACATACTAAGCAGTAAGCACACAAGACAAGCAGGTCTCTCTCCCGGCCTGGACCGTCCGTGAGTTGCACGTTAACATCACTGGATACCTTGAGTTGTCGTCGATCTGTCTGTTGCAAGGAGATATTCGTGATCGATCTCCGGACAACACTGATGTGAACAGTAGTAACAACTTTCACTATTGGAGCTGACTGTAGCTAGTGCCTAGTGCTTGATTTTGATTAGTTCACGTGGCTGTATTTGGAATCCGATGAGGACGTTGCATGTCGGCACACTCCCGTTCTTTCTATGCGTGCTCGCACGGGCATTCCTGCGGCACCGCACGATAGATAAGGGTAAGGTGCGACACACCACACCATCGTACTGTCCATCAAACTATATATACATTGACCACAAACACCATCCACGGTCTATTCTTCAATAATCATCTGTTGTCGACCACTCTTCATTCTTCAACAACGATCTTTTGCACTAGTTTATTCTTCAACATGGTTTGCTTGGAAAATCCCCCCCGCAGTTTTTCTTTTATTTACCATACGCACGGTGTTTTTCCAGAGTTAATTAACCGTCGGTTATTTCCGTTGCATGACTTAATTACAGGTCCGATGTACCACAACGGCGTATACCACATGTTCTACCAGTACAATCCGCTGGGCGCAATGTGGAGTCCCGGCAACCTCTCATGGGGTCACTCCGTCTCACGCGACCTCGTCAACTGGGACGCCCTCGACACCGCGCTCGACCCCACCGCCCCCTTCGACTCCGACGGCTGCTGGTCAGGCTCCGCCACCATCCTCCCCGGCGGCATCCCGGCCCTGCTCTACACCGGCCGCATCAACGCCACCAATAAGGAGGTGCAGGTGCAGAACGTCGCCTTCCCCAAGAACCCTGCCGACCCGCTGCTCCGCGAGTGGGTCAAGCCCGCCTACAACCCCGTCATACCGCTCCCGGCCGACGTCCCCGGAGACAAGTTCCGCGACCCTACCACGGCCTGGGTAGGCCGCGACGGCCTATGGCGCATCGCCGTCGCGGCCAAGGTCGGCGGCATCAACGGCATTGCCTCCACGCTCATCTACCGGAGTAAGGACTTCCGGCAATGGAAGCGGAACGCCATGCCGTTGTACACGTCGCGTGCTGCGGGCATGGTCGAATGCCCGGACCTGTTCCCGGTGGCGGAGCCTGGCGTGGAGGAGGGGCGACTCGGAACAGCGAGCGGCGCTGTGCCTGTGAGGCACGTGCTGAAGCTGAGCGTGATGAACACGACCGTGGATTACTACGCGGTCGGGAGGTACGACGATGTGGCGGACACCTTCGTGCCGGAGGTGGACGGCGAGCGCAGCGTCGACGACTGCCGGACCTGGCGCCGGTTCGACTACGGGCACGTCTACGCGTCCAAGTCCTTCTTTGATTCGCGCAAGAACCGGCGCGTGCTATGGTCGTGGGCTAGTGAATCCGACAACGCGAATGACGACATCGCCAGGGGTTGGTCCGGCGTTCAGGTGCGCATTCTCCCGTCCCATTTCCAACCATTACTAGAAGTTCTTTCAAACTACTCCATCCGTCCCCATTTCCAACCATTACTAGAAGTTCTTCCAAACTATAATTATATAGACACAGAAGGAGTATATATCATTAGCTATGTTGTGGGAATACATTCCCGGTCCATTTCCAATCAACTAACTGATCATGCTCAACTATAATTATTTAGACAGTTCCAAGGAAGGTGTGGATGGACGGAGATGGCAAGCAGCTACGACAGTGGCCAATCGAGGAGATCGAGAGGTTGAGGAGCAAACGAGTCGTCGGCATGCTCGGAGCGCAGGTGAACGCCGGCGGCGTGAAGAAGATCGTTGGCGTGGGCGCGCAGGCTGACGTGGAGGCCATCTTCGAGATCCCGTCCCTGGAAGAGGCAGAGACCTTCCAACCCAACTGGCTGCTGGACACCCAGAAGCTATGCGCGGAGAAGGGCGCGTCCGTGCCGGGCGGGGTCGGCCCATTCGGGCTGCTCGTCATGGCCTCCAGTGACTTGCAGGAGCACACGGCCATCTTCTTCAGAGTGTTCAGGCACGACCAAAAGTACAAAGTTCTCATGTGCACCGACCTCACAAGGTACCGTACGATTAGAACTTATTTCAGATGAAATTATCGGCTGTTGCAAACCCTATATTTTTCTTTGTTTTAACGCCTGAACCTCGTGTTGCAACACATGAGTAGATCGAGTGGGAGAGACAAGGTGTACAAGTCGCCGTATGGAGGGTTTGTGGACATAGACATCGAGCAGCACGGGAGGAGCATATCTCTTAGAACATTGGTACTAATCTAAATTCTTCGTCAATCCTTTGCTTAAAATAGATGCATCGGATGCAATAGCATCTTGTGATTTTGTTCCCTTCTCCCAACAAATTAATAGATCGACCATTCAGTGGTGGAGAGCTTTGGAGGCGGGGGGAGGACGTGCATCACAGCACGGGTGTACCCTGAGCACGCCGAAAACAAAAATAGCCATGTATTCGTGTTCAATAACGGGACCGGACTCGTGAAGGTGTCCAAACTCGAAGCATGGAGGCTGGCCACGGCTGCTGTAAACGTTGTGCATGGCGGGCGACTTCCTTAAGTGTATAGTTAAAACCGACTCGGTCAGAGGAGGAACTACGCACTAGTTTAATAAATAGAAGTGAGGGTCGAATTATGACAGACTCGACCGCCACCTCATGGTGCGAGCCAGTATGACCCATGTCATTTTCCCCTGAAAAGTAAGGGGTTATTGTAGCAGCTTCAAATTTTCAATGTGAAAATAACGAGTGTCAAACACTTGAGGAGCTACACACTAGTTTAATATGTAGAAGTGAGGGGTTATTGTGCATGGCGGGTGACTGGTTAAAACCGACTCGGTCTCAGGAGGAACTACACACTAGTTTAATAATATGTACAAGTGAGGCTCGAAACATGACTGATTAGACATATAGCGGTAATCAAAGCCACACATGACGAAGGCTAGTGCATGAGTTTTAGATGCACATGTGTGTCCTTTCCCTTTTGACGTCGGTGTGAAGGAATAGGAAGCAACGCGGGGGCGATTGTGTCATGGTTGATGATGATGATCTGTTTAGTAATTTGGGAAGAACGCTATCACAACTGACCCTTTTTTATTGTGTTGTCTTTCTTATTTGGATTGCACCATGGGCAGATGTTGTCAAGATCAATGCTGACGCTGGATTAACTTTCCTCTATAAAGTCCTTTGAAATTCTTTAAACCAAACAGTCTCTAAGTTCTGATGACACGCACTACTATAATTGATCATGTAACACTATATGTCTCTATATACACCATCTTATATGACCACAAAATGAAGTATATATTTCTCTCATCTATGATATGATCCTAGCATTATCTCTCATCAGTCATCGTCGTCATCATCGTATAAGTAACACAAAGTCTAGTGTCCTATGAATTGGCATCGCTCAGACGAGACGGCGGGGTGGTAAGGCCTATCGTCGAGGCTATCGTTGCCACGGAAGCGATCCCCGGCATTGACGCCGACCTTACGACACCGCGGTCATGGCTGCTAGGTGGAGGTGATGACGGCGCAGAGGCTGAGGCTGAGCCCTGTCGCTGGAGCAACGCGTGCTGGGAGCTGCCGCCGGGGGTCCAGTTGCTGCCACCGGTCGGAATATGGTGGCTCAGCATGCCCGGTCTCGGAATGCCGCCGCCGCCCCGCATTGGCCGCAGCTCGATCTTGAGGTATGGCGGCAACCTCGGTGTCGTGGCATCATCGGAATGACCATGGCCATCGTCATCCTCGTCCTCGTAGTCGAGGGAGCACACAGTGCTGGTCTCCGTGCGGATGGTGGAATCGTCACCGCGCCGCTTCTTCCTCTTCTTCCTCGTGGCCTTGCCCCACCCGTGCATGGTTTCTCTGATCCTGTTGGGGATCAGGGCAGCCTTGTACTTTGATCCCATCTGTTGTCGTACCAGCAACAGTGTATTTAGCCATATTTTCATCGAGAAACAGCAAATGGGAACATGGAACATATGCATCCCCAAATGCGTAATGGTATCTTGATGATTCATTCAACTACTTTAAAACGTTGTTGTGGCATGGCATGTGAATAGACTGTTACCTGTGTGACAAGCGCATAAACAGGCAACGTACTGTAACTGCAGAGAAACTGTCCAGCAAACCTGAAATTATAGATTGTGGCTTACCATAATGACGAAAAACGAGAAAATTAATGGAACACAGAAACTAAGTATAACTTCTACGAACTGCTTACCCCAATACAAGGCGGCAGTAAACCAGTAGGTGGTTTTTGATGAAGCATGAATCATAACCAAATTGCCACTGCAGCAAAAAGATACAGCTATGTTAATTACCTCATACCACCTCTTAACTGAATTTCCCGTAAATACTGTTAGCAGCCAAGTAAGAAGTGGTACCCAGAACCAGAAGAAAGAAGCCAGCTCGAATGCATTCTGCAGAAATTATTAAACCACCACATGCATAAGTTTAAGTCGGCGCTTAATTTCTATCATTTGAGCACACATTAATAAGCATTGTAGGTTTACCTGGAAGAGAACAAAATGAATCAGCCACAGGAGAAACTTTGGTTTCTTGAACCAAAAGAGATCATCGCGTGGCTTTATCCTTGGTCCAAATGCAGTCAGCTTTGCACCCTCTGATGTTAAAATCGCTATTATATGCTGCAGTTTCGCACCGACTAGAAGAACAAGCTACGGAGCATTTGAATCCAGTTGAGACCATCAAAATTTGAGGTGAAACTACCTACATTGTCGAAAATATACAAGAAGCAGGTTGTGACTTACAGCAACAGGGAGGATGGCTATCCAAAAGTACAGGTTAGATCCTGCAACAAAATCGACATGTCTGACATTAGATAAAACGAGGAAACAGAAATATATCAGCTGTAGGAAGAAGAGTAGTTCACAGTTTACCATCAACATTAAATAGCATGAAAGCAACAACAAAGCCCCACAGTACTCCACTGCATCAAAGGATCAAGTTAGCTGATAAGGTTTCTCCAATGGGGAAAAAAACAGAGCACGGTTAACATTCATAAGCAGGCAAGCACGCAGACACACTAACCTCACTCCAACAATCTTCTCAAACTCCTCTTCCATTGAACGTATCATGTAAGTGTGGAAGTCGTATGTTGGTGGAAGATTGTGGTTCTGAAATTATTATTAAGTCAGACACGAGTGTGTATATCTTTCTCAAAAGGTATAAATTTTTTAAAAAAAAAATCAACAGAGTGTCGGCCTTTCAGGAAGAGCATTTCTACCAAAGATGGCCCAGGATAACTATCTTACCATTATGAAACCCTTGCGGAGGATAAGGTAGTCAGCTCGAACAACAGATTGACCAAATTGTGCGAGGAAGCAAAACTGTATAATGACACAACAAGAATCTTAGGTGATGGCTATAACAGTGAAAAAACAGTAGCTCTGTTACATGAAAGAAGAAATTTATGCCTAAGATGAGCAACAATAATTATTTTACTCAACATACCACCCACATGACAGCATTATTTTGACTCCAAAATCTGAATGAAGAGGATTTGGTAAGTGCTGGTGGTTGCCTTCTAGTTGCTGATGCATACGCAATCTCTGTTTTACAGGCAAATTAGAAGAGGAACCATCAGATGGAGGTTAAAGGCAACATGGCTAAGTATACAGTGGCACCAATAACTCCACGACAATGTTTGCTGCAGTTACAGAAGTAAAACCAAGGTGTATTTGATGCATCAGAATGTTTTTCCTGCCTAGATTTTCAAAACATTTGTTTAGGGAAATAAAACAAATAGGATCAGAAAAATTTATTTAGAGGAATTAACATGGTTGCAAAATTCAGACAAGATGAACTGCTAAAGCAAGCATAAAAGACATGCTTAAAATCTTCCTAACAAAACCATGTAACACATATTATCTCAGGATCTGTTTTTTCGATGGGACCATATAAGAAGCTAATACTGATTTCATTGTCCTCAATCGCTTCTGTTAAGTTACGCATTCTGAAATGCTTTTGTTTAAATTATGGTTTCTCACTTTTAGAAGCTCACAGATCTACTTCGCATAATGAAATTAGATGTGTTTCGGCATTGTATTATGTCCTTTGTTCTGAAAGATGAAGGGGTAAAGACAAGTACACTCACGGGAAAAAGATTCATGGTTATCTCTAAATGCTTCATCTTCCCATTTTCTCCATGTATGGACCTGCCAACATCCAAAGATTAGGCACGATATTCAGAACTTACCAATGCAGGATTATAGGATGCAGGAAGCAGCATCAATTTAACATTCATTCCCATCCAAATATAACAACCGAAGGTGGAAATACTAAGGCAAGAACCTTGAGTATGGCTAGCAACATCGTCAAGCAACTGTAGGTAACATGGGTTACTGCCATGACAAATATGAAGCGGTGGAGCTGCTCCAGACCCTCATGCGAAACAAACGACTCGAAGCCCTGCAACCAAAACGAGCTTCCACAATTACCGAAAGCGAAAGGATTCCCAAACAAGTTTATAGCCATTTCAAGGAAGCTTTCCAAACGCACCTCGTGGCAAGCCTGAACTTGATGGTACTGAGCCTTAAGGTTCCTCCTGAGAGAACGATGCAGGATAGCATCGATTACGTGGTTGCGCTTGCGGGTCAGGGCGTGCTCGGCGCTCAATGACTCCTCGACCTCCTCTTTGGTGCACGGGGAGAACCTGCTATTGTAGTACTTGGTGTCGATGCAGATACCGGAGATGATCCTCGACGTCGCCGCTAAAAGCAGGGATATGAAGCCGAGCAGCATCATTTCTACATCAAAACAGAGCAAGGCACCGTTTATTAGCCCTGTTACGCAGCAGTCGAAGAAGATAAATCAGAACAGGGGACAAACAGACAAACAACAGATTGATGGGTACGTACCTTCTTTCATCTTCTCCATTGCCTTGTAGAGCGGGTTCCGGTGAGTCTTCTTCAGCCACTGAACAGAGCACAAGAACAACATTGAGTCAGCCCATCCAGTGATAATGAGCAAATTGAGAATCGGATTAAAGCTTGCGCCGGCTGCAGAGCTGTTTTCAGCATATGATCTCTCATTGCAACGCTGCAGGGAACAACAAGGCTGCACCAGAAAAGCTTACGAGATCGTGCAAAACCTTTTTGCCCATTTGTGTTTTAAAATCGAGTAATTTTTGTTTGGGATTCAGTGTGCACGGAGTACAGTAGTAGGAAAAGTAATACTACAGGGATTTTGTGCCCTTTTTCTAGAAGAAAGTAAGTGAAGGACGAAATTCCGTAGCGGAGAAAAAAAATGAGCCGTTTGGGTTGTTATTCGGAATGGTTCGGACCAACTGTTTGGTGTTTGGTGGAAAAGGGAAGAACAGGACAGGAAAATATTGCAGGCAGAGAGAGAGAGAGAGTGGGGGTTACTGACGTTGCTGAGGCGGTGGATGGAGCGCTCGACGATGAGGGAGGCGGCGACGAGGAGGGTGAGCACGGTGGCGACGGACCAGGTGGGGGTCAGCGCCAGCGACCGCATCTCCCCCGTCCCGCCCCCCGCGCCGGCGCCCTCGCCGCCGGCCATCTTGCTCCCACCTTCTTCTGTACCGCGCGAGCGTACGTACCCAAGACCAACACCGACACCGGAGAGACAGGCAGACGGACGCCTCCTATTCCTCTGCCAGACCCGGCGCGCGCCGCCGCATTGCTCAGTGCTCACCAGTCAGGGAGGGGCCGGGGCGCAACGGCTACGCGGCGCATCGCGTCGCCGGCCGGCCTCCGACGGGGAGCTCCGGGAGCGAGAAAGGGGATAGGGATCTTGGAGGAGGAGCAGCAATACGATGCCCACCTTGTTCTTGCTGTCTCGGTCGTGGCGACCACGCGGCCTATATTTAGGCTGTCGCTCGCTTCTCCCCAATGGCGCCGCGGACGGCAGGAGGAGAAGAAGAAGAAGACCAACGGTGGAGACGGAATGCAGAGCAGGAGCAGGAGCGGATCGATTTCCTTCGGATGCTCGGCTCAGAGCTTGGCTAGGAAGGGAGCTGGTCGACGGACGGGCCGAGGCAGGAGGATGACGGCAACGGCTGGCATCAAGGGTGAGCGCGGGGGGAAGAAGAAGCAGAAGGGAGGTGGAGAAACAACAAAATGCTCCACAGGAAGGAGAAGAAGAAGAAGGTGCCAGCAGATTGAAAGGGGATCTCAACTGTCACCTATTGTACTATACTACACTAATCTTTCTTCTTCTCTAGTCTTGTCATCTCGCTCGCTCGGTCGCATGGGGATGGAATGAATCATTAGCTGCTCATTGGAGTTAAACTAAACAAATGGGATGATGCGGGGGTGGAAGAAGATTCGGGGGTGGGGCTCTGCTTCCTTCCTCGCTGCTTCTGCAAGTACAGGGAGCTCTGACAGGAGCACGAGGGAGGGCGGGGAGGCTGGCAGGCACATGACTGGCTCGACGCGAGCTACGTAGACGCTGACGTGTCACGGCTGCCACGTGGGGCCGGCGCGGGGGTGGGCTCCGAGGGGTCAGTGTCACTGCTCCATGTGCTGATTGACACAGGATACGTGCGTGTCCGGTGTAGCGGTTGGAGAATTAATTAAACCCTTTCTCTCCCGCTTAAACGAAAGGCGTTGTGCTACCCCACACACACACCCCCCCACCCCACCCCACCCCACCCCCGACCGGCCTAGGCCTATGTGTACGTGCTCCGGGAAATTGGACCGGATTTGATGCGCTAAACAAACAACCCATGAATCCGCAAAAAAAAAAAAAAAAAAAACCCATGAAAACGCATGGTCAACTACTCAAGTTCTGGCGAACATATTTTTTTGAGGGGAACATATCTAGTTGGATGGTTAGGATGACCATGGTATCATTAGCTTATCATGATTTAAATTATATTACTTGCATTTATTTTTAAATTTATTTCAGTATTTTCGACGATGCACATTCAGCGTAAGAAAACGTTTTCGTCATTGATAACGAGGTGCCTATAATGATTTCGTAAATTTTAAGATGATACGCGTTTGTCGTGTATTAAGTACTTACCTCCCGGACCAGACCAGATGCAATCAAAACAAATATACTGCTTGCGCAAAAATCCTACAAAAAATTTGAATTCATTTACGCATGGTCATGTTTACCGGCAAAAAGGAAAAAGAAAACATTAACCGTAGAACACGCATGATGCATCATTTTCAGGCATCTCTCGCCTAGCATCATAGTACGAATCAACTATAGTAGTTAGGCATCCCGCAAAAAAAAACTATAGTAGTTAGGCGCTGGGGGCGTTGACCGTGACCGCGAGTGAGTGATTTTACAAATTGCTGTTCCAGTGCAGTCCTCACATGCACCGTGAGTGAAAGTGAAACACAGCCCCTGGTACTGGTACTGGGTAGCAGTAGCGAAACCGGTGAAAGACGAGACCTCGGCATACAAAAAGAATCCGTGCGCCCATGCATGCATGCATCGCCCCAGAGAATCGAGCGCGCATGTGCATGAAGATGAACCCACTCACCATCTGCCTACGATTTCGATTTTGATTTTGTAGGGCATGTGCTCGCGTCGCGTGGATCCGTTGGCGCCGCTCGCACGGGCAAACTTGAATGCCACCATCGCATATCCACCGGAATCAACCAGCACAGTGCCCATTAATCCCTGCCTGTGCCTGTGCCTGGGGCCACCACCCCGTGTCCCTCCAACCTCTTCGCAAGCACGGCTCGATTCCAGCTGCTTGGATGCATATATCTTCCAATGTAACACTTCAGAGCAAACTTCAACCACTCGACCTAACCCGATGCCTATTTTATCCGCGTTTTATCCATTTGAATAGACTTATTCGTCCTTCTTTATAAATGGGTCGGTCGTACGTTCAACGAGACGATTCATTTTTCGTCCGCACACAGTTTTAAATGCTAAAATGACCCGTTGTCATTGTCATGTCAGCTACCATGCCTGCTCAAGAGTTCACGTCGACTATATACTAGCCTACAAAAAAATACGCAGTTTTCAAGCTAGACGCACTTGCTAGCAAGCCGGCACACAAAATAAAAATGTAATTGCCGTGGATATAAGTCTGACAGTAGATATGTAGGGTACGAAAGGATGGGCAGAGCCTTAGCTACGGCGAGGTTGTATGAGTTCAGGCCCCTCAGCTGTGGAGGTAATAGCCCTACGTCTCAGTGCTCTGGGAGCTTGTTGTCGAATGGAATATGGAATACAATGAGTTGCTAACCCTTGCACCAGAGGGGGAGGGTGGCTTATATAGAGTGCTCTGCCCTCCACAACGGTTCGGTGCACAGGGGTGGAGTAGTGGCGAATAAATGCATACGTTACAGGTAACGTACGTCTTAAATGCTAATAAAGGCACATGGAAACGTATGACCGTTTCCCTCCAGGGAGGTTACGATGCATATAGTGGAATCCAGTCGGTTAGTTTGATAAACTCCAAATGCTAATCTCCGATTGGATGGTCGAGGATTTGTTACCGACTGGATGAAGGGAACTCCTTAATTTGGTCGGTACTGACTAAGGGCCTTGTCCTTTATGAGGAGGTAGTCCTTGAGTTGGACCTACAGGGCAGACCTATGACCCTACCCTAGGACTATAACCCCATCATTAGTCCCCGAATGGATTGGGGATGGAACGACGAAGCGATGCTTGAAGTTTGGATCCGACTGGAACGGATGTGACTTTGGCGTTGCTTGCCTCGATCCATTTTATCTTTTCTGACTAACGATCCGAGTGGAAGTATTTATGGAACAAACTGTCGGAAACCGAGTACTTCCAGGGTATCTCCTGACGTGACCAGTCAACTGACAGCGGCGGATTTTCCGGGATCCTTAAATTTCGGTTACCGCGCGCTCAGCGGGGATGACGACATCGCGCTCGAGTAGCGCCTGACGCCTTGATTCTCGCGCCTTCATCTTCTCCACTGATATCGCCGCGGTTGGTCGGGAGATAAGGTTTCGAGGCCACCTGCCAGTGACGCAGTCGAAACCTTACTTAAACCTCAGCGGCGAGGGTTTTCTCGTTACGCTCGCCGGATCTCTTGCCTTTGCTTGCTCCGCTCCTCTCGCCTCCTCTCGCGCACCCAAGCTCCTTCCGTTTCCTTCTCCTCCGCGGACCCACAGCTTCCGCCATGACCAAGGGTCAGACTAGCAAGCTGGAGGCGAAGAAGAAGAAGGAGAAGGCGGCGGCTCCTGCTCAGCGGCGACAGCGAGCGCTACCGGCGGGGTGGATCCAGGGGGACTTCCTCCCCTCCACGGTGACGGAAGGGGATCTGCTGGAGCTGGTGGAGCACGGGATGATCGTGCACAAGTCGTGGAGGTTGTCGGCGGAGGGTGAGATCGAGCCGGTGCCCCGGGAGGGGGAGCGCGTCCTGCTGCTCAGCCACGTGTATCGAGGTTTCTCCCTGCCCCCACATCCTTTCTTCAAGGGCATAATGAACCACTTCGGGGCGCAGCTTCACCACTTTCCCCCGAATGCTATAGCTCATCTCTCTGCTTTCATAGTCCTGTGCGAGTGCTTCATCGGCTGTCCCCCCATTGGGTGCTTTTCAAACATATTTTCTCTGCTAGATCCCAAACTATCAAACGACTTCACCAGTCGGATGATAAGACACACCTTCTCCAGCTCTGCGGAGGCTTAGGTTTCCAGAAGAAGAGTAGAAGTAGTTATCCTGCTCTTCAGCTGAGCGAGTCGGTTAGCAACTGGCAGTCGACATGGTTCTACTGCCAGGACGTTGCTTGCCCGAATGCCATGACAGGATTGCCTCCTTTTAGCTTAGATCGACCCGTTCCGCCTAAGCAGCTTGCGCTCACGAAGGCGGAGAAGATCGATATCCAGCCTCTGGTCGACGCACTCGTAGATGTCGTTAGAAGGGGAGTCACCGGCATAGATTTGCTGGAGGTTTTCCTTGGTCGGCGCATCCAACCACTGCAGGCTCGCGACCACGCCATGTGGCACTACACGGGGCCCGAAGACTCCACTCGGACCAACGTCTTGGGCGTGACCGAGGAGAAGGTGGCGTCGTGGGTGCTCCAGATCACAGGCGCCTGCGAGAACCCCAGAGGGTCCCGGCGAGTGAGGGCTTTCTGCGCGGACAACCCTCCTCCGAACGAGGTGAGTACCACTTGTCGAGTGCACGTAACTGTCTTAGTTTTATCGCTTTCTTGAATCTCTGTCTGACGCCTGATGTCGCCGACTGTATTTTATGCAGAAGTGGACCAACTGGTTCTCCCCTGTCTCGAACGGGAACCCGGCCGAGGAGGAGGAGGAGGGCAGCCAGGGGGGGCAGCATGGAGAGCGTCGAGTACGTCTCCGACAGTGGGGAAACGGAGGAAGAGTCTAGTGAAGAGGAGAAGGAAGACGAAGAGCAGGACTCGCCACCCCCACCGCCAGAGCATCGAACCAAGCGCCGACATGAACCTGCAGCTCTCTCGGCCCTTCCAGCATCCTCGAGTGCTCCGCCAACTTGTAATGCCCCAAGTGTAGGACTTTCCCTTTTTGTAACCTTCCATGTGGGACCACCTTGACTTTGTCATGAGAGTTTCTATGCATGTATGAATTCATGTGTCACCTTCTATTCTTCTTTTGCATGATTGCATCCATGCCATACCATCCTTGCCATACCTTATGATTCTATGTCATGTTTTGATTGCATGTGATCTTGCTAGGTGTGATGTTGTGGTATTGTAATATCTTGTGTGATGCATGTGATGTTGGAGTGTGATGTGTAGGAGTGAGTGCTATGTAATTTCAAAGTTCCTTGCTATTTCAAACCCTTTTCCTTTCCTTTTATCTCATGTTCAAAATTCCATCTTCCCAAAAGTTGTTCTAAAATGTCTTGTGTTTAGGGATTAAAGTGAGTGTGTAGTTATGCTAGTTTGGTGATTTTTGAGAGTGATTTTATACAGGTGGCAATGACACAAAACAGCAAACTTAATGCTGTTTTGTAAAATATTTGCCTACTCTAAAAATCTTGTTCTTATTTTTTTAATTTAGGTCATATTTTTCTATGACCAGGGGATTTTTCCTTTTAAGTTTATTCCCACCAGATTATTTGTTTTATTTCTTTTCCTTCTTGGTTTTTCTTTTATTCGGGAAAGGCCACTGGGGCCTTTCTTATAGTGGTCGCCTGTGGGCTTCCTTCCACTTTGCTGGCCCATCTGCTCTTCCTCCCGGCGCTAGGAGCCCACGCCAGCGGCCTCCTTCCCTCCTTCTGACGCCGTTTCCTCCCCGTGCGAGCTGTCCGTCAGGCGCCAGAGAGAACACGCGCGACGCCGTGAGGTCTCATGGACGTCGAGGTCCTCCCTTTTTAAGCGCGTTGGCGTCCGTGCCTCCCTCCCCTCGCCTAGGGTTCCTCCATTCCCTCCTGCCGCCGCCACCTCTCTTCCTTCCCTTCTCTCTTCTCCCGTCGGCAGGTGAGACTCTGTAGGGTTAGACCGAGAGTGAGCAGCTCCCCGCCGGCGACCGTCGCGCCCCCGCCTCTGTTCGCCGCCGTCGCCATGTCCGGGAGCTCCAGCTGGATCCCCGCGATCAATTCCCGGCGCTAGGAGCCCCGGGGATCGACCACACCGACGACCCCGATCCCGTCAAGGACGTGCCCGCGGTGTCTTCCACCTCTCCTTCGGTTCTGCAGATCAGGAACTTCTTCGTCGACGGCCTTCTTCCCCTCCGGCGCTCCTCCTTCCCGATCGGCGCCCCCTCTTCTCCCCAAGGTGAGGATCATCGCCCCCTTGCCTCCTCCTCCTTGGTTCGGTCAAGATCCGAAGTAGGGTTCTTTGTTTCTTCTCTGTTGCCGTTCGTCAGAGAGTAGCGAGTTGTGCGGTGCGTAGCATGGTGTGGTAGGCGTGTTGCTGTTGTTTGGTAGTGGTAGGAGCAGGAGCTCGCCTCCATCCGGCGCGATGAGCCATTGCGGCAGCAGGGCGTGCGCCTTCTTCTCTGTTGCCAGGCTTCTGTCCGGCAGGACCCAAGGCAGCAGGTGTTTGCGTGTGTATCTCTTTTTCAGAGCGACAGGTAGGCTCGTAGCAGTAGCAGTGGATCTCCCCCTCGTGCCAGCAGCGCCGCGGACGGGGTGCTTCCCCGTCGACGTTGGAGTGAGCAGTTGGATCTGCGTATGTTGCCTGATGTGTCTCTGTTGAGTAGGGTAGATCAGAGGGCAGATCAGTTCGGGAGAATCCCTTCATTTTCTTTTCTTGCGCGTACTAGTTCAGAAGCCGTGCCGTAGTCCAGTGGTAGTGGTGCTGTGAGCCTGATGAGTAGGGTGTGGGTTCGATTCCCCCCCCCCCTCGGCGCTATTTGTTTTTTTTTTTCTGTTTTTCCCGCGCAGGAGCATCAGGGATATGATACCCTGTTCTCTTCCCCTATCCTGTCGACATAGTGATAGTGGTGTAGTGGCTAGGTGGTGCTGCTGTGTACCAGGAGGTACTGGGTTCGATTCCCAGGAGGCCCTGTTTCTTTTTTTTGTTGTCTTTTCTTTTCTGCCTATTTTTATTCTGTTTTTCTAACTCTTAGACATAGTGGTGTTTTAGTTCTTTTCCTACTAGTATAGTTAGGGCAGATTTCTTTGTGTGTGTGTTTTGCACACTAGTGAGTGGTAGATGATGTTGCTAGCCTTGTGAAACCTATGATGATGGAACCTTTGTGGTGTGAAGTTAACCTTGATAGGAGTTGGTGCTAGTTGTTTTGCTACTTGTAAGTGTTGTGCTTTAAGGTGTGAAAGTTTGCACTAGTGAAGCATGTATAGCCACATCTTTTGAGCTTTAGTGTGGGCTAAGTTGTTCTTGTAGCTTTAATTGCTTGTATAGATTTAGTGGGGTGTGGATGCCTCCCCCTCACCACATGTATTTGGTGTGTATGTGATGCACTAGGTGGCTAGCTATGAAAGCATGTGTAGGTGGAGCTTACTAGTTAAGCATGGGTAGATTCTTGTGGGGGTTGCACCTTGAGGGTGACATGATTCCTAGGGTGTTCCTTGTGGTGCATGTGAGAGTGTGTACCATCACATGCCCATATGTGAGGGTGTGCAAACTCTCTTGTAGCATAGAAGTTATATTTTGTTGTGCTTGATGCTAGTGATAATGTGGTATATGTGTTGGTGTTGTTGATGTGCATGACACAAACATGGGGTTCAAACCCCCATGTCAGTTTGTCATTGTGCACATGAAACTCAACCTATGTAATTGTCATCTTAGAAGAATACCTTGTGGAGTTGCATTTGCAGTTTTGTTGAGAGTTTGGTCCTTGATTCCATGGTATAGATGGAGCCCAAGGGCATGGGTTTTTGTGTGTTAATAGTAGGGGTTTGTGCTCAACACCATAGTGGTGTCAATTACCTCTTGGTGACATGTGTGTGCAAACTATGCCTAGACAAAGTGGGCATGTGGCTGGAAAAATTCCAGATTTTTGAACTCTGAAAATTTCACTAAGTCTGGGATTCTGGAAACATTTTCTTCCCCTGTAGATGAGGATGTGCTGGTCATTCTGTTCAGATCTGGCCTTAGTTCAGTGATAGTATTTTGAACCTGATATGTTTGTGAAGCTTCCTGTAAATTTTCAAGTCATTTGGAGTCCAGCAGGTTGTGTTTTGATTGCTGTCAAAAAGCTTCAGAACAGAAACAGAAACTCAGGTGCAGGAATTTTCACTAAGTCCCTGAGATCTGATGGTTTTGGGAAAGTTTGTGGCCTTGTATCTTCTAGAGTTTAATTCCTTTTGCTGTGATTCTTGCTGGTGCTTGTAGTGTTCTTGGTTGGCAACAGCCACATATATTATTTGTCATGTTTGAAGACCTGTAGCTATGTTGCATGTTGCTCTCAAACAGCTAAGATGCAGATTCTGGCAGATTATGTAGTTTTGCCATTTTGTTCAAAGTTTGTGCTTAATTGATGTTGTGGTGTTCTACCTTGCTCCATTTCATTCATGTTGGGTTATTACATGTCTTGGCAACCTGGGAATACTAGATTTGTGCCAATTGTGTGTGTGGTGTTGAATCTTTCACGTAGAGCTTCATATCGTGTTTCGTTGATTCCCGTTGATCCGTAGCTCCGTTTGCAATGTTCTTTATATGGTTTTGCACCGTTTTCATGAGCTGCATCTGTTCATGTCATTCTCATGCATGTCAAAATAGTTTAGTGCAAGTTCTGTCCAGAAACTTGCTGTAGTTTATTTTGCTTGTGCTAGTGATAGAAATAGTGGTGCATGCTCAACTTTCATCTCATGCATCATGTGATTGTTGCATTTTGTGGTGCTGCTGTTCATTGGCTGTTATTCTTATGTTGGGTAGCACCGGGAGCGGAGAACGAATACGTGGAGTCAGGAGAGTACGTGCAGAACGATCCAGAACCATTCCAAGCTGAGGATATCACAGGCAAGATGATATGACCTTGATTCCATCTCTAGACTTGTTATGTTAGTTTCGATTCCATGTCATATTGCTCGCTGCCTACCACTGAAATTAAATTGCCTCTTCATATGCCATGAGCCTAAACACCGTACTCTTTCCTAGCAAACTTGTATGGCTAGGTAGGCTTGCTCAGCTACTAATGTTAGCATTGTTAGTTGCAGGTGTTTTAAACTCATGTGATGACATGAGCTTGATATCATTATATCAAATTCTGTTGTTTATTTAATGCACCTATATACTTGGTAAATGACGGGAGGCCTAGCCTTTTGCCGGGTGCTTCGTTCCGTTATTGCCGCCTTAGTTACCGGTTACCGGTGTTTGATTCCATAATGATCGCTCCTAACACGTTCGGGGTTGTTATGGGGACCCCCTTGATAAATCGCGTAGTGCTAAGGCTTGTCCGACAGGACCCAACTTTGGTGTTAATTTGCTAATCACTTAATAATAATCTGCATAGGGAGTAGCTACCCCGAGGTTTCTTAATCAACAACCCGGGCCAGTGCTCCTCATGAGTGTTGGTCCAAACTGGTCTGCCTGCGGGGCCACCACAAGGAAACTTGAGGTTTGGTACCTGTAGCTAGTTCCATCCGGCGTGTCCTGAGACTGAGATACGCGGCTCTTATCGGGGTCGTCGACACGTCGGGAGGTCCTGCTAGCCTTGTCTTACCTTAGCGGTATATCTTGCGTATAGGAATCCTAGTGAAGCTTTGGTTTCACCCAGAGTTGAGGTTTTCCTCTAAGGAATCCGACGAGATCACGAGCTTCGTGATAGAGGATGCCTTTAAGGCCTGTGTTCGTTTGTGATGGACTAGTTGGAGCATCCCTGCAGGGTTTAATCTTTCGGAAAGCCGTGCCCGCGGTTATGTGGCAACTTGGAATATTTTGTTAACATCCGGTATTAGAGAACTTAAACATAAACTAATAAAACTGCCAACTGAGTGTGTAACCGTGACTGTCCCTTCAAAGATCTCTCTTCGCTCGGGAACACGGTGGGGTTATGAATGCCGTAGGTAGGTGTTCAGGATCACTTTCTGATCAAGTAATCCCGACCGTTAGCGTAGACCACCTTCACTTCTCTTTTGCGTAAGTTAGCCACGTATTCAATCATAGGATGCAGCATCCTGTAACACTTCATCCCTTCCTTACCCAATAACATGACTAGTTCTGGCACCAAGGTCTTAGATTGCTGAGTCCCCGTGGCTCACGGATTCCTCCGAAACTCCCAGCAGGTACAGGTACCCCAGAGGCAGATGATCCCGACGGCACCTAGCTGGCGTGGCAGTACGACGAGGAGACAGACCGCCTTTACGTGAACTATCCAGAGGACTGAGCCGTGGTCGTGATCGTGGGCCTGCAGCGGGTAGCATAGCATTTTCCTTGTTTTGTAGTCCGTACCGGAACTACCTTGTTTGTATCTGCGTTGTACTCTGTATTATTAATAAGAAGACAGTTGAATCCCAAATTGTCTACTTGTAATTATTATTTTGTGCTATGTTTACTTGCTTGCGAAATGCTTAGATGCGCTTCTTTCCTATCCGGGGGCCTCGACCCCCAGATCGGAAAGGACCGCATCTTGGTCGTTACACAACTGCTCCTACGGTTCTGAGTGCCCCGTCAACTGTTCCCAAGGGTCCGAGTGCTCGGAGCACCAAGAGGACCAGGGACGCTGCTACCGAACTTGCGGGTCAGCCTTCCAAGGTGGCCAAACCGAGCGGATCTAAACCTCGGAAGGCTTTGTCGCGGATGAGGGTCACCGTTCCCGTCACCTCAATGTAAGTGTATTGTTCTTCTAACTTCTTCTGATATTCGATTGGACTCCTGTTTACTGGTCGAATGAATTTCACTCGACAGAGTTGCTACCTCTGCCACCTCTCCGGCACGCCAGGGGGATGACCCCATGGATATGGACAACGTCGTCTCGTCCCAGTCAGGTGCGTCGTAGTGATTCCGAGAGTTCACATTAGCCTCTTTCTTTTTCTGAGATCTCACGCCGTTCGGTCTGGCTTTCTTCAGGGGTGATTTATGTGGATGATGGTGACCAGGAGAGATCCGAGCAAGCTGCGGTGCCTGTCCTTGAGGCTGTTCCGCCAGCTACTGCTCTCGCCGCGGACGTGCCGCCGACTGAAACGGCGCTGGTTGCTGCTGAACCGACTGGAGCGGGCCTTGGGATGCCCAAGGAGCCTCCAACGATGCCAGGCTCGTCGAATGTTGAGTTCAACGTCCAGCGCCTCCTGGAGGATCAGGTGGGAGCGGCCAAGAGGGCCATGGTGCAGGCGGAGCTGATGGCGGGAGAAGCCAAGAAAGCGTACGACTCCATCGCATGCCTGTACCAGCGAAGCTTGGAGCTGCGGGACGATATCCGAGTAAGTGGGCTAGTAAGTATTTACTTTTCTCTTGTAACCCACTGGGTGTGCTCGGATACCGTATGATTTTTGCAATGGGTTCACTCTGAGTGAACCCAGTGGGTGTAGTCCCCGAGACTTCTGTCGAGTGCTTGCACCGGCAGTTGTCTTTATGCATATTGTCTTTGACTTGATCAGATCCGTAAATAATCTGGTCGAATGCTAACAGTTGAGGCACTCAGAGTGCACCTACTGTAAGAGTCCCCGAGAGTAATTTTACTCAGGTCGGGTAGTATTAGCCTCTTAGGCGTAGGTGTTGTCATGTATCTCAATAGGGCGGACCTGTTTGAGTTTCATGCCAGTAGGGTCACTCTCAGTGAACCCACTGGGTGTAGTCCCCGAGACCGCTGTCGACTGCTTGCGTCGGCAGGGGTCTGAAGAACTTAGACTTTTTATTGTTGGATTTGTCTGATCGTCTCTTGGTGTTGGCTGGCAGAAAACTTGTGAGATGGGGACAGCATACGAGACTCTTAGGGCTGAAAAGGTTCAGTTTGCTGGTGAGCTGGATGCGGCACTGGTTGCAATGGCTGTTATGGAGGACGTTCTGGCGGAACGAGAGAAGTCGTTGGAGCAGGCCCGTGAAGCAAACAAGGCATTGACTGCTGAAATTGAGAGGATGAAAACGCATAGGTCCGAGCCGATGGGACAAATGAAGGTGTTGAACAGGCGGTGTATAGCGCAGGAAAAATATGTCAGTGACTGGGCCCGGCAGATGACAACGCTTCTCGGTGGTAAGTACTGTTGTCCGAGTGCTTGTGGTATTTCCATTTCACTCGGCGCTTATTGTTTGCTTGTCCTGTCTTTGCAGATTTTTGCATGGACGTTGAGGCTGAAGCAGCTGACGTCGAGCGATCGATACTTGAGAACACTCCACTCGGCGAGGACGCCAATCGAGATCTGCTCCGAGCGGACATTCGCGTGGGCAAAGTTGGTCCTTTCATCGGTCGACTGAGAGAAGTCGTCGCCCGGATCGACAAGAAGCTTTGGCCTGAAGATGAGTCGCGGCATGAGATGGAAAGCTTGATGACTCGACTGGAGGAGGTCCCAAACCGAGTGCAGTCATGGAAGAAGTCTGCGGCTCGCTGTGGTGCAGACGTTGCTCTGTCCCTGGTCCGAGTGCATTGCAAGGAGGTGCGCGAAGAGAAGCTGAAAGCGTTGAAGGTCGCCAACACGAAGAAACTTCGATTCGAAGACTTCATGGAAACCTTCCTTGAGAGTGGCACCCGCATCGCCGACGGGATCGACCTGGACACATTCGTGGAGCCCTCCAGTCCTAGCGCCAATCCGGACGACGCTTAAGAAAACTTTTACCTCGGTATGCCGAGTGTTGGTTGTAAGAAACCTTGGCCACTTCTGTTGACCGTCACATTCTTGCTTCGGTGCGGGTAAGCTTGATCCGCACCGAGTCAACTATCTTTAGGTGAACTTCGAATTTGAATCAAATCGTTTGCTCTTCTGTTGGAATTTTGGCTCGAGTTTTTGTTTGGCGTTTCTTGGTGAAGCCAATGGCAAACATGCGGAGCATGTAAGTGTCAGTTGCCTTGACATCTGCATGAGCCTCTCTGAGGGTCTGCGGAGTCTCCGAGTGGATCTGTAGGATACACTCGAAGGTAATAGAATACTTAGGCGACTCATGATCGCGGTAAGTTGTCGAGTGCGACAGACAAGCCGCACTCGAAGCGAGTTGGAATTCATGTAATTGTCAGTGGTCTTGACATCCAAATGAGCCTCAATGAGTGTCTGCTGAGTCTCCGAGTGGATCTGTAGGGTACACTCGAAGGCAATAGAGTACTTAGGCGATTCATGATCGCGGCTAAGTCGTCGAGTGCGTCGGACAGGCCTCACTCGGAGCGAGTTGGTACTCATGTAATTGTCAGTGGTCTTGACATCCACATGAGCCTCAATGAGGGTCTGCTACTCATGTAATTGTCAGTGGTCTTGACATCCACATGAGCCTCAATGAGTGTCTGCTGAGTCCCCGAGTGTATCTGTGGGATACAGTCGCAGGAAGCTTTGTACTGAGGCGATTCTTGATCGCAGCTAAGTCCCCGAGTGCGATGTTTAGTGCACACACGGAGAAAGTTAGTACTTAGGCGATTTTTGATCGCACCTAAGTCCCCGAGTGCGACGTTTAGTGCACACACGGAGAAAGTTAGTACTTAGGCGATTCTTGATCGCAGCTAAGTCCCCGAGTGCGACGTTTAGTGCACATACGGAGAAAGTTAGTACTTAGGCGATTCTTGATCGCAGCTAAGTCCCCGAGTGCGACGTTTAGTGCACACACGGAGAAAGTTAGTACTTAGGCGATTCTTGATCGCATCTAAGTCCCCGAGTGCGACGTTTAGTGCACACACGGAGAAAGTTAGTACTTAGGCGATTCTTGATCGCAGCTAAGTCCCCGAGTACGACGTTTAGTGCACACACGGAGAAGGTTAGTACTTAGGCGATTCTTGATCGCAGCTCAATCCCCGAGTGCGACGTTTAGTGCACACACGGAGAAGGTTAGTACTTAGGCGATTCTTGATCGCAGCTAAGTCCCCGAGTGCGACGTTTAGTGCACACACGGAGAAAGTTAGTACTTAGGCGATTCTTGATCGCAGCTAAGTCCCCGAGTGCGACGTTTAGTGCACACACGGAGAAAGTTAGTACTTAGGCGATTCTTGATCGCAGTTAAGTCCCCGAGTGCGACGTTTAGTGCACACACGGAGAAGGTTAGTACTTAGGCGATTCTTGATCGCAGCTAAGTCCCCGAGTGCGACGTTTAGTGCACACACAGAGAAGGTTAGTACTTAGGTGATTCTTGATCGCAGCTAAGTCCCCGAGTGCGACGTTTAGTGCACACACGGAGAAGGTTAGTACTTAGGCGATTCTTGATCGCAGCTAAGTCCCCGAGTGCGATGTTTAGTGCAAACTCGAAGAAAGTCGGTACTTAGGCGATTCTTGATCGCAGCTAAGTCCCCGAGTGCGACGTTTAGTGCACACTCAGAGAAAATCAGTACTTAGGCGATTCTGGATCGCAGCTAAGTTTTTTTTAGACCGGAGTCTGCGACCGCGGAAGAATTTTGAATCTGCAAAAGCTCAATCTGCTTTATATTATTTCACCAATACTTGTTCTTTACATTGCTTCAGTCGACGGTCACGTGTAGAAGCGCTTCAGGAGATCTCCGTTCCATGCTCGCGGCTCGTCTGTCTTCCTGTCGATGTTGTAGAGTCTGTATGCTCCGTTGTTCAGCACCTTGGAGACGATGAAGGGTCCTTCCCAGACAGGTGCCAACTTGTGAGGTCTTTGCTGATCCACACGGAGCACCAGGTCACCTGCTTGGAACGTGCGACTCCTGACGTGGCGTGCGTGAAAGCGCCGCAGATCTTGTTGATAAATGGTTGAGCGAGTCAGCGCCATCTCGCGCTCCTCCTCTAGAAGGTCCACTCCGTCTTGCCTCCCTTGTTGTGCTTCAGCTTTGGAGAAGAATTCGACTCGTGGAACATTGTGAAGCAAGTCACTCGGAATGACTGCTTCTGCTCCGTAAACGAGGAAGAACGGTGATCGCCCTGTAGATCTGTTTGGGGTTGTGCGGAGACCCCAAAGCACTGAAGGTAGCTCGGTGACCCATGCGCCAGCGGCATGTCCCACCTCTCGCAGGAGTCGGGGCTTCATACCTTGCAGAATAAGTCCATTCGCCCGCTCTGCTTGTCCGTTTGATTGAGGATGCGCCACGGATGCAAAATCCACTCGGATACATTGGCTTGCACAGAAACTTTTGAATCTGTCCGAGTCAAAGTTTGTTCCGTTGTCCGTGATTATGCTGTGGGGTACCCCGAATCTGGAGATGATGTCTCTGACAAACTTGATGGCTGTAAGGGCATCGAGCCTCTTGAATCAATCCATTTTGTGAACTTGTCGACTGCCACCAACAGATGTGTGTACCCTCCTTGGCCTGTCCTGAATGGACCGACTGTATCTAATCCCCATACTGCAAATGGCCACACAAGAGGGATTGTCTTCAACGCAGATGTTGGCTTGTGGGACTTGTTGGAGTAGAACTGACAGCCTTCACATCTGTCGACCATATCTTTGGCCATTTCGTTCGCCTGTAGCCAGAAGAAGCCAGCTCTGAATGCTTTGGCGACGATTGCAATCGAAGAGGCGTGATGACCGCAGGTCCCGAGTGAATTTCTTCCAGTATTAACTGTCCCTCCTCTGGGGAGATGCATCATTGAAGAACGCCTGAAACACTTTCCTTGTACAACTGGCCATCAATGACAGTGAACGACTTCGACCTGTGGACTATCTGTCTGGCTTGGACTTCGTCTTCTGGTAATTCCTGCCTCAGGATATATGCAATGATCGGCACAGTCCAATCGGGGATGACGGCAAGAATCTCCATGACCAGATCAACCACAGCAGGTATGTCGACTTCAGTCGGATCTGTTGAGCTCTTTGGTTGTACTGGCTCCTCTGTGAAAGGATCTTCTTTAACTGAAGGAAGGTGGAGGTGCTCGAGGCAGACGTCACTCGGGACTGGTCTCCGAGTGGACCTGAGTTTTGCCAACTCATCAACTGCTTGGTTCTTCAGTCGCGGAACATGGTGGAGCTCTAGACCTTCAAACTTCTTCTCGAGCTTCCTCACTGCATTACAGTATGTGGTCATGGTGGGGTTCCTGACGTCCCACTCTTTCATCACTTGATTAACCACCAAATCCGAATCGCCATAGACCATCAGGCGACGGACGCCGAGTGCGATGGCCATGCGCAATCCATAAAGGAGAACTTCATACTGTGCCTCATTGTTGGAGGAATCAAAGTGTATCTGCAGCACATACTTGAGTTTGTCGCCCTTTGACGTACGATCACAACGCCAGCGCCGGAGCCATTCAACATCTTGGACCCATCGAAGAACATTGTCCATTGAGCCGAGTAGATGTGGGTCGGTTGCTGTTGTTCTACCCATTCTGCTATCAAGTCAGCCAAAGCTTGAGACTTTATAGCCTTCTTGGCCTCGAACTTGATATCGCAGTACAACATCTCCATTGCCCACTTCGCCACTCGGCCTGATGCGTCCCGATTGTGGAGGATTTCTGACAACGGAGCATCAGAAACAACAGACACCGAGTGGTCTTGGAAATAATGGGCCACCTTCTTCGCAGTCATGTAAATCTCGTAGATAAGTTTTTGATAGTGGGGATACCTCTTCTTGGAAGGAGTCAGGACTTCGGAGACGTAATACACTGGCCGCTGAAATTTGTATGCTTTGCCTTCTTCTTCTCGTTCGACTCTAAGAACAGTGCTGACGACATGATTTGTAGCCGCGATGTACAGAAGAAGGGGCTCTTTACTGAGCGGAGCAGTAAGAACCGGCTGGGTGGAAAGTAGGACTTTGAGGTCGTCGAATGCGACTTGGGCTTCATCTGTCCACTCGAAAGTATCTGATTTCTTCATGAGTCGGTACAGAGGAAGTGCTTTCTCGCCGAGTCGACTGATAAACCTGCTCAAAGCCGCTAGGCAACCTGTGAGTCGTTGAACATCGTGTATTCTGACCGGCCTCTCCATTCGGACGATGGTCCCGATCTTTTCGGGGTTGACATCGATCCCTCGTTCGAAAACGAAGAAACCGAGCAACTTTCCGCTGGGAACACCGAATGAACACTTGGCGGGATTGAGCTTGATATCATACCTACGAAGGTTGGCGAATGTTTCTGCCAAGTCGGTCAGCAGGTCAGAACCTTTGCGTGACTTGACTACGATATCATCCATATATGCCTCCACATTCCGACCGATTTGGTCGAGGAGGCATTTTTGGATCATGCGCATAAAGGTAGCTCCTGCATTCTTCAAACCGAATGGCATAGTGATGTAGCAGAAGCACCCGAATGGGGTGATGAAGGCTGTTTTTAATTCATCGGGGCCATACAGACGGATCTGATGATAACCCGAGTAGGCATCAAGAAATGATAAACGCTCGCAACCCGAAGTCGAGTCGACAATTTGATCGATGCGGGGGAGCGGAAAATGATCTTTCGGGCAGACCTAATTGAGATGCTTGAAGTCGATGCACATCCGGAGCGACTTGTCCTTCTTGGGCACCATGACAACATTGGCGAGCCACTCGGAGTGGTGAACCTCGCGAATGAAGTTGGCTGCCAACAGCTTGGCCACCTCTTCCCCAATTGCCTTCCTCTTGTGCGCGGCGGACCGGCGCAGGCGTTCTCGGACGGGCCGAGCGGTGGGATCCACATGCAGTCGGTGCTCAGCCAACTCCCCCGGTACACCCGGCATGTCAGAGGGTTTTCATGCGAAGATGTCCCAGTTCTCACGGAGGAATTGGGTGAGCTCGGCTTCCCATTTAGGATCGAGGGTGGTGGAGATGTTCGTCGGGGCAGCAGTGTCGTCCGTCGGGTGGATGTTGACCTTCTTCGTCTCTCCCACCGACTGAAATGCGGACTCCGAAGCTGGCTTCTTCGAACGCATCAAATCAGCGGAGTCGATTGTCTTCTTGTACTCGTCAAGCTCGAGGACGGCCATCTGCTGGTCGGCGATTCTTGATCCTTGCTGCAGACACTCTTCGGCTCGCTGTCGATTGCCAGTGATGGTGATCACACCTTTCGGGCCTGGCATCTTCAGCTTCAGGTATACGTAACATGGACGGGCCATGAAACTTGCATTCACCGGGCGGCCTAGAATTGCGTGGTAAGCGCTCTGGAAGTCTACCACCTCGAACGTCAGCTTTTCCTTGCGGAAGTTCTTGTCGGAGCCGAAAACGACGTCCAACGCGATCTGGCCGAGTGACTTGGCCTTTCGTCCAGGGACGACTCCATGGAACTGCATGCTGCTCTCGCTGAGTTTGGACATCGGAATGCCCATCCCCTTGAGAGTGTCGGCGTACATGATGTTCAAGCCACTGCCGCCGTCCATGAGGACTTTGCACAGTCGGACTCCTTCCACCACCGGGTCGACGACCAGAGCCTGTCTCCCTGGGGTGGGTACGTGTGCTGGATGATCCGACTGGTCAAAGGTGATCGCAGTCTGAGACCATTTGAGGAACTTGGGGTTGGTAGGGGTGGCCATGTTCACCTCCCTGTTCACCGGCTTCAGTCGACTCTTGCTCTCAACGTCAGCAAAAATCATCAGTGTTGCATGGACTTGGGGGAACGGATCCTCCTTATCCTCCTCATCCTGTTCATTGTCCTTTTCACTCGGTTGCCCTTCGCCGAACCCCTGGATCAGGAGCCGACACTGTCGAGTGGTATGCTTCGGATATATGGGGTTGCCCTCTTCATCCATCTTCGTATGAACCGGACATGGCCAGTCCAGGATGGGATTATTGAACTGCTTCTTCTTGGGGGTGAACTGAGCCTTCCCTTTGCCCTTGAACTTGGCATTGGTTACGGTTGCAGCTTCTGCCTGAGGAGCGGACGGAGCTTTCTGCTTCTGCTTTCGAGTGTTACTCCCATCTCCATCAACGACTGTTTTGTGTTTGCCGCTTCGGATGCGGTCCTCTTCTTCGCCATTTGCATAGCGTGTTGCTATCTCCATCATCTTGCTCATGGAGATGTCACCTGTTCGGCCGAACTTCAGGTACAGATCCCTGTACCGCACGCCTGCCTTGAAGGCGCAGACTGCTTGATGCTCTGTGACGTTCTCCACCGTGTGGTAGAGGTTGTCCAACGCTGAATGAAGTCACGCAGGGGCTCATTCTCCTTCTGGACGCAGTGCTGGAGCTCCACGAGGCCGGCAGGGCGCTTGCACGTCCCTTCGAAGGTCCTGATGAACACTCAGGCCAGATCTGCCCAGCTGTAGATGCTTGAGGGGGCCAACTGGTTCAGCCACGCTCGCATCGAGCCATCGAGCATCAGAGGGAGGTGCTTCATGGCGACATGGTCGTCTCCTCCTCCGATCTGGACTGCCACTCGGTAATCATCCAGCCACGTTTCTGGCTTGGACTCTCCTGTAAACTTGTTGATTCCCGTCGCCAATCGGAAGTTGGGAGGGATATCAGCCGAACGGATGGCTCGACTGAAACACTCGGGACCAGAAACGATGGTCCTGCTTCCACCCGGACGGTCAACGTCGTAACCATCGCGGTGAGCTCGGCCCTTGTCGACCCTTCGCTGGGCGATATGCCCTCTCGCGTCGGGCCTTGGGTCGTAAGTGTCGCCGACTGAACGCCGATCATCATGATGTCGGGGCCCGTAGAGCCCACCCCGCGGAGGGGTGCGTGAACGGCGACGATCTTGGGGATTTATGGAACGGCTGCCTCCTCTGTGTCGCTGATGAGAACCAGGGCTGTGAACTGACCGATGCGTATTCGCATGAACAACACTATTGTGGATCCTGTTATGCGACTGAGAGACTGCCGAATTTTGCTGCTGCACCGTGTGCAACAGGGCACGGATTTGCTCGATCCCCCTACCAGCCTCTGAATCAGTCGGCTGAAGGGAATCGCCTATCTTGGCAGCCGCAGCCAAGTTGAGGAGGGGTGTGCGGAACAACTCCACGTTGCTCCGCCGAGTGTGCCGACTGGCAGAACGGCGAGGTGGACGACGCGCACCGGACGTTTCGCCGATCTCGTGCTCGTTCCGGCCAACTTGACGGGGATCTTCATGGGAGTTGGCCATGTGTACTTCTGCTGCAGGCCCGCGACCCGCGTACTCGGAAGGAAACTCAGTCGGAACCGAGTCCGAGCGCTGGGACGGCGGAGCAACCACAACCGACTCTAGAACCGCCACTTGTGAAGATGCGTTCTGGCGCGCCTGGGCGTGTTGCACCCAACGCTGGAGCCGCGGACAGCGGGACCGCTTGTTGCGGCGCGTGACGGCGGTGCAGGTCGACACCGGAGCCGACTGCTGGAGAAGAAGAATGCCGCGGACGCCGGCACGGAAGTGCGTAGCCCCGCGGCGGGGAAGCGCCTCGACGTCGAGAGGGGCGTCCCGAAGCCATGCCGAATCGTCGACGATGAAGGAGAGAGCGCCGAAGAAGATCTCGTGACCCATGCTCGAATCTCCACCGGACGACATGACGAAATGATGTACTCGCAAACTCGCCGGAAGTCGCTTAGACGCCTGCCCCAAGGTGGGCGCCAACTGTCGTGGGTATAAGTCTGACAGTAGATATGTAGGGTACGAAAGGATGGACAGAGCCTTAGCTACGGCGAGGTTGTATGAGTTCAGGCCCCTCAGCGGTGGAGGTAATAGCACTACGTCTCAGTGCTCTGGAAGCTTGTTGTCGAATGGAATATGGAATACAATGAGTTGCTAACTGTTGCACCAGAGGGGGAGGGTGGCTTATATAGAGTGCGCTGCCCTCCACAACGGTTCGGTGCACAGGGATGGAGTAGTGGCGAATAAATGCCTACGTTACAGGTAACGTACGTCTTAAATGCTAATAAAGGCACATGGAAACGTATGACCGTTTCCCTCCAGGGAGGTTACGATGCACAGAGTGGAATCCAGTCGGTTAGTTTGATAAACTCCGAATGCTAATCTCCGACTGGATGGTCGAGGATTTGTTACCGACTGGATGAAGGGAACTCCTTAGTTCGGTCGGTACCGACTAAGGGCCTTGTCCTTTATGAGGGGGTAGTCCTTGGGTTGGACCTACAGGGCAGGCCTATGACCCTACCCTAGGACTATAACCCCATCAGTAATTCAACCACGTCATCTCAGCTGTGGTCATGCCCGCACACCGCGACATGGATCCGCCATCTCGAATCAAGACCGCTTTTTCGAAGAGGTTGTAACTCAAGTTCACCTTCATGATCTCGACCCCTTTCGTCATGCAAGCTAGCCGGACTTCTTTTGCTTTGGTGACTATTTTGGTGGCCTCGATCTCTTGCATCTTCGCTTGCTGGAGCGTGTCCGCCCTCGCCGAGCTGGATGCCCCGCGGCGCGTGCTCGGGGCGCTGAGGCAGCACGACAGCCCCCGAGTCGTGGAGGCCGCGTTGGGAGCGCTGTGCACACTTGTCGACCACCGGGTGGACGTGGACAGGAGCAGGGCCACCGTCCGGCGGCGCGACCTGGAGCGGCGGGATCCAGGAGCTGCAGCGGGATCTGGCGGGAGCAGGATTCGGGGATCTAGCAGGAGCTCGAGTGAGAGCCCGTGCGGTTCTTCCGTCTCGATCGAGGAGGGCAGCGCGAGATGGCCAGAGGACGATGGCGGCATCGCGAGGGGAGGGAGCGTCCGACCAAGAGGAGGTTGGTGGCGGCGCGAGATTGGATATGCACGAGTTGCGCATGCTAAAAAATTAACCTAAGCTCTAATACCATGTTAGAAAAGCAACTTATCTGTATTGAAGGCCCAAGGGGAATATATATATTACACATGACTTGAGGTGCAAGGAAAGTAAACATAGACTAATAAAGACTCCTAGACTAATACTAATAGAGTAATAAGGACTCCTAGACTAATACTAATACTTCCTAACACTCCGCTTCTAATGCGAGCTTCTTATTTTGTATCTCCATGAAGGCCCTAGTTTGCCCCTCCTTGTCTTGCCGGCGCTTCTCCTCCCTTGAATCTTTCTTGACAATTATGCCTTGCAAAGTAGCTTGCAAGGCAAGGGACACCGCCTCATGTTTGTCCTCTTTCTTGGAATTAGTCTTCCCACACAACCGCGGCTTCTCCTCCTCATCA
Source organism: Hordeum vulgare subsp. vulgare (assembly GCF_904849725.1). Lineage (NCBI taxonomy): Eukaryota > Viridiplantae > Streptophyta > Magnoliopsida > Poales > Poaceae > Hordeum > Hordeum vulgare. The sequence goes on along the minus strand of NC_058519.1, from coordinate 645,126,614 downwards.
TGCTCTTCAGCGGCCTCCTTTCCTCCACACGCGTTGTTGGCAGCGTATTGTGCTTTCAACTTTTCTTCTCCATTGATGATCATTCAACAATGAGTAAGGTTGAAAGACTTGCCCTCATAATCGACCTTAAATGCTTTCAAAGGTTGAAAGACCTACAAATGAGCAAGAATGTCAACATACCAAAATAGGCAAGATATGGGATAATCAATATAAGCAAGCATGTCGGCATACCATGTCTTTCATGTCGATGCCGCTCACGTGACAGGCCTCGGTGTTCTCAAGAATGGAACAAAACTTGTTGCACTCTTGTTGTATCACCCTACAGCGCTTGTCGAGAGAGACCCACCAACGCTTGCTCTCCATTTGATATGGTTTAAACTTCTTGTGCTCCTGGAACTCGCGATGCACTATTTGCCAAAATGTCGGAAGCTTTTGCTCGGAGCCTATATTGGGGTCTTGGTCAATATCTCTTCAACATTCACAAAGAAGTTTGTCCTTATTTTGTGTGTATGCTTTGGTCTGCTTCCTCTTCCGCTTGTTATTCTTGGCATTGGCTTGGGCAGGGAGCTCATCGAACAATGGCTCTTATAGATGTCCACTTCATCATCCTCTTCGTCAAGGCCATGGTCTTATGGGAACTTGTGATCTAGCGAAAAAGAGTTGCTCAAGCCGAGTTGGTCCTCCATGAGGGGGTCGGGCATGGCTTCATTAAACGAGTACCCCATGCCATCTTGGCTTTGCGTCTCATCGGGATCGAAGGGATGCCACGTCCACCACCTTCAAAGATGAGGCCCTACATGAACACACGGTTGGCCTCATCTTCTGCAGAACAAGTTGCAAGCGTTCTCCATGGCGTCGAGGACGAGCTCACGAGGCCGTTTCCATGCACCCCCGGAGGACGATCCACCGCCCACGGGCATAGCGTCGAGGTCGATGCCAGCGCGGGGGGTGGGGGAGTGTCACGTGCGACCATGCTCACCTCCGGTGATCCGGAGCCCGTAGAGTAGGACAGACGAGAGGTCTGTGGGTGGTGTCGTTGAAAACCGTGTGCCGCCAGCGTGGAGGACATGCGCAGCGAGTCTGGAAGTTGGTGATGAAGGGGGCAATGAGTCGGTGTTGGCCTCGCGGACGAGCTGACTATTCTTCACGATGTTGGCCTATTTCTCTAAGGAGGCGGCGAGGGTGGACACAACCGCGACCTCGTTCCTGGCTTCTTGTTGATGTCGACGGTTCTTTCTCCTCAACGATTGTTCGACGCGCTCCATGTGCGTCAGCACCTTCTTCTTCTTGGCCGACGCGGCCCTTTTCACCAACCGTGGCTCCCGACGAAGGCGAAGGAGGCAAGGTCGGTGATGGCGTCGAGCAGGGGCGGAGCTGCATGCAGGTACCCTGTTGCCTGTTTTTTACTGATACTTTAACACTTGGATCAAGCGTGTGCATGAATGCATAAGGCTAAACTAGCAACGGTACAACAAGGTAGATGTAGATGCAGCTCCGCCCCTTGCATCAAGAGTCGGCGCGTCGTCGTTCATGGCACGCGCGGGGAAGGGTAGGCGGAAAATTTTGGATGGAAATGGTGGTTGTGTGCCACCGACGGACGGGCTAGGAGGAGGATCTCGTGTCCGCGCGGACGCAAATCCGACCCAAATTTAAACCTGAAATGGGTTGCGGGTAGACAAAAAACAAAAAACAGACTGTGTTGGGCTGTGTTTTGTGTCCAAGACGGTCTAAAGGGACACGAGCAGACGAAATGAATCGTCCGGAGCTGCGCTTGCTCTCAATTCTCGCATCGCAAACAGGGCCTAAGAAAGAAAAACTCTGTTGCATAATTTTATTTTATTTCTGTACGTAGTTCCAACTCTGCCGTGGGTGTGTGTGTATGTTTACTTTTCTATACAACACGCAGGAGAAGTCTGTTGTGTGTGATCTGTGATGTACAGGTACAGCTGCCGCTGCTGTGACATGTGGGCACGGAGTCGAGCGGCGCCGCCATGGATTTGCGTCTTCACTCGACGTAGGCGACGGTGCAGCCGTAGTTGAGCGGGCTCTCGTCCTCGATCCTCACCACCCGGGGATGGCTCCGGAGCACGTCCAGCGCGCACTCCTTCACCGCACCGGTGCCCATGCCGTGGACCACGAACAGGACCTGGTACGGCCTGCACCCGTCGATCGCCATCTCCAGCTCGTGCGACGCCTCGCCCACCCGCATCCCCCGCAGGTCCACCGTGTTCCTCGACGTCTGCACCGCCGGTGCAAACGACACACTGCCAGTAGTCGCCGTCCCCGCCGGAGACCGCTTCTGCGCTCGTCCCTGCCGCCGTAGAAGCAAAATTATTAACTTAGCAGAACAGGGCCTGGTGATAGATATCACTATCAGGGCAAGACTGAAACACCAAGGCTTGGTTGGTGATAATAGACAATGTTGACCATATAACCAATCATACACTGCCTAGTGCACATGATATGATGGGAGTTGAGTTAATTAAGGTGCATGTATGGATCCACCAATCTAGCTTTGCATGGACCAATGTGTGCCTGCTCCAGCCTAGCTTCCTACTCAACACACTGCTGCCCTGCATCTACCCCAACTAAAGCCGAAATAATCAATAGTACCAGCAATGTCAGATTCAATGCATCCTGTAGGGCTCGAGCTAACTAGGTTTCCTTCCTAACTTGCCATACTAACATGCCACGTGTAGGACAGGGAGCGTACCGACATAAAGTAGGATGGTGGATATGCCATCACTGCGTGCGTGCGTGTGTGGCTCAAAACATAACGGCCAGTTGGCTGGGAAACACATGATACCAGTCTCATGGGGCATCCGACGACCCAACTCGATGGAAAGGAGCGACATATGCAAGCCTAAAGTTGAGTCCGTCCTTCAGAGATACAAACTGGGTGTGCTAGCCTAGCATCTGCAGTTTCTGAAACGATTAGAACGAACCGGCATTGAACACACCATGTTTCTATGCACAACAGCACATGATGGGACGACTGATGAGTGTTAACCAGACCTGCTTTACGCAACCCAGACTACAGATACTTGAATAGGATCTGAGAACAACCTAGATGCCAGTGAGAACCTCAGCAAAATATCGCTGATGCATTTTATCACGGACACAGCAGTGAAAGAGTAACCACGGTTATATCGACGAAATATATGACATGAACTATGTCAAAAGCTACATTATAAGTGGTTTCTAACATTGCAAACAGGTTTATCATGTTGCAAGCTAAATGATGAGTAAAAAAAATTTAAATGCGGCTGGATAATCTATTATAGAGCAGATGCAAAGCAAACCTTTCCTTGTGCCGAGGAAGAAGTCGATGTTTCCTTCCTGTCTCTCTGGGCCAACTTCATCTTGTTATTCTTGGCCCGGACCTTTATTTTTCCATACTGAACCATGCAGCTCCCATCTTCACTGAGTATCTCGACAACGGTAGCCATGCTTCCCCCTCCCAGTCCTTCCACATACACTTTGTCTCCAATTTGTGGAACATATGAACTCTTGTTTTCGTCGTCGCTGACAGCGAACTCAGTGGGCTGATGAGCAGCAGCCAATGAAGCCGTCGCAGCTTCTGCTTTCCTCATTACTGAGTTGTACTGTTCAAGTTTTGAATTCTTAAGTTGAACTTCAAAGTTCTTGATTAGAAGGTCCATCTGAGACTTTACAGACTTCAACTCTTGTTGCACCTTTTGAGACTCTCTGGCCTTCAAAGCAGCTACTCGGCTATCTAGCTCGTCCGCTTCTAAGCGAATCTTCAAAATCAAATTAATATCAAGTGAGGTTTCAACTGAAAGTATGAGAATCACTACTGTGGAAATGTCAAACAAGATAATAACAGTAAAGAGATGTACCTCGTTGTAAAGATCCTCAACTTCTGAAAGGACAGATGCTACTTCATTTGCCTGGGACTCCAGAAGGTTTCTTTCGTCCAGCAGGGAGCCGTAAAGTAAACCTTGGCGTTCCTTTTGTTTGTCAGGCAATAGTTTCTCAACCCATTCTTGTGCACGATCGAGTACTTTCTGATCAAAGCCAATTGACTTTGCAATGCTCAATGCATTTGAATTACCGGTGCTTCCCCACAATACTCGATATGTTGGTTTCAGAGTTTCCAAACAAAATTCCATTGCAGCATTCTCAAATCGATCATCAACAGCTTTAAGACGGCTTAGATCAGCATAATGGGTTGTCACGACGGCCAAGTTTAGTCTACTAGCAAGGTACTTCAAAATGCTAGTTGAAAGGGATACACCTTCTGATGGGTCAGTACCGCTGCCAATCTCATCAATAAGAACAAGAGAATCGGTTGATACAACTTGTGCAATCTTGCGAAGACGTGATATGTTCCCGCTGAAGGTAGAGAGGCTATTCTCCAGAGACTTCAATCCAGAAAACAGTTTGCATCAATAAGCATATTTGTCCCGCAAGTGGTTAGAGAAACTCTCTTCAAAAGACAGAGACTACCTGGTGGTCACCAATGTCTGCAAGGACCTGATCAAACCAAGGAAGCCTAGGCCTTCCTTTTGCCGGGAAGAACATTCCAGCTTTTGACATAAGAGAGGCCAATCCTAAGGTCTTCATAGTAGCAGTTTTGCCACCAGTATTAGGTCCGGAGATCACAACTATCCTAGTATCATTCTTCACATGCATGTCCAATGGAACAGGCATTGCAGGGACAGGTTGGTCTTCAGATAGTTGTTCTTTCCCCACTTCGGTTGCTTCAGTGGTAGCCGATTCTTCTGCAGTGCCAAGGGACTGTTCAAGGAGCAAAGGATGTCGAATTCCTTCAATAAATACTGAATATGTTCCACTTGGGTCCGATTCACTAGTGTTATCCCTGTCACTGAAGGCAGGCCTCACGCCATTTATCCATAGGGCATATGAACCTCTAGCACAAGCCAGGTCCAGCTCCAGTATTTTCCCCATCAAATGCCTGATCTTCGTCCGGGAATCTGCTATTCTTGAAGTTAGCAAGCCCAATACTGCCAACTCCTCGGCTCTCTCATCGCCTGACAGTTTGACTTCAGTGTTGTTCAGCTTGACGGCGTCCCTTGGCTCCATAAAGTAGGTCGCGCCAGAGCCACTGGAACTCAGAACAATTCCACCAGGCACCAAATGCTTGTGTGAAGCTTTAACACCCACGCACATTCTAGAGCGGCGCTTAGTGACCACAGGGCTATCAGCCCCGCCTGCCTGAAAAATCATCACGGATGTTTCTCTCAACAAAGCTTCTAGCATATCAACGTTCATCCTCCTTTCCTTGCGGATCGTTCCTAATCTTTCGCTGGCCCGATCAAGGACCATAGAAAGATTGGAGTCAAGGCAAAACTCAATCATTTTTACAAGCTCTGTTAAGAAGTCGCAGCCCTGCAGTATATCCAGAAGAGGGGAGTACCTGCAGAGAATGAACCAACAAAATATCTTAAGATCTTCTGCCGTTGGTAACAATTATGCAACCCAATACTACTCAAGCTGAGTTGCATGTCTGGGTATAGTCCAAACAGGGCACTGCATTCAAATTTTAGCCCAAAATTGCATGCCACTTGCACAAAGGAACCTAATCAGCTACAAGCTGAAACAAAACTGATTCGAATTCATCAATGTTGTGTTTCAATGTTCACTACATATACACACAAAGTGCTGTATATCTACCAAAGTACCAAATCACTAGTACATTTTAGCACGATTCCATTCCCACCCAACAATGAAGCTGAACCAACTCCCTTACCTCCCATCTGGCATCTCCTCGGCGATGGTCTTCACTTGGTCGAACACCTCGCGCGCGGCCTGGAGGCTGCGGCCGACGCCGCATATCTCCCGAACGGCGAGCAGCCGGCCACGGGCCGCCGCCGCGACGACCGCGGACACGTCGCCCACGCCGCCGAAATCCAGCGGCGCCGAGAGCAGCGACGCGGCGGCGGTCTGCTCGAGCAGCCGCTCGCTCTCCTCCCGGCTCCGGCCGACGGGGACCTGGCCCTCCTCGCAGGCGGCGCGGCCCGCGGCGGTGGCAGCGAAGTCGGCCAGCCGCGCGCACACCCCGCCCCACTCCAGCGCGGACTCCGCCTCCAGCCGCAGCTCCTCCGCCTCGGGCGATTCCGACGCGGCGGGCGGTGCTAGGGTTCGCGAGGCGGCCGTCCTGAGGCGTCGCCGCGGAGCGTGTGGAGTGCGTATGAGGCGGGTGGGGAGGGAAAACCTAGAGGGGAGTGTCGAAGGGAGGCGGAGGGAGAGGTTTGAGACGGCGGCGGCGGCGGCGGCAGCGGTGGTGGCCATGGCCGCCGGAATGGTAGTGGCAGCGGGAGGTCTCCGCTTCCCGCCGGGGACGGAGGTGGGAGTTGGAACGCGCGGCAGCGTCTAGCTTGCCTTATCCAATGTCCATACGCTTCCCAGTGGGCTTAACGCACATGTGGAATACGCCTTCTCCCATCGTTTACGTCCACCCTCTGCGTTTGTGCCTGAGCCTCTGCAAATTCTTATACAGTAGGAAACAGAGTATCTGAATAATCCAGGAGGATCTTTTTTACAGCTGAAAATTCATAGGGAAGTCATAAGAGTAGCAGAACTATTCACATTGCTTTCATAGATATTATCAGAAGATAAAAAGCAGCAGAACAATTCACATTCCACATTGTACAATAGAAGGGGTACTGCATCTGAATAATTCAGAGATATAACCTACACTGGTGCTGTCCAATGAATGGGTGGGTATACAACAATGGTGGGGGATGGGATGGATGGATGCATGCGATGGATCCAAATTATACACAGGGAAACAACTACAGACCTGCACACATACATACTACACAAGCGCACACGATCATATACGCTAGAAATCGGCAACAACATTCTAGCTCTACGGTTTTACTTGGCGAGGATGGTGGCGCCGCAGGCGGCCCCAGCGTGCTTTCCTTCGGCGAACACTAGGTTCCCCCTCACGAATGTCGACAGGACCTTGCCCGATAGCTCATTCCCAAGGTACGCCGAGATGTTCTGCAGACAAAATGCGCGGTCGGTTTGGTTTCTTTTTGAATTTTGTAGGACCGTTGTAGCAGTGTAAACATTCATGTTTTTTTTGTAGTTGGGGAACTAACCCGGTGCTTGTGGTATACGGCATGGCTGTCGTCGAGATGGAATTGTGCCTCGGGATTCCACACCACAATGTCGGCATGGTACCCCGGCAGAATAGACCCCTGCGCAAACAAGCACAGCTCTTGAGTTTCATGGTTTGAATCCAATCATTTGCAACCAACATTGCTTTTTTGAAAATGTAAATATGCTATGTACTGTTTCTGTTTTATTTTTCTTTCGGATAGTGCAACTCCCCCGATCTCTGTGTTATTAGATGCACTGCTTACCTTGTTCTTCTGCCCCGCGAGCTCGGCGGGCTTCTCGCTCCACCATGAGGCTAGCTGGTTCAGGGTGATGCCATACTTTTTCCCGTGTGACCATGTTACAGGGAGGACAAACTGCAGAAATTTGTGGGGAAAACACTGTGAATTCGCATCTTTTCTCTATGTATGAAGTAGTTTGGCATTGTGATTCTGCTGAAAAATGTTCGTGCTTACACAAACTGACCTGCAGAGATGAGATACCTCCCCATGCCTTCATGAAGTTGCCTTCCTCCATTAGCTTGAGATCAGGAGTCGACGGCGAGTGGTCTGAGCTGAGCATGTCGATGTGCCCGTCCTGGCATTCGTTCACGCAAAAGTTAGCCTAGCTAGAACTATTAATCACAAGATTGCAGCGAGTCGGAATCGGAAAGGATGGGAAATGGCATTACAAGCAGAGCTTCCCAGAGGTTTTCCTTGTTGGCAGCATCACGTATGGGAGGAGAGCACTTGAAACGAGTGTCTCCGTCTGGAACTTCCTCAGCCGAAAATGCGAGGTAATGAGGACAGGTTTCTATAGTGACTTTTGCGCCACTGTGTTTTGCATCCTACAAACACAAAACATATCGGTCAAACGCCGACCAAGAGAACCGAGGAAATGGTGGGTAAACTAGTATGTCGCGTCATACCTTTAGAAGCCTGAGGCTAGTTTTTGAATCTGAGAGATGAACAATGTGAAGATGAGCTCCTTCTGACCGACCCCCCACTTCAGTGTCTTTCATGGCACGTTTCAAATCTCTAACGGCTGATTCCTCCCTGGGTATAAGAGAAAACAGAAATAAATTAGTGAATCTCAGTAATTCATTCATCTGAATTCTACACCCAATAGAAAACATGAAGCTATCTCCAGCTCAGAGAGAGTAAAATCCAGTTACATTTGAGACAATGCAAATTACCATGCAGGTGTTCTAGATTTCAGGTATGTTGCGTATGATCGAGGATCCAATTCACCATCAAGCTCCTCATCACTCGCGACATCCGGTATGCGTTCTGCATGGATAAGCAAGGGTCTCTTGTACTTTGCCAATGTAACTAGGCCCTCCTACAGTGCGAAAATAATACGATGCTCTTTTAGAAAGTTCAGTAAGCAGAATTATGAAAATCTTGTCGATGCCAAGAAAAACATGACAGCATTGATAAAGCAGCGCACCTCGATATGAGTTGAATTTGTCATGGGGAAGTCGTTGATACCAGAGGGGCACATGAAAGACTAGAATAAAACAATATTGTCAGTTTCTCCTTCTAGTGTCAATTCTTTTTTTTATAAAAGGAAGGAAGGAACAGAGGAAAACAATAATGTGAACCAGAATTGATGAGGCCTGTCTGCTAGTTTAGAAACAAACCTTAAGCCCTAACACTCCTGCATTTAGCAGGCTCTCCAATTTGCTTGGGTTCAAGGCGTTCTCGGGTACAAGGCCTCCCCAAAACCCTATATGAGAGTGCAAGCAAGTCAGATATGACATATGAGACAGATTCAGACAAAGCATTAGGGTTCAAAAACAAAGCAAAAATGCTGAAATCCTATGCGCATAGTAGATAAAATAAATTCACTGTTCTGACTCTTGACATTGCCAGTTTGGCATGGTAGTGAACCGCTCCACTTACCGACATCAACATATAGCTTATCCCGAGCTGCATCCACCTGATAATCAAGCATGTTGATGTTGGTGTTAGTAACAGAAAAGGCTGGGAGGAACCATGTGCACGTTATGGGCTAGTGTACTAAGTACTGATGTAACTGCGTCCAAAGAGAAGCACTCTGAACCTTGAGTTTAAGAGTTTCTTCAGAGACCGTTGAGGGGAAGCTGTTGAGAGGCATGTCCACCAACGTAGTTATGCCACCTGAAAATGGAGGAATTAATTTGCAGGACTAGTGTATGCAGCAAGAGAGAATACTTCTTATTACCAAATCCTGCCAAATCAGTCGTAATCCGGTAATGTTGCTTGCTATATACTGTACAGTCTGTTATTAGTTAACTTAATGATGGCTACTTAGCATATTAGGTCGCTTCTGAATCCTGATTAGCACAGACAGATACAGGCCCAAGTGCTTTGGAGTGTGGCTCTGAGCTAGTAATAAATTATAACGGATTCACACCTGCGGCGGCGGCTCTTGTGCCGGTGGAGAAGCCCTCCCACTCCGCCCGCCCGGGCTCGTCGAGATGCGCGTGCCTGAAGGTACAACGCCACCATGAAACTCGAGGCGATCGAGTAATTTATCTTGAGAGATCAGACAGTGAGTGACGGTTTGTTTGGCTTACACGTCGATGAGGCCGGGCATGATGACGGCGTCCCCGTAGTCGACGAGCGGGCGGCGGAGCACGAAGCTCCGGTAGTCCCCGACGGCGATGGCGTTGATCAGCCCCTCCTTCACCTCCACTGCACACACGCACAGACACGCCAATCACGTATCAGCTTTTGACTTTTTCTTTCTCGCGCATTTGCTTCCACCAGATATGGACGGAAGCGCGGGGGTCAACCGTGAACGCCGGGACGACGGAGGCGCAACGGCAGGGGGGCGGAGTACCTGCGGCGGGGCCGACGCGGCCGAGCGCGACGACCCGCTGGCTGGCGATCCAGAAGTGGCCGTGCGGGAGCAGGCTGCACCCTTCGCCGCCCAGGCTCTGCACGCGCAACAGAAACACTCGTCAGTCCCCGCCACCGTGCAACCGCAGCCGCATGCAGATTCGAGGGCGCTGACCTTGGAGAAGGGCGCGGTGTAGAGGAGCGCGGCGGCGAGCGCCGCCGCCACGGCCAGCAGCGGCAGCACCCGGCCCTTCCCAGCCGCCATCGCTCGTCCCCTACCTCTCTATCTCTCTCCTGATGGCGAGAGTCCTGTCCGGCCGCGTCTGCGTGCGTCGCCTCGGTCCCGTGCGCGGCCACCACTGGCCAAGGCGACTTGCGTGCGCGGCCGATGCGGACGCGCGGGGTTCGGTGCACCGCTCCGCGAACCCGGCGCACTGGACAGGGGAGATTACCGGTTATTGTGGGCCCGGGGTAGAGAGGGGGAGGGTTCGGTGGACCGGGTCCTGGGAGGGGCGTGGGGACGGAGTTTGTTCGGGTACGTCGTTGCTGGGCGCTGGCTGGATCCCTCCAAGTGGCCGGGGCCCACGGGGATTTGGAATCTTTTTATAAGTAAGCGTCAAAAAAAAGGCACACGAGATTCCTTTCCGTTGGGAGAAAAATAAATGGGAGATTCTGGTGCGGGCGGAGGTCATGTGACGGCCCTTCATTGGCTGCCCCTTCCCGGCACCTGGAGCCTTGGAGGCTTGGGAAGCGACGGCTCGTGCTGGCCACGTTCACCCGACCGAAAATGGTTAATCCATTTTTCACGGAAAAGCTAAAAATCCGTCGTCAATTTTGTAGACATGACAAATTAAAACGTTTTTCATGACAGTTTATAATAGTGTGATATAGTGATGGATTTGTCATGCTCGTCAGCTAAGTTTGTCATCCTCAACGAACACTACTTGGCATTCAAAAACGTTGTTTGATTTGCCATGCTTGAAAATCTAACATTACCGGCATATTTTGGTCCGTTTCATTATGAATGCATTTTCGGTGCTTCTTTTGTGACAAGTTGTTTGTACATTTTGTACTTGCACGACCTGATAGAGGTAAAGTGTCTCTATCTTTCGACGAGATGATGATTATCGTTTTGGTGTAGTAGACTTTAACAATCTGACTACGAATGTGTGAGGACGTCGCGTCTTAGCAATCGTCAATCCAACTCCGAGAGGTTATTGACCACATCGAAGTACGATCAACCTGACCACGAGGTTATGTTTCCTGCACGCAAACGAAGAACAAGCAAAAAACTAAGATTGCAATTTGGATATTACGAATATAAAAGAAAAGTTTTATTGATGAAAGTGGGGCGTTGTGACGCCTTTGTCTGGTCGTGGAACACAAACGAAGAACGCGAAGTTGCAGCTATGGAGAACTTGTAAACTAAACAAAACCAAGTCTAAACGACGTCCTAAGGGCTGTATATATGAAGGAATAGAGGAGGAATTTCGTGACCCCTTGGAGGAGGGGTTTGAAACCGACCCTAACTCAGTTTCACCATGCATACAGACTCTAAGAATAGCCTATAATATGGTATTTCGAAATTACATGGGTCTAGCCCAAAAATAAGGTGACGCGACACCTATAATAGCATATGGACGAAACTTATAAAGTGACGTCTTGAATATTTCGTCCAAGCCTTCATGCTCTCCTTATGGTGGCTTTAAAGTGCGAAAATCACAAGTGAAAGCTCCATTGTTCTTTCCTGCGCGTGCACCTTCTTCTCCATGCTTGATCCCGCTGCAACGGATATCCTTCTTGTCCATGTTAGGTCCTTCATTCATAAGTACAACAAAAGTATCTAACTTAGGCAGCATCATATGTTCATAAACATTAGAACGATTTCCAAAAAACAAAAGTACCTGGTAATTTGATTGGCATGCGTGAGCTCTAGTAACTGGTCCAGTATGTATAGCAGCTGGTGTTGTGGATGTAACAATGGTGTTGATGTCCTCATTACGATCTCGACGAATTGTTTATGAGTAAATTTAAAAATCATATGGAAGCGCATAGCAAATTCGTACCAATAGCTATGTTAATGCTAAATTCAACACTCTTTTCGTTCGCATCGGGCACGTCTTGCTCTAGCTGTCAGCTGTCTGTTGGGATCTCTTGCTTCGGTTGTGGCGAGTAATCGTCCTTAACTTGTGTGTCCTCATGGTTGCACGCCTGCACCATGGATCATGTTCATCATCGCCTTGTCGGTGGTTGTCGTCGAGCTTAAGGGTGGAATTCCATCAAACACTAACTAGGCATTGCTGAACGAGGGCTCCTAGGACAAGCTGCGGACTACGACTTCGCGAACATGTGTCCGTTTTGAGATCGATGGTGTACGATGAAAGGCGAGCAGAGGAGGTAGGGTGTTACGGCGACTACGTCTTGGGCTGGCCATTTAGATGGTCGGCATAGTAGTATGATGGCTTGTACTCGGGGCGGGGTTGTGATTGCCCGGGAGCACCGCCCCGGCAGTCACATGCGTATGAGGAACTACAGCCGCGAATGTTGCCTTATTGGAAGTTACGGCTATAAAGCTCCCCCCTTGTTTTTCCGTCGACCAGACCACGCACGATGGGGTTGTACAAGTCTAATGGGATGACGAACATCATGAGGGCTCCGGTGAATCCGTCGCGGTCGTGGTGAACGTCACAACGTGTGGGCGTAGGCGTCCGGGGTGAAAAGGGTGTGCTTTGGCGCGAGAACTATGAAAACTAGATGATGCCCCGCACGTTGCTGCGGGAAACATGATAAACATATATACAAATAGATGTCGAAAAACAAAAACTATTGCTAAAAAATATTAGGATTGCTCTCGTTTTATATTTTAAGAACAATAACTCATATGAAGCATTTGACAAAAGATGCGTAAAAAAAGTGTAACATAATCTACATGTATTTGCTCTAAAATATATACCGCTTATGCCCATAACAAAAATTAGTGAAACAATGTGTAGATTAGTGCATACATTATAACTTATGATCACATGCATGACTTGATGATGTGACATGGTTACCTGAGGAAAAATAAATACTTATGGCTAAATGCATGACTTGATGATGTACTCCCTCCGTTTGTAAATATAAGTAGTTTTAGAGATTTCATTAAAGGAATACATACAGATGTACATAGACATATTTTAGAACGTAGATTCACTCATTTTGCTTCGTATGTAGTCCACTAGTACAATCTCTAAAAAGACCTATATTTAGGAACAGAGGGAGTAGCATGGTTGCATGTGGAGGAACAATAGGTAGTGGGTTTCAATTATTTAAGAATAGAAGATGTGCAGCCTATAGGTGAGGTTTTGAGTGGGTTCGGGGTGTTGAAGTTTGACGTGGCGGACGTCCGGTCACTCCACAACTCCCTTGATTTGGGGTCGGCTTGAGAGATTTCGAATGGCGAAAACCGATCGAATCCAATTTCATGATACACGTCGAAGGCTTAATAGTTGTTAGATAAAACGAGATCAACGAGACACGAGAGACACGGATTTTTACGTGGAAACCCTTGCGGGAGAAAACCACGGACGCACGAAGGCGCAATCACTATGAGGGTGGAGTATTACAAGCACGAGACGACATGCCGTCTTTAGGTGCGACTACATGGAGTATATATGTGGGGCAATACATGAGAGTCCTTAGAGGACAAGTAAACGAGTTGTACTCGTACGCGTCGGTACCAACGCAAGGGCCCACACCGTTTGTACTACGTCTAGTCCAATACGGTAGAATTTGGATCACAATTTAACAATCTCCACCTTGAGCAAAATTCCCTCTAGTAGTCGAAGAAAGTGAATAACTCCATCCAAATCAGCTTAAACACCTTGTGCGTCAAAGTCCAAAAGGACTAGTGAGAAATACCAACTAAGCATGAGCAAAGCTCAAACTTATTGGTAGGAACTGACTTTGTCATCATATCAGCTGGATTATCATGAGTACTTATCTTGCATACCTTCAAATCACCTTTAGCAACAACATCTCGAACATAGTGAAATCTGACATCAATGTGTTTTGTTCTCTCGTGATACATTGGATTCTTTGTAAGATATATAGCACTTTGACTGTCAGAAAATATGGTAGGGCAAGATGAATCTCCACAAAGCTCAGTGTACAAACCTCTCAACCAGATAGCTTCTTTGCATGCCTCAGAAATAGCCATATACTCGGCATCAGTGGTGGAACAAGCCACAATAGACTGCAAAGTTGCTCTCCAACTCACAGCACAACCACCAATGGTGAAAACATAACATGTGAGCGATCTTCTCTTATCCAAATCACCAGCAAAATCAGAATCAACAAAACCAACAAGTCCATCTCCAGTTTTCCCAAACTGTAAATACGCATTAGAAGTACCTCGCAGGTATTTGAAAATCCACTGAACTGCATTCCAATGCTCTTTTCCAGGATTAGCCATGTATCTACTAACAACACTCAGTGCATAAGATAAATCCGGACGAGAACAAACCATGACATACATAGTGAACCAACTGCACTCGAATAGGGAACTCTAGACATGTACTCAATATCTGCATTTGACTCAGGACATAAGGCTGATGATAATTTGAAGTGTGTAGCTAAAGGAGTACTTACTGGCTTGGCATTATGCATATTAAAACGATGAAGAACTTTATCAATATATCCCTTCTGACTGAGATATGATTTTCCAGACGGTCTATCTCTGGATATTTCCATGCCAAGTATTTTCTTTGCTGCACCCAAATCCTTCATCTCAAATTCATTACTCAATTGCTTCTTTAGTTCATCAATCTCTGACATGCTCTTTGCAGCAATTAACATCTCATCAACATAAAGGAGCAAATAAAAAGCTGAACCATTGACAGTTTTCAAATAAACACAGCTATCATAATTAGACTGATTGAAACCTTGAGAGAGCATAAAGGTGTCAAATCTCTTGTACCACTGTCGAGGGGATTGCTTCAATCCATAAAGAGATTTCTTTAACTTACAGACAAGCTTTTCTTTTCCAGGAATAACAAAACCTTCAGGTTGTTCCATATAAATATCCTCTTCTAATTCTCCATGTAAGAATGCAGTTTTAACATCCAATTGTTCAAGCTCAAAATCATTCATGGCAACAATACTAAGTAAAGTGCGAATAGAGCTATGCTTCACAACAGGAGAAAAGACTTCTTATAGTCAATACCTGGAATTTGGCTATAACCTTTAGCAACCAACCTTGCTTTATATCTTGCCTCATCATTAGGAGAAACACCTTCCTTTATTTTGAAAACCCACTTGCAACGAATAGGTTTCTTCTCTCTAGGTAATATTACTAAATCCCAAGTGCCATTCTTTTCAAGTGATTCCATCTCATCATGCATAGCAGTCATCCACTTATTACTATCACCAGAAATAATAGCCTCGGAATATGAAGAAGGCTCAGCATTACCTTCAATTTCTTCTGCAACAGATAAAGCAAAAGAAACAATATTGCACTCCTCAATTAACCTCACAGGTGCATTAATACCCCGCCTAACTCTATCACATGCGAGATTCCAACTGGGTGGAACAATAGGCTGATTTGGAGTGACATGTTCATCATCAAAGACAGGTTCATCATGTGCATCAGCATTTTCCTTATCAGAAGTATCACCTGAGTCAATAACATGCTCCACCTGAACAGTAGGCTGCTGAACAGTAGGCTGCTGTTCACTCTCAATTGGAACATTAGTAGATGCAACATCATGTAACATAGCAGATTCATTAAAGATAACATTTCCTGCTAATAACAATCTTTTGTGTTTTAGGATTCCACAATTTAAAACCTTTAACACCAGATTTGTAACCAAGAAAGATGCACTTAACAGCCCTAGGCTCCAACTTCCCATTATCAACATGAGCATAAGCAGTGCAACAAAAAACTCTCAACTGTGAATAATCAGAGGTGAACCAGACCATACCTCAATTGGAGTTTTCTTATTAAGAGGAATAGATGGTGAACGGTTGATGAGATAACAAGGAGTGGAAGCGTCCTCAGCCCAAAAACGCCTATGCAAACCTGCACTGGGCAACATGCAACGGGCTCTGGAAATAATGGTCCTGTTCATACGCTCAGCAACACCGTTTTGTTGAGGAGTATAAGCAACGGTGTGGTGTTTGACAATGCCTTCAGACTTGCAATAATTCCCAAATTGCTTAGAACAGAATTCCATACCATTATCAGTGTGAAGTATTTTTACTTTCTTTTCAGTTTGTCTCTCAATCATAATCTTCCACTCCTTAAAAGCTGAGAAAGCTTGCCATTTATGATTCAAGAAATAAGGCCAAACCTTTCTCGAATAATCATCAATAATAGTCAACATGTAACTAGCACCACCTAGTGACTTTTTCCGAGATGGTCCCCATAAATCAGAATGCACATAATCAAGAATACCTTCAGTTGTATGAGTCGAAGTGTTGAACTTCACCCTCTTGTGCTTGCCGAAGATACAATGCTCACAAAATTTCAATTTACCAGTTTGATATCCTTTAAGAAGACCTCTCTTATTTAACTCTGCCAAACCAAGTTCACTCATATGTCCAAGACACATATGTCAAAGGTTAGAAGCATCACAATCAGAATTCTTTGAAATAACCGGAGTAGCGTTACGTGAAACGGTAGAACCTCGAAGATAATAAAGACCATTGGTTGAACTTAAGTCACCTTTCATCACAATAAGAGAACCTTTGGTGACCTTCAAAACGCTATCTCCACCTGAATACTTGTACCCCTTTGCATCAAGGACACTCATAGAGATAAGATTTCTCTTCATCTTCGGAATATACTGAACATCTGTCAAAGTTCTGATTGTGCCATCAAACATCTTGATTCGAATGAAACCTATGCCTTCAATCTTGCATGGTGAATTATCAAAACCAAAACGGAACCAGCAGCAGTAGTAGAATCAAAAGTAGTAAACCAATCTCTATGCGGGCACATATAAAAAGTACACGCAGTGTCAAGTACCCACTCATCATTGGTCTCAACACATCCAGCAATAACAACAAGAGCATCATCGAAACTATCATCACGAGCAACATTAGCAGAATTTTCACCTTGTTTGTTACCTTTCGGTTTATACGTACCATTCCTTTTTTTTCCTTGTTCTGCAACTTAAAACATTTTGAGATGTCATGCCCGTCTCTCTTCCAATATCTGCAAGACTCCTTCTTGTCTCTGGATTGCGACCAGCCCCTCTGGCCGTTCTTACTTTTGTTGGTGAGATCTTTTGTCATGCAAATCCTTTCACCTTTAACCATAGAGCGGTGGCAGTTTTCTCGCTCAAAACTTCCTGTAAAATATTATCATGCAAGTGGAGTAGAATTTGTGACAAAGCTTTACGGTCCCTTCGTTTCTCCTCAGGAGTCCAATCCTCAATTCTATTCTTTCCAAAACTGTCCAGTGCATCATCGTAGTCGGCCTGCGCCAACAACACCCACATATTGACTTGCCATAGGGTAAACCTTGTGTCACGGTCCAGCAGCGGAAGATCGTACTTCATGGATGTCATGAGTAGATAAATCTGTGTACACAAAGTAGTACAAACCGGTAGAAAAATTCTTGACAGAATTAATATGCAGATCAAAGAATTATTGGAAAAATAGCACCTGGTAGTATTGGGCAGTGGATGTAGCAATTGGAGAGAATAGTGTAATCTAAACTAGTACTAGTCCTTCACGTGAGATTGACTGCTTCAACGTGAGAGAGAGAGAGAGAGAGATTGATGGGATCCTGGTTCCTGTGCGTGCAAGCAGCAACAGGAACACAACAGGCAGCGGCGTAGAGTATTACTCGAGCCTGGTGGCTTCACCTCGAGCAGCTTGGTGCGTGGAACAGCAGCAACAACCACGCGTTGGGAGCGTGAAGCAGCAGGAACAGCCTCGCGTCTCGTACCGATCCAGACACGACGGATCGGATAAGACTGTGCAGAAACAACGCAGCAACCGCGGCAGCGATTTAACAGCGGCGGCCTGCAGCGACTCCCTATCGAACTCGGCTCCGTAATCGTTCTGGCTTCGGATCGCCGGATCGCTTCAGCGGCGGCTCACACGAAGCCGAACCTAGCTCTCGTCTCAAATCTCGTATCTACGAACCTTAGCTATGTATATCACTTGTTAGATAAAACGAGATCAACGAGACACGAAAGACATAAATTTTTGCGTGGAAACCCTTGCGGGAGAAAACCACGGACGCACGAATGCGCAATCACTATAAGGATGGAGTATTACAAGCACGAGATGACATGCCATCTTTAGATGCGACTACATAGAGTATTTATGAGGGGCAATACATGAGAGTCCTTGAAGAACAAGTAAACGAGTTGTACTCGTACGCGTCGGTACCAACGCAAAGGCCCACACCGTTTATACTACGTTTAATCTAATACGGTAGAATTTGGATCACAATTTAACAATAGTGTCTGAACTATCTGGTTCAAATATTTAAAGAGTTTTGGGACCGAACAACGTCCTGGTGATCCGTGTTTGTAGATGTCCCAAGCCATATGTGTGATATGTTAGGTCTAAAGGCAATTACTGGTGTTCGTTGTACTGTCATGATTAAAGAGCGGACACTTGTATGTGACAGTACAGGTGGTCTAGATTGTGTTGTGAGTAGTTAGTTTTAGCGTGTTTTGGATGGTGTTAGTGTGCCAGCTATAGATCTACGATTGTCAGCATCTTGTGACCTTGTGTTCTCTTCTATAAAAAAATATGGCATATTATTGGCATATCTCTAAAACATAGATCAGAAGTTTTCCAAAGAAATAAAATTCGAAAGGCTATGCCAACAGCTGGGATTGCGTCCACCATCTGCGGGCAAAATGAACCAAAATTTGCCGAGAGGAAAAAATATGGACGAAACTATTTCACACATGTCGTTATGCTGTATAGCATAACGTTATGCTATACAGCATAATGTTCAAGACATAGATATTATGCCATACGGGATAGCTCCTAACATGTAAGCCCTATGTTGCACGGTACAACACGCTTGAGGCATGGGCGCTACACCGTGTAACATAGGGCCACATGACAGGAGCGCTACACCGTGTAGCATAGCGTCTATGTGTATTAGACCGTGTAGTATAGCACCTATATACTCCTTCCGATCTATAATTCTTGCCTTAGCTTTGTTTAAAAATGTATGTATCTAAATACTAAAAATTAACTAGATACATTTATATCTAAATAAATCTAAGATAAGAATTTTGAAACGGAAGGAGTATTAGATATACAAGAAAGAGTAAGATTTTGTGAAATAATTTCACTATAAGTTTAGTTTTTAAATTAGTTTTGTCTTTAAGTTATTTTTGTCCATTTTGCCTCGTTCGTGCGGGGCAGCTGACCAGTGAGGGAGATAGAGGATGGCCCAACCTGAAATATTTTCAATGGCTTTATATCATTAAAAAAATGTTAAAAATATTATGAAAAAAATATTTTTTATGAACGGTTTTACTATTGGACTATCCTGACCCACTAGACTAGATCCGGTACTGCAGCTGACCACCACACCATGGATGCAGCGCCCAATCGGGTCAGCTAGACCGGGTGTGCTGGGAGACTCCGTGATGGGCCAGAGTCTGTTTGGATGCGTGACTGGGAGGGGATTACCTATAGGAGCCGCAGAAATAGGCCCGAGATTCCTTTTTCTGTCCTTTATTATTTTATATAAGAGAAATACGTAAATCGGAGATTCTCTTGGAGTGATGCGTGATGACTGATGCGGATGGGCAGCCAGGAAAGGTGACGGCTCACGACTGGCTACTCGGCCTACGAGACTCAACGCAACGCAGGGATGGGCACTTCACCTTGCCAGATTCAGCGTACGTACCAGCCGGCGGCTGTGCTGAATCTTTG
This sequence comes from Hordeum vulgare subsp. vulgare, assembly GCF_904849725.1. Taxonomy (NCBI): domain Eukaryota; kingdom Viridiplantae; phylum Streptophyta; class Magnoliopsida; order Poales; family Poaceae; genus Hordeum; species Hordeum vulgare. The sequence goes on along the minus strand of NC_058519.1, from coordinate 645,106,800 downwards.
CCACTCTACGTCACCGATGAAAATTGACGCCGGAATTCTTCTCTTCTCCGGCCACCGCACGCCGTCTCCCCTCGCCCCTCTTTCTGTCTTCTCCGGCCACCGCACGCCGTCTCCCCTCGCCCCTCTTTCTGTCTCCCTCGTCCGTTCGTTCATGGGTCAACTCCATCATTTTATCTTCTTTTTCTAGCCCGACCGCAACCTATATTCATGTTGATCATTTGTTTCTTCTTTCTTCTTCCTTGCCCTTCTTTATTCGGTTTTCTTGCCGGTCGTCCTTCTACCGATGGATGTCGCGGTCAAATCACAGACGGCACATGAGGCGGAGAGAAGCAACAGCTCGTACTGTGCTAGATTTGTCGAACCCAGATGTCCAATGCAATGTTTGTACTATTATTATGAATACTTTTTTGTATTTTTCTGCACAAGTATTTTTGTAATTTATATCATAAATGAGCAGGACACATTCAGACTACTCGCAGTGTTTAGGCCAAATTCAGCACTGCCTCCCCCTTTTTTGCGCCATTTTGGCCGGTTGGGAAGGCTGAGGTCTAGCAGGGGAAGAATACAAGGTGATGCCCTACCACTTGTGTTTCTGCTGTTTTTACAACGTTCTTCTTATCAACTCAAACATACTCCCTCCGTTCGTAAATATAAATTTTTTAAATTTTTTTACTAAGTGACTATATACGAAGCAAAATAAGTGAATCTACATTCTAAAATATGTTTATATACATCCATATGTACTCCTTTAGTATAATCTTTAAAAAGACTAATATTTAGAAACGAAGGGAGTGCCTTTTTTTTCTTGCCTTGCTTATTTCGTGTTGCGTCAACTCGCCATGCATGATGTGGTATCAAACTGTCAGCTGCGATTTTGCTCGTTGCTACGATAGTTTCTTTATGTTGCACTCTTCGTTGGTTTATGTTTTTTTAGATTCCACCAGTTCCAAGAAAAAATGACTATCTTTTGGCTCGGGTAGAGGTGATTTAATAGCCCATGAGTATGGTTGTAAATGGTGCGATAAATGGCCCCGCAAAGCCCGTTTATTTTTTTTGTTAGCTCGATAGTATAGTTCATTTTCCTAGCAAAATAGAAGCTTTCTTGAACGTTACACTAATAAGCGGGCTTAAAGGGTGTGTCGTCTACATGCCTACTCAGCTATGGGTGGCGTGTGGCTTAACGGTTGTGATCACAATGACCTGACGAAGATCATCATCAGACTCATCAACAATGTCCTCAAGTTCAGGCTCATCTTCCCCCATTTCAGTATCACCGTGTTCACCGAACATAGGATAGTTATCATTATCCTCTTCTTCTTCATTGTCTTCCATTACAATCCCTCTTTCTCCGTGCTTGGTCCAACAAAAATAACTGGGCATGAAGCCTTCTTGCAACAGGTGGGTGTGTATGGTTCTTGAGTTAGGGAAATTCCTTTTATTCTGGCATTTTTTACATGGACAAAAAATAAATCCATTCTGCCTGTTTTTCTCAGCCACATTGAGAAAACTATGCATGCCATTAAGGAATTCGGGACGACGTCGATCACTGTACATCCATTGCCGGTTCATCTGCATTATATAAATTAATCAAAAACCATTATGCTAAATCATCATGACTAAATTAATTAATTAATACAAAAAGTTCATCACACGTTAAAACCAAAGTAGCGTAGTGACCATACATATATAGTTCTCATAAAAACACACACTGAAACCAACCATAAAAACTCTCTCTAATTAATGTATTTAAAAACAACAACAAATGCGATCAAAATCGCAACAAAGGTAACAATTGACCCGACGGCATAATGATACCCAGCCTCTTTACTAATTGCATATTTTCTAATCTTTCTAATCTTCAGACGCATTGCGTCCATCTCGCTCTTGTGACCATCGACGACACCGGCAAGAACCTTTTCCAAGGTCATCTTCTCTCTTTCAGTTTTTTCCAACCTTTCTTCAGTTTTTTTCAATCTTTCTTTCAGGCCAACATTTTCTTGTTCAACTAAGTGTAACTTCTCACCAATAGGGTCGATTGGCATTTCCGGTTCCACTACCTCCTAGATAAAAATATCTATGTCAAGTTGGTCGGCGTAATTAATTGTCATATAATCAGGAAATGAAAATATGTAGTTATAAAAGATAATATACCACATCCGAATCATAGACTGGACGAGGGCCAACGGGGACGGATATCAAAACCATGGCGCTATACATATAAAAAAAATCTTACACAATAAGAAAATTATATACAAGTAAATATGTAAATCATACAAATCAAAATTTGTTTTGGTAAATAAAAACAATAGGCTCACCAAGGTTGTGTCGGTGACGGGGCGATCGACGGCGGTGAGGAAGGGGACAAGGCGCGCGACACTAAAAAAAACCATAAATCATAATTAAATTTGAGCTCAAATTGCATATGTATACATAACAAATGATGAACTCTCTCTAGCTTAGGCATTTCATCAAACACCTAGCTAGCACAACAAAAATGAAATGAGCAAGAAAACGAGCAAAACTTGCAATGCCGGAAGAGAGAATGTTGATGCTAACCGTAGGACCGATGGGTGCCAACAATCTTGACAAATGGTGGAGAAAAATGGGGATGGATTAGAGCTCCCAAGAGGAAGGAGAGAGAAAAAATGGAGTTGAGCTCGAGCTAGAAAAAATGGGGTGGAATATAGGGTGCTCAGGGAGGAAGGAGAGGAGGGCTTTAGGACCGGTTTGTGTCAAAAACCGGTGCTAAAGGGTCTGACAGCGGGGCCCTGCAGTTGCTGCAAAAATGAGAAAACCTTTAGAACCGGTTTGAGATACAAACCGGTTCTAAAGGGTCTGTCCACTGGGCCCCCCTCCCTGCAGCAAACGGTCCAAAAACCTTTAGGACCGGTTTGTGTTACAAACCGGTCCTAAAGGCCTTCCGGCCATTTGCTGCAGGGAGGGGGCCCAGCGGACAGACCCTTTAGAACCGGTTTATATCCAATCCGGGTAAAATGTGGTTGGCTCAATGCCCTGTTTTCTACTAGTGTGACAACATCGATACTGCATTCATCATCCATGTGGAGGCACCAAACTCATGGACACAGTGCACTGGACCTAGAAGAGCTCGGATTTCGTGAGATCTGGAGAGCTCCTGAATCGGGTTCGTGAGACCGGGTGTGATAGGAGCAAGGCTCCTACCAGGGCGTGGCCTTAGGTTATAGGGGTGAAAGGAGGGAAGGCGAGGCTGGGGCGCCGTGATCGCACAAGGGAGAGGAACCGCTGGGGTGGCCAGGGTTTAGGGTTTCCCGGTAGAAACCGAGCAAATAAGTTTGCTACTTCTTAATCTTCAAAACAGGTCTTTACATGAGTATATATAATCTCGTAGTTGCTAATAAAATTACGATAAGTGAGCCAAGCCCCTAACTCCTATTGAGCCTAACTGCCCGTAGCCCGTCGGCGGCTATAATGCGCGCTGGTCATAACATCTCTCCCCGCATGCGCAAACAGCTCGTCCTCGAGCTGGAAGTCTAGAAAATGCTCACGAAACTCCTCGAGCTGCTCCCAAGTGGCGTCCTCCTCCGGAAGGCCCTGCCACTGAATCAAAAGGCGCCAAACACCGGGGCTCAACTAGGCCTTCAACACCTTCTGTGGACCCGAAAGGAGACATCCATTGGCGGCTGGTGGAAGAACTGGCGAAGTCGTCGTCGGTCACCGCTGAAAGGCTTCAACAGCCCCACATGGAAGACGTCATGGATGCGGGCGCCCGGCGGCAAATGGAACCGGTAGGCGAGGCTGCCGATGCGCTCCAACACCTGAAACGGCCCGACGTAACGCGGCCCGAGCTTGCGCTTGGCCCGCGGGTCAAGCGACTGCATGGTGCGGTGGAGGAGCCGCAGCCACACTCAATTGCCCATCGCAAACTCCGCCTCGCGGTGATGATGTCGTAGTATTTCTTGGACAGTTGCTGGGCTTGGAGAAGACGTTGGCGCACCTCGGCAAGGATCTCATCCCTGTTGCGAAGAAGCTCGCATGTCATCTCGGTCTGAGTCGCCCCCGCTTGGAACAGAAGAATGGGCGGTGGAGGATGACCATAGACCACCTCAAACGGAGTGGCACGCAGGACGGAGTGGTAGGAGGTGTCGTAGCAGTACTCCGCCCAAGCGAGCCAGTCTACCCAGGCACGTGGGCGATCACCTATAACACAGCGTAAGTACATATCAATCACCTTGTTAACTACCTCCGACTGGTCGTCGGTCTGAGGATGGAATGTCATGCTCAGTCGCAAATTGACGCCCGCCATCTTGAAAAGATCACGCCAGACATGGCCGGTAAACACCGGATCGCGGTTGCTCACGATCGACGAAGGAAACCCGTGGAGACGGACTATTCCGTCCAAGAAGGCGCGCGCGATGGTGGTGGCGGTGTAGGGGTGGCCGAGCACGATGAAGTGTGCGCATTTGGAGAAGCGGTCCACCACCGTGAGAATGACGGACTTGACACCCACCTTGGAAAGACCCTCGATGAAATCCATGGAGATATCAGTCCAGACCTGCGAGGGAACCTCAAGGGGCTGCGGTAGTCCCGCCGGCTGCAGCGTTTCGGTCTTGTTGGGTTGACAAGTCATGCAAGACTGTACCCAATCCTCCACCAGCGCACGGTCGTTGGGGATGAAGAAGTCTGCGCGAAGGCGGTGAAGCGTCTTCTGCACCCCCTCGTGGTCGGTTGAGTGTGCAAGGAGCAAGCTCTGGTGGCGGAGGTCCCCGTGGTCCGGCACAAAGGGGCGCTGCCCGTGGAGGAGCAAGCCGCCCTCCAGGCGCCATGGCTCAGGCAGTGCGCCCTCTTGGAGCTGTTGTCGTAGCAGCTGTGTGTCCGCCGCGGTCGCTGTGTCTCGACGGATGTCGTCGATGAAGGCGAACGAGGGTCCGGAGCGGATGCAGAGTGCAACTCCCTCGGTATCGCTGGCGCGTGCAGCATGATCGGAGTCGCGACAGTACAGTGGATCCGCGACGGTGTTGAGGCATCCCTCGCGATATTCAACGGTGAAGTCAAACCCAAAGAGCTTGTTGATACACCGATGTCGCGGAACAGTGGAAAGCCTGTGGTCCAACAAGAACTTGAGGCTGTAGTGATTTGTGCGGATAAGAAATGGTCGCCCCCACAGAGGCCACGAGTGACGCACCGCCTGCACCAACCCGATGAGCTCCCATTCGTAAGCGGCGAGCTTGTGATGGCGCACGGCGAACGGTCGACTGAAGAAAGTGAGGTGTCCTGCACCCTGATGGAAGACGGCACCGAACCCAACGCCCAAGGAGTCGCAGTCCACCGTGAACAACCTGTCGAAATCCGGCATCTAGAGAACCGACCTAGTCGCAAGTGCCTGTTTCAAGGTCCGAAAGGCCTCAGCCGCTTCGGTGTCCCAAGCGAACTCGTCGTGCCGTAGCAGCCGCGTAAGTGGGGCCGCAATGAGCCCAAACTCCCGAATGAATTTGTGATAGTAGCCGGCGAGCCCCAAGAACCCGCGGAGAACCCGTGGCGACTGTGGCGTCGGCTAGGTGGAGACGGTGGCGACCTTGTCAGCATCCATGGCAACACCCTCCACCGAGATGACATGTCTGAGATAAGCAACGGACGGTGTGCCAAACGAGCACTTCAAGCGCTTGAGGTAGAGGTGGTGTGCCCAAAGCTCGTTAAGGACGATGGCAATGTGTTGCAAATGCTCCGCTAACGAAAAATTGTAGATGAGGATGTCATCGAAGAAAACGAGCACAAACCGCCGTAAGTAAGGGCGGAGGACGTCGTTCATCCATGCCTGAAACGTCGCCGGGGCATTGGCAAGGCCGAAAGGCATGACCAAGAACTCGTAGTGGCCATGCATGATGAGTGCGAAGGCCGTCTTCGCAATGCCGTCCGGGTGCATCCGCACCTAATGGTAGCCGGAGCAAGGTCGAGCTTGGTGAAGAAGCATGCCCCATGTAGCTCGTCGAGGAGCTCCTTGCTACGGCGACAGAAATCCCCGGCAACGGCGCTAGAAATCCTTCTGCTGCCTCTTAAGCTTGCGTTGGTTTTTTCCTTGAAGAGGAAACGGTGATGCAACACAGGAGTAGTAAGTATTTCCCTCAGTTTGAGAACCAAGGTATCAATCGAGTAGGAGAATCGCGCCAAGTCCAGAGTACCTGCTCAAACACAAAGAGCTTGCACCCAACGCTATAAAGGGGTTGTCAATCCCTTCAAGATTGATTGCAAAGTGATATCTGAAGGCGGAAAGTGCAACGAAGCAAAAGTGTAAGGCAGAAAATATGGTGTGAAGTAGACCCGGGGTCCATAGTGTTCACTAGAGGCTGCTCTCAAAATAGCAAATAATACGGTGGGTGAACAAATTACTGTCGAGCAATTGATAGAACCGCGCAAAGTCGTGACGATATCTAAGGCAATGATCATACATATAGGCATCACGTCCGAGACAAGTAGACCGATACTTTCTGCATCTACTACTATTACTCCACACATCGACCGCTATCCAACATGCATCTAGTGTATTGAGTTCATGACGAACAGAGTAACGCCTTAAGCAAGATGACATGATGTAGAGGGATAAACTCAAACCAATGATGAAAACCCCATCTTTTTACCCTTGATGGCAACAACATGATGCGTGCCTCGCTGCCCCTTCTGTCACTGGGAGAGGTCACCGCACGGTATGAACCCAAAACCAAGCACTTCTCCTATTGCAAGAATCATAGATCAACTTGGCCAAACAAAACCCACAACTCGAAGAGAATTACAAGGATATGAAATCATGCATATAAGAGACCGAAAGAAACTCAAATAAGATTCATAGATAATATGATCATAAATCCACAATTCATCGGGTCTCGACAAACACACCGCAAAGAAGATTACATCGGATAGATATCCATGAAGATCATGGAGAACTTTGTATTGAAGATCCAAGAGAGAGAAGAAGCCATCTAGCTACTAGCTATGGACCCGAAGGTCTATGGTGAACTACTCACGCATCATCGGAGAGGTCATGGTGTTGATGAAGAAGCCCTCCGTATCCGAACCCCCCCTCCGGCAGGGCACCAGAACGTGCCCCAGATGGGATCTTGCGGAGACAGAAGCTTGCGGCGGCGGAAAAGTATTTTCGTGGATCTCTCTCGCAGTTTTGGAATATTTCTGAATTTATAGGTGGAAGAGGTAGGGCACACGAGCCACAGGGGGCCCACAAGCCTACTAAGCGCGGCCCCCCTGGTCGCGCCTAGGGGGCTTGTGGGGTCCCCTGCCTTGGTTCTCAAGTCTCGTGCGTATCTTTTGTTCCGGAAAAAATCTGTTTGGAAGTTTTATTCTGTTTGGACACCATTTAAAATCCTCCTCTGAAAAGGGTCAAAAACACGGAAAAAACAGGAACTGGCACTTGGCAGTGAGTTAATAAGTTAGTCCCAAAAAATATATAAAAGGCATACAAAACATCCAAAGTTTGACAAGATAATAGCATGGAACCATAAAAAATTATAGATACGTTGGAGACATATCAAGCATCCCCAAGCTTAACTCCTGCTCATCCTCGAGTAGGGAAGTGATAAAGACTGAATTTTTGATGTGGAATGCTACCTAGCATAGTTGTCCTTTGGAACTTCTTTCATGTGACATGAATGTTCAGATCCGTAAGATTAGAAACAATGGTTTGCTATTGACATGAAAACAATAATACTTCAAGCAAACTAGCAAGGTAATCATGAACTTTCAAAATAACAAGGCGAAAGAAAGTTATCCCTACAAAATCATATAGTCTGGCTATGCTCCATCATCCCCACACAACTAATTTAAATCATGCACAACCCCGGTATTGGCCAAGTAATTGTTTTCGCACTATTACTTTCTCAAACCTTTTTCAACTATCACGCAGTACATGAGGGTGAGCCTTGGATATAGCACTATAGGTGGAATAGAGTGTGGTGGTGGTTGTGAGACAAAAAGGAGGAGATGGTCACATTGACTCAGCGTATTAAAGGGCTATGGAGATGCCCATTAATAGATATCAATGTGAATGAGTAGGGATTGCCATACAAAGGATGCACTAGAGCTATAAGTATGTGAAAGCTCAAAAGGAGAACTAGTGGGTGTGCATCCAACTTGCTTGCTCACGAAGACCTAGGGTAATTTGAGGAAGCCCATCATTGGAATATATAAGCCAAGTTATAAAATAAAGATTCCCACTAGTATATGGTGGTGAAAAAACAAGAGACTCTCAATCATGAAGAACATGGTGCTATTATGAAGCACAAGTGTGGAAAAAGATAGTAGCATTGTCCTTTCTCTCTTTTTCTCTTTTTTTATTTGGGCTCTTTGGCCTCTTTTTTTATGTGGGAAACTTTGGCCTCTTTTTTTTCCTCACATGGGACAATGCTCTAATAATGGCACTTTTATTTACTCACAGCTCAAAGCTTAGAACGATGATGACTCTATAGGAAATGCCTCCGGCAGTGCACCGGGATGTGCGACGATCTAGCTTGGCGTATGACGTTGAAACAACTCACTAGCTATCTTACGATCATGCAATGGCAATATGAGAGTGACGACACAAGTCATGAGACGGAACGGTGGGAGTTGCATGGCAATATATCTCGGAATGGCTATGAAAATGCCATAGTAGGTAGGTATGGTGGCTGTTTTGAGGAAGGCATATGGTGGGTTTGTGCACCGACGAAAATTGCGTGGTACTAGAGAGGCTAGCAATGGTGGAAGGTGAAAGTGCATCTATACCATGGACTCACATTAGTCATGAAGAACTCACATACTTGTTGCGAAAGTTTTTATTAATAATCGAAACAAAGTGCTAAACTCATACTCCTAGGGGAAGGGTTGGTAGGTGTAAACCATCGCGCGATCTCAACCGCAACACAAAGGATGACAATCAATAGATCCATTATGCACCGGTAAAAAAAATAGATCAATTATGCTCCGACTTCCTAACATAGTGGTTCACCATACGTGCATGTTACAGGAATCACTAACTTCAACACAAGTATTTCTAGATTCACAACATCCTACTAACATAACTCTTAATATTACCAAATCCACGTCTCAAAACTAATTGAGAGGAATCAAACTTCTCTTTCTACTCAATGCACATGAAGATGGAAGTTTTTGTATCCTCTTTGGGTACCTATCACCTTTGGGACTACTTTCATAGCACAAACCAACTACCAAGTCATGCACCGCCGTGCTCTAAAAGATCTAAGTGAAGCACATAGAGCAAAATTATCTAGCTCAAAGGATATAAGTGAAGCACGATGAGCATTCTAGCAAATTCACGATGAGTGCATGTCTCTCTCAAAAGGGTGTGCAGCAAGGATGGTTGTGACACACAAAAAAGAGACTCCTACGATACAAGACGCTCCAAGCAAAACACATATCATGTGGTGAATAAAAATATAGCTCCAAGTAATGTTACCGATGGATTGAAGACGAAAGAGGGGATGCCTTCCCGGGGCATCCCCAAGCTTAGGCTTTTTGGTGTCCTTGAATTTGGCTTGGGATGCCTTGGGCATCCCCAAGCTTCAGATCTTTCCACTCTTTATCCATATGTCCATGAGAACATCACCCAAAACTTGAAAACTTCACAGCACAAAACTTAAACAGAAACTCGTGATATCATTAGCACAAGAAAACAAACTACCACCTCTTTAGGTACTGTAGCAAACTTGATTTGTATTTATATTGGTGTTAGATTACTGTATTCTCACTTTTCCATGGCTAGTACCCCCCGATACTATCCATAGTTTCATCAAAACAAGCAACCAACTCAATAAAAACAGAATCTGTCAAAAACAGACCAGTCTGTAGCAATCTGTATACTTCGTATACTTCTGGTACCTCAAAAATTCTGAAAAATTATGACTGCCTGGGCAAAAGGCATATCAACCATCAGCAAAAAGAATCAACTCAAAATCTTTTTCTGAATAAAAATGAAAAGTAATCTCGTGAGCGAAAAGTTTCTGTCTTTTTCCAGCACGATCAAACAACCATCACCAAGACTAGTCATAAAGGTTTTGCTTGGCTCAAACACAAAAAGAAACACAAAAGACACAATCATAACAGAATTATGATAGGTGGACGCAACAAAACAGAAAGAAAAAGATAAATTCATTGGGTTTCCTCCCAACAAGCGTTACGCAACAAAACAGAAAGAAGAAGATAAATTCATTGGGTTTCCTCCCAACAAGCGCTCTTGTTTAACGCCCTTAGCTAGGCATTGATAATTCAATGATGCTCACACAAAAGACAAGAATTGAAGCACAACGAGAGCATCATAAAGCATGTGAAAATCACATCTAAATCTAACATACTTCCTATGCATAGGCATTTTATAGGAAAACAAATTATCAAGACAAGCAATAACTACCATATGCAAGGAAGAAGAAATAGACAATAGCAATCTCAACACAACGAGAGGTGGTTTAGCAACATGAAAGTTTCTACCACAATATTTTCCTCTCTCATAATAATTACATGTGGGATCATATTCAAATTCAACAATATATCTATCCCATAGGATATTCTTTTCATGATCCACATGCATGCAAAGTTGACGCTCTTCAAAAATAGTGGGATTATCATCAACTAAAGTCATGACTTCTCCAAACCCTCTTCCAATAATATTGCAAATATCATATTCATCACGAGGTTTAAACAAATTTTCAAGATCAGAGGAAAAATCATCACCCCATTCATGATCATTGCAACAAATAGAGGTCATAGCAAAACTAGCATCCCCAAGCTTAGGGTTTTGCATATTTTTAGCATGATTGACACTAATAGAATTCATAGTGAAACCATTGCAATCATGATTTTCATTCAAGGAGCCCTCGTGAATCACTTCACAAATTTCTTCATCACAATTTTCAGATTCACGCATCTCAAGAAAAACTCCATAAAGATAGTCAAGTGCACTCAAATCACTAGCAATTGGATCAACATAATTGGATCTCTTAAAGAGATTAGCAAGTGGATGAGGATCCATATCAATAGATTTTCAGCAAGCGAAGATGCAAGCATATTGAAGGCACATGGCAAAACAAGCAAACAGAAAGCAAGCGAGAAAAAAGGGCGAACGAAAAAGGCAAACGAAAAAGAGGCAAAAAAATGTATTTTTTCCCTTTTAGAAGTGGGGGAGAGGAAAACGAGAGGCAAAAAAGTAAATACAAGAGATGAGTTTGCGACAATTACTTGGACGAGTTCTTGACTTGATCCTCCCCGGCAACGGCGCCAGAAATCCTTCTACTACGGCGACAGAAATCCCCGGCAACGGCGCCAGAAATCCTTCTGTTGCCTCTTGAGCTTGCATTGGTTTTTCCCTTGAAGAGAAAAAGGGTGATGCTGCCCAGGAGCAGTAAGTATTTCCCTCAGTTTGAGAACCAAGGTATCAATCCAGTAGGAGAATCGCGCCAAGTCCAGAGTACCTGCGCAACCACAAAGAGCTTGCACTCAACGCTATAAAGGGGTTGTCAATCCCTTCAAGATTGATTGCAAAGTGACATCTGAAGGCGGAAAGTGCAACGCAGTAAAAGTGTAAGGCTGAAAATATGGTGTGAGGTTGTCACGCCCAAGATGCGACCCTATCCTCAATTTGGCACGAAGGCCTCATCAGGGATAGAAGCGCATCTCGTCGTGTCGCAAGAATGGATATCGTTACAAGTACATGTACTGAAAAGAAGAGATATATATACAGAGTTGGCTTACACTCGCCACAAGCTACATCAGAGTCACATCAGTACATTACATAATCATCAGGAGTAAGAGCAGGGTCCGACTACGGACGGAAACAAACGAGAAAAATAAGAAAAACGTCCATCCTTGCTATCCCAGGCTGTCGGCCTGGAACCCATCCTAGATCGATGAAGAAGAAGAAGGAGAAGCAACTCCAAATGAACGAACAACGCGCTCGCGTCGAGTAACCTTTACCTGTACCTGCAACTGGTGTTGTAGTAATCTGTGAGCCACAGCGGACTCAGCAATCTCATTTCCAAAGGTATCAAGACTAGCAAATCTTAATGGGTGAGGTAAGGTTAAGTGGTGAGCTTGCAGCAGCGGCTAAGCATATATTTGGTGGCTAAACTTACGAGTACAAGAAATAAGAGGGGGAAGATCTACGCATAACGGACGTGAACTACGGATGATCAAACGAAAGATCCTGAACACCTACCTACGTCAGACATAACCCCACCGTGTCCTCGATCGGAGAAGGAACTCACGAAAGAGACAGTCACGGTTAAGCACACAGTTGGCAAGTTTTTAATTAAGTTAACTTCAAGTTATCTAGAACCAGTGTTAAACAAAGCTTCCACGTTGCCACATAACCGCGGGCACGGCTTTCCGAAAAGATTTAACCCTGCAGGGGTGCTCCAACTAGTCCATCACAAATTACCACAAGCCGCATAGAAATCCTCAATCACGAAGCTCGCGATCTCGTCGGACCCCCTAGTGGAAAACCTCAACTCTGAGATTACCCAAAGCATCACCGGAATCCCGATGCACAAGATATCTCGTCAAGGTAAAACTAATCCAGCAAGGCCGCCCGGCGTGTCGACGATCCCGATAGGAGCCGCGTATCTCGTTCTCAGGACACGACGGATAAGCGAAGCATACGGGTGCCAAATCTCGAGTTTCCTCGCGGTGGCCCCGCACGGTGCTCTGTTTTGGACCAACACTCATGAGGAGCACTGGCCCGGGGGTTGATTAAACTATCCTCGGGGTCCGGAAAGTCCCTATGCAATTTTATTAGGTGTTTAGGCAAATGTAGTACCAAAGTTGGGCCTTGCCAGACCAGCTTTAGTCTAAAACGAATTATCAAGGGGGTCCCCATAACAACCCCGATCGTGTTAGGAGCGCTCATTTACGAAACATAACACCGGTAACCGGAAACTAAGGGGGCAACGGTGGAACAAAACACCAGACTAGAAAGGCCGAGCCTTCCACCTTTTACCAAGTATATAGGTGCGTTAAAAATTAAATAGCATTAAATAGGGTGATATAACAAGGAACCCATGTTTCACATGGAAGCAACTGCACCTGCAACTAGCAACGCTAACACAGGGTTAAGCAAGCAGTAACATAGCCAATCAGTGGTTTGCTAGGTTGAACAGGTTGAAGGTTTCATGGCATTGTTGAGAGGTTGATGTTTAACATGTGGTAGGCAACGAGACATAATCGATAGAAACGGTAAACTAGCATGGCAATGATAGTAATGGTATCTGGGGAAATGGTCATCTTGCCTGAGATCCCGCTTGGAAGAAGAATGCCTCCGTGAAGCAGACGAACCGATGTAGTCGAACGGGTCCTCACAATCCGACACGCTGCGGAACTCTATCGAGACAAAGCAAACCGGAAACACAAATCAACACACGGAATTCACCACACGATGCACAACACAAATGATGCATGAGCAGCTGAAAACATGCAAGTCACGGCATGACAATCCACACAATTAAACACTACACATTAAGTGAAGTTCAATATGCAACGAGTTACATATTGACAAAATTCCACATACGGATTATTTAGTTCTATCTCGATTAGGTACACGACAATATTAAATGTTGTTAAACATGGCAAGAGGTGAAGCGCAAATTAAACTACCTATCTAGGCAATTTAAATGAGGTCGTAAATGACATATAGCACCTTCGAAACGACCTCACATGTTAATTTACAATTCTGTTCAGATCTGAACTAACACATTTAATTAGTTGTTAAACAGCAAAACAAATAGGTTCACGTGATTCTACGCGTCATTTCAGGCAATCTACACATAGAGATCATCTCCAACGGAGCTACGGATCGAAAGTTACAAGCACCGCAAGATTTGATGGCATGAATGCAATATGTGTGCAACGACGGCTACGAGCACTTCAAATCATACAACCAGCAAGAGAAAATGAAACTACACGAGATTCTAAGCAAGTTTCATGTAGGACACGATCAAATCGGAGCTACGGTTCAACAACTACGAGCAAAACAAGAAACGGCTACAAGCTGCCAAAATCAGCCACATAGCATTTTCTACACCCCACAACTACGAGCTGCACAACTCCGATATGCTCAAGTAAGACATGGCATGGAAGAGGGCAAGAAGCTCTACTACAAACAACTAACAACAACTAGTATGGCGTGATGGATCACTAGGGAAAGAAGACACAAAATGGCATCTCACACACTATTTTAGACTTAGTGAAAATTACACCTCATGAAAGTGCAGTTTTCGATCTGAAGTGATATTGACAGCAGCAAAACCTATAGCTACAGGACTCCAAATGGCATAAAAAGTTACAGCATGCTATAGAAACATAAGGGCTACAACTAACTCCATTGGACCAACCTCAAAAGAGCTACAGATCACAAGATACAAGCAATACAAGACAACAACAAAATATAACAGATTTCAGACTTAGAAATATTTCAGCTCCTCCAAATCAGCACTATTTCTAGCAACTTGAGAGCAATCAAACCACACCTAAACATGCATTTCTATTGCAACTAAAAATACCAGGGGCTAGACAAAACATCTAAGAAGAACTCCCTAGTTGACAACTCCGTCAAACGAAGCACGGAATAAATCCTACGAATTAAACAAAAGGGCATCACGGCAAAATATCGCGCGAACTAACTTTCTCAAAAGCTAAAAATAATTGCACAGAAAAATCCCCGAAAGCATATAAAATATGTGGGGTTGCAACAAAAAATAAAGCCACACATAAATGCGGGAAAATAACCTATATACGGGAAAATAAACTAGAGGCAATTCCCTACACGCAAAAATACAAATGACCGATCTAAAATGCATGTAAAAATGGTTCCTAAAACATGGGCATTTCTAATACGGCATTCGAGCAATTCGAACACGCGCAGAAAATTAATACGCGACTAAACCTATTGGGACACCACGCCAAACGATGCATTCGGCACGCTAAACGGCGTCAAACAAATATCCAAGTTGTGGAATCGTGTTCTACTCGCGAAGCTACCCCAAACCATATACAATATGCCGCGATCCGACTTACGGTTAAATTTCTACGGGATTTTTAAAATCTAGCATATTTCCTGAAATTTGAATAAAATCCGAAACCTGAAAAAAATAGCTACGGGCCTAAACTTCTAACGGGCCGAACAGGCACTGGCGCAAGACAACAAAATACCTCCACGGGCGAGGGTTAGAGGAAGGGGGAGGCTGCTCACCTTGCGGGCCTGGCCCGGTCAGAGGGGAGGCAGGCCGAGGCGAGGCAGGCCCTGGGCCGGCTTGGGAGGGGGCGAGGAATAGGCCCAGGGCGCGGGGCGACTGTAGAGGCGAGGTGGGCCGCATCGCCGGGGAAGGTCCAGGAGGGGTAGTGCGACCTGGAGCGGGGCTCCTCGTCCCCGAGCTCGGCCCGGTCCCGAGCGCAACGCGGGCGGGGGCGGCGGCGGCAGCTCGCAGGGCTACGACGGAGATCTGGGCTCGCCGGCGCTTGGGGCAACGGATCCGGCCGGAATCCGTCGGATCTGACCGCCGGCGTGGCTGCGAAGAGGGATCCAAGGCGGCGGCTGGCAGAGGTTCGGGCGACGGGAGGAGCCGGCTAAGGTGAGCGGGGCCCGATTCCGCACGCGGGAATGGGTACGTGGCCGTGTAGAGGGGATATCCGGAGACGAGAGGGAGAACGGGCGGCGCGGCAACGGTTTTTAAAACACCGACAAACGTCCGACGGTAGACCGAATATGGTGCCGCTACGGTCGACCGTTCGGGTACCAGACGGACTCCGATCGCGACGAAATTCGACAGGCGGTCTGGCTATATTAAAATAGGACCGCACGTCAAATGTCAATCCGATCAGAGAAAGTTTAACGCACACTTTTAAAACAGGGTTTCGACGATGCCGCGGGCGCGTGCGAGTGCGGTCGGACTCAGAACGGACAACGTTGAGAACCGACAACTATTAACGAATGCAAGTTTTGAAAACTGGCGGCAACGGAGATGTCGATGCAATGCTGATGATGCGCATGATGCGATGATGATGCGACAAATAAAAATAGACACACGACGAAAATGGAAAGAAGGGGGAATCTTCTGGAACGTCGGCATCGGGCTGTCACAGAAGTAGACCCGGGGGCCATAGTGTTCACTAGAGGCTTCTCTCAAAATAGCAAATAATACGGTGGGTGAACAAATTACTGTCGAGCAATTGATAAAATCACGCAAAGTCATGACGATATCTAAGGCAATGATCATACATATAGGCATCACGTCCGAGACAAGTAGACTGATACTTTCTACATCTACTACTATTACTCCACACATCGACCGCTAGCCAGCATGCTTCTAGTGTATTGACTTCATAACGAACAGAGTAACGCCTTAAGCAAGATGACATGATGTAGAGGAATAAACTCAAACCAATGATGAAAACCCCATCTTTTTACCCTTGATGGCAACAACACGATGCGTGCCTCGCTGCCCCTTCTATCACCGGGAGAGGTCACCGCACGGTATGAACCCAAAACCAAGCACTTCTTGTTGGAATTATGCCCTAGAGGCAATGATAAATAAGTTATTATTATAATTCCTGTACCAAGATAATCTTTTATTATCCATGCTATAATTGTACTGAATGAAGACTTAGATACATGTGTGGATACATAGACAAAACACTGTCCCTAGCAAGCCTCTAGTTGGCTAGCCAGTTGATCAAGGATAGTCAGGGTCTTCTGACTATGTACAAGGTGTCGTTGCTTGATAACTGGATCACGTCATTGGGAGAATCATGTGATGCACTAGACCCAAACTAATAGACGTAGCATGTTAATCGTGTCATTTTGTTGCTACTGTTTTCTGCTTGTCAAGTATTTATTCCTATGACCATGAGATCATATAACTCACTGACACCGGAGGAATGCTTTGTGTGTATCAAACGTCGCAACGTAACTGGGTGACTATAAAGATGCTCTACAGGTATCTCCGAAGGTGTTCGTTGAGTTAGTATGGATCAAGACTGGGATTTGTCACTCCGTGTAACAGAGAGGTATCTCGGGGCCCACTCGGTAATACAACATCACACACAAGCCTTGCAACCAATGTGACTTAGTGTAAGTTGCGGGATCTTGTATTACGGAACGAGTAAAGAGACTTGCCCGTAAACGAGATTGAAATAGGTATGCGGATACTGACGATCGAATCTCGGGCAAGTAACATACCGAAGGACAAAGGGAATGACATACGGGATTATATGAATCCTTGGCACTGAGGTTCAAACGATAAGATCTTCGTAGAATATGTGGGATCCAATATGGGCATCCAGGTCCCGCTATTGGATATTGACCGAGGAGTCCCTTGGGTCATGTCTGCATAGTTCTCGACCCCCCAGGGTGTGCACACTTAAGGTTCGACGTTGTTTTATGCGTATTTGAGTTATATGGTTGGTTAACGAATGTTGTTCGGAGTCCCGGATGAGATCACGGACGTCACGAGGGTTTCCGAAACGGTCCAGATACGAAGATTGATATATAGGATGACCTCATTTGATTACCGGAAGGTTTTCGGAATTACCGGGAATGACGAATGGGTTCCGGATGTTCACCGGGGGGGGGGGGGGGGCAGCCCACCCCGGGGAAGCCCATAGGCCTTAGGGGTGCCGCACCAGCCCTTAGTGGGCTAGTGGGCAAGCCCAAAGAGGCCCCTACGCAGGAGATAAGAAAATCAAAGAGAAAAAAGGGGAAGTGGGAAGGAAGGGAAGGACTCCACTTTCCAATCCTAGTTGGACTAGGATTGGAGGAGGAATCCTCCTCCCTCCCTTCGGCCGAACCCCTCCCCTCCCACCTATATATACGGAGGTTTTAGGGGTGATTCGAGACAACTTTTCCCCGATATCCCGATCACATACCTCCACGGTTTTTCCTCTAGATCGCGTTTCTGCGGAGCTCGGGCGGAGCCGTGCTGAGATTAGATCACCACCAACCTCCGGAGCGTCGTCACGCTGTCGGAGAACTCATCTACCTCTCTGTATATCTTGCTTGATCAAGAAGGCCGAGATCATCGTCGAGCTGTACGTGTGCTGAACGTGGAGGTGTCGTCCGTTCGACACTAGATCGGAGCGGATCTTGGGACGGATCGCGGGACGGTTCGTGGGATGGTTCGTGGGGCGAATCGAGGGACGTGAGGACGTTCCACTACATCAACCGCGTTTATTAACGCTTCTGTTGTGCGATCTACAAGGGTACGTAGATCTGAGATCCCCTTGTAGATGGACATCACCATGATAGGTCTTCGTGCGCGTAGGAAATTTTTTGTTTGCCATGCGACGTTCCCCAACAGTGGCATCATGAGCTAGGTTCATGCGTAGATGTCTTCTCGAGTAGAACACAAAAGTTTTTATGGGCGGTGATGTGCGATTTGCTGCCCTCCTTAGTCCTTTCTTGATTCCGCGGTATTGTTGGATCGAAGAGGCTCGGACCGACATTACTCGTACGCTTACGAGAGACTGGTTTCATCGCTGCGAGCAACTCCGTTGCTCAAAGATGAGTGGCGAGTGTCGGTTTCTCCAACTTTAGTTGAATCGGATTTGACCGAGGAGGTCCTTGGATGAGGTTAAATAGCAATTCATATATCTTCGTTGTGGTGTTTGCGTAAGTAAGATGCGATCCTACTAGATACCCATGGTCACCACGTAAAACATGCAACAACAGTTAGAGGACGTCTAACTTGTTTTTGCAGGGTATGCTTGTGATGTGATATGGCCAACGATATGATGTGATATATTGGATGTATGAGATGATCATGTTGTAACAGTTAATATCGACTCGATGGTACGGCAACCGGCAGGAGCCATAGGGTTGTCTTTAAACTAACGTTTGTGCTTGCAGATGCGTTTACTATATTGCTAGGATGTAGCTTTAGTAGTAATAGCATGAGTAGCACGACAACCCCGATGGCGACACGTTGATGGAGATCATGGTGTGGCGCCGGTGACAAAGAAGATCGTGCCGGTGCTTTGGTGATGGAGATCAAGAAGCACGTGATGATGGCCATATCATGTCACTTATGAATTGCATGTGATGTTAATCCTTTCTTGCACCTTATTTTGCTTAGAACGACGGTAGCATTATGAGGTGATCTCTCACTAAAATTTCAAGACGAAATTGTGTTCTCCCCGATTGTGCACCATTGGTACAGTTTGTCGTTTCGAGACACCACGTGATGATCGGGTGTGATAGACTCAACGTTCACCTACAACGGGTGCAAAACAGTTGCACACGCGGAACACTCGGGTTAAGCTTGACGAGCCTAGCATGTGTAGACATGGCCTCGGAACACATGAGACCGAAAGGTCGATCATGAATCATATAGTTGATATTATTAGCATAGGGATTCTTACCACTGAAACTATCCTCAACTCACGTGATGATCGGACTTGAGCTAGTGAAATTGGATCATGAACCACTCAGATGACTAGAGAGATGTACTTTTTGAGTGGGAGTTTAGCAAGTAATTTGATTAAGTTAAACTCTAATTATCTTGAACATAGTCTAAGTCCACTTTGAATATATTTGTGTTGTAGATCATGGCTCACGCGACAGTCACCCTGAATTTTAATACGTTCCTAGAGAAAGCTAAGTTGAAAGATGATGAAAGCAACTTTGTAGACTGGGCTCGTAATCTTAAGTTGCTCCTGCAAGCTGGGAAGAAGGATTATGTCCTTAATGCTGCGCTAGGAGATGAACCACCCGCTACGGCTGACCAAGATGTTAAGAACGCTTGGTTAACACGTAAGGAGGACTACTTAGTAGTTCAATGTGCAGTCTTGTATGGCTTAGAGCCAGGACTTCAACGTCGCTTTGAGCGTCATGGAGCATATGAGATGTTCCAGGAGTTGAAGTTTATCTTTCAGAAGAACGCCCGGATCGAGAGGTATCAGACCTCCGATAAATTCTATGCTTGCAAGATGGAGGAGAATTCATCTCTAAGTGAACATGTGCTCAAAATGTCTGGGTACTCAAACCGTCTAGCTGAGCTGGGGATTGAACTCCCGGAAGAAGCTATCACTGACAGAATTCTTCAATCACTGCCGCCAAGCTATAAGGGCTTTGTGTTGAACTACAACATGCAAGGGATGAACAAGTCACCTGGCGAGTTGTTCGCGATGCTGAAAGTCACAGAGTCAGAACTCCGTAAAGAGCATCAGGTGTTGATGGTGAATAAGACCACTAGTTTCAATAGAAACGGCAAAGGAAAGAAGGGTAATTCAAAGAAGAGCGGCAAGCCTATTGCCAATCTGACGAAGAAACCCAAAGCTGGACCTAAGCCTGAAACAGAGTGCTATTATTGCAAGGGTATGGGTCACTGGAAGTGCAACTGCTCCAAGTATCTGGCTGATAAGAAGGCGGCCAAAGAAAAATCAGGTATATTTGATATACATGTTATTGATGTGTACTTAACCAGCTCTCGTAGTAGTGCCTGGGTATTCGATACCGGTTCTGTTGCTCATATTTGCAACTCAAAACAGGAACTGCGGAATAAGCGAAGGCTGGCCTAGGATGAAGTGACGATGAGCGTGGGAAATGGTTCCAAGGTTGATGCAATCGCCGTCAGCACAGTTTCACTTCAGTTACCATCAGGATTAGTTATGAACTTAAATAATTGTTATTTAGTGCCTGCGTTAAGCATGAACATTATATCTGGATCTTGTTTATTGCGAGACGGTTACTCGTTTAAGTCAGAGAATAAAGGTTGTTCTATTTCTATGAGTAATATCTTTTATGGTCATGCATCCAATGTGAGAGGATTGTTCATATTGAATCTTGATAGTGATAATACACATATACATAACATTGAGACCAAAAGAGTTAGAGTTAACAATGATAGCGCCATGTTTTTGTGGCACTGCCGTTTGGGTCATATTGGTGTAAAGCGCATGAAGAAACTCCATTCCGATGGACTTTTGAAGTCACTTGACTTTGATTCACTTGACACGTGCGAACCATGTCTTATGGGCAAGATGACTAAAACTCCGTTCTCCGGAACAATGGAGCGTGCAAGTGAGTATTTGGAAATCATACATACCGATGTGTGTGATCCGATGAGCGTAGAGGCACACGGCGGATATCATTATTTTCTCACCTTCACTGACGATTTGAGTAGATATGGTTATGTCTACTTGATGAAGCACAAGTCTAAAACATTTGAAAAGTTCAAGCAATTTCAGAGTGAAGTTGAAAATCATCATAACAAGAAGATCAAGTTCCTATGGTCTGATCGTGGGGGTGAATATCTGAGTTTCGAGTTTGGTGCTCACTTAAGACAATGTGGAATTGTTTCACAGTTGACACCGCCTGGAACACCACAGCGTAATGGTGTGTCCGAACGTTGTAATCGTACTTTATTAGAGATGGTGCGATCTATGATGTCTCTTACCGATTTGCCGTTATCGTTTTGGGGTTATGCATTAGAAACATCTCCATTCACTTTAAATAGGGCACCATCAAAATTCGTTGAGACGACACCATACGAACCGTGGTATGGCAAAAGACCAAAGTTGTCGTTTCTTAAAGTTTAGGGATGTGATGCTTATGTCAAAAAGCTTCAGCCTGAAAAGCTGGAACCCAAAGCGGAAAAGTGCATCTTCATAGGTTACCAAAAGAGACAGTTGGGTATACCTTCTATCTCAAATCCAAGGGCAAAGTGTTAAGAATGGAGCTTTTCTCGAGAAGGAGTTTCTCTCGAGAGAATTGAGTGGGGGGAAGATAGAACTTGATGAGGTTGTCGAACCTCTCATCCCTATGGATGGTGGGCAGGGCAAGGGGAAACCCCTATCGTTGCAACGCCGATTGAGGAGGAAGTTAATGATGATGATCATGAAACTCCAGATGAAGTTCCTATCGGACCTCGCAGGTCGACGAGACCGCGTACTACTCCAGAGTGGTACGGTAATCCCGTCTTATCAATTATGTTGTTAGACAACAATGAGCCTACGAATTATGAAGAAGCAATGGTGGGCCCGGATTCCAACAAATGGCTCGAGGCCATGAAGTCCGAGATAGGATCTATGTATGAAAACAAAATGTGGACTTTGGAAGTACTACCTGAGGGCCGCAAGGCTATTTAGAACAAATGGATCTTTAAGAAGAAGACGGACGCTGACGGTAATGTGACCGTTTATAAAGCTCGACTTGTGGCAAAAGGTTTTTCACAAGTTCAAGGAGTTGACTACGATGAGACGTTCTCACCCGTAGCGATGCTTAAGTCCGTCAGAATCATGTTAGCAATAGCTGCTTTTTTCGATTATGAAATCTGGCAGATGGATGTCGAAACGGCGTTCCTTAACGGTTTCCTTAAGGAAGAGTTGTATATGATGCAACCCGAAGGTTTTGTCGATCCTAAAAATGCTAACAAGGTGTGCAAGCTCCAGCGATCCATTTATGGGCTGGTGCAAGCATCTCGGAGTTGGAATAAACGCTTTGATGAGGTGATCAAAGCATTTGGGTTTATACAAGTGGTTGGAGAATCTTGTATTTACAAGAAAGTGAGTGGGAGCTCTGTGGCGTTTCTAATATTATATGTGGATGACATATTGCTGATTGGAAACAACGTGGAGTTTTTGGAGAGCATAAAGGATTACTTGAATAAAAGTTTCTCTATGAAGGACCTAGGAGAAGCTGCTTACATTCTAGGCATTAAGATCTATAGGGATAGATCGAAACGCCTGATAGGACTTTCACAAAGTACATACCTTGATAAAGTTTTGAAGAGGTTCAAAACGGAACAGTCCAAGAAGGGGTTCTTGCCAGTTTTACAAGGTACGAGATTGAGTAAGACGCAGTGCCCATCAACTGATAAAGATAGAGAGCATATGAGCACCGTCCCCTATGCTTCAGCCATAGGTTCTATCATGTATGCAATGTTGTGCACTAGACCGGACGTTAGCCTGGCCATAAGTATGGCAGGCAGGTTCTAGAGTAATCCAGGAGTGGATCACTGGACGGCGGTCAAGAATATCCTGAAGTACCTGAAAAGGACTAAGGAGATGTTTCTCGTGTATGGAGGTGACGAAGAGCTCGCCGTAAAAGGTTACGTCGATGCAAGCTTTGACACAGATCCGGACGACTCTAAGTCGCAAACCGGATACGTATTTATTCTTAATGGGGGTGCGGTAAGCTGGTGCAGTTCCAAGCAAAGCGTCGTAGCAGATTCTACATGTGAAGCGGAGTACATGGCTGCCTCGGAGGCGGCTAAGGAGGGTGTCTGGATGAAGCAGTTCATGACTGATCTTGGAGTGGTGCCAAGCGCACTGAATCCAATAACCTTGTTCTATGACAACACGGGTGCCATTGCCTTAGCAAAGGAACCACGGTTTCACAAGAAGACCACACACTTCAACCTCATCCGCGACTACGTCGAAGGGGAGGACGTAAATATATGCAAAGTGCACACGGATCTGAATGTAGCAGACCCGCTGACTAAACCTTTTCCACGGGCAAAGCATGATCAACACCAGAACTGTATGGGTGTTAGATTTATTACAATAGAATTCGCATGGTGATGTGAGAGCTAGATTATTGACTCTAGTGCAAGTGGGAGACTGTTGGAATTATGCCCTAGAGGCAATGATAAATAAGTTATTATTATAATTCCTGTATCAAGATAATCGTTTATTATCCATGCTATAATTGTATTGAATGAAGACTTAGATACATGTGTGGATACATAGACAAAACACTGTCCCTAGCAATCCTCTAGTTGGCTAGCCAGTTGATCAAGGATAGTCAGGGTCTTTTGACTATATACAAGGTGTTGTTTCTTGATAACTGGATCACATCATTGGGAGAATCATGTTATGGACTAGACCCAAACTAATAGACGTAGCATGTTGATCGTGTCATTTTGTTGCTACTGTTTTCTGCCTGTCAAGTATTTATTCCTATGACCATGAGATCATATAACTCACTGACACCAGAGGAATGCTTTGTGTGTATCAAACATCGCAACGTAACTGGGTGACTATAAAGATGCTCTACAGGTATCTCCGAAGGTGTTCGTTGAGTTAGTATGGATCAAGACTGGGATTTGTCACTCCGTGTGACGGAGAGGTATCTCGGGGCCCACTCGGTAATACAACGTCACACACAAGCCTTGCAAGCAATGTGACTTAGTGTAAGTTGCGGGATCTTGTATTACGGAATGAGTAAAGAGAATTGCCGGTAAACGAGATTGAAATAGGTATGCGGATACTGACGATCGAATCTCGGGCAAGTAACATACCGAAGGACAAAGGGAATGACATACGGGATTATATGAATACTTGGCACTGAGGTTCAAACGATAAGATCTTCGTAGAATATGTGCCGGGAATGTACCGGGAATGACGAATGGGTTCCGAATGTTGACCGGGGGGGCAGCCCACCCCGGGGAAGCCCATAGGCCTTAGGGGTGCCGCACCAGCCCTTAGTGGGCTGGTGGGCAAGCCCAAAGAGGCCCGTGCGCAGGAGATAAGAAAATCAAAGAGAAAAAAAGGGGAAGTGGGAAGGAAGGGAAGGACTCCACCTTCCAATCCTAGTTGGACTAGGATTGGAGGAGGAATCCTCCCTCCCTTCGGCAGAACCCTTTGGGGCTCCTTGAGCCCCAAGGCAAGGCCCCTCCCCTCCCACCTATATATACGGAGGTTTTAGGGCTGATTTGAGACAACTTTGACACGGCAGCCCGACCACATACCTCCACGGTTTTTCCTCTAGATCGCGTTTCTACGGAGCTCGGGCGGAGCCGTGCTGAGATTAGATCACCACCAACCTCCGGAGCACCGTCACGCTGCCTCAGAACTCATCTACCTCTCCGTCTCTCTTGTTGGATCAAGAAGGCCGAGATCACCGTCGAGCTGTACGTGTGCTGAACGCGGAGGTGCCGTCCGTTCGGAACTAGATCGGAGCGGATCGTGGGACGGATCACGGGACGGTTCACGGGGCAGATCGAGGGACGTGAGGACGTTCCACTACATCAACTGCGTTTATTAACGCTTCTGCTGTGCGATCTACAAGGGTACATACATCTGAAATCCCCCTCGTAGATGGACATCACCATGATAGGTCTTCGTGCGCGTAGGAAATTTTTTGTTTCCCATGCGACATTCCCGAACACTTCTCCCATTGCAAAAATCATAGATCAACTTGGCCAAACAAAACCCACAACTCGAAGAGAATTACAAGGATGTGAAATCATGCATATAAGAGATCGGAAGAAACTCAAATAAGATTCATAGATAATCTGATCATAAATCCACAATTCATCGGATCTCGACAAACACACCGCAAAGAATATTACATCGGATAGATCTCCATGAAGATCATGGAGAATTTTGTATTGAAGATCCAAGAGAATTATATACTTAGCTTGTTTTCCTCTAAAATGAGATAATTAGCCCATTTAGCTCCAAAAAGACATAATTAGGTAATTTAGCTCCAAGAAGAGGAGAAGAGGAGAAGAAATAGGAAAAATGAAAAGAAAGAAGAAGAAGAAGAAGAGAAGAAGAAGAAGGAGGAGGAGGAGGATGAGGAGAAGGAGGAGAAGGCCAAGGACCTTCTAGTCCTTCTCCTCCTCCTCCTTCTCCTCCTTCTCCTCCTTCTTCTTGATTTCTTCTTCTTCTCGTCCTCCTCCTCATTATTATCCTCTTTCATATTATCCTTGCTTTAACTTCCCCAAAAAGACATAATTAGCCCATTTAGCTCCAAAATGCCATAATAACCTCAAAATGGCATAAGAACCTTGGTTAGCTCATGAATATTATATACTTAGCTTGTTTTCCTCTAAAATGAGATAATTAGCCCATTTAGCTCCAAAAAGACATAATTAGGTAATTTAGCTCCAAGAAGAGGAGAAGAAATAGGAAAAATGAAAAGAAAGAAGAAGAAGAAGAAGAAGAGAAGAAGGAGAAGGAGGAGAAGGAGGAGGAGGAGGAGGAGAAGGAGGAGAAGGCCAAGGACCTTCTAGTCCTTCTCCTCCTCCTCCTTCTCCTCCTTATTCTTGATTTCTTCTTCTTCTCCTCCTCCTCCTCTTTCTTCTCCTCTTTCATATTATCCTTGCTTTAATTTCCCCAACAATGACATAATTACCCCATTTAGCTCCAAAATGCCATAATAACCTCAAAATGGCATAAGAACCTTGGTTAGCTCATGAATATTATATACTTAGCTTGTTTTCCTCTAAAATGGGATAATTAGCCCATTTAGCTCTAAAAAGACATAATTAGGTAATTTAGATCCAACAAAAGGAGAAGAGGAGAAGAAATAGGAAAAATGAAAAGAAAGAATAAGAAGAAGAAGAGAAGAAGGAGAAGGGGGAGGAGGAGGAGGAGAAGGCCAAGGACCTTCTAGTCCTTCTCCTCCTCCTCCTTCTGCTCCTTCTCCTCCTTCTTCTTGATTTCTTCTTCTTCTCCTCCTCCTCCTCTTTCTTCTCCTCTTTCATATTATCCTTGCTTTAATTTCCCCAACAATGACATAATTAGCCCATTTAGCTCCAAAATGCCATAATAAGCTCAAAATGGCATAAGAACCTTGGTTAGCTCATGAATATTATATACTTAGCTTGTTTTCCTCTAAAATGGGATAATTAGCCCATTTAGCTCCAAAAAGACATAATTAGGTAATTTAGCTCCAACAAGAGGAGAAGAGGAGAAGAAATAGGAAAAATGAAAAGAAAGAAGAAGAAGAAGAAGAAGAAGAAGAAGAGAAGAAGGAGAAGGAGGAGGAGGAGGAGGAGAAGGAGAAGGCCAAGGACCTTCTAGTCCTTCTCCTCCTCCTCCTTCTCCTCCTTCTCCTCCTTCTTCTTGATTTCTTCTTCTCCTCCTCCTCCTCCTCTTTCTTCTCCTCTTTCATATTATCCTTGCTTTAATTTCCCCCAACAATGACATAATTAGCCCATTTAGCTCCAAAATACCATAATAAGCTCAAAATGGCATAAGAACCTTGGTTAGCTCATGAATATTATATACTTAGCTTGTTTTCCTCTAAAATTGGATAATTAACCCATTTAGCTCCAAAAAGACATAATTAGGTAATTTAGCTCCAACAAGAGGAGAAGAGGAGAAGAAATAGGCAAAATGAAAAGAAAGAAGATGAAGAAGAAGAAGAAGAAGAGAAGAAGGAGAAGGAGGAGGAGGAGGAGGAGAAGGCCAAGGACCTTCTAGTCCTTCTCCTCCTTCTTTTTGATTTCTTCTTCTTCTCCTCCTCCTCCTCTTTCTTCTCCTCTTTCATATTATCCTTGCTTTAATTAACCCATTTAGCTCCAAAATGCTATAATAAGCTAAAAATGGCATAAGAACCTTGGTTAGCTCATGAATATTATATTCTTAGCTTGTTTTCCGCTAAAAATGACATAATTAGCTGAAAAACATCATATTTTGTTCTTCTTCTGACTTTTTTATTCACATTTTTGTAGATCGGATATACTACATGCATGGAAGCTGGCATTCATGGAGTTGAACAATGTCGATGGATGAACTTTATATGTATATCATCTAGTTTTCATTTGAGTTGATGAACAATGTCGAACTATATGTATATGTATATATGGATAAACAGTGCAATACTTTGTATGGTTGTTCTTTCGATATATGGGGATGTACATTGATTTATATGTATATCATATATGTGTGGTGAATTATATATATATGTGTTGGCAAGTATATGTGTGGTGAACTATATATTATATATGTGTGGTGAATTATATAAATGTGATGTCAAATATATATATATATATATATATATATATGTGCTGTGAAATAATACAAAACAAAAAAACAGGTACTATATGGGCTCTTTGCCGTCTGCCAGCTGATGGCAAAGACCTGTGCCATCAGCTGGCAGATGGCAAAGGTGCCACATGGCACCCAACTATGCATCCCGGGGTGTCTATACAGGCTCTTTGCCGTCTGCCTCCAGGGTGGGCAGACGGCAAAGAGTGGAGGGGGGAAGGAGGAGGAGGCAGACGACAAAGAATAAGGGGGAGGCAGACGGCAAAGAATAAGGGGGAGGCAGACGGCAAAGCCTCCGTTAACCCCTAACGGAGGCAACGCCTCTCGGCTGCCATCTCGAGCACTTTGTCGACTGCTCCTAAGGAAAGCTGACGGCAAAGAGCTTTCTCGTCCACTTTGGGGGGACAGACGGCAAAGAAGGTCCTATGCCGTCGTAGGCTGACGCAGAAATTTTGCCGGCCGTGAGATTCTTTGCCGTCTGTGGTTTTCTCTTTGCCGTCCGGGATTTAGTCTTTGCCGTCTGTGATGGCAGACGGCAAAAAAGCTGATTCCTGTAGTGCCTCGTCCTGTTCGAGGGCGTAGTACCACTTGTGAGCCGCACCCCATGGGTGGTACGAGGCGATCCAGGTGCGGTCGGACGCGAGCGTGCACTGCCCCCGGAAAAACTGGTCACATTGGTTGAGCCAGTTCAGGGGGTCGACGGTGCCGTCGCAGGTAGCAAACTCGAGCTTGGAAAAACGCGACGGCTGTTGAGCGTGGAAGGCAGACGGATGCGCGCCCTCAATGCCCAACATCGAGGACGATAGAGCCGGAACAACGGGCATCAGGGAGCCGCCTTGCAAGAGGGGTCCGTCTACACCGTTGTAGGGGACGGGGGCGCCGGAGGGCCCGTCCTACGACACGACCTGGTGCGACTAGTGTCGGTGGGTGAAGGTGCGGCTGAACGGGGGCCGTCGTGTAGACCGATCCGAGGGACCCGGCGAGCCACATCGACAACGAAGATAGTGACGGGGAAAACTAGAGCTGGTGGATGGGGATCTCCGGTCCCGAGAGCGCCCCCGAGCCGGGTGCCACGGTTCCCTGGGAGGAAGGGGCGACCGAGACGGGTAACGGCAACCACTACTACTGCTGGGGCGTCGCCGTGGCGGTGAAGGCGTCGGACGGCTGCGGGGCATAAGGGCCCGAGAGGAAGGTGCGGATGCCCGCAACCGCCTGCCCGAGCTCCTCAAGCGCGACTGTCATCTCCTCCCGCGTGAAGACGAAGGGCACAACGGCAGGCGGCGGCCTAGCGGTCGAGGCGATCGGCCCCGAGAGGGTCGGCGTGGTGGTGGTGACGGGTGGCGGCTGGGAGGCGGTGGGCTAAGGAGCGGACATGATCGCACCCGAGACAACTGACACTAGATTGATATGAGCAAGGCTCCTACTAGGGTGTGGCCTTAGGTTATAAGGGTGGAAGGAGGGAAGGCGAGGCTGGGGGCGCGGCCGACGGCGCTGGGGCGCCGTGATGCGTGAGGGAGAGGAGCCGCTGCGGCGGTTAGGGTTTAGGGTTTCCCGGCAGAAGCCGAGAAAATAAGTTTGCTACTTCTTAATCTTCAAAACAGGTCTTTACATGAGTATATATAATCTCATACTTCCTCTGTCTCAAAATAAGTGTCTTAACTTTGTAGTAGATTAGTATAAAGTTGTACTAAGCTTGAGACGGTTATTTTAATACGAAAGAAGTAACTGCTAATAAAAATATGATAAATGGGCCAACCCCTAACTGCTATTGAGCCTAACTAGCCCGCCACGACTATAATGTGCGCCGGTCATAACAGGGTGCTAGTAGGTTGCCTGATGGGGGCAGAATCTGTTTGGATGGATCCTATTGGTTGGGGCCTTTTTTGGTTTGAGGGATCTTTCTAGCCGTTAAAATGACCCAAGATTATTGTTCTATTTTGAGATAAATAAATTAAATATTCTTTCTTCAGCGTGGTGTATGACGTGGGATGGGCAGGGGGAAGGCGACGAGTCACGACTGGTTGCTTGGGCTTCGAAATGGGCACTTGCGTGTTCCGTGTACTACCTGCTAGATTCATCCTTCCTTGACAAAGATGCAAGATTCTTGATAATCGCACAGAATCTCACTAGTCCACATCACTATGGAAGATGGGAATTTGACGCCGGAATTTTTCTCCGGCCGTTGCACGCCATCTTCCACCCAGCGTTGCCGACGCGCACCTTTCTTTCTCCTTGCTTGTCCCTGTGAAAGATGCAAGAAAACAACAACTAATACATAAACCATAGCTCGCCAATGCGGCAATTTGACACCACAACATGCAAAGTTATAGTTTGCGTTTGTTGCTCATTTCACTGGTTTATGTTCTCTTTTTCGAGATTTCACTAGTTTATGCTTTGTTTGCGGTGAGATGTTTATGGTCAATGGCTCGTGAGCTGTGCATGGGGTGTGATCTGGCGACCATGACATCAACTAGGGTTGCGTCCATCATCTCATTATGCATCCCAATAATTAGCACTAGCACATTTTCTCTTTGATAAAAAGTCTCCCCAACTTCATTAACAAAACGCAAAGAGTTTGAAAAGTCTCCCCAACTTCACTAATAAAACTCAAAGAGTTTCACACTGCCTTGGGGCAAACGGATTGTCACACCATAGAGTTCAAATGTTGAACACCGAGCAAAGGTAAAAGAAAACAACTCGCTCCCCGATGGTGGTACACAAGTACACAATCCAAAGATTAACTCGGATTCTTCAAAACTTTTTGACGAGATCCACATGAAGTTTGAAACATCATATTACAACAAACAAGTTGACAAAGTTTGAAAAATATTTTTCCCCGCATTTAATACTAATAACAAGGAGCCAGTTCATATTATGTATTTATTGATGTGCATATTGAAATTGAAGCTGAAGTTTTATGAATCTACTAACCTTTTTCGAGAGCTTTTAAGACATTTTGGTCATACTATGGTGCTTGGAGCACTCTTGGAGTAGGGGTGGAGCGAGGCTAGCACTAGACCCCGACCTGCTTTAGTGCAATAGTGATCTACAGTGTCAAACAATACCAGAGACACTACAATCAATGAAGGCCTCAGTGCCACGACTTGGGACTGGTCCCTCTAGGCTTGGGGTGTAGCCCCTTATGTGTCTTAGAGCAACCCCAATCTATGGCAAGAAACCTATCGGTCCGAAAAAGATTTTGTTTGAAGAAAAAGGACATAGTTAACCGATCCCCAAAATCTCTTTAGTGCCCAACAAGTTTTGTATCAAGCTAAAAGCCAAAAAGATTTTGTTTGAAGGAAAAAGACATATCTAACTGATCCCTAAAAGCTCTTTAGTGCTCAGTAAGTTTTGTATCAAGCTAAAAGCCAGCCCCTCCAACCTAATATATCAGAGCAAACCAAAAGTTCTTGATGGTGCCCAAAACACATCATTTCTTCTCCCACACTCAATGAAAAATAGGACCAACCGAGGGAGGTGGTTAGAAGATTCTTTTTCGTTCTCATTTGTTATTTAGTATGAAAAGGTTATTGGCACTAACTTCTCGGGATGGATTAGGTGACACCAACCCACCCAGAAATTATTAGAAATAAGTTTTGGGGTTTGGATTAGAGACACATTACACTAGAAGGCATGTGAGTACTAGAGATATGTTCCCCTTTTGGTTGTGCTCTCTATATTAGTGGTTCTCGTCTTCAAAATGAGAACAAACACAACATATCTAAAAGCATAGGCATCACCCAAGTTATTATTACTTGAATTGGCATAATATTATCACTGTTATGACCAAAAGAATTGAAAAAGAAATTATTGACTAAACAACCGATTATTGCATAAAGAAAATAAGTTTCACATCATGTGTAGAACTTTGTCGCAAGTCATCGGTCATAATGGATTCAACGGACCATGTGTTGGGAGAGGACGTGATTGGGCTAGGTCTACCGGGTCACATTTATATGGATCCAAGTGGTCATAGCCTTTTGGGGTTTAAAGATCTTCCGAGCCATTAAAATAGGTACATACTCTTTGTTTTTTTATTTTGCGAGTAAACATGAGATTCTTCATGTGTGATGCGGGATGGAAAGCATGCAAAGGTGACGACTCATAATTGGATGCTAGGCCTTCGAGACGCAATGATGGATACTTGACGTGCCAGGTTCAGCGGACCAGGCGGTAGCCACACTAAATCTTGTTGGTCTATGTAACTAAGAAGAAAGGGGTAAATTGATGTTGAAATTTTTTGCCGACCATAATGGGGGCGTCTCTTTCTTTCTCTTCCCCCACCCCTTGTTCCACTGCCCCCTCCTCACTCTTTCAGCGGATGCCCCATGCTAAGCAAAATCCATAATTGGTATTAGTAATTGGCTTTTATGTGGTTGCTTAAGTTAGTGATTTTTTTCTCCCATATCATGTTTGGTCACATGTACAATCCCGTGTGGAATTCAACCTTCATGTGGTATTTAGCAAAATCATCTTGTAACATGCCTTTTACCTCTAGGGTGTGTGGACCAATAGTCATTGTGGGTTGTATTTTCCCACTCCATATCCACGACTACGAGGAGAGGAGAAGATGAGAAGGTTGACATTCTCAACAAATGTACCTTGTTTTCAAGAAATTTTTTAGGATGCTCCTACTTAACCAATATGTAATTTCCATTTTTGCGGCATGTCATGGTAGTATTACTATTACCACTTGAAAATAAAGATATGGTCAACAATCATAATATGGACTTCTACCTGTTTATTTGAATAATGAAAGAAATCAGTGTGTCATTAAAGCATGGTGATAAACTAATAACTATATCATGGAGAGTGCTAAAGTTTCCATATCATTATTGTACATGCCACGTCCTGCCATTGTTTTATTTTTGCTTGAAGGAAATAAGTAATTTATTTAAATTCTAGCGTTACAAGGAAATCCAAAAACAAGAAAAAATTAGAACATAGTCCCTCAGGATCTTGACATTAGCGGGATCCAAAACAAAACGGCGACGCGATGAGCCGATGCTGCCTCCCCACTTCTTCATCACTGTAACCAGAGCTAGCCTCTCGCGTGACAAAGTCACCATGCGTACGGGTCGAAAGAACTAGCGCCTTGAAGAAACGTATGCCATCGCCAAGACCCCTTTAAAAGGTGAGTGCATTCGTCACCGAAGAGACCACATGGTTCATCCCAAGAGTGAGCACGTGAGCCCCTCCTCCAACACACCTACTCACGAGCACCGCACTGCCACTAAAGGAGGAGGCGGCGTAATGACATTGGGGCCGAAAGACGGGATCTCCATCACGTGCGATCGTTGACACCGCCCATAGGAAACATAAGCTTGCTGGATTCTGAGGTCCCCGAGCGCCACAAGTCGCGCGCTTCTCGTCAAAGACCTACGAGACGAACACATAGAGGAAGGAGCGGCAAAACCCTTATTCGCTCCGACAACACCTCCACCTCCACAATGCTACCTGTTCAAATCCTAGCTATCCACGCCCTATCTAGACGTCCGGAGCAGTCGATGGAGGGGAGGGAATGGTCTCGCCGGCACCCATGTGAGGAAAACAAGATCACCTTGTATTCGCTCTCCACATATATTATGATCTTTCATACAAGCATCAATTTATTCCCTTTTTTAGATTGGTTAATTGGTAGTCAACTTGGGTGGTGAATAGGCATGCCAATTTTACCACACAAATTAGATAAACTGCATACTCATGTAGTGCTAGTATGACTTTAATGTATAATTTTTGGTAGGATATGAGATTATGGAAGTGTGTATCTCTTAGAAAACTGTGATTTATAAAGAAAGAAAAAAAAACAATAATAAGGCATGCCTAATATATATGAAACATGTGTGAATATTTAGTATCGAAAGCATAATAAATAAATTCATTATGATTTTCCTTCGAGTAAGTGTAAAACAGAGATTACAACCTTACAAATACATTAAACATTCATTTTTGACAAGTAGTTGCATGACCATTTGTGTTACCTCCTACATCTTTGTTGCCAATTCATTTGACCAAAGTCAAGTTTCTTCAAAGATGCAGGGTTGTTTGGATTGGTTGTAACTGTTATGTGCGTGCGAGATTTTCCTTAATTGAGAAACAAATACCGATAACAACACAAAATCTCAAACCACTTCAAACATGCTAGTAGTGGTTATTGTTGACAATTCTACGAGTGAGAATTTCATAATACTTTGTTTTTATATAACTTTAATTTTGGTAATAGAGCAAAAAATATGACCACACACACTAGTATGCCAAATGAATTGCTTCCACACGACAATATTTTATTTCCCTTTTTAATTTTGCAAGAAATAAATCAGAGATTCTTCGTGTGTGACAAGTCATAATAGGCTTCTCGGCCTTCAAGACACAACGATGGACACTTGACCTACTAGATTCATCGAACCAACCGTTAGTCGCACCGAATCTTGTTGGTCCATGTCACCTTAAAAGAGAGGGGTAAAATTGATGCGGAAATTCTTTGTTGGCCATCGTCGGCTATCTCCCACCCATTATTATGTGGGTCTTTCTTGCTCGCTCATTCATTCGTGGTTAACTTTGTCATTTTCCGTGTACAAAAAAAACTTTGTCATTTTCTCTCCTCTTTCTCATTCGACCGGAACCTACCTTCATGGAGGAGTATTTTTCTTTTTCTTCCTCCTGGCCTTGTTCCTGCTCCTTCCTCGTGACACTATTTCTATTGACGGACGTTCCACACTAAGGAAAACCCAAAACTGGTAGTAACTGATAGTAGTAGTTGGCTTTTGTGTGGTTCCAGAGTTATTGGTGTTTTTCTGGCTATTCATGCTTCGACTGATATACATTACCATGGAATTCAACCTTCGTGCGGTGTTTAGCATCATCATCTTTTAATGGTTAGTATTACTCCTTTTCCCTTTAAGGTGTGGAGTGTGGACCAATAGCCATTGCTTGTCTTTGCCCTCCCCATATCCAGGACTACAATGAGATTAATGGGTTGGCATTCTCGACAAAAATACCCCATTCCCAAGAGAAATTTTAGGATGCTGCTCTAAGATTACTATTACCTCTTGTAAAGTAAGATATGGTCAACGATCATGTAGGCTTAATATGGACTTCTATCTAAATACTCAAATAAATTAGTATACCATTAGCGCATGGTGTTAAAGTAAGAAATATATCATGCCGAGTGCTAAAGTTTTTATGTCAATTATGTACATACCACACCCCTGCCATTACTTTTTTGTTTGTTTGCAATAAATAAGTAATTTTGTTCAAGACCCAACCTTATAAGGAAATCCAGAAACAAGCAAAAACTACAAAACAACCCCTCGGAATCTTGACATCATCGACATCCAGAATGAGATGGTGGCATACCTACGTTGTCCCTCTTCTTCAGACTTGTAACCGAAGTCAGACTCTCTCGCAGACGAGTAGTTGCCAAAGCTACGGTTCCGAACTAGTGCCCTGAAGAAACAGATGTCATCGCTGAGACCATCGTTCAATCCCCTACATACAGGTGAACAACACTTGTCATCGTCAATGAAGACACCACATGTGCCATCCCAAGAGCTAGCAAGCGACCCCCTCCTCCAACACACCTCCTCACGAGAATCGCACCGCCGCTAGAGGAGGAGGAAACATGACGACGGCCCTGTTTCGATACTCTAACTCAGATAGAGGTTAGAGTTAGATTGTAACCCTGAAATAACCCTGAACTAACTCTAACCAAAGAGGTGTTTGGATGGCAGGGTTAGATTGACAATAAATGCTCTTTCTCAATCATTTGTCTACTTTGGACCCTATTTCGTGCGAGAGAAAAAGGTGTTTTTTTAGTGGTCCCGAGGAGAACTAACCCAAATAAGCACCTCTTGGGTGGGTTAGTTTTTTGGGTGAGTTAGATGCATCTAACCCAAACTAACTCTCATGTTTGATATTTTTGGGTTAGTTCAGTCCAAACTAACTCAAACTAACTCTAACCCATGGATCCAAATAGGGCTGACAACGGGGCCGAAGGACGAGATCCCTACTATGCGCGATCATCGACATTGTCTCGATGACCACCCGAATGAAACATAACCTCATCGAATACAAATCTCATCGAGCACAACAAGTCGCACAGTCCCCATCGAAGCCCCACAAGACAAACATATAGAGGAAGGGAGCTTCAAAAAATAAATAAAGGAAGGAGCGGTGACACCCATATTTGCTCCCACATCACCTCCGCCTCCACAATGCTGCCAGTCAAAAGCCTAGCTATGCACACTCTATCTACATGGTAGAGAAAAGATTCATGCTTCTCCCATCCTTCCGTCGCGAGAGTGGCCAACAGAGGAGAGGGGACCCACATGCTCATCGACGGTCCTATGGGGGAAAACGACACCGCCTTGTAACTGTTTTGTGCCCACCAAGATCTAGCTTGGTTGGGAATCAAATACCGTTCATCGAAAAGAAACTTTAACCCCCCCCCCCCACACACACACACACAAACATGCCGGTAGCAGTTATTACCGATAGTTGTACCGCCAGAAATTTTATAATATTTTTTTGATAGAACTATAATTTTGGCTAATAGAGCAAAAGATGACCACACACCAATATGCCAAATGAGTCACTAATCTTTTAAAAGAACTATATCTATACCTAGAAGAAGAAATAGGTGAACCGCACATTTATGCTTTGCTCCCTGCAAACCTGGTAAAATTTCTCTCTTGGTGGCAACCAAGGGCCCATCCGCGAACAGAGAAGTGTGGAGGGGCCTTCCCGACAGTTTCCGGGGCAAGCAGACCGGGCCTCCCCCATTTCCTCCGAACCAGACAACCTCAAAAGCGCACAAGGCCTCCGCCGCCTCCGCTCCCCCCTCCACCCCACCCCACCCCACCCCCACCCACCCCCCATTGCCCCTCCCGTGACCGGCGCCGCCGCACGCATCCTCCGCCCACCCACCCCCCCTCACGCCGATCGCGCCGTACGCGCGAACGCCCGCCCGCCGGACCGGACCAGCCGGCGCCGCCGTGAACAGGGTAAGGCGATGTTCTCCGGCGACTGGACGCCGCCGTGCGGCAGCTGCTGCACCAAGAAGTACGCGACCCTCGTCCAAATCCCATGTCGGTTGCCCCCGCCCTCCTCCTCTATCTCACGCACTCGTCCCCGCGCAAAGCGGATTCGTGTCCGGCTGATCGAGACTGACGGTTTGTTGGTTGTTTGGTTGGTCGGTTGCCGTTTCGCCGGCGCGCAGGGAGGGTGTTCTGCAAGAAGGGGTGCAACGCGGACGGCGACACCTGGGAGGAGTGTGAGTGCCCCCCCGCCCTGCCAACCACCAGCCGCCAAATGCAACTATCTCTTTAATTGATTGATTGATTGATCCGCTTGTTTGGTCTTGGTTTTAGATTTATTTTGGTTATGTTCCTCGTCGGTTTCAAATCTGGTATATGCAATGTGGTTAGTTTATATTAGCTTTCGCCTTCCTGAAGCAATTGCCCTGGAAAATAGACTGAATTATGCATGTGTTGTTAGATTGGCATTGTTCCAGGTTCAGAGTTTAGTTGCATTCGACAGATAGCTGTTATCACAATTCTGTTATCACGCATAACGATCCTGATTTACAGTGAAATGTCAGAAGACCCCTTTTCTTGTCGTAGCGTACAAGTTCGTTATTGTATCCGTGGCGAGGACGCCTTTCTTGTCGTATAGCGTAAATGTTCGTTATTGTGTCCGAGACGCGCTTCTCGTCGTATAATGTAGATGTCCGTTATTGTATCCGTCGACGTGCTTCCTGTCCTGTAGTGTGGACGCTCGTTATTGTAAATGTGGCTCTGCGTGTAAATCATGGTGGCGGTCAGTGGGTTGTTATTTATTTTCCAATTTCCATGCTTGGTGCCTTGCTTGCTTTGGAAAATTGCATGTTCTCCATTATTGCCATGGCCCAGGAGAGCTTGCTTTTTAACAACTTGTTTCTGTTATTGAAACAAGTCTCTAATTTTTTTTTATCGTGAAGTTACCTTTATTACTTGTATATGCAAAATTTTGATTCTGGTGACTGTAGAATAGCAGATTGTCGTGTTTCTGGGTGACTGTAAAATAGCAGATTTTTGTCTTTCAGTTTTTGCACTCTGTCAATGTGCAAGCTAACTCACATGCTGTGAAATCCCCAGGCATAGGTAAATGCACTGAAATATGCTACAAGGATCCGGTGTTGGAAGATCGCCAGTGGAGTGCTTATATCGATCGGTCGCCAGGAGAGGACAGTTACTCCTTGGTGAGTTCTTGACCTATTAATATAACATCTTCTAAATTGTTTCAGATGTCTTCTCATCACTGAACCCCTTTGACTATAAGTACAAAATCTGTTATGGAACAATCGTTTACCTATAATATGTTTAGATTATACATACTCATGCTGGCCCTAATTTCCAAGTCGTTACAGCAGCAGAAGTACTAAGCTGCAATTTTTTACGACTGGACTGCAACCGTGAGATAGTCTCACAAAATCAACCTGACCATACATAATTAGGATTGAATATAATTGTGACACTGTGCTGTGAAAAATGTTTCGAAATAGTAAAAGATTTCACATGTTTTGACTGTTAACAGGGCACTCCTGATTCTATAGTAGTATGTGTCGTACAGTACACATTTTTTCCGTGCAGTATCACAATATTGCCCTTCTGCTTACCATTTTTCCTTGGAACACATATTGTAGTTGATGACCGCATCATTTAGATGCGTACACTTGGGATTGCTATGCATCATATGCTAGTTTTGTGGATTTTTTTGTTGGGATCAGTGCATCCTTGGTTTTCCCTGTATTTTAAACTTGTCCCGAGTGATAGCATGAGCCATTGAGCCCTCAATTTTTTTGCTAACAGGCAGAACGCAAGTCAGCAGGTAGATAGCTCCGAATTTTACCTACAGTCAAGTTAGAATGCCTTAGTTTGGTTTGCTTGATTATTTTGGAAACTCTGGCATGCAAATGTTAATGGGACATAGATAATCAGCTGGCTGGTTACTTATGTTGATCATTTCTATACATAGTTTTATGCCATTTTAGTGTGCAAGTTGTTTTACTGTAAATTCCTGGATGGTGTCTACTTTCCATATCTGCATGCCTGCATGATTCTGTCCTGCTGCTGAAAAAATGTAGCGGAGTTTTAAGTTTCCTTTGCATCAAATTGTTTACAAACAACAAATTACTACCTGCTACCTGCTAGCTGATGCGACTTGTTGTGAGAATGCTGGCCATGCTTGACTCGGTGAACTGCTATTGTGATTTTCTTTCTAACAGATTCGGTAACCAGTCTTTTCTTTCCTAATAAATTTGTTTTTTTTTCTCACCAGGAGTGCTTCAACGCGTGCATCTCTGGGTGTGGATACAGGGTAAGTTTAACAGGGTTCCTCGCGAACATCATTTTCATTAAATATGACTTCCTCTTTGTTTACTGTGATATAACAAACCACATGACACCAAACATCTCACATCGCGGCACTGTGTTTTGCTTGTGTGATAACGACAGTTTGACATACCGGCGGAGAAAGTAGGGCTCATCAAGCCGAACAGGCCATCCAAGCCGCCGCCACCGCTACCCCCCGTGGTCGAACGGGCCAAACCTAGCTCCGGGCCTCCCGCCGCGGCCGGCGAAGATGTGCCCGGCACATCGGCATAGCCCATGATGATGCCAAATTTTCGTGTAAACTGTTAGTAACTGTCGTCCTCGAATTACCCACCGTTGTTCACCTTGGTTGTGATGGATGTATGTTTGGGAAGTTTGGTCAACTCCAACCTCACCCTGATGGGTGAGGAGTAGATGCTAACTATGGCATGGCAAGCAAGCGTATATGGAACGGAACGGATGTTCCACCCAGTTAAACATGTTGTCTGGCATCTTCATCTTGGGCGTTGGGCGTTGTTTACTCGTTTGATTTAACCTACCTAGTTGCAGAACAAATAGCAGAGACAGATATGATCACCTTGTGCTGCACTAGAAATTCCCAACAAAATCATCAACATTATTATCCAAGCACATGTTGCTACTCCCTAGCATATAGCACATGAAGGTGGCACATGTAGAGAGTGTTTTCTTAAAACTATTAGTAGCGTAGAGAAATGATTTCCATTATGAAACATTATACCTTAAAACGATAAACTGTAAAACTGGAATAAGGATAGAAGAAAGGAAATTCTAAGGGTCGGTATATTGCTCAAAACCACCACATTTGTGGCTAGGGTACTCCTAAACCATCGTTTGACTGGTATACAGGGCACCCTTAGTTGGGCCTTCCAACCTTCAATATAAGGGTCTTGAGTGTGGATTTTTAGTGCCCTTTGAAAAAATTACGGATTGGACCACTTTTAGGATATTTGTTCTGTACAATTTTTCGATTAAAACCTTAAAACGCAGAAATTATAAAAGTTTATTGTGTTCGCAACCTGAAAAAAAAACGGACCCAGACCTGAACTAATCATTTACCGTTACGTGTATTTGGCACTGGCTTAGCATCAGAGTAGCTACTTGCACTGGTTTACATTAAAAATACTTTTTTTATCTAAATATTTGTAGTTGGGAAGAACTAGTCCAACTACAAGTATTTTTAGATACAAAGAGGGTAAAATATGGCAGCGATTGGGCAATGTATGGGAACGGTGCCAAACGAAGAAAAAGTGCATTATAGTGGAGGGCCAAAGTTGTATTAAATCAAAGACATTTATTTTGGAACGGATACATTTAAGCTGCATGATAATCAAACATACCAAGTACATTGTCAGCAGACTGTAACTCTCCCTGCATACAAGGGCTCGTACAGTACAGCAGAGCAGATACGGCGGCTTGCGATCTTGCCTTTGTTGCCGATGATCCCTAGAGGCATAACGAGAATTTCACAAATGATATTTATTCATGAGAATCGTATATTGAAAGCCTACATATTTCTTCTTGAGAATTGCTAAAACCCTTTTGGGCCTTGAATCAAAATCCATGAAGAGTGTTGTTGCAACTTATATTGCTTCAAATTGCTTCAAACTAAAGGAAGAAATTAAGAAGAGTAGCACTCGCTCATCAAAAGAGAGGTGTTTACCATAGTAAAACCTACTCCTCCTAAGTATCTTCCGTAGTGAAGAGAAGTAATTTTTCGTTCAGAAACGAAATAGATGAGGTGGTGAGAAAGCGAGGCTTGTAGCGCATGGGTTTTTCGACCCGACATCGGTTACTATGTAGCATACATTCTCGGTATGAGTGGAATTATGTTTCAATATTGAATTGGTAGTACAAATCCATGCGGTTGATGTATGTGATGGCTATATACTCACATGGATCATTCAGTTCGGATATATATATTGAAGTCATTGAAATGGCTTAATATTCCGAATCCAATGATACATCACAACATGTATGTGTGAAGCTTCAGAAGTCATTCTATGACTCTAAAGAGGTCGGAGAGTTGCCTGGTACAACCGACTAAGTAATTTACTCCTTGACAAGGATTACTCTAATACTGATGATTGTCGATGTATATTCATGAAGATATCTAGAATTGGATTTACATCTTCTTATTGATGTGGATGATCTTATCATCAATGTCTATGCAAGACATATTAGATACACACAAATCATATTGAGACGGATATTTGGGTCAAACTAAATGATGCTAAGTTTATAGCTTGAGCATTTTCCCTCGGGAATAAATGTATGTTAGTTTTCATGTATCTAGAAATATTGAAAAAATTCAATACGAATATATCTTATCAAAACACATATGGTCATATTATACCTGACATGGGACACAAGCCCATTCAAACCTAGGGGAGATGCTGAAGTAATAGTGGACATGAAGTTCCATACATGAGTACCATCGAAGGACTCATATGCATTGCACAATAAGTCAGGACAGACACTATATTTGTTGGCAATAAAAGGGATGATGGTTGGTGCAAGGAGTATCCTCATATATGTCCAAGGCATAAAAGGTCTTGACTAATTCCATGGGGAAAATCAAGATGGAACCATGGTGTGATATCGTGATAGTGGTTGATAAGCTCATCCCAAGAATGCCATATCAACAACTGGATTTACTAGAAGAGTATTCTGAGGGAAGCCTTCAGAATAGACTCTAAATGGATCCTTCCTCTGATCATTCTGCTATAATTATTTTATTTGAAGCATGACAAGATATACATGGCTTCGAAGAATGACTAGCCACATGTGAAATCATGTGGTGATTCATTGGAATCAATTATCATTATCTACCAAGATAATGTCACTTGTATTGCTTATGGCTTCGTAGAATGACTAGCCACATGTGAAATCATGTGGTGATTCATTGGAATCAATTATCATTATCTACCAAGATAATGTCACTTGTATTGCTTATGTGTTATATTTATCCTCGCAAATTATAGAAAAACGTAAGAGGATAGTGTGCAAACTAATTATTGTGAGGTTCACAGTGTCTCTACCAACGTTTATATTCCAAAATCAGGCTCGTGGAATTGTGACAACATTGATGTTTGCAAGTTCACGCCCGGGGGGGGGGGGGGTAAAATCCCAAGTTATAACTTGTTGGTGATCTTCACATCATTCATATTGTACACTTTTTTCCTTTATGAGTTTTTCATGATGGTTTCTCATATAAGGTTTTTAACGAGACAATATAAATATAAGTGTGGATGCATGTCATATTGGTTTGTCCTTATATATTCCCCCGGGGTTTTAAATGAGTTTTCGATGACATATTATTATAAGGTTTCTCCTTAATTTTTCCCACGTGGTTTTTGGAGGAGTTTTCAGCTTGCAATA
This sequence comes from Hordeum vulgare subsp. vulgare, assembly GCF_904849725.1. Taxonomy (NCBI): domain Eukaryota; kingdom Viridiplantae; phylum Streptophyta; class Magnoliopsida; order Poales; family Poaceae; genus Hordeum; species Hordeum vulgare. Next base: position 645,064,294 of record NC_058519.1, on the reverse strand, counting down.
TACAGATGACGAATTGATCAGGGGGTGAGAAATAAAACATGTGATCAATTGTATAGGAAGGATGCCTCCTAGGAGGTGTTTGTAGAGGGAAATATGTCTCCCCGACACACCCATTTATCTTCTATATATGTGGGTGTCCCACATTGTAGTGGAACTAGTGGAATCAATTGGACACTTGATTTGTCTCTTTTACTTTCGTTCTACAACAAATTCTTTGATCATTTGCTCGATGCATCGATCAAGTAAAATCGAGTGACAACTTGAGATTTATTTTTGTTCTTCCAACAAACAAGTTGACCATTTGTGGAGGAGGTTTTTAGAGGCGGGAGAAGGACGTGCACCACGTCATGGTTGTACCCCTGGGCACGCGGAAAACATCAATAGCAACTTGTAGCGGGTGATGTGATATCCTCAAGCATAGGATTATTGTATAACACTTGTAATGTGAAAATAAGTGTTGAAACACTTGGATCTAGTAGGCGAGCTTCTATTCCCTTAAGACTAGTCCTAATGAGAAATATCACAGGTAGTATTTTTCATGTCAACTAGACAATTTTAATAAGGTGACATAGAATTAAACGAAAAAATAGACGGTTAAATATCATATCATTGATACCGATGATACTGTATCATATTAATGATGTATTATAATGTGTCATGCATGATAATAAATGGATAATTTTATGATACTCCCTCCATCACGGTTTAGAGGCACAGTTAAACTTGCGTGCGTTTTCAAGATAGACAAGGTTTAAGACACGAAAGCAATTACTTCTATTAATTAGTACTAGTACTACTCATGCATGCGCCCTCCCAATTCGCTGCTCACGCATTAGTACTAGTATTTTCTCAGTTGATTAGGCGCATTAGCATCTACACCTGCTACATCTCACAACCAATCGGTGACTACCTTGGTCCCAGAGATTTTTCATTCGTGTCTTTTAAACCGTGACGGAGGAAGTACTAACATTTGATAATATCCATTATAGATCCGGTATTATATCCTGGTATGATATATATCTGGCCAAACGGGTCGTGTTTTCTAGGTCGGCCTAGAAGCACGGCGACCCGGCACGCTACGACCACGCCCGACACACTTTAATCGGGTCGTGCCAAACACGCAGCTCGCCTCGAGCCGTGCCTGGGTCTGAAGTCTGGGCACGCGAGCCGGCATAGCACGGCCTTTTCTATTTTTTATTTATACTAGCAAAAGGGCCCGTGCGTTGCAACGGGAGAAAAAAAATACCACACGTTTTTAATCTTTTTATAATCATTTTGATCTATTAAAATAATAAGCTAACTAACTAATGTAGTCAGTCCTATCCTATTTTATTGAGAAATCAACCCGTCCATTGTTAATTCCATCATGATAAGAAATTGAGCGGGACAAGCAAAGCAAAACAAAAATGCTACGTGAATTGATCAATGGACTGTTATCTTATTTCACTCATGGGGTAGAGAATGTGGGATCAGATGACAAACTGAAGGTGGTGTTCCATTCTCTGTCTCTACAACAATACAATCTTACATTCAATAAATCCATTCATCAGCAAACAAATCCCCATAAAACAAAATTTCTTGTCGGTGCTTGGCACACGGTTGGAGGCATGGGGAGGGGATCTCACCAGATGATGAGTTCCTACCGAAGGAGGGGATACGATGAGGGGAGCAAAGGTTAGACGCCTCTATCTAGCCATAAGGAGTCGTCGTTGTCGCGCCATAACCTCGGAGTTCCCCGTGTGAGCCATGGAGGCCCGCCTCCACCTGCAAGTACTTCGCTCCGCCGCGCCTTATCCGCGCGCCACCGCCGTTCTGCATCGGGGAGACGCATCAGCCCCAGTCACTGTAGTTGCCGCGTTGATTTGATCCAGAAGCTGTGCTCGAGCGCCGAAACGGGGGCATCAAGCGGGCAGAGGTACGGCCGCGGAGGCGGGTGGGTTGAGATCGACAACAGTGGTGGTTGAGGTCGGCCGCGACGGTGAGTGGTGTGGCAGCGGCCTGGGCACAGGCCAGGGTGGACCAGGGTCTTCGCAAAAATTATAGTTTTTTTTTATAAAAATGCCGCGGTGAATTTTCCGACGGAAGCAATAGCCGCTTTATTATTATATTATTATTATTATTAGGTATAGGTATAGATTAGGCCAAAATCGGTTAAAAACAGCCTAAAAGGCTAATAGCCTAGCAAGCCAACGAGCGTGGCATGTCGACGGACCGGCCCACATAGCTCACATGTCGTGCATGGGCTAGCACGTCACGAACCAGCTAATATTCGTGTAGGCAGGGCATGTTGTGGCTGAGGCCGTTTACAACGGGCCAAACCAAACCGACTGGCAGGTATGGTATCATATGCATGATACTAATATATGATACTCTATATTAGAACCAGTTAAGTTGCATATATACTCATCTAGATAGAATTAGCAAAAGTGTTTTTTGTTTTAGGCCAATAACTTCTGGACATTCCATTTTGCTTCTGACTTTGGTCCCCTTTTTATTTTACACCAAAGATTACTTTATTGTGTATCCAAACAAAGGGTCCCAACATTCAACGTAGTGTGAGAAAATTGTGTTGTGTTTCAAAGATACATAAAGTTCACTTCCTTCATCTACACTATGCCAGATTCAGGAACCATGAGTACATTTTGAAATTCAATCTCAAGCTCTTTTGTTCTAACATAATCGATCAAACCTCCATAACAACGGTTCTTACAAACCAGGGTATATATATCTCGCCTCAACAGCAAAAAAAAAAAAACATGGTACACACAGCAAAAACACGCTATGATCAAAACTGAAGCGCCGATGAAGTCCGCATAGCAAACAAACTATGGCGTGCTCTGGGGAGATTAATCTTCCTCCATGGGCACCTCTGGAACATTCCATCTGTCCTCCTCAATCGGCTTGGTGATCACGGAAACAGGTGAGCGTAAGGATAGAGTTAAGGACACAACCGCGTTGTTGTACATCAGTAGAAAAGCTTTCATTGCACAAGAATGAAATCTTTTGCTCAACCAGATATTAGTTAACGTGCAAAGCAAAGGAATGGAAATAAACGGTGCGGACAGTAAAGGATATATATCGACATATCGGTCGGCTTTTCTCCCCTGTTGGCGCTACTCCGGAGCTCCCTGCGAATTTCTGGAGTTACCTGTATACACAAAGACAGCGGCGAGCATATTTCAGTTAAATGGGCAACATTCCGAAATCCATGATGCACACATGTGAATGGCGAAATGAGGGGGTCGTACCAAATAATGCTTCTGGTTATCTAACAAGCGTGAGAGTTGCTCCTTATCTTTCTTCTCCAACTCATTCTTGTACCTGTCGTAAAATAGTTAGCAATACATGAATGAACTAGTGAAAGAAAATCGAGTACTACTATAACTAAAAACAAATGAATCATCTATCATCATCCATCAGGTCTCTGATGCATACATAGCAAGGAAGCTGGTCAGTTGTCAAACTGTATAACTTCACTTTCCACATTCAGGTTGAGAATTTTGCCCAGGTAATAAAAATGCATAGTACTCCCTCCGTCCCGAAATAAGTGACTCAACTTCGTACTAACTTTAGTACTCCGTCCGTTCACTTTTGTAAGACGTTTTAGACACTTAAGACAACACCCAAAACAGTTCAATTTCGGCTATCTAAAACGTCTTACAAAAGTGAAAAGAGGGAGTACAAAGTTGAGTCGCTTATTTTGGGACGGAGGCAGTAGCTGTTTTGCTGAATCAAGAGCGATGCCGTTAGATTATCCAAAATTTACACATCCATCACTAACCTTTCCACGAAGGCGAGCAATGACTGATGCCATATAACAGGCATGTTCCTCTCGTCATCAAGAAAACGCATGAAATGGGCAAAAACTGCATCAAGAACACGGTACGGCAAAGCATATTTCTTATCCAGAAATAGCTTGATAAAGTAACTGCAAGAGAGAGAGATCACGTTACAGCATGTTCGAGGAATCAAGTACTTTATATAGAAATGAAGATACAACCTGTCCTACAAGACACATGCCATCACAGTTGCAAGCTACTCCCTCCGTCCCATAATATAAGAGCGTTTTTTACGCTAGTGTAGTGTAAAAAACGCTCTTATATTATGGGCCGGAGGGAGTAAATATCAAGCTAACAACGATTTTATGAAGTGACAGAACAGTCCAACTTGGCTTCAAAACCCAAATATGCACATTGCAACAACATCGATCAATTTCGCCTATGAAATACTGCAGAAGCTAGAATGCTCATCCAGATAGCTACAACATACAACCACAGCATATGGAACGAGCTTCTAAATTTGGGGGTAAAGAAAATGGCATGGTGGTGCCTATTTCAAAAAATGTAAGGACCACCTTGTGAAATCCTTTGGCCAAAAATGGCATGTTTTATAAATTGGAAGACAGACACAGGTAAAATGAGAGGTAGAATGTCTGACCAGCTAAAACGGTAAAACCTCATTACAATAACTTCTACCGTACTCAACTAGTAACTAATTTCCACTACCAAGAAATGACAGTCACACAAGTACAAAGTTCATTGGCCAAAATTGGTAGTTCACAAACACAAAAAGGACTAAGGTGTCACAATTTACCTAGTTGTGCCACAGTACTCCAGATCTGCTAGTTTCATTAATGCCGCGCTGCATAAAAAAATGTACAGTAGAGATAAGATATCAACTTGACAACCATCTTAGACACGGATCTTAAACTATATTCAGCTAACCTCGCATGGAGTGGAGGAATGGTGACTTTCTGGATAATACTACCAATAATTACTGCTTCACGCAGAGTGCAATTCCCTTCCTGCAGTCAGACATTTGAGCTTATAGAGTGAAGAGGGGAGGAAACAATATGGACTACATTCAGATACAGATCTAACTAGCAAAAATGTGGCTTATGTTGGATGATCAACATTCAACAATATAGCTCCACTGAATCACATAAAGTAACTGCATAAGCAATACATCCATACACTATACAGAAGAAAAAGCAGAGTGAATCATGTATCCTAAACTCTGCCCTTGTACTCTTTAGATGAATTTGCTATGTGTTCTAGAAAATTCTCTACACTAAAGAGTGTTACCTGACAGAGTGGCAGCAGAATTCCTTTGAAAAAGGCAGCAGGCTTGTAGAGTGATTTTTTCATAGACTGATAAAGTGCAAAATGGAGCCTCTTGTTCTGTTTTATGTCATGACGAAGACGCGGGAGCAGAATAGCTTCGTAGAACCGCACAGCATTCTTCGCATTCATGTTTGAAGAGAAGAGCCGTGTTGCTTGGTACACTGCGTTAGGAGACCAGTTCTGAGGCTCAGTTAACTGCAGCACATCTGCCCAGCATTCCAACGATGGGATACGCTTGAAAGCTTTGGGAATTTTGCCACTGGTGTATCTGCTCAAGAGCTGGCCAACCCTGCGTATGACAAAATTCAACAATCAGCACCCAATATATAAAAACAATGAGAAGAAGCTCCTCTCTGTACTGGAATGGAGCAGGTAGCCTGGCACATACTCTTTATAGAGTTCTATAATCCGGCTATCCAACTTGACGGCAGGCCGTCCTTCTGCACAAACACACACAGACTCAGGAATTCCACACACAAAACATACACATTGGCCATCTTGTTTCAATTTACACCACATCCAAAATGCGATTAAACTGAACTCAAAAGGGTTCCTCATCGGTGCAATGGTCAATAATTGATAAGAAGCATCAGAGTTGAGAATGGATGCCCACCTGTTGAGACAGTGGCGTCCTTCTCTCTAATCTTCTGGAGAATGATGTCCCCAAGCGATCGCTTGGAGGAAGTGTCCTTGGACATGAACGCAGCGAGGGCCTTCTCATCCTCCTCGTCGATCTCCGGCTAACCAAAATCACAAAATTCGAGTCAGCAACACCCCACAAACACACAGTTCCATTTTACCGTGACGACCGACGAAGCAAGCAAGAGCACGCACCACGCCGCCGTCGTACTCGCTCAGCACGTCGAAGCCGTCGAACTCGTCGACGTCCTCGTCATCATCCCCCCCATCGACAGCAGGGACGGGGAAGGACGTGGACGGGGCGGAAACCGCTGGTGGGGCGGCGGCGGCGGCGTGGCGGGAGTCGTCCAGGCCCTCCTCCTGCTGCTGCTTGAGGGCCTCGCGGAGGATCTTGGCGCTGATGGAGGAGGGCACGGACTCCTCCTCCTCGGCCTGGTGGCGCTTGGCGGCGCCGGAGCGGCGGCGCTTCCCGGCGTCGGCCACCGCGTCGGCGTCGGCGCCGAGCGGCAAGCGGCCGCCCTTGGGCTGCTTCTCGGCGGACTTGCGCTTCTTCCCGGCCATGGCCGCTGGCTCGGGCCTCGGTGGTGGTTGGAGGCGGCGGGGGGGCGGAGGACGGAGGGCGACGGCGCGGCTGCGTGGTAAAACCCTAGAGGAGGAGGACGATGGCGGATTGGCGGGTTTTGTTTCTGTGGACCTGCGTGGAGGGCTCGCTCTTCATTGCTTGGGCCTGATTGCTTCTTCTCCTTGCTTAATGGGCCGGCCCATCAGATAATAAAAAAAATAAAAGACCGATATTCCAAAAATGCGAAATCACTAGTTGAGGAGTATACCTTTCATCGATTACTCCCACCTCCCTAAATTCCGATAAGTGGCGCACTAAATGCCTATCATTTGTCGCAACCTGGGAGTTTTTTCTTTTTTCGTAGATCCATATTTTTAAAACGTTTTATCTCCTAAACCGTGCGTTCAAATCTTGACCTGTTTTCACCGTTGGGTTTCTCGCATCGAGATCTTCAAAACTAGATCTCATCTTGATAGTTTTGACAAACTTTATTTTCAAGAAAAAACAAAAAAAAACGGCGTTTTTTCACTTTCCGAGAGGCACGGCCGTGCCTCTCGCGATAGCAAAATCGTGCCTCTCGCGGAAGCAAAGTCGTGCCTATCGCGGAAAACAAAAGAGCAGAAACGTGCTTTCCCATTTTCGAGAGGCACGGCCGTGCCTTTCGCAGAAGCAAGATCGTGCCTCTCGCGGAAAAAAGGAAGAACAGAAAAAACACGTTTTTTCATTTCCGAGAAGCGATAGCAAACCGTGCCTCTCGCAGAAGCAAGATCGTGCCTCTCGCGGGAAAAAGGGAGAGCAGAAAAAACGCGTTTTTTCATTTCCGAGAGCCACGACCATGCCTCTCGCGATAGCAAAACCGTGACTCTCATGAAAGCAAAACCGTGCCTCTCATGGGAAAAAAGAGAGCAGAAAACACATTTTCCCGTTTCCGAGGGACACGGCCATGCGAAAAAAAACCACTCTAAAAAGCCAAAAACACGTACGAAAAAAATATACGAAGTGAACGCTCAAAGCGCGACACGAGGCGGCGGCTGAGAACACGTCAAGTGGCGGCGCGCGGGAGTGATCTCTCGGAGGCTCCCGAATGAGTGCTCGCTAACTAGTTGCTCCCCCAAAAAGGCTACTTTCAAAAGCATTTTGAAGCACTGATTTTATTTTATTTTATTTTATCACGACTTACAAAAATGTGATTTCGTGGTGAAATTTTACAAGCTCTTAGAACATTTATTAATGTTTTTATTTATTATTTTTGATTTCTTAAAATATTATTTGAGTCATTGTTCATCCCGAGCATTTAACCTTCATTTATCACGACTTCTCCTTGCTTTCATGGCCAAATGTGCTATTTTTGACAAATCATCAGAACTAGTAACATTCTAATTAATGTTTCTGAAAAATTAAACATTCCAAAACTAACTAAAAAGGTAAACAGTCTAAATACAATAACACAATGGTACACATAAAGTATTTTTTTTCCAAGACAAATATAAAAAGTATATTTATCTCAAAGGAAATCAGAACTCGTATGTATTCTTAAAAAATCAGAACTAGTATTATATTTGCTAACATAATCTGGTACCTAGTATATACTCCCTTTGTTTTTATTTACTTCGCATATTAGGTTTGTATAAAGTCCAAGCTTAAATAATTTTAACAAGTTTATAGAAAAATGTATTAACACAGAAACTGTTGGATTCATCATTGCATATATTTTCACATCAAATAAATTTCTTATTGTAGGTATTCATATTTACAGAGGTAGTATTCATATTTTCCCTTTAAAGAGTACTATATTACCTCTATAATTAAATATAAGACATTATTTACAGAGGTAGTATTTGGCAGCAGGTAACCTCATAGGCAAAATAACGGCGGCAGGTCTTCTGATTTTCTCTGTTCCAAAACAGTGAGATGGAAGGTGATAAGACAACGACATAAAACAAAATTTATCATGACTAGCTGTAGTTCTTTGTTAATGCATGTTCATTTAGTTTTGAAATTGGTTATTTGTTCCATCTTGACCACCCACAATAATGTGAATGAAGCACTACATGGCAACGGATTTTTTTTATGTTTGTATCAGCTCGTAGTTTGAACTTCAGCATTTACCTATTATAAATACTAGCAAAAGGACCCGAGCATTGCAACGGAAGAAAAATAATTATAATCTTCAAGAATTCTGATCATATTACGTCCTTCAAATTTTAGGACATTTATTGAAATACATGAACATTTTTTGAATTAGCAAACATTTTTTTCAATTGCACTCAAAAAATAACACACAAACTTTTTTCTCAAAATCATGGACTTTTATTGCTTTCAACAACATTGTTCTCAAAATTATGAACATTTTTCTGAATATGGGAATACTTTTACAAATATCCCGAGCATTTTTTGAATTCACAAACATTTTATGTTTTCTTCAAAATTCTATTTCAAAATTCTCAGTTTTATAAGTTGCAAAAGTTTTTCAAAAGTCGATATTATTGAAATTTTAAAAAATGGAACAGAAAATGAAAATAAAAAATGAGACTAAAAACAGAGGCACGAACTGTTTTTAAGATTTTTAAACTGACTTTTCTTTAAAATTATTGACTTTTTTCATTTTACAGACATTTTATAAAAGTTTAAACATTTTTTGTATATGCAAACATTTTTCAAAACTCCTGAGTAGTTTTTGAGTTCTCAAAAAAATTATGTTATTGGAATATTTTATTTCAAAATTCTCAGTTTCTTAAATTTAAGAAAAGTTATTTGAATTTCTAAATTATTTAAAGTAGGAAAAAATGGAACTGAAAAATAAAATAAAATAACTAAACTAAAAGAACAGAGGACCACGCATGGGCCGGCCCAAATAGGTGTGCTGCATCTTTTTCCAATGCCCAGAGCGTAATATAGGAGGTGTCTACATGGGCCGACCCAGTCCGAAGATTTTACTGTTTGGAACATTTTTCTGTGACTTATAAGTGGCAATTGTGGGTAATTTTCATCAACTTTATGGACAATGTTAATGACGGATGACAGAAGCACTAATTGCTTTATTAGTAGGTAAAGATATGTTAGGGATCTTCAATATTTGTATGTAGTTTTAGGCTGGTTGTAATGATTAATATCATATACTAGTATCAAGTCTATACCGCATCCGTAATGCATAGTATCATATGTTAGTATCGTAGAGTAGTTTATTTATTGTCATGCAAGACACATAGTAGCATATCATTTAATATGACACGTTATCATGATATAACACTCAACCATCTCTTTCTTCATTTAATTCCATGCCACCTTATTGAGATTGCCTAGTTGACATGCATGATAGTACCTATGATACTCCCATTACGGGCAGCCTTGTTGATAAAATTATCCATGTCATCAACCAATAAAGGATCATACAACTACTCCAATGGTTGCATCTAAATTATCCAATAGAAAAAGAGGAAATAAATGCAATTGTTCTCTATGTAACCTTGGAGCTTGTGCAAGAACTGTTGGTTAAACTACATACAACTTTCCTCTCTCCTTATTTATTTATTGTCACATCATCATATATCCTAGGTGACAAACTTTACCAACAGCTATCTTACAACCATTGAAGATGTCCTTAGAGTTGCGTTTTTTCTTAGTTGGTAGGTATGAAAATTGCCCTAAAGTTGACATAAATTACTCATCATGCCACCGATAAGTAATAAAAAATGTTTCGGGCCAGCCCATGTATTAACCTCCTATATTACGCTCTGAACGCTGGGAGAACACGCAACACACCCCGTATGGGCCAGCCGATGCACAAGCTCCTGTTTATTTTAGTTCCCTTTTTTATTCTTATTTTCAGTTCCGTTTTGTTTTCTATTTTAAATAATTTAGAACTTCAAATACTTTTTAAACTTTTAAGAAACTGGAAATTTTAAATCAACATATTCAAAAAATATAAATGTTTGTGAATTCGAAAATTGCTTGCAGTTTTTGTAAAATGTTTGCAATTTTTAAAAATGTTTGTAAAATAAAAACAGTCCATGATTTCAAATCAAATTCTATGTATAAAATAATAATAAATACATTTTATAAAAATCTAATTCAAAATATGATAGTGCATTCAAAAAAATGTCCTAAAACTTGAAAAATAGTTAATGCCTCTTTTTATAGTTTCATTTTTTTAATTTTCATTTTCTGTTCGATTTTTGTTTTTCTAATTTAAATACTTTAGAAATACAAAAAACTTTTGCAATTTATGAATACTAGGAATTTTGAATTAAAATGTTGACAAAACATAACATGTTTGTGAATTCAAAAAAATCTCGGAATTTTTGTAATTTTTTCGCATATTCCCAAAACAATGTCCGTAAATTTAAAAACTACATTACTGATTTATAAAAATGTTTTTTATTTAGAAACTTTTCATGAATTTCAAAAAATGTTCATGAATTTAAAAAATAAAATCCTCCAACTTCAAAAAATATGTTCGCCTATTGTAGAATTATTGATCAATTCAAAAGAAAATACTTAAAACCAGTTCGCAATAGAAAAAATGTTCACGAGTTTTAGTAAATGTTTGTAAATTGTAAAATATGTTTTTGATTTTGAAATTGTTCTCATATTTGTAAAAATGTTCACGAAGGATCTAAGGTATGTAGTTAAATAATAATGCTTCAATGTCTTTGTGACAATATACCCCGTGTGAATTATGAAGAGTTAACTGTCGGATGGATCGGATTATTATTGTATGTTTTCTAAAAAAATCTTGAAATCCAGAATAATTATTTGAATTGTTAAGATTTTTGACAACCATGATAATTTTTTGGAATATGTGAAGATTGATTCAACTTGTGAATAAATTTAAAAGAAGAAACATTTTCTTACATTTGTGCACACAATTTTAAAATGAAGTGATGATGTGTGAACATAATGTGGTCATCATCATCGGAGATTATAATTGTTTTCTCTTGTTGCAATGAACGGGCTCTTTTGCTAGTATAATGTTAACAGGATACAAAGGTACACTCCACCAATCCACGAGTGTTGGGATCATCTTTGAGTTACTAGTTATTATCAATCAATAAATATATAGTGGCCTTTTTAGCCAATTCAAGTTTGGCATCACCAAACTTTTCCATCCGAGTATATTTAGTCTTGGAAGTCAGTAAAGTCCAATGAGTCAGTTGATAAAAGCAATAGGCAAAATTGGGAGAAGCTTATGAGTAGGGCGTTTTGGATCTTGGCCTCTATGGAGGACGAAATTTTGAAAAAAAAAAATCAAAATTTCCGATTTTAGAAAAAACTGATTTTTTTTGTACAAGTAAACAAGGATGTGAGGTGTATGTGTCTAAAATTTAAGGATGAAATATGTTGAAATGTAACCTGTACAAAAAACGGTTTGGGCCAAAATAACAGCCGACGAACCCGAGCAGAACCCAGCCCCCCGGGGCGCCTCCGGTCGAAGCGAAAAGCCAAATGGGCCCGCTCTGTCGGCGATAGCCGAGCCTATTCCCATCATTTTCTCCCCATTCCTCCTCCCTTCCCCTCCATTTCCCCACCTACTCTCGCCATCCGGCCGCCATGCCACCGAAGAATAAGTACACCTTCCCTCACGCCGTCACTGTTGTTGGTTCCAGCGAGCCAAAGCAGATGAAGTCGATGCCTTGGCTGGCAGGCGTTTCGGACGACGAGTGCAGGGCAGATGTTCAGCGGCGGGAGGCGGTCACAACAGACCGACGGAGGAGGCTCGACACCAAGAGGATCACGGATGCGACGATGGTGGCGGTCGATTAGGAAGAGGTGTCCCGCGCGGGGATGATGAATCCGCCCGGTTGTAACCTGCAGGCCGCATGGAGGGGGCGCCAGGGTGTTGTGTCGCCGGCCAACCTCTTATCGTCGATGCCTCCCTCGGGGTATGTGCCCTCGCCTGGCTACTCCAACGTTGACGCGCATGGCGGCTTCAATCCCAACACCACCTTCCCGCATGGCGCGCCACAGCGTTCCTCCCTGCTACGGCAACAAAAGTCCTTCCCAAGCAACGCCAGTAATTCTTCTTGCTACTTGTCTTGTTTGCGTCGGTTTTTCCCTTGAAGAGGAAAGGGTGATGCAGCACAGGAGCAGTAAGTATTTCCCTCAGTTTGAGAACCAAGGTACCGATCCAGAAGGAGGGTCTCGTTAAGTCGAGAGTACCTGCGCAAACACAAACGAGCTTGCACCCAACGCTTCAAAGGGGTTGTCAATCCCTTCAAGATTGTTTGCAAAGTGAGATCTGAAGGCGGAAAGTGCAACGAAGTAAAAGTGTAAGGCTGAAAATATGGTGTGGAGTAGACCCGGGGGCCATAGTGTTCACTAGAGGCTTCTCACAAAATAGAAAACATCACGGTGGGTAAACAAATTACTGTCGAGCAATTGATAGAACCACGCAAAGTCATGACGATATCTAAGGCAATGATCATACATATAGGCATCACGTCCGAGACAAGTAGACCGATACTTTCTGCATCTACTACTATTACTCCACACATCGACCGCTATCCAGCATGCATCTAGTGTATTGAGTTCATGACGAACAGAGTAACGCCTTAAGCAAGATGACATGATGTAGAAGGATAATCTCAAACCAATGATGAAAACCCCATCTTTTTACACTTGATGGCAACAACACGATGCGTGCCCCTACTGTCACTGGGTGAGGTCACCGCACGGTATGAACCCAAAATCAAGCACTTCTCCCATTGCAAGAATCATAGATCTAGTTGGCAAAACAAAACACACAACTCGAAGAGAATTACAAGGATATGAAATCATGCATAAGAGATATCAGAAGAAACTCAAATAAGATTCATAGATAATCTGATCATAAATCCACAATTCATCTGATCTCGACAAACACATCGCAAAATAAGATTACATCTCATAGATCTCCATGAAGATCATGGAGAACTTTGTATTGAAGATCCGAGAGAGATAAGAAGCCATCTAGTTACTAGCTATGGACCCGTAGGTCTATGGTGAACTACTCACGCATCATCGGAGAGGTCATGGTGTTGATGAAGAAGCCCTTCGTGTCCGAATCCCCCCTCCGGCAGAGCACCAGAACGTGCCCCAGATGGGATCTTGCGGAGACAGAAGCTTGGGGCGGCGGAAAAGTACTTTCGATGATCTCTTGATTTTTTTGGGATTTTTAGGGAATATATAAGCGCAACCCCTAGGACAGAGGGCCTCCAGGGGGCCACAAGCCTGTGGGCCGCGGCCTCCCCCTGGCCGCGGGGTGGGGGCTTGTAGGGCCCCTGGGCCCCCTGCCTTGGCTCTCAACCTTCCCGATCTTCTTCCGTTATGGAAAAAAAAATTCGGGGATTTTCTTCCGTTTGGACTCTGTTTAAAAATCTCCTGTGAAAGGGGTCAAAAACATGGAAAAACAGAAACTGACACTTGGCACTGAGTTAATAAGTTAGTACCAAAAAATATATAAAAGGCATGCAAAACATCCAAAGTTTGACAAGATAATAACATGACACCATAAAAAATTATAGATACGTTGGAGACGTATCAAGCATCCCCAAGCTTAACTCCTGCTCGTCCTCGAGTAGGGAAGTGATAAAGAATGAATTTTTGATGTGGAACGCTACCTAGCATAGTTGTCCTTTGCAACTTCTTTCACGTGACATGAATGTTCAGATCCGTAAGATTCAAAACCATAGTTTGCTATTGACATGAAAAGAATAATACTTCAAGCAAACTAGCAAGGTAATCATGAACTTTCAAAATAACAAGGCCAAGAAAAGTAATCTCTACAAAATCATATAGTCTGGCTATGCTCCATCATCCTCACACAACTAATGTAAATCATGCACAAACCCGGTATTGGCCAAGTAATTGTTTTCGCACTCTTACTTTCTCAAACTTTTTATAACTATCACGCAATACATGAGCGTGAGCCATGGATATAACACTATAAGTGGAATAGAGTGTGGTGGTGGTTGTGAGACAAAAAGGAGGAGATGGTCACATTGACTCGGCGTATCAAAGGGCTATGGAGATGCCCATTAATAGATATCAATGTGAATGAGTAGGGATTGCCATACAAGAGATGCACTAGAGCTATAAGTATGTGAAAGCTTAAAAGGAAAATTAGTGGGTGTGCATCCAACTTGCTTGCTCACGAAGACCTAGGGCAATTTTGAGGAAACCCATCATTGGAATATACAAGCCAAGTTTTATAATGAAGATTCCCACTAGCATATGGTAGTGACAAAGCAAGAAGCTCTCAATCATGAAGAACATGGTGCTATTATGAAGCACAAGTGTGGAAAAAGATAGTAGCATTGTCCCTTCTCTCTTTTTCTCTCTTTTCTTTTTTTTCATTTGGGCTCTTAGGCCTCTTTTTTTTATTTTCTCCTTTTTTGGGGGCTCTTTGGCCTTTTTTTTCATCACATGGGACAATGCTCTAATAATGATGATCATCACACTTTTATTTACTCATAACTTCAAAGCTCAAAATGATGGTGACTCTATAGGAAATGCCTCCGGCAGTGTACCGGGATGTGCAACGATCTAGCATGGCGTATGACGTTGAAAACATCTCGCTAGATATCTTATGATCATGCAATGACAATATGAGAGTGAGGACACAAGTCATGAGACGGACAGGTGGGAGTTGCATGGCAATATATCTCAGAATGGCCATGAAAATGCCATAGTAGGTAGGTATGGTGGCTGTTTTGAGGAAGGCATATGGTGGGTTTGTGTACCGGCGAAAGTTGCGCGGCACTAGAGAGGCTAGCAATGGTGGAAGGTGAAAGTGCATCTATACCATGGACTCACATTAGTCATGAAGAACTCACATACTTGTTGCAAAAGTTTTTATTAGTAATCGAAATAAAGTGCTAAACGCATACTCCTAGGGGAAGGGTTGGTAGGTGTTAACCATCGTGCGATCCCGACCTCAACACAAAGGATGACAATCAATAGATCAATTATGCTCCGACTTCCTAACATAGCGGTTCACCATACGTGCATGCTACGGGAATCACTAACTTCAACACAAGTATTTCTAGATTCACAACACCCTACTATCATAGCTCTCAATATTACCAAATCCACGTCTCAAAACTAATTGAGAGGAATCAAAACTTCTCTTTCTACTCAATGCACATGAAGATGGAGGTTTTTTGCATCCTCTTTGAGTATCTATCACATTTGGGACTACTTTCATAGCATAAGCCAACTACCAAGTCACGCACCGCCGTGCTCTAAAAGATATAAGTGAAGCACATAGAGCAAAAGTATGTAGCTCAAAAGATATAAGTGAAGCACTATGAGCATTCTAGCAAAATCACGATGAGTGCATGTCTCTCTCTCTCAAAAAGGTGTGCAGCCAGGATGATTTTGACACAAAAAAAAGAAAATACTCCTACGATACAAGACGCTCCAAGCAAAACACATATCATGTGGTGAATAAAAATATAGCTCCAAGTAATGTTACCGATGGATTGAAGACGAAAGAGGGGATGCCTTCCCGGGGCATCCCCAAGCTTAGGCTTTTTGGTGTCCTTGAATTTGGCTTGGGATGCCTTGGGCATCCCCAAGCTTGAGCTCTTTCCACTCCTTATCTCATCGTCCATGAGAACATCACCCAAAACTTGAAAACTTCACAACACAAAACTTAAACAGAAACTCGTGATAACATTAGTACAAGAAAACAAACTACCACTTCTTGTGGTACTGTAGCAAACTTGAATTCCATCTATATTGGTGTTGGGCTACTGTATTCTCACTTTTCCATGGCTAGAACCCCCCAACACTAATCATAGTTTCATCAAAACAAGTAACCAACTCAACAAAAACAGAATCTGTCAAAAATAGACCAGTGTGTAGCAATCTGTGTACTTCGTATACTTCTGGTACCTCAAAACATCTGAAACATTACGGCTGCCTGGGAAAAAGGCATATCAACCAGCAGCAAAAAGAATCAACTCAAAAGCTTATTCGGAATAAAAATGAAAAATCATCTCGTGAGCGTAAAGTTTCTGTCTTTTTCCAGTAGGATCAAACAACCATTACCAAGACTAGTCATAAAGGTTTTGCTTGGCTCAAACACAAAAAATACAATCACAACAGAATTGTGATGGTGTGAACGCAACAAAACAGAAAGAAAAAGATAAATTCATTGGGTTGCCTCCCAACAAGCGCTATTAACGCCCTTAGATAGGCATAAAAGCGATAGAATCACGTATCGTCGTCTTTGGTGCTCAAACCATACGTGGCCCTCATCATGGATTCATAAGGCAATCTTATTTTCTTCCTAGGAAAGTGTTCCATGCCCTTCCTTAAAGGAAATTGAAATCTAATATTCCCTTCCTTCATATCGATGATAGCACCGATAGTCCTTAGGAAAGGTCTACCAAGAATAATAGGGCATGTAGGATTGCAATCAATGTCAAGCACAATGAAATCCACACGTACATAGTTCCTATTTGCAATAATAAGAACATCATTGATCCTTCCCATGGGTTTCTTGACAGTAGAATCAGCAAGATGCAAATTAAGAGAACACTCTTCAATCTCATTAAAACCCAGAACATCACATAAAGACTTTGGAATCGCAGAAACACTAGCACCCAAATCACACAAAGCATTGCATTCATAGTTTTTGATTTTGATTTTTATGGTAGGTTCCCACTCATCATGAAGCTTTCTAGGGATAGAGACTTCCAATTCAAGTTTTTCTTCAAGAGATTTTATCATAGCTTCGACGATATGATCGGTAAAGGCCTTGTTTTGGCTATAAGCGTGTGGAGAGTTTAACATGTATTGCATCAAAGAAATGCATTCAATTAAGGAGCAACTATCATAATTGAATTCCTTGAAATCCACGGTAGTAATTTCATTACTACTCAAAGTTGTAACATCTTCTACTCCACTTTCAATGCTTTTAGCATCAAGATAGATGGACTCCGAATCATTTGGGCACTTTTCAACCAAAGTGGATTCATATCCAGCCCCATAATCATTAGGTTTGACACAAGAAAACAAAGGTTCAATGTGAGTCACACCAAGCACTTTAAGATCTTCGTGATTCTCATCACGAGAACACGCCTTTTTAAGCCATTCATGTCTAGCACGAACTTGGGCGGTTCTTTCTTGGCTCTCAATCATGGAAACACGCATAGCTTTTAAAGTTTCATCCATGTTGATTTTGAGAGGAGCACATCTAACTTTCAAAGCATCAACATCACTAGACATTCTATCAACGCTCTTAGCCAAATCGTCAATTTTGAGTAGCTTTTCCTCTATGGACGCATTGAAATTCTTTTGAGAGTTGATGAACTCTTTGATATTACTCTCTAGATCAGAGGGTAATCTATTGTAATTTCCATGGGTATTGTTGTAGGAGTTGCCAAAGTTATTAGAGGAGTTACTAGGAAAAGGCCTAGGAACATAGTTTCCTCTAAAAGCATTGTTGTTGCCAAAGTTATTCCTACCAACAAAATTAACGTCCAAGCTAGCGTTGCTACTCTCAATCAAAGAAGACAAGGGCATATCATTAGGGTCCAAAGGAGCACTTCTACTAGCAACCAAATTCATTAACTCGTCCATCTTAGCACTCAACGAGTTAATTTCTTCTATAGCGTGTACCTTCTTACTAGTAGGTGACCTTTTAGTGTGCCACTGAGAGTAGTTCGTCATGATGTTGTCTAGGAGCTTTGTGGCTTCCCCTAACGTGATTTCCAGGAATGTTTCACCTGAGGCGGAGTCCAAGATATTTCTAGAAGCGAAATTCAAGACAAGGTAAAAGATTTGAATAATCATCCAAAGGCTCAAGCCATGAGCGGGACAATTTTTAATCATCAATTTCATTCTCTCCCAAGATTGTGCAACCTGTTCATGATCAAGTTGCTTGAAATTCATGTTATCATTATAGAGAGAAATGATCTTAGCCGACGGAAAATACTTGGATATATAAGCATCTTTGCACTTATCCCAAGAATGGATACTATTTTTGGGCAAAGAAGAAAACCAAGTTTTTGCGCGATCTCGCAACGAGAAAGGAAAAAAGCTTCAATTTAATTACGTCGTTATCCACATCTTTCTTCTTTTGCATATTGCAAAGCTCAATGAAGGTATTGAGATGGGATGCGACATCTTCACTAGGAAGGCCAGAGAATTGCTCTTTCATAACAAGATTCAGCAAAGCGGCATTGATTTCGTATGACTCCGCACTAGTGGTGGGAGCAGTCGGAGTACTAGTAAAATCATTATTATTAATATTCGAGAAGTCACAAAGTTTGGTGTTTTCATTCATGGTGACTTCGGCAAGCAAGCAAGCACACAAGTGAACAAAGAGCAAGCGAGAAAAGGCGAACGAAAAGGCAAACGGAAAAAGGCAAACGAAAAAGGCAAATTGGTGAAGTGGGGGAGAGGAAAACGAGAGGCAACTGGCAAACAAAGTAAATGCAAGAGATGAGTTTGCGACACCTACTTGGATGAGTTCTTGACTTGATCTTCCTCCCCGGCAACGGCGCCAGAAATTGGCACGTTGACAGGAGACTATTCTTGACTTGATCCTCCTCCCCGGCAACGGCGCTAGAAATTCTTCTGCTACGGCAACAAAAGTCCTTCCCAAGCAACGCCAGGAATTCTTCTTGCTACTTCGCTTGTTTGCGTCGGTTTTTCCCTTAAAGAGGAAAGGGTGATGCAGCACAGGAGCAGTAAGTATTTTCCTTAGTTTGAGAACCAAGGTATCGATCTATAAGGAGGGTCTCGTCAAGTCCAGAGTACCTGCGCAAACACAAACGAGCTTGCACCCAACGCTTCAAAGGGGTTGTCAATCCCTTCAAGATTGTTTGCAAAGTGAGATCTGAAGGCGGAAAGTGGAACGAAGTAAAAGTGTAAGGCTGAAAATATGGTGTGGAGTAGACCCGGGGGCCATAGTGTTCACTAGAGTCTTCTCTCAAAATAGCAAATATCACGGTGGGTAAACAAATTATTGTCAAGAAATTGATAGAACCGCGCAAAGTTATGACGATATCTAAGGCAATGATCATAAATATAGGCATCACGTCCGAGACAAGTAGAGCGATACTTTCTGCATCTACTACTATTACTCCACACATCGACCGCTATCTAGCATGCATCTAGTGTATTGAGTTCATGACGAACAGAGTAACGCCTTAAGCAAGATGACATGATGTAGAGGGATAATCTCAAACCAATGATGAAAACCCCATCTTTTTACCCTTGATGGCAACAACACGATGCGTGCCTCGCTACCCCTTCTGTCACTGGGTGAGGTCACCGCACGGTATGAATCCAAAACCAAACACTTCTCCCATTGCAAGAATCATAGATCTAGTTGGCCAAACAAAACCCACAACTCGAAGAGAATTACAAGGATATGAAATCATGCATAAGAGAGATCAGAAGAAACTCAAATAAGATTCATAGATAATCTGATCATAAATCCCCAATTCATCGGATCTCGACAAACACACCGCAAAAGAACATTACATCGGATAGATCTCCATGAAGATCATGGAGAACTTTGTATTGAAGATCCAAGAGAGAGAAGAAACCATCTAGTTACTAGCTATGGACCCGTAGGTCTATGGTGAACTACTCACGCATCATTGGAGAGGTCATGGTGTTGATGAAGAAGCCCTCCGTGTCCGAATCCCCCTCCGGCTGGGCACCAGAACATGCCCCAGATGGGATCTTGCGGAGACAGAAGCTTGCAGCGGCGGAAAAGTACTTTCGGTGATCTCCTGATTTTTTTGGGATTTTTAGGGAATATACAGGCGCAACCCCTAGGGCAGTGGGCGTCCAGGGGGCCCACAAGCCTGTGGGCTGTGGCCTCCCCCCTGGCCACGGGGTGGGGGCTTGTGGGGCCCCTGGGCCCCCCTGCCTTGGCTCTCAAGCTTCCCGATCTTCTTAAATTACGGAAAAAATCTTGTCGGGGATTTTCTTCCGTTTGGACTCTGTTTCAAAATCTCCTCTAAAAGGGGTCAAAAACATGGAAAAAACAGGAACTGACACTTGGCACCGAGTTAATAAGTTAGTCCCAAAAAATATATAAAAGGCATGCAAAACATCCAAAGTTTGACAAGATAATAGCATGAAACCATCAAAAATTATAGATACGTTGGAGACGTATCACTCCCCCACCGGTTTCGGCCACGACCCGCGTACCCCCTCAACACCCAGTACAGCTACTCGCCGTCGGCGTACTCATCAGCAGCCTCGCCTACACCGTCTCTGCGCCGTGGTGTCCTTTCATTCGCGCCCACTTCGTCGCTCCAGTTTAACTATGCCGAGCCGACATGGACGAGATCATCACGAGCGGTTCGTTGCCGCCGCGTTGCATCCGGAGTTCGACATGCAGTATGAAACAATGGACACCACCAACGACATTGACGACGAGCTCGACGACATCGAGGAGGAGGAGGGAGAGGAAGAGTCGGTGGAGGTGGAACCGGAACCAATGCTGAAGAAGAAGGAAGGGAAGAGAAAGCGGGCAGCGAACGTCAAGCCAACCGAACCACGCGTCAAGTGGACGTCAAAGGAAGACGAGTGCCTTGCCGAAGCATGGAAGACCGTCAGCATCGACCCAATCACCGGTGCGAGTCAGAACACCGACACGTACTAGGGGAGAATCAAAACAACGTTCGACGAACGCAAGCAGGTCGACCCTGACTTTGCTAACATCCACATGGACCGCGACGACAAGGCCATGTCGAACCGCTGGTCGACAATCCAGATGGCCTGCAACAAGTGGCATGGGATTGTTGAGGAGGTCGTTGCTCGCTCGGAAAGCAGCGGTAACATCGAGGGTTAGGTATGGACAAAGTTCGCCGGCCCTAGTTCATCACGTTGTCGTGTGCTTTGCCGACATGTTTTGTCTGCGGTTTGCGCATATGATTCGAATGTTCGTCATGTATCGCGCCGACAATGAGGACCAATAGTTCAAGTTCCTCCACGTGTTCTCCAGGATCGAGTCGTGCGAGAAGTGGAGGAAAGTTCGGCTTGCTCTCGACAAGGCCAAGGAGACCTACAACCCGGACGCGCCTGCCCCAGCTGCGGTAGAAGGGCACCCAGATGGAACCAAAAAAGCCAGGGCGGCGAGGGACGCGACGCCCGGTGCTGAACGGCTGCAAGCTTTGATCGAGCAATGCATAACCGATGTCAAGAGTAGCGCTGTTAAGAGAGAGGAGAAATCCGACACACGGTCGTCAGTGTTGATGATCAACGTTACTGCGAAGAAGAGGAACATCGACCTGGAGTTCTTGATGGGGCAGACACGTCGATGATGGACAAGAAGGTGAAGGTGTGGTACATAGTGCAACGTGACCTCATCTTAAGCCAGATACCCGCGCTGGCGGCAACCACAACGGTGACCACGACGGCAGCACCAACGACGACGCCCAACCCGAGCGGGGAAACCATGCGGACGAATATCCCGACTATGCCGACGCCGACGACGATCCTGACCACGCCGACAATGAACCCGACCAATCACGCGGCACGGGAGCTGCACCACGCTGAGCCGTCCGTTTGATCCGTTTCATTCCTATTTTCTCCTTTCCTTTTGATTGCCAAATTATTGGGTGTGTTTGATCGCCGAACTATGGCAATGCTGATCGCCGACTTGTGGCATGATAATCGCCGAACTCGTGGCGCCTTTTTGGTAGCGGGAAAGAAGAATTTGGAAAATCTGGCGTGTGGGGGCCGAAACCTCAGGCGCAGCTGGAAACTCGTTCGCCCCCAGGGTGGAAATAGCGCCGGCGCAACTTCAAAAAGGCTTTCACCAGGGTGTGCTGAGGGCCAAACGGTTGGAGATGCTCTTAAATAGTATTAGATTTTTTTGGAACAACCCATGTTTCAATGTATTTCGTTCTGAAAATTTACACACTCGTGCATTATACATGCATACCTGTAGTTGTTTTCAGAATTTGTTTGACTTGTAAAAATAAGAATTTTCATGAATTTTGATATTTGTATTTGGAGGCCTCCAAAAGCATTTCTCGAAGCTTATCCACTATATATGTTTTATTCCATCCGTGTGCCTTGTAAAATATACTTAGAATTTCTCATCGTACTAATTTAAATGATGTTTTATCTATCCATTGACACTTCCAAAAACACAATGTTGGTGTTTCCCCCAAAAAGAAAACGAATTGTTATCCCTTAAAAAATAATGTACATCCAGTATATATGCAAGTAGCCGCCTTCTTCATCATGTAAGTGCCATTTTTTGAAATATATAATTGCGTATTTAAGTCAGCTCTACATTATTTAGATAGATAACTTGGATCTCTCTAGAAGTGCCAACTAGAAAACAAAACTAACACTATGAGAGAAACAATTGTACTTATTCTTTTTAACTATAAAAATATATGACTAACCAAGGTAGATTCCTTCAAATATTAGAAATACTTTGATGATGCTTTTCTTAATTAATCTAACAGTCCCAACACCAATCATCGTGGATCGGTCAGTTTCTAACTTGAGGGTCATTGGACCCATTTTTGGCCTTGTGATGCCATGCCACGATAGTTCCCCAAATATGAAATTTGTCGCCATCACAAAGAGGTTACCCACTAGATTTAGTGGAAGACGGCGAGCAAGTGTCATCCCTTGTCATTATATGAATCCGCAACCACAAGACATGTATCACTTCTTTTGAAGGATGCATGATAAAATAAAACTTCATAAAATTTCTTTTTTTAAGAGTTAAATCTTTGTATTATAGTTCTCTAGTTGTTGAGTTGTTTGTGTGTGATAAATCAGTCCATCTTATTTATATGTGAAATACTTTATATAGTAATAATACCGAAAAAATGCATCTCTTCTAGTGGTAAGTATACTAAGAAACTGCATTCATGTACCCACTAAAATATGTAATGCATGGACATATCAGGCTTTGTATAACAGTGGAAGTATTGGCATGGTCACGAGGTCATAAGCAATTTCCATCCAACAGATTTATACCTTAGTTCTCAACTAAGAAAAACTTACTATATATACTGCAAGCGCCCTTGTGCTTCGAGGCCCAACAAACTGTGTCCACAACAGTTAAGGATACCAGTATCAGGTAACCACAAATACATGTTCTACACAGTAGTTTTGCGTCATATGGTGTTCTAACTTTTACTTTTAAGTTTCTACAGTTTTTCACAAATATTTTTAATGATTCATAATATGCCAGCTAGCGCATAATTCATAATATTTTTAATGATTCAAAATAGGCCAGCTACAATTCTGGGCTGGTAATTTTTCTCATTCTAAAACTGAATGGTACTATAGTACCCGTAATGGATGTAGTGAACTATGCGGATATTTTAGGCTAGTGTGATTACTACATCATACAATTGTACGTTGATGGGGATAAACATGCCACGAGAGATTTCGGTATAGATAATACAATATTAAACACATGCCTTTTGCACATAAAATTTCAAATAAATAAACTATGATACACAGTTGTAGGTTCAACTAAAATTACAAATCTCCCGCACCATGAGAGTATAAAGCCCTTAATTGTAGTATAATAGTACATATTTGTCCCGGGCACATATGAACCTTGAAATAAACATAAATCTTGTTGTCCCAAAGATGGATACAAAGGTCGCCCAATGGGTAGATTTCTCAAAGAATCAACCATCTAGCATGCTTGCTCTGGGAAACTACATGTAAAAGATGATTTAACTGGACATAGAGTTTATCACGGATTTGATGTCATTAGCGATATTCTTGGCATCTGTTGCAATACCAGCCAATCCTCTCCTTGCTAACCCAGCGCAGTAGATCCCATTTTCACCTTTCCAATGGTTCGGGTATTTTTGGATGGGCAGTCCATTGCCATTTAAGATGCTCTCACCATTCTGGGTTCAAAAAAACACGTATATCTTATTAGAAAATTTAACACTGGTTACACCAGAAAAACAAACACATACATGCATGCCAAACATCAACAATATTACCTTGAGCCATACATTTGTGGTACTTTTGTATCCAGTTGCAAACACAATCGCGTCAAATGATATTTTTTTACTGCATTGGAATTCAACTGTGTTGCCCCTGATCTCGTTGATGCTGCCTTGAACCTATAGGAGATACAGAAATATATTGATAACTTGGCATATCATATCAACATATGTTACGAACTCATGTCATCTCAAGGATATACTTACTTTGATGATTCCTTTTTTGATTAATCCAACAGTCCCAACATCAATCACCGCGGATCGACCGGTTTCTGACTTGAGGGTCATTGGACCCATTTTAGGCCTTGTGATGCCATGTCGCGATAGGTCTCCAAATATTAAATTCGCCGACATCACAAGGAGGTTATCCACTAGATTCAATGGAAGACGGTGAGCAAGTGACATCCCCAACCGAATTAATTCCTTTGTCATTACATGAATCTACAAGCGCAAAACATGTCACACCTCTTTTGAAGTATGTATGATAAAATAAAATTTTCTAGAATTTCTTCTTTCAGGAGTTATTTTTTGTCTTGTAGTTCCTCTACCTATTTAGTTGCCTGTGTGTGATGTAAACAATCCATCTCTTTTATATGTCAAATACTATTTATTAGTAATAACACTGAAATTGCATCTCTTCTAATAGTATCTGTACAAAGAAATTGTGTTCATGTACCAAATGGAAATATATAGTGCATGCACATACCGGGCTTCGTATGACGATGGATGTATTGGCACCATGGGTCGCAAGGTCATAAGCAATTTCCATCCCGGAGTTGCCAGATCCAACGACCAATACATTCTTGCCAGAGTATTTGTTGCCCGACTTGTAGCTTGAGGAGTGGATGACATCACCTGGAAAGTTTTCCAGCCCAATGAACATTGGAATATTCTCTGCACTATTCTCACCACTTGCCACAACAAGAAACTTTGCCGTGAACTTGACTGTGGTGCACTTTGACATGTCATTTGCGACAATGGACCAACATTTTTCATCATTGTCATATGTGGATGACTCAACACTAGTGAGATACTTTGGTTGAATATTGAAACGCTCAACATAGTCATCCAGGTACTTCACAAACAAGGTTTTTGGTATGTATGTTGGTGCATCTACAGGGTATGACATGTGTGGCAACTCACAAAACTCCTTTGCGAGATGCAGCTTGAGACGATCATACGAGCGGTTGCGCCAAAGTGACGCGCTACAACTCTCACGCTCAACGATGATATAAGGAATCGAGAATTGACTAAGGCATGCTGCCGTTGCGAGGCCTGCTGGCCCAACACCAACAATCAACACTGTTACACTCTCCATTTCACAAGGAAGAATTGACAAAGTTGTGGGATAAGTCCGGTGGTAGGCTGTAGTGTTTGTGTGTTTGCTCGATGAACTTTGGATAACATGCTCACTTATGGGGGCATATATATACTGGTATCTTTCACGGGCCAATATGTTTTTGGATTGAGGGATGAACGAGGTAAATATTTATTAAGGACTTATCTTGGTGTGTACGAGTATTTCCATCTAAAATGGATCCATTCTTGATGTGAAAGCATGTACTGGTACGAAATAGGCAGGAAGCACATTCTTTATCCATTGTTGTTATTGGAAACTTATCAACTAGGTTTGGATATGTGTAGATTAAATATTCTTCGTGTTTCTTTCCTTTCACATTGTCAATAATGAAAATTATACTAGTCTATATTCAAGTGTAAGGATAAGGACAAGTCTGATTTTCGAGCACACATTTATAGACAAAGTCCTATTTCATTTTCCCAAGTCAACATAATGTGAATAAAAAATGGAAACAATCATCTCAGAGGGATTTGGTACCAACCATGTCAACCGGTTTTGCCGATTAGTTTTACCCACAATTTAGTTGTATGACGCCTAGTTTTGTTGTGACCATAGCTATGATATCTTTGGTCTTGCTAATTATTTGTTAGCTTCTGAAGATCTCCAAGCTTAGCTGTGCCATATGAGTGTAGCTTACCAAGTTGTAAATAGTTCAACAAAGCCTGTCTTTGTTGTTTTAGTTCAGCTCATAGGAACACGGAGTGTCGTGTGTTAGAGCATTTCTAGCAGATCCCATAAAACACCGTCTGTAAAAGATAGTATACAGGCTTCCCTAAAATGAATTTAGGGTACCGCGAGGCATCAGATAGAACAGATCATGTAAACCCGTAACGTAAATGATTTTTTTTCTTTTTTCTCCTCACGCTTCCTTTTCCCGGCGATGCTCTGGCCCGCCGCGTGCTTCGGCGATGCTCCGGCTCGCCGCGAAACTCCGGCCCGTTGGTGGTGCTCTGGCGATGCTCTCGCAGGTCGACGAGCTCCTCCGCCTGCTTGCTGCCCGTGCGCGGCGTCGCGAGGCCCCTGCTTCAGCGTTGAGCAGTTTTACAGGATCCTTCAAAAACGGTTGGAATCCTCCACCCATGAAGGATGGGAGCTTTAATATGGGGGAGCCTATATTTTGTACGGGATATGCTTTTTTACGAAATCTATTTGGAACCTTTTTTCTCAGCATGTAGCGTAAATACAATGGTTTGACCATTTTTATGGGGCCTGTTAGAGATGTTCTTATCATCTCTACACTATGTCAACCTTCAGGGTCTTGTAATCCATGCTGTAAACTGCTTTTGAGCTGAATGTATTAGACGCCTTTGGCATTTTTTAACTGTCCGAAAAAACCGATATATTTGGTGGCAACACAAGGAGCCCTTTGATGTTGTGAACAAACAAAAAGTGAAACTTTAGTTCAAATATTTGAAACCAGTTTTTTTAGAATTGTTTCTAGGTCATATTTCAATTTCTACTACATGTATATTGTCCTATGCCTGAAGATCAAATTGGGCGCAGATTGTACTTCAATTATAAACACGAGTATGAATAATCATAAATCCCTAAGTATTTTTGTTAAGAAAAATACTAAACCAATTTACTGAAAATACATTTTTCAATCCTATCTCTGTGCACACAGTAATATTCCTGATAACATCAAACGTGGGTCATATTGGTTTCAACGTGGGTGATAATGGTTTTGTAAACTTGTATGATTCACAAACTGACAAACTGAGAGAGGCCAAATCACAATCTCTTCCTAATAATAGAACAAATATGGTTTCTGTCGTCCGTCGTGGCATTTTTGCAAAAAGGCCCCTCCATTTTCAGTTAATCAACCCACAATCCTTTCATAAGTGAGGAAAACGTTTCACTTTTATGAACAAGACCCTACGTTTTCTGAGGCGAGGAGGCATGGCGGCAGCAGACGGCGCGCTCGCCAGATCCAATCGGCGGCGGCGCGCGACGCAGCTGGCGACGGGCGGCGCGACGGCTGGGCGCGGGGGCTTCGGCTCGGCGTTTCTGTCCGGGGGAAACGGGCAGCGCGGCGAGGGGGTCGCCGGGGGCACGGCGTGCGGCGGGGCGGCTGTTGGCTTTTCGCCCACAGGATCGAACACACGATCACCCTGCAGCTCGACTAGTCATGTACGTGCAACTCGGCTCAACGTATACGAACTAGCTGTAGTACTCGATATCTCACCGGCGCTCACGCAAACACCGGGACCAGAACACACGCACGCGAACGCAGCAACACGAAGATGGCCAGAGGCACGTGTCGTGCCTCGTAATAATCTCTTTATTGCTTTTCACGTTTTTCTGATGCTTACAAACGACGCAGGCTGATGCATATATAGGTGCAGCAGCCGACTCCAAACAATCGACCACGACTCGTATTTCCTAATTGCTTTTAGTCTTTGACTCGTACACGGCATGCAAGCCGTCGGATGCAAAGTACTGCTAGCTTCTATTTGACTAGGACACGGACTATTACACGGAAAACAAACCGGCTTATACTAAGCTTTCCTATTTCTACTCTTAACACGTTTGGATTACTAACAGCGGCGGTGCGCAAGATATTGAACAGCGGGGCGACGCTCAGGACCAGACCCGGTCGCTCCGGCTGGGCCTCCCAGGGGCGTCTCTCTCCCTCTCCCTCCGCGCCTCCGCCTCCCCGGCCGCGTCCGGATCCCGCGCCGTCGCCCCAATCAAGGTATCGTCCACCGTTCACCCTCCCCCTCCCCTATCCCGGATCTCCCCCGTGTCATCTATGGATTGCGCCGAGGAGTACGCGCTCGTCCCCGTTTCACGGAACCCATGGCGCGAGCACGACCGGGCTGTTGTCGTGCGGCGAAAGTTGGCCGCCTGCATTTTATTCCCTGTCACGCCAACTTTTTTCTTGTTATAATAAATCGGTTGATGTTCGTGTCCCCACACTCTGGTAGCTTCAATTCCTGAATATGTCCATGCTATATCCTGCATCCAAGTTTAGATTTGTTCATCCTGATCTAGCAATGTTTTTTGTTCAAATAGGGACCTGCTCAGTTTTGCAGCTTGAACTCGTTCACCGTGAAATGATTCCCCTGTTGCTCTGTTTTCTGATATATGGCGCAGGCATCGTGCGTGAGGAGCAAGGTTACCCACAACTTCCCTTCCGTCGGAGCCACCTTCTCACCATGAGTCGTCTTCTTATTATCTACTTTCATTCAGCTTGTTCAGATAGCTGTCTGCCTGCGGTTTTTCGGACCGTGAAAATTGGACGACTGAGCGAATTTCCTGCGAGGAACGAGACTTCGGTTCCTCATGTTCTCAGCTTGTTTTGTGATTTGGCCGCATTAAGCACTCACAGTTGATGGTTATTGTTATTGCATAATGCATATTATCTGTCATATAACACTTCTCTTCTGTATATTACCTGTAACATTGTGCCTTTCTTCAACTGCAGTGCTAGAAGCATTGAGCCCGTAAGAGCCACCGCCACACAGGCGCCCCCTGCCACCCCTTGTAAGTTCTTCAATGCACGAAACTTTTGAACTCTGTAGAGATTGGTGCAACCTGCAGTTGTGTCTGACATACTATTACCTTTTCACTTTCCATAGCATCTTCTAGCAGGGAGAAGACAAAGGTCGGCATCAATGGTGAGTTCCTTGATAGATAAAAAAAGAAATGGCATTGCCAAACTATTGTAGATTTTTTTTTGTTCTTGTTCTAGGTGATCTTTAATTGTTTCACTATTTGGTTAAAATGGTACGCTTGTGTTTTTTGCTTCAGGTTTTGGGCGGATTGGGAGGTTAGTTTTGCGTATTGCAATTGATAGAGATGATATTGAAGTTGTGGCTGTCAATGATCCGTTTATCGATGCTAAATACATGGTAAGAAGTCAGCACGGAGTTATTCTTTTTTAGACCGCACAACATCTGCTGGATGCTTTGAAATGCCAGATATCCACATTGTGCAACTTTTGTTAGATAATACGTGATCTCACCATTGTTTTTTATTTACAGTTGTTTGATTCTTCATGAAATGATATCCATATCGAACAAGCAGTGATCAGTTTTCCAGTTCGTCCATATGATTTTTTGAATGAGCTATTACATGAGAATGTGATGATCTTCAATGAAGTTCTGAATAACTATTTACAATGCCGCCATATGTTTCCTCTAGAGATATTTGTTGAAACAGGACGAACCGACACACGCAACTATTATGCATCATTGTAATTTTATATGCCTGCTTTAATGAAGAGATGCTTTGTTTGATCTCATCTAACTTGTATATATATGAAGCTTGAGCTGAGCATCCATCTTTTGATCTTCATTACATGCTGGAACTTGAAAATATTATATCCATATTGAGATATTCTAATACACCTGAATAGATGTAATTGTTATTCTTCTCAAACTCAAATGCTAAGTTCTATTTTGGGGCTGCAACTCTGGAGCGGGTTCATGGATTCCAATTGGGTGATAGCACAAATGAATGGAAGAAAAAGAAATGGGATGATTTCCAGCAAAGATTATCAAAGGTACCAGTTTCTTTTAGCTGGAATGTTCTATCTATTTTAGCAGGGACTGCTTCACCTCCAATCTGGAGAAGATTATGGCTATGCTTTTCCTTCCATAGCATCTCAGTTCTTGAGTGTCTTGCGTTTCTTTCTTTATAGCATGAAGTAAAAAAAAATTGATAACTTCCCTGTTCATGATGTATTGGGTACTTCCTGCTTGTTTTGTTTTGTCCTAACCTTGGTCCATGCTAAACTAGGTTGGAGGTTTGGTTAGAAAATTGCTGATTATTTTCAATGGACGGGTGTTATTGGGCTAATTAATTGTGAATTAATATGCTATACCTATTTCAATAACATTTACACAATGTATAATTTCAGCTCCTGTGTTTTACAAGAGCCTTGGACCTTAATTATTGATGATGCGTTAGCGGCTTCGTTTGTCGAGCCACATATTTGATAGAAGATGACATCCAACTACTCAGTAAGTTAGCCTAATCAATGAATTGTACGCAGCATCATGTAAGTTAGCCTAATCAATGAACTGTACGCAGCATCATGTATTATTCAAACCAATGGAAGGACATTCATGCATTAGAATTTTAATAAGTATGAATGATATGTGGTAGTTTTTCAATTAACCATGAAGCTTGTGACTGTAGTTCTGTGGAGTCATACTAACTACTCCCTCTGTAAACTAATATAAGAGCATTTAGATCACTTAAGTGCCCTTATATTAGTAAAGAATGCACATAACTAACTGCAATTATGGCTTATTCGATGTATTTATCACTATGAATGGCAGTTGAAGACTATGAGAGGAGTTGGGAGCAGAATGAGGAGCTTGGCTTGAATGACATGGACACTTCCTCTGCAGACATTGCTTATAATATGACCAGCACAGAATAAGTTTTCATCTTATGTTAGCTGCTATAAGAAGTAGACCACTTCGGCCGAAATCTTCATCAGCACAATTGTCGATTTAACTAATGTGATCGCCGAGTTTGTCGGTAAAACTGATGAATCCACTGATTTCGCCGGAGAAAGAAGTGCAGACTTGGTCGGAGATAGAAGATCATCCATCCAGTACTCCAATGCCTCCGACATTGTCAGAGGCATGTATCCCACTCATGTTTTATTTTTGTTTTAGAAGTTCATCTCTGAATTAGAAGGGCCTGAAGTATGATAGCTCTCTGAATGTTTGGTGTCTTTGTTGTGCTCCCTGCGTCTAATTCTGCTTTTGTCACTATAACTGATTATTATACACATAGAGTACACAACACAATACTTGAGGGCCGCAACACATGCATATTTACAATTCCCTGATCGGGAAGCAGCTTGTGGGTCAGGCAGTATTAGTAAGTTTGGCGTCCAAGTTTGGCTGCAGGTAGGCCAAGATTTGTTGACATCCGGTGCTCAGCAACCTGGGAAGGCATTGTTCTTGTAGCCCTATAGACTAGATTCATAACAGCAATCATGGCCAGCATAAAGCTCCCGCTTTTCTATTCCCATCGATTGCACGGAGGAAGCATGGGTGTGTGCCACTCGACGTGCCTATGTGTTCATGTGTGTAGAGCTTTACAGGGAGGAAGTAAGTGGTTTTAGGCGCAGTAGGCTGCTGGCTATTGGCAGACTACTATTAGGATTATGAAATCTCCTTTGATTATTTAGTCACAAAACTGATAGTTCGTTGATTTGTTATTTGTTTGCTCGCTAAATCTGAAATTAGTTGCCCGAATTTAATCCACTTGACAAACTTGTCATTCATGTTTGGTTCAAGTATTATTAGGTGATGCTCTCTTCAAGTTTTTAAAAGGAAATTTAAACATGGAACTGCACTTACTCTTAATTACCGTGGACTTATAAGCGCCACACAAAGTTTCTAAAACAAAAGCATGACCATTTAATGACTACATTTTGGTGCATAGCATTGATAATGTAATATAGACTAGAGCAAAATTTTATGCATCACTGAACACATGACGTGTGTCGACTACATCATGGTCAATCAATGAATGAAATTCTAATTGTAGTGTTGGACCATGTTATTGTATCAATCATTTCCTAATTCCTATTGTCAGCCAAGTGTTTAAAGGTGTCATCTTAAATAATAGGTTGCCAGTGTGACTGTGTAGTACCAGTTTATCTTGATAGTTATCCCAAGTGTAGGATAATTGGTTTTAATGTCTCTCTGGTGTGTGCGTGTGCAGATGAGCCTGATAGAACTTAGGTGGAGGCCGAGGAAGTTCTGTTATCGGATATGCCACACGTAACACTCGATGATACCAACGTAAACAATGTAAGATGTAATTTTTGTACATGAATCAGATGTCGTATGTATTTCCTAAAAGAAATGTTATGGTTGAAGTGCAAAGGTTATTGTAAGATTTAATTTCAAATGATATGCTACCACATCATTTTTCTGGTCCAGCCTACTCTCTCTATCGATCCCATATATGAAAATGGCCCAGAAGTTGCGTTAGAATATGCCCGTGGTGAACTAGGTACTATTTTTTAACAACACAACCCTCATATTTTACTAAAATGACTCTTAATATTAAAGTGGGTAAAGCAATCTGGTCCTACATCACGAGCTTCCCAAAATTCATAAAATGTTAAAGAAATAAAATTATTATAAAAGGTTCCTTGTCAAACAAAAGCTGAAAATTCATAAAAATAATACTTCTTAAAAATTATTGAAAATATTATGCATACATAAATTTTGTAAAACAATTTAACATTTAACATTATCGTTGAAAATTATTAAAATCCATATAAAAAATGATGCACAATGACACATGAAGCAAGTTGTGCAAAAAACAATAAAAAAATATTTATCAAAAAATATTTATGGAAAATATGTACTACACACAAATGCCATTTCCCATCAGAAAACAAAACATTATTACCACACAATAAAAAGATCATTTTGAACAAAATGTTTAAAATTTATCTTTTACAAGAAATTTAAAATTTAATAAAAAAATATATATTATTGAAAATATCATACAATTTTTATGTAAGCAGTACCTAATATTTTAAAAGAAAACATTTAACATTATTATACACATTTATCACAATTAATATTGCATAATGACACAACATGTAGGTTGGATACTTTTTTCTTATCCGATGCAACGCACGGGCATTTGTACTAGTTGTAACTAATTCACGTAAAACTAAACTGGAAAAGCGTACACTTTATCCGATTTTGAAAGGATAAGAGCATGGTTAATAGTATAGCCAACTGCTGGCTATAAGCAGTCTTATAGCCCATCTCATAGCTAGCTTGTACTCCCTCCGTAAACAAATATAAGAGTGTTTAGATAACTAAAGTAATGATCTAAACACTCTTATATTTCTTTACAGAGGGAGTACAATAGTTAGCTATAAAAGAGTACTACTTTTATCATATATGACCCACCTTTCATTCTCACAAAACACCTAAGAGCACGTGCTAGAGGTGGCTCTTCACGAAGAGCCCGCTTCCCTTCTCTCTTCTCTCTCATCCAACTCAACAAAAATATAGTATTTTAATCCTTACAGCCTGCTGACTGTACCTTATTTTACTTGCTCTAATGTACTATCTGCTTCCATGACTTGCATTTCCATCCCAGCGTTAAAAATATCGCGACACAAAACTGTAAACTGAACCTATCAAACATATGATAACACTCGATTTACGACCGTCTGAGGCCAAATGATTTCAACATCTACCACTCTACCTCGCTGCAGTTGCGTAATAATTGCCTGGTGGTTCAGGTCTTCCTCACACGAAAGAGCATGTGAGTTAAGTAATGGAGCAATCACCACACTTTGTATTCCATCCCTCGAGGGGTTTATATATAGTTACATGAGAGGGATGGTTACGTGGGGAAGGAGATCGTGAGCTACAACGGTGTATAAGCTGCGCATGCTGTGCATGCAATCGTGGATCCTGTGGACGCGGTGTGGCCGTTAGCCACGACGGGTTGCTCCTGGCGACGCGTTCCAATACCCCCCGCAGCCCGAACGTGAGGTTCGCGAACGTTGAGGCTGGAGCGGAACTCGTCGAAGACGGATGTCGGGAGCCCTTTGGTGAAAATGTCTGCAAACTGAGAGCTCGTGGGAACATGCTGGACGCGAACTTCGCCCAGGGCCACACGCTCACGAACAAAGTGCAAGTCGATTTCCATGTGCTTTGTCCGCCGATGCTGCACCAGATTGCGAGACATGTACATGGCGTTGACGTTGTCGCAGTAGACGACGGTGGCACGCGCAGGAGGCTGGTGGAGCTCGCCGAGGAGTTGACGGAGCCAGGCGGACTTAGCGACGGCGTTGGCCACAGCGCGGTACTCGGCTTCGGTGCTGGAGCGAGACACCGTGTTCTGTTGCTTCGAGGACCATGTGAGCAGGTTGGGGCCGAGGAAGACGCAATGCCCGGATGTGGACTTTCGAGTGTTCGGGCAGCCTGCCCAATCGGCGTCCGAGTAAGCGACGAGCTCTGACGCGGCAGAGCGGTGGATTGCTACCGCGACAACAGACCTTCCCTGGTACGGCAAATGTGAAGTGGGGGAGAGGAAAAAGAGAGGCAACTGGCAAAAAGGGTAAATGCAAGAGATGAGTTTGTGACAGCTACTTGGATAGATCTCCTCCCCGCGCCAGAAATAAGCACGTTGACGAGAGACTATTCTTGACTTGATCTTCCCCGGCAACGGCGCCAGAAATCCTTCTGCTACTGCGACAACATACCTTCCCTGGTACGGCGCCAGGAATCCTGCTGCTACGGCTACGCCTTTAGGGACTTCCTTGGCAAATATGCAAAGGATTTCCCCACGGCCTTGGAGCCTTGCGTTGGTGTTCCCTTGAAGAGGAAAGGGTGATGTAGCACAGCGGCGGTAAGTATTTCCCTCAGTTTTGAGAACCAAGGTATCGAACCAGTGGAAGATCTCGTCAAGTCACAAGTACCTGCACAAACACAAAGAGCTTGCACCCAACGCTATGAAGGGGTTGTCAATCCCTTATAGATTGTTTGCAAAGTGAGAACTGAAAGCAAAAAGTAAACAGAGCAAAGTAACAGTGAAAGTGTAAACGATAATTGTGAATAGACCCGGGGGCCGTAGTGTTCACTAGTGGCTTCTCTCATGAAAGCAAGTAGACGGTGGGTGAACGAATTACTGTCGAGCAATTGATAGAACCGCGCAAAGTCGTGACGTTATCTAAGGCAATGATTATATCTATAGGCATCACGTCCAAAACAAGTAGACCGATACTTTCTACATCTACTACTATTACTCCACACGTCGACCGCTATCCAGCATGCATCTAGTGTATTAAGTCCAAAAGAATAGAGTAACGCCTTAAGCAGGATGACATGATGTAGATGGATAATCTCATATCTATGATAAAAGCCCATCTTGTTACCCTTGATGGCAACAACACAATGCGTGCCTTGCTGCCCCTTGTATCACTGGGAAAGGTCACCACACGATATGAACCCAAAACCAAGCACTTCTCCCATTGCAAGAATCATAGATCTAGTTGGCCAAACAAAACCCAAGACTCGGAGAGACTCACAAGGATATCAAATCATGCATCTAAGAAATCAGCAAAGACTCAAATATATATCATAGATAATCTGATCACAAATCCACAATTCATCGGATCTCGACAAACACACCGCCAAAGAGGATTACATCGGATAGATCTCCATGAAGATCATGGAGAACTTTGTATTGAAGATCCAAGAGAGAAGAAGCCATCTAGCTACTAACTACGGACCCGTAGGTCTGAAGTTGACTACTCACGAGTAATTGGAGAGGCGATGATGTTGATGTAGAAGCCCTCCAACTCCAAAGTCCCCTCCGGCAGGGCACCGGGAAGGGTCTCCAGATGAGATCTCGCGGAAACGGAAGCTTGCGGCGGCAGAAAAGTGTTTGCGTGGATGCCCTGATTTTTTCTGGATTTTTAGGGAATTTATAGGCCAAAGACCTAGGGCAGGGGGCACCAGGGGGGCCACAAGCTTGGTTGTCGTGGCCTCCCCCCTGGCCGTGGCAACAGGGCTTGTGGGCCCCCTGTGGGCCCACTGCCTTGGCCCTCAAGCCTCCCGATCTTCTTCCGTTCTGGAAAAATTTATTTCGGGGATTTTATTCCGTTTGGACTCTGTTCCAAAATCAGATCTGAAAAGAGTCAAAAACACAGAAAAACAGGAACTGGCACTTGGCACTGGATTAACAAGTTAGTCCCAAAAAAGATATAAAAGGTAAACAAAACATCCAAAGTTGACAAGATAACAACGTGAAACCATCAAAAATTATAGATACGTTTGAGACGTATCATGGATCTGCAGGCCGAGATGGGTGGTGCCACGAAGGTAACGTAGGATGCGCTTGACAAGCTGGAAGTGGGCGTCGCGGGGCACATGCATGAACAAGCAACACTGTTGCACGACGTAGGACAGGTCCGGACGCGTGAGGGTGATGTACTAGAGAGCACTGGCCAGGCTGCGGTAGAGCGTTGGGTCGTGGAAGAGCGGGCCGGAATCGACGGAGAGCTTGGTGAGCGTGTCGACCGGCGTGGCGATGGGCTTGCAGTTGAGCATGCCCGCGCGATCAAGTATCTCAAGGGCGTACTGCTCCTGAGAGAGGAAGAGCCCTACCGCCGTGGTCGTGACGTTGATGCCGAGGAAGTGGTGCAGGACGCCGAGATCCGTCATGGAGAACTCGGCGTGAAGCGACGTGATGATGCGCTGGAGAAGGGCGTCGGAGCTCGCGGTGAGGATGATGTCATCCACGTACTGCAGCAAGTAGGCGAGGTGTTGTCCCCACCGTAGGATGAACAACGACGAGTCCGAGCGCGATGCCGTGAAGCCGAGTGCATGCATGTAGCCGGTGAAGCGCGAGAACCAGGCCCATGGCGCTTGCTTGAGGCCGTACATCGAGCGGTTGAGGCGGCACACGCGCGAAGGGTTGACGGAGTCGACGAAGCCGGAGGGCTGCTGGCTGTAGACGGTCTCGGTGAGGTGGCCATGAAGAAAGGCGTTCTTCACGTTCAACTGGTGGATGGGCCAGGACCGGCCGGCGGCGATGCTCAAGACGGTCCGGACCGTGGCTGGCTTGACGACGGGGCTGAAGGTTTCCCCGTAGTCCACGCCGGCTTGTTGCGTGAAGCCGCGAAGAACCCACCGCGCCTTATAGCGAGCGAGCGTGCCATCAGTGTTGAATTTATGCTGGAAGATCCATTTCCCTGTAACCACATTAGCACCTGCAGGACGGGACACCAAACACCACGTATCATTCCGCATTAGTGCATCATACTCCTCGAGCATGGCGTTGTACCCGTTGGAGTCTTTGACGGCCATGCGATAAGAGGAGGGGATGAGGCTGATGGTGGAGGAAGTGGTGTGGAGAGAGACGTGTTGTTTCGGCCGGGCGAACCCCGACTTGGCCCTAGTGCGCATAGGATCGGCGTTGGACGGCGGAGCAACCGGGACAGCACGGGAAGGGAGAGGAGGCGCAGGTGGAGAAGGGCCAGCAGGCGGTGGCGACGTGCGCGGGGGGCTGCATGAGGGTGTAGCAGTGGGACCCGCGGGCGAGCGCGGACTGGGTGGTGGTGGTGGGATGGGTGCGTCGAGCCCAACACGTGGGCTGGATGGTGGGAGGCGACGCAGCGTGGGGACACGCTGAGCGGGCGGGCTGGGTGTCGCGGAGGGAGTGGGTGTAGGGTAACGTAGCATAAATTCAAAATTTTCCTACGCATATTCAGATCTTCCTACGGAGAGACCAGCAACGAGAGAGGGGTAAGAGCATCTTCATACCTTTGAAGATCGCTAAGCGGAAGCGTTACAAGAACGCGGTTGATGGAGTCGTACTCGCGGCGATTCGGATCGCGGTGTGATTCCGATCTAGTGCCGAACTACGACACCTCCGCGTTCAACACACGTGCAGCCCGGTGGCGTATCCCGCACCTTGATCCAGCAAGGAGGAGGGAGAGGTTGGGGAAGAACTCCAGCAGAACGACGGCGTGGTGTTGATGGAGAGACGAGGTCTCCCGGCAGGGCTTCGCCAAGCACCGGCAGAGAGGAGGAGGAAGTAGGGCAGGGCTGCGCCGAGGGAGAGGCCAAAGTCTGTCTCCCAAGGGCCAAAACCCCTCTCTATTTATAGGAGGAGGGGGAGGGGCTGCGCCACCACTAGGGTTCCCTCCCTAGGGGCCAGCGGCCACCAGATGGGAAAGGGGGGCGGCGGCTAGGGTGGGGAGGGGGTGGCGCACCACCTAGTGGGCCTTAGGCCCACCTGGCTTAGGGTTTGCCCCCCTTTTCTCTCCCTCACGCATTGGGCTGAGTGGGGAGGCGCACCAGCCCACCTAGGGGCTGGTTCCCTTCCCCACTTGGCCCACCTTACCTCCCGGGGTCGTTGCCCCCCTTCGGTGGACCCCCGGGGCCACCTCCGGTGGTCCCGGTGGTCCCGGTACGTTACCGGTGATGCCCGAAACACTTCCGGTATCCGAAACCATCCGTCCTATATATCAATCTTTACCTCTGGACCATTCCAGAGCTCCTCGTGACATCCGGGATCTCATCCGGGACTCCGAACAACTTTCGGTAACCTCGTATAATAATTCTCTATAACCCTAGCGTCATCGAACCTTAAGTGTGTAGACCCTACGGGTTCGGGAGACAGGCAGACATGACCGAGACGCCTCTCCAGCCAATGACCATCAGCGGGGTCTGGATACCCATGGTGGCTCCCACTTGCTCCACGATGATCTCATCGGATGAACCACGATGTCAAGGATTCAATTAATCCCATATACGATTCCCTTTGTCTGTCGGTATAGAACTTGCCCGAGATTCGATCGTCGGTATACCTATACCTTGTTCAATCTCGTTACCGGTAAGTCTATTTACTCATTCCGTAGCACGTCATCGTGTGACTAAATCCTTAGTCACATTGAGCTCATGATGATGTTCTACCGAGTGGGCCCAGAGATACCTCTCCGTCACACGGAGTGACAAATCCCGATCTCGATTCGTACCAACCCAACAGACACTTTCGGAGGTACCCATAGTGCACCTTTATAGTCACCCAGTTACGTTATGACGTTTGATACACCCAAAGCACTCCTACGGTATCCGGGAGTTGCACAATCTCACGGTCGAAGGAAAAGATACTTGACATTAGAAAAGCTTTAGCATACGAACAATACGATCTAGTGCTATGCTTAGGGTTGGGTCTTGTCCATCACATCATTCTCCCAATGATGTGATCTCGTTATCAATGACATCTAATGCCCATGATCAGGAAACCATGATCATCTATTGAATAACGAGCTAGCCAACTAGAGGCTTGCTAGGGACACATTGTGATATATTTATTCACACATGTATTACTGTTTCCTGTTAATACAATTATAGCATGAACAATAGACGATTATCATGAACAAGGAAATATGATAATAACCATTTTATTATTGCCTCTAGGGCATATTTCCAACAGTCTCCCACTTGCACTAGAGTCAATAATCTAGTTACATTGTGATGTATCGAACACCCATAGCATTATGGTGTTGATCATGTCTTGCTTGTGGAAGAGGTTTGGTCAATGGGTCTGCAATATTCAGATCCGTGTGTACTTTACAAATATCTATCACTCCACTCTGGACATGGTCCTGGATGGAGTTGTAGCGGCGTTTGATGTGCTTCGTCTTCCGGTGAAACCTGGGCTCCTTGGCTATGGCAATGGCCCCAGTGTTATCACAGAAGAGTGTCATTGGACCCGACACGCTTGGAACCACTCCAATGTCGGTGATGAGCTCCTTCATCCAAATTCCTTCATGAGCTGCTTCTGAAGCAGCTATGTACTCCGCTTCACATGTAGATGCTGCCACGACTTCTTTCTTGCTGCTGCATCAGCTCACTGCCCCACCATTCAACACATATACGTATCCGGTCTGTGACTTAGAGTCATCCGGATATGTGTCGAAGCTAGCGTCGACGTAACCCTTTACGACGAGCTCTTCGTCACCTCCATAAACGAGAAACATTTCCTTAGTCCTTTTCAGGTACTTAAGGATATTCTTGACCGCTGTCCAGTGCTCCATACTGGGATCACTTTGGTACCTCCCTACCAAGCTTATGGCAAGGTTTATATCAGGTCTGGTACACATCATGGCATACATTAGAGAGCCCATGGCTGATGCGTAGGGGACAAAACTCATCTTCTCTCTATCTGCTGCCGTGGTCGGCGACCGAGTCTTACTCAATCTCACACCTTGCAAAACTGGCAAGAACCCTTTCTTTGAATTTTCCATATTGAACTTCTTCAATATCTTGTCAAGGTATGTACTTTGGAAAGACCTATGAGGCGTCTTGATCTATCTCTATAGATCTTGATGCCTAATATGTATGCAGCTTCTCCAAGGTCCTTCATTGAAAAACTTTTGTTCAAATAGGCCTTTATGCTCTCCAACATCTCTATATTATTCCCCATCAATAATATGTCATCCACATACAGTATGAGGAAAGCTACAGAGCTCCCACTCACTTTCTTGTACAGACAGGCTTCTCCGTAAACCCGTATGAACCCAAACGCTTTAATCACCTCATTAAAGCGAATGTTCCAACTCCGAGATGCTTGCACCAGCCCATAGATGGAGCGCTAGAGCTTGCACACTTTGTTAGCACCCTTAGGGTCGACAAAACCTTCTGGTTGCATCATATACAACTCTCCCTTAAGGTTCCCGTTAAGGAACGCAGTTTTGACGTCCATTTGCCAAATTCCATAATCATAAAAGGCGGCAATTGCTAACATGATTCGGACTGATTTCAGCTTCGCTATGGGAGAGAAAGTCTCTTCGTAGTCAACTCCTTGAATTTGTCGAAAACCCTTTGCGACAAGTCGAGCTTTGTAAACGGTTACATTACCGTTTGCATCAGTCTTCTTCTTGAAGATCCATTTATTTTCTATGGCTCGCCGGTCAGCGGGCAAGTCCACCAAAGTCCATACTTTGTTCTCATACATGGATCCTATCTCAGATTTCATAGCCTCAAGCCATTTGTTGGAATCCGGGCCCGCCATTGCTTCTTCATAGTTCGAAGGTTCACCGTTGTCTAACAACATGATTTCCATCAGAGGGTTACCGTACCACTCTGGTGCGGAGCGTGCCCTTGTGGACCTTCGCCGTTCAGTAGTAACTTGATCCGAAGCTTCATGATCATCATCATTAACTTCCTCCTCAGTTGGTGTAGGCGCCACAGGAACAACTTCCCGCGCTGCGCTACTATCCTGTTCGAGAGGGGGTGTAATTACCTCATCAAGTTCTACCTTCCTCCCACTTACTTCTTTCGAGAGAAACTCTTTCTCTAGAAAGGATCCGTTCTTGGCAACAAAGGTGTTACCTTCGGATCTAAGATAGAAGGTATACCCAATAGTTTCCTTAGGGTATCCTATGAATACACATTTCTCCGCTTTGGGTTCGAGCTTTTCTGGTTGAAGTTTCTTCACATAAGCATCGCAGCCCCAAACTTTAAGAAACGACAACTTAGGTTTCTTGCCAAACCATAGTTCATACAGTGTCGTCTCAACGGATTTAGACGGTGCCCTATTTAAAGTGAATGCTGCAGTTTCTAATGCGTATCCCCAAAATGATAGCGGTAGGTCGGTAAGAGACATCATAGATCGTACCATATCTAATAAAGTGCGATTACGACGTTCAGACACTCCGTTGCATTGCAGTGTGCCAGGCGGCGTCAGTTGTGAAACGATTCCACACTTCCTTAGGTGTGTGCCAAACTCGTGACTGAAATATTCTCCTCCACGATCAGATCGCAGACATTTAATTTTTTCTGTCACGTTGATTCTCAACCTCACTCTGAAATTCCTTGAACTTTTCAAACGTCTCAGATTTGTGCTTCATTAAGTAGATATACCCATACCTACTCAAATCATCGGTGAGAGTGAGAACATAACGATAGCCACCGCGAGCTTCAACGTTCATTGGACCACACACATCAGTATGTATTATTTCCAATAAGTCGGTTGCTCTCTCCATTATTCCTGAGAATGGAGTCTTAGTCATCTTGCCCATGAGGCACGATTCGCATGTGTCAAATGATTCAAAGTCAAGATACTCTAATAGTCCATCAGTATGGAGCTTCTTCATGCGCTTAACACCGATATGACCAAGGCGGCAGTGCCACAAGTATGTGGGACTATCATTATCAACTTTACATCTTTTGGTACTCACACTATGAATATGCGTAACATCACGATCGAGATTCATCAAGAATAAACCATTCACCAGCGGAGCATGACCATAAAACATACCACTCATATAAATAGAACAACCATTATTCTCTGACTTAAATGAGTAGCCGTCTCGCATTAAGCAAGACCCTGATACAATATTCATGCTCAAAGCTGGTACTAAATAACAATTATTAAGGTTTAAAACTAATCCCGACGGTAGATGTAGAGGTAGCGTGCCGACGGCGATCACATCGACTTTGGAACCATTCCCCACGCGCATCGTCACCTTGTCCTTGGCCAGTCTCCGCTTATTCCGCAGTTCCTGCTTTGAGTTGCAAATGTGAGCAACAACACCGGTATCAAATACCCAGGAGCTACTACGAGCGCTGGTAAGGTACACATCAATAACATGTATATCACATATACCTTTAACGTTGCCGGCCTTCTTGTCCGCTAAGTATTTGGGGCAGTTCCGCTTCCAGTGACCTTTTCCCTTGCAATAGAAGCATTCAGTCTCAGGCTTGGTCCATTCTTTTTCTTCTTCCCGGCATCTGGCTTACCGGGCGCGGCAACAACTTTGCCGTCTTTCTTGAAGTTCTTCTTACCCTTGCCTTTCTTGAAACTAGTGGTCTTGTTGACCATCAACACTTGATGCTCTTTCTTGATTTCTACTTTTGCAGACTTGAGGATCGAGTACAACTCGGGAATGGTCTTTTCCATCCCTTGCATGTTGTATTTAAGCACAAAGCCTTTGTAGCTTGGTGGGAGAGACTGGAGGATTCTGTCGATTATAGCATCATTCGGATGTTCGACTCCAAGTGAAGTCAGACGACCGTGTAACCCAGACATTTTGAGTATGTGCTCACTGACAGAATTGTTCTCCTCCATCTTGCAGCTAAAGAACTTGTCGGAGACTTCATATCTCTCGACACGGGCATGAGCTTGAAAAACTAGCTTCAGCTCCTGGAACATCTCATATGCTCCGTGTTGCTCAAAACGCCTTTGGAGCCCCGTTTCTAAACTGTATAACATTCCACACCTAACTAGAGAGTAGTCATCACTCTGCGTTTGCCAGACGTTCAGAATGTCCTGGGCTGCTGCGGGAGCGGGAGGGTCACCTAGCGGCGCATCAAGGACATAAGCCTTTTTAGCTGCTTCAAGGATGAGCTTCAAGTTGCGAACCCAGTCCGCATAGTTGCTACCATCATCTTTCAGCTTGTTTTTCTCTAGGAATGCGTTGAAATTGAGGTTGACGTTGGCCATCTACAATATTTATAAAGACAACTTTTAGACCAAGTTCATGACAATTAAGTTCATTTAATCAAATTAAGTATGAACTCCCACTTAAATCGACATCCCTCTAGTCATCTAAGTGATACATGATCCATGTTGACTAACCCGTGTCCGATCATCACGT
Source organism: Hordeum vulgare subsp. vulgare (assembly GCF_904849725.1). NCBI lineage: Eukaryota > Viridiplantae > Streptophyta > Magnoliopsida > Poales > Poaceae > Hordeum > Hordeum vulgare. The sequence goes on along the minus strand of NC_058519.1, from coordinate 645,020,535 downwards.
GAGACGGACTAGTCACCATGGTGAGCAACTTCATGTTGATCGTATTCAACCATACGACTCATGTTCGACCTTTCGGTCTCTTGTATTCGAGGTCATGTCTGTACATGCTAAGCTCGTCGAGTCAACCTAGGTGTTTCGCATGTGTAAATCTGGCTTACACCCGTTGTATGCGAACGTTAGAATCTATCACACCCGATCATCATGTGGTGCTTCGAGACAACGAACCTTCACAACGGTGCACACTTAGGGGAATACGTTCTCGAAATTTTAAGAGGGATCATCTTATTATGCTACCGTCGTTCTAAGCAATAAGATGTAAAACATGATAAACATCACAATGCAATCATATAGTGACATGATATGGCCATTGTCATCTTCGCCCTTTCGATCTCCATCTTCGGGCATCACATGATCATCATCGTCACCGGCGTGACACCATGATCTCCATCATCGTGTCTCCATGAAGTCGTCACGCCAACTACTACTATCACTACTACTATAGCGAACCGTTAGCAATGAAGTAAAAGTAGTAAGCACATGACGTTGCATCTCATACAATAAATTAAGACAACTCCTATGGCTCCTACCGGTTGTCATACTCATCGACATGCAAGTCGTGAAACCTATTACAATAACATGATCATCTCATACATCATACATGCAACATCACAACTTTGGCCATATCACATCACATGTCAAACCCTGCAAAAACAAGTTAGACGTCCTCTAATTGTTGTTGCAAGTTTTACGTGGCTGATTTGGGTTTCTAGCAAGAACGCCTTCTTACCTACGTGACAACCACAACGATGATATGCAAAAACTATTTACCCTTCATAAGGACCCTTTTCATCAAATCCAATCCGACTAGAGTAGGAGAGACAGACACCCGCTAGCCACCTTTATGCACGGTGTGCATGTTTGTCGGTGGAACCAGTCTCACGTAAGCGTACGTGCAAAGTCGGTCCGGGCCGCTTCATCCCACAATACCGCCGGAAAAGAATAAGACTAGTAGCGGCAAGCAAATTGACACATCATCGCCCACAACTTTTGTGTTCTACTCGTGCATAGAATCTACGCATAGAAAACCTCGCTCGGATGCCACTCTAGGGTAACGTAGCATAAATTCAAAATTTTCCTACGCATATTCAGATCTTCCTATGGAGAAACCAGAAACGAGAGAGGGGTAAGAGAATCTTCATACCTTTGAAGATCGCTAAGCGGAAGCGTTACTAGAACGCGGTTGATGGAGTCGTACTCGCAGCGATTCAGATCGCGGTGTGATTCCGATCTAGTGCCGAACTACGGCACCTCCGCGTTCAACACACGTGCAGCCCGGTGACGTCTCCCACACCTTGATCCAGCAAGGAGGAGGGAGAGGTTGGGGAAGAACTCCAGCAGCACGACGGCGTGGTGTCGATGGAGAGACGAGGTCTCCCGGCAGGGCTTCGCCAAGCACCGACAGAGAGGAGGAGGAAGTAGGGCAGGGCTGCGCCGAGGGAGAGGCCAAAGTCTGTCTCCCAAGGGCCAAAACCCCTCTCTATTTATAGGAGGAGGGGGAGGGGCTGCGCCACCCCTAGGGTTCCCTCCCTAGGGGCCAGCGGCCACCAGATGGGAAAGGGGGGCGGCGGCTAGGGTGGGGAGGGGGTGGCGCACCACCTGGTGGGCCTTAGGCCCACCTGGCTTTGGGTTTGCCCCCCTTTCCTCTCCCCCACGCATTGGGCTGAGTGGGGAGGCGCACCAGCCCACCTAGGGGCTGGTTCCCTTCCCCACTTGGCCCACCTTACCTCCCGGGGTCGTTGCCCCCCTTCGGTGGACCACCGGGGCCACCTCCGGTGGTCCCGGTGGTCCCGGTACGTTACCGGTGATGCCCGAAACACTTCCGGTATCTGAAACCATCCGTCTTATATATCAATCTTTACCTCCGGACCATTCTGGAGCTCCTCGTGACGTCCAGGATCTCATCCGGGACTCCGAACAACTTTCGGTAACCTCGTATAACAATTCCCTATAACCCTAGCGTCATCGAACCTTAAGTGTCTAGACCCTACGGGTTCGGGAGACAGGCAGACATGACCGAGACGCCTCTCCAGCCAATGACCATCAGTGGGGTCTGGATACCCATGGTGGCACCCACTTGCTCCACGATGATCTCATCGGATGAACCACGATGTCAAGGATTCAATTAATCCCGTATACGATTCCCTTTGTTTGTCGGTATAGAACTTGCCCGAGATTCGATCGTCGGTATACCTATACCTTGTTCAATCTCGTTACCGGTAAGTCTCTTTACTCGTTCCGTAGCACGTCATCGTGTGACTAACTCCTTAGTCACATTGAGCTCATGATGATGTTCTACCGAGTGGGCCCAGAGATACCTCTCCGTCACACGGAGTGACAAATCCCGATCTCGATTCGTACCAACCCAACAGACACTTTCGGTGGTACCCGTAGTGCACCTTTATAGTCACCCAGTTACGTTGTGACGTTTGATACACCCAAAGCACTCCTACGGTATCCGGGAGTTGCACAATCTCACGGTCGAATGAAAAGATACTTGACATTAGAAAAGCTTTAGCATACGAACAATACGATCTAGTGCTATGCTTAGGGTTGGGTCTTGTCCATCACATCATTCTCCCAATGATGTGATCTCGTTATCAATGACATCTAATGCCCATGATCAGGAAACCATGATCATCTATTGACTAACGAGCTAGCCAACTAGAGGCTTGCTAGGGACAAATTGTGATCTATTTATTCACACATGTATTACTGTTTCCTGTTAATAGAATTATAGCATGAACAATAGACGATTATTATGAACAAGGAAATATGATAATAACCATTTTATAATTGCCTCTAGGGCATATTTCCAACAGTGGGGGACCGAGCCGTGGCGTGGGGAGAATCGGCAGCAGATCCAAGCTGCGCGGATCCCGGGGCAGATGCGGACGAGGTAGGTGGGGCGCGGCGTTCGGGGAGTATTTCTGGCCCGGGATTTTCTGCGGCTAAGGGAGTACGTGCGGGAGTTGGGGCAGGTAAATACGGAAAGACTGTTTCGTCGAACGTGACGTTCTTGGACACAATGACTCGCCGTGATGCAAGGTTGAGGCAGCGATAGCCCTTATGTCCGAGAGTGTATCCGAGGAAAACACAATGAATGGCACGGGGGCAAGTTTGTGAGGGCTGGTGGCGTATGTGTTTGGAAAACAGAGGCATCCGAAGACCCGAAGATGGTCGTAGGTGGGATGGTGGCCGAGTAGGCGGAAATGAGGCGTTTGGTGCTGGATGGCGGACGAGGGACGACGGTTTAGGACATGTGTGACAGCGTGGAGAGCCTCAACCCAGAACTCAGGGGGGGGGGAGATGGGCATGGATAAGCCAGACCCGAAGAATGTCATTTGTCGTACGAATGAGGCGTTTCGCCTTCCAGTTCTCTGGTGATGTGTGGGGGCAATAAAGGCGGAAAGAGGCGCCATGTGTGGAGAAAAGGGAGCGTAGTGTCGTGGTGAGGAACTCACCTCCGTTGTCACATTGCATGCACTGAATGTTGACGTGGAATTGTGTTTGTACGTAGGTGAAGAAATGAGTGAGGACGTCGGAGGTGTCAGATTTTTGTCGTAGGGGAAACGTCCACGAGTAGTGGGAGAAATCGTCAAATATCACAAGACAATACTGAAACCCGGAAAAGCTACACACGGGAGAGGTCCACAAATCACAATGAACTAACTGAAATGGTGCTGTTGTGACAGAGTGTGAAGAAGAAAAGGGCAGCCGTGGCTGCTTGCTTAATTGGCACGAACTACAAACACGAGTGTTGGTCGTCCTATTATTACATGATGGCAGGAAATCTTTAGCTAAAATGGAAATGGAGGTATTGCTAGGGTGGCCTAGGCGGAGGTGCCACAAGGTGTTGACGACGGAAAGGGCATGTTGGACGCCGGAGTTGCCAAAGAATGGGTACAAGTCGCCATGGCTATTGGACCTCATCATGACGCGCCCTGACACGTCTCAAACGTATCTATAATTTTTGATGGTTTCATGCTGTTATCTTGTCAACTTTGGATGTTTTATATACCTTTTATATCTTTTTAGGGACTAACTTATTATTTCAGTGCCAAGTGCCAGTTCCTGTTTTTTCTGTGTTTTTAACCCTTTTCAGATCTGATTTTGGAACGGAGTCCAAATGGAATAAAATCCCCGAAATGAAATTTTCCAGAACAGAAGAAGATCGGGGGACTTGAGGGCCAAGGCAGGAAGCCCACAGGGAGCCCACAAGCCCTGTAGCCGCGGCCAGGGGGCCCGCGGCTACCAGGCTTGTGGCCCCCTGGAGCTCCCCTTCCCTAGCTCTTTCGCCTATATATTCCCTAAAATCCCAGAAAAAATAAGGGCGTCCATGAAACCACTTTTCCGCCGCCGCAAGCTTCCGTTTCCGTGAGATCTCGTCTGGAGACCCTTCCCGGTGCCCTGCCGGAGGGGACTTTGGAGCTGGAGGGCTTCTACATCAACATCATTGCCTCTCCAATGACTCGTGAGTAGTCTACTTCAGACCTACGGGTCCGTAGTTAGTAGCTAGATGGCTTCTTCTCTCTCTTGGATCTTCAATACAAAGTTCTCCATGATCTTCATGGATATCTATCCGATGTAATCCTCTTTGGCGGTGTGTTTGTCGAGATCCGATGAATTGTGGATTTGTGATCAGATTATCTATGAATTATATTTGAGTCTTTGCTGATTTCTTATATGCATGATTTGATATCCTTGTAAGTCTCTTCGAGTCTTGGGTTTTGTTTGGCCAACTAGATCTATGATTCTTGCAATGGGAGAAGTGCTTGGTTTTGGGTTCATACCATGCGGTGACTTTTCCCAGTGACAGAAGGGTCAGCAAGGCATGCATCGTGTTGTTGCCATCAAGGGTAACAAGATGGGCTTTCATCATAGATTTGAGATTGTCCATCTACATCATGTCATCTTACTTAAGGCGTTACTCTGTTCTTATGAACTCAATACACTAGATGCATGCTGGATAGCGATCGACGTGTGGAGTAATAGTAGTAGATGCAGAAAGTATTGGTCTACTTTGTTTTGGACGTGATGCCTATATGTATGATCATTGCCATAGATAACGTCATGACTTTGCGCGGTTCTATCAATTGCTCGACAGTAATTCGTTCACCCACCGTCTACTTGCTTTCATGAGAGAAGCCACTAGTGAACACTACGGCCCCCGGGTCTACTCACAATTATCATCTATGCTTTTAATTTTACTTTGCTTTGTTTACTTTTTGCTTTCGGTTCTCACTTTGCAAACAATCTATAAGGAATTGACAACCCCTTCATAGCGTTGGGTGCAAGCTCTTTGTGTTTGTGCAGGTACTTGTGACTTGACGCAATCCTCCTACTCGATTGATACCTTGGTTCTCAAACTGAGGGAAATACTTACCACCGCTGTGCTACATCACCCTTTCCTCTTCAAGGGAACACCAACGCAAGGATCCAAGGCCGCGGGGGAATCTTTTTCATATTTGCCAAGGAAATCCCTATAGGCGTAGCCAGCAGCAGAAGGATTTCTAGCGCTGTTGCCGGGGAGAGATCAAGTCAAGATCTATCCAAGTAAGTGTCACAAACTCATCTCTTGCATTTACCTTTTTTGCCAGTTGCCTCTCGTTTTCCTCTCCCCCACTTCACATTTGCCGTTTTCATTTGCCTTTCTCCTTTGCCGTTTTCATTTGCCTTTCTCATTTGCCGTTCTCTTTTGCCCGTTTCACTCGCTTACTTCCTGCTTGTTTGTGTGTGGGGTAGTCCATCAATGGCTAGACCCACCACTCCAAACGATTCATTCTCAATTTCAAGCAGAATGAGGAAGAAAATTTAAAGGACGCTTGGTGCAGGATTTGCAATGCTCAAAGTAGATGTACTCGTAAGCAATCCACTACCGTTCTTCTTCACAGTTTTTATGTTGGAATCTCTCCTTGGAATAGGTATATTCTTGATATAATCGTAGGCGGAATTTTTTGGGGAGCCATACTGTTGACTTCTATGGAGCTATCATGAATTTGGTAGGCTCACCCCCGCTCATGGTTAATGGAACTACCTTGACATTGGAACACGTGATGCAAAGGCTTGAAGCCATTGAAAACAAAATTGCCACAATTGAACTTATTGAGGATTTGGATAGAAAGATCCACAATCAAATTACTCAGTACGGATCCAAAGTGGGAATGGTTTTGAAAAATTGAAGGGAGAAGGAACCTATAGTTAATGATTCCTCTAGAATTGGCAAACTAGAAGATGTCATAACCAACTTGGGTTCCGCTTTTGCCGTTGTGCAAAATACTCCAAATCTCACTCTCAAAAAGACCGTCAAGTTTGTTTTTGTTCCTAAAGCTAGTGATGAGTCATCCAATAAAGATGAAGATCTTAAGATGATAAATGATCACACTACTTATGGTTTGAGCACCAAATATGACTATACGTGATTCCACCACCTTATGCCTAGCTAAGGGCGTTAAACAATAGCGCTTGTTGGGAGGCAACCCAACGAATCTATCCTTTTTCTTTCTGTTTTGTGTTTTCCACACTTTCATAATTCTGTTATGATTGTGTTTTTTGTGTTTATTTTGCATTTGTGCCAAGTAAAACCATTATGATTAGTCTTGGGATGATTGTTTTATCATGCTGGAAAAGACAGAAACTTTCTGCTCACGAAAAGAATTTTCATTTTTTTTGTGAGAGCTTTTGAGTTGATTCTTTTTGCTGCTGATTGCTACACAAATTCTCCAGACTGTCGTAATTATTCAGAATTTTTGAAGTAACAGAAGTATACGAAGTATACAGATTGCTACAGACTGGTCTGCTGTTAACAGATTCTGTTTTTGTTGAGTTGGTTGCTTATTTTGATGAAACTATGGATAGTATCGGGGGATATTTGTCATGGAAGATTGAAAATACAGTAACCCAACATCAACATAAGTAGAATTTAAGTTTGCTACAGTACCTAAGGAAGTGGTGATTTGCTTTCTTATACTAATGATATCACGAGTTTCTGTTTAAGTTTCGTGTTGTGAAGTTTTCAAGTTTTGGGTGAAGTTCTTATGGACAAAGAGATAAAGAGTGGCAAGAGATCAAGCTTGGGGATGCCCAAGGCACCCCAAGTTGATTCAAGGATGCCGAAAAAGCCTAAGCTTGGGGATGCCCCAGGAAGGCATCCCCTCTTTCGTCTTCAATCCATCGGTAACGTTACTTGGGGCTATATTTTTATTCACCACATGTTATGTGTTTTGCTTGGAGCGTCTTGTATCATAGGAGTCTTTTATTTTTGTCGTGTCACAATCTTCCTTGCTGCACACCTAGAGAGAGAGAGAGAGACATGCACTCACCATGATTTTGTCGAGCTTCACTTATATCCTTTGGTTAGACAATTCAGCTCACATGTGTTTCACTTATATCTTTTGAGCTAGTTGATTTTGCTCTATGTGTTTCACTTCTATCTTTTAGAGCACGGAAGTGCTTGGCGTGGTAGTTGATCTATGCTATGAAAGTAGTCTCAAAAGGGGTAGTTATCCAAAGGGATATGAAAACTTCCACCTTCATGTGCATTGAGCAGTTAGAGAAGTTTGATTCATCTCTATTAGTTTTGAGTTGTGGTTGTGATAATATTGAAGTTATACTAGTAAGGTGTTGTGGATCTAGAAATACTTGTGTTGAAGTTAGTGATTCCCGTAGCATGCACGTATGGTGAACCGCTATGTGATGAAGTCTGAGCATGATTAGTTTATTGATTGTCATCCTTTGTGTAGCGGTCGGGATCGCGCGACGGTTTATACCGACCAACCCTTCCCCTAGGAGTATGCGTTGAATGCTTTGTTTCGATTACTACTAAAACTTTTGCAACAAGTATATGAGTTCTTCATGACTAATCTTGAGTCCATTGTTTAGATGCACTTTCACCTTCCACCATCACTATCTTCTTTAGTGCCGTGCAACTTTCGCCGGTGCATAAAACCCACCATTAGCCTTCCTCAAAACAACCACCATACCTACCTACTATGGCTTTTTCAAAGCCATTCTGAGATATATTGCCATGCAACTATCACCATGACATGTGCCACAGCTTCTACATTGCCATTGCATGATCATAAGATAGCTAGCATGATGTTTCCATTGATGTCTATGCCATGCTAGATCATTGCCACGGTACACTACCGAAGGCATTTCATATAGAGTCATCATTGCTCTAAGTTTTGAGTTGTAAGTGTGATGATCATCATTGATGGAGCATTGTCCCATGTGAGGAAATAAAAGAGGCCAGCGAAGCCCATTTACAAAAAGAGGCCAAAGATGCCCACAAAAATAAAAAATAAAAAATATAAAAAAAGAGGCCAAAGAGCCCACCAAAAAAATGAGAGAAAAAGAGAGAAGGGACAGTGCTACTATCTTTCCACACTTGTGCTTTTTAAGCACCATGATCTTCATGATTGAGAGTCTCTCGTTTTGTCACCACCATATAGCTAGTGGGAAATTTTCATTATATAAGTTGGCTTGTATATTCCAATGATGGGCTTCCTCAAAATTGCCTTAGGTCTTCGTGAGCAAGCAAGTTGAATGCACACCCACTAGTTTTCTTTAAGAGCTTTCACATACTCTTAGCTCTAGTGCATCATTTTTATGGCAATCCCTACTCATTCACATTGATATCTATTGATGAGCATCTCCATAGCTCATTGATATGCCTAGTCAATGTGACCATCTTCTCCTTATTTGCCTTGCGACCTCCACCACACTCCATTCCACTTATAGTGCTAAAACCATGGCTCACGCTCAAGTATTACGTGAGAGTTGAAAAAGTTTGAGAAAGTAAAGGTGTGAAAACAATTACTTGGCCAATACCGAGGTTGTGCATGATTTAAATTCGTTGTGCAAGGATGATAGAGCATAGCCAGACTATATGATTTTGTAGGGATAACTTTCTTTTGGCCTTGTTATTTTAAAAGTTCATGATTACCTTGCTAGTTTGCTTGAAGTATTATTGTCTCAACGTCAATAGCAAACTATTGTTTCGAATCTAACGGATCTGAACATTCATGTCACATAAGAGGAGTTACAAAGGACATCTATTCTAGGTAGCATGAAAGCATCAAAAATTCATTCTTTATCACTTCCCTACTCGAGGACGAGCAGGAGTTAAGCTTGGGGATGCTTGATACGTCTCAAACGTATCTATAATTTTTGATGGTTTCATGCTGTTATCTTGTCAACTTTGGATGTTTTATATACCTTTTATATCTTTTTTGGGACTGACTTACTAATTCAGTGCCAAGTGCCAGTTCCTGTTTTTTCTGTGTTTTTGACCCTTTTCAGATCTGATTTTGGAACGGAGTCCAAACAGAATAAAATCCCCGAAATGAATTTTTCCAGAACAGAAGAAGATCGGGGGACTTGAGGGCCAAGGCAGGAGGCCCACAGGAAGCCCACAAGCCTTGTAGTCGCGGCCAGGGGGGCCCACGGCTACCAGGCTTGTGCCCCCTGGAGCTCCCCTGCCCTAGCTGTTCGCCTATATATTCCCTAAAATCCTAGAAAAAATAAGGGCGTCCACGAAACCACTTTTCCGCCGCCGCAAGCTTCCGTTTCCGCGATATCTCATCTGGAGACCCTTCCCGGTGCCCTACCGGAGGGGACTTTGGAGCCGGAGGGCTTCTACATCAACATCATTGCCTCTCCAATGACTCGTGAATAGTCTACTTCAGACCTACGGGTCCGTAGTTAGTAGCTAGATGGCTTCTTCTCTCTCTTGGATCTTCAATACAAAGTTCTCCATGATCTTCATGGAGATCTATCCGATGTAATCCTCTTTGGCGGCGTGTTTGTCGAGATCCGATGAATTGTGGATTTGTGATCAGATTATCTATGAATTATATTTGAGTCTTTGCTGATTTCTTATATGCATGATTTGATATCCTTGTAAGTCTCTCCGAGTCTTGGGTTTTGTTTGGCCAACTAGATCTATGATTCTTGCAATGGGAGAAGTGCTTGGTTTTGGGTTCATACCGTGCGGTGACCTTTCCCAGTGACAGAAGGGGCAGCAAGGCACGCATCGTGTTGTTACCATCAAGGGTAACAAGATGGGCTTTCATCATAGATTTGAGATTTTCCATCTACATCATGTCATCTTACTTAAGGCGTTACTCTGTTCTTAACAGGAATTTGATTTGCACGTCGTTGACCGAAAGGATGCTGATAACCCTGTAGCAGATAACTTGTCTAGGCTAGAGAATGTCCTTGATGACCCACTACCAATTGATGATAGCTTTCCTGATGAGCAATTAAATGTCATCCACACTTCACTTAGTGCACCGTGGTATGCCGATTATGCAAACTATATCATAGCCAAATACATACCACCCAGTTTCACCTATCAACAAAAGAAGAAATTCTTCTTTGATTTGAGACACTACTTTTGGGATGATCCTCACCTTTATAAGGAAGGACTAGATGGTGTTATTAGACGTTGTGTGCCTGAACATGAACAGGGACACATCCTACAGAAGTGTCATTCCGAAGCCTACGGAGGACACCATGCTGGAGATAGAACTGCCCATAAGGTATTGCAATCAGGTTTCTATTGGCCCACTCTCTTCAAGGATGCCCGTAAGTTTGTCTTGTCTTGTGACGAATGCCAAAGGATAGGGAACATCAGTAAGCATCAAGAGATGCCTATGAACTATTCACTTGTCATTGAACCATTTGATGTCTGGGGCTTTGATTATATGGGACCCTTCCCGAGTTCCAATGGGTACACTCACATCTTAATTGCTGTGGATTACGTTACTAAGTGGGTAGAAGCTATCCCCACTAAAAATGCTCATCACCACACCTCTATTAAGATGCTTAAAGAAGTCATATTCCCAAGATTTGGAGTCCCTAGATACTTGATGACTGATGGCGGTTCACACTTCATTCATGGTATTTTCCATAAGATGCTAGCTAAGTATGATGTCAACCATAGAGTTGCATCTCCTTATCATCCTCAGTCTAGTGGTCAAGTGGAGTTGAGTAATAGGGAGATCAAGTTGATCCTACAAAAGACCGTCAACAGATCTTGAAAGAACTGGTCTAGCAAACTTGACGATGCACTATGGGCTTATAGGACTGCTTATAAGAATCCCATGGGCATGTCACCATATAAAACGGTTTACGGTAAGGCCTGTCATTTACCTCTTGAGCTGGAACACAAAGCTTATTGGGCAATCAAAGAGCTCAACTTTGATTTCAAACTTGCCAGTGAGAAGTGGTTGTTTGATATCAGCTCGTTAGATGAATGGAGAGCCCAGGCATACGAGAATGCCATGTTGTTCAAGGAAAAGGTTAAGAGATGGCACGACAAACGAATACAAAAACGAGAGTTCAATGTAGGTGATTATGTCTTGCTATACAATTCTCGTTTGAGATTCTTTGCAGGCAAGCTTCTCTCTAAATGGGAAGGTCCCTATGTTGTCGAGGAAGTATATCGTTCCGGTGCCATCAAAATCAATAACACGGAAGGAAATTTTCCTAGAGTGGTAAATGGGCAAAGAATCAAGCATTACATCTCTGGTACTCCCATAAATGTTGAGACCAATATCATCAATGTTATAACTCCAAAGGAGTACATAAGGGATGTTTATCAGCCTGTTTCAGACCTTGAAAACGAAGATGTATCTGTCTCGGCAAGAAATTGGACTCCGATGCTTTTCCAATAGGAAATTTCCTCAGTTTTGGAATTTTTGGAAAATTAGGAAAATAAAAAAGCAGTCCAGAGAGAAAACGAGGAAGCCACAAGGGCCCACTCCGCCACCACCCCCTGTTGGCGGTGGGCAAGCTTGTGGGCACCTCGTGTGCCTCCTGGACTCCATTCTCTTGCGGAGGACTCCTTCTGGCCCAGAAAAAAAAATCAATATATAGTCGCTCGAAGGTTTTGATCTCCGTATCGCGTAGTTTTCCTCTGTTTTCGTTTCGAGCTTGTTTCTGCCGCAGATCTAGATCATCATGACTTCCCCAAACGCTCCTAAGGACAAGATCTTCGAGAAGGTCATCAATCCCTACCTCACAGAAGTGCTGAAACACCCTCAATCTATCAAGATGAGCGAGGGGATGTTGCACGTCCATGATGTTGAGGGGCCTAAGAAGACCGGAAGCATGGAGACGAGGCTTGAAGCAATGGAGCAACAAGTCTTCAAGTGCCAAGGGATGGTTGAGCGTGGACTCAACGCCAACCACACGATGATCACGGAGTTCACTAGCAAACACAAGATGGATGCCATTGATATTGGGAAACACCTCTCCGGGCTTTACGATAGGGTTGACCAACTTCAGGGCCAGATCTATGACCTGCAGAATCAAAACTGTGAGTATGAGTACATATTTAAATCAATAAGGTTGGCTGCAGATTTGAGGATTCCGGCGACTCGTTCATCCTGCCATGATGGAGCACCTATGCCTTCGAAGACGGAGGATCAGACTACTCCAACAACACCACCATCACCACCAAAGGAAGACAACTAAGCATTGGTATGGGCAATCCCCTTGGCTTCTGCCAAGCTTGGGGGAGTTGCCCTCGTATCGTATCACCTTTATATCTTTTGCTTTTACCTTTGTTTTAGTTCTTTCCTTTTCAGTTTTTATTTCTTCTTTTAGAGGAATAAGTCTTTAGTTTTTTAGTTTAAGTCTTTTGCTTTTGTCTCCCCCCGTTGTATTCGAGCTTACAAGCTATATAATAAAGAGTGTCTTAGTCAAGGGCTTTGCTTTGTGCCATGATCAAAAGTATGAAAAGAAAGATAGCATGAAAGATCATGAGACGATCTTATGGAAAGTGATAACTTCACTTATGACACATATGATGATTGAAACTTGTTGAGAATAAATCAACATAGACCTCAGTCATTGTTGCAATTAATAAGAAGTAATAAGCAAAGAGAGGTTCACATATAAATATATCATCTTAGACACTTTTTACAATTGTGAGCACTCACCAAACTATTACATGCCAAGGAGTAGATGTTGGACAAGGAAGACAACATAATGAATTGTGTTTGCTTGGTTCCAAACAATATTATATGATTAGAGATCCCTTAGCATGTGACGATTGCTTCCACCTCATATTAGCTAAAACTCCCGCACCAAGTAGAGATACTACTTGTGCATCCATAAACCTCCAACCAGTTTTGCCATGAGAGTCCACCATACCTACCTATGGATTGAATAAGATCCTTCAAGTAAGTTGTCATCGGTGCAAGCAATAAAAAATGCTCTCTAATATGTATGATCTATTAGTGTGTGGAAAATAAGCTTTGTACGAACCTGTGATAAGGAAGACATAAAAGCGACAGACTGCATAATAAAGTTCTTTATCACAGGAGGCAATATAAAGTGACGTTCCTCCGCACTAAGAGGACACGCATTCAAACCTCAAAAGCGCATGCCAACCTCTGCTTCCCTCTACGAAGGGCCTATCTTGTACCTTTACTTTTTACCCTTGTAAGAGTCATGGTGATCTTGACCAATTCCCTTTTTGCCTTTGTCTTGGCTACCATCACATGTTTGGGAAAGATCTATATTCATATATCAACTTGGAGTTGAGTACTCATGCTTTATTGTTGTTGACTTTACCCTTGAGGTAAACCGTTGGGAGGCAAAACTATAAGCCCCTATCTTCCTCTGTGTCCAACTGAAACTTTGACACCATGAGTACCACGTGATTGCCTTACAAGCTCTTATTTGACTCTTTCTGATGTTGTGATAAATTGCAATTGCTTCAATGACTATGGATTATTGTTGGTTACTTCTCGGTAAGGTTTTTGCTTCATGCTTTGCTTTGTGAAGGAATTGTTACTTTCCCATAAGAATATTTATGATATATTGCTGTTCTATGTGTGATCATGATGCCCTCATGTCCGTATTATGTTTTATCGACACCTTCGTCCCTCAACATGTGGACATGTTTATGGAACTTGGTTTTCGCTTGAGGACAAGCGAGGTCTAAGCTTGGGGGAGTTGATCCGTCCATTTTGCATCATGCTTTCATGTTGATATTTATTGCTTTTTGGGTTGTTATTTTACTTGTGGTACCATATTTATGCCTTTTCTCTCTTATTTTGCAAGGTTTATTTGAAGAGGGAGAATTCAGGCAGCTGGAATTCTAGACTGGAAAAGGAGCAAATCCTAGTCCACTATTCTGCACATCTCCAAATGCCCTGAAAAATTACGTGGATTGTTTCTGGAATATATTAAAAATACTGGGCGAAAGAACTACCGGAGGGGGGCCACCATGGCCCCACAAGCCCCCACACCGCCACCACCCCCCTGGTGTTGCAGGGCAGGCTTGTGGGCTGCCTGAAGGCCCACTAGCCCCCCTCTTTTGCTATATGAAGCGTCCTGGCCTGGAAAAAATTAATCGGGAGCTTTTTCGTGGTTTCGCCGCCGCCACGAGGCGAAACTTGAGCAGATCCAATCTAGAGATCCGGTAGGACGATCCTGCCGGGGAAACTTCCCTCTCGGAGGGGGAAATCGTCGCCATCATCATCACCAACACTCCTCTCGTCAGAGGGGAGGCATCTTCATCAACATCTTCATCAGCACCATCTCCTCTCCAATCCCTAGTTCATCTCTTGTAACCAATCTTCGTCTCGCAACTCCGATTGGTACTTGTAAGGTTGCTAGTAGTGTTGATTACTCTTTGTAGTTGATGCTTGTTGGATTACTTGGTGGAAGAGTTTATGTTCAGATCCTTGATGCTATTCATTACACCTCTGGTCATGATTATGATTATGTTTTGTGAGTAGTTACTTTTGTTCCTGAGGACATGGGATAAGTCATGCTGATAATAGTCATGTGAATTTGATATTCGTTCGGTATTTTGATATGCTGTATGTTGTTTTTCCTCTAGTGGTGTTATGTGAACCTCGACTACATAACACTTCATATTTGGGCCTAGAGGAAGGCATTGGGAAGTAGTAAGTAGATGATGGGTTGCTGGAGTGACAGAAGCTTAAACCCGAGTCTATGTGTTGCTTCGTGAGGGGCTGATTGGATCCACTAGTTTAATGCTATGGTTAGACTTTGTCTTAATTCTTCTTTTGTAGTTGCGGATGCTTGCGAGAGAGGTTAATCATAAGTGGGATGCTTGTCCAAGTAAGGGCAGTACCCAAGCACCGGTCCACCCACATATCAAACTATCAAAGTAACGAACGTGAATCATATGAACATGATGAAACTAGCATGACAGAAATTCTCGTGTGTCCCCGGGAGCGTTTGTCCTCCTATAAGACTTTGTTCAGGCTTGTCCCTTGCTATAAAAGGGATTGGGCCACTTGCTGCACCGTTGCTACTACTTGTTACGTGTTACTTGTTACTCTTTACTTGCTACGTTTCACCTCGCTACACAATCACTTGTTACCGCTATTTTCAGTGCTTGCAGTTATTACCTTGCTGAAATCTGTTTATCAGAGCCTTCTGCTCCTCGTTGGGTTCGACACTCTTACTTATCGAAAGGACTACGATTGATCCCCTATACTTGTGGGTCATCAGGGCACCGAAATCGTCGAACGCGTCGGCGAGCGCCTTAAGCCGTCGGCTGTATTCGGCGACGGAGAGGTCGCCCTGCACCATACCGTGGAACTCCGCCTCGAGGATGATGGCGCACCCCGGTTGATTGTCGCGAAACAGCAGGTGGAGCTGGACCCAGACGTCACGGGCGGTGCTCTCGGGGTGTGATAGCCTGGCTTATTAGGGATGATAAACTACTCATATCAATAAGGAATTCCTTCTTTTTCGGGAGCCCATTCAAATAGAACTCCCAAATTAAGCGTGCTCGGCTTGGAGTAGTTCTAGGATGGGTGACCAACCGGGAAGTTCATCCCGGGTGCGCATGAGTGAGGACAAAGTGCGCACAAAAGACTAGTATTGATATGTGGGGCCAGTCTAGATCCCTCCAGGAGTAACGACCACCGGCGGGTGTGTCCTGGGCGTTACAAGTTGGTATCAGAGCTGACCCTCGCGGTTACACGGATGTTTGCGGACAGGTGCGCAGTCATGTTGTTCATGACGTTTGTGACCCGTCGTGGCACACGACATGGTACATGTACTGGAGTGGATGCACAGACGTCTGTACCAAGAGGGAACGCTCCTGTGGCCCGACGAGGACGTCGGTTCCTCTGAGTGGTGGTGTATGTGATAGCCTGGCTTATTAGGGATGATATACTACTCATATCAATTAGGAATTCCTTCTTTTTCGGGAGCCCATTCAAACAGAACTCACAGGTTAAGCGTGCTTGTCTTGGAGTAGTTCTAGGATGGGTGACCGATCGGGAAGTTCATCCCGGGTGCGCATGAGTGAGGACAAAGTGCGCAGAAAAGACTAGTATTGATATGTGGGGCCAGTCTAGATCCCTCCAGGAGTAACGACCACCGGCGGGTGTGTCCGGGGCGTTACACGAGGGACATCACGACGTCCTGAAGATCTTCAGCGATCACCTCGTACATCTAGAGTACAATAGTGATGTCGTCGTTTCGCCACACGACGCTTTGGTGGAGCGCCATCATGGAGACGTCGAGGTGGTGCTGCATGTTGTGACGACAACAGATGAAGTAGAACAATTGGCGCCACGGTCGACGGCTGGAGGAGTGCGAGCGGGGTGCTTGCCCCGGTCGATGGCTGGAGGAGTGCGAGCGGGGATGGGGGCGGGAGGTGTGGTGAGACCAGTCAAGCGGGTGGGAGCGGGAGGTGTGTGGAGATCAGCCGAGCGGGTGCGGCGAAGAAGATGATTCATGGCGGAAGCAGTGGATTGGAGAATCTGATACCAAGTTAAGTAATGGAGCAATCACCACACTTTGTATTCCATCCCTCGAGGGGTTTATATACAGTTACATGAGAGGGAGGGTTACGTGGGGAAGGAGATCGTGAGCTACAATGGCATATAAGCCGTGCATGCAGTGCATGCGATCATGGATCCTGTGGACGCAGTTTGGCCGTTAGCCACGATGGGTTGCTCCTGGCGACGCGTTCCAACAATGTGGTACAGACAAGTAGCTTCTTCTCTTCTCTTCTCTCCAGATGGTCGCTTCCCTTGGATCAAGAGGGGCGCGGGCGGGTAGGGTCGGGGTTGCCTTTCGTCATCTTTGTCTGCGGACGAACTCCCGCATTTCTTGATGGAACTCTCCGCTCATTATCAACCTCATATTCTTCGCGTCCTCCCACATCAAGTACCCGTTATCCCTTGCATGGTCACAACATTGCTCAAACATGTCCTCCGTGAGGGAGAGGCACCCAGATATAAGTTCAGTGATAATCAGAGTCCAGATTTTCAAGTTTGTCCAAGCACCGTCCACCCGCAAGGAACTGGCAGGGTTAGGCGGGTGAAGGGTTTATACCTTGCTCGGACAATCTTCGTATACGTGTGACAGGACCACTCTACCCTATTATGGTCATTCTCCCACAGCCTAATCTGCATCCGAGAATTGGCGGTCTTCAGTTTATATATGTGTTGAACATATGATGTCTGGTCCATGAGGGATGCAATGATGTGTTTACCTGATCTATAACATTCTCTGGGACTATCGGTATTTTGCGGATGACAGGAGGTCGGCATTTTGCTGAAGGAATGAAATTATCTCACAATGAAAAAGAAAAAAGCATAACTGTGTGTGTGTCCATTTAACAATGAATCATGTAGAATGTGTGAATAAGATGATTACCTGTTCAGCAGCCAGGGCTTCGACCTCAAGATCGCCCTAGAGCCGGCCAACCATGTGGGCCGCCCTCGCTTCTCTAATGGGGGCCATCGGGGTGACGACCGGGAAGGCAATGATGACTTCCACGCAGGGTCGCCACAAGCACTCATGTTGCTCTGATGACGACTTCAACGGCTACGGAGCACTGATGTCCCACAAGCGTATGGGATCGCAACAGTTTTCAAGGGTAGAGTATTCAACCCAAATTTATTGATTCGCTCACAAGGGGAAGCTAAAGGATATTCTCAAGTATTAGCAGCTGAGTCGTCAATTCAACCACACCTGAAAGATTAGTGTCTGCAAGCAAAGTATCAGTAGCAAGGACCAGTAGTAAAAGACTCGTAGGCATTGGATCGGTGATGGATGAGTATGCCGGATGTGATTCATCATGTAACAGCTATAACACGGAGAGATAAGTGACTAGCTCCCGTTCGTCAATCTAATGTAGGCATGTATTCCGTATGTAGTCATACGTGCTTAGGGAAAAGAACTTGCATGACATCTATTGTCCATCCCTCCCGTGGCAGCGGGGTCCTAATGGAAACTACGGGATATTAAGGTTCTCCTTTTAATAAAGAACCGGACCAACGCATTAACACGTGGTGAATACATGAACTCCTAATACTATGGTCATCTTCGGGAGTGGTCCCGGCTATTGTCACTACGGGGTTGCCGGGTCATAACACATAGTAGGTGACTACAACTTGCAAGATAGGATCTAAAACACACATATATTGGCGACAACATAATAGGTTCAGATCTGAAATCATGGCACTCGGGCCCTAGTGACAAGCATTAAGCATAGCCAAGTAGTAGCAACATCAATCTAGAACATAGTGGATACTAGGGATCAATCCCCGCCAAGAACTAACTTGATTACATGATAGATCTCATCCAACTCATCACCGTCCAGCAAGCCTACGATGAGATTACTCACGAACGATGAAGAGCATCATGGAATTGTCGATGGAGAAAGGTTGACGATGACGATGTCGACGATTTCCCCTCTCCGGAGCCCGAAACAGACTCCAGATCTGCCCTCCAGATGAAGAACAGGATGTGGCGGCGCCTCCGTATCGCAAAACGCGATGAAACCTTCTCCCTGATTTTTTTCCAGGCGAAACGGAAGATATAGGACTGAGATTCGGGGCGGTGGTGCCACGTGGGCCGCACAGGCCTGCATGGCGCGGCCTAGGGGGTGGCCGCGCCGTGTGGGCTTGTGGCCCACTGGCACACCCCCTCACGTGGACCTTTGCGTAGGTATTTTTCTTTTATTCCAGAAATAATCTTCGTAAATTTTCAGGACGTTCCGAGAACTTTCATTTCTGCACAAAAACAACACCATGGCAATTTTGCTGAAAACAGCGTCAGTCCGGGTTAGTTCCATTCAAATCATGCAAATTAGAGTCCAAAACAAGGGCAAAAGAGTTCGTAAAAGTAGATACGACGGAGACGTATCAAGCACATCCGCTCCCCATCCCCCGCCATGGCCCCCCCCCCGACGCCCACCTCGACCCGGGGCGGGACACTGTCAAGCCGGACCACCGGGCTGTAGTCTCCCCTCCCGGATGCCTCCTTGGACCCCACTCTGCCGGCTGCAATGGGCGCTCCCACGCTCATCCGTGTGTTGACCTTCTCTTCCCCGGAGTGCTCATCTGGTCAGAGCGACATCTCCAGTGTTGGGTTGTTGGTGTTCCCGGCATTGTATCCTTGCTCCCCCACCTCGGCGCTGGACCTTGCCCCACCTCCGACCCTGAGGTACCTCTGTCCCTCTCCGGCATTGATCCTGAGCTCGGCCCGCTGGGGATGGAGGCCTCTATCCCGGAGGTGACTATGGATGTCCTTCGGCTCGACACGACTTGGAGCTGGCCACCTCCCCGCCCGACGCGGGTGAGGCCGCCCACTCTCCTCTGAGGCCACCTGCCTCCTCCCGTAGTCGCCACCCTCGTACCTCGTCTCCAGCTGCTCCATGGCTACCTACCCTTCGCCCCCGTTTGTTGTCTCGGTGTCGGTGACCTCGATGGTGACTGATACTCGTGATCTGCGTTGGGTTTTCCGTGAAGAGGAATGGGTTATCGCAACACAAAATGGGTAAATATTTCCCTCAGTTAATAAACCAAGGTTGTCGTGGTATTTCCGGGACACATGCCAGGGGGTGGCTTAGTTCATGGTTTGGGACCGATGGGCGCCGACGGCGTGTGGGAACGGATGTAGGCACAACACACATGACGCCGATCTATCCAGCTTCAGGGCCCTCCGGTGAGGTAAAATCCCTAGTCCTGCATGTGTGACTATATGAGAATCACCGTATAAATGGTACTCCTTGAGCTGTTTGTGAGGAGGGAGACGGAGCTCTGGTTGCCGGTCTTGCTGCCTCAGTAGTGTCCTACGTGTGTCGCTATGTCTGTCTAGGTGTGAGTGTGAGTATGAACCTTCCCTCTCTCGGAGGGTTGGGTGAGGCTTTATAGTGTAGCGAGGGGGGGGGTACAATAGTAATGCTAGTACAAGAGGTGGGGCCCGGCTGCGAGCCTCTCGGGCTGGTTGCAGGGCCCATCGGCTGTCGAGTCTTGTGTGGGGCGGGGCCCACCAGCCGTGTGCATCAGCGGCTGACGCGCCGAGTCGTTAGGGCGCAGGCAAGGGGGGAACATGGCTACATGGCCGTCTCGCCCGGTCAGCGTCAGTGGTGACAGGCCCCTGCAGCCTCGCTGACCCTTTCATCATCACGTCGCGGCCACGTTGAGTGTGTTAGTGTGTACTGCTGCCGTGATAGCCTCTGCATCATTCGTCTTGTCTTGTCTTTGTACATAGGTACGGCCGGAGGGGACGAGAGCTGGTTGTCCGACTGGTAGCGAGCCAGCGGGCGGGCCGAATCCCGCCAGTTGGCAGGCACACATTGGCTAAGTGGGCCGGCTATCGCCATCTGACTGGGTGCACGTTGGTCAAGCGGGCCGGCTATCGCAAGCCAGCCAGGCATGCATTGGCCAATGGGGGCGGCTATCGCCAGCCGGCCTGCGTGGCCCAGGCGGCCCCCAAATGTCTTGGAGATGGCTAATCTCCGCTCTTGGTATACTCAAGGGTAATATCCTCATCAAAGGTTTATCGAACCAATAGAAATATTAACCACAATCGTCTTGAGCGGTTGCACACAAAAGAACAAACAACTTGCACCCAGCACGGACAAGAGTGTTGTCGATCCCCTTGGTCTCGTTATTGGCAATCGAATGAGGTGTGTAGATAATTGTAGATAATTATAAAATGCAAAATAAAATAAAAGCAAATAAATGGCAGCAAGGTATTGGAGCTTTTAACAACAGTTTGTGAATAAACCCATGGGCCATAGCTTTTCCTAATGGCATCTCTCATGAAAATAGCACGCGTTGGGTAAACAAATTACCGTTGAGCAATTGATAGAAGAGCAGATAGTTATGTCATTTTCACGGTAATGATCATGCAAATATAGGCATCACGTCCATGAACAAATAGGCCGACTCATGCCTACACCTATTACTATTACTTCACTTCAAGAGCTCTTCTATGATTGCCTCTCTACGTATTAAGTTCATGACAAACGAAATAATACTTGGAGTAAGAAGGCATGATGTAGACAAAGTAAACTCAACCAATATGAATAAACCCCATCATTTTACCCTTAGTATCAGCAACACAAACACACAACTTGTCCCCTTCTATCACTATGATATAGAAACTCGCCATGTTGAACCTACTACAACGCACCTCTCTCACCGAAGAAATATCAATCTAGTTGGCCAAACTATTTCAATAGATCACAAAGAATTATGAAGCTATCATAATCATGCACATAAGAATAATATTATATATCAGAGGAGACTCAAATATTTATCATGAATAATCTGAACATAAACCACAATTCATCGGATCCCAACAAACGCACCGTACAATAGAGTTACATCATATGGATCAAAGTGAAGATGCGATGATCATTCTATTGAAGATCAAAGAGAGGGAGATATGCCATCTAGGTACTGCTATGGACCTGTAGGTTTGTGGTGAACTACTCACACATCATCATGAGGGAAGCAAGGTTGATGAAGAAGCCCTCTGTGATCGATCCCCCTCCCACAGAGTGTTGGAATGGAGCTCTAGATGGCCTCCCGTCGGAATGGAGACTTGCGGTAGCGTAAAAAGTGTTTCGGGACCTCCTCTACAGGTTTTAGGGTAAATAGGAATCTATAAGCCAAAGAACGGGGTAGGGAGAGACACGAGGCGGCCACAAGCCATGAGGCCGCGACCCCCCCCCCAAGCCACGCCTTGATGGCTTGTGGGGGGCTCGTGCGCCTCCTGACCTTCTTCCGATGCTCCACGGTCTAGTTTTGGTCCAGAAAAAATTCACAAAAATTTCCAGGTCAATTGGGCTTCATTTGGTAGTGGAACCTCAAAAGTGGAAAATCATGCAGAAAACAACAACTCGCGCTAGGCACTGGGTCAATAGGTTAGTGCTTAAAAATAATATAAATTGGTAGATAAGTTCACAAAAATTCTTCTAAAATGATAACATAATAGCATGGAACAATAAAAAATTATAGATACGTTGGAGACGTATCAAGCATCCCAAGCTTAATTCCTGCTCGTTCTCGAGTAGGTAAATGATAAAAACAGAATTGTTAATGTGACATGCTATCCATGATGTATTCTTATGCATGTATGCTCATTGAGAAACAATTAATTAACACATATTAACACAACAATATTTATAAGTATAATCAGCAAAACAATTAATCTTTCAAAGTGTACGATCATCAAATATTGTTTCAACCCTTTCCATCTTTATTATATTAGCAAGGCATGGCTCCATCTTCACCACATAACTACAAATTTTAAGTACCACAGTGCCCAAGTCAGGAAATTGGATCATACTTTTTCAATATGCATCAACTTTTTATTCTTCATGCAATACATGAGCGTGAACCATTGAACATAACATATAAGTGGAATAGAGTAACGTGGTAGGTTTCAAAGGGGTTGAAAAGTGGAGAAGATAGTCTCGTATCAACTAGGCATACCAACGGATTATGGAGATACCCATTGATATATATTGATACAATGAGTAGGGATTGCTATGTAAATGATCCTCTAGAGTTATAAGTGTATGAAAGCTCCACTAAAGCTACATGGGGTGTGCATCCAACTTGCTTGCTCATGAAGACCTCAGGCATTTGAGGACGCCCATCATCAGAATGTACAAACCAAGTTTATTTTTTTATTCCCACTAGCATATGAATGATATAACACGAGACTCTCTACATGATGAACATGGTGCCACTTTGAGGCACAAGTGTGGTAAAGGATAGTACCAAAGTCCCTTCTCTCTGTTTCTCTCATTTTTTTTATTATGGTGGGCTCATTTGTCCTTCCCCATCTTTATTTCCTCACAAGGGCAATCCTCTAATAATGATGATCATCACACTTTTATTTACTTACAACTTATGGATAACTCGATATGATGAATGAAGCAACATGACTCCAATATGAATGCCTCTTGCAGTGTACCAGGATGTGCAATGATCTAGAACGACATGTATTCAGCATATTGAATTTGGTGGCTTTGCCACAAATACTATGTCAGCTCTATATGATCATGCAAAGCAATATGATGATGAACGGACTAGTCATGTGAAGTGACGATGGAATTTGCATGGCAATATATCTCTGAATGGCTATGGAAATGCCATAATAGGTAGGTATGGTGGCTGTTTTGAGGAGGATATAATAAGGCTTATGTGCAACAGAGCGTATCATGTCACGAGATTTGGATGCACCGGCAAAAGTTGCACCAATCCTCGAGGTGAGAATGGGTTATGCGTGGTACTAGAGAGGCTAGAAAATATGAGGAGGTGAGATTGCGTATGTCCATGGTGTCACATTAGTCATAAAGAACTCATACACTTATTGCAAAGTTTTATTAGTCTTATCACAAATCAAAGTACTAATCGCATGCCCCGAGAGAGAGGGTTGGTAGGAATTAACCATCACGCGACTCCAACTCGAAACAACACTAGGTTTTCAACGGGGAATAGAAATGCTCACACATCATAACCATGCCCTTTCAATTTTTTCAGATGTTCAAGAAGTTTTAACATCTCTTAATATCAACACCTGTCTGAATTAATGACTATGCACTCAAACCTTTTCATATTACCACATCAATATCATTAACCACAATTTCTCTATATGTGCTACATGACAGTTTTAATTATCACTTATTGAACAGTCATTATTTTTTATCTAGTCTTATGACACATGCAAATTACCTACACTATTTACTAACTCTCAAACAAATATAAGTGAATAATGAGAGCATATTATTTCTATAAAATCTACACACCATCGTGCTCAAAAAGATATAAGTGAAGTACTAGAGCAACTGCTAAGCTCAAAAGATATAAGTGAAGCACATAGAGTATTCTAACAAATCATGATTATGGTGTCGCTCCCTCAAATAGGTGAGTCCAGAAAACAATGATTGTGGAAAACTGAAATTAAAAGTAAACAAAATCAATTGACGCTCCAAGCAAAACTCATATCATGTGATGAGTAAATATGTAGCTCCAAGTAATATACCGATGGATTGAGACGAAAGAGGGGATGCCTTCCCGGGGCATCCCCAAGCTTAGACGCTTGATTCTTCCTAGAATATTACCTTGGGGTGCCTTGGGCATACCCAAGATTAGGCTCTTGCCACTTCTCATTCCTTTGTCCATCGAGATAATACCCAAAACTTGAAAACTTCAATCACACAAAACTCAACAAAACTTAGTGAGATTCGTTAGTATAGGCAACATAATAAACACTTTTAGGTATTGTTATAAATTTATTATTATTTTGTTTTATCATAAGATACTGTATTCTAACTTTTCCATGGCTTATACCCCCCAATATAAACCATAGCATAATCAAAACAAGCAAACTATGCATGCAAAAATAGAATCTCTTTAAAACAGAACATTCTGTAGTAATATATTTAATTGTCATACTTCTGTAATTCCAAAAATTCTGAAAATTAGGATGACCTGAGGAATTTGTACGTACGTAATGTGTAAACAATTCAGTTTAAAAATATGTTCCACTAAAATCAGAGAAATTCTGCACTGGGCGTCAAAGTTTCTGTTTTTGCACCGTATCAATCCTACTCATCATGCAAATCATCCCAAAGGCTTTACTTGGCACAAACACTAATTAAAACATAAAAAGATAATCATTACAGAAGTAATAATCATGTTATCACACACTAACATAAAGTGAAGCAAAAATTTAAGATGACTATTGGGTTGCCTCCCAACAAATGCTATTGTTTTACGCCCCTAGCTAGGCATATTGCATAGTTTCAAGTGTTGTCATCTTTGACATCAAGCTCCACAATAGTACAACGAAGGGTAATAGGAACAATACTAAAACCTTGTTCCACCCTCTCATCAATAATAATGTCCTTTTTCTTTAAGGATTTCAAAGTCATTCCTACACGTGACCCAAGTTGAGTGATATGATTGTTTAATTCTTTTAATCTAATTCCTCAATTGGTTCGTGAGTAACCATTTTCCTTTCAATGGCATCAAGTCTTTACATAATATGTTCGAGGGTTAAATTGGTTTCATTAATGATAATAGGTGGTGTTACAACAAGATTTTCAATGGCATTGTAGGCATCCAAAGTGTGACACATCAAAAAGCTCCCACCGGTGATAGTATCTAGGACGAACCTATACCAAGTGGTTATACCAAAATAAAAATTATGAAGCAAGGTAGTGGTGGATAGCTTATTAGTTGCTTTATTTTGAGCGTACGAAATCCTATACCATGCATCTTTCAAACTTTCTCCTCTCCTTTGTTTAAAATTGACAACACCATTATTGGGAGTAACACGAACAAAAGAAGGACTAGCCATGACTTCAAACAGGAAAACTAGTAACAAGCTAAGCAAGCAAAGATAAATATTTTGTATTTTTATTTTTTATAGGATACAAACTAAATATACCGGCAAATAAAAAGAAGAACAAGTGAATGAAATTTTGTATGGAGTTACTTGATAATTGGTGATGATATTCCCTCGCAACGGCGCGAGAAATTATTCCTAATACTCGTGATCTGCGTTGGGCTTTCTGTGAAGAGGAACGGGCTATCGTAGCACAAAGTGGATAAGTATTTCCCTCGGTTATGAAAGAAGGTTTATCGAACCAATAGGAAAATCAACCACAACCGTCTTCAGTGGCTGCACACAAAAGAACAAACAACTTGCACCCAACACGGGCAAGAGGGTTGTCAATCCCCTTGGTGTCGTTATTTGCAAGCAAATGAGGTGTGTAGATAATTGTAGATAATTATAAAATGCAAAATAAAATAAAATCAAGTAAATGGCAGCAAGGTATTGGAGCTTTTAACAATATGTTGTGAATAGACCCGGGGTCCATAGCTTTCCCTAATGGCATCTCTCATGAAAATAGCACACGATGGGTAAACAAATTACTCTTGGGCAATTGATAGAAGAGCGGATAGTTATGCAATTTTCATGGCAATGATCATGTAAATATAGGCATCACATCCATAAACAAATAGGCGGACTCCTGCCTGCACCTATTACTATTACTTCACTTCAAGAGCGCTTCTATGCTTGCCTCTCTATATATTAACTTCATGGCAAACAAAGTAATGCTTGGAGTAATATGACATGATGTAGACAAAGTAAACTCAACAAGTATGAATAAACCCCAGCGTTTTACCCTTAGTAGCAGTAACATAAACACACAACTTGTCCCCGTCTATCACTAGGATATAGAAATCGCCAGGTTGACCCTACTACAACGCACCTCTCTCACCGAAGAAATATCAACCTAGTTGGCCAAACTATTTCCATAGATCAGAGAGAATTACGAATCTATCATAATCATGCACATAATAATCATATTATATATTAGAGGAGACTCAAATATTTATCATGAATAATCTGATCATAAACCCACAATTCATCGGATCCCAACAAACGCACCGTACAAAAGAGTTACATCATATGGATCAAAGCAAAGATGTGATGATCATTGTATTGAATATCAAAGAGAGAGAGAGAGAGATGCCATCTAGGTAGTGCTATGTACCCATAGGTCTCTGCTAAACTACTCACACATCATCATGAGGGCATCAAGGTTGATGAAGAAACCCTCCTTGATCAACCCCCCACCGACAAAGTGTTGGAATGGAGCTCTAGATGGCTTCCCATCGGAACAGTGACTTGCGGCAGCGTAAAAAGTGTTTTGGGACCTAATTTGAAGGTTTTAGGGTAAATAGGAATTGACAAACGAAAGAATGGGGTCGGGAGAGCCACGAGGCAGACACAAGCCATCAGTCCCCCCCCCAGGTCGCGTCCTGATGGCTTGTGGGGGCCTTGTGCGCCTACCGACCATCTTTTGATGCTCCACGGTCTTGCTTTGGTTCAGAAAAAAATCACAAAAAGTTCCAGGTCAATTGGGCTTCGTTTGGTAATGGAACCTGAAAATTGAAAAAACAGGCAGAATACAAGAACTGGCACTCGGCACTGGTTGAGTAGGTTAGTGCCCAAAAATAATATAAATTGCTAGATAAGTTCATAAAAAGTGTTCTAAAAAGATAAAATAATAGCATGGAACAATCAAAATTATAGATACGTTCGAGACGTATCAGTTACCACCCCACTGGCCACTCACCCGCACCCACCTCGGACAACGGCGTACTCCAGGAGGGGCACGTCGACCTCGACACCGATGATGTACGCTCGGCGCAACACCAAGATTGATGTTGCTCGGCCCTCTGGGAGCCCGACCGTGCACATCCTGGAGCGGGCGGAGCTCCAGGCTGCTGCTCGCAATCTCGAGCCACGTACTGTTGGATTTATGCCCTAGAGGCAATAATAAATATAGTTATTATTATAATTCCTGTATCAAGGTAATCGTTTATTATCCATGCTATAATTGTATTGAATGAAGACTTATATACATGTGTGGATACATAGACAAAACACTATCCCTAGCAAGCCTCTAGTTGGCTAGCCAGTTGATCAAAGATAGTCAGGGTCTTCTGATTATATACAAGGTGTTGTTGCTTGATAACTGGATCACGTCATTAGAAGAATCACGTGATGGACTAGACCCAAACTAATAGATGTAGCATGTTGATCGTGTCATTTTGTTGCTATTGTTTTCTGCGTGTCAAGTATTTGTTCCTATGACCATGAGATCATATAACTCACTGACACCGGAGGAATGCTTTGTGTGTATCAAACGTCGCAACGTAACTGGGTGACTATAAAGACGCTCTACAGGTATCTCCGAAGGTGCTCGTTGAGTTAGTATGGATCGAGACTGGGATTTGTCACTCCGTGTGACGGAGAGGTATCTCGGGGCCCACTCGGTAATACAACATCACACACAAGCCTTGCAAGCAATGCGACTTAGTGTAAGTTGCGGGATCTTGTATTACGGAACGAGTAAAGAGACTTGCCGGTAAACGATATTGGAATAGGTATGCGGATACTGACGATCGAATCTCGGGCAAGTAACATACGAAGGACAAAGGGAATGACATACGGAATTATATGAATCCTTGGCACTGAGGTTCAAACGATAAGATCTTCGTAGAATATGTGGGATCCAATATGGGCATCCAGGCCCCGCTATTGGATATTGACCGAGGAGTCACTCGGGTCATGTCTACATAGTTCTCGAACCCGCAGGGTCTGCACACTTAAGGTTCGACGTTGTTTTATGCGTATTTGAGTTATATGGTTGGTTACCGAATGTTGTTTGGAGTCCCGGATGAGATCACGGACGTCACGAGGGTTTCCGGAGTGGTCCGGAAACGAAGATTGATATATAGGATGACCTCATTTGATTACCGGAAGGTTTTCGGAGTTACCGGGAATGTACCGGGAATGACGAATGGGTTCCGGGTGTTCACCGGGGGGGGGGCAACCCACCCCGGGGAAGCCCATAGGCCTTGGGGGTGGCGCACCAGCCCATGGTGGGCTGGTGGGACAGCCCAAGAGGGCCCTATGCGCCAAGGATAGAAAATCAAAGAGAAATAAAAAAAGGAGGTAGGAAAGGAGAGAAGGACTCCACTTTCCAATCCTAGTTGGACTAGGATTGGAGGAGGACTCCTCCTCCCCTTGGTACGCAGCCCTTGGGGCTCCTTGAGCCTCAAGGCAAGCCTCCCCTCCCTCCTCCTATATATATGGAGCAATTAGGGCTGATTTAAGACAACTTTTCAAAGGCAGCCCGACCACATACCTCCATGGTTTTACCTCTAGATCGCGTTTCTGCGGAGCTCGGGCGGAGCCCTGCCGAGATCAGATCACCACCAAACTCCGGAGCGCCGTCACGCTGCCGGGGAACTCATCTACCTCTCCGTCTCTCTTGCTGGATCAAGAAGGCCGAGATCATCGTCGAGCTGTACGTGTGCTGAACGCGGAGGTGTCGTCCGTTCGGCACTAGATCGTGGGACGGATCGCGAGACGGTTCGTGGGACGGTTCGCGGGGCGGATCAAGGACGTGAGGACGTTCCACTACATCAACCGCGTTCACTAACGCTTCTGCTGTGCGATCTACAAGGGTACGTAGATCGGAAATCCCCTCTCGTAGATGAACATCACCATGATAGGTCTTCGTGCGCGTAGGAAAATTTTCGTTTCCCATGCGACGTTCCCCAACAGTGGCATCATGAGCTAGGTTCATGCGTAGATGTCTTCTCGAGTAGAACACAAAAGTTTTGTGGGCAGTGATGTGCGTTTCGCTGCCCTCCTTAGTCTTTTCTGGATTCTGTGGTATTGTTGGATTGAAGCGGCTTGGACCGACATTACTCGTACGCTTACGAGAGACTGGTTTCATCGCTACGAGTAACCCCCTTTGCACAAAGATGACTGGCAAGTGTCGGTTTCTCCAACTTTAGTTGAATCGGATCTGACCGAGGAGGTCCTTGTATAAGGTTAAATAGCAATTCATATATCTCCGTTGTGGTGTTTGCGTAAGTAAGATGTGATCCTACTAGATACCCATGGTCACCACGTAAAACATGCAACAACAATTAGAGGACGTCGATGGTACAACAACCGGCAGGAGCCATAGGGTTGTCTTTAAACTAACGTTTGTGCTTGCAGATGCGTTTACTATTTTGCTAGGATGTAGCTTTAGTAGTAATAGCATGAGTAGCACGACAACCCCGATGGCGACACGTTGATGGAGATCATGGTGTGGCGCCGGTGACAAGATGATCGTGCCGGTGCTTTGGTGATGGAGATCAAGGAGCACGTGATGATGGCCATATCATGTCACTTATGAATTGCATGTGATGTTAATCCTTTTATGCACCTTATTTTGCTTAGAACGACGGTAGCATTATGAGGTGATCTCTCACTAAAATTTCAAGACGAAATTGTGTTCTCCCCGACTGTGCACCGTTGCTACAGTTCGTCGTTTCGAGACACCACGTGATGATCGGGTGTGATAGACTCAACGTTCACATACAACGAGTGCAAAACAGTTGCACACGCGGAACACTCGGGTTAAGCTTGACGAGCCTAGCATGTGCAGACATGGCCTCGAAACACATGAGACCGAAAGGTCGATCATGAATCATATAGTTGATATGAGTAGCATAGGGATGCTTACCACTGAAACTATACTCAACTCACGTGATGATCGGACTTGAGCTAGTGTAAGTGGGTCATGAACCACTCAAATGACTAGAGAGATGTACTTTTTGAGTGGGAGTTTAGCAAGTAATTTGATTAAGTTAAACTCTAATTATCTTGAACATAGTCTAAGTCCACTTTGAATATATTTGTGTTGTAGATCATGGCTCACGCGACAGTCACCCTGAATTTTAATACGTTCCTAGAGAAAGCTAAGTTGAAAGATGATGGAAGCAACTTTGTAGACTGGGCTCGTAATCTTAAGTTGATCCTACAAGCTGGGAAGAAGGATTATGTCCTTAATGCTGCGCTAGGAGATGAACCACCCGCTATGGCTGACCAGGATGCTAAGAACGCTTGGTTAACGCGTAAGGAGAACTACTAAGTAGTTCAATGTGCAGTCTTGTATGGCTTAGAACCGGGACTTCAACGTCGCTTTGAGCGTCATGGAGCATATGAGATGTTCCAGGAGTTGAATTTTATCTTTCAGAAGAATGCCCGGATCGAGAGGTATGAGACCTCCGATAAATTCTATGCTTGCAAGATGGAGGAGAATTCGTCTGTCAGTGAACATGTGCTCAAAATGTCTGGGTACTCAAACCGTCTAGCTGAGCTGGGGATTGAACTCCCGCAAGAGGCTATCACTGACAGAATTCTGCAATCACTGCCGCCAAGCTATAAGGGCTTTGTGTTGAACTACAACATGCAAGGGATGAACAAGTCACCCGGCGAGTTGTTTGCGATGCTGAAAGTCGCAGAGTCTGAACTCCGTAAAGAGCATCAAGTGTTGATGGTGAATAAGACCACTAGTTTCAAGAGAAACGGCAAAGGCAAGAAGGGAAATTCAAAGAAGAGCGGTAAGCATGTTGCCAATCCGACGAAGAAACCCAAAGCTGGACCTAAGCCTGAAACAAAGTGCTACTATTGCAAGGGTATGGGTCACTGGAAGCGCAACTGCCCCAAGTATCTGGCTGATAAGAAGGCGGCCAAAGAAAAATCAGGTATATTTGATATACATGTTATTGACGTGTACTTAACCGGCTCTCGTAGTAGTGCCTGGGTATTCGATACCGGTTCTGTTGCTCATATTTGCAACTCGAAATAGGAACTGCGGAATAGGCGAAGGCTGGCGAAAGATGAAGTGACGATGCGCGTAGGAAATGGTTCCAAGGTTGATGCAATCGCCGTCGGCACAGTTTCACTTCAGTTACCATCCGGATTAGTTATGAACTTGAATAGTTGTTATTTAGTGCCTGCGTTGAGCATGAACATTATATCTGGATCTTGTTTATTGCGAGACGGATACTCTTTTAAGTCAGATAATAATGGTTGTTCTATTTCTATGAGTAACATCTTTTATGGTCATGCACCCAATGTGAGAGGATTGTTCATATTGAATCTTGATAGTGATACACATATACATAACATTGAGACCAAAAGAGTTAGAGTTAACAATGATAGCGCCATGTTTTTGTGGCACTGCCGCTTAGGTCATATTGGTGTAAAGCGCATGAAGAAACTCCATACCGATGGACTTTTGGAGTCACTTGACTTTGATTCACTTGACACGTGCAAACCATGCCTCATGGGCAAGATGACTAAAACTCCGTTCTCCGGAACAATGGACCGTGCCAGTGACTTATTGGAAATCATACATACCGATGTGTGCGGTCCGATGAGCGTGGAGGCACGCGGCGGATATCGTTATTTTCTCACCTTCACTAACGATTTGTGTAGATATGGTTATGTCTACTTAATGAAGCACAAGTCTGAAAGATTTGAAAAGTTCAAGAAATTTCAGAGTGAAGTTGAAAATCATCGTAACAAGAAGATCAAGTTCCTACGGTCTGATCGTGGGGGTGAATATCTGAGTTTCGAGTTTGGTGCTCACTTAAGACAATGTGGAATTGTTTCACAGTTGACACCGCCTGGAACACCACAATGTAATGGTGTGTCCCAACGTCGTAATCGTACTTTATTAGAGATGGTGCGATCTATGATGTCTCTCACCGATTTGTCGTTATCATTTTGGGGTTATGCATTAGACACAGCTGCATTCACTTTAAATAGGGCACCATCAAAATCCGTTGAGACGACACCATACGAACTGTGGTATGGCAAAAGGCCAAAGTTGTCGTTTCTTAAAGTTTGGAGATGTGATGCTTATGTCAAAAAGCTTCAGCCTGAAAAGCTGGAACCCAAAGCGGAAAAGTGCATCTTCATAGGTTACCCAAAAGAGACAGTTGGGTACACCTTCTATCTCAAATCCGAGGGCAAAGTGTTTGTTGCTAAAAACGGAGCTTTTCTCGAGAAGGAGTTTCTCTCGAGAGAATTGAGTGGGAGGAAGATAGAACTTGATGAGGTTGTCGAACCTCTCATCCCTCTGGATGGTGGCGCAGGGCAAGGGGAAACCCCTGTCGTTGCGACGCCAGTTGAGGAGGAAGTTAATGATGATGATCATGAAACTCCGGTTCAAATTCCTATCGAACCACGCAGGTCGACGAGACCACGTGCTGCTCCAGAGTGGTACGGTAATCCCGTTTTGTCAATCATGTTGTTAGACAACAATGAACCTGCAAATTATGAAGAAGCAATGGTGGGCCCATGTATGAAAACAAAGTATGGACATTGGAAGTACTACCTGAGGGCCGCAAGGCTATTCAGAACAAATGGATCTTTAAGAAGAAGACGGACGCTGACGGCAATGTGACCGTTTATAAAGCTCGACTTGTGGCAAAAGGTTTTTCACAAGTTCAAGGAGTTGACTACGATGAGAAGTTCTCACCCGTAGCGATGCTTAAGTCCGTCAGAATCATGTTAACAATAGCTGCATTTTTCGATTATGAAATCTCGCAGATGGATGTCAAAACGGCGTTCCTTAATGGTTTCCTTAAGGAAGAGTTGTATATGATGCAACCCGAAGGTTTTGTCGATCCTAAGAATGCTAACAAGTTGTGCAAGCTCCAGCGATCCATTTATGGACTGGTGCAAGCATCTCGGAGTTGGAACAGACGCTTTGATGAGGTGATCAAAGCATTTGGGTTTATACAAGTGGTTGGAGAATCTTGTATTTACAAGAAAGTGAGTGGGAGCTCTGTGGCGTTTCTAATATTATATGTAGATGACATATTCCTGATTGGAAACAATGTAGAGTTTTTGGAGAGCATAAAGGATTACTTGAATAAAAGTTTCTCTATGAAGGACCTAGGAGAAGTTGCTTACATTCTAGGCATTAAGATCTACAGGGATAGATCGAAACGCGTGATAGGACTTTCACAAAGCACATACCTTGATAAAGTTTTGAAAAGGTTCAAAATGGAACAGTCCAAGAAAGGGTTCTTGCCAGTTTTACAAGGTACGAGATTGAGTAAGACTCAGTGCCCAGCAACTGATAAAGATAGAGAGCATATGAGCACCGTCCCCTATGCTTCAGCCATAGGATCTATCATGTATGCAATGTTGTGCACTAGACCGGACGTTAGCCTGGCCATAAGTATGGCAAGCAGGTTCCAGAGTAATCCAGAAGTGGATCACTGGACGGCGGTCAAGAATATCCTGAAGTACCTGAAAAGGACTAAGGAGATGTTTCTCGTGTATGGAGGTGACGAAGAGCTCGCCGTAAAGGGTTACGTCGATGCAAGCTTTGACACAGATCCGGACGACTCTAAGTCGCAGACCGGATACGTATTTATTCTTAATCGGGGTGCAGTAAGCTGGTGCAGTTCCAAGCAAAGCGTCGTAGCTGATTCTACATGTGAAGCGGAGTACATGGCTGCCGCGGAGGCGGCTAAGGAGGGTGTCTGGATGAAGCACTTCATGACGGATCTTGGAGTGGTGCCAAGCGCACTGAATCCAATAACCTTGTTCTGTGACAACACATGTGCCATTGCCTTAGCAAAGGAACCACGGTTTCACAAGAATACCAGACACATCAAACGACGCTTCAACCTCATCCGCGACTACGTCGAAGGGGAGGACGTAAATATATGCGAAGTGCACACGGATCTAAATGTAGCACACCCGCTGACTAAACCTCTTCCACGGGCAAAGCATGATCAACACCAGAACTGTATGGGTGTTAGATTTATTACAATGTAATTCGCATGATGATGTGAGGGCTAGATTATTGACTCTAGTGCAAGTGGGAGACTGTTGGAATTATGCCCTAGAGGCAATAATAAATATAGTTATTATTATAATTCCTGTATCAAGGTAATCATTTATTATCCATGCTATAATTGTATTGAATGAAGACTTATATACATGTGTGGATACATAGACGAAACACTATCCCTAGCAAGCCTCTAGTTGGCTAGCCAGTTGATCAAAGATAGCCAGGGTCTTCTGATTATATACAAGGTGTTGTTGCTTGATAACTAGATCACGTCATTAGAAGAATCATGTGATGGACTAGACCCAAACTAATAGACGTAGCATGTTGATCGTGTCATTCTGTTGCTACTATTTTCTGCGTGTCAAGTATTTGTTCCTATGACCATGAGATCATATAACTCACTGACACCGGAGGAATGCTTTGTGTGTATCAAACGTCCCAACGTAACTAGGTGACTATAAAGATGCTCTACAGGTATCTCCGAAGGTGATCGTTGAGTTAGTATGGATCGAGACTGGGATTTGTCACTCCGTGTGACGGAGAGGTATCTCGGGGCCCACTCGGTAATACAATATCACACACAAGCCTTGCAAGCAATGTGACTTAGTGTAAGTTGCGGGATTTTGTATTACGAAACGAGTAAAGAGACTTGCCGGTAAACGAGATTGAAATAGGTATGCGGATACTGACGATCGAATGTCGGGCAAGTAACATACCGAAGGACAAAGGGAATGACATACGGGATTATATGAATCCTTGGCACTGAGGTTCAAACGATAAGATCTTCGTAGAATATGTGGGATCCAATATGGGCATCCAGGTCCCGCTATTGGATATTGACCGAGGAGTCACTTGGGTCATGTCTACATAGTTCTCGAACCCGCAGGGTCTGCACACTTAAGGTTCGACGTTGTTTTATGCGTATTTGAGTTATATGGTTGGTTGCCGAATGTTGTTCGGAGTCCCGGATGAGATCACGGATGTCACGAGGGTTTCCGAAATGGTCCGGAAACGAAGATTGATATATAGGATGACCTCATTTGATTACCGGAAGGTTTTCGGAGTTACCGGGAATGTACCGGGAATGGCGAATGGGTTCCGGGTGTTCACCGGGGGGGGCAACCCACCCCGGGGAAGCCCATAGGCCTTGGGGGTGGCGCACCTGCCCTTGGTGGGCTGGTGGGACAGCCCAAGAGGGCCCTATGCGCCAAGGATAGAAAATCAAAGAGAAAAAAAGGAGGTGGGAAAGGAGAGAAGGACTCCACTTTCCAATCCTAGTTGGACTAGGATTGGAGGACTCCTCCTCCCCTTGGTGCGCAGCCCTTGGGGCTCCTTGAGCCTCAAGGCAAGCCTCCCGTCCCTCCTCTATATATATGGAGCAATTAGGGCTGATTTGAGACAACTTTTCAAAGGCAGCCCGACCACATACCTCCACGGTTTTACCTCTAGATCGCGTTTCTGCGGAGCTCGGGCGGAGCCCTGCCGAGATCAGATCACCACCAACCTCCGGAGCGCCGTCACGCTGCCGGAGAACTCATCTACCTCTCCGTCTCTCTTGCTGGATCAAGAAGGCCGAGATCATCGTCGAGCTGTACGTGTGCTGAACGCGGAGGTGCCGTCCGTTCGGCACTAGATCGTTGGACGGATCGCGGGACGGTTCGTGGGACGGTACGCGGGGCGGATCGAGGGACGTGAGGACGTTCCACTACATCAACCACGTTCACTAACGCTTCTGCTGTGCGATCTACAAGGGTATGTAGATCGGAAATCCCCTCTCATAGATGAACATCACCATGATAGGTCTTCGTGCGTGTAGGAAATTTTTTGTTTCCCATGCGACGTTCCCCAACACGTACCCTAGACATTCCTGTCAGTTTTTCTAACTGCTCGGTCTTTGCTGTCGAGTCCGTCCCGCTCGACCACCTAGCTAAGTTTGCAGCAGACTCGACCATCATCTTTAGGGGTGAGGTTGCCCCCCCCCCTTAGTTTAGATCGAAGAAATTCATGCCCGGGAAATCCTTGATGGGCGGTTGACCGAGACCCGTGCTTGCCTCGCCCAACCACCGGCCCCTAGTGAGGCTAGCGGACCCCCCCTTTATGGGCGACCGCATGACCCTCGTCTGCAATTGCCTATTTTGAAGGCCGCACCCTCTCCCGCACCGCTACCTTGCTTGCTCAGAGTTCCTCTCATGTTTTGGGGTCAAGCAGCCCCCCGATGGCGCCTTTGATGCAGGCCCTCTTTTGGAACATCCATGGCTTCGACCAAGATAGCTGGTGCCGTCATCTCATTGAGTACATGCGAGCCGAACGGACAGAAATTGTATCCATCCACGAAACCATGCACACATAGTTTTCCCTATCGGAACTCAAAGGTTGAGCACCCACCTGTTTGCCTGATATTAGATCCCTTCAAGCAGGATTGTCGGCCACTAGGGGGCATCCTTTTAGGCATAAAGGCTGCCACCTTCGAGGGGGGTAGCATGGACAGTGGCAACTTCTTTGTCAGTATGTAGATCCTCAAACGGGCCCTTAACTTCAGATGGGAGATTATAATAGTATATGGCCGTGCCGACTGATGACGATTTGATGGAACTATACTTCTCGCCCCTCGTTGGTTACCCCAAGTGGAAGGTTGAGATGTAGTCAGGAGCAGATTTCCCTTACACGAGGACTGTAAGGTTTATCGAACCAGGAGGACTCCAAGGATCGACAAGTAGGTGTCTGCTGCTCTAGCGCTAGCAGAAGACGTGGACCTGCACACACAACAAATAACTTTGCTCCCAACGAGTTCAGAGAGGTTTTCAATCTCTCCGGCCTTGTCGTTTGCAAAGGATCAAACACAAGCGGGAATAGCAATGGTGATTGCAATGGAAAAGGAAATAAAAGCAGTAAATGGTGGAGGTGTAAACAGTGGTGGAAATATGGACCGGAGTCCCATGATGTTCACTAGTGACGTCTCTCTCCTAAAAGACGATAAACAACTATGCTGGGTAAACAAATTACAGTTGGGCAATTGACAGAATTATAAACGCACCGCAGTGCTAATCATGCTACAAGAAAGTTAGAGGCTCAAAAGTATGGGCAGTACGCCAAGACAAGTAGACCGTTTATCCATCAACATCTACTCACTAATCATCCACCTTGAGATATCTATCCAAAACATATCGCTGGTATTAAGTTGCGAGCCCCACCCAAAGTGTAAACTCAAAGCAACATAGAACTGCATTAACAAACTTTGCATAAGGTAAACAATCCTTGCAACCGCGGTTACAAGCACCGTTGTTTTCTCCCTGGTGGCAACATCACATCCCCTAGTCTTATGTTTCTATCACTCAAGCTAGACATTAGGGGGCATGAACCCACAATCATGCATAACGCTCCCTCTTGGAGTTACAATCTACTACTTGGCCAAAGAAATAAAAAAGCAACGGAGAACATGCAAGAATTACTCAAGAACAAAATATAAAAGGAGAACCAAATATATGACTCATCACAATCTCAACATAATCTCATAATCCATCGGATCCCAGCAAACTCAGCATAGCAACGGCAGGAAAATTACATAGATGCCTTGATCATGTAGGGCATCTCACAAGGGCTAAGAATTGAAGCACAAGATTGGAGAGAAGACATCACATAGCTACTAATCATGGACCCATGGTCCAAGGAGGAATACTCACGGCACATCCGGGAAGCGTCCATGGTGGTGAAGAAGCTCCCGGAGGTCAATCCTCCCTCCGACGGGGTGCCTGAAAGAGGTCTTCTGGTGCTCCCGATCTCGGAAGCGCTATGGCAGCGGAACAGTGGTGAAATTCGCGATGCGGGATATATCTTTAGAGTTTTCTCTCCGGGGATAAATAGAGGCCAAAGGGGGGCACCAGGGGGTGGCCCCACCACCCAGGCGCCCTCGTGGCGCAACAAGGAGGGGAGTCGTTCCAGGTGGCCGCCTCGTTGAGGTCTGGCTCCCCTTTGGCCCCACCTTAGTGCTTCCTGAAGCTTCCGTCATGCTGATTTTTTATATATTTTTCTTGGAATTTTTGGGGCTCTGAAAATTGGGGTAAAGTCCCTGCAACTAAAAGACATCAGCAGACAGAAACTGACATTGGGTGCACTGAGTTAGTAGGTTAGTCCAAATATGTGTCAAAAGGTATGAAAGTGTAGCAAAACACATAGCAATGTCACCCAAAAGAGCATGGAACAAACAGAAATTATAGATACGTTTGGGACGTATCACCAACCACCATCGCTCTACGACCTTCCTCTCCGAGCTTAGGTCGAAGGAATCGGTTGCCCGCTTTCAGTTGGTGGTGGGTGTCGACTTCAGCCTTCTCTGCTTCGCGGAGGATAAGAATAATGATCTTGTCAGCTTCCCGCGGATGCAGATGTTTAATGATTGCATCACTGAGCTCGGGCTCGAGGAATTAGATAGGGTTGGTGCCAGATTCACTTGGACCAACCGTGTGATAGCCTGGCTTATTAGGGATGATAGACTACTCATATCAATAAGGAATTCCTTCTTTTCCGGGAGCCCATTCGAACAGAACTCCCAGGTTAAGCGTGTTCAGCTTGGAGTAGTTCTAGGATGGGTGACCGACCGGGAAGTTGATCCCGGGTGCGCATGAGTGAGGACAAAGTGCGCAGAAAAGACTAGTATTGATATGTGAGACCAGTCTAGATCCTGCCAGGAGTAACAACCGCCGGTGGGTGTGTCCGGGGCGTTACAGGTTGGTATTAGAGCCGACCCTCGCGGTTACACGGATGTTTGAGGATAGGGCACATGTACTGGACTGGATGCACAAACGTTTGTGCCAAGAGGGGACGCTCCTGTGGCCCGACGAGGACATCGGTTCCTCTAAGTGGTGGTGTATGTGATAGTCTGGCTTATTAGGGATGGTAGACTACTCATGTCAATAAGGAATTCCTTCTTTTCCGGGAGCCCATTCAAACAGAACTCCCAGGTTAAGCGTGCTCAGTTTGGGGTAGTTGTAGGATGGGTGACCGACCGGGAAGTTGATCCCGGGTGCGCATGAGTGAGGACAAAGTGCGCAGAAAAGACTAGTATTGATATGTGAGACCAGTCTAGATCCTGCCATGACTAAGGCTCTAGTGCGAAGCTCGGCCGGTGTCGGGGATATGACCACGCAGTATAACCCGCCACTTGGGTCGGGTTAAATCATAGAGAAGACAGGAGGGTAAGCCAAAGGATTTATCAGGTGAGCCGCCGGGCGGCCCTGTTGGGGAACGTCGCATGGGAAACAAAAAATTTCCTACGCGCACGAAGACCTATCATGGTGATGTCCATCTACGAGAGGGGATGAGTGATCTACGTACCCTTGTAGACCGTACAACAGAAGCGTTAGTGAACGCGGTTGATGTAGTGGAACGTCCTCATGTCCCTCGATCCGCCCCACGAACAATCCCGCGATTGATGTAGTGGAACGTCCTCATGTCCCTCGATCCGCCCCACGAACAATCCCGCGATCAGTCCCACGATCTAGTACCGAACGGACGGCACCTCCGCGTTCAGCACACGTACAGCTCGACGATGATCTCGTCCTTCTTGATCCAGCAAGAGAGACGGAGAGGTAGAAGAGTTCTCCGGCAGCGTGACAGCGCTCTGGAGGTTGGTGATGACCTTGTCTCAGCAGGGCTCCGCCCGAGCTCCGCAGAAACGCGATCTAGAGGAAAAACCGTGGAGGTATGTGGTCGGGCTGCCGTGGAAAAGTCGTCTCAAATCAGCCCTAAAACCTCCGTATATATAGGTGGGAGGGAGGGGACCTTGCCTTGGGGCTCAAGGAGCCCCAAGGGGGTCGGCCGAGTCCAAGGGGGGAAGGCTCCCCCCCCCCCACTTACCGAGTTGGACTTGGTTTGGTGGGTGGGAGTCCTTCCTTCCCTTCCCACCTCCTCCTTTTTTTTCTTTTCTCTTTGATTTTCTTTCCTAGGCGCATAGGGCCCTTTTGGGCTGTCCCACCAGCCCACTAAGGGCTGGTGTGCCACCCTCAAGGCCTATGGGCTTCCCCGGGGTGGGTTGCCCCCCCCCCCCCGGGGTGAACTCCCGGAACCCATTCGTCATTCCCGGTAACTCCAAAAACCTTCCGGTAATCAAATGAGGTCATCCTATATATCAATCTTCGTTTCCGGACCATTCCGGAAACCCTCGTGACGTCCGTGATCTCATTCGGGACTCCGAACAACATTCAGTAACCAACCATATAACTCAAATACGCATAAAACAACGTCGAACCTTAAGTGTGCAGACCCTGCGGGTTCGAGAACTATGTAGACATGACCCGAGAGACTCCTCGGTCAATATCCAATAGCGGGACCTGGATGCCCATACTGGATCCTACATATTCTATGAAGATCTTATCGTTTGAACCTCAGTGCCAAGGATTCATATAATCCCGTATGTCATTCCCTTTGTCCTTCGGTATGTTACTTGCCCGAGATTCAATCGTCAGTATCCGCATACCTATTTCAATCTCGTTTACTGGCAAGTCTCTTTACTCGTTCCGTAATACAAGATCCCGCAACTTACACTAATTCACATTGCTTGCAAGGCTTGTGTGTGATGTTGTATTACCGAGTGGGCCCCGAGATACCTCTCCGTCACACGGTGTGACAAATCCCAGTCTTGATCCATACTAACTCAACTAACACCTTCGGAGATACCTGTAGAGCATCTTTATAGTCACCCAGTTACGTTGCGACGTTTGATACACACAAAGCATTCCTCCGGTGTCAGTGAGTTATATGATCTCATGGTCATAGGAATAAATACTTGACACGCATAAAATAGTAGCAACAAAATGACACGATCAACATGCTACGTCTATTAGTTTGGGTCTAGTCCATCACGTGATTCTACTAATGACGTGATCCAGTTATCAAGCAACAACGCCTTGTTTATAATCAGAAGACACTGACTATCTTTGATCAACTGGCTAGCCAACTAGAGGCTTGCTAGGGACAGTGTTTTGTCTATGTATCCACACATGTAAATGAGTCTTCAATCAATACAATTATAGCATGGATAATAAACGATTATCTTGATACAGGAATTATAATAATAACTATATTTATTATTGCCTCTAGGGCATAATTCCAACAGTCTCCCACTTGCACTAGAGTCAATAATCTAGCCCTCACATCATCATGCGAATTACATTGTAATAAATCTAACACCCATACAGTTCTGGTGTTGATCATGCTTTGGCCGTGGAAGAGGTTTAGTCAGCGGGTCTGCCACATTCAGATCCGTGTGCACTTTGCATATATTCACGTCCTCTCCTTCAACGTAGTCGCGGATGAGGTTGAAGCATCGTTTGATGTGTCTGGACTTCTTGTGAAACCGCGGTTCCTTTGCTAAGGCAATGGCACCCGTGTTGTCACAGAACAAGGTTATTGGATTCAGTGCGCTTGGCACCACTCCAAGATCCGTCATGAACTGCTTCATCCAGACACCCTCCTTAGCTGCCTCCGAGGCAGCCATGTACACCGCTTCACATGTAGAATCTGCTACGACGCTTTGCTTGGAACTGCACCAGCTTACCGCACCCCCATTAAGAATAAATACGTATCCGATTTGTGACTTAGAGTCATCCGGATCTGTGTCAAAGCTTGCATCGACGTAACCTTTTACGGCGAGCTCTTCGTCACCTCCATATACGAGAAACATCTCCTTAGTCCTTTTCAGGTACTTCAGG
Organism: Hordeum vulgare subsp. vulgare; assembly: GCF_904849725.1. Taxonomy (NCBI): domain Eukaryota; kingdom Viridiplantae; phylum Streptophyta; class Magnoliopsida; order Poales; family Poaceae; genus Hordeum; species Hordeum vulgare. The sequence continues at coordinate 644,978,265 of NC_058519.1, read as the reverse complement.
ATATTCTTGACCGCTGTCCAGTGATCCACTCCTGGATTACTCTGGAACCTACCCGCCGTACTTATGGCCAGGCTAACATCCGGTCTAGTGCACAGCATTGCATACATGATAGAACCTATGGCTGAAGCATAGGGGACGGAGCGCATATGCTCTCTATCTTCATCAGTTGCTGGACACTGAGTCTTACTCAATTTCGTAGCTTGTAAAACTGGCAAGAACCCTTTCTTGGACTGTTCCATTTTGAACCTCTTCAAAACTTTATCAAGGTATGTGCTTTGTGAAAGTCCTATCAGGCGTTTTGATCTATCCCTATAGATCTTAATGCCTAGAATGTAAGCAGCTTCTCCTAGGTCCTTCATAGAGAAACTTTTATTCAAGTAATCCTTTATGCTCTCCAAAAACTCCACGTTGTTTCCAATCAGCAATATGTCATCCACATATAATATTAGAAACGCCACAGAGCTCCCACTCACTTTCTTGTAAATACAAGATTCTCCAACCACTTATATAAACCCAAATGCTTTGATCACCTCATCAAAACGTTTGTTCCAACTCCGAGATGCTTGCACCAGTCCATAAATGGATCGCTGGAGCTTGCACACCTTGTTAGCATTCTTAGGATCGACAAAACCTTCGGGTTGTACCATATACAACTCTTCCTTAAGGAAACCGTTAAGGAACGCCGTTTTGACATCCATCTGCCAGATTTCATAATCGAAAAATGCAGCTATTGCTAACATGATTCTGACGGACTTAAGCATCGCTACGGGTGAGAATGTCTCATCGTAGTCAACTCCTTGAACTTGTGAAAAACCCTTTGCCACAAGTCGAGCTTTATAAACGGTCACATTGCCGTCAGCGTCCGTCTTCCTCTTAAAGATCCATTTATTCTGAATAGCCTTGCGGCCCTCAGGTAGTACCTCCAAAGTCCACACTTTGTTCTCATACATGGATCCTATCTCGGACTTCATGGCTTCTAGCCATTTGTTGGAATCTGGGCCCACCATTGCTTCTTCATAATTTGCAGGTTCATTGTTGTCTAACAACATGATTGATAAGACGGGATTACCGTACCACTCTGGAGCAGCACGTGGTCTCGTCGACCTGCGTGGTTTGACAGAAACTTGAACCGGAGTTTCATGATCATCATCATTAACTTCCTCCTCAACCGGCGTCGCAATGACAGAGGTTTCCCCTTGCCCTGCGCCACCATCCAGAGGGATGAGAGGTTCGACAACCTCGTCAAGTTCTATCTTCCTCCCACTCAATTCTCTCGAGAGAAACTCCTTCTCGAGAAAAGCTCTGTTTTTAGCAACAAATACTTTGCCCTCGGATTTGAGATAGAAGGTGTACCCAACAGTCTCTTTTGGGTAACCTATGAAGACGCACTTTTCCGCTTTGGGTTCCAGCTTTTCAGGCTGAAGCTTTTTGACATAAGCATCACATCCCCAAAGTTTAAGAAACGACAATTTTGTCCTTTTGCCATACCACAGTTCGTATGGTGTCGTCTCAACGGATTTTGATGGTGCCCTATTTAAAGTGAATGCAGCTGCTTCTAATGCATAACCCCAAAATGATAACGGCAAATCGGTAAGAGACATCATAGATCGCACCATCTCTAATAAAGTACGATTACGACGTTCGGACACACCATTACGCTGTGGTGTTCCAGGCGGTGTTAACTGTGAAACAATTCCACATTGTCTTAAGTGAGCACCAAACTCGGAACTCAGATATTCACCCCCACGATCAGACCGTAGGAACTTGATCTTCTTGTTACGATGATTTTCAACTTCACTCTGAAATTGCTTGAACTTTTCAAATGTTTCAGACTTGTGCTTCATCAAGTAGACATAATCATATCTACTCAAATCGTCAGTGAAGGTGAGAAAATAACGATATCCGCCGCGTGCCTCCACGCTCATCGGACCACACACATCGGTATGTATGATTTCCAACAAGTCACTTGCATGCTCCATTGTTCCGGAGAACGGAGTCTTAGTCATCTTGCCCATGAGGCATGGTTCGCACGTGTCAAGTGAATCAAAGTCAAGTGACTCCAAAAGTCCATCAGCATGGAGTTTCTTCATGCGCTTTACACCAATATGACCTAAGCGGCAGTGCCACAAAAATATGGCGCTATCATTGTTAACTCTAACTCTTTTGGTCTCAATGTTATGTATATGTGTATCGCTATCAAGATTCAATATGAACAATCCTCTCACATTAGGTGCATGACCATAAAAGACGTTACTCATAGAAATAGAACAACCATTATTCTCTGACTTAAAAGAGTATCCGTCTCGCAATAAACAAGATCAGATATAATGTTCATGCTCAACGCAGGCACTAAATAACAATGATTTAAGTTCATCACTAATCCTGATGGTAACTGAAGTGAAACTGTGCCGACGGCGATTGCATCAACTTTGGAACCATTTCCTACGCGCATCGTCACTTCATCCTTCGCCAGCCTTCGTCTATTCCGCAGTTCCTGTTTCGAGTTGCAAATATGAGCAACAGAACCGGTATCGAATACCCAGGCACTACTACGAGAGCCGGTTAAGTACACATCAATAACATGTATATCAAATATACCTGATTTTTCTTTGGCCGCCTTCTTATCTGCCAGATACTTGGGGCAATTGCGCTTCCACTGACCCATACCCTTGCAATAGTAACACTCCGTTTTAGGCTTAGGTCCAGCTTTGGGTTTCTTCGTCGGATTGGCAACAGGCTTGCGGCTCTTCTTCGAATTACCCTTCTTGCCTTTGTCGTTTCTCTTGAAACTAGTGGTCTTATTCACCATCAACACTTGATGCTCTTTACGGAGTTCAGACTCTGCGACTTTCAGCATCGCAAACAACTCGCCGGGAGATTTGTTCATCCCTTGCATGTTGTAGTTCAACACAAAGCCTTTATAGCTTGGCGGCAGTGATTGAAGGATTCTGTCAGTGATAGCCTCTTGCGGGAGTTCAATCCCCAGCTCAGCTAGACGGTTTGAGTACCCAGACATTTTGAGCACATGTTCACTGACAGACGAGTTTTCCTCCATCTTGCAAGCATAGAATTTATCGGAGGTCTCATACCTCTCGATCCGGGCGTTCTTCTGAAAGATAAACTTCAACTCCTGGAACATCTCAAATGCTCCATGACGCTCAAAGCGACGTTGAAGTCCCGGTTCTAAGCCATACAAGACTGCACATTGAACTATTGAGTAGTCCTCCTTACGTGCTAACCAAGCGTTCTTAACATCCTGATCAGCCGTAGCGGGTGGTTCATCTCCTAGCGCAGCATTAAGGACATAATCCTTCTTCCCAGCTTGTAAGATTAGCTTAAGATTACGAGCCCAGTCTACAAAGTTGCTTCCATCATCTTTCAACTTAGCTTTCTCTAGGAACGTATTAAAATTCAGGGTGACTGTCACGTGAGCCATGATCTACAACACAAATATATTCAAAGTGGACTTAGACTATGTTCAAGATAATTAGAGTTTAACTTAATCAAATTATTTGCTAAACTCCCACTCAAAAAGTACATCTCTCTAGTCATTTGAGTGGTTCATGATCCACTTACACTAGCTCAAGTCCGATCATCACGTGAGTTGAGTATAGTTTCAGTGGTAAGCATCCCTATGCTAATCATATCATCTATATGATTCATGATCGACCTTTCGGTCTCATGTGTTCTGAGGCCATGTCTGCACATGCTAGGCTCGTCAAGCTTAACCCGAGTGCTCCGCGTGCGCAACTGTTTTGCACCCGTTGTATGTGAACGTTGAGTCTATCACACCCGATCATCACGTGGTGTCGTGAAACGATGAACTATAGCAACGGTGCACAGTCGGGGAGAACACAATTTCGTCTTGAAATTTTAGTGAGAGATAACCTCATAATGCTACCATCGTTCTAAGCAAAATAAGGTGCATAAAAGGATTAACATCACATGCAATTCATAAGTGACATGATATGGCCATCATCACGTGCTTCTTGATCTTCATCACCAAAGCACCGGCACGATCTTCTTGTCACCGGCGCCACACCATGATCTCCATCAACGTGTTGCCATCGGGGTTGTCGTGCTACTCATGCTATTACTACTAAAGCTACGTCCTAGCAAAATAGTAAACGCATCTGCAAGCACAAACGTTAGTATAAAGACAACCCTATGGCTCCTGCCGGTTGCCGTACCATCGACGTGCAAGTCGATATTTTCTATTACAACATGATCATCTCATACATCCAATATATCACATCACATACTTGGCCATATCACATCACAAGCATACCCTGCAAAAACAAGTTAGACGTCCTCTAATTTTGTTGTTGCATGTTTTACGTGGTGACCATGGGTATCTAGTAGGATCGCATCTTACTTACGCAAACACCACAACGAAGATATATGAGTTGCTATTTAACCTCATCCAAGGACCTCCTCGGTCAAATCCGATTCAACTAAAGTTGGAGAAACCGACACTTGCCAGTCATCTTTGAGCAACGGAGTTACTCGTAACGATGAAACCAGTCTCTCGTAAGCGTACGAGTAATGTCGGTCCAAGCCGCTTCAATCCAACAATACCGCGTAATCAAGAAAAGACTAAGGAGGGCAGCAAAACGCACATCACCGCCCACAAAAACTTTTGTGTTCTACTCGAGAAGACATCTACGCATGAACCTAGCTTCTGATACCACTGTTGGGGAACGTCGCATGGGAAACAAAAAATTTCCTACGCGCACGAAGACCTATCATGGTTATGTCCATCTACGAGAGGGGATGAGTGATCTACGTACCCTTGTAGACCGTACAGCAGAAGCGTTAGTGAACGCGGTTGATGTAGTGGAACGTCCTCACGTCCCTCGATCCGCCCCGCGAACAATCCCGCGATCAGTCCCTCGATCTAGTACCGAACGGACGGCACCTCCGCGTTCAGCACACGTACAGCTCGACGATGATCTCGGCCTTCTTGATCCAGCAAGAGATACGGAGAGGTAGAAGAGTTCTCCAGCAGCGTGACGGCGCTCCGGAGGTTGGTGATGACCTTGTCTCAGCAGGGCTCCACCCGAGCTCCGCAGAAACGCGATCTAGAGGAAAAACCGTGGAGGTATGTGGTCGGGCTGCCGTGGAAAAGTCGTCTCAAATCAGCCCTAAAACCTCCGTATATATAGGTGGGAGGGAGGGGACCTTGCCTTGGGGCTCAAGGAGCCCCAAGGGGGTCGGCCGAGTCCAAGGGGGGAAGGCTCCCCCCCCAAACCGAGTTGGACTTGGTTTGGTGGGTGGGAGTCCTTCCTTCCCTTCCCACCTCCTCCTTTTTTTTCTTTTCTCTTTGATTTTCTTTCCTAGGCGCATAGGGCCCTTTTGGGCTGTCCCACCAGCCCACTAAGGGCTGGTGTGCCACCCTCAAGGCCTATGGGCTTCCCCGGTGTGGGTTGCCCCCCCCCCCCGGTGAACTCCCGGAACCCATTCGTCATTCCCGGTACATTCCCGGTAACTCCAAAAACCTTCCGGTAATCAAATAAGGTCATCCTATATATCAATCTTCGTTTCCGGACCATTTCGGAAACCCTCGTGACGTCCGTGATCTCATCCGGGACTCCGAACAACATTCGGTAACCAACCATATAACTCAAATACGCATAAAACAACGTCGAACCTTAAGTGTGCAGACCCTACGGGTTTGAGAACTATGTAGACATGACCCGAGAGACTCCTCGGTCAATATCCAATAGCGGGACCTGGATGCCCATATTGGATCCTACATATTCTACGAAGATCTTATCGTTTGAACCTCAGTGCCAAGGATTCATATAATCCCGTATGTCATTCCCTTTGTCCTTCGGTATGTTACTTGCCCGAGATTCGATCGTCAGTATCCGCATACCTATTTCAATCTCGTTTACCGGCAAGTCTCTTTACTCGTTCCGTAATACAAGATCCCGCAACTTACACTAAGTCACATTGCTTGCAAGGCTTGTGTGTGATGTTGTATTACCGAGTGGGCCCCGAGATACCTCTCCGTCACACGGAGTGAAAAATCCCAGTCTTGATCCATACTAACTCAACTAACACCTTCGGAGATACCTGTAGAGCATCTTTATAGTCACCCAGTTACGTTGCGACGTTTGATACACACAAAGCATTCCTCCGGTGTCAGTGAGTTATATGATCTCATGGTCATAGGAATAAATACTTGACACGCAGAAAACAGTAGCAACAAAATGACACGATCAACATGCTACGTCTATTAGTTTGGGTCTAGTCCATCACGTGATTCTCCTAATGACGTGATCCAGTTATCAAGCAACAACGCCTTGTTTATAATCAGAAGACACTGACTATCTTTTATCAACTGGCTAGCCAACTAGAGGCTTGCTAGGGACAGTGTTTTGTCTATGTATCCACACATGTAAATGAGTCTTCATTCAATACAATTATAGCATGGATAATAAACGATTATCTTGATACAGGAATTATAATAATAACTATATTTATTATTGCCTCTAGGGCATAATTCCAACAGGCCCAACACCAGAAGACGACGACTCAAGGCCCACAAGGCGGGAGGCGCCAGAAGCTTTCCTAACTTGGGAGGCAAGATGAAATAGAGTTGTAGTAGGTCACGGGCTCTTATTTGACTTGGACTCTGTTGTAAACTCAACGCCTCCACTCGTGACAAAACCAAGACAGTTGGCGCCCACTGTGGGGCAGTTGCAAGGTGGAGTTGAGTTCTCAGAGGGAGCTCTTCCAGGGTTCGGGAGCCACGTGGCGGGTCACATGACCAAGAGACACTGCGGCAAGATCTACATCGACTATTTGAATTGGGGTCCCGATGCTGAATCGATCGAGTACGGGTACCGGGTCCCTATCGGCAAGATCCACATCTTCATCAGCAAGGTCAATGAACCAACACCCGAGCCATACACGTGCACCAACATCGTCGAGCTAGCTCGTCGTGTTCGACCCAACCGGCAAGGGGTTGGCCAAAGCCATGCCTTCGTGGAGAACACTGGGTCTGCCCATCCTCTCAAAGGTGGGAATGCTAAAGACCAAGGCAACAACAAGTGAAAGCGGCCCGATCGAGGGTAGTGAGAATCCACGGTCAATACCAATGCGAGTTTCAAGAACCAGCGGTGTAACGGCCATCCTAAGAAGGTTCATCAGTCAAATAACTGATGCAACTATGAGGCTGCGCTCACGGCGCCTTGCCCCAAGCATGGTACTCAAGAGAAGTCGGCTAATCATTCATGGGAAGATTGCTATATCATGCGGGATTTCCAGAACCGGATTCTCGAGAAGCGCCAAGAGGAACAGTTGGGTTAGAATATCCGTGGCAGGTCATCCGGGGATCTCAAATAGCTAAGTAGTGGTCAGTACCATGTCTTCACCGCCAATGCTTGCAAACGAGACACGAAGGTCAAAAAAAGAGCGATCGGCATGGTTGAGCGAGCGATTCTTGAGTATTTCCGTTGGTTTGAGGAGCCAATCACCTGGAACCGATAGGATCATCCTCCCCGAGTCAACAACCCTGGAGATCTGGCTTTGGTGGTAGCACCTCAAGTGGGTGTCTATACCCTCTCAAGGGTCCTCATGGACGGAGGAAGGAGCATCAACATATTATATTATGACAACTTTCGGTGGATGAGTCTCCCCGACAACAGCTTGGAAACTTCGACCACCGTTTTCATGGCATCATCCCCGGGAAGTCGACACACCAGTCGGGCGACACCAGATCCAAGAAGTTCACCATTGGGACCGGTCTGGATCCTAAATAGGAAAGCGCACTCATCAAGTTCGTCCATGAGAATCATGACATCTTTGCATGGAAACCTTCTGACATGCCTGGAGTACCAATGGAACTCACTGAGCACCATCTTAATGTAGATCCAAAGATGAAACCAGTACGGTGATAACCCACAAGTATAGGGGATCGCAACAGTTTTCGAGGGTAGAGTATTCAACCCAAATTTATTGATTCGACACAAGGGGAAGCCAAAGAATATTCTCGAGTATTAGCAGTTGAGTTGTCAATTCAACTACACCTGAAAGACTTAGTATCTGCAGCAAAATTTCAGTAGTAGAGTAGTGTGATAGTAACGATAGCATCAGTAACAGTAGCAGTAGTGACAACATTAGCGGTAAAGTAACTTAGCAAGAACTAGTAGGAAAAACTCTTAGGCATTGGATCGGACATGGATAATTATGTCGGATGACATTCATCATGTAACAGTTATAACATAGGGTGATATGTAACTAGCTCCAGTTCATCAATGTAATGTAGGCATGTATTCCGTATTTAGTCATACATGCTTATGGAAAAGAACTTGCATGACATCTGTTGTCCATCCCTCTCGTGGCAGCGGGGTCCTAATGGAAACTAAGGGATATTAAGGTCTCCTTTTAATAGAGAACCGGAACAAAGCATTAGCACATAGTGAATACATGAACTGCTCATACTATGGTCATCTCCGGGAGTGGTTCCGGCTATTGTCACTCCGGGGTTGCCGGGTCATAACACATAGTAGGTGACTACAACTTGCAAGATAGGGTCAAGAACACACATATATTGATGAAAACATAATAGGTTCAGATCTGAAATCATGGCACTCGGGCCCTAGTGACAAGCATTAAGCATAGCAAAGTAGTAGCAACATCAATATAAGAACATAGTGGATACTAGGGATCAAACCCCATCAAAACTAACTCGATTACATGATAGATCTCATCCAACCCATCACTGTCCAGCAAGCCTACGATGAGATCACTCACGAACGATGAAGAGCATCATGTAATTGGCGATGAAGGATGGTTGGTGATGACGACGGCGTCGATTTCCCCTCTCCGGAGCCCAGAACGGACTCCAGATCTGCCCTCTAGAGGAAGAATAGGTGGTGGCGGCGGCTCCGTATCGTGGAACGCAATGAACTCTTCTCTCCTAATTTTTTACAAGCGAGAGAGAATATATAGAGCTGGAGTTGGAGGCTGCGGAGCCACGAGGGCCTCACAAGCCTGCCAGGCGCGGCCAGGGGGGCGCGCCTCCTGGGCTTGTGGGCGCCTGGCTCCGTGTCTCTAGTTAATTCTTGCGGCAGTATTTTTTATATATTCGACAAAAAATCCTCGTAAATTTCCAGGTCATTCCGAGAACTTTTATTTCTGCGAAAAAACAACACCATGGCAATTCTGCTGAAAACAGCGTTAGTCCGGGTTAGTTCCATTCAAATCATGCAAATTAGAGTCCAAAACAAGGGCAAAAGAGTTTGGAAAAGTAGATACGATGGAGACGTATCATACGGCAATACCTCCATCGTTTTAACGAGAGACACAAGGCTATCAGAGAAGAGGTAGCTCGGCTCCTAGCTGTCGGGTTTATCGTTGAAGTTTTCATCCAGAATGGTTGGCTAACCCGGTGCTTGTTCTGAAGAAAAACAACACCTGGCGCATGTGCGTTGATTACACAGATCTCAACAAAGCCCATCCCAAAGATCCTTTTACCCTCCCGCGTATCGACCAGATCATTGACTCTACGGTGGGTTGCGAGCGATTATGCTTTTTGGATGCATACTCAAGATATCACTAGATCAAAATGGCTAAGGAGGATCAGGAGAAGACGGCTTTCATAACCCATTTTGGTGCTTTCTGTTATGTCTCTATGCCTTTCGAGCTTAAGAGCACAGGGGCGACTTATCAACGATGTGTGCAGAATTGCCTTCACTCATAGATCAGATGCAATGCTCACACTTATGTTGATGACATCGTGGTGAAATCTCTGAAGAAGGAGACACTCTTGGATGATCTCAAAGAAACATTTGATAACCTTCGAGTGTACCAGATGAAGCTTAAATCAGCGAAGTGTGCCTTTGGGGTCCCTGCCGGTAAGTTGCTGGGCTTCCTAGTCTCTGAACGAGGCATTGAACCTAACCCTGACAAGATCAAGGCAGTAACCTCGCTGGGCAAGCCGGCTAACATAAACCAGGTCCAACGTTTGGTAGGTTGTATCGCAGCATTGAGCTTGTTTATAAGCCGCCCGGGGGAGAAGGAAATCCATCTCTACGAGTTGCTGAAAAAGACGGACAATTTTGTTTGGACTAACGCGTCCAACGAAGCCTTTGAAGCCCTCAAGAAGTAGTTTGCCGAGCCGCCAATTCTAGCCGCCCCGACTGACAAATAGAGCATGCTCTTGTACATCGCTGCCAACTCAAAGGTGGAAAGTGTTGCATTTGTTGTCCAACGAAAGGAGGAATGGAAGGAATATCCAGTTCAACGACCGATTTATTTTGTTAGTGAAGTCTTGACCCTATTCAAGCAACGATATCCACATTGGCAGAAACTGGTCTTTGGGGTCTTTATGGCAAGCCGAAAGTTAAAACATTACTTCCACGAGCATCTGATCACTATGGTTTGTTTAGCACTCCTTGGCGATATCATACAAAATCATGAGTCCACTAGGCGAATTACCAAGTGGGAAATCGAGCTCGTCCCACATCAGGTGAAGTACACGCCCCAAATGGCCAAATAATCCCAAGCGCTGGTGGATTTCATCAATGACTGGACAGAGCTACGGGTTCCAGAATAGAGGCCAGATAAGACATATTGGACCTTGCACTTTGATGGGTCCATACAATTAGAAGGGTCCGAGGCTGGAGTCGTGCTAACTTCCCCATGAGGTGACAAGTTCTGCTATGTTTTACGGCCAATGTTTCCCTGTACTAACAATGCAGATGAGTATGAGGCCATGTTACACGGGCTAAGGATGGACAAGGAAATGAATCTCAACCGGGTCACGTGCTTGGGCGACTCAGATTTAGTGGCACAACAAGTCTCAGGTACCTGGGATTCTAAAGATCCTTTGATGGCGGCCTATCACCGAGGGATTACTGAGGTAGCGGGTTACTTTCATGGCTATCAAGTCGATCACATAGATCGTCGGCTCAATGAGGCGGCAGATGCGTTATCACGACTTGGTTCTTAGCGGAAGCCGGTCCCTCCCAATGTCTTTTTTGATGTTCTTCACAACCCCTCGGCGAAATTACCATCTGAAGAAGATATAGCTATTCCAGACCCAGAATCACAGCTAGTGGCGGCTCTTCGAGCTACCCTAGATTGGACAATGTTATATTTAGCGTATCTCACTCGAGGAGAACTCTCGGATGAGGAAGTTGAAGCTTGCCAAATAGTTCTTCGATCCAAGTCAATGACCATTATCAAGGGTGAGTTACATCGGTGGAGTATCACTGGCGTTTTTCAACATTGTGTATCTCCCGAGGAAGGACAAGAAATTCTCAATGAAATCCACGCCGGCAACTGTGGGCATCACGCCAGCTCAAGATCTTTGGTGGCAAAGGATTTTCTTCATGGTTTATATTGGCTACGGCTCATGCTGATGAGAAGACCTCGTACGCAAGTGAGATTGGTGTCAAAAGTTTGCTCGACGGGCCCATGTGTCGCTCAGGAATTGCGCATGATTCCAATCACCTGGCTGTTTGCAGCCTGGGGGCTTGATAAGGTTGCCCATTCAAAATTTCTTCGGATAAAAGACCCACTTGGTCGTGGCGGTTGATAAATTCACCAAGTGGGTTGAGGCGGAACCTGTCAGCAACTGTGATGCGGAAACAATGGTAAAATTCTTGAAGAAGTTAATCTACCATTTTGGTTATCCTCATAGCATTATCACGGACAATGGTACCAACCTATCCAAAGGATTGATGGAACAATTTTGTCAGAAAGAGCACATCCAGCTTGACTTAGCAGTGGTAGCGCATCCACAATCCAACGGGCAGGCTGAAAGAGCGAATCGTGAGATTTTGAGAGGGATCAAACCTCGGCTCATGGTCCCATTACAGCGTACCCCGGATTGTTGGGTCGAGGAACTACCTTCAGTACTTTGGAGTATCAATACTACTCCAAACAGGTCCACAGGATACACGCCTTTCTTTTTGGTCTATGGTGCTGAGGTGGTACTACCAAGTGATATTCGTCACGGCTCTCCTAGAGTCGCCGCTTATGTTGAGGACGACAATGAACAGGCGCAACAAGATTCTTTGGATGCTTTGGAGGAAGAGCGAGACTTAGCAACAACCAGATCAGCCATATACCAACAATACCTACGTCGCTATCATAGTCGTATAATTAAAAGTCACACCTTCCAAGAGGGGATGCATAAGCTTTCGCCGCCCTAGGAAGGCCCATTTATCATGAGCGAAAATCTCAACAGTGGTTCATATTACCTGACTGATCTGCGACTCGGTAAGAACACCCCTGAAGCAGAGACAACCCGGCCCTAGAGCATTGCTCACCTGTGGCCTTATAATACTTCTATAGTTTCAAACATAATAAAGCCGGCATCCTCAAACTTCGGGGCGTCTGTCATTTTCAGCCTACGAATTGAGCATGAGTCTTTATTATTTCAAAACATGTTATTTGGGGCTACTGGTCCAAACAAATCATCGTGACCAATGGAATCAAGCCGACTTATCTGAACTTCAAATTGTTTGACAATAATAGCATTGTCTTCTGCAATCCTGCGTTGGGCTTTTCTATTGATCACACATCACTTGGGGGATTCCAACTCATCAATTTTAGCTTTCTCACCCTCTTGATCCGAGAAAGGTGCCACAAAATGGTTATACCTTCGTGTATGTTTGGTGCGACTCCGATCAGGTGACTTTGTGTACTATTGACTATTCAATCCATTGTGGATACTGAATCGGCAAGGTTAAAACATTGGTTTGTCACGTGAGATGCGGCATACTGAAGCTAGGATAAACCATGGGTTATCATGCCCACTTCATTGAAGCAAGACTTGAGCCTCGAAATTCGATCTCTTTTTACTGTGTCTCACTGAGCCGGATTATTATTGCTTTATATCATCATGACTTGATCGTTTCAGGTACAAACGCTATTTTTCTGGCTCATAAAGATTTCCCTGGTTATAAAGTCATAATAATGTCATGAACAGTTCAAAATTTTATGGCTCAACGGACAAAAAATATGAATTCTAGGGCCAAGTTACAATAACTCGACTCCTATTGATTCAAGCAGCCAGATTTGGAGCACTGATCAGTCAAGACGGAACATATTAAAAGACCAAAGACCTATCTGGTTTATATACATAAGAATTAAAGGCAAGTTAGTAGAGATTTGGCCATATTTAGGCCCCTTGCCATCATGATGAAAACCAAGAGTTTTTACAAACATGCCAAAGGCACGGCATAGGCGATACAACTATTGGTTCAGGAAATATATTACAAGGCACTCCAGGCCCAAACAATAGAATCAAAGTTTTTCTCGTAACCCAGCGTTAACATTTTCCGGGTTAAGCTTTGTTTTGATCTTGAGCCTGAGATGCCTCCGGCTGGTCCTCTGTTTGAGCCATTGTCGCAAAAAAGAAAATGAATGATTGCTTTTTATGCCTTCAAAAATATTGAACATCCAGTATATATGCAAGTAGCCGCCTTCTTCATCATCTAAATTCCTTATTTTTTAAATATATAATTGCGTATTTGATTTAGGTATACATTATCTAGATAGATAACTTGGATCCCTCTAGAAGTGCCAACTAGAAAATAAAACTGGCATTATGAGAGAAAAAGTGTACTTATTCTTTCTAACTATAAAAATATGACTAACTAAGGAGGATTCCTTCGAATATTCCAATTATTTTGATGGTGCTTTTTTAAATTAATCTAACAGTCCCAGCACCAATCACTCACTGTGGATCGGTCAGTTCCTAGCTTGAGGGTTATTGGATCTGTTTTTGGCCTTGTGATACCATGCCTCTATAGGTGCCCAAATATGACATTCTTCGCTGTCATAAAGAGGTTACCCACTAGATTTAGTGGAAGACAATGAGCAAGTGTCACCCCCAACTGAATTAATTCCCTTGTCATTACATGAATTTGCAACCAGAAGACATGCCACACGTGTTAGCATGCATGATAAAATAAAATTTTATATAATTCTTTCTTTTAAGAGTTAATTCTTGTCTTGTAGTTCCTCTAGTTGTTGAGTTGTTTGTGTGTGATAAATCAGTCCATCTCTTTTTATATGTGAAATACTTTATATTAGTAATAATACTGAAAAAATGCATATTTTCTAGTGGTAAGTATACTAAGAAACTGCATTCATGTATCCAATGAAAATATCGGGCTACGTATAACAATGGAACTATTGGCACCCTCGGTTGCGAGGTCATAAGCAATTTCCATCCAACGAATGTATACCTTAGTTCTCAAGTGAGTGGAATTTACTATATACTGCAAGCCCTTGCTCTTCGAGGCCCAATAAAATGTGTCCACAACAGTTAACGATACCAATATCAGGTAACCACAAATGCACGTTCTACACAGTAGCTTTTCACCATATGGTGTTCTAAATTTTAGTTTTAAGTTTCTATATATATGCACAAACATTTTTAATGATTCATAATATGCCAGTTAGCCCATGAAGATACACGGGCTGGTAATTTGTGCCATTCTAAGACTGGATGGTACTATAGTACCCGTAAAGGATGTAGTGAACTATGCGGATATTTTAGGCTAGTGTGATTACTACATCATACAATTATATGTTGATGGGAATAAACATGCCACGAGAGATTTCGGTATAGATAATACAATATTTAACACATGCCTTTTGCACATTTAATTTCAAGTAAATAAAATATGATACACAGTTGTAGGTTCAACTAAAATTGCAAATCTCCTGAACAATGAGAGTATGAAGCCCTTAATTATAGTATGGTAGTACATATTTGTCCCAGGCACATATGAACATTGAAATAAACAGAAATCTAGTTGTCACAAAGATGGATACAAAGGCCGCACAATGGATAGATTTCTCAAAGAACCAACCATTTAGCATGCTTGCTCAGGTAAACTACATGTAAAAGATGATTTAACTGGACATATATTCTATCACGGATCTGATGTCATTAGCGATATTCTTGGCTTCTGCTGCAATACCAGCTAATCCTCTCCTCGCTAACCCAGCGCAGTAAAGCCCATTTTCACCTTTCCAATGATTCGGATATTTTTGAATGGGCAGTCCATTGCCATTTAACATGCTCTCACCATGCTGGGTTCAGAAAAATGTAGAGCTTGTAAGCAAATTTAACAACGGTTACACCAGAAAACGAGCACATTCATGCTCAAACATCAACAATATTACCTTAAGCCATTTATTTGCCGTGCTTTTGTATCCAGTTGCAAACACAATCGCGTCAAATGATATTTTTTTACTGCATTGAAATTCAACTATGTTGCCCCTAATGTCACTGATGCCCCCTTGAACCTATAGGAGATAAAGAAATATATTTATAACTTGGCATATCATATCAACACATGTTATAAAGTTATGTCATCGCAAGGATATACTTACTTTGATGATGCCTTTTTTGATTAATCCAAGAGTCCCAACATCAATCACTGCGGACCGACCGGTTTCTGACTTGAGGGTCATTGGACCCATTTTTGGCCTTGTGATGCCATGTCGCGATATGTCTCCAAATATTAAATTCGCCAACATCACAAGGAGGTTATCCACTAGATTCAATGGAAGGTGATGAGCAAGTGTCATCCCCAACCGAATTAGTTCCTTTGTCATTATATGAATCTGCAACAACAAAACATGTCACGCCTCTTTTGAAGTATGTAAAATTAAATTTTCTAGAATATCTTCATTCAGCAATCTTTTTTTGTCTTGTAGTTCCTCTAGCTGTGTAGTTGCCTATGCGTGATGTAAACAGTCCTTCTCTTTTATATGTGAAGTACTTTCTACTAGCAATAACATTGGAACTGCATCTCTTCTAGTAGTAACTATACTAAGAATTTGTGTTCATGTACCCTATGATAATATATAGTGCATGTACATACCGGGCTTCGTATAACAATCGATGTATTGGCACCATGGGTCGCAAGGTCATAAGCAATTTCCATCCCGGAGTTGCCAGATCCAACGACCAATACGTTTTTGCCAGAGTAGCTCTTGCCAGACTTGTAGCTTGAGGAGTGGATGACATCACCTGGAAAGTTTTCCAGTCCAGGGAACATTGGAATATTTTGTGCACTATTCTCACCACTTGCCACAACAAGAAACTTTGCGGTGAACTTGATTGTGGTGCACTTTGACATGTCATTTGCCATAATGGACCAACATTTTTCATCATTGTCATATGTGGATGACTCCACGGTAGTGAGATACTTTGGTTGAATATTGAAACGCTCAACATAGTCATCCAAGTACTTCACAAACAAGGTTTTCGGTATGTATGTTGGTGCATCTACAGGGTATGACATGTGTGGCAACTCACAGAACTCCTTTGCGAGATGCAGCTTGAGGCGATCATATGCGCGGTTGCGCCAAAGTGACGCGCTACAACTCTCACGCTCGATGATGGCATAAGGAATCGAGAATTGGCTAAGGCATGCTGCCGTTGCGAGGCCTGCTGGCCCAGCACCAACAATAAACACTGTAACACTCTCCATTTCAAAGAGAAGAATTGACAAAGTTGTGGGATAAGTCCGGTGGTAGGCTACAGTGTTTGTGTGTTTGCTCGATGAACTTTGGATGACATGCTCACATATGGGGGCATATATATGCTGGTATCTTTCATGGAGTAATCTGTTTTTGGATTGAGGTATGAAAAAGGTAAATATTTCTTGCGGCCTTATCCTGGTGTTTACGAGTATTTCCATCTAAAAATGGAATCGTTGTTGGTATGAAAGCGTGTACTGAAACAAAATTGGCAGGAAACTCACTCTTGATCGATTGTTATGGAAACTTATCAACCAGCTCTGGATATGTCTAGATTAAAGATTCTTCGTGTTTCTTTCCTTTTGCATCGTCGTCGATGTAAATTACCGGTCTAATATTTAAGTGTTTCTTCCTTTTTCTACACGATATGATAAAGATAAGTCTGATTTCTTAACAAACATTTATAGACAGAGTCGTACATTCAAGTATTTCATTTTCCCAAGTCAACATAATGCGGATGACGAAGGGAAACAATCATCTCAAAAGGATTTGGCACCAACATGTTAACCGGTAGTTTTGCGGAGACCATTGCCACGATATCTTTGGTGTCAACAGAAGAGCTGTCCGATGTTGTGAACAAACAAAATGTGACACTTTAGTTCAAATATTTGAAACCAGTTTTTTTTTGTAATTTCATTTCTATACAGAACACTCAGTTAATGTGAGGTCATATTTCAATTTTGATATATGTATATTGTCTTACGCTTGAACATCAAATTGAGCGCACATTGAATTTTAACTCTACACACCAAAGTGTGAATATTCATAAACCCCTAAGTATTTTGTAAAAATAATACTGAGCCAATTTACTGAAAATCCAAATTGCCAATCATGTCTTGATACAGTTTTGCAAACTTGTCTGGTTCCAAACTGACTGACACGGGCCAATCTCAATTGTACGTGACTTCCATATAAAACTGAAATGGAAAAGTGGAGCACGTACAGTTCATCTGATTTTGGTTTGCGTAACAGAATAATCCACTACCTTCTGTGACTTACATTTAGCATGGCGCAAACTGCAGACTAAACCTATACAATATATGATTACGCTCGATTTATGACCGTCGAGTCCAAATGATTTCAACATCTACCAGACTACCACGCTGCCTCCTGCAGACGGATCTTGTAAAGACTTGTCTGGTGTCTAGGTAGATTCAGGCCTTCCTCACATGAAGGAGCATGTGGGACGGACAAGTTGCTTCTTCTCTTCTCTCCAGATGGTCACTTCCCTTGGATCATCTTTGCCGGCGGAGGAACTCCCGCATTTCTTGGTGGAACTCCCCGCTCACTATCAATCGCATCTTCTTCGCGTCCTCCCACAGCAAGTACCCGTTATCCCTCGCGTGGTCACAGCATTGTTCAAACATGTCCTGTGCAAGTAAGCGGCGCCCAGATGTAAGTATAGCGTTAATCAGACTACCAGAGTACAGGTTTTCAAATGTGTTCAAGCACCGTCCATCTGCAAGGAGCTTGCAGGGTTTGGTGGGTGAGGAGTTTACCTTGCTCGGAAAATCTTCGTATACGTGTGACAGGATCATCTCGACCCTGTTACGGTCATTCTCCCACAGCCTAATCTGCATCAGAGAATTGGCAGTCTTCAGTTTTATATCCGTTGAACAGATGATGATGTCTGGTATATGAGGGATGGGTTGCTGTGCTTACCTGATCTGTAACATTCTCTGGGACTATCGGTATTTTGTCGATGACACGAGGGTGGGCATTTTGTTGAAGGAATGAAACTATCTGACAAACAAAAAGAAAAAAAGTGTAACTGCATGTATCTATGTAACAATGAATCATGTAGAAATGTGTGATCAAGATGATTACCTGTTCAGCAGTGATCCCGTTATCAAATGCACCATAAAGACTTTCTTTTGTAATAGCTCCCACAATAAGGTTTGGTAGTTGATACTCTACCCTGCAAGGCCATATTTGTGAAGGCATTTAACAAAGATTGAAACTGAGAACACGAGGGGTATCAAGGACTCACAAAATACAGCTACCAGTATGCAACTGCCAACAATCTTTTCGATTGTGGAGGGTTAAACAATAACTAGATTTACAAGCAGAGTCAGGTTCAAAAAATTTGAAGGGCTTTGCATCTTGGACGCCTATAGATATTTAGGTTAATAAGCTAATAGGCAATCCATTGTTGCTGCATTTTGCATTCCTAGATTTAGTACTTGACTCTGGTAGGAAAGTTGGCATTGCTTAGCTTACTGAAGGCATCTCGCAAAGAAGATCAACAGCCCTAGTTGCTGCTTAGAACAAAAACGGACCAATGCTGTCAGGATCATCCAAATAACTGAACTAGCGTAGTAAAATGCCACTCGACACAGTCCTGCCAGATTTAGTAAAACAATCTGGAAGCAGTATAAATCCCCTAAAGGGCGCCCGCACACACACAGAAAGAATGTTACGCTTCTGCATACCAAGCACTTAACGTATTGATTACCAAGAGCAACTTGGAACATGCTGGAGCTACGAAGTAGTAGCCAAACTGTAAAAATGGCAGAGATGAGCTAGGTTATGTCACTCATCTGACAGCTGATGTACCTTGAAAAAAGACGTAGAATTTCACAGTGCAACTTGGAAGCAGAGTACGCATACAACCTAAAGTTTGTCTCCACAACCACAATACCCTGCCACAACAATATCACACAGTATCAACTTGTAGGTGGAAAATAGTTCATCTTCATCGAGTGTCGCTTAGGTGACAAGTGGGTGGAACTTATGAAGAAGATCTGGAGAGCATAAAACTGCAATAGCAAAGGAAATGGGATGTTCTGAAACCTCTTTGCTGGCAGCTGAATCTGACAAGCTCGACGAGAGATTTGTAGCCAATTTTGTAGGTATGAACCAGCTATCTTTACGGCCCTGTTATTCATTAACTCCTAAAATCATATTTATCAAGCTGAATGGTAAAAAAAATCTAAAGTTTTACCTGCTGCAGTTTGACTAACCCGAGTTCCATCAGATCCATAACTGCAATTCTTTGGACTTCTGTCAGAGTACTCAGGCTGTAGGCCTGAAGCATGAACAGAGAGATAGGAAAACTTGTGGTCAATTTGTAAGTTGTAACTAACATGCCAAGCAGCAGAGTCTGAACAAAAAGATGTGCAGAATCAATTTAATACGATAAATGTAGTCCTGCAGCCCTTTAACTTCTTTCAAACACTGGAATTAAATATTTTCTTAGACAATATAATCTGGCGAAAAAAGGTTGATGCCCCTCAGCCCCTGCCTACTAGATAGAACAGAACAAATACAACAATATACTTTAGTATCTTTGAGATGCTCTAATTCATACATCGCATTGCTGCTACAATTGATCTCTCTTCAACAAACCCCAAATCAATAATATTTATGTCTGTACACCTCTTGCTCATATTAATATTCCCTACTATTATTGAAAGAAAACTGTGCCGTCAGAAATAGGACTTTAATGATCATTCAGACAAAGGTTGCGTAACTTGTCACTTATGAATGGTTCTTAACATAATCTTGTAAGAAAGAATGTTTTACTTACCGCTCCTTGTGTATGAAAACTAAGCTCCAAGAGAAATGATATCAAGTCTGTGGGGTCCACCCCACGTTCCTATTCAATAAAATAATATGAGTCAGCACAGAAAAATACTCATGTCAAATCAAAAGGCATAAAACATAAAATGGCACCAATACCTCTGCGGACGAAATGTATTCTCTCATTATATACCAAAGTTGTGCATTTGTCTCCATCAGCTAGACAAATCGAAAAGAGTGAGAACTGAAGACGGAAATATGTCAGATAATTTGTTCAACAGAGCTAAGCACAGACCAGAAACTGGAAGCCATTCTCACTTAACTTTGCAGCTTCACCATCCCTGTGTAATGTATTGTATTATGAACTCATGATATCAAATTCATTATAAATTTGGATATCCAGCCAGTTGAAAAGGAAGACAGAGAAAAAACAGGGCTATGGGCTTTAGAAATCCCACATCCATATGATTTAAAAAAATATACAAATTCGAATATATCGAGCCAGTCAACTGAATGAATTGTTAGGATCGCTAGTTAATCCCATTTTGCAACCAGGAAACATGGACACAATCAAAGTAAAAAAAAAACAGCAATTTGCTGTCAGCTCACGAATTCTAAATTTACTAGTCTAACTTTTGTTAGATATTACTATGTCCATACCGACACAGCGACGCTGCATATTATACCTAATGTACTAGCAAGAGAAAGAGCTAACTTTGCATGCCATGTCATTGAAATGAAATTTGACTGTCATTACTCACTAGTTAATATGCAACTGATTGTCAAACAAGGGGGCAATTAGATTGAACCTTGAACTCAGAAGACCTCGCTGGAATGTCTTCATCATAGATGAGCTGAAAGTGGTCCCTTTCTCAACTTGAGACGAGTTGATTAATTGCAGCAAGAAGCACTGTTTTACCATAAAACGGAACAAGCATTACTAGTTGAAGTGAACACATGTATTCTACCAAATGCAAACAGTATGGCCCGATGAGCAAACAAAGAAAAGGTCAATGATATAAAATAAAACATGCATGAAAAAAAATAGAGTATAAGTTTTCTCATCCTAACCTCCCATTGCTCAAGAGCATAATTTTCTAATTCCACCAGTGTAGGCAATCTGGCAGTGACGCTGAATGGTAGTGGTTCCCTTGGCAAACACCCGCTGCAGCAAAAAGAAATGGAATTTGACCAACCAGTTTGTACCTTTTAAGCCCAATAGATGGAACTTGCGAAACAAAAGCCAAAGCAGTAAAACCTGAAGCACCATCCTGGTGATTTCTAACATCGTAAAAAATGATTCCATATTTGAATAAAAACATGTCAAAACCATCATAACAGTGAAACAATAAGCAATTGGCTTCAAACAGAAGACTGAAATATCCATGTTTTGTTCAACAAAATAGTTCAGGAGAACTTACCCACTAACCAAATATTTCTGCATGTTAGCCTGGAATTTATTATTCATCTTGTAGCTCACCTCCTTCCTTCTGTATGCGCATCAAAACAAAGTAAGCTAGAAAAATTGCATAATTCGTTTGTAGACTACACAATATACACACAGTAGATGAGCAGGTGCATTAGAAATTGCACAGTCTAACTTGCATCATGCAAGTAATGCAAAACCTAATAATCTAAAGAATTCCTATTAGTATACTTATACAATATGGACATTAAAATAACGGAGCCAGACGCTGTTCGCCTACTCTAATTAGAATTTTGTTTTAGCTTATATTTCAGCAAACTGGCATCCACCATAAGATCAAATGGCGCATGTGTGCTTAAGATATACTCCCTCCGTCCCAAAATAAGTGTCTCAACTTTGTACTAGCTGTAGTACAAAATTACACTAAGCTTGAGACACTTATTTTGGGACGGAGGGAGTAATACATACCATTGTCTCGGCAGCCCTAACTCACTATGGCAAACAAAAATCACCATTTTGGCTTCTAAATTCCAATTATTTGGTTCTTTGCTAGTTGATCAGATCCAGGAAGGTTAAAAGGTTTTCTAAAAACAATCAACCATACATACCAAGCACCAGATGGAGGTGGACGAGGTCTTACCTATCACGTACTTCCACAAAGACCCTGAGTTGGAGCAGCCTATCGATGGCAACCTTGTGCTTGGAGGCATACTCATCCAGCACCCACTCCTGCATAGCCGCAGCAGGCATTGGTGCCGACACGTACAGCATCTGAATTACGTACTTCTTTGCCAGCGGTGGGAATGACCTGCAGAAGTGAATGTGTGAAAAATCACAATGACAGCAAGAATACCTCGCCAAAATGTGTTGCGTAACTGGCCGGTTGGAGACCTGAGTACAGCCTCACAGATGAAGGCGGAATCGTAGAGCATGTCAAGTTTGGCGGCAGGCAGTGCGGCCACCATGTCCATGAAGTTCCGCGCGACCACCATTACCTGAGGCATCTTTACAGCGCCTACAGAGAGGAGGCGAGGTGGGTAAAAAAAAATAACTAGGTTATTTCGCACCCTAATTAAGCAATAATGATGAAAGCGTTCAGCAGATATCATAACATTGATGTTCTCATACTGGAAATTTCGACAAAACTGTGTAAAATGTCAGCCAATGCCTAACTTGACAGCAGTTTCATTCAGCAGTAGGATTGGTTACTACGTACTAACTACGCCTAACTTGCATAAAAAATCCAGCAGTCATATATCCAACAATAAGCCATCACAGTTGCAGCTGCTGGCCACAACCAGCATTGCCGACGACCAGAGAGGCATCGGGCTGTTAACACATGCAACAGACACGCAACATAGACCATACCGACGCCATAACAGCAACAAACTGAATGTGTGGCTGCTGATGGCTACACGCAAAGAGAGATTCCGGTGCATATTGCAAGCAAGCATGCATCGACTCAAACCATCAACAGGCTATGCAAATGGCGGAGGGGAAAGAAGGCGAGTCTCGCGCGGGGCCGTCGCTCCAAATTGTTCATCAGCGAGGAATCGACTAGCGATGCTTGTCGGGGCATCAAACCTGCGCCTGGACGCTCCCACCGAGAGATAGGAAGAGCTCCGCAGCCGCCGATGCCCTAGGTCGAGGTCGCCCGCGGCGGCGGGCAAACCAGATGGGGGAACGCCTGCGACCGGGTGGGGAGGGGAAGAGAAGGGGGGGGGGGGCAGATGGCGGAGGGGCGCAGCGGTGGCGAAGAACACGACGTAGAGGCGGCGACGGCGAGCGCCTCGCCGCGAGCAGGCGGCGGCGGCGGCAGCAACGTGGAAGCGGGCAGGGTTCGATCCCTGGGTAGTGTCGTCTGTGTATTTCATGGGCCGGGCCCGTCCCCTCTTCTGGCCAAGCGAGCTCCTCATTCATGGGCCGGGCCCGTCCCCTCTTCTGGCCGAGCTAGCTCCTCATTCATGGGCCGGGCCCGTCCCCTCTTCTGGCCGAGCGAGCTCCTCATTCATGGGCCGGGCCCGTCCCCTCTCCTAGTCCATGACTGTAGAAACTATTCGTGGAACTAAAAATGTTTTATGAATTTCAAAGAAGTTTCACGATTCTTTTTTGTTTATTTTTGAAAATGCTCATGGACTTGAAGAATGTATTTTTTTAAGGTGAGGACTTGAAGGATGTTAGTGCAACTAAAAAATATATCATAAATTTAATTTTTAAAGCATATAATTGATTAACGTTATTAAAAAAGCACCACGTATTTAAAACAAGTTCAACTTGTATCTGAAAGTAGTCATCGGGTATCTAAAAATATCCTTTCTGCATTTGAAAATTCTTCAAAGTTACTTACAAAAAAATGTTTTATTGCTTCTTTAATAAATGTTTATAAAAAAATTATAAACATTTACAAAAATGATCAACTTGTATTTTAAAAAAAAATCACGTATTTAAAAATGATCAACTTGTTTTTTAAAACTATTCACTGCGTTTTTTAAAATTTGTTGTGCATTTCAAAGAAGTTCACAGCTTACAGTTTATAACCAATTCTACACTAACCTAAATCTAGTTGCAGTTCGTCGAGAAGAAAATAGCAAGAAATCAATTTTGGCAGCAATAAATTTATCTAGTGTTTGAATCATCTCTTTCAAACATGGATGTGGTGTAGTTTGCAAAACATCCTAGCATTTCCCAACTATGCGCCTTTTCGCAATAGTTTGACCTAATAAGGAGATATGAAAAGAGTGGAATGAAACAACTTGTACTCCTTCCGTTCTTAAATATAAGTCATTTTAGAGGTTTCACTAAGAGACTACATACGGATGTATATATACATACTTTAGAATATATATTCACTTATTTTATTTCGTATGTAGTCTCGTAATGAAATTTTTAAAAAGATTTATATTCAGAAACGGAGAGGGTATTTAGCATGTGAATAGATATGTGCGTGTACACGGAGTAAGGTTGCCCACCGTACTTCCGCACAAAGCGGATGACCCACGCACAAAGTATGGATTCAGACATCCCCACCTATTGTGACCTTCCATCGATTTTCATCATTGAGGAATCAAAGCGGTTCAGGACCGGGACCGCACTTTTTTTCAGGGTTAAAAGGAGTTCTATTTCATAATTATAGAGTTACCACTAACGGACAAAAGATCCTCATTACACAATTGTTCTTGGTGCAACTACACAACCGTGGTACGACTCAATACGTCTATAATTTGCCAAACAATTAGCCACTATTTTGATGTCTACTATTTATGTGGAATAAACTCCCTGTCAACAATTGAAGCTTTGATCTTTGAACGAGCCAAGCCATTATCTGACAGGATAGTACATGGCATCCTTTGTGTTCCTGTCAAGGAAAAAAAGAAAAACTGGCTTCAAACCTGAAAAATACATGTAGATTGTGAATGGAAAAGAAAATATGTTTACTATGTTGAACAATTAATGGCGTCCTAAAAAGGTCGTGTTATCTTATCCGAAAGACAAAAAGACGGTATTCATGTGCGGTAAAAATCAAAGAGGCATGAGTATAATTTTTATTTTATTTTTTAGCCGTAGATTATTCCAGAGGTCAGGCACATGTGGCGCGCGTTTGACCGGCAAGGTAACACCCTTTATGTTCGGAAAATGCTTCTTAACAGATGTTTGATAGGAACAAATCTTCAGACTGATCAAGGAACGTAGATGCAGTTTTCATCTCATGGCTGAAATTGATTTCAAATCTGGTAGACGTGTTTCCATATATATATCTGCGTGACTTCCTTGCCATGTATTCACCCATAATCACTCCCGTAATAATCGCACCAGCCCCAAACACTCCCCACGCGTCCCTCGTCCCCGGCTCCATGGCTGCTCCAAAATCACCTCCATCCCGAAGCTCACATCCTGAATCCATTCGCCATGATTCAGCCATCCCCCCTTGGACCATAAGATTAACCGGGTCGGTGCACCATCCCATCCGGTGGCTATGCCCGTTCTACATGACACGCACAAAGGACGAGCTCACAACTTCCTTGCCCTCCCATGCATCTGTCGTACCTTCATGTCAAGCAGCCTCCGGTTCACGGTGGCCGACGGTCCTCCCGGAGTCACGATGCTGACAGCAACTCGGAGCGGTCGGACCACGTGCCCGCCTTCGTCGAGCTAGTGACCGAGGGCGCCGTGGCTTGGGCGCGCGTCGGGTTCGGGCTGGTCGACCAGACCAACCGGTGAGACGGTGCCGTTGTTCCGTGAGAAGGACCCGATCCTGTTCGACGCCAGCAGCGAGGACACGTGCACCTGGGGCACCGGCGAAGTCGCTAGGAGGAGCCACCTCCATGCTGGTTCGCGCTACGACCTCGGCGACCGCCTCAAGATCGAGTGCGCCATCGACGTTTGCGGCGACTTCCTCACCTTCGACGACCCGCCACCGACGCCGTCCTCCGGCCTGCCGCTCTTCCAGCAAGTCGGCTACGGCAAGGGGGAGCCGGACGTGAGCACCCAAGTCGAAGGAGGGACGATCGGCGCGCACTACTGCATCCTCGACGCTCGTTGTACATAGAAGCAAATTATGGCATCATAAGAAGCAAATACTATTTCCGTTGGAAGCATTGTTTCA
The DNA here is from genome assembly GCF_904849725.1 of Hordeum vulgare subsp. vulgare. NCBI lineage: Eukaryota > Viridiplantae > Streptophyta > Magnoliopsida > Poales > Poaceae > Hordeum > Hordeum vulgare. The sequence continues at coordinate 644,952,190 of NC_058519.1, read as the reverse complement.
TTGGATAAGAAATTTATGTTTTTCATGCTCCTTCCATTATATACTCTCATACTTCCTAGCAAAATTAAGCCGGACATGTTTTCCAAGCCATCTGCTAGTTGATGTGATTCTATACTACCATGCTACTTAATAATTTCTTCTAAAATGTCAGTTTTTTTGCTTTGACCATACATATGTTTTCCATATTGTTTCATCAAACATAGGTATGCGTCTATGCTACCAACCAAACATACATAATCTTGTTTATGTTTCAAGCCGATTGCTCGTAATTTGGTTGTTGTTTTGGTGAACTTATGTGTGCAAATTTCTGGTGTAGACGGTGACTTCTTGTTGTATTCTGAGTGGAGGCTATGCATTGGCGGTATGCATCAGTTGAAGCCCAGTTCACGAAGGCGTTTGCGAGACATCCTAGGAATCTACAGTAAGAGGGAGTGAAGGCAGCCAAAAAGAAGTTGGGCAAGATGTTGCTTGAACTCGATAAGGCGCACCCTAAATTGCATTTTCCATTACCTTGGAAACATATGTAATAATCAAATGAAAAAGTAGCATTTTATATTTAACCGAAACAAATATATGGGCTATTGGATTCCAGTAGACTTGAATAAATTTTTGCATCATTGTAAAAAATTTAGCTTGACACTAGATGCAATTTTTTGTTGGATAGAAACAAATATCATTTTGGGTGGAAGCAATTCTTTTATAAGACAGAAACACATTGGAAGCAAATACACTGGATGCATTTTTTTTGTTAGATAGTAGAAACAAATCACGTTTTGGGTGGAAGAAAATTTTGTATTTGACTGAAACACATTGGAAGCAAATATATTGGATGTAATTTTTGTTAGATAAAAACAAATCTTATTTTTGGTGGAAGCAAAAAAAATGTTCGGGCAGAAACATATTCGAATCAAATATTATTTTCAACATAAACTCAATGGTAATACTATGAAAGCATAGTTTATTTTCTAATGGGGAAGCAATGCGTGATGGAAGGACAATTTTATTTTTCAAAATATTGGTTGGAGGAAGCAAGTGAGATAATCGAGCAGTGCATGTGTTTAGCTGGAGCAGTTACTGCCAAGAAAATTTCATGCTGGCCTACTAAGGCCCTGTTTGAAACCATAATAGATTATGATAATCTGGATTATGAACATAGATTATATAATCTGGTTTATTAAAATAATCCAGGTGGGCATGTTTGGAGGTTAGATTATATAAACTGTAAACCAACTTTTAAATTGTACAATGACATGTTTGCCCTCTGTTTACAAGGAAAAGATAGGAAAATAGCTGTGGCACTGCGTAGTTCTCTTGAAGTTTACAAGGGTAACACGTCATTGTAATCCATAATCTCATTTTAGCTGGGGTAGAGCAGATTATGAGATTATAATAATCTGGTCATCTAGTTTATAAAATCTACAATATAAACTGTACTATTTGGAAATACAATAGATTATAAAAACCAGATTATATAATTTGGGTGGTTTCAAACAGGGCCTAATGAGCAAACCCAACAAATCTCGTGGGTTGCTGACCATTTGATCGGACGACTTACCTGTACCTGATCGGACGGCCTTCTACTAGTCTGATAGGTAGCAAACATCTGTAATATGATGCCTAGCGGTGTCCATTCCAGACGAAATGGTGGTCGAACCAATAGTATTTCGGATGGCTTCAGACACACGGATAAATGCGGAAATATTGGATAATACACGGCTTGAAACAAGACAAATAAATACAGGGATATTCCATCCACCCGACAATGGTGATGATCTTTGATTTCCGATATCTCAAAAAGCGACCACCTTAAATTTCAGCTATGGTCGAGGGATACAAAACATGACCTATGTCGGTTTAGTTTTTTGATCTAGATTTAAGACAACTGAGCAGTTAAAAAGTCGCATACACAATCCACAATTTTATACTGGTGCGGAAGAGGAGACACCTCCCCCTCACAGATAAAAAAATCTGACAGTGACAACAAAGGGACAATGAAGCCACACAAAAATGAATACGAATATTTACATGAATAAATACGAAAAAAAAATGACGAGTACAAGCAAACAACTTGAGATCTCTCCGGTCAACATTAAACCTCCTCATCAAAAGTAACTATCGGGCATGTGACTGTACATATATACGTATAAAGATACGTACAGGAAGGTGGCCCATCGTCTTGCCGTAGGGCATGATAACTATAAAGATACGTACAGGGGCCTGGTTTGGTTTGGACCTCCCTAGCGAGTTGAGTGTGACTTTCCATCCCTTTCGTTTAAGGAGTGAATCGGTGGTTCGGGTCTGGTCTGGTCCAGTGCACACCGCACAAACCAAAGGCACTCTAGTACATGCATTTGTCTCCTGTCTGCGTCAAGCCTTTGATCCTCATCATGCTGCCGGAGCAGAAAATAAACAATGAACAGCTCAAAAAAAAAACAGTAAAGTGACATAATAGAAGTTCATCGACAACGTAAGGGCATATATATACGATGGTTGATAAAATAGTTTTATCGCAAGTCTTATACGTATGTAATTTAGAGATGACAATAAATCATGTTTAAAACGGGTTATCTATTATCGTTATCATCAATAACTAGTTATTTCTGAAAACGTGATGGCATATATTATGTTAAGATATCATTTCTTAAATAAAAAATAGAAGACAAGTTTTTTTCTTATGTTTTATCTTTTATTTATGTAATCATTTACCCTACGTGACATCTTTAACACAACATTATTATACATGCCTTAAAAATGAATTAAAGAGTACTCCCTCCGTTCGAAAATACTTGTCCTAGAGATGAATGTATCTAGACTTATTTTAGTTATAGATACATCCATTATATCCATTTCTAGGACAAGTATTTCCGGACGGAGGGAGTATTACTGTAGTACAATATCCAACAATTAATAGCGTCCCAAAACAGGGAAATTCGAACCATTATCCAAAGCAAAACGTACCAAAAGGGGCGGCCAAATTAGAGTCCCGTGCTTGAAGTCAAACGGGGGGCACTGGATTATGTCAAAGGGGCAGGCACGTGTGGTGCGTGTTTCACCGGCCGGGTAACCGGTCAATGCACGGCGTGATGGGCATGCCAAAGCACTCTAGTACTACTGATTTTCTTCCATGGATATATACTAGAGACACTTCCAAGGTTGACCCTAAAATCAAACAACGTATCCCTACGTGGATAGTGATATGAAAGCTGGACATCCAACCGTATACAGGAAATGTCCGTTTCTATTAACTTAAAAGAACAATTATGATATGATTACTAGTACGTATTTTTTTATGGACGCAATCAAACACATTAACCATAGCTAGAATGGTGGTCAACCAGCTACGCCACAAGGCACATGCTGATTGGTCGCAGTGAGCAAGTGAAGTTTTTTATTTTTTAGAGTTATTTTTAAAAAGAAAGTGAGACTTTTTTTCTTTTCAAGAAAAGTTTTTAGATTTAATTTTTCTTTTTGAGATGGATGTGATGTTCACATGACATAAGATATTTTTAATTTTGAGTTGAAGGTATGATGGGTACAACTTCCTCTCAAGCAACCCGCATAGGAGGACCCCAACCACTGGTAACTGGGAATGTTCCAAACACAAGTGAACTAATCCTTCCCAGGAGGGTTCCAATCGGGCTAGAGTTGAAACACATAAGATCTCGAAGCCAAGTCATGGCTCTGGAACGTGGATAGCTAACTTCCACGCACCCCTGTCCATGGCTAAGTCTTTGTCGATATTCCAAACCTTCAGGTCTCTCTTAACGGACTTCTCCTATGTCAAGTTTGGTCTACCACGACCCCTCTTAACATTATCAACACACTTTATCCGTCCGCTATGCACCGACGCTTCCGGTGGCCTCCGTTGAATATGTCCAAACCATCTGAGACGATGCTGGACCAGCTTCTCTTCAATCGGTGCTACCCCAAGTCTCTCTCGTATATCTTCATTTCGTACCCGATCCTTCCTTGTGTGGCCACATATCCATCTCAACATGCGCATCTCTGCTACACCTAACTGTTGGATATGTCGTCTCTTGGTTGGCCAACACTCCGCGCCATACAACATCGCAGGTCGGATAGTTGTCCTATAAAACCTGCCTTTTAGCTTTTGTGGCACTTCTTGTCATAGAGTACGCCAGAAGCTTGGCGCCACTTCATCCACCCAACCTTGATTTGGTGCCCACGTCTTCATCGATATCGCCATCCTTCTGCAACATGGACCCCAAATATCGAAACGTGTCTCTCTCCAGTACCACCTGTCCACCAAGGCTAACCTCTCCATCCTCGTGCCTAGTAGCACTAAAACTGCACCTCATGTATTCAGTTTTAATTCTACTAAGCCTAAAACCTTTCGATTCTAGAGTCCGCCTTCATAACTCTAACTTTCTATTAACCCCCGTTCGGCTATCATCGACTAGCACCACATCATCCGCAAAGAGCATACACCATGGGATATCTCATTATATATCCCTTGTGACCTCATCCATCACCAAATCAAAAAGATAAGGGCTCAGAGCTGACCCTTGGTGTATAGAACACTCTATAAAATGAAGAAAAAAATTCATGCTCTATGGCACACATCGATAGTTTGGGAAAATATGGTGACGTGGACACAAGAAGAGTTATTTTTTTATCACACTCAGTAATTTTGCAAACTGAACTCTTACATGGCATCATTGTTAATGTGGACAGCGTGCATGTTATGGGAATTCCTAATAGTGGGGATTAACTTTTTAAGAATTTAAGATGCCTTGCTCTTTAAAATAAAAATAACATACTCTTTAAAATGAAAATGTCACAACTATAAAAAAGGATGCAATGTGCTTTGTTACAAAAATGGCATGCTCTTTAAAACAAAAAATGCCATCCTCTTAAAAATAAAAAAATGCAAATCTTTTTTTAAAAATGACATGTTATTTTATGATAGAAATGTCATGGTCTTTAAAATAAAAGTGGCATGCTCTTTAAAATAAAAAAGTCCATGATCTTACAAAACAAAAAATGCAACGCCCTTCAAAAATAGAATGACATGCTCTTTAAAAAAATACAACGCCATGCTCTTTGTAATAAAAATGTCGTCCTTCTAAAAAATTAGAATGCCATGCTGTATAATTAATATAAATGTCATGCTATTCATAATAAAAATGCCATGCCTTCAAAAAAAGTGTCATGCTTACACCAAAAAATGACATGCTCTCCATAACAATGCGATCTGCGGTGATTTTAGACGCACAAATAAATGCAAAGATACCAAGTACTTCCTCCGTCTCAAAATAAATGTCGTTGTTCTAGTACTAAATTTATACGAACTTAATACAAAAAATGTGACATTTATTTTGAGACAGAGGGAGTACTAGATACTTTTCAACACTCAAATAAATGTGGGGTTTTTCCACCACCCAACCATCAACTATGATGCTTTATTTAGATATCTCAGAAAATGGCCACCTTAAATTTCAACTATAGTCAATGAATACAAATGTGTTATAGATCGTCTTGATTTAGGAGGACTAAGTGATTGATAAGCCACAAACACAAATTACACATTTATACGAATGTGGAATAGGGGATTTCTTTTGGAAGGACATAAATTAGAGGTGACTCCAAAGTTATACAAACATAGCATGGGGATATACACGGATAAATATGAAGGTACCGAGCAAAAACAAACAAACAAACAAATGCTTCCATGTGCACTATCGACATCCACATCACAAGTAACCGCCGTTGTCCAAAATTTTCATATCACATTGAAAGTATGATTTGCACGGCAATGTACATTTGATCTTCACAACTACTAATACGAGTAGTGTCAATGAATTAATGCCACCCTTCAAAGGAAGTCGTGTCCCGTCTTCCACAAAAAATTATAGGCTGAAATTTAACGAGGCACTAGTAGTAGATTATTTCAGAGGGCAGGCACACGTCTGGTCTGCATTTCACTGGCAAGGTAAACGTAGTACCACATCATTTTAAAGATTTTATTTTGATTTCGATAAAGTACATCTAAATGTGTTTTAAATATTGCACATTTAAATTACATGTCCCTGATTTTACACAAAGATTCGTGCGGGTATTTCTTAATATTTTTTATGTGGGTTTTAGTCACTTAGATGTGCATGAATTAGAGGACATCTAGACATGCCCTTGAGACACCTATTTTATTTGTCTTGCTAATTAATATGCACACATTGTCAAATCATGTAGCATACAACAAGCATGTGAAAATAGGAGCGATATTTCTCCAATGAATAGTGATTTCTGTTTTAGAATACAATCGCACACTTATAATCACACTTCTAAGAATGCACACACACAAATTCTACTTCTATAAGTATCTTCAAGAGACTGAGCCAATAAATATTAAAAATAACAAAGTTAATATAGGAAGCCTCGTAGTCAAGGAAAGCACCGTCTTCCAATTAACATACGCATTAGAAAGCCTTGGTTGGTTGTACCACAAAAATCAAACAATAAGGTTGTCAAGTGTATATAATTATAAGAATCTGACGAGTGGTGTGCATTAATCAAGAGGACAGGGCGGTCAGAATCTCCACAACAGACTTAAAAGAGTGGATCTTTCGAATCATAAAACAGGTGATCACAGATGTATAGTACTCCCTCCGTTCCAAAATAAGTGTCTTGAGCTTAGTACAATTTTGTACTAGAGCTAGTATAAAGTTGAGACAGTTATTTTAGGACAGAGGAAGTACATGATTAAATGTAGAGATATCGAGTACACGCTTTCAACACATGAATACATGCAACAATTTTCCACCACACACCCATCGAACGATGATCTTTGATTTCAGATGTCACAAAAACTGACCGCTCCTAAATGTTAGCCATGGTCGGTGAATGTGATGGTGTTACACGTAAATCTTAAAGACAAGCATCCGAAATGCCCAGACGTAAATCTTAAAGACATGCATTCGAAATGCGCAGAGAGAAACCACAATCTCATACGCGCGTGGGGAGGGGAGGGGGTTGTTTTCTGTCGACGGACATAGACAAGAGGCGACCGCGAAGCCATGTACTGTATGTAAAAATAAATACGAGGTACTTCCTCCGTTCTTAAATATAAGACCTTTTAGAGAATTCACTATGGACTACATACGGAGCAAAATGAGTGAATCTATATTCTAAAATATGTCTATATACATCCATATGCAGTCCATAGTGAAATCTTTAAAATGTCTTATATTTAGGAACGGAAGGAGTATATGCGAGTAAATATGGATTTATCGTGTACAGACCAACCCCTCCACATCATTATTAATAATAACCTAGCCGCAAAAAATAAAAAGAGACAAAAACAAAAAAAGAGCAACCATCGCTGTCTGAAAATTTCCAAATCGCATATCCATTTCCCGTTTCCCGGCGAGTCGTCACGTCCAGTCCATGTCCATCCGCCTCCGCCGCTCAACCCCACCCCCCACCACCCCCACCCCACTCCCTCCCCTCCCCTCTCCCCGCTCCGGTCTTCACAAGTCTTTTCTTTCTCCTCACCCGCTTCCCCGAAACCCCACGCCACCGTCGTCCGTCAAACTCCACCTGCGGTCTCTCTCCCGCAGCCCCGCCCCGCCCCGCCCCGTTCCTCCCTGCGGTCTCCCACTGCTGCTCCCCCAGAGGCAGAAAAAGGCTCGAGCTTGGGGAGCGGCCTGCCGGGCGGAGAGCTGGTTGGCCGGCGGCGACGAGACGGAGGGCATGGCGGGGCGCGCGGCGGTGCGGAGCTGCGTGCAGACGGCGCTCAAGGCGGCCAACTCCGTCGTGGGGCTCGCCGGGATGGCCGTCATCCTCTACGCGCTCTGGGTGCTCCGCGCCTGGTCCCAGCAGGCCGCCGGCCACCTCCCCGCCCCCTGGTTCGTACCACCCCCTTCCTCCTCCTCCTCCCTCAACTCCACGGATCTCGCGTAGCGCCGCGACTCGCGTCGCAATCTCTGCTTTCGCCTAGTCGCTGCTTCCTGCTGGATGATTTGCTGCTTTATTCCCCCCATTTCCGCTGCCGCTCCCGATTCCTCCGACCGAATTCGCGGCGAAATCCGTCGCCCAGATACCCGCTGCACCTACCTCCGATCAAATCCCCGGTGAAATGCGCGCATCCTGCCAGCGCACTGTTTCATCGGATGTAGCAGCGACGGAGGATCAGGATCAGCTCCGTGCTGGAACGAACGAGATACTAGCAAAGCAAGAAGGATCGGGAAGTGGCGTAGGAACCGAACCATACCCAAACCCAAAAGCGTCCCCCTTTTCCCCCCGACTGCTGACGGGCGGGACACGCAGCAGCAGCAGCCACTATTCCACTGAATTTGTGTGCAGTGACGACGCACAGGAAACAAAAAAGCAACTAGATACAAGTGCCATTCGGTGGTTACGGTGGAATTGCGCTCTACAAATTTAGGTGGCGGCTGCGATGTGTCGTCATACGACTGCGATGCAACGGCCAACGGATGGCCCAAACGAAAAGGATGGATGTATGTATTTGTTTGCGCGGTGCGGTTGATTGGTGGGCTATGCTGGAGCACTCATGGGGGATAAAGAAACAACAGCGATTTGTGCTCAACAATCTCTTTCGCCAACTTAGACACGTCTGTAGTGACCGGCATCTTCCTCTCGTTTTGCTGTTAAGACGTCGACGCACCGAATGGCTTATTCTACATACCATGCTTTTTTTATGTTGGGCCTGATAAATTAGGAATCCATGCCGCCAGTATTCAAGGAATTTTCAGGTGCCTTGCTTGCGTATATGTAATGCTACTATACAAATACTATGAAAGGTCTGTTTTGATATAAAAGAATTTCACTTGTTGTGCAGGTTTATCTACACTCTTCTCAGCCTGGGGATCATCATGTGCTTGCTCACCTGCTCAGGTCACATCGCCGCTGAAACTGCCAACAGCCCCTGCCTGTCTTGTGTATCCTTGGAAGCGTCTGACATACGGAGTGCGTTAGCGTGTTTAACTAGCCTGACATGATAGCTGCTACCGGTTTATAAATCACGTGCCTCAATGCCTTTCACGTTGTCGCATAAAGACCAAAGCCTTTTCTTTTCTAGATATATCCATTTTAAATATAATTGGTGTTTAAAAAAAAAGAGAAAACTGATGCATCATGTTTGTAGCAGTTCAGTTTTGAAATGGAACCGTTGGCTCCTAATAATAGTTTGGTGAAACCTTAAGCCCCAGTTATGTTCTTGGGAGTGAGCTCTATGACCTTAGATGGATGTACAGTGGCTTGGTGATGTGGACTTTTTGCCTTAACCTGACATGTATGTAGCACATGATCTTTGTATTCTTGCTTGTCATACTGGAAGCTGCAATCGCCGCTGATGTATTTCTGAATAGCTACTGGGAGGAGGTAAAAAGCACTTCGGTTGCTAGTACATAACTAGTTATTTCTATTATATCTGCTATTTGATTTGTGATGGTTTGATAATTCCCAAACCTACAGGATTTCCCAGATGACCCATCTGGGAAGTTTGATGAATTCAAGCATTTCGTGAGATCAAATTTTGACGTATGTGAATGGGTAGCCCTCTCGGTGGTGGCTGCTCAGGTGAGCAATTCTCTGAAATTCAATTTTTTCACCTTTTGCTTCCTATGCTTGTAACTAAATAACTGTGTAGATGTACATCAGTAAATGAGTTGGAGGTCTTTCAAGGCCTGTTCGGAGGCCCTCCGGCTCCGCAACTCCACTCCCGGAGTTGGTAGATCAGCAGGTAAAAATCGTGGAGCAGGAAAAAGGGTGCTCTGCAGATCCTTAGATTTCAGGGAGCTGGAGGATCACCGAACAGCTCCTCAGTATGCTCGAATTAGACTGTCGGAGTATTACAATTTTGCTTCGGTGGAATTGGACGAGTAATTATCTGCTTTCAAGTACGGCGGCAAAATGTAGTGGAAATTAGCTGAAAGGAAATGCTGGTTGCTTTGCCAAATAACCAAAATCAGACTTGTAGATAGTATGATAATTTTACATGCACTTTCCACTTGAGCTGACTGCAACAATAATAGTATCATACTTCAGAGAAAATTATAATTGCAACTAACCAAGTAAGTAATACAACAATAATAATATGAACATTTTATTATTCGCAGGTGCTGTCAATCATTCTTGCAATGGTACTCAGGGCCCTTGGCCCCGACAGTGAAATCGAGTACGACAGTGACGATGATGCAGTGCCCGCAAGGCTGCCTCTCCTAAGGAGCCATGCCCAGAATAGTCCAAACTATGGCCAACCTAACTCACCTCGCAGGATTGATTCGTGGCATGTGCGGATCTTAGACAAGGTGAGATTATTTATCTATCAACAAGCATTTCTTCCCTCTTTACGTTGGTGCACTGCTGTCAATCTGTACACCGTCAGTGAAGCCTTGCGACTGTTTCCTTTTTTTCAGGCTAACCAACAATAAGATTCTTCTGACTTTACATGGTGAACCCTCTGCAAGGAGCACGGATGCGTTTCGCTGTCCTGGTCCCTGAGGGTTACTACGGGCGACCGGAGGATATGATGATACTTTTTCTCTGAAGTAGTAGTGAGGATCTGATACAACGACAGTGTGGTAGCGAATGGCTAGTTTTATTGCCTTTCGACATGCGCAAATATTTGAGTAGCATGTAACTAATCTTACAGCACTCTCCCCTGATGTATGGGAAGAATGTTGGAAAATCTATCAAAGGTAGATGATGGATCGAATGGAAGACAAGAAAAGGATATCTTGATTGTTTGGTACATTGCCGTGCATTCTCTGGTTCTGCGAGCTTGTTCAGAACGCGAGAATTTCTCCTGATCGCTGTCGTGATTCAAGTGTTTTTTGCAAGGTTATCCAGACAAGTTTATTTAGTACCTCACCAGTAATTCTGTAGGCATCCATGTTAGGCAATATTTTTAGTTGCATCACCAGCAAGACTAGAATAAGCTAAAATTTGACTGGCAGTAATCACACAGGAAAAAGAGAGCTGGAAAATAGTTATGGATTCAGTTGAAGTCTTGAAGATACCAACCATGTATGCATTAAAACGAATACATAAATAGCACATACATATACATATGCTGAACATTTGCACCCAAATTGCAAAATATATGTACAAGCATTGCATGCTGTAGAACACATTGGATTGACAGGATTTTCCTAAACTTTTACCATGCAAACTACACAAACATTTACAAAACCTGGGCACAAACTCTGCACTTTAGCCAGAGCCCACATAACTGTTCATGTGGATTTAATGGACTGGTAAGTAATTTGGAGCTTTGCTCATGTGTTCATGTGTTGAAGGTACAAGCTGATAGGTTTTTTCATGTGTTCATGTGTATTTAATGGACTGGTAAGTAGTTTGGAGCATTGCTTCTGCTAGAGTGGCTGACAAGGAGTTGTTCTAATATAATCAATCATTGTTAATCACTCACCACGGCAGAAGCTAAATTCCGCAGCTCAAATCCCAGCAAGGTGGTCAACTAGCCTTGTAAAATTTCTAATGTTCAATAACAGTAGGTGGCAAGGATGTAAGAATCAAGCATAAGAAAAGCAAGCAAATTGCAGGGGTTACTCCAATGGCTCAACTGTATACAGCTTTGGTAATGATACAACAGATGAGAATGAGATGCAACCTGGTATCTCAAATATTCCAACCCCATCTATGTGACATTTTTTATTGATTTGATACAACAACAATCATCCGACTGAAAAGCAGCTTATTGATGATACAGTGAGTGATCTGCTAGGCACAAAATAGGAAGAATGCCATGATCTCAATAGGTCAAGCAAAACCTAAAAATAGTGTACAACATCTCCACTGAAGCAGGAGGAGGACCGTCTTATCCTTGGTGAAGCTGAAGCCCTTGTCCACCAACCTCGACTTTGAAGCAGCGGAAACCATGCGATTCTAGCTCAGTGGTGACCTTCTCCAAAACTAACTTGGACAACACTGGAATTTATTATGTCAAGGAAGCATTGCTGCTAAGTAGGTAGATATAGACAAACAAATGGATTATAGATATCAGAATGTTTGTGAAACTCAAAAGAGTACCAAACATATAATAAGCATTCTAGATTAGATGAGCAGACAAGAATGACATGCATCTATTGTGAAACTCTTGGTCCGCATTCATCTAGCAGACCTATTCATTAAGTGGGTACAGTTGTACCACAGGGAAATTTAAGGATCTTTACAAGTACAAAACATCAGTAAACATTAAGCAATTTTCCAGTTCCTCCTTGCTACATTAATAAGTTTTGACTGAATTACTAAATAGGAATGCAGAGAATCTTCACATATAAAATGATAAGTGACAAGGATCTACTCCCTCCGTTCCTAAATATAAGTCTTTTAAGAGGTTTCATTAAAAGGACTACATACGGATGTATATAGACATACTTTAGAGTATAGATTTATTCATTTTGCTTCGTATGTAGCCCTCTAGCGAAATCTCTAAAAAGACTTATATTTAGGAACGGAGGGAGTAGCTTTTATTGGCAAATCATTTTAAATTAACATTCTTCACTAACAGTTAATGCCAAAGACTACATTGTGCACACTTTTTGATTTCTGGAACCTGCAGTTAAAATGGCATGTAGAAATCAACTGAAAGGAAATAATATGATGGGTTTATTGTATTTAAGCTATATAAGTTTAAGCTGCACGAGTAAAATATAAAAGGATACGAGTTGGTATCAACGTCAAAACACAGCCTCCACCACCAGCTCCGGTGAGCTTTGAGACCAAGTTATATTTCAATGTCGAGCGCAACACGGTTTCTATAGAAGAATGGCTGACTCCCATGCACTGGAGCAAACCTTGGTTCATCTCCATGAGTTCTGCTAGCTTTTCTTCCTTTGAGGTCATGGCTATCTCATCAGTAGCAGCTAGCTCGACAATGCTGGAAAGCTCTTCACTTATAGTGTCCACTGCATGGAAAACGGAAGCCATAGCATCGGGGTGCCTAGATGCTCTTTCAGACACACCAGCAACCAGAGCCTTGGTGTTCCTACCAACCCTTGTATCAGTAATGAGCATTTTGACTGGATTGCCAGATTTGAGGTTCGTCAATTCTCCCTTCTTGAATTTGATCATGCTTCCTAACAGTCACATAACAGATGTATTTAAAGCCAAATGGCATGTAAAGTTATAAGATATTACTATTTAAGTTAAAAATACAAAATGTTTGTAGTGACGGATGTTATTAGTATGAAATGACTCAATTCAAATTCTCTAGAATACATATTCAAGTTAAAAGTACATGATGAAATGCACTCCACTTGGCAATAACAGGCATTTACTGATTTGAACTCTTAACTCGAATACTCATATTTAAGTTGAAACTACAAGATGGAATGCACCCCGCTTAGCAATAACAGGCAGTTTTTCGATAAAAACGGCAGCAACATTGAGTAACAGGTTCATGAAACAACCCCATATACTGATCTCTCCATTACAGAAAAAATCTAAGTTGCACTGCATTTTGGCGCGAATATGAGTATTCAGTAACAATTATAACAACAGTAACGGCATTCCGGATCAGGATAATGAAACAGACACATATAACCTCAGTACCGATTTCTCCACTAGAGGAAAAAAATCTTAGTCGTAACGCATTTTGGCGCGAATCGAAAGATTCTAACAAATCAAGAGGAACAACATACCAAAAGTGCTGACAGCGTTGTCAATGCCAGAAGGCTTGCCATGAATAATCTTTTCCCCTTGGAACGCCCACGTGTTAACCAGCTCAAGATGATCCTTCCCCAACAACTGCCACTCTGTTCCGGCGACGGCACCCTCAGCACAAACCACGCCCGCCGCCATCAACAGCGCGCCTGACAAGGACACAGAGAATGCAGCCGATGAACCAAGCCCGGCGCCCATCGGCAGGCCCGAGCTCACCACGACCTTCCCAGGCCTACACCTACACAAGAAGTTGCATCAAATTTACTGTCAGGAAGGTTCAGCATTGCTACAAGATTTGATTGGGGGAAAAGAAAGCTGCCAACCGACCCCAGGATGGAGGTGTAGAGGTAAAGGAACGCGGAGAGGCCGGCGGAAAGCCAGATCTTGGCCTCGGGTATCTCGTGCAGCTCCACGAGCCTGGCAATGGCGGCCAGCTCCTCCGGGGAGCAGGGCCTCGGGGCCTGCAGCTCCGCCTTGCGGCAGGTTTCCCCCAGCGCCTCGAGGAGGCGCGAGCATGGCCAGGAGAAGGCGAGGCCCGAGTCCGTCAGATCAACCTCCACTTCGCCGGCGCCGTCCTCCCCTGCCAAAGACGAAGGAAACGGCGGAAGGTAAGAGCGTCAGTGAGGATCAGGGAGGAATCGGGGGTCGGATGGCGTTTGTGGGGAGGGCGGGGAGGAGACCTGGTAGGGGCAGGTGGAGGGAGGACTGCGTGTAGAGGTCGATGGCGGCGGCGACGGCGGCGGAGCCGTGGACGACGGCGTGCTCCCCGGCGAGGATGATCTTGCCGGGCGCTCGGGCGCGGATCTCCATCGATCCGAATCTTTCGGCCTGAGAGACTGCCTCTGATCCTCCCTCGCGCTACTGCTGCCGTGTGATTCGCTGGCGACGGTGGCGCATAGGAAGTATCGCCAGACGCGTTGGCGCTCCTCCTCTGCTTGCGGCAACGCTGGGCGGGAGTGGGCTGCGACAGCGGTGGCGCCGCGCCGGCGACGGCGAGCGAGTGGCTGCCGCCGATGGGGGGGAGAGGTCGGGTAGGGAGGTGGCGGCCGGACGCTGGTCTCTGCTTCCTTCTGCGCGATGGGACGCGGACGCATTCACTGGTTGCCGGCGGCTGCCTGAACGCAGCGACGGGGAACTCTGGACTGGCACTTTGGCAGCCCCCCCGGTCAAAATCTTCCTAAAAAATGTCAGAAATTTCCACGTTTGTTTGTCCAAAATTTATGGAAAAAACACCAACATTTATGATGCTGCCAAAATTAAATATCATTACATCAGTCATAAAAGCATATTTTTCACATTGATAAGATACTCTTATTTTTAAATTTAGAGATGACAAAAAAAGTTTACAATTCGTCATCTCTTAACCTTATCTTTTATAATTAGCTATTCCTAAAAACATGATGAGACATATTTCAAGTTCTCTTTCCTCCACCTCATCATTTATCCTATCTGGCTCTCCTAAGATAGCACCATTATACATGCCCTTATTTGTTTTGATATATTAACATAGTCGTTAACATTTCTATGAACTTGGTCAAACAACCATTAAAGAAATAACGCAACTTATATTTTAGAGCACGATAAGCATTTCGGTTTTCGACCAACCATGTTAAAAACCTGGAAGTCCGAATTAGGCTCGATGAGTAAGATGCCAAATACTTCTTCTCTATTTAAATAATTATAGTTGAAATGAACTAAGCTAGTTTTCTCCAACTATGATTATTTAGGTATAGAGTGAGTATTTGATTATGGTAAATGATTCTTTTTTATTATTATGGCTTCATGGTAGCATAATGATTCGGTCTTACATTCTCTTTTCTAATATTACTGTTATAATGAAGTTGGTATTTGTCCGTTCGCCTTCATCGTTTTTCTCTCATTCTTTTTTCACACGTCCTGCATTAACTCAATCAAATCAAATTAAAACCTTAACTAAATCGAAACTTACCTCCCATTCACATGCCCGTACCCTCACCCGTCCACACAACCCCCTATCCCGCCAGTGCGATGCCCCCCACCACACACACACATCACTCCTCCGTCCGTTGGGCATGTCTCACAATGGCAATCATCGAGGAGTACCAGATTATGTCTCCATGCCTCGTTCACCTATTCGTCGACAGGATTCCGTCAACCCAAGGCCATGCATGTGTACCCTTCTCCAATGGTCAGCATGCGTGAGCAAGGGGCAATGGTGCCCCTTGAGTAGGGCCGTCTACGAGTGCC
This sequence comes from Hordeum vulgare subsp. vulgare, assembly GCF_904849725.1. Lineage (NCBI taxonomy): Eukaryota > Viridiplantae > Streptophyta > Magnoliopsida > Poales > Poaceae > Hordeum > Hordeum vulgare. The sequence goes on along the minus strand of NC_058519.1, from coordinate 644,936,299 downwards.
AAGGTGACACCCCCTCCCCGTGTCTCTTTCCATTGAGGCTCCTTTGTTCATTAATGGTACGCACATTGAAGTGATGCCCCTCTCCTATGTGCATTAACCTGGGGTTCCTCTATCTCCTTTCCTTTGGCTAGCGACGGTGGTGATTGAAGGGCAAGCGTTGGCGGGGGGTGAATGGTGATGGATCCCCTCTCTCCCAAGTCCCCATCATGTTTTCCTTCTTGCTTTCATTCCTCCCGTTGTAGACTGGCGACCATCACTCCATGATTTTCTCTCTCATCCATCCTCGATTTGCATGCTGCTTTCGTGATGGACGACATGGAAATCCCACTGAGTATTCCACTTCCCTGGAGTCTCTTCCTTGTGGCAAGGTGCAAATTAATTTGTTGATGACCATATTTATTAAATGTATTTGATTGAATCCTCATTGATTACAATATGATATTACAATGCATTTTAGCCCAGACAATGATTTTGCATCACCTACTGTATGTCATTGTTGCTCAGCGCATACGCCCCTCTTACTCTGAGTAAACCTGAAGCAACTTATCTGAACTCTAAACCTTGAAATGTCATATTACTCACGTGAGAATCTCAGATCACTATTCCGACATGTCGGTATTATGTCCTTATTATAAGTAAAAATGATATGCTTTGATATATATTGCCAATGAATGCTATGGTGTGTTACTAAGTTCCAACTAAAAAAGTCAAGTTTGCCTTTTTGACACGGGTAAGAATGAGTAAGTGCAAAAGAGTAATTATTGAAGCAACTTTGGATTTTATGTGGATTCCTAGTACAACAGTTAGCTATGAGTAATGTGCAAGATTAAATGCAGTGATGCAGAAAATAGCCACTAGAATAAGGTGGGTGTAGGGTATAATTCGGCCATGATTCCATTATTTTTTCGATAAAGGGTGCTCTTTATTAACTCATAATGACGTATCAAGCGCATACACACACAATGAGTACACCCGACCTATGCAGAAACAGAATGCACACAACCAAGAAGGAAGAGAAACAGGACACACAAGGGTCAAAGGCGAGGCAAACGACCCACTTCAGCAAAATATCAACTCCTACCACTGCCTTCGACAACACCCGAACGACAAGAAGCCCCCCTCAACAGCAACACCTTCAACAAGGAAACGATGCATGAACACCGTCATCATCAGATCAAATCACATAGGTGTTGGAATATGCCCTAGAGGCAATAATAAATTAGCTATTATCATATTTCCTTGCTCATGATAATCATTTATTATACATACTATAATTGTATTGATTGGAAACTCAAATACATGTGTAGGTACATAGAAACAAAGTGTCCCTAGTATGCCTCTCCTGGACTAGCTCGTTGATCAAACATGGCTAAGGTTTCCCAGCCATAGACATGAGTTGCCATTTGATAACGGGATCACATCATTAGGAGAATAATGTGATGGACAAGACCCAAACTTTAAGCATAGCGTTTTGATCGTATCCAGTTTACTGCTATTGCTTTCTGCATGTCAATGTATCTGTTCCTATGACCATGAGATCATGCAACTCACTAACACCAGAGGAATGTCTTGTGTGTATCAAACGTCACAACGTAACTCGATGACTATAAAGATGCTCTACAGGTATCTCCGAGGGTGTCTATGGAGTTGGCATGTATCAAGACTGGGATTTTGTCACTCTGTATGATGGAGAGGTATCTCGAGGCCCACTCAATAATACAACATCGCAACAATCTTGCAAGCAATGTGACAAAAGGAGTTAGTCATGAGATATTGTATTATGGAACGAGTAAAGAGACTTGCCGGTAACGAGACTAAACTAGGTATGGAGATACCAACGATCGAATCTCGGGCAAGTAACATACCGGTGGACAAAGGGAACGGAATACGGGATTAGCTGAATCCTTGACATTGTTAGTTCGACCGATATAGATCTTCGTATAATATGTATGAACTAATATGGGCATCCAGGTCCCGCTATTGGTTATTGACTGTAGAGGTGTGATACATCTCCAACGTATCTATAATTTTTGATTGTTCCATGCTATTATATTATATGTTTTGGATGTTTTATATGCATTTATATTTTTTGGGACTAACCTATTAATCTAGAGCCTAGTGCCCGTTTCTGTTTTTTCCATGTTTTTGAATACTGCAGATAAGGAATATTAAACGGAGTCCAAACGGAATAAAATCTCCGGAAAGATTTTTCTTGGACCAAAAGACACGCAACAGACTTGGAGTAGGGGGCAAGGCAGTTGCCGGGAGGCCACAAGCATGCAGGGCGCGCCCTGGGGGTGGCCTTGCCCCTAGCTTGTGGGCCCCCTGCAGGTCTCCTAACCCTAATTCTTGGCCTATAAAATCCCAAATATTCCAGAAACGCAAAAAAGAGCAACTAAAATACTTTTACGCCGCCGGAGCCTCTGTTCCCGAGAGATCCAATATGGGAGCCTTTTCTGGTAATCTGCCGGAGATGGAATTGATCATGGAGGGCATCTACATCAACTCCATTGCCCCTCCGATGATGTGTAAGTAGTTCACCACAGACCTACGGGTCCATAGCTAGTAGCTAGATGGCTTCTTCTCTCTCTTTGATCTTCAATACCATGTTCTTCATGATCTTCATGGAGATCTATCTGATGTAATACTCTTTTGTGGTGTGTTTGTCGAGATCCATGAATTGACAGTTTATGTTCAAATTATCCATGAATATTATTTGAGTCTCTTATGAATTCTTATATGCATGATTTCATATCTTTGCAAGTCTCTTCGAATTATTTGTTTAGTTTGGCCAAGTAGATTGGTAATTCTTGCAATGAGAGAAGTGTCCTCACCCAGTGATACTAGGGGTAGTGATACGTCCCAAACATATCTATAATTTCTGCTTGTTTCAAGATCTTTTGGGTGACAATGTTATATGTTTTGCTAGACTTTTATATCTTTTTACACATATTCGAACTAACCTACTAACTCACTGCACCCAGTGCCAGTTTCTGTCTTCTGATGTCTTTTTTGCAGAGACTTTTACCCCAATTTACAAAGACCCAAAAATCCTGAGAAAAATATATAAAAATCAGCGTGACGGAAGCTTCCGGAGCACCAAAGGTGGGCCAGAGGGGAGCCAGGCGTCGCCCATGCGGCCTCCCTGCATGGCCCAGCCCCTGGCCGCGCCCACAGGTCGCGTGGGTGGGGCCCACCTCCTCTGCTGCCCTCCTTCGGCCTATATTTACCTCTTCAATCGGAAACCCTTCCATCATATCCAGAATCGCAAATTTCTCCATCGTTCCGCTGTCGCAGTGCTCCCGAAATCGGGAGCAACAGAAGACCTCTTTCCAGCACCGTCCCGGAGGGAGGATTGACCTCCAAGAGCTTCTCCACCGCCATGGACGCTTCTCGGACGTGCCGTGAGTAGTCCTCCTTGGACCATGAGTCCATGACCAGTAGCTATGTGATGTCTTCTCTCCAATCTTGTGCTTCAATGATTAGCCCTTGTGAGCTGCCCTACATGATCAAGGCATCTATGTAATTTTCCTGCTATTGCTATGCTTGGTTTGCTTAGATCCAATGGATTATGAGATTATGTTCAGATTGTGATGAGTTATATATTTGATTATCCTTTTATATTATGTTCTTTAGTGATTCATGCATGTTCTCCGTTGCTTTTTATTGCTTTGGCCGAGTAGTAGATTGTAACTCCAAGAGGGAGCATTATGCATGATTGTGGGTTCATGCCCCCTGATGTCTAGCTTGAGTGATAGAAACATGAGACTAGGGGATGTGATGTTGCCACCAGGGAGAAAACACCGATGCTTGTGACCACGGTTGCAAGTATTGTTTACCTTACGCAAAGTTCGTTAATGGAGTTGTCCGTTGCTTTGAGTTTACACTTTGGGTGGGGCTCGCAACTTAATACCAGCGAGATGTTCTGGATAGCTATCTCAAGGTGGATGATTAGTAAGTATATGTTGATGGGTAAACGGTCTACTTGTATTGGCGTACTGCCCATTACTTTTGAGCCTCTAACTTTCTAGTAGCATAATTAGCATTGCGGTGCGTTCATAATTCTGTCAATTGCTCAGATGTGATTTGTTTACCCATGCATAGTTGTTTATCGTCTTTTGGGAGAGAGACATCACTAGTGAACATCATGTGACTCTGGTCCATATTACCACCATTGCTTACACCTCCATCATTTACTTCTTTTATTTACTTTTCTGTTGCGATCACTATCACTATTCCCGCTTGTGTTTTGATCCTTTGCAAACTACAAGGCCGGGGAGATTGACAACCTCTCTGTACTCGTTGGGAGCAAAGTTATTTGTTGTGTGTGCAGGTCCACATCTTTTGCTAGCGCCAGAGCAGCGGACACCTACTTGTTGAACCTCGGAGTCCTCCTGGTTCGATAAACCTTACAGTCCCCGTGTAAGGGAAATCTGCTGCTGACTACATCTCCACCTTCCACTTGGGGTAACCAACGAGGGTCGAGAAGTATATCCATCAACTCGTCATCAAGAAAATTTCTCGCGTCGTTGCCGGGGACTCCAGCCTTCAAGATGGGGGAGTAGCACGCTATATTTTACCTTTGCTTTTTAGTCTTGTTAGTTTGCTTTCTACTTTTTTATTTAGAGTCTTATACTAAAAAACAACAAAAAAATAGATGACCTCGGCTTAATGGAAAACAACAAAAATATGAGAGAGCTTTATAAACTTTATCTTGAACTAGGACATGAAGTGTTTGAGGAGAAAAGTAAAAAACCAATGGAACTTTATTATTTGGATAACAATTATGATGGTGGCAATGTTATTAGTATGCTTTCTTTGAATACCAATATTGCTAATGACATGGAAAGCTCTAAGCTTGGGGATGACGAGTTTGATGAACATGATATTTTTAGTCCCCCAACTTTTGAGGAGAAAATTTGCTTTGATGATACTATGCTTCCTAGATATGATGATCACCATGATGATAATGATTGCTTTACTCTCAATATTCCTAATAAGAAAGGTTTTGCTTATAAGAAGAGTAATGATACTTTTATGCTTTTGGATCATGGAAATAATGCCTTATGTGATAGTTATATTGTTGAGTTCATCCATGATGCCACTGAAATTTATAATGAGAGGGGGAGACATGGTTCTAAATATCTAAAAAATAAGAAGTTTCCCCTCTTTATGTCAAAGGTTTTGAAGCTGCACTTGTTTTGCATTCCTATGCTTATTGCTTTGTGCTTCAATGAATTATTCTATTGTAATATTCCTATGCATAGAAAGCATGTTAGACTTAAATGTGTTTGGTATTTGCTTCTTGATGCTCCCTTTTGTTCTACAACTCTTATTTCTACGAGAGCATCATTAAAATCTTAAGCCTATCTCTATGGCTATAAGAAAGAGCTCTAGGGAGACAGCCCTTGTTATCTTTACTTTGAGTTTTTACTTTCAGTTTTAGTGGTCTTGATGCTTGTTACTAATGTAGAAACATCATTGTATCGTTATTTTCAAGCCTTGTGCCAAGTTTTAGCCTCCGATTGCAAGAAAGTACAAAAGTTATGAAATGTTGTCCAGAAACAGATTCTGTCTGTGTGACGGAAAAATTCGCCAAAAATCACCAGATCATCTTTTTGATCTGAATATTTTTTACAGTATGGTCTATATAATTGTATTTCTGGCGTATGCTCTGAGTTTTTTGATTTGAGTTGCAGAATGCCCCAAAAATTATTTACTACCTGTTGTTCTGTTTTTCACAGATTCTGCCACGTTTTGCATTTTCATCATTTTGCAAATCTTAAGCTTGATTTTTATTTGCAAAAACCTTTTGGAAATCTTGAGAAATAGTAGCTCTTCATTAAAATCCTTATTTCCAGTAGAGAATAAATTATTTTATTATGGGTACTAACCACTCTAATCAGCTTATGATGAGTTTCGTATGAAGGGAGTTTTCAAGTATGCGATGGAAGATGATGAACGAAGATCTAGGAGTGTCAAGCGCTCAAGCTTGGGGATGCCCCCATGCACCCCAAAAATATTCAAGGAGACTCAAGCGTCTAAGCGTGGGGATTCCCCCGTGCATCCCCTTCTCCATCAACAATCATCAGTTCGTCCATCTCCATGCTATATTTTTATCACTTCATATGTTATGTGCTATGCTTGGAGCGTCCCGCTCTTTACTTTTTAGTTTGTTTTAGATTTTCTTGCTGTTCATAACAATTTGGAACCTATATTTTCTTTTTTGGGAGAGAAACACACTCCACTCCACCCTAGAACACAACATAGGTTTTCATGCTTATCTTTTTTGTGTGTGTTCTTTATCTTTTCATAGCTGCTGTCATGCTTAGCTCTTATTTTTTATGCTTTATATTTTTAAGAGCTTTTATTTAGGTTGCTTTTGGAACTCTCTTGAGTTATCATGCTTATCTTGTTTAGAGAGTTGGCTTGTTGCACTGAGTTGTGTGTCTTTCATGAGTAGGTAATTGAGGTTGTTATTTAAGTATAGTAGTAACTTGCAATAGTTTTGAGGTATTGATTTGAGTAATGTTTGGACTATTGGTGCCAAGAGCTTGAGCCTATTAGTGATAGGTGTCGTATTTTGGGAAATCCGTGTGTTTTTTAAAACAAAAAAAATTAGTTGAGAACTCTAGCTACTAGATGGATCGCTAACCTATGGAGGGGTTGGAATATATAGAGTACCTTCACGTTATCATGGGTCGAGGATGAGCAAGGATAACCAAACCCCCAAACACTCCTCCTCTGGGTACTTGTCTCTTTGTGAATCTCCTAACTAGATAGAGAGTTACCGATAGTAAGTGCATGAGTTCTTCGGACTAATGTGAGTATTCGATTGTTGGCACTTCCACCATCCATATCTTGCTAGCCTCTTCGGTACCGTGCATTGCCCTTTCTCATCCTCAGAGTTGGTGCAAACTTTGCCGGTGCATCCTGATACGTCTCAAACTTATCTATAATTTTTGATGGTTTCACGCTGTTATCTTGTCAACTTTGGATGTTTTGTTTACCTTTTATATCTTTTTTGGGACTAACTTATTAATCCAGTGCCAAGTGCCAGTTCCTGTTTTTTCTGTGTTTTTGACTCTTTTCAGATCTGATTTTGAAACGGAGTCCAAACGGAACAAAATCCCCAAAATAAAATTTTCCAGAACAGAAGAAGATCGGGAGGCTTGAGGGCCAAGGCTGTGGGCCCACAGGGAGCCCACAAGCCCTGTTGCCGCGACCAGGGGGAGGCCGCGACAACCAAGCTTGTGCCCCCCTGGCGCTCCCCCGCCCTAGGTCTTTGGCCTATAAATTCCCTAAAAATCCAGAAAAATCAGGGCATCCACGAAAACACTTTTCCGCCGCCGTAAGCTTCCGTTTCCGCGAGATCTCATCTGGAGACCCTTCCCGGTGCCCTGCCGGAGGGGACTTTGGAGTTGGAGGGCTTCTACATCAACATCATCTCCAATGATTCGTGAGTAGTCCACTTCAGACCTACGGGTCCGTAGTTAGTAGCTAGATGGCTTCTTCTCTCTCTTGGATCTTCAATACAAAGTTCTCCATGATCTTCATGGAGATCTATCCGATGTAATCCTCTTTGGCGGTGTGTTTGTCGAGATTCGATGAATTGTGGATTTGTGATCAGATTATCTATGAATTATATTTGAGTCTTTGCTGATTTCTTATATGCATGATTTGATATCCTTGCAAGTCTCTCCGAGTCTTGGGTTTTGTTTGGCCAACTAGATCTATGATTCTTGCAATGGGAGAAGTGCTTGGTTTTGGGTTCATACCGTGTGGAGACGTTTCCTAGTGACAGAAGGGGCAGCAAGGCACGCATCGTGTTGTTGCCATCAAGGGTAACAAGATGGGCTTTTATCGTAGATATGAGATTGTCCATCTACATCATGTCATCTTGCTTAAGGCGTTACTCTGTTCTTTTGTACTTAATACACTAGATGCATGCTGGATAGCGGTCGACTTGTGGAGTAATAGTAGTAGATGCAGAAAGTATCAGTCTACTTGTTTTGTACGTGATCCCTATAGATATAATCATTGCCTTAGATAACATCATGACTTTGCGCGGTTCTATCAATTGCTCGACAGTAATTCGTTCACCCACCGTCTACTTGCTTTCATGAGAGAAGCCACTAGTGAACACTACGGCCCCCGGGTCTATTCACAACTATCGTTTCCACTTTCACTTTTACTTTGCTTGTTTACTTTTTGATTTCAGTTCTCACTTTGCAAACAATCTATAAGGGATTGACAACCCCTTCATAGCGTTGGGTGCAAGCTCTTTGTGTTTGTGCAGGTACTTGTGACTTGACGAGATCTTCCACTGGTTCGATACCTTGGTTCTCAAAATTGAGGGAAATACTTACCGCCGCTGTGCTACATCACCCTTTCCTCTTCAAGGTAACACCAACGCAAGGCTCCAAGGCCGTGGGGAAATCCTTTGCATATTTGCCAAGGAAGTCCCTAAAGGTGTAGTCGTAGCAGCAGGATTCCTGGCGCCATACCAGGGAAGGTATGTTGTCGCGGTAGCAGAAGGATTTCTGGCGCCGTTGCCGGGGAAGGTCTGTTGTCGCAGTAGCACACGGATTTCTGGCGCCGTTGCCGGGGAGGATCAAGTCAACAATAGTCTCTCGTCAACGTGTTGATTTCTGGCGCGAGGAGGAGAGATCAAGTCATCTATCCAAGTAGGTGTCACAAACTCATCTCTTGCATTTACCTTTTTTGTCAGTTGTCTCTCGTTTTCCTCCCCCCACTTCACATTTGCCGTTTTCATTTGCCTTTCTCCTTTGCCATTTTCATTTGCCTTTCTCCTTTGCCGTTTTCATTTGCCTTTTTGCTGTTTTTCTTTGCCGGTTTTCTTGCTTGCTTGTGTGCTTGTTGGTTTGTTGAAGTCATCATGGCTGAAAACACCAAACTTTGCAACTTCTCGAGTACCAATAATAATGATTTTATTAGTACTTCGATTGCTCCCGCCACTAGTGCGGAATCATATGAAATCAACGCAGCTTTGCTGAGTCTTGTTATGAAAGAGCAATTCTCCGGCCTTCCTAGTGAAGATGCCGCATCCCATCTCAATACCTTCATTGAGCTTTGCGATATGCAAAATAAAAGAGATGTGGATAATGACGTGATTAAGTTGAAGTTTTTTTCCTTTCTCGTTGCGAGATCGTGCAAAAACTTGGTTATCTTCTTTGCCTAAAAATAGTATCGATTCTTGGGATAAGTGCAAAGATGCTTACATATCCAAGTATTTTCCACCGGCTAAGATTATCTCCCTACGTAACGATATCATGAATTTCAAGCAACTTGATCATGAACACGTTGCACAATCTTGGGAGAGGATGAAGTTAATGATTAGAAATTGTCCTGCTCATGGCTTGAGTTTGTGGATGATTATACAAATCTTTTACGCTGGTTTGAATTTTGCTTCTTGAAATATCTTGGACTCCGCCTCAGGTAGAACGTTCATGGAAATCACGTTAGGATATGCTACAAAACTCCTAGACAATATCATGACCAACTACTCTCAGTGGCACACTGAAAGGTCACCTGCTAGCAAAAAGGTACACGCTATAGGAGAAATTAACTCGCTTAGTGCTAAGATGGACGAGTTGATGAATTTGGTTGCTAGTAGAAATGCTCCTTTAGATCCTAATGACATGCCACTATCTTGCTTGATTGAGAGTAGCAATGCTAGTTTGGACGTTAATTTTGTTGGTAGGAACAATTTTGGCAACAACAATGCTTTTAGAGGAAACTATGTTCCTAGGCCTTTTCCTTGTAACTCCTCTAACAATTATGGCAATTCCTACAACAACACTTATGAAAAATAATAACAAATTACCCTCTGATTTAGAGAGTAATATCAAAGAGTTCATCAACTCTCAAAAGATTTTCAATGCGTCCATAGAGGAAAAACTACTCAAAATAGACGATTTGGCTAAGAGCGTTGATATGATGTCTTGTGATATTGATGCTTTGAAAGTTAGATGTGCTCCTCCCAAGGTCAACTTGGATGAAACTTTAAAAGCTATGCGTGTCTCCATGAATGAGAGCAAAGAAAGAACCGCCCAAATTCGCGCTAGGCATGAATGGTTTAAAAGGGTGCGTTCTAGTGATGCAAATCACGAAGATCTTAAAGTGCTTGGTGTGACTCCTCTTGAATCTTTGTTTTCGCGTGTCAAACCTATTGATGAAGGGGCTGGATATGAATCCACTTTGGTTGAAAAATGCCCCAATGATTCGGAGCCCACCTATCTTGATGATAAAGGTGTGGAGAGTGGAGTAGAAGAAATCAAAATTTTGGGTAGTAATGAAACTCCCACTTTGGATTTCAAGGAATTCAATTATGATAGTTGCTCCTTGTTTGAATGCATTTCCTTGATGCAATCCATTGCAAACTCTCCACATGCTTATAGCCAAAGCAAAGCCTTTACCGCTCATATCGTAGATGCTATGATGAAATCTCTTGAAGAGAAGTTCAAATTAGAAGTCTCTATACCTAGAAAACTTCATGATGAGTGGGAACCTACTATCAAAATCAAAATAAAAAACTATGAATGCAATGCTTTGTGTGATTTGGGTGCTAGTGTTTCCGCGATTCCAAAGTCTTTAGGTGACATTCTTGGTTTTCATGAGATTGAAGAGTGTTCTCTTAATTTGCATCTTGCGGATTCTACTGTCAAGAAACCCATGGTAAGGATCGATGATGTTCTTATTGTTGCAAATAAGAACTATGTACCTGTGGACTTCATTGTACTTGACATAGATTGAAATCCTTCATGTCCCATTATTCTTGGTAGACCTTTCCTAAGGACTATTGGTGATATCATCGATATGAAGGAAGGGAATATTAGATTTCAATTTCCCCTAAAGAAGGGCATGGAGCATTTTCCTAGAAATAAAGTAAGATTGCCTTATGAATCTATGATGAGGGCTACTTATGGTTTGAGCACCAAGGATGACTATACGTGATTCCATCACCTTTTGCCTAGCTAAGGGCGTTAAACAATAGCGCTTGTTGGGAGGCAACCCAACGAATCTATCCTTTTTCTTTTTGTTTTGTGTTTTCCACACTTTCATAATTCTGTTATGATTGTGTTTTTTGTGTTTCTTTTCGCGTTTGTGCCAAGCAAAACCATTATGATTAGTCTTGGGGATGATCGTTTGGTCATGCTGGAAAAGACAGAAACTTTCTGCTCACGAAAAGAATTTTCGTTTTTTTCTGTAAGATTTTTTGAGTTGATTCTTTTTGCCGCTGATTGCTACGCAAATTATTCAGACTGTCGTAATTTTTCAGAATTTTTGAAGTACCAGAAGTATACGAAGTATACAGATTGCTACAGACTGGTCTGCTGTTAACAAATTCTGTTTTTGCTGAGTTGGTTGCTTATTTTGATGAAACTATGGATAGTATGAGGGGGTATTAGCCATGGAAGATTGAAAATACAGTAACCCACCATCAACATAAGTATAATTTAAGTTTGCTACAGTACCTACAAAAGTGGTGGTGTGCTTTCTTATACTAATGTTATCACGAGTTTCTGTTTAACTTTCGTGTTGTGAAGTTTTCAAGTTTTGGGTGAAGTTCTTATGGACAAAAATATAAAGGGTGGCAAGAGCTCAAGCTTGGGGATTCACAAGGCACCCCAAGTTGATTCAAGGATGCCGTAAAAGCCTAAGCTTGGGGATGCCCCGGGAAGGCATCCCCTCTTTCGTCTTCAATCCATCGGTAACGTTACTTGGGGCTATATTTTTATTCACCACATGTTATGTGTTTTGCTTGGAGCGTCTTGTATCGTAGTAGTATTTTATTTTTTTTGTGTCACAATCATCCTTGATGCACACCTAGAGAGAGAGACATGCACTCACCGTGATTTTGTCGAGCTTCACTTATATCCTTTGGTTAGACAATTCAGCTCACATGTGCTTCACTTATATCTTTTGAGCTAGTTGATTTTGCTCTGTGTCCTTCACTTATATCTTTTAGAGCACGGCGGTGCGTGGCTTGGTAGTTGATCTATGCTAGGAAAGTAGTCTCAAAATGGGTAGTTATCCAAAGGGATATGAAAACTTCCACCTTCATGTGCATTGAATAGTTAGAGAAGTTTGATTCATCTCAATTAGTTTTGAGTTATGGTTATGGTAATATTGAATTTATACTAGTAAGGTGTTGTGGATCTAGAAATACTTGTGTTTAAGTTAGTGATTCCCGTAGCATGCACGTAAGGTGAGTCGCTATGTGATGAAGTCTGAGCATGATTAGTCTATTGATTGTCATCCTTTGTGTGGCGGTCGGGATTTGTCACCACCATATAGCTAGTGGGAAATTTTCACCACCATATAGCTAGTGGAAAATTTTCATGATTGAGAGTCTCCCGTTTTGTCACCACCATATAGCTAGTGGGAAATTTTCATTATATAACTTGGCTTGTATATTCCAATGATAGGCTTCCTCAAAATTGCGTTAGGTCTTCGTGAGCAAGCAAGTTGGATGCACACCCACTAGTTTTCTTTAAGAGATTTCACATACTCTTAGCTCTAGTGCATCATTTGTATGGCAATCCCTACTCATTCACGTTGATATCTATTGATGAGCATATCCATAGCTCATTGATATGCCTAGTCAATATGACCATCTTCTCCTTGTTTGCCTTGCAACCTACACCTCACTCCACACCACTTATAGTGCTAAAACCATGGCTCACGCTCATGTATTGCGTGAGAGTTGAAAAAGTTTGAGAAAGTGAAGGTGTGAAAACAATTACTTGGCCAATACCGGGGTTGTGCATGATTTAAATTCGTTGTGCAATGATGATAGAGCATAGCCAGACTATATGATTTTGTAGGGATAACTTTCTTTTGGCCTTGTTATTTTGAAAGTTCATGATTACCTTGCTAGTTTGCTTGAATTATTATTGTCTCCACGTCAATAGCAAACTATTGTTTTGAATCTAATGGATCTGAACATTCACGTCACATAAGAGGAGTTACAAAGGACATCTATGCTAGGTAGCATGAAAGCATCAAAAATTCATTCTTTATCACTTCCCTACTCGAGGACGAGCAGGAGTTAAGCTTGGGGATGCTTGATACGTCTCAAACGTATCTATAATTTTTGATGGTTTCATGCTGTTATCTTGTCAACTTTGGATGTTTTGTTTAGCTTTTATATCTTTTTGGGACTAACTTATTAATCCAGTGCCAAGTGCCAGTTCCTGTTTTTTGTGTGTTTTTGACTCTTTTCAGATCTGATTTTGGAACGGTGTCCAAACGGAATAAAATCCCCGAAATAATTTTTTCCAGAACGGAAGAAGATCGGGAGGCTTGAGGGCCAAGGCAGTGGGCCCACAAGCCTTGTTGCCACGACCAGGGGGGGAGGTCGCGGCAACCAAGCTTGTGTCCCCCTGGCGCTCCCCTGCCCTAGGTCTTTGGCCTATAAATTCCCTAAAAATCCAGAAAAAATCAGGGCATCCACGAAAACACTTTTCCGCCGTCGCAAGCTTCCGTTTTTGCGAGATCTCATCTGGAGACCCTTCCCGGTGCCCTGCCGGAGGGGACTTTGGAGTTGGAGGGCTTCTACATCAACATCATCGCCTCTCCAATGACTCGTGAGTAGTCCACTTCAGACCTACGGGTCCGTAGTTAGTAGCTAGATGGCTTCTTCTCTCTCTTGGATCTTCAATACAAAGTTCTCCATGATCTTCATGGAGATCTATCCGATGTAATCCTCTTTGGCGGTGTGTTTGTCGAGATACGATGAATTGTGGATTTGTGATCAGATTATCTATGGATTATATTTGAGTCTTTGCTGATTTCTTATATGCATGATTTGATATCCTTGTAAGTCTCTCCGAGTCTTGGGTTTTGTTTGGCCAACTAGATCTATGATTCTTGCAATGGGAGAAGTGCTTGGTTTTGGGTTCATACCGTGTGGTGACCTTTCCCAGTGACAGAAGGGACATCAAGGCACGCATCGTGTTGTTGCCATCAAGGGTAACAAGATGGGCTTTTATCGTAGATATGAGATTGTCCATCTACATCATGTCATCTTGCTTAAGGCGTTACTCTGTTCTTTTGGACTTAATACACTAGATGCATGCTGGATAGCGGTCGACGTGTGGAGTAATAGTAGTAGATGCAGAAAGTATCGGTCTACTTGTTTTGTACGTGATCCCTATAGATATAATCATTGCCTTAGATAACGTCATGACTTTGCGCGGTTCTATCAATTGCTCGACAGTAATTCGTTCACCCACCGTCTACTTGCTTTCATGAGAGAAGCCACTAGTGAACACTACGGCCCCTGGGTCTATTCACAACTATCGTTTCCACTTTCACTTTTACTTTGCTTGTTTACTTTTTGCTTTCAGTTCTCACTTTGCAAACAATCTATAAGGGATTGACAACCCCTTCATAGCGTTGGGTGCAAGCTCTTTGTGTTTGTGCACGTACTTGTGACTTGACGATATCTTCCACTGGCTCGATACCTTGGTTCTCAAAATTGAGGGAAATACTTACCGCCGCTGTGCTACATCATCCTTTCCTCTTCAAGGGAACACCAACGCAAGGCTCCAAGGCCGCGGGGAAATCCTTTGCATATTTGCCAAGGAAGTCCCTAAAGGCGTATCCGTAGCAGCAGGATTCCTGGCGCCGTACCAGGGAAGGTCTGTTGTCGTAGTAGCACATCCAAACCCTTGGCATGATACGCTCTGTCATCATAAGCCTCATTATATCTTTCCTCAAAACAACCACCATACCTACCGATTAAGGCATTTCCATAGCCTTTTCGAGATACATTGCCATGTAACATCCACCGTCTCATGACTTGATCTTCATGTCATACTTGCTTTTGCTTGATCGAGGAGCCGCATGCTAGTTGGACCTTGCCCTTATTATTGCTACATGACGCGCTAGTTTCATTGCATATCCTGCTACACTGACAGAGGCATACATTTGCATACATCATGATAATTTTCATTTGTCTTTATGGTTGAGTACTTCTTATAATGAGTGTAAAACATAGAGTGTTGCCCTTAAGTGTGGAAAAGATCCCAAAGAGGACAAATTAATAGATCCCAAAAGAGGACACATGAAAAGATCCCAAAGAGGACAAATGTGAGATAAATAGAAAGAGCCAAAGAGGCCACAAAAAAATAAAAAAATAAAATAAAAAGAGAGAAGGGGGGCAACACTACTATTCCTTTTGAAAGATCCACACTCATACTCCATTGTTATATTTGTACTCCATAGAGATTATCATTCATGCATAACTATGTGGGGACCCTTACACTATAGAACTTGGCTTGTATATTCCAATGACGAGCCTCCTCAAATGAGCTCTAGGTCTTCATGAGCAAGCAAGTTGCATGCACCCCCACTAGTTCCATTGTGGAGCTTACCTTAGCTCATATGTGCATCCGTTCATGGCAATCCCTACTCCTCACATCTTATCTATCATTTGGCTTTCTCTCGGCTATGGTTGTTCCCATTGATGTGAGACTTTCACACCTTTTTTGTCTTCCTTCCCCATCATTATTCTCTTTGCCATCCTAAGTGCCAATATATCTTGCTTGCGCTCATCCATTGCATGAGTGCTCAAAGTCGAAAGGGATAGGATCATTTTGACTTATGCCTGACTAGTGGTGTGGGGATGAGTCAAAATAAGATTCCAAAGGAGACCAAGTGCGAAGTTTTAGTAGATTGAGTTCTCAATTAAAAACTATTTTTATGCTCTAAACCCATCTCCCACTTCTTGCACGCAAACACCATTTGGAGACATTCGAGTCACGGACAGCGAGAGCTCTTGCACCTTTATGTTCTTACTTTGCTAATTTCAATACTAAATATAGACTCTTGCTTGTTATTGTCTTGACTTGAATTGCATATCTTACTTGCTTTACGTTGAAGTTCTTATATGTGTGTTAGCATGTCACCACATAAATTACTTCTATTATCATTTACCTCCTCGAGGACGACCATGAATTAAGCTTGGGGATGTTGATATGTCCCGAACATATCTATAATTTCTACTTGTTCCATGATCTTTTGGGTGACATTGTTATATGTTTTGCTACACTTTTATATCTTTTTACACATATTTGGGCTAACCTACTAACTCAGTGCACCCAGTGCCAGTTTCTGTCTGCTGATGTCTTTTTTACACGGACTTTTACCCCAATTTAGGGAGTCCCAAAAATCCCGAGAAAAATATATAGAAATCAGCGTGACGGAAGCTTCCGGAGCACTAGAGGTGGGCCAGAGGGGAGCCAGGCGTCGCCCATGCGGCCTCCCTGCATGGCCCAGCCGCTGGCCGCGCCCATAGGTCGCCTGGGTGGGGCCCACCTCCTCTGCTGCCCTCCTTCGGCCTATATTCACCTCTTCGATCGGAAACCCTTCCATCATATCCAGAATCGTGAATTTCTCCATCGTTCCGCCGCCGCAGCGCTCCTGAGATCGGGAGCGTCAGAAGACCTCTTCCCGGCACCCTACCGGAGGGAGGATTGACCTCCGAGAGCTTCTCCACCTCCATGGACGCTTCCCGGACGTGCCGTGAGTAGTCCTCCTTGGACCATGAGTCCATGACCAGTAGCTATGTGATGTCTTATCTCCAATCTTGTGCTTCAATGATTAGCCCTTGTGAGCTGCCCTACATGATCAAGGCATCTATGTAATTTTCCTGCTATTGTTATGCTTGGTTTGCTGGGATCCGATGGATTATGAGATTATGTTCAGATTGTGATGAGTTATATATTTGATTATACTTTTATATTATGTTTTTTAGTGATTCATGCATGTTCTCCGTTGCTTTTTATTGCTTTGGCCGAGTAGTAGATTGTAACTCCAAGAGGGAGCGTTATGCATGATTGTGGGTTCATGCCCCTGATATCTAGCTTGAGTGACAGAAACATGAGACTAGGGGATGTGCTGTTGCCTCCAGGGAGAAAACAACGATGCTTGTGACCACGGTTGCAAGTATTGATTACCTTACGCAAAGTTCGTTAATGCAGTTGTCCGTTGCTTTGAGTTTACACTTTAGGTGGGCCTCGCAACTTAATACCAGCGAGATGTTCTGGATAGATATCTCAAGGTGGATGATTAGTAAGTAGATGCTGATGGATAAATGGTCTACTTATCTTGGCGTACTGCCCATTACTTTTGAGCCTCTAACTTTCTAGTAGCATAATTAGCATTGCGGTGCGTTCATAATTCTGCAATTGCCCAGCTGTGATATGTTTACCCATGCATAGTTGTTTATCGTCTTTTGGGAGAGAGACATGATACGTCTCCAACGTATCTATAATTTTTGATGGTTTCATGCTATTATCTTGTCAAACTTTGGATGTTTTGTATGCCTTTTTTTTGGGACTAACTTATTAACTCAGTGCCAAGTGCTAGTTCCTGTTTTTTCGTGTTTTTGACCTTTTTCAGAGAAGGATTTTAAACGGAGTCCAAACGGAACGAAACTTCCAAAAATATTTTTTCTGAAACAGAAGAAGATCGAGGAACTTGAGAACCAAGGCAGGGGGCCACCAGGGACCCCACAAGCCCCCTAGCCGTGGCCAGGGGGGCGCGCCTCCCAGGCTTGTGGGCTCCCTGGGCCACCTCTGCCCTAGGTCTTTCGCCTATATATTCCCAAAAATTCCAGAAAAAATCAGGAGATCATCGAAAGTACTTTTCCACCGCCGCAAGCTTCTGTCTCCGTAAGATCCCATCTGGGGCACGTTCTGGTGCCGTGCCGGAGGGGGATTCAGATACGAAGGGCTTCTTCATCAACACCATGACCTCTCCAATGATGCGTGAGTAGTTCACCATAGACCTACGGGTCCATAGCTAGTAGCTAGATGGCTTCTTTTCTCTCTTGGATCTTCAATACAAAGTTCTCCATGATCTTCATGGAGATCTATCCGATGTAATCTTCTTTTGCGGTGTGTGATAACCCACAAGTGTAGGGGATCGCAACAGTTTTCGAGGTAGAGTATTCAACCCAAATTTATTGATTCGACACAAAGGGAAGAGAAAGAATATTCTCAAGTATTAGCAGCTGAGTTTGTCAATTTCAACCACACTTGAAAGATTAGTGTCTGCAAGCAAAGTATCAGTAGCAAAGTGGTATGATAGCAACGGTGTCAGAAAAAGATCTGTTGACGGCAGACTATTCCTAACTTGTTGTATCAATGGCGCTAGTAAATAGCACGTGGACGGGGAACTATTCTTTCCCGGCAACGGCTCCAGAAAATTCTTGCAACAAGTAGCAGCAAAGTAACAGCAGTAGCAAGTAACAACAGTAGTAGAAGTAGTAGCAGGATCAGTAGTAACAGCAGAGTAACAACAATAGCGACAACAGTAGCAGCAAAGTAACGTAGCAAGGACTAGTGGTAAAATACTCGTAGGCAGTGGATCGGTGATGGATGAGTGTGCCGGATGTGATACATCATGTAACAGCTATAACACGGAGAGATAAGTAACTAGCTCCCGTTCGTCAATCTAATGTAGGCATGTATTCTGTATGTAGTCATACGTGCTTAGGGAAAAGAACTTGCATGACATCTATTGTCCATCCCTCCCGTGGCAGCAGGGTCCTAATGGAAACTACAAGATATTAAGGTTCTCCTTTTAGTACAGAACCGGACTAACGCATTAATACTTGGTGAATACATGAACTCCTCATACTATGGTCATCTCCGGGAGTGGTTCCGGCTATTATCACTCCGGGGTTGCCGGGTCATAACACATAGTAGGTGACTACAACTTGCAAGATAGGATCTAAAACACACATATATTGGCGACAACATAATAGGTTCAGATCTGAAATCATGGCACTCGGGCCCTAGTGACAAGCATTAAGCATAGCCAAGCAGTAGCAACATCAATCTTAGAATATAGTGGATATTAGGGATCAATCCCCGTCAAAACTAACTCGATTACATGATAGATCTCATCCAACTCATCACCGTCCACCAAGCCTACGATGAGATTACTCACGAACGGTGAAGAGCATCATGGAATTGTCGATGGAGGAAGGTTGATGATGACGATGGCGACGATTTCCCCTCTCCGGAGCCCGAAACGGTCTCCAGATCTGCCCTCCATATGAAGAACAGGAGGTGGCGGCGCCTCCGTATCGTAAAACGCGATGAATCCTTCTCTCTGATTTTTTTCCGCACGAAATGGAATATATAGAGCTGAGTTTGGAGGCGGTGGAGCCTCGTGGGCCCCACAAGCCCTCACGCGCGGCCTGGGGGGGTGGCCGCGGCCAGTGGGCTTGTGGCCCACTGTTGGGGAACGTCGCATGGGAAAAAAAATCCTGCGCGCACGAAGACCTATCATGGTGATGTCCATCTACGAGAGGATATTTGGATCTACGTACCCTTGTAGATCGCACAGCAGGAAGCGTTAAGAAACACGGTTGATGTAGTGGAACGTTCTGCGATTCAGATCGCCGTAGTCGCACTATCTCATCACGATCCGTCCCGCGAACTTCATTATGATCCGTCCTGCGAACTTCATCACGATCCGTCCCGTGAACTTCATCACGATCCATCCCGCGAACTTCATCATGATCCGTCCCGCGAACTTCATCACGATCCTTCCCGATCTAGTGCCGAACGGACGGCACCTCCGCGTTCAGCACACGTACAGCTCGATGACGATCTCCACCTTCTTGATCTAGCAAGAGGGGGAGGAGAGGTAGAAGAGTTCTCCGGCAATGTGACGGCGCGCCGGTGGTGGTGATGATCTACTCCGGTAGGGCTTCGCCTAAGCTCCGCAGAAATACGATCTAGAGGAAAAACTGCGTGGTATAAGGTCGAGCAGCACGTGGCAAAGTTGTGTCTCAAAAACCCTCAATACCTCTAGTATATATAGGAGGGAGGGAGGGGAGGAGGCAGCCTCAAACCCTCAAGGTTTGGCCGAAATTGGAGGTGGAGGAGTCCTATTCCAATCCTACTTGGAGTAGGATTCCACCTTCCCACTTGGAAACTCTTTCCACCTTGTGTTTTTTCCTTCTCAAACCTTACGGGCCTTAGTGGGAACTTATTCCAGCCCACTAGGGGCTGGTTTATATCTTCCCATAGCCCATGAGACCCCGTGGGGCGTGACACCCCTCCCGATGGTCCCCGGCATCCCTCCCGGCACTCCCGGTACACTACCGATGAGCCCGAAACTTTTTCGGTGACCAAAACAGGACTTCCTATATATCAATCTTTACCTTCGGACCATTCTGGAGCTCCTCGTGACGTCCCGGATCTCACCTAGGACTCTGAACAACTTTCGATTACCAGCACCTATAACTCAACTATACCGAAACGTCATCGAACCTTAAGTGTGCAGACCCTGCGGGTTCGAGAACTATGTAGACATGACCCGAGACACTCCTCGGTCAATATCCAATAGCGGGACCTGGATGCCCATATTGGATCCTACATATTCTCCAAAGATCTTATCGGTTGAACCTCAGTGTCAAGGATTCATATAATCCCGTATGTCATTCCCTTTGTCCTTCAGTATATTACTTGCCGGAGATTTGATCGTCGGTATCCGCATACCTATTTCAATCTCGTTACCGGAAAGTCTCTTTACTCGTTCCGTAATATAAGATCCTGTGACTTACACTCAGTCAAATTGCTTGCAAGGCTTGTGTGTGATGTTGTATTACCGAGTGGGCCCCGAGATACCTCTCCGTCACACGGAGTGACAAATCCTAGTCTTGATCCATACTAACTCAACGGACACCTTCGGAGATACCTGTAGAGCACCTTTATAGTCACCCAGTTACATTGTGACGTTTGATACACACAAGGCATTCCTCCGATGCCAGTGAGTTATATGATCTCATGGTCATAGGAACAAATACTTGACACGCAGAAAACAATAGCAATAAAACGACACGATCAATATGCTACGTTTATAGTTTGGGTCTTGTCCATCACATGATTGTCCTAATGATGTGATCCCGTTATAAAGTGACAACACTTGTCTATGGTTAGGAAACCTTGACCATCTTTGATCAACAAGCTAGTCAACTAGAGGCTTACTAGGGACAGTGTTTTGTCTATGTATCCACACATGTATTTGAGTTTCCAATCAATACAATTATAGCATGGATAATAAACGATTATTATGAACAAGGAAATATAATAATAACTAATTTATTATTGCCTCTAGGGCATATTTCCAACAGTCTCCCACTTGCACTACAGTCGATAATCTAGTTCACATCACCATGTGATTTCAACGAATCCAACACCCATATAGTTTTGGGTTCTGATCACGTCTTGCTCGTGAGAAAGGTTTTAGTCAACGGTTCTGAAACTTTTAGATCCATGTGTTCTTTACAAATCTTTATGTCATCTTATAGATGCTGCTACTACGTGCTATTCGGAAACACTCCAAATATCTACTCTACTATATGAATCAGTTTCACTACTCATAGTTATTCGGATTAGTGTCAAAGCTTGCATCGACGTAACCCTTTACGACGAACTCTTTAACCACCTCCATAATCGGGAAATATTCCTTAGTCCATTAGTTACTAAGGATAACTTTGACTGTTGTTCAGTGATTCAATCCTGGATCACTCTCTGTGCCTCTTAACAGACTTGTGGCAAGGCACACATTAGGTGCAGTACATAGCATGGCATACTGTAGAGTCTATGGCTAAGGCATAGGGGACGACCTTTGTCCTTTCTCTTTGTTCTGCCGTGGTCGGGCTTTTGAGTCTTACTCATATTCACACCTTACAACACACCCAAGAACTCTTTCTTTGCTGATCTATTTCGAACTCCTTCAAGAACTTGTCAAGGCATGCATTTCATTTGAAAGTTATGTTTAGCATTTTGATCCATCTTCATAGATCTTGATGCTCAATGTTCAAGTAGCTCTATCCAGGTCGTCCTTTGAAAACCCCCTTTCAAACAACCTTTATGCTTTACAGAAATTCTACATTACTTCCGATCAACAATATGTCAACCACATATAATTATCAGAAATTCTATAGTGGTCCCACTCACTTCTTTGGAAATACAAGTTTCTCATAAACCTTGTACAAACCCAAAAGCTTTGATCATCTCATCAAAGCGTATATTCCAACTCCGAGATGCTTGCACGAGTCCATAAAAGAATCGCTGGTGCTTGCATACTTGTTAGTATCCTTAGGATCGACAAAACCTTCTGATTGTATCACATACAATCTTTCCTCAAGGAAACCGTCGAGGAAACAATGTTTTGACTTCCTATGTGCAATATTTCACAAATAATGTAGCAACTACTAACATAATTCCAACAAACTTTTAGCATTGTTGCGAGTGAGAAAGTCTCATCATAGTCAACTCTTTGATCTTGTCGATAACATCTTCACGACAAGTCGAGCTTTTCTCTAATGGTGAATAGTCACCATTATCGTCTGTTTTCTTTTAAAGATCCATCATTACTTAATAGTCTTACTACCATCAAGTAGTTCTTCCAAAGTCTAAACTTTGTTATATACATGGATCCTCTCTCGGATTTCATGCCCCCCAGCCATTTGTCGGAATCCGGGCCCACCATTGCTTCTCCATAACTCATAGGTTCATTGTTGTTCAACAACATGACCTCCAAGAAAGGGTTACCGTACCACTCTGTAGTAGTACGTGACCTTTGTCGACCTACGAGGTTTGTAGTGACTTTATCCGAAGCTCTAATGATCACTATCATCAGCTTCCACTTCAATTGGTGTAGGCGCCACACGAACAACTTCCTGCACCCTGCTACACACTGGTTGAAGTGACGGTTCAATAACCTCATCAAGTTCCACCACTCTCCCACTCAATTCTTTCGAGAGAAATCTTTCCTCAAGAAAGGATCCATTTATAGAAACAAACACTTTGCTTCCGGATCTGAGATAGGAGATGTATCCAACTGTTTTGGATATCCTATGAAGATGCATTTATCCGCTTTGGGTTTGAGCTTATGAGACTGAAACCTTTTCACATAAGCATCGCAACCCCAAACTTTCAAGAAATGACAGCTTAGGTTTCCCTAAACCATAGTCTATACTGTGTCATCTCAACGGAAATATGCGGTGCCCTATTTAAAGTGAATGCGGTTGTCTCTAATGCATAACCCATAAACGATAGTGGTAATTCGATAAGAGACATCATAGTATGCACCATATCAAAATAGGGCGTAGCTATGACGTTCGAACACACCATCACACTATGGTGTTCAAGGTGGCATGAATCGCGAAATAGTTTCCACATTGTCTTTAACTGTGTACTGATGTCTACTACACAACCTTCTCCTTGTAGACGTTGTTGGGCCTCCAAGTGCAGAGGTTTGTAGGACAGTAGCAATTTTCCCTCAAGTGGGTGACCTAAGGTTTATCAATCTGTGGGAGGCGTAGGATGAAGATGGTCTCTCTCAAGCAACCCTGCAACCAAATAACAAAGAGTCTCTTGTGTCCCCAACACACCTAATACAATGGTAAGTTGTATAGGTGCACTAGTTCGGCGAAGAGATGGTGATACAAGTGCAATATGGATGGTAGATATAGGTTTTTGTAATCTGAAATTACAAAAACAGCAAGGTAACAAATGGTAAAAGTGAGCACGAACGGTATTGCAATGCGTGGAAACAAGGCCTAGGGTTCATACTTTCACTAGTGAAGTTCTCTCAACAAAGATAACATAATTGGATCATATAACCAGCCCTCAACATGCAACAAAGAGTCACTCCAAAGTCACTAATAGCGGAGAACAAACGAAGAGATTATTGTCGGGTAAGAAACCACCACAAAGTTATTCTTTCTGATCGATCTATTCAAGAGTCCGTAGTAAAATAGCACGAAGCTATTCTTTCCGTTCAATCTTTCATAGAGTTCGTACTAGAATAACACCTTAAGATACATATCAATCAAGACCCTAATGTCACCTAGATACTCCATTGTCACCTCAAGTATCCGTGGGTATGATTATACGATATGCATCACACAATCTCAGAATCATCTATTCAACCAACACATAGAACTTCAAAGAGTGCCCCAAAGTTTCTACCAGAGAGTCAAAACGTGTGCCAACCCTTGTGCATAGGTTCCCAATGTCACGAATCCGCAAGTTGATCACCAAAACATACATCAAGTACTCACATGAATCCACGTGTGCCAACCCATATGCATAGGTTCCCAATGTCACAAACCCGCAAGTTGATCACAACAGATAGACACGTGCAAGACATACATCAAGTGTTCTCAAAGACTCAATCCGATAAGATAACTCCAAAGGGGAAACTCAATTCATTAAAAGAGGGAGAGGAGGAAGAACATCATACGATCCAACTATAGTAGCAAAGCCCATGGTACATCGAGATCAAGACATCTCAAGAACACGAGAGAGAGAGATCAAACACATAGCTACTGGTACATACCCTCAGCCCCGAGGGAGAACTACTCCCTCCTCGTCATGGAGATCGCCGGGATGATGAAGATGGCCACCAGAGATGGATCCCCCCTCCGGTAGGGTGCCGGAACGCGCTCCAGATTGGTTTTTGGTGGCTACAGAGGCTTGCGGCGACGGAACTCCCGATCTAGGTTTCTTTTTGGGGGTTTCTGAATTTATAGGAATTTATGGCGGTGGAATTACGTCAGTTGGGCCCACGAGGAGGTCACAAGCCTGGTCGCCACCACCTAGGGGGGGGGTGGCAGCGTCAGGGCTTGTGATTCCCTCGTGGCTCTTCTGGCCTTCTTCCAAAGCTTCGGGGGTCTCTTTTGGTCCAAAAAAAATCATCGTAAAGTTTCATTCCATTTGGACTCCGTCTGAAAATGGGCCAAAAACACGGAAAAAATAGAAACTGGCACTTGGCACTGAGTTAATAGGTTAGTCCCAAAAAAGATATAAAATAGCATATTCATGCATATGAAACATCCAAAGATGACAAGATAATAGCATGGAACCATAAAAAATTATAGACACATTGGAGACGTATCATGTACCAAAACTCGCAACTCAGATATTCATCTCTATGATCATATCGTAGTTTCATCTCTAAGATCATATCGTAGACAGTTTATCCTCTTGTCACGACGATCTTCACTCTGAAATAGCATTGAACTTTTCAATATTTCAAACTTGTGATTCATCAAGTAAATACCCCCGTATCTACTCAAATCGTTAGTGAAGTAAGAACATAACGATATCCACTGCGTGCCTTAGCACTCATTGGACTGCTGATAGAGCATAATATATCTCCATATGTGGTTTTGGTAATTGATGACAATCCCTATGGACTAATGGTTTCCTTAAGTTATATTTATAGGATTTGTCCATAGGCACTTCTTGAAGTCCATCTGTTGGGTTCAAGGAGTTTATATGTTGACCAAGATGTTATTCAAGCTATTGTCCAAAGAATGGTCATAGAAACACTAGGTTGATCAAGATCTCAGACAAAGAGTAAATCAAGATGATCAACACAAAAAGCGTATAAGATGTGCCGAGAGGGATCAAGTGATCTCATGGTACGGTAAGCATTGTCCATTACGTGTTTGTGTACTAACCCATGGTCTTTGTGAGACTCCTATGTGGGGGTTAGGTGTGTTTCCATTGGGCTTGCGTCAAAAGGAAGATCTCATACAACCCATGAAGGATGACGTCAAGTGGTGATCGTCATCAAGATTGCGGTGTGCAAGTTCAAGTGGATCAGCATGAATATATCATTGAAACTATTGTCAATGATCATGTGTTGATAAGGACAATCTCATGTGCTAACAAGGACAAGATCAAGATAAGCATTCCTGAGCACTACATGCTTGATTCTTGTGGATGTTCACATGGTGGACAGGACAAGATCAAGATAAGCATTCTTGAGCACTACATGCTTGACTCTTGTGGATGTTCACATGGTGGACAAATGAAGATAAATACATAAGCTAGGCTTTCCACATTGTGTATGGGAAAGCTACTTGAAGACTTCATCATGTCCTGCTTTCAACTTGAGCCAAGAAGGAACAACAACATCAAGCTCAGGTGAAAGGGCTAACTCAAAGGTATCAGTTCCTTTGACGTTAGTGGTGCGGAGTGATGATCAGCGAATAAAAGTATACACTCAAGTATGGATCATCAGTACTCTTTTATGTCTTTTATGATTCTTGAGTCCTTAGGGATCCCGCACTATTAAGAGGGGATCACAGGTTTTGCGATGAACTTGCTCAAACTACAACTTCACTTTCTGCTCAGACCACATCTCCACTGCTCTGCTGTTATCTAAAAACAGAACCAGTGCCTCGGACATCCGGCCTCCTCCGGACGTCCGAGGGCCGGACGACCGACATCTTCGGAAATCCGGAATCCTATACCAGAGAAATCTGAGCCATATAACTCGGACTTCCGGCGCTCTCCGGACGTCCGGGGCCCGGATAGCCGACCAGCTTTGGAATTCCGGAACTATGCACCACAGAAACCAGAGCCATATAACTTGGACTTCTGGCTACCTCCGGACGTCCGAGGCCCGGATGTCCGGCCAAGTCCCGGAAATCCGGAAGCCTGCACGAGTAGAAGTTGAGTTCTATAGATCGGAAATCCGGCTCCCTCCGGACGTCCGAGCGCCGAACGTTCGACACCCGTCGGAAATCCGGAACCTACCACCAGTAGGAATTGTGCTGTATAACACGGACTTCCGGGCCACTCCGGACGTCCGTATGCTGATGAATTCAAATATGTTCAGGCACATCTACAGGCCTCGGACGACCGACCCCTGTCGGACGTCCGGCCGCGGACGAACTCAGAAGAGTTCCAGTCATGCCTACAGGTCTCGGACGTCCGGCCTCTGTCGGACGTCCGGTCCCTCGCGGACGCCCGGACTTCCGACAACTGTCGGACGTCCGGACCCTGTGTGACTTAAAGTACCCCCAACGGCTCTTTTTCTCTCCACACTATAAATACCCCCCTCCCACTTCGTGAGAGTGTGGCCCAACACAGCCTTATCCTCATAAGAACACATTTCCACCTCACACACATTTGCTCACTCCAAATCTTAGATCCCAAGAGCATCTGTGAGCCCCTTTGAGAGTTGTTGCAATCAAAAGATAGATCTTCCTCCTCTCCTTCTCTCAACCCAAGCTATTTGTGATTTGAGCAAGTTTTGAGCATTCCCCGTGATCTTATTACTCTTGGAGGTTGGAGACTCCTAGGCGGTAGGAGTTCTTCGGAGAGGAATCAATCCGTGTGATTTCCCCCGAAAAAGTTTGTGAGGGTTTGGAAGCCACCTCAAAGGCTTACCACTAGTGGTTGAGAAACGCCTTCGTGGAGTTATCTCAAAGGGAGAATAGGGCGAGCCTTCGTGGCATTGGTGTGCCTTCGTGGTAACATCCACCTCTCTAACGGTGACTAGCTTCCCTCCAAGGAAGTGAACATCGGGATACATCTTCGTCTCAGTGACCTTGGTTATCCTTAACCCTAACTCCTTGCTTGTGGTTTACTTGTGTTATTTGAGCATACATACATTGCATATTGCTTGAGCTCATTATATTGTGTTGGCCATTTCTTGTACAAGATTAATCATTCAAGCATACCCTCTATATCCACACGTACATACTTGCAACCCTTGATATATCGTGTGATATAGTGTGATCTAGTATCTTGTGTTATTTACCTACTTGTCGTGTGATATAGATCAAGTAAGTTTGTGTAACTTACTTGTGCTTGTTAGTAACTGCATTGTGTCCATCTTGGTAGATCGTGTTGTTGATACACGTTGCAGTGCCTAGTGCATTTAGGATTTGTGCTTGACAAGTACCCTCTTAGTTTATTTCCGCATTAGGTTCAAGCCAAATCCGAAGAAGTTTTTAAATAGCCTATTCACCCCCCCTCTAGGCGTCATCGAGGTCTTTTCAACTGCACACATAAAAAATGTATTACTCCCAACAAGTTACTCTCTTGTTTGATGTGGCATGATTTGCATGTCTCAAGTGATTCAAAATCAAGTGAGTCCAAACGATCCATCTCTATGGAGCTTCTTCATGCGTTTATACCAACAGGTATGGTTTGCATGTCTCAAACGTTTCAAAAATGAGTGAGTACAAAGATCCATCGGCATGGAGCTTCTTCATGCATTTTACACCAACATGACTCAAGTGGCAGTGCCACAACTAAGTGGTACTATCATTATTACTTTATATCTTTTGGCACCGATATTATGAACATGTGTAACACTACGATCGAGATTCAATAAACCATTGAGAGTAATTATTCAAGGAACTATAATAACTATTATTCTCTTTAAATGAATAATCGTATTGCAATAAACACAATACAATCATGTTAATGCTCAACGCAAACACCAAATAACAATTATTTATGTTTTACCACCAATCCCGATGATAGAGGGAGCGTGCGATGTTTGATCACATCAACCTTGGAAACACTTCCAACACATATCGTCACCTCACCTTTAGCCAGTCGCCGTTTATACCGTAGCTTTCATTTCGAGTTACTAATTACTTAGCAACCGAACTGGTATCCAATACCCTCGTGCTACTAGGAGTACCAGTAAAGCACACATCAATATCATGTATATCACATATACTTCTGTCGACTTTTGCCAGCCTTCTTTTTTACCAAGTATCTAGGGTAGCTCCGCCTCAATGACCGTTCCCCTCATAACACAAGCACTTAGTCTCGGGTTTGGGTTCAATCTTTGGGTTTCTTCATCAGAGTAACAACCGGTTTGCCGTTCCATGAAGTATCCCTTTTTAACCCTTGCCCTTCTTCAAACTAGTGGTTCTACTAACCATTAATAATTGATGCTCCTTCTTGATTTCTACTTTCGCAGTGTCAAACATTGTGAATCACTCAAGGATCATCATATCTATCCTTGATATGTTATAGTTCATCACGAAGCTCTAGCAGCTTTAGTGGTAGTGACTTTGGAGAACCATCACTATCTCATATGGAAGATTAACTCCCACTTGATTCAAGTGATTGTTGTACTCAGACAATCTAAGAACA
Source organism: Hordeum vulgare subsp. vulgare (assembly GCF_904849725.1). NCBI lineage: Eukaryota > Viridiplantae > Streptophyta > Magnoliopsida > Poales > Poaceae > Hordeum > Hordeum vulgare. The sequence goes on along the minus strand of NC_058519.1, from coordinate 644,907,323 downwards.
TGCTCAACGATTTGAGCTTTTCTCCTTTACTTTGTAAGCAAAGAATTTTGTCGGAGGTCTTATACCTCTCAACAAGGGAACGAGCATGAAATCTCAATTTCATCTCTTTGAACATATCTTATGTTCTGCGACGTTTTCAAAACGTCTTCGGCGCCTTGCTTCTAAGTCATTAAGTATTGTGCACTGAACTATCATGTAGTCATCAAAGACGTGTATGTCAGATGTTCGCAACATCCACAGCCGACGCCCGAGGTGCAGCACACCGAGTGGTGCATTAAGGACATAAGCCTTCTGCGCAACAATGAGGACAATCCTCAGTTTTACGGACTTAGTCCGCAAAGTTGCTACTATCAACTTTCAACTAAATTTTCTCTAGGAACATATAAAAACAGTAGAGCTATAGCGCAAGCTACATCGTAATTCACAAAGACCATTAGACTATGTTCATGATAATTAGTTCAATTAATCATATTACTTAAGAACTCCCACTCAAAAAGTACATCTCTCTAGTCATTTGAGTGGTACATGATCCAAATCCACTATCTCAAGTCCGATCATCACGTGAGTCGAGAATAGTTTCAGTGGTAAGCATCTCTATGCTAATCATATCAACTATACGATTCATGCTCGACCTTTCGGTCTCTTGTGTTCCGAGGCCATGTCTGCACATGCTAGGCTCGTCAAGTTTAACCCGAGTGTTCCGCGTGTGCAACTGTTTTGCACCCGTTGTATGTGAACGTTGAGTCTATCACACCCGATCATCACGTGGTGTCAAAAAACGACGAACTGTAGCAACGGTGCACAGTCGGGGAGAACACAATTCATCTTGAAATTTTAGTGAGAGATCACCTCATAATGCTACCGTCGTTCTAAGAAAAATAAGGTGCATAAAAGGATTAACATCACATGCAATTCATAAGTGACATGATATGGCCATCATCATGTGCTTCTTGATCTCCATCACCAAAGCACCAACACGATCTTCTTGTCACCGGCGCCACACCATGATCTCCATCAACGTGTCGCCATCGGGGTTGTCGTGCTACTTATGCTATTACTACTAAAGCTATGTCCTAGCAATATAGTAAACGCATCTGCAAACACAAACGTTAGTTTAAAGACAACCCTATGGCTCCTGCCGGTTGCCGTACCATCGACTGGCAAGTCGATATTAACTATTACAACATGATCATCTCATACATCCAATATATCACATCATGTCATTGGCCATATCATATCACAAGCATACCCTACAAAAACAAGTTAGACGTCCTCTAATTGTTGTTGCATGTTTTACATGGTTGCTATGGGTATCTAGTAGATCGCATCTTACTTATGCAAAAACCACAACGGAGATGTGCAAATTGCTATTTAACCTCTCCAAGGACCGCCTCGGTCAAAACCAATTCAACTAAAGTTGAAGAAACCGACACCCGCCAGTCATCTTTATGCAACGAGGTTGCATGTCAATCAATGAAACCAGTCTTTTGTAAGCGTACGAATAATGTCGGTCCGGGCCGCTTCAATCCAACAATACCGCCAAATTGAGAAAAGAATAAGGAGGGCAGCAAATCGAACATCATCATCCACAAAACCCTTTGTGTTCTACTCAAGATTACATCTACGCATGAACCTAGCTCATGATGCCACTGTTGGGGAACGTCGCATGGGAAACAAAAAATTTCCTGCGCGCATGAAGACCTATCATGGTGATGTCCATCTACGAGAGGAGATTTGGTTCTACGTACCCTTGTAGATCGCACAACAGGAAGCGTTAAGAAACGTGGTTGATGTAGTGGAACGTTCCACGATTCAGATCGCCGTAGTCGTACTATCTCATCACGATCTGTCCCGCGAACTTCATCACGATCCGTCCCGCGAACTCCATCACGATCCGTCCCGCGAACTTCATCACGATCCGTCCCGTGAACTTCATCACGATCCGTCCCGCGAACTTCATCACGATCCTTCCCGATCTAGTGCCGAATGGACGACACCTCCGCGTTCAGCACACGTACAGCTCGATGACGATCTCCACCTTCTTGATCCAGCAAGAGGGGGAGGAGAGGTAGAAGAGTTCTCCAGCAACGTGACGGCGCGCTGGTGGTGGTGATGATCTACTCCGGCAGGGCTTCGCCTAAGCTCCACAGAAATACGATCTAGAGGAAAAACTGCGTGGTATAGGGTCGAGCAGCACGTGGCAAAGTTGTGTCTCAAAAACCAACTAAAGAGGAAGTTAATGATAATGATCATGAAGCTTCGGATCAAGTTACTACTGAACCACGAAGGTCCACAAGGGCACGCTCCACACGAGAGTGGTACGACAACCCTGTGATGGAAATCATGTTGTTAGACAACGGTGAACCTTCGAACTATGAAGAAGCAATGGCGGGCCCAGATTCCAACAAATGGCTTGAAGCTATGAAATCCGAGATAGGATCCATGTATGAGAAGAAAGTATGGACTTTGGTGGACTTGCCCGATGACCGGCGAGCCATAGAAAATAAATGGCTCTTCAAGAAGAAGACTGATGCAAACGGTAATGTGACCGTTTATAAAGCTCGACTTGTCGCAAAGGGTTTTTGAAAAATTCAAGGAATTGACTACGAAGAGACTTTCTCTGCAGTAGCGAAGCTGAAATCAGTCCGAATCATGTTAGCAATTGCCGCCTTTTATGATTATGAAATTTGGCAAATGGACGTCAAAACAGCGTTCCTTAACGGGAATCTTAAGGAAGAGTTGTATATGATGCAACCAGAAGGTTTTGTCGACCCTAAGGGTGCTAACAAAGTGTGCAAGCTCCAGCGCTCCATCTATGGTCTGGTGCAAGCATCTCGGAGTTGGAACATTCACTTTAATGAGGTGATTAAAGCATTTGGGTTCATACAGGTTTACGGAGAAGCCTTTCTGTACAAGAAAGTGAGTGGGAGCTCTGTAGCTTTCCTCATACTGTATGTGGATGACATATTATTGATGGGGAATGATACAGAGATGTTGGAGAGCATAAAGGCCTATTTGAACAAGAGTTTTTCAATGAAGGACCTTGGAGAAGCTGCATACATATTAGGCATCAAGATCTATAGAGATAGATCGAGACGCCTCATAGGTCTTCCGCAAAGTACATACCTTGACAAGATATTGAAGAAGTTCAATATGGAAAACTCAAAGAAAGGGTTCTTGCCAGTTTTGCAAGGTATGAGATTGAGTAAGACTCAGTCGCCGACCACGGCAGCAGATAGAGAGAAGATGAGTTCTGTCCCCTACGCTTCAGCTGTAGGCTCTCTTATGTATGCCATGCTGTGTACCAGACCTGATATAAACCTTGCCATAAGTTTGGTAGGGAGGTACCAAAGTGATCCCGGTATGGAACACTGGACAGCGGTCAAGAATATCCTTAAGTACCTGAAAAGGACTAAGGAAATGTTTCTCGTTTATGGAGGTGATGAAGAGCTCGTCTTAAAGGGTTACGTCGACGCTAGCTTCGACACAGATCCGGATGACTCTAAGTCACAGACCGGATATGTATATGTTTTGAATGGTGGGGCAGTGAGCTGGTGCAGCAGCAAGCAAGAAGTCGTGGCAGCATCTACATGTGAAGCGGAGTACATAGCTGCTTCAGAAGCGGCTCATGAAGGAATTTGGATGAAGGAGCTCATCACCGACCTTGGAGTGGTTCCAAGCGCGTCGGTTCCAATGACACTCTTCTGTGATAACACTGGGGCCATTGCCATAGCCAAGGAGCCCAGGTTTCACCGGAAGACGAAGCACATCAAACGCCGCTACAACTCCATCCAAGACCATGTCCAGAGTGGAGTAATAGAGATTTGTAAAGTACACACGGATCTGAATGTTGCAGACCCGTTGACTAAACCTCTTCCATGGGCAAAACATGATCAATCCTATGGGTGTTCGATACATCACAATGTAACTGGATTATTGACTCTAGTGCAAGTGGGAGACTATTGGAAATATGCCCTAGAGGCAATAATAAAATGGTTATTATCATATTTCCTTGTTCATGATAATCGTCTATTGTTCATGCTATAATTGTATTAACAGGAAACATTAATACATGTGTGAATAAATAGATCACAATGTGTCCCTAGCAAGCATCTAGTTGGCTAGCTCGTTAGTCAATAGATGATCATGGTTTCCTGATCATGGGCATTAGATGTCATTGATAACGGGATCACATCATTGGGAGAATGATGTGATGGACAAGACCCAATCCTAAGCATAACACTAGATCGTATTGTTCGTATGCTAAAGCTTTTCTAATGTCAAGTATCTTTTCCTTCGACCGTGAGATTGTGCAAATCCCGGATACCGTAGGAGTGCTTTGGGTGTATCAAACGTCACAACGTAACTGGGTGACTATAAAGGTGCACTACGGGTATCTCCGAAAGTGTCTGTTGGGTTGGTACGATTCGAGATCGGGATTTGTCACTCCGTGTGACGGAGAGGTATCTCTGGGCCCACTCGGTAGAACATCATCATGAGCTCAATGTGACTAAGGAGTTAGTCACACGATGACGTGCTACGGAACGAGTAAAGAGACTTACACGTAACGAGATTGAACAAGGTATAAGTAAACCGACGATCGAATCTCGGGCAAGTTCTATACCGACAGACAAAGGGAATTGTATACGGGATTGATTGAATCCTCGACATCATGGTTCATCCGATGAGATCATCGTGGAGCAAGTGGGAGCCACCATGGGTATCCAGACCCCGCTGAGGGTTATTGGCCGGAGATGTGTCTCGGTCATGTCTGCCTGTCTCCGAACCCGTAGGGTCTACACACTTAAGGTTCGATGACGCTAGGGTTATAGGGAATTGTTATACGAGGTTACCGAAAGTTGTTAGGAGTCCGGGATGAGATCCCGGACGTCACGAGGAGCTCCGGAATGGTCCGGAGGTAAAGATTGATATATAGGATGGATGGGTTTGGACGCCGGAAATGTTTCGGGCACCACCGGCAAAGTGCCGGGACCATCAGAAGGGTTCGGGAGGCCCACCGGGAGGGGCCACAAGCCCGGAGGGCTACATGGGCCAAGTGCAGGAGGGAACCAGCCCCTAGGTGGCCTGGTGCGCCTCCCACACCCAGCCCATGCGCATCAGAGAGGGAGGGAGGGGAAACCCTAGGCGCAGGGGAGGCCCAAGGCCCACTTAGGGCGGCGCCCCCCCCCTTTTCGTGCCCTGGCCGCCGCCCCCCTCTCTCATCTGGGCTGCCGCACCCCCTAGGGTGGGAACCCTAGGGTGGCGCACCCCCTCCCCTCCTACTATAAATAGTGGGGTTTTTGGGGCTGTTGGAGACACACTTTTCCCTCTGCCTCGGCGCAGCCCTGCCCTTCTTTCTCTTCCTCTCTGCCGGTGCTTGACGAAGCCCTGCCGGGAGACCTCGTCTCTCCATCGACACCACGCCGTCGTGCTGCTGGAGTTCTTCCCCAACCTCTCCCTCCTCCTTGCTGGATCAAGGTGCGGGAGACGTCACCGGGCTGCACGTGTGTTGAACGCGGAGGTGCCGTAGTTCGGCACTAGATCGGAATCACACCGCGATCTGAATCGCCGCGAGTACGACTCCATCAACCGCGTTCTAGTAACACTTACGCTTAGCGATCTTCAAAGGTATGAAGATGCACTCACCCCTCTCTCGTTGCTAGTCTCTCCATAGGAAGGTCTGAATATGCGTAGGCAAGTTTTTGAATTTATGCTACGTTACCCATCAGTGGTATCCGAGCCAGGTTTTCTATGCGTAGATTCTATGCACGAGTAGAACACAAAAGGTTGTGGGCGATGATTTTTCAATTGCTTGCCGCTACTAGTCTTATTCTTTTACGGCGGTATTGTGGGATGAAGCGGCCCGGACCGACATTACACGTACGCTTACGTGAGACTGGTTCCACCGACAGATATGCACACCGTGCATAAAGGTGGCTAGCGGGTGTCTGTCTCTCCTACTTTAGTCGGATTGGATTTGATGAAAAGGGTCCTTATGATGGGTAAATAGCTTTGGAATGTCATCGTTGTGGCTGTCACGTAGGTACGAAAGCGTTCTTGCTAGAAACCCAAATCAGCCACGTAAAACTTGCAACAACAATTAGAGGACGTCTAACTTGTTTTTGCAGGGTTTGACATGTGATGTGATATGGCCAAAGTTGTGATGTTGCATGTATGATGTATGAGATGATCATGTTATTGTAATAGGTTTCACGACTTGCATGTCGATGAGTATGACAACCGGCAGGAGCCATAGGAGTTGTCTTAATTTATTGTATGAGATGCAACGCCATGTGCTTACTACTTTTACTTCATTGCTAACGGTTAGCTATAGTAGTAGTGATAGTAGTAGTTGGCGTGACGACTTCACGGAGACACGATGATGGAGATCATGATGATGGAGCTCATGGTGTCACGCTGGTGACGATGATGATCATGCGATGCCTGAAGATGGAGATCGAAAGAGCAAAGATGATAATGGCCATATCATGTCACTATATGATTGCATTGTGATGTTTATCATGTTTTTCATCTTATTGCTTAGAACGACTGTAGCATAATAAGATGATCCCTGTTAAAATTTCGAGAACGTATTCCCCTAAGTGTGCACTGTTGCAAAGGATCGTTGTCTCGAAGCACCACGTGATGATCGGGTGTGATAGATTCTAACGTTCGTATACAACGGGTGTAAGCCAAATTTACACACGCGAAACACCTAGGTTGACTCGACGAGCTTAGCATGTACAGACATGACCTCGAATACAAGAGACCGAAAGGTCGAACATGAGTCGTATGGTTGAATACGATCAGCATGAAGTTGCTCACCATGGTGACTAGTCCGTCTCACGTGATGATCGGACACGGGTTAGTCAACATGGATCATGTATCACTTAGATGACTAGAGGGATGTCGATTTAAGTGGGAGTTCATACTTAATTTGATTAAATGAACTTAATTGTCATGAACTTAGTCTAAAAGTTGTCTTTATAAATATTGTAGATGGCCAACGTCAACCTCAATTTCAACGCATTCCTAGAGAAAAACAAGCTAAAAGATGATGGTAGAAACTATGCGGACTGGGTTCGCAACTTGAAGCTCATCCTTGAAGCAGCTAAAAAGGCTTATGTCCTTGATGTGCCGCTAGGTGACCCTCCCGCTCCCGCAGCAGCCCAGGACATTCTGAACGTCTGGCAAACGCGGAGTGATGACTACTCTCTGGTTAGGTGTGGCATGTTATACAGTTTAGAAACGGGGCTCCAAAGGCGTTTTGAGCAACACGGTGCATATGAGATGTTCCAAGAGCTGAAGCTAGTTTTTCAAGATCATGCCCGTGTCGAGAGATATGAAGTCTCCGACAAGTTCTTTAGCTGTAAGATGGAGGAGAACAGTTCTGTCAGTGAGCACATACTCAAAATGTCTGGGTTACACGGTCGTCTCACTTCACTTGGAGTCGAACTTCCGGATGATGCTATAATTAACAGAATCCTCCAATCTCTCCCACCAAGATACAAAGGCTTTGTGCTTAACTACAACATGCAAGGGATGGAGAAGCCCATTCCCGAGTTGTACTCGATGCTCAAGTCTGCAGAAGTAGAAATCAAGAAAGAGCATCAAGTGTTGATGGTCAACAAGACCACTAGTTTCAAGAAGGGCAAGGGTAAGAAGAACTTCAAGAAAGACGGCAAATCCGTTGCCGCGCTCGGTAAGCCAGATACCGGGAAGAAGAAAAAGAATGGACCCAAGCCCGAGACTGACTGCTTCTATTGCAAGGGAAAGGGTCACTAGAAACGGAACTGCCCCAAATACTTAGCGGACAAGAAGGCCGACAACGTTAAAGGTATATGTGATATACATGTTATTGATGTGTACCTTACCAGCGCTCGTAGTAGCTCCTGGGTATTTGATATCGGTGCTGTTGCTCACATTTGCAACTCAAAGCAGGAACTGCGGAATAAGCGGAGACTGGCAAAGGACGAGGTGACAATGCGCGTCGGGAATGGCTCCAAGGTCGATGTGATCGCCGTCGGCACGCTACCTCTACATCTATCGTCGGAATTAGTTTTAAACCTTAATAATTGTTATTTAGTACCAGCTTTAAGCGTGAACATTGTATCAGGGTCTTGCTTAATGCGAGACGGCTACTCATTTAAGTCAGAGAATAATGGTTGTTCCATTTATATGAGTGATATGTTTTATGGTCATGCTCCGCCGGTGAATGGTTTATTCTTGATGAATCTCTATCGTGATGTTACGCATATTCACAGTGTGAGTACCAAAAGATGTAAAGTTGATAAGGATAGTCCCACATACTTGTGGCACTGCCGCCTTGGTCATATCGGCGTTAAGCGCATGAAGAAGCTCCATACTGATGGATTATTAGAGTATCTTGACTTTGAATCATTTGACACATGCGAACCGTGCCTCATGGGAAAGATGACTAAGACTCCATTCTCAGGAATAATGGAGAGAGCAATCGACTTATTGGAAATAATACATACTGATGTGTGTGGTCCAATGAACGTTGAAGCTCGCGGTGGCTATCGTTATGTTCTCACTCTCACCGATGATTTAAGTAGGTATGGGTATATCTACTTGATGAAGCACAAATCTGAGACATTTGAAAAGTTCAAGGAATTTCAGAGTGAGGTCGAGAATCAACGTGACAGAAAAATTAAGTGTCTACGATCTGATCGTGGAGGAGAATATTTGAGTAACGAGTTTGGCACACACCTAAGGAAGTGTGGAATCATTTCACAACTGACGCCGCCTGGCACACTGCAATGCAACGGAGTGTCTGAACGTCATAATCGCACTTTATTAGATATGGTACGATCTATGATGTCTGTTATCAACTTACCACTATCATTTTGGGGATACGCATTAGAAACTGCAGCATCCACTTTAAATAGGGCACCGTCTAAATCCGTTGAGACGACACCGTATGAACTATGGTTTGGCAAGAAACCTAAGTTGTCGTTTCTTAAAGTTTGGGGCTGCGATGCTTATGTGAAGAAACTTCAACCAGAAAAGCTCGAACCCAAAGCGGAGAAATGCGTATTCATAGGATACCCTAAGGAAACTATTGGGTATACCTTCTATCTTAGATCCGAAGGTAAAACCTTTGTTGCCAAGAACGGATCCTTTCTAGAGAAAGAGTTTCTCTCGAAAGAAGTAAGTGGGAGGAAGGTAGAACTTGATGAGGTAATCACACCCCCTCTCGAACAGGATAGTAGCGCAGCACATGAAGTTGTTCATGTGGTGCCTACACCAACTGAAGAGGAAGTTAATGATAATGATCATGAAGCTTCGGATCAAGTTACTACTGAACCACGAAGGTCCACAAGGGCACACTCCGCACCAGAGTTGTACGGCAACCCTGTGATGGAAATCATGTTGTTAGACAACGGTGAACCTTCGAACTATGAAGAAGCAATGGCGGGCCCAGATTCCAACAAATGGCTTGAAGCTATGAAATCCGAGATAGGATCCATGTATGAGAACAAAGTATGGACTTTGGTGGACTTGCGCGATGATCGGCGAGCCATAGAAAATAAATGGATCTTCAAGAAGAAGACTGATGCAAACGGTAATGTGACCGTTTATAAAGCTCGACTTGTCGCAAAGGGTTTTCGACAAATTCAAGGAATTGACTACGAAGAGACTTTCTCTCCCGTAGCGACGCTGAAATCAGTCCGAATCATGTTAGCAATTGCCGCCTTTTATGATTATGAAATTTGGCAAATGGACGTCAAAACAACGTTCCTTAACGGGAATCTTAAGGAAGAGTTGTATATGATGCAACCAGAAGGTTTTGTCGACCCTAAGGGTGCTAACAAAGTGTGCAAGCTCCAACGCTCCATCTATGGGCTGGTGCAAGCATCTCGGAGTTGGAACATTCGCTTTAATGAGGTGATTAAAGCATTTGGGTTCATACAGGTTTACGGAGAAGCCTGTCTGTACAAGAAAGTGAGTGGGAGCTCTGTAGCTTTCCTCATACTGTATGTGGATGACATATTATTGATGGGGAATGATATAGAGATGTTGGAGAGCATAAAGGCCTATTTGAACAAGAGTTTTTCAATGAAGGACCTTGGAGAAGCTGCATACATATTAGGCATCAAGATCTATAGAGATAGATCGAGACGCCTCATAGGTCTTTCGCAGAGTACATACCTTGACAAGATATTGAAGAAGTTCAATATGGAAAACTCAAAGAAAGGGTTCTTGACAGTTTTTCAAGGTATGAGATTGAGTAAGACTCATTCGCCGACCACGGCAGCAGATAGAGAGAAGATGAGTTCTGTCCCCTACGCTTCAGCCGTAGGCTCTCTTATGTATGCCATGCTATGTACCAGACCTGATATAAACCTTGCCATAAGTTTGGTAGGGAGATACCAAAGTGATCCCGGTATGGAACACTGGACAGCGGTCAAGAATATCCTTAAGTACCTGAAAAGGACTAAGGAAATGTTTCTTGTTTATGCAGGTGACGAAGAGCTTGTCGTAAAGGGTTACGTCGACGATAGCTTCGACACAGATCCGGATGACTCTAAGTCACAGACCGGATATGTATATGTTTTGAATGGTGGGGCAGTGAGCTGGTGCAGCAGCAAGCAAGAAGTCGTGGCAGCATCTACATGTGAAGCGGAGTACATAGCTACTCCAGAAGCGGCTCATGAAGGAATTTGGATGAAGGAGCTCATGGCCGACCTTGGAGTGGTTCCAAGCGCGTCGGGTCCAATGACACTCTTCTGTGATAACACTGGGGCCATTGCCATAGCCAAGGAGCCCAGGTTTCACCGGAAGACGAAGCACATCAAACGCCGCTACAACTCCATCCAGGACCATGTCCAGAGTGGAGTAATAGAGATTTGTAAAGTACACACGGATCTGAATGTTGCAGACCCGTTGACTAAACCTCTTCCACGAGCAAAACATGATCAACACCATAATGCTATGGGTGTTCGATACATCACAATGTAACTGGATTATTGACTCTAGTGCAAGTGGGAGACTGTTGGAAATATGCTCTAGAGGCAATAATAAAATGGTTATTACCATATTTCCTTGTTCATGATAATCGTCTATTGTTCATGCTATAATTTTATTAACAGGAAATAGTAATACATGTGTGAATAAATAGATCACAATGTGTCCCTAGCAAGCCTCTAGTTGGCTAGCTCGTTAGTCAATAGATGATCATGGTTTCTTGATCATGGGCATTATATGTCATTGATAACGGGATCACATCATTGGGAGAATGATGTGATGGACAAGACCCAATCCTAAGCATAGCACTAGATCGTATTGTTCGTATGCTAAAGCTTTTCTAATGTCAAGTATCTTTTCCTTCGACCGTAAGATTGTGCAAATCCCGGATACCGTAGGAGTGCTTTGGGTGTATCAAACGTCACAACGTAACTGGGTGACTATAAAGGTGCACTACGGGTACCTCCGAAAGCGTCTGTTGGGTTGGTAGGAATCGAGATCTGGATTTGTCACTCCGTGTGACGGAGAGGTATCTCTGGGCCCACTCGGTAGAACATCATCATGAGCTCAATGTGACTAAGAAGTTAGTCACACGATGACGTGCTGCGGAACGAGTAAAGAGACTTACCGGTAACGAGATTGAACAAGGTATAGGTATACCGACGATCGAATCTCGGGCAAGTTCTATACCGTCAGACAAAGGGAATTGTATACGGGATTGATTGAATCCTTGACATCGTGGTTCATCCGATGAGATCATCGTGGAGCAAGTGGGAGCCACCATGGGTATCCAGACCCCGCTGATGGTTATTGGCCGGAGATGTGTCTCGGTCATGTCTGCCTGTCTCCCGAACCCGTAGGGTCTACACACTTAAGGTTCGATGACGCTAGGGTTATAGGGAATTGTTATGCGAGGTTACCGAAAGTTGTTCGGAGTCCCAGATGAGATCCCAGACATCACGAGGAGCTCCGGAATGGTCCGGAGGTAAAGATTGATATATAGGATGGATGGGTTTGGACGTCGGAAATGTTTCGGGCACCACCGGCAAAGTGCTGGGACCACCGGAAGGGTTCGGGAGGCCCACCGGGAGGTGCCACAAGCCCCGGAGGGATACATGGGTCAAGTGCGGGAGGGAACCAGCCCCTAGGTGGGCTGGTGCGCCCCCCCACACCCAGCCCATGCGCACCAGAGAGGGAGGGAGGGGAAACCCTAGGCGCAGGGGAGGCCCAAGGCCCACCTAGGGCGGCGCCCCCCTTTCCCTGTCCTGGCCGCCGCCCCCCTCTCCCATCTGGGCTGCCGCACCTCCTAGGGTGGGAACCCTAGGGGTGGCGCACCCCTCCCCTCATCCTATAAATAGTGGGGGTTTTGGGGCTGTTGGAGACACACTTTTCCCTCTCCCTTGGCGCAGCCCTGCCCTTCTTTCTCCTCCTCTCTGCCGGTGCTTGGCGAAGCCCTGCCTGGAGACCTGGTCTCTTCATCGACACCACACCGTCGTGCTGCTGGAGTTCTTCCCCAACCTCTCCCTCCTCCTTGCTGGATCAAGGTGCGGGAGACGTCACCGGGCTGCACGTGTGTTGAACGCGGAGGTGCCGTAGTTCAGCACTAGATCGGAATCACACCGCGATCTGAATTGCCGCAAGTACGACTCCATCAACCACGTTCTAGTAACGCTTCCGCTTAGCGATCTTCAAAGGTATGAAGATGCACTCACCCCTCTCTCGTTGCTGGTCTCTCCATAGGAAGATCTGAATATGCGTAGGATTTTTTTTGAATTTATGCTACGTTACCCAACAGGAGGGGAGGAGGCAGCCTCAAACCCTCAAGGTTTGGACGAAATTGGAGGTGGAGGAGTCGTACTCCAATCCTACTTGGAGTAGGATTCCACCTTCCCACTTGGAAACTCTTTCCACCTTGTGTTTTTTTCCTTTTCAAACCTTATGGGCCTTAGTGGGAACTTATTCCAGCCCACTAGGGGCTGGTTTATCTTTTCCCATAGCCCATGAAACCCCTTGGGGCGTAACACCCCTCCCGATGGTCCCCGGCACCCCTCCCGGCACTCCCGGTACACTACCGATGAGCCCGAAACTTTTTCGGTGACCAAAATAGGACTTCCTATATATTAATCTTTACCTCCGGACCATTCTGGAGCTCCTCGTGACGTCCTGGGTCTCATCTGGGACTCCGAACAACTTTCGATTACCAACACCTATAACTCAACTATACCGAAATGTCACCGAACCTTAAGTGTGCAGACCCCGCGGGTTTGAGAACTATGTAGACATGACCCGAGACACTCCTCGGTCAATATCCAATAGCGGGACCTGGATGCCCATATTGGATCCTACATATTCTCCGAAGATCTTATCGGTTGAACCTCAGTGTCAAGGATTCATATAATCCCGTATGTCATTCCCTTTGTCCTTCAGTATGTTACTTGCCCGAGATTTGATTGTAGGTATCCGCATACCTATTTCAATCTCGTTACCGGAAAGTCTCTTTACTCTTTCTGTAATACAAGATCCCGTGACTTACACTTAGTCACATTGCTTGCAAGGCTTGTGTGTGATGTTGTATTACCGAGTGGGCCCCGAGATACCTCTTCGTCACACGGAGTGACAAATCCCAGTCTTGATCCATACTAACTCAACGGACACCTTGGGAGATACCTGTAGAGCACCTTTATAGTCACCCAGTTACGTTGTGACGTTTGATACACACAAGGCGTTCCTCCAGTGCCAGTGATTTATATGATCTCATGGTCATAGGAACAAATACTTGACACGCAGAAAACAATAGCAATAAAACGACACGATCAATATGCTACGTTTATAGTTTGGGTCCTAATGATGTGATCCCGTTATCAAGTGACAACACTTGTCTATGGTTAGGAAACCTTGACCATCTTTGATCAACGAGCTAGTCAACTAGAGGCTTACTAGGGACAGTGTTTTGTCTATGTATCCACACATGTATTTGAGTTTCCAATCAATACAATTCTAGCATGGATAATAAACGATTATTATGAACAAGGAAATATAATAATAACTAATTTATTATTGCCTCTAGGGCCTATTTCCAACACCCACTGGTTCACCCCCTCCGGTGGATCTTTGCGTAGGTATTTTTCATTAATTCCAGAAAAATTCTCCGTAAATTTTCAGGTCATTCCGAGAACTTTTATTTCTGCACAAAAACAACACCATGGCAATTCTACTGAAAACAACGTTAGTCCGGGTTAGTTCCATTGAAATCATGCAAATTAGAGTCCAAAACAAGGGCAAAAGAGTTCGGAAAAGTAGTTACGACGGAGACGTATCAGTGTGTTTGTCTAGATCCGATGAATTGTGGATTTATGATCAGATTATCTATGAATCTTATTTGAGTTTCTTCTGATCTCTTATATGCATGATTTCATATCCTTGTAATTCTCTTCGAGTTGTGGGTTTTGTTTGGCCAGTTTGATCTATGATTCTTGCAATGGGAGAAGTGCTTGGTTTTGGGTTCATACCATGCGGTGACCTCACCCAGTGACAGAAGGTGTAGCGAGGCACGCATCATGTTGTTGCCATCAAGGGTAAAAAGATGGGGTTTTCATCATTGGTTTGAGTTTATCCCTCTACATCATGTCATCTCGCTTAAGGCGTTACTCTGTTCGTCATGAACTCAATACACTAGATGCATGCTGGATAGCGGTCGATGTGTGGAGTAATTGTAGTAGATGTAGAAAGTATCGGTCTACTTGTCTCAGACGTGATGCCTATATGTATGATCATTGCCTTAGATATCGTCATGACTTTGCGCGGTTCTATCAATTGCTCGACAGTAATTTGTTCACCCACCGTATTATTTGCTATTTTGAGAGAAGCCTCTAGTGAACACTATGGCCCCCGGGTCAACTTCACACCATATTTTCAGCCTTACTCTTTTACTTCATTGCACATTCTGCCATCAGATCTCACTTTGCAATCAATCTTGAAGGGATTGACAACCCCTTTATAGTGTTGGGTGCAAGCTCTTTGTGTTTTTGCAGGTACTCTGGAGTTGACGAGATTCTCCTACTGGATTGATACCTTGGTTCTCAAAATGAGGGAAATACTTACTGCTCGTGTGCTGCATCACCCTTTCCTCTTCGAGGGAAAAACCAACGCCAGCTCAAGAGACGACAGAAGGTTTCTGTCGACGTAGCAGAAGGATTTCTGGCGCCGTTGCCGGGGAAGGATTTTTGTTGCCGTAGAAATATATCACTAGTGAACATCATGTGACTCTGTCCCATATTACCACCATTTCTTACACCTCCATCATTTACTGCTTTTATTTACTTTTCCGTTGCGATCACTATCACTATTCTCGCTTGTGTTTTGATCATTTGCAAACTACAAGGCCGGAGAGATTGACAACCTCTCTGTACTCGTTGGGAGCAAAGTTATTTGTTGTGTGTGCAGGTCCATGTCTTCTGCTAGCGCCAGAGAAACGAACACCTACTTGTTGAACCTCGGAGTCCTCCTGGTTCGATAAACCTTACAGTCCTCATGTAAGGGAAATCTGTTGCTAACTACATCTCCACCTTCCACTTGGGGTAACGAACGAGGGTCAAGAAGTATATCCATCAACTCGTCATCAGGTAGCGAGGCACGTATTATATTGTTGCCATCAAGGGTAAAAAGATGGGGTTTTCATCATATTGCTTGAGTTTATCCCTCTACATCATGTCATCTTACTTAATGCGTTACTTTGTTCTTCATGAACTTAATACTCTAGATGCAAGCAGGAGTCGGTCGATGTGTGGAGTAATAGTAGTAGATGCAAAATCGTTTCGGTCTACTTGATACAGACATGATGCCTATATGCATAATCATTGCCTTGGATATCTTCATAATTATTTGATTTTCTATCAATTGCTCGACAGTAATTTGTTCATCCACCGTATTATTTTCCTTTATGAGAGAAGCCTCTAGTGAAACCTATGCCCCCGGGTCTATTTTCCATATCATATTTTTAGATCTATAAACCAAAAATACCAAAAAATACTTTTCTGCAATTTATTTACTTTATTTTTACTTTTAGATCTATCAATATTTTATATCTATTTCTATCAGATCTCATCCTTGCAAATAAATTTGAAGGGATTGACAACCCCTTTATAGCGTTGGGTGCAAGTGTTTGATTATTTGTGTAGGTACTACTATTGGAGTCTCACTTGTTACTCATACTGGATTGATACCTGGGTTCTCAACAAACCGAGGGAAATACTTATCTACTTCATTGCATCACCCTTTCCTCTTCAAGGGAAAACCAACGCAAGCTCAAGAGGTAGCAAGAAGGATATCTGGCGCCGTTGCCGGGGAGGATACATAGCAAGATCACCAAGTACCCATCACAAACTCATCTCTTGCGTTTACTTTATTTGCCATTTGCCTCTCGTTTTCCACTCCCCCACTTCTAAAAAGATTTTCAGAAAATACCAAAAAGATTTGCCTATTTATTCGCCCTTTTTCCGTTCGTCTTTTTGTTTGCTTGCTTGTGTGCTAGATTGCTTGCTTTGTCGCCATGGCTCAAGAGAATACCAAGTTATGTGATTTTTCACTACCAATAGTAATGATTTTATTACTACTCCGATTACTCCCACCACTAGTGCGAAATCTTGTGAAATTAATACCGCTTTGCTCAATCTTGTTATGAAAGAACAAATATCTGGCCTTCCCAGTGAAGATGTCGCATCCTATCTAAATACTTTCATTGAGTTGTATGATATGAAAAAGAAGAAGTATGTGGATAATGAAACTGTCAAATTAAAGCTATTTCCGTTCTCATTATGAGATCGTGCCAAAACTTGGTTTTCATCTTTACCTAAAAATAGTATTGATTCATGGAATAAGTGTAAAGATGCTTTTATTTCCAAGTACTTCCCGCCCGCTAAGATTATCTCCCTTAGGAACGATATAATGAATTTTAAGCAATTTTATCATGAGAATGTTGCACAATCTTGGGAGAGGATGGAGTTAATGATTAGGAATTGCCCCGCGCATGGTTTGAGCTTATGGATGATTATACAATTTTTCTATGCGGGATTGAATTTTCCTTCTAGAAATCTTTTAGATTCAGCTTCGGGTGGTACTTTTATGGAAATCACATTAGGAGAAGCTACTAAACTCCTAGATAATATTATGGCAAATTACTCTCAATGGCATACCGAAAGATCTCGTACTAGTAAAAAGTGCATGCTATGGAAGAAATAAATACTTTGAGTGGAAAGATGGATGAATTAATGAAATTGTTTGCTAGTAAGAGTGCTCCCATTGATCCCAATGATATGCCTTTGTCTTCTTTGATTGGAAATAATAATAAATCTATGGATGTGAATTTTGTTGGTAGGAACAATTTTGGCAATAACGCGTATAGAGATAATTTTAATCCTAGGTCGTTTCCTAATAATTACTCTAATAATTACGGTAATTCCTACAACAACTATTATGTAAATTATAATAATATGCCCTCTTATCTTGAGAATAATATTAAAGAATTCATTAACTCTCAAAAAGGTTTCAATGTTATGATTGAAGAATTTTTTTTCAAGATTGATTATTTGGCTAGGAACGTTGATAGAATTTCTCTTGAGATTGATTCCTTAAAAAATAGATCTATTCCACCCAAGCATAATATTAATGAGTCTTTAAAATCTTTGAGAATTTATATTGATGAGTGTAAAGAAAGAACCGCTAGAATACATGCTAAGCATGAATGGCTTGAAAAGGTATTTTCTCATGATAATATTGATGAAGATCTAAAAGTGATTGATGTGACACCTATTGAGTCTTTGTTTTCTAGCATAAATCCTGAAAAATATGGGACTGGATATGAGTCAACTTTAGCTAAGAGGCGTGCCAATGATTCAGAGTTCATAGATCTTAGTGATAGGATTGCTAAAAGTGGGATGGAAGAGGTAAAAACTTTAAATAGGAATGAGCCCACTCTTTCGGCTTCAAGGATTTTAATTATGATAGTTGCTCTTTAATTGATTGTGTTTCCTTGTTGCAATCCATGTTAAATTTTCCACATGCTTATAGTCAAAATAAGGCTTTTACTAAACATATTGTGGATGCCATGATGAAATCTTTTGAAGAGAAACTTGAGTTGGAGGTCTCTATACGTGGAAAACTTTTTGATGAGTGGGAACCTACCATTAAAACTAAAATTAAAGATTATGAGTGCCATGCTTTGTGTGATTTGGGTGCTAGTATTTCCACAATTCCAAAAACTTTATGTGATGTGTTAGGATTCCATGAATTTGATGATTGTTTTCTAAATTTGCATCTAGCGAATTCCACAATTAAGAAACCCGCGGGAAGGACTAATGATGTTCTTATTGTTGCTAATAGGAATTATGTGCCCATATATTTCATTGTTCTTGATATAGAATCCAATCATACATGTCCTATTATTCTTGGTAGACCCTTCCTTAGAACGATTGGTGCAATTAGTGACATAGCAAGGTAATATTAGATTCCAATTCCCATTAAGGAAATGCATGGAGGACTTTACTAGAAATAATATAATATTACCTTATGAATCTATAATGATAGCTACCTATGGATTGCATACCAAAGATGATAGTACCTAGATCTATTGCATTATGCCTAGCTTGGGGCGTTAAACAATAGCGCTTGTTTGGAGGCAACCCAATTTTATATGTTTTGATTTTGTTTTTGTTTATGTTTTTTTGTGCTGAACACATTATTACCTCTGTAATAATTTTGTTTTCTTGTTTAAATTAGTGTTTGAGCCAAGTAAAACCTTTGAGATGGTCTATGGTGCTTGCAAGTTGATTTTGGTGAAAAACAGAAACTTTCACCCTCAGTCCAGGAATTTTATAAATTCACTGGAACGTGCTTTTGATCTGAATTATTTACACAATATTGGTTTAAGAATTTCCCAGGTCTTACTAATTTTTCAGAATTTGTGGAGTTAAAGAAGTATTCGAAGTAAACAGATTGCTACAGACTGTTCTGTTTTTGACAGATTCTGTTTACTTTGTGTTGTTTACTTATTTTGATGAATCTATGGGTTGTATCGGGGGGTATGAACCATGGAGAATTTAGAATACAATAAATATTACGTAAATATAAATAAATAATGAGTTCACAACAGTACCTAAGTGGTGATTTACTTTCTTATACTAACGGGTCTCATGAGTTTTCTATTGAGTTTTGTGTTGTGAAGTTTTCAAGTTTTGGGTAAAGATTTGATGGACTAAAAAATAAGGAGTGACAAGAGCCTAAGCTCGGGGATGCCCAAGGCACCCCAAGCCATATTCAAGGATACCAAAGAGTCCAAGCTTGGGGATGCCCCGGAAGGCATCCCCTCTTTCGTCTTCCATCCATCGGTAAATTTACTTGAGGCTATATCTTTATTCACCACATGATATGTGTTTTGCTTGGAGCGTTTTGTATGATATGAGTCTTTACTTTTTAGTTTGCCAAAATCATCCTTTCTGCACACATCTTTTGAGAGAGAGACACACACCGAATCATGAATTTATTAGAATACTCTTTATGCTCGACTTATATCTTTTGAGCTAGGCAATGTTACTCTAGTACTTCACTTATATCTTTTAGAGCATGACGGTGTTATGAAATTATTAAACTCTCATACTTCACTTATATTATTTTGAGAGTTCTTTAAACAGCATGGTAATTGTTTCAGGTTATGAATTTAGTCCTAATATAATAGGCATCCAAGAGGGATATAATAAAAACTTTCATATTAAGTGCATTGAATATGATGAGAAGTTTGATTCCTTGCATATAGTTTTGAGATGTGAGGATGGTGATATGAGAGGCATGTTAGTAAGTAATTGTGAATTAGAAAAAATACTTGTGTTGAAGCTTGTGATTCCCGTAGCATGCACGTATGGCATTGTGTGATGAAGTCGGAGCATGACTTGTTTAATGATTTTCAACCTTTGTGTGGAGGTCGGGATCGCGCGATGGTGAAATCCTACCAACCCTTATCCTAGGAGCATGCGTCTAATACTTTGGTTCGATAACTAATAGGATTTTTCAATAAGTATGTGAGTTCTTTTTGACTAATGTTGAGTTCATGGATTATACGCACTCTCACCCTTCCACCTTTGCTAGCCTCTCTGGTACCACACAACTTTCGTCGATACATTAAACCCACCTTCCTCAGAACAGCCACCATATATATTCCTCAAAACAACCACCATACCTAACTATTATGGCATTTTCTAAGCCATTCTATATTGCCATGCAACACCACCGTCCCGTTTTTTGTATGACACACACCATCACTTGCATATTGCTTATAGAGTCATATTTCGTTTGAGATATCGAGTTGTAATCTTTGAGTTGTAAGTCAATAAAAGTGTGATGATTTGCATTATTAGAGCATTGTCCCGTGTGAGAAAAGTATGATGGAAGCTATGATTCCCTCACAAGTTGGGATGAGTCTCCGGACTCTACAAAAAAATAAAAGAGGCCAGCGAAGCCCATAAAAAAATAAAATAAAAGAGGCCAAAGATGCCCACCAAAAAAGAGAGAAAAAAATAAAAGAAAAAAATTGAGATCAAGAGAGAAGGGACAATGCTACTATCTTTTTCCACACTTGTGCTTCAAAGTAGCACCATGTTCTTCATAGAGAGTGTCCTATTTTGTCACTTTCATATAACTAGTGGAATTTCATCTTTTGCACGACCACTTAGTTTTCTTTTTGAGATTTCATATACTTATAGCTCTAGTGCATTTGTTGCATGGCAATCCCTACTCACTCACATTGATATCTATTGATGGGCATCTCCATAGCCCGGTGATACGCCTAGTTCATGTGAGACTATCTTCTCCTCTCTTTTTTGCAACCTCCACCACATTCTATTTCTCCTACAATGCTATATCCATGGCCCATGCTCATGTATTGCATGAGAGTTGAAAAGGTTTGAGAACATAAAAAGTGTGAAACATTTGCTTTATTTTCATCGGGGTTGTGCATGATTTAGATACTTTGTGTGGGGAATATGGATCATAGCCAGACCATATGATTTTGTAGGGATAACTTTCTAAGGCCATGTTATTTCCAAAGGACGCAATTGCCTTGTTAGTATGCTTGAAGTATTATTGTTTTTATGTCAATATTAGACTTTTGTTTTGAATCTTATGGATCTGAATATTCATGCCACAATAAACAATATTCCATGGATAAATATGTTGGGTAGCATTCCACATCAAAAATTCTGTTTTTATCATTTACCTACTCGAGGACTGATACGTCCATTTTGCATCATGCTTTCATGTTGATATTTATCGCTTTATGGGATGTTATTACACTTCAGGGTACAATACTTATGCCTTTTCTCTCTTATTTTGCAAGGTTTACATGAAGATGGAGAATGCCGGCAGCTGGAATTCTGGCCTGAAAAAGAAGCAAGTTTGAGATACCTATTCTGCGCAACTCCAAAAGCCGTGAAAATCAACGAGGAATTATTTTGGAATTTATAAAAAATACTCGGCAGAAGAAGTACCAGAGGGGAGCCACCAGGAGGCCACAAGCCTACTAGGCGCGGCCTACCCCCTGGCCGCGCCTAGGGGGCTTGTGGGCTCCTGCTGGCCCTCTGGCTCCCCTATTTTGCTATGAGAAGGGTTTAGTTCCAGAAAAAATCAGGAGGAGGCTTTCGGGAGGAATCGCCGCCGCCATGAGGCGGAACTTGAGCAGAACCAATCTAGAGCTCCGGCAGGGTCGTCCTGCCGGGGAAACTTCCCTCCCGGAGGGGGAAATCATCGCCATCGTCATCACCAACACTCCTCTCGTTGGAGGGGACTCATCACCATCAACATCTTCATCAGCACGTCTCATCTCCAAACCCTAGTTCATCTCTTGTAACCAATCTCCATCTTGCGACTCCGATTGGTACTTGTAAGGTTGCTAGTAGTGTTAATTACTCTTTGTAGTTGATGCTAGTTGGATTACTCGGTGGAAGATTATATGTTCAGATCCTTGATGCTATTCATTACCTCTCTGGTCATGAATATGATTATGCTTTGTGAGTAGTCACTTTTGTTCCTGAGGACATGGGATAAGTCATGCTATAAGTAGTCATGTGAATTTGGTATTCGTTCGATATTTTGATGCGTTGTATGTTGTTTTTCCTCTAGTGGTGTTATGTGAACGTCGAATACATAACACTTCACCATTATTTGTGCCTAGAGGAAGGTATTGGGAAGTAGTAAGTAGATGATGGGTTGCTAGAGTGACAGAAGCTTAAACCCTAGTTTATGCGTTGCTTCGTAAGGGGCTGATTTAGATCCACTAGTTTAATGCTATGGTTAGACTTTGTCTTAATTCTTCTTTCGTAGTTGCGGATGCTTGCGAGAGGGTTCATCATAAGTGGGACGTTTTTCCAAGTAAGGGCAGCACCCAAGCACCGGTCCACCCACATATCAAACTATCAAAGTAGCGAACGCGAATCATATGAACATGATGACAACTAGCTTGATAAAATTTCCCATGTGTCCTCGGGAGCGCTTTACCTCCTATAAGAGTTTGTTCAGGCTTGTCCCTTGCTACAAAAGGGATTGGGCCACTTTTTTGCACAATTGTTACTATTGTTACTTGCTACTTGCTGCGAATCATCTTACCACACAACTATCTGTTACCGATAATTTCAGTGCTTGCAGAGATTACCTTGCTGAAAACCACTTGTCAGATCCTTCTGCTCCTCGTTGGGTTCGACAGTCTTACTTATCGAAAGGACTACGATATATCCCCTACACTTGTGGGTCATCAAGACTCTTTTTTGGCGCCGTTGCCGGGTTGTGAAGCGCCTTTGGTAAGTGAAATTTGGTAAGGAAACATTTATATAGTGAGCTGAAATTTATTGTCACTTGTCATCATGGAAACTAATCCTTTGAGGAGCTTGTTCGGGGTATCTTCACCTTTAACGGAAGCACATGGAGTCACTCCTCAACCTACTGCACCTATTGAAAGTATTTGCTATGAATTTCCTTCAGGTATGCTTGAGAAACTGCTGGCTAATCCTTTTACAGGAGATGGAACATCACATCCCGACTTGCATCTAATCTATGTAGATGAAGTTTGTCGTTTATTTAAGCTTGCAGGTTTGCCCGAGGATGAGGTCAAGAAGAAGGTCTTTACCTTATCTTCGAGGGATAAAGCATTGACATGGTATAGGCTATGTGATGATACTGGATCATGGAACTGCAACCGGTTGAAATTGGAATTTCATCAAAAGTTTTATCCTATGCATCTAGTACATCCTGATCAGAATTATATTTATAATTTTTGGCCTCGTGACAGAGAAAGCATCGCTCAAGCTTGGGGGAGGCTTAAGTAAATGTTATATTCATGCCCCAACCATGAGCTCTCGAGAGAAATTATCATTCAGAACTTCTATGCTCGGCTTTCTCATGATGATCGCACCATGCTTGACACTTCTTGTACCAGTTCTTTTATGAAGAGAGATATTGACTTCAAATGGAATTTATTGGAAAAAATTAAACGCAACTCTAAAGATTGGGAGTTTGATGAAGGTAAGTAGTCAGGTATGAATTTCAAGTTTGATTGCGTTAAATCCTTTGTCGAAACAAATACTTTTTGTGATTTTAGCGCTAAGTATGGAATTGACTCTGAGATAGTAGCTTCATTGCGTGAATCATTTGCTGCTCATATTGATCTCCCTAAAGAGAAGTGGTTTAAATATCATCCTTCCTTAGAAGTCAATTTAGTTAAACCCAATCCAGTTGAAGAGAAAGTCATTGCTTATAATGATCCTATTGTTCCCAGTGCTTACATTGAGAAACCACCTTTTCCTGTTAGGATAAAGGATCATTCTAAAGTTTCAGCTGTGATACGTAGAGGCTACATTAGAACACCTACACCCCCTGAGCAAATTAGAGTTGAACCTAGCATTGCTATTATCAAATATCTCCTGTCCGACAATGTTGATGGCCATCATATTCACTTCTATGAAGATGCTGCTAGAATTGCTAAACCACATGCTAGAGATAAACATAAGCCTGTTATTGGCACGCCTATTGTTTCTGTTAAGATAGGAGATCATTGTTATCATGGTTTATGCGATGTGGGTGCTAGTGTTAGTGCAATACCTCAATCCTTATATGATGAAATTAAAGTCGAGATTGCACCTGTTGAGATGGAACCTATTGATGTCACTATTCAGCTTGCCAATAGAGATACTATCTGCCCTTTGGGAATTGTTAGGGATGTTGAAGTCTTGTGTGGTAAAATGAAGTATCCTGCTGATTTTCTCGTTCTTGCTACCACACAAGATAGCTTTTGTCCCATCATATTTGGCAGACCTTTTCTCAATACTGTCAATGCTCATATTGACTGTGAGAAGCAAACTATTGATGACCCACAAGTATAGGGAATCAATCGTAGTCCTTTCGATAAGTAAGAGTGTCGAACCCAACGAGGAGCAGAAGGATCTGACAAGTGGTTTTCAGCAAGGTAAAATCTGGAGGCACTGAAATTGTCGGTAACAAGTGATTGTGTGGTGAGATGATTCATAGCAAGCAACAAGTAACAAAAGTAGCAACGGTGCAGAAAATTGGCCCAATCCCTTTTGTAGCAAGGGACAAGCCTGGACAAAGTCTTATAGGAGGAAAAACGCTCCCGAGGACACACGGGAATTTATGTCATGCTAGTTTTCATCATGTTCATATGATTCGCGTTCGTTACTTTGATAGTTTGATATGTGGGTGGACCGACGCTTGGGTACTTCCCTTACTTGGACAAGCATCCCACTTATGATTAACCCCTAGTGCAAGCATCCACAACTACGAAGGAAGAATTAAGACAAAGTCTAACCATAGCATTAAACTAGTGGATCCGAATCAACCCCTTACGAAGCAACGCATAAACTAGGGTTTAAGCTTCTGTCACTCTAGCAACCCATCAACTACTTACTACTTCCCAATGCCTTCCTCTAGCCCCAAATAATGGTGAAGTTTTATATAGTCGACGTTCACAGAACACCACTAGAGGAAAAACAACATACAACACATCAAATTTCCGAGCGAATACCGAATTCACATGACTACTATTAGCATGACTTATCCCATGTCCTCAGGAACAAAAGTAACTACTCACAAAGCATAATCATATTCATGAACAGAGAGGTAATGAGTAGCATCAAGGATCTGAACATAAACTCTTCCACCAAGTAATCCAACTAGCATCAATTACAAAGAGTAATCAACACTACTAGCAACCTCACAAGTACCAATCGGAGTCGCGAGACGGAGATTGGTTACAAGTGATGAACTAGGGTTTGGAGATGAGATGGTGCTGATGAAGATGTTGATGGTGACGAGTCCCCTCCGATGAGAGGAGTGTTGGTGATGACGATGCCGACGATTTCCCCCTCCGGGAGGGAAGTTTCCCCGGCAGAATCGTCCTGCCAGAGCTCTAGATTGGTTCTGCTCAAGTTCCGCCTCGTGGCGGCGGAGAATCCACGAAAAAGCTCCTCCCTGATTTTTTTTCTGGACGAAACCCTTTATATAGCAGAAGAGGGGGGCCAGTGGGCTAGCAGGCTGCCCACAAGCCCCCTTGGCGTGGCCAGGGGTTGGCCGCGCCAAGCAGGCTTGTGGCCACCTGCTGGCACCCCTCTGGCGCTTCTTCGGCCGAGTATTTTTTATAAATCCGGAAAAAAATCCTCGTTGATTTTTACGGCGTTTGGAGTTGCGTAGAATAGGTATCTCAAACTTGCTCCACTTTGAGGCCAGAATTCCAGCTGCCGACATTCTCCCTCTTCATGTAAACCTTGCAAAATAAGAGAGAAAAGGCATAATAATTGTATCATGGAGTGAAATAACAGCCCAAGAAGCGATAAATATCAACAAGATGCAAAATGGACGTATCAACTCCCCCAAGCTTATACCTCGCTTGTCCTCAAGCGAAAGCCTAACTCAATAAATATGTCCACATATTTAGGGAGAGAGGTGTCGAAAAAACAAGATACGAATCATGCATGCATCATGATCATGATCAGAACAACAATACCAACATATAATCTATCATGCTAAAGTGATAATTCCTTCACAAAGTAAAGCATGGATCAAGAACCTTACCGAGAAGTAACAATCGATAGCCTTTAGTCATTGAAGCAATTGCAATTTATCACAACATCAGAAAGAGTCAAATAAGAGATTGTAAAGCAAATCCACATACTCAATCATTCTTTCGTTCTCTACAATTTCTACAACTCACGTGGTACTCATGAGATCAAAGTTTCAGCTGGACACAGAGAAAGATAGGGGCTTACAGTTTTGCCTCCCAACTGCTTACCTCAAGGGTAATGTCTGTTGGAATTATGCCCTAGAGGCAATAATAAATATAGTTATTATTATAATTCCTGTATCAAGATAATCGTTTATTATCCATGCTATAATTGTATTGAATGAAGACTCATTTACATGTGTGGATACATAGACAAAGCACTGTCCCTAGCAAGCCTCTAGTTGGCTAGCCAGTTGATCAAAGATAGTCAGTGTCTTCTGATTATGAACAAGGTGTTGTTGCTTGATAACTGGATCACGTCATTAGGAGAATCACGTGATGGACTAGACCCAAACTAATAGACGTAGCATGTTGATCGTGTCATTTTGTTGCTACTGTTTTCTGCGTGTCAAGTATTTGTTCCTATGACCATGAGATCATATAACTCACTAACACCGGAGGAATACTTTGTGTGTATCAAACGTCGCAACGTAACTGGGTGACTATAAAGATGCTCTACAGGTATCTCCGAAGGTGTTCGTTGAGTTAGTATGGATCAAGACTGGGATTTGTCACTCCGTGTGACGGAGAGGTATCTCGGGGCCCACTCGGTAATACAACATCACACACAAGCCTTGCAAGCAATGTGACTTAGTGTAAGTTACGGGATCTTGTATTACGGAATGAGTAAAGAGACTTGCCGGTAAATGAGATTGAAATAGGTATGCGGATACTGACGATCGAATCTCGGGCAAGTAACATACCGAAGGACAAAGGGAATGACATACGGGGTTATATGAATCCTTGGCACTGAGGTTCAAACGATAAGATCTTCGTAGAATATGTAGGATCCAATATGGGCATCCAGGTCCCGCTATTGGATATTGACCGAGGAGTCTCTCGGGTCATGTCTACATAGTTCTCGAACCCGCAGGGTCTGCACACTTAAGGTTCGACGTTGTTTTATGCGTATTTGAGTTATATGGTTGGTTACCGAATGTTGTTCGGAGTCCCGGATGAGATCATGGACGCCACGAGGGTTTCCGGAATGGTCCGGAAATGAAGATTGATATATAGGATGACCTCATTTGATTACTGGAAGGTTTTCGGAGTTACCGGGAATGTACCGGGAATGACGAATGGGTTCCGGGAGTTCACCGGGGGGGGGGGGGGCAACCCACCCCGAGGAAGCCCATAGGCCTTGAGGGTGGTGCACCAGCCCTTAGTGGGCTGGTGGGACAGCCCAAAAGGGCCCTATGCGCATTGGAAGAAAAATCAAAGAGAAAAAAAAGAGGAGGTGGGAAAGGAAAGAGGGACTCCACCCACCAAACCAAGTAGGACTCGGTTTGGGGGGGAGTCCTTCCCCCCTTTGGCTCGGCCGACCCCCTTGGGGCTCCTTGAGCCCCAAGGCAAGGTCCCCCCTCTCCCACCTATATATACGGAGGTTTTAGGGCTGATTTGAGACGACTTTTCCACGGCAGCCCGACCACATACCTCCACGGTTTTTCCTCTAGATCGCGTTTCTGCAGAGGTCGGGCGGAGCCCTGCTGAGACGAGATCATCACCAACCTCCGGAGCACCGTCACGCTGCCGAAGAACTCTTCTACCTCTCAGTCTCTCTTGCTGGATCAAGAAGGCCGAGATCATCGTCGAGCTGTACGTGTGCTGAACGCGGAGGTGCCGTCCGTTTGGTACTAGATCGTGGGACTGATCGCGGGATTGTTCGCGGGGCGGATCGAGGGACGTGAGGACGTTCCACTACATCAACCGCGTTCACTAACGCTTCTGCTGTATGGTCTACAAGGGTACGTAGATCACTCATCCCCTCTCGTAGATGGACATCACCATGATAGGTCTTCGTGCGCGTAGGAATTTTTTTGTTTCCCATGCGACGTTCCCCAACAATGTCAACGATAATAATTCATGAATACTTATCTCGAAGTTGACATATGAATATAGATCTTTCCCCAGCATATGACGTTAGCCAAGATAAGGAATTGGTGAAGATCACCATGACTCTTTCAAGGGTGAAAAGTAAAGGTACAAGATAGGCCCTTCGCAGAGGGAAGCAGAGGTTGTCATGTGCTTTTGAGGTTTGGATTCGTGTCCTCTTAGTGTGGAGGAACGTCACTTTATATTGCCTCATGTGATAAAGAACTTTATTATGCAGTCTGTCGCTTTTATGTCTTCCTCATCACAGGTTCGTACAAAGCTTATTTTCCACACACTAATAGATCATACATATTAGAGAGAAATTTTTATTGCTTGCACCGATGACAACTTACTTGAGGGATCTTATTCAATCCATAGGTAGGTATGGTGGACTCACATGGCAAAACTGGGTTGATGGTTTATGGATGCACAAGTAGTATCTCTACTTAGTGCGGGAGGTTTGGCTAACGTGAGGTGGAAGCAATCGTCACATGCTAAGGGATCTCTAATCATATAACATTGTTCGGAACCAAGAAAACACAATTAATTATGTTGTCTTCCTTGTCCAACATCTACTTCTAGGCATGCAATAGTTTAGCGAGTGTTCACAATCATAGATGGTGTCAGAGATGATATATTTATATGTGAACCTCTCCTTCTTTATCACTTCCTATTAATTGCAACCCTGACCAAGGTCTACGTTTGCCTACCCTCAACAAGTTTCAATCCTCATTCTTTTTATATGTGAAGCAATCACTTCCCATAAGATCATTACATGATGTTTCATGCTTTTGTTCTATTCTCACTCTTTTGATCATGGCAAGAGGCAAAGCCCTTCAACTAAGACATTCTTTATTATATGGCTCACGAGCTCGAATACATCGGGGGTGACACAAAGCAAAACTCAAGACTAAAACACAATGACTTTTAATCTACTAGAGAAAGAGAAAACTTAAAAGGAAAACTAAAACAAAGGTAAAGGCAAAAGATGTGATGGTGAAACGATACCGGGGCAACTCCCCCAAGCTTGGCACAAGCCAAGGGGATTGCCCATACCCATGTTTAGTTGTCTTCCTTTGGTGGTGATGGTGGTGGAGTTGTTGCACAGGTCTTGAGCTTGTTTAATTTCCACTTGAGCATAAAATTCTGCTCTCTCAGATCATCATTTTCCTCTTCAAGCTTCAACACCCTTTGGCATAATTCCTGCTTACTCTCCTGCAAGAAACGAGAAGGGATAAACAAAGTCTTAGACTTCTTCCTTGAGTCAGGGAGGCTCGACTTCTTGAACTCCACATGCGTGTGTCCAGGTTGAGGTAGAGGAGCCTCCTCTTCATCAGAACTTGTTTGTTCCTTCCCCTTTGGATCATAATCTGCTTCCTCATCAGTGGTCCAGCCATAAGGATCCAAGTCCCCATAGACCTTGGGATTAGCAAGGTAATATGCCACAAAGCTCTCCCCCTCTCAATCTTGAGAAGACATGTTGCCCTAAATCTGCGGCAGAAAACAGGCTCGAAACGAAAAACAGAGGAAATCTGCGTGATGCAGGGGTCATACCAAACGGGAGACTATATAATGATTTTTTCCAGACCAGAAGGAGCACCCCGCACAAAAACGGAGTCCGGGAGGCGCACAAGGTGGCCACAAGTCCTCCCGGCGCGGCCAGGGGGTGGGCCCGCGCCGGGCAGGCTTGTCGCCTGCTCGCGCACTTTCCGGACTACTTCCAATTTTTGTATTTTTTCAAATATTCCAAAACGGAGAAAAATTCCTACTGGAAAAGTTTTGGACTCTATTTTCTTACCAAATCACATACCTCTTTGTTTTCTAAGTCTCAAACAGGCTGATAAATATCCCTTAGGTATTCTTCCAGAGTTATGGTATTGATAATATTGCTTTCAACATTTATGGGAGTACCTGAGATATAATGCTTGATTCTCTGCCCATTTACAACTCTCGGATAATTACCTTCCGTGTTGTTGATCTTGATAGCACCAGAACGATATACTTCCTCAACAACATAGGGACCTTCCCATTTAGAGAGAAGCTTGCGTGCAAAGAATCTTAAACGGGAGTTATATAGCAAGACATAATCACCTACATTGAACTCACGCTTTTGTATCCTCTTATCATGCCACCTCTTAACCTTTTCTTTGAACAACTTGGCATTCTCATATGCCTGAGTTCTCCATTCATCAAGAAAGCTAATATCAAATAACCTCTTCTCACCGGCAAGTTTGAAATCAAAGTTGAGCTCTTTGGTTGCCCAATAAGCTTTATGCTCTAGCTCAAGAGGTAAATGACATGCTTTAATGTACACCATTTTGTACGGAGACATGCCCATGGGATTCTTATAGGCAGTTCTATAAGCCCACAGTGCATCATCGAGCTTCTTAGACCAATTCTTTCTAGACCCGTTGACAGTCTTTTGCAGAATCAGTTTAATCTCTCTATTTCTTAGCTCTACTTGACCACTGGACTGAGGATGGTAGGGAGACGCAATTCTATGGTTGACATCGTACTTAGCAAGTGTTTTACGGAAAGCACCATCAATGAAGTGTGAACCACCTTCAGTCATTAGATATTTAGGGACTCCAAATCTAGGGAAAATAACTTCTTTAAGCATCCTGATAGAAGTGTTGTGATCAGCACTACTAGTGGGGATAGCTTCTACCCACTTAGTGAAGTAATCAACAACAACTAGGATATGAGTATACCCATTGGATTTTGGAAAAGGTCCCATATAATCAAAGCTTCAGACATCAAATGGTTCAATGACAAGTGAATAGTTCATAGGCATTTCCTGATGTTTGCTAATATTACCTATTCTTTGACATTTGTCACAAGACAAGACAAACTTACGGGCATCCTTGAAGAGAGTGGGCCAATAGAAACCTGATTGCAATACCTTGTGTGCAGTTCTATCTCCCGCATGATGTCCTCTGTAGGCCTCGGAATGACACTTCTGTAGGATCTGTCCCTTTTCATGTTCAGGTACACAACGTCTAGTAACACCATCTACTCCTTACTTATAAAGGTGAGGATCATCCCAAAAGTAATGTCTCAAGTCAAAGAAGAATTTCTTCTTTTGCTGGTACGTGAAACTAGGTGGTATGTATTTGGCAACGATATAGTTTGCATAATCAGCATACCACGATGCACTACGTGAAGCATTGATGACATTCAATTGCTCATCGCAAAAGCTATCATCAATAGGTTGTGGGTCATCAAGAACGTTATCCAACCTAGACAAGTTATCTGCTACGGGGTTATCATCACCCTTTCTGTCAACAACGTGCAAATCAAATTCTTGTAGCAAGAGAACCCATCTGATAAGTCTAGGTTTAGCGTCCTTCTTCTCCATGAGGTACTTAATAGCAGCATGATCAGTGTGAATAGTGACTTTGGAATAAACTATGTAAGACCTGAACTTTTCACATGCAAACACGATTGCTAAAAATTCCTTCTCCGTAGTAGCATAGTTTCTGTGGGCACTGTCTAGAGTTTTACTAGCGTAGTGAATAACATTGAACTTCTTATCGACTCTTTGCCCTAGAACAGCACCAAAAACATAATCACTAGCATCACACATGATTTCAAAAGGTAAGTTCCAATCAGGTGGTTGAACAATAGGTGCAGTTATCAAAGCCCTCTTAAGTATTTCGAAGGCTTCCTCACAATCATCGTCAAAAACAAAAGGAATACCCTTTTGCAAGAGATTGGTAAGAGGCCTAGAAATCTTAGAGAAGTCTTTAATGAACCTTCTATAGAAACCAACATGACCAAGGAAACTTCTTATACCTTTGATATCTGTGGGGTATGGCATTTTCTCGATTGCATCAACCTTAGCCTTATCGACTTCAATACCTATTTCAGAAATTTTATGTCCTAAGATGATGCCTTCATTAACCATAAAGTGGCACTTCTCCCAATTCAAGACAAGATTGGTGTCTTCACATCTTTGTAAGACTCGATCAAGGTTGCTGAGGCAATCATCAAAAGAAGACCCGTAAACGGAAAAGTCATCCATGAAAACCTCAACAATCTTTTCACAAAAGTCAGAGAATATAGCCATCATACATCTTTGAAAGGTGGCAGGTGCATTACATAAGACAAAAGGCATATGTCTATACGCAAAGGTACCGAAAGGGCAGGTGAAAGTGGTTTTCTCCTGATCAGATTGTGCAACTGGTATTTGGGAGAAACCAGAATAACCGTCTAGAAAGTAAAAGTGTGTGTGTTTAGACAGCCTTTCTAGCATTTGGTCGATAAAAGGCAGAGGGTAATGATCTTTCCTAGTGGCTTTATTCAGTTTCCTGAAATCGATCACCATCCTATAGCCAGCAATAATCCTCTATGGGATCAATTCATTCTTATCATTAGGGACAACGGTAATGCCTCCCTTCTTAGGAACGCAATGCACCGGACTCACCCAATCGCTATGAGCAACATGATAGATAATACCCGCTTCCAGGAGCTTTAGTATTTCTTTTCTTACTACTTCTTTCATCTTACTCCTTTGATGATCACCAACTGGTTTGAAGTCAAGATCAGTTTTAATCTTGTGCTGGCATAGAGTGGGACTAATGCCCTTAAGATCATCAAGAGTATATCCAATAGCAGCACGGTGCTTCCTCAGAGTTTTTAGTAACTTCTTTTCTTCATGCTTTGAGAGGCTAGCACTAATAATAACAGGATATATCTCCTTTTCATCCAGATAAGCATACTTAAGAGTATCTGGCAACTGTTTAAGCTCGAACACAGGATCACCCTTTGGTGGGGGTGGATCCCCAAGCAGTTCAAGAGGCAAGTTATTCTTAAGGATGGGATATTGTTCTAAGACAACTCTATCTATCTCATCCCTTTCATCCATATGCATATCATTTTCATGCTCAAGCAAGTATTGCTCTAAGGGATCAGTAGGAGGCACGTCAATAGAAGCTAAGGCAATAGTTTCACCCTTACTAGGCAACTCCTTTTCATGAGGTTGTCTACCAAACTTGGAGAAGTTGAACTCATGTGACACGCCTTCAAAGCCAACAGTGACAGTTTGCTTCTCACAGTCAATATGAGCATTGACGGTATTGAGAAAAGGTCTGCCAAATATGATGGGACAAAAGCTATCTTGTGCAGTAGCAAGAACGAGGAAATTAGCAGGATACTTCGTTTTACCACACAAGACTTCAACATCCCTAACAATTCCCACAGGGCAGATAGTATCTCTATTGGCAAGCTGAATAGTGACATCAATAGGCTCTATCTCAACAGGTGCAATCTCATATTTGATTTCATCATATAAGGATTGAGGTATTGCACTAACACTAGCACCCACGTCACATAAACCATGATAACAATGATCTCCTATCTTAACAGAAACAACAGGCGTGCCAACAACAGGCCTATGTTTGTCTCTAGCGTGAGTTTTAGCAATTCTAGAAGCATCTTCACGGAAGTGAATATTATGTCCCTCAACATCGTCGGACAGAAGATCTTTGATGATAGCAATGCTAGGTTCAACTCTAATTTTCTCAGGGGGTGTAGGTGTTCTAATATAGCCTCTACGTATCACAGTTGAAGCTTTAGAATGATCCTTTATCCTAACAGGTGAAAAGACCTCGATGACGCCTAGAGGGGGGGGGGTGAATAGGCTATTTATTAACTTCTTTGGATTTGGCTTGAAACTAATGCGGAAATAAACTAAGAGGGTACTTGTCAAGCACAAATCCTAAATGCACTAGGCACTGCAACGTGTATCAACAACACGATCTACCAAGATGGACACAATACAGTTACTAACAAGCACAAGTAAGTTACACAAACTTACTTGAGCTATATCACATGACAAGTAGGTGAACAACACAAGATACTAGATCACACTATATCACACGATATATCAAAAGCTGCAAGTATGAACGTGTGGATATAGAAGGTATGCTTGAATGATTAATCTTGTACAAGAAATAGACAACACAATATAATGAGCACAAACAATATGCAATGTATGTATGCTCAAGTAACATGAGTAAACCACAAGTAAGGAGTTAGGGTTAAGGATAACCAAGGTCACTGAGACGAAGATGTATCCCGATGTTCACTTCCTTGGAGGGAAGCTAGTCACCGTTAGAGAGGTGGATGTTACCACGAAGGCACACAAACGCCACGAAGGCTCACCCTATTTTCCCTTTGAGATAACACCACGAAGGCGTTTCTCAACCACTAGTGGTAAGCCTTTGAGGAGGCTTCCAAACCCTCACAAAATTTTCCGGGGGTAATCACACGGATTGATTCCTCTCCGAAGAACTCCTACCACCTAGGAGTCTCCAACCTCCAAGAGTAACAAGATCACGGGAAATGCTCAAAACTTGCTCAAATCTCAAATAGCTTGGGTTGAGAGAAGGAGAGGGAGACGATCTATCTTTTGATTGGAACAACTCTCAAAGGGGCTCACAAATGCTCTTGGGATCTAAGATTTGGTGTGAGCCAATGTGTGTGAGGTGGAAATGTGTTCTTATGAGGATCGGGATGTGTTGGGCACCCTCTCATGAAGTGCGAGAGGGGTATATATAGTGGGGAGTGTAAAACAGCCGTTGGGGACACTTTAAGTCACAAAGGGTCCGGACGTCCGGCCGTTCCCGGAAGTCCGGGCGTCCGCAAGGGGTCGGACATCCGACAGGGGTCGGTCGTCCGAGGGCTGTAGATATGACTGGAAACACTGTGAATTGAACAGTGACCGGACTCCGGAGAAGACCGGAAATCCGAGTTATTCGACTCAACTTCTTTTGGTGGGAGGTTACGGATTTCCGAAGGGGGACGGACGTCCGGCCCTCGGACGTCCGGAGGGTGCCGGAAATCCGAGTTATAGAGCACATGTTCTTCTGGTGCAGGGCTCCGGATTTGCAAAGCTGGTCGGACGTCCGGCCCTCGGATGTCCGGAGGGAGCCAGAAATCCGAGTTATACGACTCAAATTCTTCTGGTGGAGGGCTCCAGATTTCTGAAGCCTGCCGGTCGTCTGGCCCTCGGACGTCCGGAGAGAGCCGAATGTTCGAGGCAATAGACCAGTTTTGAGATAGGAGCAGAGTAGAGAATATGTGGTATTGAGTAGGATAGTGAATATCTAGTTTGAGCAAGTTCATCACAAAAACCTGTGATCCCCTCTTAATAGTGCGGGATCCCTAAAGACTCAAGAATTGTAAAAGGGATACCGATGATCCATACTTGAGTGTGTACTTTTATTCGCTGATCATCACTCCGCATCGCTAACATCAAAGTAACTCATACCTTGAGTTAGCCCTTTCACTTGAGCTTGATGTTGTTGTTCCTTCTTGGCTCAATGTTGAAAGCAAGACATGATGAAGTCTTCAAGTAGCTCTCCCGTACACAATGTGGAAAGCCTAGCTTATATATTTATCTTCATTTGTCCACCATGTGAACATCCACAAGGATCAAGCATGTAGTGCTCAGGAATGCTTATCTTGATCTTGTCCTTGTTAGCACATGAGCTTGTTCTTATCAACACATGATCAATCACAATAGCTTAAAAAGGGTTAGTGATTAATTATCTATATGTGTGTTGTCAGCAACACCAAAACATGATTAAGGGCATGACTGCACTTTCAATCTCCCCCTTTTTGGTAGTTGATGACAACATACATATAGCTCTCAACAATAGTAATAGACATGTGTGGCTTAGGAGAGTTTTGTTACCATGCTTATGAAGCTCCCCCTTATTATATGCATAGTAAAATAGGTAAGTGCGGGAGCTCCCCCTTAATGTGTGCATTGAAGATAATAGCATGATCATAATAGTTCAACAATAAATATCATATCATATGAATCAATAGGATAGCATAAAACTCCACATGATAGTTCAACAATACATCATCCATAGGTGATGGCTCACCATCCATAAGTATCGTTACATGATGATACATCATTAAGTTCGACATAATACATCATACCATACATTGTGAGAGGAACTAAAATAAGATAAGATAATGTTCTCCCCCTTTGGCATCAAGGACCAAAAAGGAGGGAAAACCGGCAATGCTATCACATACTCAAGGATAACCGTCATCAATATCATCATTAATCAGGCATCATCCTCAACATCATCATCCTCATCATCAGGCAAACCACTGCCACCAGCCTCGTCAAGGAAATCAGCCCACTCAGGACCAGATGGGAAGCCAAAGTCAGAAGGAGGAGCAGCAGGAGGGGCCTCATCATCACTCAGATCAAGAGCGCCCGAGGCTCTCAGACGAGCCTTGAGGGCATTCTTGGAGGAGACTAAGCGAGAAACCACATCATGGGTTTGACCACACTGGAAAGAGACGGCCTTCATCATAGCAGAATGTGCCTTGCCAAGGAATTTGGCAATGCGACCGAGAGGAGCGGAGCTAGATGAGGGGGTGGCTGACCGGGCAGCAGTGCGGCGAGTGGATGTGGAGGATGGGGCTTTCTTAGGAGCATAGTTATCCTCCATGTGAGCGGAATGATCCACTTGCAATGTGTGTGAGTGACAACAACAGAGAAATCAGCAACATGATTTATAAGAGCCTGTATGAAGGGGGCATGAGGAAAGGCTCGCTTGTACTGAAAGCTAGCAAGCCGAATCTCATGCCATAGAAAGTGAGGCACATTAATTTTGCTCTTGGGGTGCTCGTACAAGTGAGACATGGTGTCAATACAATAGCCACTGCAAGAGCCCTTATCACCCATCTTGGGATAGATGGTGCGGATGAGACACTGAAAGATAATGAAGTAAGGTGAGCGCCAGATGGATACCTGGTTAAGATCCTTCATGCGTTCATCCGCATCAAGCTCACTGAGTGGTTTGAGAAGATACCCACACGCCTCAATGGACTTAGGTGCATGGTTAGGATCATTCCTATGTATTTTGAAGCCGGAGTTGGGGAAACCAAGTGCGGCAACAAATGTATCATAAGAAGCTGTGAAGCGAACGTCAGAGGTGATCCAGCTGACAGTGTGGTTTGGAGAAAAATAGCATGTGGCATAGAACTGGTGAATGGCAGCAGCATTAAAATCGCGATGAAAAGCAAACGGGGCGGCAAGCCCCGATGCCTCAATAAGCTCAATGGCACCCAGATATTTCGCCGGGTGCATGCTAATATGCTCAAGATCTATATAGAAATGAACAGATAAACCCTTAGGAACTATGACTGTAGTAAAAATGTCCGCCTGGACATGTGTGCGGAAACGTGAGTCCGTAGAGTCACGTACGACAGCGTATTGATCAATGTCATGGCGGAAAGTGAGGTATGATGACTTGGCAAGTGTGGTGAAGTTTGTGATTGCAGGACCTAAGGTAGCAGGGGGTTCTAGTGAGATGCGACGAGCTTCACCTGCGGGCTGAGCATGAGGAGGTGGTGGCATGTAGGACGCCCTGCGAGTCCCGGGCTTTGGCTTGGAGCTCCGATCGGCGGGCTGGTCAGCAAGGTCCTCGGCGGCAAGTTCATCCTCAAAGTCGGAGTCATCACCATCAGACGACGAGGGGAGCTGTGGAGACGGAGAACGCCGGGCAGTCCGTTTGAAGGGACGATGTAGCCCGTCCGAGTCCGACCCCGTGCTAGTAGGGGCGCGAGAGGATGAGCCAGCAACGTTCTTCCGAGCGGCGTGCTTGGTCTTGGGCATGGTGAACAATATCCTACACGGATGGAAATCCCAAATAAGGAGCGAACATGGTCAAACCATAGGAACGAACATGTGGACTTGGAAGAGAGGGAACCAAACGCGAGGGGAACGGAGGAGCTACCTGTAGACGGATCCCGCGGAGGAAGAAGAGGAAGAAGAGAAGGATCCGCGGAGGAGATCGGGCAGATCTCGGGAGTGGCGGCGCTGGCGAGTGCTCCTGGAGCTGGCGGCGGCGGCGGCAGGGGAAAAAGGGGGCGCGTGAGGGCTAGGGCAAAGCCCAGCCCCGCGCCCAGTTATTTATAGGCCCTGATGCGTCGGACGTCCGACAGGCGTCGGACGTCCGGAGAGGATTGTGCCGCCGGACGACCGACACTGGTCGGACGACCGGAAGGAGATTTGCCGCCGGATGTCCGAGACACGTCGGACGACCGAGAAAGAGGAGGAGGCAGAGGCTGATTATGGATTTTTTTTTATTTTTTATGATGAGGTGATACTAAGTATTCTCGCATGTGTAGCAGCCAAAGGGACCTCTCAACTAACATATTTTGGACATGGTCTGATGTAAGTCTTTTAGTACGATTACTACGATAAATGTGGGTCCAAAATACGTCAAACACATGAGTGCATAGAATCATGCACATGTTATCCTCTTATAAGAGCAAGGCACATGACACAAGGGTCATGGCACAAATTTGTCTCATTCATATGACCATGAAGAGCTAAGAGAACACCAACACTAAGCATTTCATCAATGTGATTGACAAGGACATGCAGGAAATTACAAAGTGGAAAAAGTATTATGTTCATGCCATGATGCAACCTACACAGTGTTGACTCTAATATTGTACATGCATGAAGTAAATATTTTTATCGGAAAAGCATTGGTATGGCGTAGAAGTAGCCGAGTCCTGTCTTGACTCTAATTTCTTCGTGACTAGCACCATCTTTTTCTGAGAATAAGTCAAGATAGCAATGCTTCTCCAAAGTACCTAAACCACCAATTAAGCACAATATGGTCCCCAAACTTATTGGGTCCGAAGTAGTTAGTCCAACTACAATATATATATGTAGGGTAAGATCACTCAATTATGTGCATATAGATATAAGTTTTACTTTCAAGCACACCCTAACCTTTTTAATGAATACGTCCAATTTACCATATGCATATATTGGATCAAAGATACGATAGACATGGCATGTGCATCCACACATAGTAGATATGCCTACACAATCCTATCAAAATCCAAGGATATACAATTTGGATGAATGAACACATAATTTTCTATTACATAACATTCATGTCATCCAAAATGGATCAGGGTGACAAATCAACACATGGTAGCACCCCAAGTTCAACACATGAACTGGTCAAGGCATCAAGCCATGTAAGGCATGCATTTTGCACAACCTTACATGCATGTCTAACCCCAATAGATTTATAAGTGTAGGTAATATGATTATAGCTCCCACAACATTATGAAATAAGTAGTGCGAGCTCTACCGGGAGACACATGAATTTCTCGGCACGTTATGTAGGTCAACTGAAGATAGAGCCGAAATAAAATGACCATGAAAAACACTACCAAGCCAGAGATACCATGTGTGAGAGAACACAATGACAGTTAGAGTTATCAGTGGTGGTAGGTGCCAAACGAGCACACGAATTGTTTTATACTTACACAAGTGTGATATGGGTGTTCAACCATAAGCATAATATTTAGATGACATACGTTAACATACCAATTAGTTAGATCATAGTGTGAAGGATTAATTCGAAAGGCATGCATCAACAATGCCCTTCTTTTAGATACGATCTAGCGGCTAAGCCATGAGCATTGGTGTGGTAGGACATTATACTCACGCACATCTAACGAATTTAGATACCAACAGGGCTTATTATGCGAATTAAGATATGTGTAGCATGACACACCACACAGTTATAGGATAACCACATGTGGTGGATTCTGAGTGGCATACATCGGATGTTTTGTCTTACCAGGGGATGTGACATGCACAAAGCATATCATCCTTACATAATGTGATAATCCATGTATTTATCATACAAGGCAATCAATCATCCAACTAAGGTGATAGTGGATGCCAATTTAAACTTCGGATGGCCTTGACATCAAACTAATTGATTGGATAATCTTGCACCGAATACTACATGGAGTCCAACACATATGTACACATTTTGGGTTAGTGGTGTGCGTAGAGCAGAACACTCCCCCTTAATGTGATGAGCTATTAACATTGCAAAAGACCCACACAACGGTGCAACTAGGATGCAAGTAATGATCAGGACTACACACAACTATGTGACATACATAGCGACCTACACATGATAGATAACCTATAACAATCATACTAGTAGGCGCAACATGTCAAAGTACATGCTAGGTACCAAACCTAAACATGAGAAGGAGTGGGGCAGGCAACTTTCAATGTAAACAATTTAAGTACAAGTCACCACAAAGAGGCACATTGGATATGGGATATGGGCTCGATAATCCAAGTGACTTGGCTTGAGATGATACGAATGATGAAGAGTCCTCAAATCTTCATTGTGTATCCAAGTCTCCAATGTCCTCCAGAGTCACCTATTGATCAAGTTTGAGCTTGTTGGTCCCCAAACACGTTGGGTCCTAAGAAGTTAGTCACAATAGGCTTGGCAACCCAAATGGTTCTTTTCTTGACACCATTTTGAGTTCCAAAAAACTTGGCAAACACATTTCCAACCTTATCCTTCCCAAGGGAATAGCTATCATCAATAGTGATTGGGTTGGATAAGTGACCTCTCGTGCAATACGAAGCGACGTGACGCTTCTCACGACATAAGTAGCAACATCTACCCTTCATTTTCTTCCCAATTGATTTCTCACCTCGGGGAGTGTTAGGTTGGGTCTTATTGGGAAGAGGCCTTCCTTCAACTTGTAGCTGAGTGTGTGATTGAGTTTGTGGCCTCTTCCCTTGTTGCTTGTGACTTTGAGACTTCGTCTTCAGAGGGCAAGATCTAACATGGTGCCCTTTAACTTTGCACTTGAAGCAAATGATTTTGGCCAAATTCTTATCTCGTTCTAGGTCACTCTTGTTCTTGTTTGAGTTTACTCCAACATCATTTTTGTCATTCGGAGATGTTTGCTCACACAGGACGTTGTTGAGTGTGGACATCCCTTCATGACACTGTTCCAAGTCTTTCTTCAAAGAAGTGAGTTGGTCCTTGAGCTCTTTGATTTCCTCTGCGCGGTTAGTGTCAATAAAAGTACTAGAGGTAGTGTAAGTTTTATTGTTAGAGCAACAAGTCAAGGAAAGTAATTCATCACACGAGGTAGCAACATTATGAGTAGACGAATTACGAGATCTGGGATATGGAGATATAGTACTTTGATTAGAAGTGGTGCCATTGTCCACATGAGGCTCACTTGATGTTACCTTGGTGATGGTAGCCTCATGAGCTAACTTTTGCACATTATGGGATGTTAGAAGATCGGCATGAGAGCTTGTGAGCATTGCATGGTTTTCTTCCAGCTTCCCATAATTGCTAGTTAGTAAATCAAATTGAGCACGTAGCTCAACATTCTCCTTCAATGTTGATACTTCAAAAGAGATAGGGTTAGGTATACAAGTATCATCAACAATATGAGAGGAGTAAGTAGTGATTAGAGACTTCTCATGAGTAGATTGAAGCTCCTCATAGATCTTAGAGGTTTTGATGAGCTCTCCCTTGACATTTTTGCATTCAAGGAGAAGGACCTCAAAATCCTTTTTAAGTTTATCATGAGCAACTTCAATCTCTCCTTTTGAAGATCTTAAGTCTCTACATGCTTGGTGACTCTTCTCAAGTTCATGTTCAAGTTGTTCACTTTTAGCTTGTTCATGATTAAGTGAATCATTACAATTTTCAAAGTAAGCAAGAATATCTTGGAATCTTTGAAGAGCGTTATTTTTAGCTTTATGAAGAATTTTGCTGATCACATAGATGTTTTCAGTCAAGTCATCATCATCATCCTCATTGCAAATATCATCGTTATTGCACAGGGAAGATGATACCTCATCATTACCTCTTGCCATGAGGCACATGTGAATTGGAGGAGTTGATGATGATTCTTTTGGTGAATCAGATTCTTCATTAGTCAAAAGTACTTCATATTTCTTGGTTTCCCCTAAATGATTAGTCATAGAACAACTAGGGAGAAACAAGATATCTTGATCAAGAGGACACGGGAAAGCAGGCGTATCACCACAGACATTTGTCGAGGGATCTTTAGGTGAAATGCATGACCTATCAACACAATAATTTACACTATGTGTGGTGCTAGATATGCTCGTGTCCATGGAGGCTATGACATTTTCATCAACATGTATTTCTTCACTCGCCATATCGTTACTTTGTGAGATTGAAGATGCTGAGGTGTGCAAGCAATCGGATATGGAAGTAGTGGTGGACTCTTTATGATCGAAAAGAGTGAAGAGCTCATGCACCAACTCCTTCATCATAATATCGTCTTCATCAAGATTGGACCCACCATATATATCTTCAAGTTTAGTCCAAACTTCATGAGCTGACTTGCAAGTCGAGATAGACTTAAACACCTCAGGACTTATGGTACGATGAATGGCAAGAAAAGCCTCACAATCAAGATACATTTCATTAGTAGATGAAGATGCATCATTCCTTTTGTCGGCAATCCCTACAAGAACAATTCGTAAAGTATTTGGGCCCATGGCCCGAAAGTGATGAAGCATACGAATTCTCCATAGGGTATAATTTGTGCCATCAAAGTGAAAGGTGTCACTCTGCACTAATCCAATAGTCGGCATCTATACTCTCTAGGTCGTGAAACCTAATTAAAGAGAGACCTTGCTCTGATACAAATTGAAAAGACCTCGATGACGCCTAGAGGGGGGGTGGGTGAATAGGCTATTTAAAAACTTCTTCGGATTTGGCTTGAAACTAATGCGGAAATAAACTAAGAGGGTACTTGTCAAGCACAAATCCTAAATGCACTAGGCACTGCAACGTGTATCAACAACACGATCTACCAAGATGGACACAATACAGTTACTAACAATCACAAGTAAGTTACACAAACTTACTTGAGCTATATCACACGACAAGTAGGTGAACAACACAAGATACTAGATCACACTATATCACACGATATATCAAAAGCTGCAAGTATGAACGTGTGGATATAGAAGGTATGCTTGAATGATTAATCTTGTACAAGAAATAGCCAACACAATATAATGAGCACAAACAATATGCAATGTATGTATGCTCAAGTAACACAAGTAAACCACAAGTAAGGAGTTAGGGTTAAGGATAACCAAGGTCAGTGAGACGAAGATGTATCCCGATGTTCACTTCCTTGGAGGGAAGCTAGTCACCGTTAGAGAGGTGGATGTTACCACGAAGGCACACCAACGCCACGAAGGCTCACCCTATTCTCCCTTTGAGATAACACCACGAAGGCGTTTCTCAACCACTAGTGGTAAGCCTTTGAGGTGGCTTCCAAACCCTCACAAACTTTTCCGGGGGTAATCACACGGATTGATTCCTCTCCGAAGAACTCCTACCGCCTAGAAGTCCCCAACCTCCAAGAGTAACAAGATCACGGGAAATGCTCAAAACTTGCTCAAATCTCAAATAGCTTGGGTTGAGAGAAGGAGAGGGAGACGGTCTATCTTTTGATTGGAACAACTCTCAAAGGGGCTCACAAATGCTCTTGGGATCTAAGATTTGGTGTGAGCCAATGTGTGTGAGGTGGAAATTTGTTCTTATGAGGATATGGCTGTGTTGGGCACCCTCTCACGAAGTGGGAGAGGGGTATATATAGTGGGGAGTGTAAAACAGCCGTTGGGGACACTTTAAGTCACACAGGGTCC
This sequence comes from Hordeum vulgare subsp. vulgare, assembly GCF_904849725.1. Lineage (NCBI taxonomy): Eukaryota > Viridiplantae > Streptophyta > Magnoliopsida > Poales > Poaceae > Hordeum > Hordeum vulgare. The sequence goes on along the minus strand of NC_058519.1, from coordinate 644,863,599 downwards.
GGACGTCCGGCCGTTCCCGGAAGTCCGGGCGTCCGCAAGGGGTCGGACGTCCGACAGGGGTCGGTCGTCTGAGGGCTGTAGATATGACTGGAAACAGTGTGAATTGAACAGCGACCGAACGTCCGGAGAAGACCAGAAATCCGAGTTATTCGACTCAACTTCTTCTGGTGGGAGGTTCCGGATTTCCGAAGGGGGACGGACGTCCGACCCTCGCACGTCCGGAGGGTGCCGGAAATCCGAGTTATAGAGCACACGTTCTTCTGGTGCAGGGCTCCGGATTTCCGAAGATGGTCGGACGTCCGGCCCTCGGATGTTCGGAGGGAGCCAGAAATCCGAGTTATATGACTCAAATTCTACTGGTGGAGGGCTCCGGATTTCCGAAGCCTGCCGGTCGTCCGGCCCTCGGACGTCCGGAGAGAGCCGGATGTCCGAGGCAATAGACCAATTTTGAGATAGGAGCAGAGTAGAGAATATGTGGTATTGAGTAGGATAGTGAATATCTAGTTTGAGCAAGTTCATCACAAAAACATGTGATCCCCTCTTAATAGTGCGGGATCCCTAAAGACTCAAGAATTGTAAAAGGGATACGGATGATCCATACTTGAGTGTGTACTTTTATTCGCTGATCATCACTCCGCACCGCTAACATCAAAGTAACTGCTACCTTGAGTTAGCCCTTTCACTTGAGCTTGATGTTGTTGTTCCTTCTTGGCTCAATGTTGAAAGCAAGACATGATGAAGTCTTCAAGTAGCTCTCCCATACACAATGTGGAAAGCCTAGCTTATATATTTATCTTCATTTGTCCACCATGTGAACATCCACAAGGATCAAGCATGTAGTGCTCAGGAATGCTTATCTTGATCTTGTCCTTGTTAGCACATGAGCTTGTCCTTATCAACACATGATAATTCACAATAGCTTAAAAAGGGTTAGTGATTAATTATCTATATGTGTGTTGTTAGCAACACCAAAACATGATTAAGGGCATGACTGCACTTTCAACAGGGAAAGGTGGTTTCTCAATGTAAGCACTGGGAACCACATGATCATTATAGGCAATGACTTTCTCTTCAACTGGAGTGGGTTTAACTACATTGACTTCTAAAGGAGGATGATATTTAAACCACTTCTCTTTGGGAAGGTCAATATGGGCAGCAAAGGATTTTCACAATGAAGCTACCATCTCAGAGTCAAGTCCATACTTAGCGCTAAAGTCACAAAAAGTATTTGTCTCAACAAAGGATTTAACGCAATCAAACGTGAAATTCATACCTGACTCCTTACCTTCTTCAAACTCCCAATCTTCAGAGTTGCGTTTAATTATCTCCAATAAATTCCATTTGAAGTCAATATATCTCTTCATAAAAGAACCGGTACAAGAAGTGTCAAACATGGTGCGATCATCATGAGAAAGCCGAGCATAGAAGTTCTGAATGATAATTTCTCTCCAGAGCTCATGATTGGGGATGAATATAGCATTGATTTAAGCCTCCCCCAAGCTTGAGCGATGCTTTATCTGTCACGAGGCCAAAAATTATAAATATAATTCCGATCACGATGTACTAAATGCATAGGATAAAACTTTTGATGAAATTCCAATTTCAACCGATTGTAGTCCCATGATCTAGTATCATCACATAGCCTATACCATGTCAACGCCTTATCCTTTAAAGATAAAGGAAATACCTTCTTCTTGACCTCATCCTCGGGCAAACCTGCAAGCTTAAATAAACCACAAACTTCATCTACATAGATTAGATGCAAGTCTGGATGTGATGTTCCATCTCCTGTAAAAGGATTAGCCAGCAGTTTCTCAAACATACCCGAAGGAAATTCAAAGCAAATATTTTCAGTAGGTGCAGCAGGTTGAGGAGCTACTCTTTGTGCTTCCGTTCGAGGTGAAGATACCCTGAACAAGGCCCTCGAAGGATTAGTTTCCATAGTGACAAGTGGCAATAAATTTCAGCACACTATATGAATGTTTCCTTACCAATTTCCACTTACCAAAGGCGCTTCACTCCCCGACAACGGCGCCAGAAAAGAGTCTTGATGACCCACAAGTATAGGGGATCAATCCTAGTCCTTTCGATAAGTAAGAGTGTCGAACCCAACGAGGAGCAGAAGGATCTGACAACTGGTTTTCAGCAGGGTAAAATCTGCAGGCACTGAAATTGTCGATAACAAGTGATTGTGTGGTGAGATGATTCGTAGCAAGCAACAAGTAACAAAAGTATAAACGGTGCAACAAAGTGGCCCAATCCCTTTTGTAGAAGGGACAAGCCTGGACAAAGTCTTATAGGAGGAAAAATGCTCCCGAGGACACACGGGAATTTCTGTCATGCTAGTTTTCATCATGTTCATATGATTCACGTTCGTTACTTTGATAGTTTGATATGTGGGTGGATGATACGTCCATTTTGCATCATGCTTTCATGTTGATATTTATTGCTTTATGGGATGTTATATTACTTTGTGGCACCATATTTATGCCTTTTCTCTCTTATTTTGCAAGGTTTATTTGAAGAGGGATAATTCAGGCAACTGGAATTCTGGACTGGAAAAGGAGCAAATCCGAGTCCTCTATTCTGCACAACTCCAAATACACTGAAAATTTACATGGTTTTTTTTGGGAATATATAAAAAATACTGGGCAAAAGAAGTACCAGAGGGGAGCTACCAGGGCGCCACAAGCCTGGTAGCCGCCATCCCCCCTGGTGGCGGCTACAGGGCTTGTGGGCTCCCTGATGGCCCACTGGCCCCTCTTTTGCTATATGAAGGGTTTCGTTCCAGAAAAAATCAAGAGGGAGCTTTTTCGTGGTTTCGCCGCCGCCACGAGGCGGAACTTGAGCAGATCCAATCTAGAGCTCCGACAGGACGATCCTGGTGGGGAAACTTCCCTCCCGGAGGGGGAAATCGTCGCCATCGTCATCACCAACACTCCTCTCGTCGGAGGGGAGGCATCTTCATCAACATCTTTATCAGCACCATTTCCTCTCCAATCCCTAGTTCATCTCTTGTAACCAATCTCCATCTCACGACTCCGATTGGTACTTGTAAGGTTGCTAGTAGTGCTGATTACTCTTTGTAGTTGATGCTAGTTGGATTACTTGGTGGAAGAGTTTATGTTCAGATCCTTGATGCTATTCATTACACCTCTGCTCATGATTATGATTATGCTTTGTGAGTAGTTACTTTTTTTTGACCGGCTACTGTAGGGAAAACCCCCCACATCCTTTTTTCTTTTATTCCCATATATAAGAGCAGTATGTACAAGAAGAAATTCGAATGTACAAAGGGGATGGGAAGCTAATGTTACAAACCTCAAGGAGGCAAAAAGGAAACCCATTTAAGGAGATCATCCCTGAAACTAGACTTAATCCTATGAGCTAACAGGGAAATTTCATGGATGAAACCAGATCTCCATTTTCTGAACTTTGGCTGCTCTTGGTTAAAGACCTTGGCATTTCTGACCGTCCAGATGTTCCAACATGCATTGAAGACCACCTCAGCAAAAAGGGGTTATGGAAGTCTCGCTTAGCCGCTACAGTAGCACTCCACATGGATGGACCCTGCCATGTGATCTGCAGGTAGTTCCAGACCCTAGTACTGAAAAGTCAGTTGAAGAATAAGTGATCTCTGTCTTCCTTGACTCTAGCATGGCATAGAACACAGAGATTGGAGTCTGAAACATTCCAGTAACGCCGTTCAAGCATGTCTTGGGTGTTAAGCCTGTCCATGATGAGCATCCAGGCAAACATCTTGATCTTCATGGTACAACAGCTCTTCCAGATCCAGTTGAGCAAGGGGTTTGGTGTAATACTACTGTGAATATGAATATAGTATCTCTTGGCTATGTAGGCCTTAGCATCCTTTCCCATACCCATCTGTCAGAGGCCTGGGGTCGATATCCAGGGCTTGAAGCAAGGATTGGACTGAAAGCAGCTCCTGGTAAGCTTGAGCAGAAAGTGGCAAGTGGAACATAGAGAGCATGCTATCATCATAAAAGGCTTGAAAGACCTCCTGAGCTGTGCAGAAAGGATCAGCCACAAAGGAAAAAAGTATTTGGAATCTAGCAGCCAGAGGCCTAGTGGAGTTTCCAACCAACCAGGAGTCAGACCAAAACAGGAAGGAGTCACCCCTGTTAGGCTGAACATATGTAACTGATCTGAATTTGTCAAGCCTTTTACAGATACCGTTCCACCAAAAAGAACCATGGGCAGTTCCCTAAGGAACTGTGTCATGATAGTAAGTGTTCCAGATTAGGTTAACCCATGGGATATTAGCATGATTTAGAAATTCATTCTGGATTGCTAGATTCATAATTCCTAACCCCCCTTTATTTTTAGGTCTGCACACCAGTTGCCAAGCAGCAAGAGAGGGTGCATGATTTTGCCCATTTTTCCTCCATAGGCATTGCCTCTGAATTCTTTCAAGCTGCTTCAGTATGCCTGGTGGGATATCCAGACTGCATAGGAAGAAAATAGGAACAGATGACAGTGCTGAGTTGAGATACTGTAACCTTCCCCCCTGAGCCAGGAAAGATGAACTAGCACTGAGCCTTCTTCCATGTTGTCAACCAGTGGCATGAGATCAATGATTCTTGGTTTAGTTGTTCCAACTGGAAGGCCAAGGTATGTGAAGGGCAAAGATCCAACTTTACAGCCAATGGAGTCTGCCAGGTCTTGGAGTTGTTGTGGGGAGGTGTTGACAGTAGAAGGGCAGATTTGTGATAGTTCACATGTAGTCGAGTGGATTGGGAGAAAAGTAAGAGCATTTTCTTGAATTATAACAACTGAGTTTCATCAGCAGGTAGGATGATAAGAGTATCATCAGCATATTGCACTATAGGGAAATCCTTATCATGACAAGGTATGGGCAGCTGAATTAGACCCTCCATCAGCAGATGGTTAACAAAGGTCTGTAAGAAATCAGCAGCAATAGCAAAAAGCAGTGGGGACATGGGATCTCCCTGCCTGACTCCTTTCTTGCACATAAATTTCTTTCCAGGCACACCATTGATCAGGACAGAAGATGAGCCAGAAGTTAGGAGCTTCTTTACCCAAAGTAACCATCTGTCATTGAAGCCTTTGTGCTTGAAAATCTTAAAAATGAACTCATGCTCCACAGAGTCAAATGCCTTTTCAAAATCCAGCTTGAGAATAACTATTGGTTTCTTGGATTGATGGCATTGGTGCAGGTACTCCAGAGTCCATCCAACACAATCTTGAATGGTTCTAGACTTGATAAAACCATACTGATTCTTGTGAATACACTTCACAATCTGTAACTGTAACCTGTTAGCAATCATTTTGGACAGAAATTTGAGGCCCATCCCAGTAAGTGATATTGGTCTGTAGTCCCCCACCTGCTCAGGTGATCTCTTCTTGGGAATCAAAGTAATATAAGATGAGTTCATGTTCTCAAGTTGAGCATACCAGCATGAAAGGCAGCAGCAAGATGATAAAACTCAGGGGAGATAATGTGCCAGCATTTCTTAAAGAAAAGGCCATTAAAACCATCAGGTCCAGGAGCTTTGTCAATGGGCATTTCCTGAACAGTCTTGTCCATCTCAGACTTAGAAAAAGGTTCTGTGAGAATATCAAGACCCTCCACCTTCTGAAGCAGGGATTGCAAGTCAAAGGCCATGTTAATTCCAAGAGAAGTTCCCATTCTATCCTTAAAGGATGCCCAAAAACATGCAGCAATTTGATCATGATCAGATATGATGGATCCATCATTTAACTTGAGAGATGCAATGGAGTTCCTCCTATATCTCTCAGTTGCCATAGCATGAAGGAATTTAGTGTTTTCCTCACCAACTTTAAGAAATCTGATAGTGGCTCTCTTTTTCCAGTATAAGCACTGAAGATGCAATAGGTGCTCCAAGTGTAACTTAATAATATTCCTGAAATTAGCTTCAGGTCTGAAAAGGGGCCTCAATTCCTCAAGCTCATCCAAGCACAACACAGCTTGATTACATCTGGAGATGAAAATTTTCAACTGGGATAGGTTTGTCTGCCATCTTTTCAGAGCCTTCCTGAGATGTTTCATCTTATCCATAATGACAATAGTAATATGGGTTTTCCTGGAAGGAATGACACAGGACTGCTGAACACACTCCATGAAGCCCTCCATTTCAACCCAGTAGTTTTCAAAACGAAATAAGTTACACTTAGGGATGGAAGTGTTGACAATGACCACACAGGGAACATGATCAGAAGCTGTCTTTGCAAGGGGGAGCACTTGTGTAAGAGGATATGAAGAGATCCAGTTGGCTGATGTGAAAAACCAGTCAAGTTGCTCCAAAAGAGGGGAATCTTGCATATTGGACCAAGTGAAAGATCTGCCTTTAATGGGTAGTTACAGTAAGCCCAGATGCCCAATAATTTCATTGAAGATGAACATATCGTTTACATCAGCCCCAGGGAGGTTTCTGTTGTCAGGTGATCTAATGAAATTAAAATCTCCAAGAAGCAACCAATTAGCCCCACTGGGTATATGAAGATTATATAGCCAGCTAACAAATAGATCTCTAGCTTCACCTTGACAAGGACCATATACATTCACCAAAGTCCAGGATTCACCAGTATGATTTGAGGTAAAGGAGATGATCAAACCATAGGGTGTGCATTCAACTAACTGACCAGTAAGAATGGATGAGTTTTAGAGAGTGATAAGCCCCCCCCCCCCCCCCCCCCCCGATGCCCCCCTGGAGGGAGAGTAGGCAAACTGATCAAAGCGTTTAGGACAGAAACACTTGACTGTACGAAACTCAATTGACTGCATTTTGGTTTCCTGCAAGCACACCACGGCAGCTAGGCTCTCATCAATCTTGTTACGAACCGCACGTTGCCTATGGTCCGAATTTAGGCCACACACATTCCAACACAGCACACGCCAACTTCTCGTAGAACGACTATCCATTGGACAATATATATAGAGCAAACGCAGGGATATGTAATAGCCCATGCGACCGAGGTTCAGTTGACCAAAAGACAGAGCAAGCAGTAGCCGGACAGTACGTAGAGCCACTACAGTAACAAATTAACATAAGTGTACTAATCATCAACAGATGATGGCGCGGATTCAGCAGGATCTTCCATAAGTCGATCCACAGTCAGCTTCTCAGGGGCAATGCCAAGCGTCTGCCCAACCGCCTGTATCACCGGAATATGAGTGGCAGGTGGAATTTGCACATCGTCAGACTCCTGTGCTGGAGAAGGCATTGGCTTGGCCTTGGGCTTCCTCTTCTTGGGGACATGCGCCGGCAGCTCCTGCAAGACTGGTTTGAAGCCATCCCGCTTGATGGAGCCGCTGGTACATCGACACACAAAGGAGTCGACGACAGGAGTGGCCTTCTTGTGGGTCCCTTTCTTCGTTGGAGCAGGAGATTGAAAGGAGAAGTCCTCTGCAGACGAAGATGGGCTCATTGGGATTACCTCATCCACGGAGAGTGTGCTGCTTGCCGGCTCTGGCGGTGGCAGCGCTGGAGCAGTAGAATCAAAAGCCGCCGCCCATGATCGCTTGGGGATCACAATGGGCGCCACCATTGGCATCTGCAGGTGGCGAGGCACGTGCATGGAGGTAGCAGCTCCCATTAAAGCATCAAAAGTTCGGGACCAGGATAGAGCCGGCGGCAGAGGAGACCCATAGAAAACCCTGGCAGCCCCCACAAAAAGGTTGCCAGACTGAATCTGTGGGGGTTTGTAAGGGACAATCGCCAGCGGATTGTCATCTTGTGCCTCCTCCTCCACCCCTAGCACATCTTCCTCCGGCTCAGCAGCAGGTGCCTGGACAACCGGTGCCATATCAGCGTCAGGGGCGACAGGGTTATCAACCATTACCACCTCCAGGTTGGGAGCAGGGGGAGCGTGATCAGTAGGTTCTGCCGCAATGTCACCCTGTGGCTGAGGGTCTAGGTCAACAAGCTCATGAACCGAGTCAGAGGAAGAAGGACTCGGTTGATCAATCACCATGGACTCCTGATCCTGAACAGGATCAGCCGGAGGTGCTTCTGGGGCCGCTTCAGGTTCCCATCCTCCTCCATCAGCAGCTGCTGGCGGCTGTCCCCAACCACCATCATCAGCAGTAGTAGGTACCACTGGGTCTTCAGGTGCTAGCGGCACTGCATTCCATCCCAAAGCAGGGTAAGGGGGCAGAGCAAATTGCAGGTTGTCATTAACGAGTTGTCGAGGAAGCGGGTGAGGGTTGCCATTGAGGGGCATATGATCCTCATCATTGGGCAGTACTTCAGCACGCGCCGCCCCCAGGATGTTGACAGGTGCAGACCAGGACACCTTCGCCCCCCCCAAGCAGCATATTCAGAGAAGTTGATATTGCGAGGGACAAGTCGGTCGTGTGGGAAAGATGTAAACACAATGAAGCGAACCAAGTAAGGATCATCGCTGACCCAATGATGGAACTCTCCGAAGGTATTGGTAGCAGCCCGCAAGTCTTCAGTATTGCGGAAGTCCAGGTGGTCCCCCAGAAGCATGAGGCACCCATGTCGAAAACCCTCTTGTCCACGGAAGCCCACGCCCTGATCATGTCGCAATAAGCGCACCACAAAGTTGTGAGCAACTTCTTGCGGAACCATGTGAACCGCAGCGTAGCTCTCTGCCGCATCTCTAAGTTCAAACAGCCCTACACCCTTGATCCATGGCTGGGCTGATCGAACATGAAGTCCTCGATGAAGAAGAAGAGCGGCTACTTCTTGCCGTACCTGGACCAAGTGGTCGGCCGGGGGCGCAGGGTGGACGTCAGCAATGACAAAGCGCTCATGACGCCTGGTGATGGGGACAACAGGCATGGTGTAGGTCCGAGGCAGCCGGTCGGGTCCTCCGTCGATGATGTTGTGGCCCGGCAGGAGGAAGAACTCTGGGTCGAGCTTGAAGTTCGCCATTGTGGGAGGCGGCGGCGGCGTGGTAGGCGGACGGAGGGAGTTCGAGGATGCGACGACGATGAGACAGGGCAAAACTGTGCTGCATGCGTTGCGGTTTCGCCAAGAGTATCGGCAGTTCCCGAGATATCAGCGACAGGGGAGGTGCTGGGTCTCTTACAGTTCCAAGTAAGACAATTATTACGCATAAAAGAGGTTCCTCTAGATCGTGCGTGACCCACAGCTCTCTCAGTGTATCCAGGCGAAGCCGTGCAGTTGGCAGCTAGATGTCCCCGAGCGTTACAAATCAAGCAAGAAAAGATTTCTTCAACCATGCCATTAATAAGTTCATCAAAGGCCAGATGGGCTTCTCGTGAGGGGGGAATATTCATCCTAGTATTAGGTTCGGGCCGAGGTAAGGAGGTAATCTCAAAAGGCTCATTAATGAGCGTGGAAATCGGCCAAGAATCCAAACTCTCCACGGAAAATTGATTTTCATAATTCAAAACACCACGAATCTCGGCGGGATCAGCTGCAGCCCTGTGTTGCACGGGAGAAGTTCCGTTACTTTTGGCAATTTGAAAGTTACCTCCGGGAGATCCGGGGGGTGGCTGTTGGCGAGAAACAGTGCCGAACGTCATATGTGGCGTGGCCGTCGTCCACCGGAGTTCTGCCGGCGGTGGCGCAAAGATGATGACCCGTTCAGGAGAAGGCAGCGTATAACCAGCCTGTTCAAGCGTGAGGAGCTCATCATGGGAAACAGGACATCTATAACCCTTGCAAACCTCATATTGTTGGAGGAATGCGAATGTGAGCTTCTTACGAACTGATGATCCAGATTTAAGAGAAGATTTTAGAGGTCTGGATGCATTGCCATCAGACCTAGAGAGGCTCTCCTCTTAGATGGACTCACAATAATCCATTCAGCATCACATTGTTTCTTCCACAGAGAGAATTCCCGACGCCAAATTCGGACCACCATGGCCCCATAGATGGAAGAAGCACTTAAAATTTGAGCATTTGAAAGAGCGTAGATCCAAAATATGAAAACCAACTTGCATACAGGACACTTGGAAAGAGAAAACCAAATCTGTCACTTGAGAAACACGAAACTCAATGGCAAATCCCCCAATCACAGATTCTAGAGCTGCGGCGACCGTGTCCTCAGAGAGACGGAACACATGGCGACCAAATGAAACCACCATAATGAAGGAGCGACAGTGCTTCGTGGGGTGCACCGTAACCCCGGAATGACAATAAACCTCCTCGGCAAAAGCCAAACCATGAGAAAAATCCAGATCCAACATGGAACCACCCATGCAAGCCATGCACGACCACGTGAGGGGGGTCGGGAGGGTTCACCTGAGCCGTAGAGCGACGAGAAGGGTAGATGCATCGGCTAGAGCACCAGATCGCCATGGAGTCGCCGAGGTGAGAGGTGGGAGGTGGGAGTCGCCATCGGGATTCACTTTGGTTTCACCGAGTTGGGCAACAAGGACATGGGATAAGTCATGTTAATAATAGTCATGTGAATTTGGTATTCGTTCGGTATTTTGATATGATGTATGTTGTCTTTTCCTCTAGTGGTGTTATGTGAACGTCGACTACATAACACTTCACCATATTTGGGCCTAGAGGAAGGCATTGGGGAGTAGTAAGTAGATGATGGGTTGCTGGAGTGACAGAAGCTTAAACCCCAGTCTATGCATTGCTTCGTAAGGGGCTGATTTGGATCCACTAGTTTAATGCTATGGTTAGACGTTGTCTTAATTCTTCTTTCGTAGTTGTGGATGCTTGCGAGAGGGGTTAATCATAAGTGGGATGCTTGTCCAAGTAAGGGCAGTACCCAAGCGCCGATCCACCCACATATCAAACTATCAAAGTAACGAACGCGAATCACATGAACGCGATGAAACTAGCATGACAGAAATTCCCGTGTGTCCTCAGGAGCGTTTTTCCTCCTATAAGACTTTGTTCAGGCTTGTCCCTTGCTACAAAAGGGATTGGGCCACTTGTTACTTGTTACTTTTCGCTTGCTACGTTTCACCTCACTACACCATCACTTGTTATCGCTACTTTCAGTGCTTGCAGTTATTACCTTGCTGAAAACCGTTTATCATAGCCTTCTCCTCCTCATTGGGTTCGACACTCTTACTTATCGAAAGGACTATGATTGATCCCCTATACTTGTGGGTCATCAGTGGACCGGTGCTTGGGTACTGCCCTTACTTGGAGAAGCATCCCACTTATGATTAACCCCTCTCACAAGCATCCGCAACTACAAAAGAAGAATTAAGACAAAAGTCTAACCATAGCATTAAACTAGTGGATCCAAATCAGCCCCTTACGAAGCAACGCATAAACTAGGGTTTAAGCGTCTGTCACTCTAGCAACCCTTCATCTACTTACTACTTCCCAATGCCTTCCTCTAGGCCCAAATAATGGTGAAGTGTTATGTAGTAGACATTCACATAACACCACTAGAGGAAAAACAACATACAACACATCAAATTACCGAACGAATACCAAATTCACATGACTACTATTAGCATGACTTATCCCATGTCCTCAGGAACAAAAGTAACTACTCACAAAGCATAATAATATTCATGACCAGAGAGGTCATGAGTAGCATCAAGGATGTGAACATAAACTCTTCCACCAAGTAATCCAACTAGCATCAACTACAAAGAGTAATCAGCACTACTAGCAACCTTACAAGTACCAATCGGAGTCGTGAGATGGAGATTGGTTATAAGTGATGAACTAGGGTTTCGAGATAAGATGGGGCTGATGAAGATGTTGATGGTGACGAGTCCCCTCCGATGAGAGGAGTGTTGGTGATGACGATGGCGACGAGTTCCACCTCCGGGAGGGAAGTTTCCCCCGCAGGATCGTCCTGCTTGAGCTCTAGATTGGTTCTGCTCAAGTTCCGCCTCGTGGCGGCGGCGAATCCACGCAAAATCTCCTCCCTAATTTTTTTCTGGACGAAACTATTTACATAGCAGAAGAGGGGGGCCAGTGGGCCAGCAGGCTGCCCACAAGCCCCCTTTGGCGCGGCCAGGGGGGTGGTCGCTCCAAGCAAGCTTGTGGCCACCTGCTCGCGCTTTTTCGGCCCAGTATTTTTTATAAATCCGGAAAAAATCTTCGTTGATTTTTACGGTGTTTGGAGTTGCGCAGAATAGGTATCTCAAACTTGCTCCACTTTCAGGCCAGAATTCCAGCTGCCGACATTCTCCCTCTTCATGTAAACCTTGCAAAATAAGAGAGAAAAGGCATAAGAATTGTATCTGAAGTGAAAAAACAGCCCAAGAAGCGATAAATATCAACATGAAAACATGATGCAAAATGGACGTATCAACTATTCACATGAGTTCAATTTCTCCAAGTTTGGTAAACAACCTCATGAAAAAGAGTTGTCTAGTAAGGATGAAATTATTGCTCTAGCTTCTATTGTTGTGCCTCCTACTGATCCTTTAGAGCAATACTTGCTTGGGCATGAAAATGATATGCATATGGATGAAAGGAATGAGATAGATAGAGTTATCTTTGAACAACATCATATCCTTAAGAATAATTTGCATGTTGAACTGCTTGGAGATCCACCCCCACCAAAGGGTGATCCTGTGTTCGAGCTTAAACAGTTGCCTGATACTCTTAAGTATGCTTATCTCAATGAAAAAGAGATATATCCTGTTATTATTAGTGCTAGCCTCTCAGAGCATGAAGAAAAGAATTTACTAAAAACTCCGAGGAAGCACCGTGCTGCTATTGGATATACTCTTCATGATCTGAAGGGAATTAGTCCCACTCTATGCCAGCACAAGATTAAAACCGATCCTGATTCCAAACCAGTTGCCGATCATCAACGGAGATTAAATCCTAATATGAAAGAGGTAGTAAGAAAATAAATACTAAAGCTCCTGGAAGCAGGTATTATCTATCAAGTTGCTCATAGTGTTTGGGTGAGTCCGGTGCATGGCATCCCTAAGAAGGGAGGTATTACCGTTGTCCCTAATGATAAGGATGAATTGATCCCACAGAGGATTATTACTGGCTATAGGATGGTGATTGATTTTAGGAAATTGAATAAAGCCACTAGGAAAGATCATTACCCTTTGCCTTTTATCGACCAAATGCTAGAAAGACTGTCTAAACACACACACTTCTGCTTTCTAGATGGTTATTCCGGTTTCTCCCAAATACCTGTTGCACAATCTGATCAGGAGAAAACCACTTTCACCTGCCCTTTCGGTACCTTTGCTTACAGACGTATGCCTTTTGGCTTATGTAATGCACCTGCCACCTTTCAAAGATGTATGATGACTATATTCTATGACTTTTGTGAAAAGATTGTTGAGGTTTTCATGGATGACTTCTCCATTTACAGGTCTTCTTTTGATGATTGTCTCAGCAACCTTGATCGAGTCTTGCAGAGATGTAAAGACACCAACCTTGTCTTGAATTGGGAGAAGTGCCACTCTATGGTTAATGAAGGCATCGTCTTAGGACATAAAATTTCTGAAAGAGGTATTGAAGTCGATAAGGCTAAGGTTGATGCAATCGAGAAAATGCCATACCCCACAGATATCAAAGGTATAAGAAGTTTCCTTGGTCATGCTGGTTTTTATAGAAGGTTCATTAAATACTTCTCTAAGATTTCTAGGCCTCTTACCAATCTCTTGCAAAAGGATATTCCTTTTGTTTTTGACGATGATTGTGAGGAAGCCTTCGAAATACTTAAAAAGCCTTCGATAACTGCGCCTATTGTTCAACCACCTGATTGGAACTTACCTTTTGAAATCATGTGTGATGCTAGTGATTATGTTGTTGGTGTTGTTCTAGGACAAAGAGTTGATAATAAGTTGAATGTTATTCACTATGCTAGTAAAACTCTAGACAGTGCCCAAAGAAACTATGCTACTACTGAAAAGGAAATTTTAGCAGTCGTGTTTGCATGTGAAAAGTTCAGATCTTACGTAGTTGATTCCAAAGTCACTATTCACACTGATCATGCTGCTATTAAGTACCTCATGGAGAAGAAAGATGCTAAACCTAGACTTATCAGATGGGTTCTTGATGACCAACACGTATAGGGGATCTATCGTAGTCCTTTCGATAAGTAAGAGTGTCGAACCCAACGAGGAGCAGAAGGATGTGACAAGTGGTTTTCAGCAAGGTAATATGTGCAAGCACTGAAATTATCGGTAACAAGTAGTTGTGTGGTGAGATGATTCGTAGCAAGTAGCAAGTAACAAAACTAACAACGGTGCAGCAAAGTGGCCCAATCCCTTTTGTACCAAGGGACAAGCCTGGACAAAGTTTTATAGGAGGAAAACGCTCCTGAGGACACACGGGAATTTCTGTCATGCTAGTTTTCATCATGTTCATATGATTCACGTTCGTTACTTTGATAGTTTGATATGTGGGTGGACCGGCGCTTGGGTACTGCCCTTACTTGGACAAGAATCCCACTTATGATTAACCCCTCTCGCAAGCATCCGCAACTATGAAAGAAGAATTAAGACAAAGTCTAACCATAGCATTAAACTAGTGGATCCAAATCAACCTCTTACGAAGCAACGCATAAACTAGGGTTTAAGCTTCTGTCACTCTAGCAACCCATCATCTACTTACTACTTCCCAATGCCTTCCTCTAGGCCCAAATAATGGTGAAGTGTTATGTAGTCGACGTTCACATAACACCACTAGAGGAAAAACAACATACAACACATCAAATTACCGAACGAATACCAAATTCACATGACTATTTATCGCGTGTACTTATACCATGTCCTCAGGAATAAAAGTAACTACTCACAAAGCATAATCATATTCATGACCAGAGAGGTAATGAGTAGCATCAAAGATCTGAACATAAACTCTTCCACCAAGTAATCCAACTAGCATCAACTACAAAGAGTAATTAACACTACTAGCAACCTTACAAGTACCAATCGGAGTCGTGAGACGAAGATTGGTTACAAGTGATGAACTAGGGTTTGGAGATGAGATGGTGCTGATGAAGATGTTGATGGTGATGAGTCCCCTCCAATGAGAGGAGTGTTGGTGATGACGATGGCGACGATTTCCCCCTCCGGGAGGGAAGTTTCCCCAGCAGGATCGTCCTGCCGGAGCTCTAGATTGGTTCTGCTCAAGGTCGACCTTGTGGCGGCGGCGAATCCTCCGAAAAGCCTCCTCCTGATTTTTTTCAGACCGAAACCCTTCTTGTAGCAAAAGAGGGGGGCCAGTGGGCTAGCAGGGAGCTCACAAGCCCCCTAGGCGCGACCAGGGGGTGGCCGCGCCTAGCAGGCTTGTGGACACCTCCTCGCGCCCCTCTGGCACTTCTTCGGCCTAGTATTTTTTATAAATCCCGAAAAAAATCATCGTTGATTTTCACGGCTTTTGGAGTTGCGTAGAATAGGCATCTCAAACTTGCTCCTTTTTCAGGCCAGAATTCCAGCTGCCGACATTCTCCCTCTTCATGTAAACCTTGCAAAATAAGAGAGAAAAGGCATAAGTATTGTACCGTGAAGTGAAATAACAGCCCAAGAAGCGATAAATATCAACATGAAAGAAAGATGCAAAATGGACGTATCAGTTCTCTTGCTACAAGAATTTGATTTGCATGTTGTTCATAGGAAGGGTGTTGAGAACCCTGGAGCAGATAACTTGTCTAGGTTGGATAATGTTTTTGATGACCCATGCTACTGCAACAAAAGACCTTCCAACGACGCCAGAAATAGGCACGTCGACGGGAGAATACTTGGCTTGACCTTTCTACTGCGGCTACGGCTTAAGGGACTTCCTAGGTAAGTATGCAAAGGATTTCCCCCGTGGCCTTGGAGCCTTGCGTTGGTGTTCCCTCGAAGCGGAAAGTGTGATGTAGCATAGCAGTGGTAAGTATTTCCCTCAGTTTGAGAACCAAGGTATCAATCCAGTGGAGGAGTATCTCAAGATCCTGCACAAACACAAAAGCTAGCTCCCAACGCTATGAAGGGGTTGTCAATCCCTTATAGATTTTTTGCCAAGTGAGAACTGAAAGCAACAAAGTAACAAAGCAAAGTAAAAGCGGAGGTGTAAACGATGGATGTGAATAGACCCGGGGACCGTAGTGTTTACTAGTGGTTTCTCTCATGAAAGCAAGTAGACGGTGGGTGAACAAATTACTGTCGAGCAATTGATAGAACCGCGCAAAGTCGTGACGATATCTATGCAATGATTATTTCTATAGGCATCACGTCCAAAACAAGTAGACCGATATTGTCTGCATCTACTACTATTACTCCACACGTCGACCGCTATCCAACATGCATCTAGTGTATTAAGTCCATAAGAATAGAGTAACGCCTTAAGCAAGATGACATGATGTAGAGGGATAATCTCAAACCAATGATAAAACCCCCATCTTTTTACCCTTGATGGCAACTACTTGATGTGTGCCTTGCTGCCCCTACTATCACTGGGAAAGGTCACCACATGGCAGAACCCAAAACCAAGCACTTCTCCCATTGCAAGAATTATGGATCTAGTTGGCCAAACAAAACCCAAGACTCGAAGAGACTTACAAGGATATCAAATCATGCATATAAGAAATCAGCAAAGACTCAAATATATATCATAGATAATGTGATCACAAATCCACAATTCATCGGATCTCGACAAACACACCGCCAAAGAAGATTACATCGGATAGATCTCCATGAAGATCAAGGAGAACTTTGTATTGAAGATCCAAGAGAGAGAAGAAGCCATCTAATTACTAACTACGGACCCGTAGGTCTGAAGTGAACTACTCACGAGTCATTGGAGGGGCGATGATGATGAAGAAGAAGCCCTCCAACTCCAAAGTCCCCTCCGGCAGGGTGCCGGGAAGGGTCTCCAGATGAGATCTCACGGAAACGGAAGCTTGCGGCGGCGGAAAAGTATTTTCGAGGCTCCCTTGATTTTTTTGCGACATATTTGGGAATTTATAGGCCAAGGACCTAGGTCAGGGGGCAGCCAAGGAGGCCACAATCAAACTAGCAAAGTAATCATGAATTTTCAAAATAACAAGGCCAAAAGAAAGTTATCCCTACAAAAGCATATAGTGTGGCTATGCTCTATCATCATTGCACAATGAATTTAAATCATGCACAACCCCGGTATTGGCCAAGTAATTGTTTCACACCTTTACTTTCTCAAACCTTTTCAACTCTCACGCAATACATGAGTGTGAGCCATGGTTATAGCACTATAGATGGTGTGGAATGTAGTGGAGGTTGCAAGACAAAAAGGAGAAGATAGTCACATTAACTAGGCATATCAATGAGCTGTGGAGATGCTCATCAATAGATATCAATGTGAATGAGTAGGGATTTCCATACAATTGATGCACTAGAGCTATGAGTATGTGAAAGCTCTTAAAGAAAACTAGTGGGTGTGCATCCAACTTGCTTGCTCACGAAAACCTAAGGCAATTTTGAGGAAGCCTATCATTGGAATATAGAAGGCAAGTTATATAATGAAAATTTCCCACTAGCTATATGGTGGTGACAAAACGGGAGACTCTCAATCATGAAGATCATGGTGCTTAATATGCACAAGTGTGGAAAAAGTGGTAGCATTGTCCCTTCTCTCTTTTTCTCTCATTTTTTTTATTTTTTTATTTTTGTGGGCTCTTTGGCCTCTTTTTATTTATTTTGGTGGGCTTCTTTGGCCTCTTTTATTTCCTCACATGGGACAATGCTCCATTAATGATGATCATCACACTTTCAACTCAAAACTTAGAGTAACGATGACTCTATATGGAATGCCTTCGGTAGTGTACCGTGGAAATGATCTAGCATGGCATAGACATCAATGGAAACATCATGCTAGCTATCTTAGATCATGCAATGGAAATGTAGACGTGGTGGCACATGTCATGGTGGTAGTTGCATGGCAATATATCTCGGAATGACTTTGAAAAAGCCATAGTAGGTAGGTATGGTGGCTGTTTTGAGGGAGGCTAATGGTGGGTTTTGTGCACCGGCGAAAGTTGCACGGCACCAAGAAGATAGTGATGGTGGAAGGCGAAAGTGCATCTAAACCATGGACTCAACATTAGTCATGAAGAACTCATATACTTGTTGCAAAAGTTTTATTAGTAATCGAAACAAAGCATTCAACGCATACTCCTAGGGGAAGGGTTGGTAGGTATAAACCATCGCGCGATCCCGACCGCCATGCAAAGGATGACAATCAATATACTAATCATGCTCAGATTTCATCACATAGCGGTTCACCATACGTGCATGCTACGGGAATCACTAACTTCAACACAAGTATTTCTAGATCCACAACACCTTACTAGCATGACTTCAATATTACCATAACCACAACTCAAAACTAATTGAGATGAATCAAACTTCTCTAACTATTCAATGCACATGAAGGTGGAAGTTTTCGTATCCCTTTGGATAACTACCCCTTTTGAGACTACTATCAAAGCATAGATCAACTACCAAGCCACGCACCCTGTGCTCTAAAAGATATAAGTGAAGCACATAGAGCAAAAATATCTAGCTCAAAAGATATAAGTGAAGCACATGTGAGCTGAATTGTCTACCAAAAGATACAAGTGAAGATCGACAAAATCACGGTGTGTGCATGTCTCTCTCTCTAGGTGTGCAGCAAGGATGATTGTGACACAACAAAAATAAAAGACTCCTACGATACAAGACGCTCCAAGCAAAAACACATAACATCCGGTGAATAAAAATATAGCCCCAAGTAACGTTACCTATGGATTGAAGTCGACAGAGAGGATGCCTTCCCGGGGCATCCCCAAGCTTAGGATTTTACGGCATCCTTGAATCTCTTGGGGTGCCTTGGGCATCCCCAAGCTTGAGCTCTTGCCACTCTTTATCTCTTTGTCCATAAGAACTTCATCCAAAACTTGAAAACTTCACAACACGAAACTTAAACAGAAACTCGTGGTAACATTAGTACAAGAAAGCAAACCATCACTTCCTTAGGTACTGTAGCAAACTTAAATTCTACTTGTGCTGGTATTGGGTTACTGTACTTTCAATCTTCCATGGCTAATACCCCCCGATACTATCCATAGTTTCATCAAAATAAGCAACCAACACAACAAAAACAGAATCTGTTAATAGCAGACCAGTCTATAGCAATGTGTATATTTCGTATACCTCTGGTACTTCAAAAATTCTGAAAACTTTCGACAGTCTTAAGAATTTGCGTAGCAATCAGCAGCAAAAAGAATCAACTCAAAAGCTCTTACAGAAGAAAAAAATGAAAATTTGTTTCGTGAGCAGAAAGTTTCTGTCTTTTCCAGCATGACCAAACGATCATCCCCAAGACTAATCATAACGGTTTTGCTTGGCACAAACGCAAAAAGAAACACAAAAAACACAATCATAACAGAATTATGAAAGTGTGGAAAACACAAAACAGAAAGAAAAAAATAGATTCGTTGGGTTGCCTCCCAAAAAGCGCTATTGTTTAACGCCCTTAGCTAGGCATAAATGATGCTCACACAAAGGACAAGAGTTGAAGCACAACGAGAGCATCATAAAGCGTGTGAAAATCACATCTAAGTCTAACATACTTCCTATGCATAGGCATTTTATAGGAAAACAGATTGTCAAGACAATCAATAGTTGCCATATGCAAGAAAGAAGAAAGAGACAATAGCAATCTCAACATCACGAGAGGTAATTTGGTAACATGAAAGTTTCTACCAAAATATTTTCCTCTCTCATAGAAATTACATGTGGGATCATATTTGAATTCAACAATGTAACTATCACAAAGGATATTCTTTTCATGATCCGCATGCATGCAAAGTTGACGCTCTTCAAAAATAGTGGGATTATCATCAAATAAAGTCATGACTTCTTCAATCCCACTTTCAGTATTGTTGCAAATATCATATTCATCATGAGGTTTGAACAAATTTTCAAGATCATAAGAAAGATCATCACCCCAATCATGATTATTGCAACAAGTAGAGGTCATATCAAAACTAGCATCCCCAAGCTTAGGGTTTTGCATATTCTTCGCATGATTGTCACTAATAGAATTTATAGTGAAACCATTGCAATCATGCTTTTCATCCAAGGAGCCCTCGTGAATCACTTCGGGAATTTCTTCCTCACAATTTTCAGATTCACGCATCTTAAGCAAAACTCCATAGAAATAGTCAACTGTCCTCAACTCACTAGCAATTCGTTCAACAATAGTGGGTCTCTTAAAGAGACTAGCTAGTGGATGAGGATCCATATCAATGGATTTTTAGCAAGCAAAGATGCAAGCTAAAAGAAGGCACATGGTAACACAAGCAAACAGAAAGCGAGCGGAAGAAGGGCGAACGGAAAAAGGCAAATGAAAACGACAAATGTGAAGCGGGGGAGAGGAAAACGAGAGGCAACTGGCAACAAAAGTAAATGCAAGAGAAGAGTTTGTGAGACCTACTTGGATATATCTTGATTTTTCCTCCCCGGCAACGGCGCCAGAAATACTTCTGCTACTGCAGCAAAAGACCTTCCAACGGCGCCAGAAATAGGCACGTCGACGGGAGAATACTTGGCTTGATCTTTCTGCTGCGGCTACGCCTTAAGGGACTTCCTAGGCAAGTATGCAAAGGATTTCCCCCGTGGTCTTGGAGCCTTGCGTTGGTGTTCCCTCGAAGCGGTAAGGGTGATGTAGCGTAGCGGTGGTAAGTATTTCCCTCAGTTTGAGAACCAAGGTATCAATCCAGTGGAGGAGTATCTCAAGATCCTGCACAAACACAAAAGCTTGCTCCCAACGCTATGAAGGTCTTGTCAATCCCTTATAGTTGTTCGCCAAGTGAGAATTGAAAGCAACAAAGTAACAAAGCAAAGTAAAAGCGGAGGTGTAAATGATGGATGTGAATAGACCCGGGGGCCGTAGTGTTTACTAGTGGCTTCTCTCATGAAAGCAAGTAGACGGTGGGTGAACAAATTACTGTCGAGCAATTGATAGAACCGCGCAAAGTCGTGACAATATCTATGCAATGATTATTTCTATAGGCATCACGTCCAAATCAAGTAGACCGATACTGTCTGCATCTACTACTATTACTCCACACGTCGACCGCTATCCAGCATGCATCTAGTGTATTAAGTCCATAAGAACAGAGTAACACCTTAAGCAAGATGACATGATGTAGAGGGATAATCTCAAACCAATGATAAAAACCCCATCTTTTTACCCTTGATGGCAACTACTTGATGTGTGCCTTGCTGACCCTACTTTCACTAGGAAAGGTCACCGCATGGCAGAACCCAAAACCAAGCACTTCTCCCATTGCAAGAATCATAGATCTAGTTGGCCAAACAAAACCCAAGACTCGGAGAGACTTACAAGGATATCAAATCATGCATATAAGAAATCAGCAAAGACTCAAATATATATCATAGATAATCTGATCACAAATCCACAATTCATCGGATCTCGACAAACACACCGCCAAAGAAGATTACATCGGATAGATCTCCATGAAGATCATGGAGAACTTTGTAGTGAAGATCCAAGAGAGAGAATAAGCCATCTAGCTACTAACTACGGACCCGTAGGTCTGAGGTGAACTACTCACGAGTCATTGGAGGGCGATGATGATGAAGAAGAAGCCCTCCAACTCCAAAGTCCCCTCCGGCAGGGTGCCGGGAAGGGTCTTCAGATGAGATCTCGCGGAAACGAAAGCTTGCGGCGGCGGAAAAGTATTTTCGAGGCTCCCCTGATTTTTTGCGGAATATTTGGGAACTTATAGGCCAAAGACCTAGGTCAGGGGGCGGACAGGGAGGCCACAAGCCTGCCCACCGCCGCCTCCCCCTGGTGGATGAATGGGGGCTTGTAGGCTCCCTGGAGCCCACCTGGCTTGGCCCAAAATCCCGCTGATCTTCTTCCGTTCGGGAAAAAAACATTTCGGGGTTTTTCTTCCGTTTGGACTCCGTTCCAAAATCAGATCTGAAAAGAGTCAAAAACACAGAAAAAACAGGAACTGGCACTTGGCACTGAATTAATAAGTTAGTCCCAAAAAAGATATAAAAGGTACATAAAACAACCAAAGAAGACAAGATAACAACGTGAAACCATCAAAAATTATAGATACGTTTGAGATGTATCAACCCACAACCTATTGATGATAGATTTCCTGATGAGCAATTGAATGTCATCAATGCTTCACGTAGTTCACCGTGGTATGCTGATTATGCAAACTATGTCGTTGCCAAATATATACCACCTAGTTTCACATACTAGCATGAGACATTACTTTTGGGATGATCCTCACCTTTATAAGGAAGGAGTAGATGGTGTTATTAGACGTTGCGTACCTGAACATGAACAGGGACAGATCCTATAGAAGTGTCACTTCGAGGCTTACGGAGGACACCATGCGGGAGATAGAACTGCACACAAGATATTGCAATCAGGTTTCTATTGGCCCACTCTCTTCAAGGATGCCCATAAGTTTGTCTTGTCTTGTGACGAATGTCAAAGAATAGGTAATATCAGTAAACGTCAGGAAATGCCTATGAATTATTCACTTGTCATTGAACCATTTGATGTTTGGGGTTTTGATTATATGGGACCTTTTCCAAAATCCAACGGCTATAGTCATATCCTAGTTGTTGTTGATTACATCACTAAGTAGTGCTGATCACAACAATTCTATCAGGATGCTTAAAGAAGTTATTTTTCCTAGATTTGGAGTCCCTAGATATCTAATGATTGATGGTGGTTCACATTTCATTCATGGTGCTTTCCGTAAAACGCTTGCTAAGTATGATGTCAATCATAGAATTGCATCTCCCTATCATCCTCAGTCCAGTGGTCAAGTAGAGCTAAGCAATAGAGAGATTAAACTAATTCTGCAAAAGACTGTCAATAGGTCTAGAAAGAATTGGTCTAAGAAGCTTGACGATGCACTGTTGGCTTATAGAACTGCTTATAAGAATCCCATGGGCATGTCTCCGTAAAAAATGGTTTACGGTAAAGCATGTCATTTACCTCTTGAGCTAGAGCATAAAGCTTATTGGGAAATCAAAGAGCTCAACTTTGATTTCAAACTTGCTGGTGAGAAGAGGTTATTTGATATTAGCTCACTTGATGAATGGAGAGCTAAGGCATATGAAAATGCCAAGTTGTTCAAAGAAAAGGTTAAGAGGTGGCATGATAAAAGGATACAAAAGCGTGAGTTCAATGTAGGTGATTATGTCTTGCTATATAATTCTCGTTTAAGATTTTTTGCAGGCAAGCTTCTCTCAAAATGGAAAGGTCCCTACATTGTTGAGGAAGTATATCGTTCCGGTGCCATCAAGATAAACAACATGAGAGGTAATTTTCCGAGAGTGGTAAATGGGCAAAGAATCAAGCATTATATCTCAGATACTCCCATAAATGTTGAATGCAATATTATCAATACCATAACTCCAGAGGAGTACATAAGGGATATTTATCAGCCCGTTTCAGACTCCGAAAACGAAGAGGTATGTGATTCGGTAAGTAAACCGACTCCAAAACTTTTCCAGTAGGAATTTTTCTCCTTTTTAGAATTTTTAGAAAAATAGAAAAATTTAAAGTAATTGGGAAAGCGCACGAGAAGGTGACAAGCCCGCCAGGCGCGGGCCACCCCCCTGGCCACGCCTGGGGGGCTGGTGACCACCTCGTGTGCCTCCCGGACATCATTTTCTTGCGGAGTACTCCTTCTGGCTGGGAAAAAAATCATTATATATTCTCCCGAAAGGTCTGACCCTCGTATCACGCAAATTTCCTCTGTTTTCGTTTCGAGCCTGTTTCTGCTGCAGATTTAGAGCAAGATGTCGTCTCAGGAATCTGTAGGGGAGAACAATCTCCCTCAAGTATCTGAAGAAGTAAACGCTGATCTAAAAAGAATGGAGGTCATGGAGGCCAAGGAAAAGCTACCCAAAGAAACTAAGGGCAACCGTAAGGAGAAGAATCCGGCGTTGGACGAAGGGCAATCTGTGCTCAACAAGGAAGAAGCTGAGGAATAGGATTTTCTTCAACCCTACCTCCACCTTTTACCTCCATCCTTGAACGAGCTCTTGAGGTTATGTGAAATAACTCGTGTTCGTAATATTTATCTCACTCGTGAAGTTGTTTTGCTGGAGAAACACATCACAGACCTCCAAGGTATAAATCAAAGATTGATGGCCCTCTTGGAATCAAAAGACAAGACAGCTCCACCACCATCACCTTCAAAGGAACACAACTAAGCACGGGTATGGGCAATCCCCTTGGCTTGTGCCAAGCTTGGGGGAGTTGCCCCGGTATCGTATCACCATCACATCTTTTGTCTTTACCTTTTCTTAGTTCGATCCTTTTTGTTTTTATCTTCCTCTAGTAGAATAAATTTCTTAGTGTTTTAGGCTTGAGTTTTGCTTTGTGTCACCCCCGATGTATTCGAGTTCGCGAGTCATATAATAAAGAGAGTTTTAGTTAAGGGCCTTGCCTCATGCCATGATCAAGAGAATGATAAAAGAACAAAAGACTGAAAGATCATGTAATGATCTTATGGGAAGTGATGACTTCACATATGAAAAGAATGTTGATTGAAACTTGTTGTGGGTGGACAAATGTAGACCTTGGTCATTGCTGCAATTAATAGGAAGTAATAAAGAAGGAGAGGTTCACATATAAATATATCATCTTGGGCACCATCTATGATTGTGAACACTCACTAAACTATTACATGCTTAGAAGTAGATGTTGGACAAGGAAGACAACATAATGAATTATGTTTGCTTGGTTCCGAACAATGTTATATGACTAGAGATCCCTTAGCATATGACGATTGCTTCCACCTCATATCAGCCAAAACTTCTGCACTAAGTAGAGATACTACTGGTGCATCCATAAACCTTCAACCCCAGTTTTGCCATGAGATTCCACCATACCTACCTATGGATTGAATAAGATCCCTCAAGCAAGTTGTCATCGGTGCAAGCAATAAAAATTGCTCCCTAAATATGTATGATCTATTAGTGTGTGGAAAATAAGCTTTGTATGAACCTGCGATGAGGAAGACATAAAAGCGACGGACTGCATAATAAAGTTCTTTATCACAGGAGGCAATATAAGTAGCGTTCCTTCACACTAAGAGGCCACACATCCAAACCTAAAAAGCGCATGATAACCTCTGCTTCCCTCTGCGAAGGGCCTATCTTGTACCTTTACTTTTTGTCCTTAAAAGTGTCATGGTGATCGACACCAATTCCTTATTTCGCCTTTATCTTGGCTAACGTCATATTCTAGGGAAAGATCTATATTCATATGTCAACCTGGAAGTAAGTGTGCCTGAATTATTATTGTTGACATTACCCTTGAGGTAAAAAGTTGGGAGGCGAAACTATAAGCCCCTATCTTTCTCTGTGTCCGACTGAAACTTTGATCTCATGAGTACCATGTGAGTTGTAGCAATTGTAGAAGACGAAAAGATGATTGAGTATGTGGATTTGCTTTACAAGCTCTTATTTGACTCTTTCCGATGTTATGATAAATTGCAATTGCTTCAATGACTAAAGGCTATTGGTTGTTAATTCTCAGTAAGGTTCTTGATCCATACTTTACTTTGCGAAGGAATTATCACTTTAGCATAAGAGATGATATGATGATATTGCTGTTCTAACTATGATCATGATACCTGCTTGTCCGTATCTTGTTTTATCAACACCTCTCTCTCTAAACATGTGGGCATATTTATTGATATCGGCTTTCGCTTGAGGACAAGCGAGGTCTAAGCTTGGGGGAGTTGATACGTCCATTTTGCATTATGCTTTCATGTTGATATTTATCGCTTTATGTGCTGTTATTGCACTTCACGGTACAATACTTATGCCTTTTCTCTCTTATTTTGCATGGTTTACATGAAGAGGGAGAATGCCGGCAGCTGGAATTCTGGCCTGAAAAAGGAGCAAGTTTGAGATACCTATTCTGCGCAACTCCTAAAGCCGTGAAAATCAACGAGGAATTATTTTGGAATTTATAAAAAATACTGGGCCGAAGAAGTACCAGAGGGGAGCCACCAGGAGGCCACAAGCCTGCTAGGCGTGGCCTATCCCCCTGGCCGCGCCTAGGGGGCTTGTGGGCTCCCTGCTGGCCCTCTGCCTCCCCTCTTTTGCTATAAGAAGGGTTTCGTTCCAGAAAAAAAGCAGGAGGAGGCTTTCGGGAGGAATCACCGCCGCCACGAGGCGGAACTTGAGCAGAACCAATCTAGAGCTCCGACAGGTTCGTCCTGCCGGGGAAACTTCCCTCCCGGAGGGGGAAATCGTCACCATCGTCATCACCAACACTCCTCTCATCGGAGGGGACTCATCACCATCAACATCTTCATCAGCACCATCTCATCTCCAAACCCTAGTTCATCTCTTGTAACCAATCTCCGTCTCGCGACTCCGATTGGTACTTGTAAGGTTGCTAGTATTGTTAATTACTCTTTGTAGTTGATGCTAGTTGGATTACTCGGTGGAAGATTATATGTTCAGATCCTTGATGCTATTCATTACCTCTCTGGTCATGAATATGATTATGCGTTGTGAGTAGTCACTTTTGTTCCTGAGGACATGGGATAAGTCAAGCTATAAGTAGTCATGTTAATTTGGTATTCGTTCGATATTTTGATGCGTTGTATGATGTTTTTCCTCTAGTGGTGTTATGTGAACGTCGACTACATAACACTTCACCATTATTTGGGCCTAGAGGAAGGCATTGGGAAGTAGTAAGTAGATGATGGGTTGCTAGAGTGACAGAAGCTTAAATCCTAGTTTATGGGTTGCTTCGTAAGGGGCTGATTTGGATCCACTAGTTTAATGCTATTGTTAGACTTTGTCTTAATTCTTCTTTCGTAGTTGCATATGCTTGTGAGAGGGGTTAATCATAAGTGGGAGGTTTGTCCAAGTAAGGGCAGCACCCAAGCACCGGTCCACCCACATATCAAACTATCAAAGTAGCAAACGCGAATCATATGAACATGATGAAAACTAGCTTGACAGAATTTCCCATGTGTCCTCGGGAGCGCTTTACCTCTTATAAGAGTTTGTTCAGGCTTGTCCCTTGCTACAAAAGGGATTGGGCCACTTTGCTGCACCGTTGTTACTATTATTAATTGCTACTTGTTGCGAATCATCTTACCACACAACTATCTGTTACCGATAATTTCAGTGCTTGCAGAGATTACCTTGCTGAAAACCACTTGTCAGGTCCTTCTTCTCCTTGTTGGGTTCGACACTCTTACTTGTCGAAAGGACTACGATAGATCCCCTACACTTGTGGGTCATCAAGGACAAGCAGGAATTACCCATCAGTGGCATCATGAGCTAGCTCTATGCGTAGATAACATGCACGAGTAGAACAAAAAAGAGTTTGTGGATGTTGATGTTCAGATTGCTTACTTGCTCAGTCTTATTTTGATTCGGCAGTATTGTGGGATGAAGCGGCCCGGACCAACCTTACTCATCCACGTACGAGAGACCGGTTCCATTGAGTCACATGCAACTTGTTGCATAAAGATCGCTCGCGGGTGTGTGTCTCTCCCACTTTAGTTGAATCGAATTTGACAAAGGTTGTATTTGTAGAAGGTTAAATGGCAACTTGAATATCACCGTTGTGGCTTTGCGTAGGTAAAAATGGTTCTTGCTAGTTACCCATAGCAGCCACGTAAAACATGCAACAACAAAGTAGATGACGTCTAACTTATTTTTGCAGGGTATGTTGTGATATGATATGGCTAATGACATGATGAGATATATGTGATGTATGAAATGATCATGTTTTGTATAGAATTATCATGACTTGCATGTCGATGAGTACGGCAACCGGCAGGAGCCATAGGGTTGTCTTTATTTATTTGTGCCTTTTTTGCTTTACTTGATCGCTATGAGTTAGCAATAGTGGTAGAAGCATAGTTGGTGCAACAACCCCAATGTCGACACAATGATGGGGATCATGATTATGGAGATCATGGTGTCATGCCGATGACGATAGAGATCATACCGGTGCTTTGGAGATGGAGATCAGAAGCACAAGATGATGATTGCCATATCATGTCACTATTATGATTTGCATGTGATGTTAATCCTTTTATGTATCTTATTTTGCTTAGAACGAGGGTAGCATTATAAGATGACCCCTCACTAAAATTTCAAGATAAAATTATGTTTTCCCCAAGTGTGCACCGTTGCGAAGGTTCGTCGTTTCGAAGCACCACATGGTGATCGGGTGTGATAGGCTCTACGTTTGCATACAATGGGTGTAAGTCAGTTTTGCACATGAGGAGCACTTGGGTTAAACTTGACAAGCCTAGAATGTACAAACATGGCCTCGGAACACAAGAGACCGAAAGGTCGAACATGAGTCATATAGTAGATATGATTAACATGGAGATGTTTACCATTGAAACCACCCCATCTCACGTGATGATCGGACTTGGGTTGGTGGATTTGGGTCATGTAATACTCGAACAACCTGAGGGGTGTTAAGTTGAGTGAGAGTTCTTAAGTAATATGATATATTGAACTCACAATCATGAACATAGTCTAAGTTGTATTTGCAAAGCATGTTGTAGAACAAATAGCTCGCGTTGTAGCTCCCCTGTATTTTTGATATGTTCCTAGAGAAAACTAAGTTGAAAGATGATAGTAGCAATTATGCGGAATGGGTCCATAAACTCAAAATTGTCCTCATTGCTGCACAGAAGGCTTATGTCCTTGGTGCACCGCTTGATGTGCCACCAAGCGTCATATGTGGATGTTGTGAACATCTGACACACACATTTTTTATGACTACTTGATAGTTTAGTGCGTCATGCTTTACGGCTTTGAATTAAGGCTTCAAAGATGTTTTGAACGTCATGGGGCATATGAGATGTTCCCAGAATTAAAATTTGGATTTCAGGCTCGTGGCCGTGTTGAGAGGTAGGAGACCTCCGACAAGATTATTTGCGTGAAAGATGAAGGAGAATAACTCAATTGGTTAGCATGTGCTCAGATTGTCCGGGTGCTACAATCGCTTGAATCAAGTGGGAGTTGATCTTCCAGATAAGATAGTGTTTGACATGGTTCTCCAAGTCACTACCACCAAGCTACTAGAGCTTCATGATGAAATATAACATGCCAGGGATGGAGATGATGATCCCTGAGCTATTCACGATGTTTTACAGTGTGAAGTTAGAAATCAAGAAGGAGCATCAAGTGTTGATGGTTAGTAAAACCACTAGTTTCAAGAAGGGCAAGGGCAAGAAGGGAAACTTCAAGAATGGCAAGACAGTTGTCGCTTGAGTGAAGAAACCCAAGGTTGAACCCAAACCCGAGACTGAGTGCTTTTATTATGAGGGGAACGATCACTGAAAGCAGAATTGCCCGTGTTACTCGGTAGATAAGAAGGTTGCCAATGTCAACAAAAGTATATTTTATATACATGTTATTGATGTGTGCCTTATTGGTGCTCGTTGTGGACCCTGGGTATTTGATACTGGTTCAATTGCTAATATTAGTAACTCGAAATAGGAGTTGCGGAATAAACATAGATTAGCTAAGGGCAAGGTACCAATGTGTGTTGGAAGTGTTTCCAAGGTTGATGTGATCACCATCGCACGCTCCATCTACCTTCGGGATTAATGGTAAACCTAAATAAATGTTATTTGGTGTCTGTGTTGAGCATGAACATAATATTGATTTTGTTTATTGCGAAACGATTATTCACATAAGTTAGAGAATAATGGGTTATATATTTACATGAATAATATCTTTTATGATCATGCATGCAATGTGAATGGTTTATTGAATCTTGATCGTAGTGATACACACGTTCATAATATTGATGCCAAAAGATGCAAAGTTAGTAATGATAATGCCACTTACTTGTGGCACTACCGCTTAGGTCATACTGGTGTAAAATGCATGAAGAAACTCCATGCTGATGGATCTTTGGACTCACTCGATTTTGAATCGCTTGAGACATGCGAACCATGCCTATTCGTGTAAACACATGAAGAAAATCCATGTCGATGGATCTTTTGGACTCGCTTGATTTTGAATCGCTTGAGACATGCAAACCATGCCACATGGGCAATATGGCTGAAGGCCTCGTTTTCTAGTGAGATGGTACGGGCAAGTGACTTATTGGAAATAATACATTTTGATGTATGCAGTCCAATGAGTGCTAAAGAACGCAGTGGATATCGTTATTTTTCTTACTTCACATATGATTTGAGTAGATACGGGTATATTTACTTGATGAATCACAAGTGTGATATATTAAAAAGTTCAAGAAATTTTGGAGGGAAGTTGAAGATCATCATGACAAGAGGATAAAATTTCTACTATGTGATCGTGGATGTGAATATACGAGTTACGAGTTTGGTATACATTTAAGACAACGTGGAAATTTCACAACTCATGCCATGTGAAACACCATAGTGTGATAGTGTGTCTGTACATCGTAGTCGTGCCCTATTGGATATGGTGCGTATTATGATGTCTCTTAACAATTTTCCGCTATTGCTTTGGGGTTATGCATGAGAGACAACCGCATTCACTCTAAATAGGACACCATATAATTCTGTTGAGATGACAACGTATGAACTATGGTTTGGCAAGAAACCTAAGCTGTCATTTCTTAAAGTTTTGTTGCGATGCTTATGTCAAAAGGCTTCAACCTGATAAGCTCAAACCCAATGCGGATAAATGTGTCTTCATAGGATACCCAAAGGAAATAGTTGGGTATACCTCCTATCTCAAATCTGAAGGCAAAGTGTTTGTTGCTAAGAACAGTCATTTCTCGAGAAAGAGTTTCACTCGAAAGAATTGAGTGGGAGGATGGTGGAACTTGATGGGGTTACTGAACTGTAACTTTAACCAGAGAGTAGTAGGGCGAAGGAACTTGTTCCTGTGGTACCTACACCGGTTGAAGAGGAAGCTAATGATGGTGATCATGAAGCTTTAGATCAGGTTACTACCAAACCTCGTAGGTCGACAAGGACACATACTACTCCAGAGTAGTACGGTAATCTTGTCTTGGAGGTCATGTTGTTGGACAAAATGAACCTACGAGCTATGGAGAAGCGATGGTGGTCCCGGATTCTGACAAATGGTTGGTGGCCACGAAATCCGAGATAGGATCCATGTATGAAAACAAAGTGTGGACTTTGGAAGAACTACTTGATGGATGTAAGGCTATTAATTACTAATGGATCTTTTAAAGGAAGACACGCGATGATGGTAAATGTCACCACTTAGAGAGCTCGACTTGTCTCAAAGAGGTTTCCGACAAGTTCAAGGAGTTGACTACGATGTGACTTTCACAACCGTAGCAATGCTAAAGTCTGTTCGAATTATGTTAGCAATTGTTGTGTTCTTCAATTATGAAGTCTGGCATATGCATGTCAAAACATCATTTCCTTAACGGTTTTCTTGAGGAAAGGTTGTATGTGATACAACCAGAAGGTTTTGTCGATCCTAAGTGTAACGACTAAGATGCGGCCCTTTCCTATTTTGGGGGCGATGCTCCAAAAGGGAAAGAGGCGCATCTAAGCGTTTCGCAAGCAAGATAATAATAGCAAATACATAAACAAAGATTAAAAAATAGGGCATACATTTGCCATCTCACATAGTATAATATCAGGGTTACATCCACACAATTATTCAGACAAGGTAGTCCCGCTACGGGCTACATGAAACAAGGAAAAGACTATGATATCCCGCATGCTCGCCCATGATCACGACCACGGCCTCAGTCTTCCGGGTAGTTCACGTACAGACATTCGTTCTCCTCATCGTACTGCCACGCCAGTTGCGTGCCATCTGGATCTCCTGCGTCGGGCGTACCTATACCTGTTGGGGTGTTGTAGTAAACTGTGAGCCATGGGGACTCAGCAATTGGAAGACCTTGGTACCGAAACTAGTCAAGTTATTAGGTGAGGAAGGTTCAGTGTTTAGGTTGCAGCATCCTAAGCATATATGGTGGCTAACGTACGAAGATCAGAGTTATGATATGGTGGTCTACGCGAGCGGTCGAAGACTAGGTGATCACTAAGTGATCCTGAACACCTACTTATGTCAAACATAACCCCACCATGTTCCCGATCGAAGAGAGGTCTTCGAAGGAGACAGTCACGGTTACGCACACAGTTGGCAGTTTTATTAGAGTTAGTTCAAGTTATCTAGAACTGGATGTTAACAAATTATCCATGTTGCCACATAACCGCGGGCACGGCTTTCCGGAAGATTAAACCCTGCAGGAGTGCTCCAACTAGTCCATCACAAACGGTCACGGGCCGCAAAGTAATCCTCTATCACGAATCTCGTGATCTCGTCGGATTCCTTAGAGGAAAACCTCAACTTTGAGGAAACCCAAAGTTTCACCGAGATTCCTATACGTAAGATATATCGCTAAGGTAAGACGAACCTAGCAGGACCTCCCGACGTGTCGACGACCCCGATAAGAGCCGCGTATCTCAGTCTCAGGACACGCCGGATAAGCGAAGCGTACGGTGGCCTGATAGAAATCTCCCGAGTTGCCCCGGGTTGGCCCCGCACGGTGCTCTAGTTTGGACCAAGACTCATGAGGAGCACTGGCCCGGGTTGTTGATTAAATCCTCAGGGTAGCTATTCCCTATGCAAATTATTATTAGGTGATTAGCAAATTAAAACCAATGTTGGGTCCTGTCGGACAAGCCTTAACACTACACGATTTATTAAGGTGGTCCCCATAACAACCCCGAACGTGTTAGGAGCGATCAGTTATGGAAACAAACACCGGTAGCCGAAACTAAGGCGACAATAACGGAACAAATCACCCGGCAAAAGGCTAGGCCTTCCGTCATTTACCAAGCATATAGGTGCATTAATTAAATAACAGTTTAATCAAAATGATATCAAAATACTCATGTTATCACATGAGACAGCTGGCACCTGCAACTAGCAAAGCTAATCATTAGAAGCTGAGCAAGCCTACTTAGCCAAACAACATTAGCTAAGAGGGGAAGGTGTTTGTGGTTCATGGCAATAACGGGAGGCAAATATATCAAGTTGTAGGCTACGAGCATGTATCAAAGGAAACATGATTCTAAGCATAACAAAGCTAGATACGGTATCAAGGTCATGGTCATCTTGCCTGTGATGTCTTCAGCTTGGAACTGCTCTTGATCGTCCTACACGTACTCTCCAGAATCCACGAACTCGCTCTCTGATCCCGGTGCTACCCAAGATAAAAATAACAGCCAATGAACACCAACACAACATGATGCAACATACAACATGATGCATGAGATGAGAATGAAGCATGCATCACTATTCTAGTCACTTGCATACGCATGAGAAGAGAAGATAAACTTCTGGACAGAACTTCACACTAAGCTATCTTGACATGCATGAGGATGACATGAACAGGTGCATCACGAGAAAACGAAGCAGAAACATATAAAGAACGTAGAGAACGGAGCTACGGATCAACCGGAAACTACGAAACAAGATATGGAGTCCTATGGTTCAAATCAACCACAACCACACTCCAATGGCACTTCTCTGGTGTAACTAGGTTGCCACATGATCAAACAAACAAGTAGAAGTGGGGTGGTGCTTGTAATCACACCACACCATCAACTATGCACTCACAAGCCTCAAAACAACAAAACTATGCAATCTATTTTTAACAACATCATGGTAGTTTGTCTACAACATTCAAAGTACTTACAACCACCCAAATGAGCCAAACAAGATATGTGGCAAAAGCCATTCCAAATCTCTACAAGCCTAAGCAAGAAGATAATACAAAGGAGTCACACATGAGAAGATCTACAGGCACTAACTTGGAAAAAAATAACATATTCTAGGACTTAGTGAAAATCTCAGATTTTTACCAGCTGCCTATGCTCTGAAGCATTTTGGCAGCCTCCAAAAAGATATCTACAGGAAGTGAAAGTGCATGAAATTTAGCAGAGAGCTAGACAAACCCAAAAGCTCACAAACCTTAGTTTGTTGCACGGGCTGATTCCCAACACATGAGCTTTTGCAACCACAACAACAAGGGAAGAAAATATCAGCAGATTTCCAGACTTAGTGAAAATCACAGGGTTTTCACAAATCTGTAATCTTCAGCCAAGTGTCAACTTTGACAGCTCACATTAGATGCATACAAAATCGTATGAGCAAAATAAAACTACCATGCTATAGAGGGGTTCACCCACTACTGCCACATCAAGAAATCATCCTCATAGGCTCAACACACCACTTAATATAAGGACCTAAACATGGCATCAAGACAAAAATATGCATTTCCAGGAAGTGCTCCAAAGTGAAATCTGATTCCACCAATGGATTCCTGGGAAGTTTCTACCCCAAAAACATATATAATACTTGGGTACTTGCATATAACATGTGGGCACAAAGTTAAATCGAAAAACTACATAGAAATCCATAAGGCCAAATAATGCATTGCACACCCACACACAACTACATGTATGCCCACCCTATACACATACACACCATACATACTCATACATGCATGTAACTAAGCACATCAGGGAGAAGATCTACCCTGGTATTAAATTCTAACATAAGCAATCTTGCTGCAAAAGTAAAAGAAAAGAAAAGAAAAAGAAAACAGGAACAACAAAAAAACCAAGACGAGGACCCTGGGATTGAACCCAGGTCTCCCTGGTAGTACCACACCGCACACACCACTACACTAGCACTCGACGTTCGACAGAAAGGGGAAGGGAATCAGGAAATGCTTCCCTGTCGAGCTACTTTTCTACGAAAAACCCCCTGGTAGTACCACACCGCACACACCACTACACTAGCACTCGACGTTCGACAGAAAGGGGAAGGGAATCAGGAAATGCTTCCCTGTCGAGCTACTTTTCTACGAAAAACCCCCTGGTAGTACCACACCGCACACACCACTACACTAGCACTCGACGTTCGACAGAAAGGGGAAGGGAATCAGGAAATGCTTCCCTGTCGAGCTACTTTTCTACGAAAAACCCCCTGGTAGTACCACACCGCACACACCACTACACTAGCACTCGATGTTCGACAGAAAGGGGAAGGGAATCAGGAAATGCTTCCCTGTCGAGCTACTTTTCTACGAAAAACCCCCTGGTAGTACCACACCGCACACACCACTACACTAGCACTCGACGTTCGACAGAAAGGGGAAGGGAATCAGGAAATGCTTCCCTGTCGAGCTACTTTTCTACGAAAAACCGAAATTAAAAAGGGGCGCCTTGCGGTATCGAACCCATGACCACTCGCGCCAAAACACCATTGTTACCACTCGGCTGCACACGCGTCACTTAACACAGAGGGGGAGGTAACTTTCTCGAGTAACCCCCCTCTGCTACTCCTACAGTCGACGGCGACCGGAACAGGGGAAGATCACCGCCGACGCTACGGACCAAATTGGGCGGAGCGAGCTGGCGGGGAGGAAGAGGGGTTTGAAAGGGACCCATTTTCCTCCTAAGCACACCGAGAGGTGCACTACTGCGGCATTCCTACGACACGACGGCGGCACTGCTACAGTTCTAGGAGGGGGTCTACTAGCAGGGAACGGGAGGAGATCGGGGGCTAGCTCACCCTACGCATCGAGGAGGAAGGCTCGACGTGGAGGAAGAAGACGGCGAAGAGGAAGAAGACGCTGCGGTCGATCCTGTCAGAGCAGAGGAGGAAGAAGGGCGTCGTGGACGTCGTGGATGCAGAGGCGATCGACGGCTGCTTGCTGCGGGAATGGATCCTCCTGGTTCACCGCGTTCTCCTGGTGCTGTCGGGGAGGAAGGAAGGCGACGAGCTTGATGGCGACGACCTCACCAGGGGCCAGCCATGGTGGAGGAGGAGCCCGGGGCCGCCTCCTGACGGCACCAGGGAGAGAGAGGAGGGAGGAGAAGGGTTAGGGCTTCGAGGGGAAGCTCTTGCTGCCTTTATTGGCCTCGGGAGGCGAGCTACAACCACTGGATCATGGAGAAAGGGCGATGGGCGGAGGAGATGGTGTCGTACAGTGGTGACGACGGCTGGAGGAAGAAGAGTCATCGGTTGGGCTGCGCTAGCGCTGAAAGAGAGGAGATGGGCCGGCGGGAAGGAGGAGGCCCACCCTGCTGGCGCCACTTAACCACAGAAGAAACCACAGGGTTTTCCTATTTTAAAACAAACCTCAGCCTAATTAAATCACCTAAGGATCTCTAGGGTCCCAAAAATAAAAATAAAATGACCCTGGACATAAGGGAATTATGCCTCATTTAATAAAATGAAAAGGAGATTTTTTGGAGCGACTAAAATAATTACAAAAGAGATTTAACTGAATCTGTTTTGAAGTTTAAACCACAAATAAATAAAGTTTTGGAAACCCCTGTCACATTCCTATACCCACAAGAATATGCACTAAAAGATCTACATTTTAAAATCAGGTTTGGAGCAAGTAAATTTTGAGCTCAAAAGAATAGAGGGGAAGGGTCTTTAAAATCTAGTTTGAAACTAACATAGTTTCAAACTCAAGCTTGCAAACACCACATCATCATCACATAACACATGCACTCATCACACCAACACCACCAACAACAAAACCACACAAGGGGAGACATGATGCATGAGAGAAGACATGAAAGTAAGCCACATGATCACATGAAATGATAACACCCTAGCATGACATCATAGAACCAAACATGGCAAGGTTCCAAATATGGCAATGTTACATCTGGGGCATTACACTAAGGATGCTAAAAGGCATGCGTGCTCCAGCGATCCATTTATGGACTAGTGCAAGCATCTCGGAGTTGGAATAAGCGCTTTGATGAGTGATCAAAGCTTTTGGTTTATACATAGTTTATGAAGAAACTTGTATTTACAAGAAAGTGAGTGGAAGCACTATATAATTTCTGATAAGTATATGTGGTTGACATATTGATGATCGGAAATTATGTAGAATTTCTGAAAATCATATAGGGTTGTTTGAAAGGAGGTTTTTCAAAGGAAAACCTGGATTAAAGTACTTAAACATTGGGCATCAAGATCTATAGAGATAGATCAAGACGGTTGATAAAACTTTCAATGAATACATACCTTGACAAGATTTTGCGGGAGTTCAAAATGGATCAGTCAAAGAAGGAGTTATTTCCTGTATTGTAAGGTGTGAATTTGAGTAAGACTCAAAGCGCGACCACGACATAAGAAAGAGAAAGGACGAAGGTCGCCCCCTATGCCTTAGCCGTAGGCTCTATAGCATGCCATGTTGTGTACCACACCTGGTGTGTGCCTTATCATGAGTTTGTCAAGGGGTACAAGAGTGATACATGAGTGGATCATTGGACATAGGTCAAAATTATCCTTAGTAACTAGAGTACTAAGGAAATTTTTCTTGATTATGGAGGTGATAAAAGAGTTAGTCGTAAAGGGTTACGTCGATGCAAGCTTTGACATCAATCCCGATGACTCTAAGTAGCAAACCGGATTCGTATAGTCGAGCCGTCATTTGGAATAGTTCCATGGGGAACATGGAAGCAACATCTACAGTATGACATAGAGATTTGCAAAGTACACATGGATCTGAATGTTGCAAACCCGTTGTCTAAAAAACCTCTCTCACAAGCAAAACATGATCAAACCCCAGAACTCATTGGGTATTAATCATATGGTGATGTGAACTAGATTATTGACTCTAGTGCAAGTGTGAGACTGTTGGAAATATGCCCTAGAGGCAATAACAAATTAGTTATTATCATATTTCCTTGGTCATGATAATCGTTTTTATTGATGATAATATTGTATTGATTGGAGACTCAAATACATGTGTGGGTACATAGACAACAAAGTGTCCCTAGTATGCCTCTACTAGACTAGATCGTTGATCAAAGATGGCTAAGGTTTCATAGCCATAGACATGAGTCGTCATTTGATAATAGTATTACATCATTAGGAGAATGATGTGATGGACATGACCCAAACCTTAAGCATAGCATTTTGATCATATCCAGTTTACTGCTATTGCTTTCTGCATGTCAATGTATGTGCTCCTATGACCATGAGATCATGCAACTCACTAACACCGGAGGAATGCCTTGTGTGTATCAAACACCGCAACGTAACTGATTGACTATAAAGATGCTCTATAGGTATCTCCGAGGGTGTCTGTGGAGTTGGCATGGATCAAGACTGGGATTTGTCACTCCGTATGACAAAGAGGTATCCCGGGCCCACTCGATAATACAACATCACAACAAGCTTGCAAGCAATGTGACTAAGGAGTTAGTCATAAGATCTTGTATTACAGAACGAGTAAGGAGACTTGACGATAACGAGATTGAACTAGGTATGAAGATA
This sequence comes from Hordeum vulgare subsp. vulgare, assembly GCF_904849725.1. Lineage (NCBI taxonomy): Eukaryota > Viridiplantae > Streptophyta > Magnoliopsida > Poales > Poaceae > Hordeum > Hordeum vulgare. Next base: position 644,825,387 of record NC_058519.1, on the reverse strand, counting down.
TCGACGATCGAATCACGGGCAAGTAACATACCGGTGGACAAAGGGAACGGAGTACGTGATTAGCTGAATCCTTGACATCGTTGGTTTGATCGATATAGATCTTCGTTGAATATGTAGGAACCAATATAGACATCCAGGTCCCGCTATTGGTTATCTCGGTCATGTATGCCTAGTTCTTAAACCCGCACAGTCTGCACACTTAACATTCGGTGACGATATAATATTGTTGAGTTATTTATGTTAGTGACAGAAGGTTGTTCGGAGTCACGGATGAGATCCCGGACGTCACGAGGAGTTCCAGAATTGTCCGGAAGTATATATATATATATATATATATATATATATATATATATATATATATATATATATATATATATATATATATATATATATATAGGAAAGTGGTATTCAGGTTCCGGAAAGGTTTCGGGTTTTTCGGTATTGTACCGGGGGTCCACCCACCCCGGGGCCCACACGGGCTTAGGAGTGAGGCACACCAACCCCTGATGGGTTGGGCGCCCCAACCAAAGAGGCCCATGTGTCCAAGAGTTAGGTGGGGAGGTGCCTTGAGGAGGAGGGACTCCTCCCCTAGGCGCCCACCTCCCTTGTTGGAGGTGGACTCCTCCCCACTTTGGCCGACCATCCCTCTCTTGGCGGAGGGGCCAAGGTTGCGCCCTACCTACTCCTTCCTCCTATAAATAGAGAGGGATAGGGAGGCAACCAGTACACCAAGCCTTGGCGGCGCCCTCCCTCTCTCTCGCTAGATCATTTTCTCCTCCGCCGCGTCGCGAGAGCGCTTGGCGAAGCCGTGCCGAGACCGCACCACCACCACACCCACCACGCCGTCGTGCTGTCGGAGAACTCAGCTACTACTTCATCCACGCTCGCTGGATCGAGGTGGTAAAGGTGTCATCGAGCTGTACGTGTGATGAACGCGGAGGTGTCGTTCGTTCGGCACTTGATTGGGACGTTCGTGATTGGATCGCGGGGCGAATCATGATTGGATCGCGAAGACGTTCAACTACATCAATCGTGTTTCTTAACGCTTCCGCTTAGCGATCTACAAGGGTATGTAGATGCACTCCTTCTCTCGTAGTTGTTGATCTCCATAGATTTATCTTGGTGAGAGTAGGGATTTTTTTTTGTTTTCCATGCGACGTTCCCCATCGATAGGCCACATAGGTCGTGATTCCATGATATAACCAAATTAGATGGATCTTTCATGAGTTTAGTTAAAAAAGAACGGATAAAGGTGGATAATAGATCAATATGAAGATCATGAGTTGCACCATAATGAAATTGATGGTAGTCGCTGGAAAAATATCTAAGAGGGGCATGTGGAGAATGTAGTCAGAAATCTATAGTAGAGTGAGACCACAACGACCGAACTAATTATTCTCATCAAGAAACTTAGACTACCAAATATTACCCCTCTAACTAAATATAAAACGTTTTTGCATTTGGAATTGCACTGCAAAAGTGTCTAATATTTAGTAACAAAGCTAGTAGAAAAGATTTGGAAATCGTAATATGGGTCTATTGGCATTGAAACACTAGAATACGTATGCCCCATTGCAGTACACGGGCAATTAGTTAGTTTCTTTCTAAGATCTCACCATGCTTGAGGATGGGTCATAAAGCAAAAAAAAAAAAAAAAACCTTATGACCCAGGTTTTTGCAACAGTGAAAACAAAAAAAAACATGTTGGTTGTTCAATGACATGCCTTTTCTGCTATATGATTTTTTCCCTCTTGAGATTGGGAATGTAAAAATTCCCTCATGTGGTGTTTCTGAGGTCGAGCTCAAATGAGTTTGGGTGAATGGTAAAAAACAGAAAAACTGATTTTTTTTGGGGGGGGGGGGGGGGGGTTGCAAACATTGATAAATATTTTGATTTCTCACAAAATACCAATCAAGGAATGACATGCATGAAAGTCGTGAAAAAAAACCGATGCTCCAAAGTATTATTTTCGCAAGCATTTTGAAATGATGATTTTTTTTCACAACTTTCTAGAATGTCACTTCATTGTGAAATATTGCACGCACTCAAAACATTCGTCACGACAAAAATGAAGTTTTTTCCCTGATTTTTTTCACAACTTTCTAGAATGTCACGTCATGATGAAATATTGCAAGCATTCAAAACATTCGTCAAGACAAAAATGAAGGAGCTCATCAAATGTGCTCGCGATGGGACTGTTTTCCTGCCAGTAATTTTCTACGTACATTATTTTTGCAGCAATAATCCTAGACCTACGGGCCTTTACGGGGTCATTACGGACCCTTCCTAAATAATCTCAGCCCTCCCTGATTTTTCATCGGGGTGGCCCGCCTCACTCTCCTTCTCTTCAATCACCTGTTGCTATGTCATCATGTAAACAAAATCAGTCCGTAATTGCGTGTATGTGTAGCATTACTGTTTTTGCAGGGGCCTTGACGGTTGGATGAGCTCTTCATTATTCATGTTGTCTGGTTTAACATTGTGTTACGCCGGATCTGATGGTACGGTAGTACGCTCTGCAATTTATAGCCCACCGGTTTGCACGTACTCACCTGCTAGCTATGCTTGGCCACTAAATTCCATCCACCGCGTTATTAAATCAAGAGGTGTACCGTAAAGTCTGCACCGATCATATGTGCCGTGGTATGTACAGATAATTCATTTATGAGCCCATACTCATTTGCATCCGTGTTAAAAACAAAAATTAAAATAAATACTAAAAATTCAGAAAAATTTAAATATTATTCATATGATAGATAATTTGATGTGTGAGTTCCATTTCAATTTCAAATAATTTAGACATCTGAACAGTGCTCCGTAAAAAAAAATCATGGTTTGTAAAAAACTTTATTGTTAATGCATTTTTAATTCGATTCATCTTTTTTGCTGAGAGCTTGTCAGGTGTCAAAATGGTCAGAAAATTGAAGCAAACCTCACGAAAGAACTTTTCTGTCAGGGAAATTTCTTTTAGATTTTTTGTGATTTCTTTTGACCGGTGCATATGAGCGTGGAAACCGAAACTCCGCACTCGGTATGTACCTACTTTTGTACCGTTATACCTACTTTTGTACTGTATAAAGTCTGTGTCAATCGTCTGTATGTACAGCACAATGCATGTACTGTACTTGCTTTAGTCGCTACGCTCTGCCAGCTGGTCACTCTGGTATGTACTGATAGGACCAGCTGGTAGAGCGTAGCGAGTAAAGCAAGTACTCGTCCGCTTCGACTTCTTCACCGACCTACCTATGTTCGTCGCCGGTTGCGGCTGCGCGCCGCCAGCCGCTTGACGCCTCCATCGCGAGGCTTGGCGGTCGGCTTCTTCTTTGCGGTCGGCAGAGCAACGACGACCGGCCTGGGTGGGGCGAATTGGCACGGCGGCGGCAGCATGAAGGCGGAGGCGGCCGTGTTGTGGATAGGTGTCGCGGAAGCGGTGGCCCTAACGAGGATGGTCAGGGCACCGACGGTGGAGTCGAGAAGGCGGCGGCCGCAATGAGGATGGTCAGGGCACCGACGGTGGAGTCGAGAAGGTGGCGGGGTCATTGCCGTCAACCATGGCAGTGACGGCCAACGGGTGGGAGGCAAGCGTACGGGAGTCGGGCGGCGGTTGGTCGCGCGGAAGGGGAGAGAAGAGGCGGTTGGGCGATTGACAGGTGAATGGGATTTTACATCTCCTCGAGTTGGAGATGTAAATTTACACCGCGATGTGTTATAGTTTACATCTTCAGCAGGCGGAGATGTATTTTTTTTTACATCTATATTATTTGTTGAAGCATTGTTTTTGACCTATGAAGATGCAAAAGTAGTTATTTTTACGCTAATTTTTAAATATTGCATTTTTTTATTAAATTTGAAAAATATTGCATAGGATCAAAATTTTGCAACTATATGACACGTCTGCCACCTCATAGGCGGGTGGATCTTGTCGGCCAGGCCCAGGCCTATTAGGTCCTATCGCCTATGGCTAGGTCGATAGGCCTGTCGACCTCCCACTTTGCCACTAATACTAATCGGCCTACTGGTGATCAGTTAATATTAATTGGTTTAGTCATGATTACTTAGTACTATTAATTAGCCTACTCATGACTAAGTAGTACTAATTGACGTTGGCAAGGTCAATAGATGCATAATTTTTTTTCCATGTAACTCCAAAAATTTTATGACCACGATAGCAAAATAGCCCCTCTATAATTTTTCCCTCTAATTTTCTCTGTTAATTTCTCCCGCCCGTTTTTCACGCCTTCTTCTCCTGCCATTGCACCTGTCATCTGAGACTATAAAACGAGGCATTGGAACTGTCTTTCTCCATCGTTCAACCACACTTAAAAACACCAACGTGCTAGTAATTATGAGTTTGACTTCCTCGGATCAAAGCATTAGGCCTAGGAAAATGAAGAGTGTGAGTTTGCCTCCGAGGGTGGAAGTACTGCATTGTTAGTGTGACGATTTCTGAAAGGTGAAGGAGGTGACGGATTTTTCAGATTGGTTGGGCATGAAGTTTTTCATGTGCCCAATTATGAGGAAGATCCACCCATTGCTACTTCACCGTACATCAGGCCTCTGGTATGCTTCAGTCATCAAGAATAAACACTTTGTTGATATTATTGTTGACTTGATATTTATATTTATATTTTTGTTATATTCTCCTCCTCATCTGTGCATGTACTATCGTTGGATTGACAAGAAAATATCGGACTGGGCGGTGACCGAGATTCGTGAAAGAGATCGTCATGCATGGGAAAGTTTGTACACAGAAGAGCGCCACGAGAAGACGAAAGCAGAGGAGAAAGCAAAGCAGGAGAGAGAGAGTGGCAAGAGTACTGTGTGAAGCATAGGGATTTTCTTGATGAGATGAAGAAGAAAAACGAGAAGAGGGACTTCGACTAGCGGAGGTGCAACGATAGCGACAGGAGGCTCGTGAGGCCGAGAGGCAGAGAAAGAAAAAAAGGGCTTTGCAGCCAAGGCAGCAGAAGAAGCCGGTGATGGAAAATGAAAATATCCACGCTGGACTCAGTAGATTTATGTTATTGTATCCTAAAATTATATCTTAATTTCAACATGTTGTATCTTAATTTCAGCATGTTGTATCTTAATTTCAGAAAGACGTATCTTAATTTGAACATGTTCAGTTTTCCTGTCTCGCTTTGCCGTCATTTTTATCCCGCCTCGCTTTCCCGTCATTTCTTTCCCATCTCGCTCTCCGGCAGCTATAAACCCCCCTCCACACTAAGGTGTGTAAGTATTGTAGTCTAGTAGCTTACTCTCGTCAAGATGTCCTATTATCCTCTCGTCAAGGTTTGTTTGGATACAGGGCACTTGTCGCAATGTTGTTCTGGTGATACTGTCAGGAAGAATTATGACCACCGTTAACGATCATTGCAGATGAGAAGTCTTGATTCCATGATGCAGGAATAGGCGCTTCATGTGCGTTCTCTTCTTCGTCCGAGTCGGCGAAATCATCAGTAATATCACATTCTCTATCTTCTTTCTACATCTGGTTTTGCATGTGCCCGTCTATCTCGTCAGCGTCTGCCTCGCCACTGACATAATCATGTGCATTTCCTCCTTCTGCCTGACTGCTCTGCCCTGCTTCGTAAACATCATCTCCAGCATGAGACACATAATTTGGCTGTGAATCATGCATCCCTTCATTGCTCTGGCCATAATCGTAACTACATTCGGTTTCAGGTACACTAACCGGCTTCAACATAGGGAGCAGTAAGGCGACATGATTACATCCCCTACGCTCGCAAGCTTTTAACCAGTGCACCCACTGATCGTCTCACTCTATATGCTTCAAATAAAAGTAAATATTTTAACTGGACCGGGTCCATAATGCATGAACACCGACGGTGTGCGTTTCAATATTAAACCCTAAACATTCGAGCAGCTATTCTGTCAACTGACTAACAGACCATGTTTCAGGAAAAGTCACTGGCACCTCAATGTACTGAAATTCATTCAGATCAGCTTCCATCTCATTTGTTTGAACAGTACGAGGACCGTAGTGAAAACCTAACTTCACTACATCACACATCTCTGTTGACCTAAAAAATTATTCAACATTGACAAATTTTAGCAGAAGGACAAACCTAAATTATTGCCGAATCAACTAAAAATTCGCAGACCTAAATATATTTCACAAAGCTATCGAAGCACCTAAAAATATTTAAACACCTCAATTCACATATCTATATATATCCAAATCTATGGGAGCACCTAAAAATATTTAAACACAATAATTCACAGACCTTAATATATTACACAAAGCTATGGGAACGGATGTTGAATTTTACCCTGAAACGTGCGAAGAAACGGCGAACAACGAATACCGAGAAAAAACGACAAACGCAACAGCCTCCACCACCACCACCACCTCCACCTTCAACTCCATCACTACCACCACCTCCACCTCCACCTCCATCACCACCGCCACCAAATGTTCAACACCACCACCACGAACTACCCCATCGCGAGATCGACGGTTTCCTTGACTTCCCTAACCCTCTAGAGTCCAACTACGATGGAAAATGAGGAAAACAACGGCTCAGATTTCATGTAGAAATAAGAGTGTTTTTGGTGGGGAGAAAAGGAAAGAGGAGACGTAGAGAAACAAAGAGGAATGGAGGAGGAAGAAGGGGGGAGCGGGGGCAGCTGAGGCCTACCTGCCTCCTGTTGGCTACGCCAAGGCCGACTGCCCTGTCGGCCACTAGTAGGCCTAGCCAACAAGGCCGACTGCCCTGTCGGCCACTAGTAGGCCGACTGCCTGCCCACCAGGCTGAGTGGCCTGGCATGACGTGGCCGAGTCAATCGTCGGCTTCCACATGGCCCACTAGCCACTAATCGACTCGTCGGCTCCCACATGGCCGACTAGCCACTAATCGATCATAGCAAGACCGACTAGACCCTATCGGTCACAGCAAGGCCGACTGAAGCCAATCGGCTTCGGTTCGGCCGAGGCCGTATTATTTTCGCAAATTTTCAAAACGATGTATTATTTGTGTAATTAAATAAAAATGCAATATTTTTTTTAAAAATAGCTATTTTTACATCACTTCTATTATTAGAGATGCTCTAAGCAGCCTCTTTAACTGAATCTACAGAAGAGGAGATGCTCTAAGCAGCCTTTTTAACTGAATTGACAGAAGATGTCAGAATACGCTAAAATTCTAGGGGCAGCAATCGCGCACGCACAGAGAAAAGGAGAGCTGAAGCAGCCTTGTTTTTAAGTTGAAACCATCTGTAAACCGCATTAGCACATAAATATTCCCTCCAGTTTATAGCGTAATCTTTAGAAAGAGATATCTTTAAGAACGGAGGGAGTAATAACTTCTTCATGCACTACATGTTCCCATCCAGATTACAAATCTGTACAAAAGCATTACTCCACGGCATAACATATTGTTATTCTGACTTCCCCTGAACATTTCCTTGCAAACTGTAAATCTGTACATGTATTTACAAAGCCTGAGGACCGACCACATCACAGGGTCTCTCTGTCAAGCTGCTCCATCCATCCATGGTCAGCCACATCCTAGGACGAGGAACATCCTCTGCATGAACCACCAACAACAAGGCATGCGTCAACGCTCCCAGAAAAAGAAAACTGTCGTGAGCAAGTCATCGTCAACGGATCAAAGTTATTTTACATGGGAATCATAGGCATCGAAGATGTTGTCCAGCGTGACGAGAGGCAGCTTCTCGATGTATGTGAACAAGCGCCTGATGTTCTCCCTGGTCACGGTCGCCATGTCGACCACGTCGCGGTGGTCGGTGAGCATCCATAGATCGCCGGAGTTCACTCTCTTGAGGCTGTCTCGGCAGAAGGGGCAGGATTGAGATCTTGAGCGCCTGCAACAAGATTCAACACATGTTCAGTGACCAGAGCAGTTGTTTGGCACTTGGCAGCAGGCAGTTTAGTGAAATGTAATTGATCATTTGCAGAGAAAGCTCCTCTGCTCATGCACTGAAGATATAAATTGGTAAATAAAATAAAATGTGAGGATCTATGAAGTATGAATCAGTTTCTGCTAACGTACATTTGTAACTTACAACCCTGTGCTTGGCAGCAGAGTTTCAACTATCTGCGGCAACCATTCTAGCAGAACCAGAGTGCAACTCATTTTGACAGCTTAAAACCTCAGAAATTTCACTTGACTCACGTGTACGCAGTGAACTTAACTTGTAACTTTTTCAGAGCGAAACTTTGTAAATTCCTAATGCTTAATGAGAGTAAGTGATATAGTGAGAAAGTCAGGCCTTGTAAGAACCAAGGACAAAACTGGCAAGCAGATGCAGATGCAGATACAGAGGTTGCTTCCTAAGTACTCCCTATGAAAACTAATACTTCCTCCGTCCCAAAATAACTGTCTTAACTTTGTACTAGCTCTAATATGAAATTGTACTAAGCTTAAGACACTTATTTTGGGACGGAGGGAGTATAAGAGTGTTTAAATAATAAAATAGTGATCTAAAACGCGCTTATATTAGTTTACAGAGGAGGGAGTATTTTCCATAAATGATGGTCACGCCAGCTTAATTACTACTCCCTCCGTCTCAAAATAAGTGTCTCAACTTTACCCTAGCTCTAGTATAAAGTTGTACTAAGTTTGAGAAAGTTATTTTGAGACAGTTATTTTGGGAGGAAGGGAGTACTCGTAGTAGTGCATTGCCATCTGAATAAAGATGCTCTGGTGGCGACTGCCGAAGCACTTAATAACACCAGAATGAAGTATCGACCAAGCAAGCTCTGAAGCTCGCATTGAACCAAAGGACCACCAAACATGTTTGCTCTGGTTAAAGATGAACTGAACACGGGCAGAAAAACAGAAAATCACGAGATGGGGGTCAGGTTCTTGCTCTCACTCACCATTGACGGTAGCAGTTGATGCACATGTCGTGGCTGCAGTTGGGCAGCACGACCCTGCTGTTGAGCTCCATGCAGATCCCGCACTCCTCTTCTATCTCGGCGTCGATCTCGGAGACGGGCCTCTTGCTGTCCTCCGGCTCGTCTCTCCTCCTGTACCTCTCGGAGCACACCGCCCTCTGCCTCCGGTCGTCGGAGTCGCTGATCCCGTGCTCCAGTTGCATGAGGGAGGGGAATATCACGGCTGTGGACAGGCAAACAAACAATGGGCATCAGCCCAACCTCCAGCACGACACACTGACGGCGAGATCATCTGCTGTTGTTTTCAGTTATTTATTTATAGAGAATTTACCGTAGAATTCGCTGATGCTGGCCTTCCTTTCGTGGGTGGACATGGTGGTGGTGCCGTCCACATAGACCTGCAGAATCAATGGAAGCAGAGAGGCGGTACTCCGTGAGGACACAAGCACAGTCGTCTTCAATTAACATGCCGCAAATTCTGGAAGGAAACCAGAGGCACGCGCACGCGGAGCAGTCGAGAAGAGAAGATATAACCTTGTAGATGAGGATCCTGAGGAGGCCGAGGGCGCCGGCGAGGCTGCAGTCGGTCCACTGGAGGAGGAAGAGGAAGAGGCGCGAGGCGGGGCTGTAGGACATGCGCATCTGCAGGCACGCCCCGTCGTAGTCCCGCGAGCACTCGGACGCCCTGCGGAAGCGCCAGCGCGGCAAGAGACAGAGGAATTCACGACATGGTGAGCGAAGGACGCACGCCGGCCAAACCCTGGAAGAAATTGAGGAATTGGGTTCTTGAATTTGGGGGAGAGGGGACTCACAGGGTGTTGGCGTGCTGGATGTCGGCCTCCAGCACCTTGAGCGAGTCCCTGAACGACCTCCGGGTGGCCGCCGCCACCATCTCCCTGCCCCTCCTCCTCCGCCACCAGAGGCTGCCGCCGCGGAATCAAACCCCGCCGCCGGAGGGCCGAATTTGATAGAAACCTCGACAGCGACACCGAAAGATGAGGGTCGCTCTCCGGCTCCACTACTCCACCGAAAGCAGGCAGGCAGGCAAGCTCGCCTCCACTTGCAGTTGGTGGTCGTCTCCTTTTCGGCCGGCCGCGCACCGCACCGCCCGCGAGTTGGGCTGCTATAGCCTATAGGTAGGTTGCGTGGGCGGAGGGAGACCTCGCCGCCACCGCCACGCGTCCCATCCCACCGCTCCGAGGAGTCCAAGTGACATGCGGGGCCCCGCGCGCGAAGTGGTCGTCGTCGGCGTTTCTTGCGGTTAGACGCTGGCGCGTGGGGCAGGGTCGGTGTGGGGTCGGGGTGTCGGTCGATTAGGACATGCATACAATGGTTGATAGGATGATTCTATCTTAAGTCTTGAGTCATCTCTTAGCCTTATCTTCAATAACTAGTTATTCTAAAAACATGATGAGATATATTGTGTTAAGAGGTCACCTTTTGTTTTCTTTTAAATAAGAGAAGACAAACTTTATCTTACGAGTTCTTTCTCCTCCACTTCATCATTTATCCTACATGGCATTACTAAGATAGCACCATCGTACATGCCCTTAGGGGTGGATGCGCGAGCGTCGGGTACTGCTGGTAGGGCGCGGGAGCTGCCGCCGGGGCGCTGCGGTCTAGTGTCACGTGGGTCCGGTCCATACACCGACGCCTCGCACCTAAGAGCATCTCTAGCACACCCCGCACAACCCGCCAACCCGCATAACTCCGGCGAGCATACAGGTTCGGCCCTATTTTCTGGATAGAACAAAGCCCGTATACTCGTCCGGCACGTAATGTTTTTTACCACGACCCGCAGACCTCACCCCGAATCCGTATATTTACGGGTTTGCGGGACAGATACGGGTCGAAACCCTTTCCCCCCGTTGCCGTGATTCCCCACTCTCTTTCTCGCATTTCTCATCATCGGCGAGCCCTCTTCGGCCTTCAAACGCCACGTGGGGCCGTATGTAGAGCTCCTGTTCAAGCAGACTGTGGCGGCCAACCTCGCCGCGAAGGACAAGGAAGACGAGTGGCGGCGCATCCACGAGGAGCAGAGGGAGAAGTTCATCGACCTTGTCAGCTCCGACGAGGAAGACTGACCTCCTCTATCGTGTCGTCCTCGGCCGCGAGCTCGTCCATTTTAGTACATCGACCTCGGCCTCGCCGTCGCGAGATCCCCACCCCCTCTAGTAGTAGTAGAATGTAGTATGTACGATCATGTAGCATGTGATGAACTATGAATGATCAGCATGGTTGCAATTTCTCCCGCGGAAGTTTTTTCAAATTATACAGTTTCACGTACGGGGTCTATTCTGCAGCGCACGATTTCGCCCCGCAAAACATATCTTCGTCGAACTGTAAACGCCTTATGTGGGTCGACATTATACGGGGTCTGCTAGAGATGCTCTAAGATGTGTTTGGTTGACCGCATCCCTCCCGACCAGATTTAGCTGGAACGCAATGGTACACAGCTTAAAGCGCTCCATAGCCTGGCTCGTTGGAAACCCTTGAATCGACAGTTTCTAGCAAGACAGGCTGAGTGCGAGGCAAACTCGCACGCAAGGGAGCAACTCAAAAGCAAGTAAGGATGGCGAAAGATGGAAATCACGCGCGTCGGCACGACACAAATCTAGCCTCACCCCTCCTCCCATTTACTCGATCATCACAACCTCTAGTCTCACCACTGGCGGCGGCGATGACTCAGATTTGTGGAAGCGGCGACGACGGATGCGACATCAACACTATCCGGCAGCAGGACCAGCGCGCCCCTTCAATTTGGTCATCGTCTAGTCATCCTTGACTCAACCCCCTTCCTTCACCGTCCTCGCCTCCGATGACGGTAAGCAACACCCCACTTCCTTATGTTAGTTACGTTGTTCGGCCGTTAGGCAAGGTGTAGCGTCGACTTTCCCATTGTTCAACGCACCGCGCCACCTGATTTTTCCATGTGGACTAGGTTATGGACGCCCGCCTCCCACCCGTCGTTGCTGGCCTCCCCCCACCGCCGCCATCGGCGGTCGGTCGCGCCATACGGATCCATGTCCCAACCCTCCCAACCTCCTCCTGATCCCTCCCTAGCGTCGCATCCCCGGGAGGCGGCCGGGGCGGCGCGCTCCTCCCCTTGTCGGCCCCCTCCTTTCCCTTTCCCCCCACCATCGTGGGTGGGCGTCCCCGGCCCTGGGTCGGGTAGGGTCAGCGACCGCGGGACCTTATGTACTCGTGCGCACGTCTTCCTTCGCGGGGCAGGGCAACAGCGGTGATGCTCGGCAATGCGGTGGCCCGGTGACCCGGCGGAGATGGCCGGCGGTGAGCGAGGTGGCGGTGTGGCTCCTTGGTGGCAAGAGGGCATGGTGGCGTGGGGTAGCCGGCGGTGCGCCTCGGTCTAGATCTGGGCCCTAGAAGGCCGGCCGCCGACGTGGCTTCGTTGTCTTCTGTGTGGTGAGAAGGAGGAGCATCTCGGATGGGGTGTGGCGACGCCAATGCTGAGCCTGCTGCAGCACGATGGTGGGAGCTTTACGGGCTTCTGATGGCCCGGACGGGCCTGTGGGCCAACGGGCGTGGTATGCTGCTCCTATTGCGTCCGATCGGCTATCGTCGTTAACGATGAAGGTTAAGCCCTTCCGTGTGCCGACGGTGCTACTGTCCCTAGTCCCGGGTCCTACTCGTCATTGTGCAAGCCTCAATTCGTGGTGCCGTGGTGAGACGGCGTGGAGGTTTCAAGACCGTGTTGGCGCGGGGTGGTGGTCGGTTTGGTGGTAGGCTCCGGAGCGTCCGAGGTGCAGGTTGGGATCGTTGGAAACCCATGTCGGCCTGGCCGACACCGATGCGGTGGCGCATGTGGGTGCTGTCGGACCTTCCTGGAGGGCGTCGGGGGCTACCCTTCCTCTCGCCTCATCGTGTACTGGGGGAAACCCTTGGCAGCAGCATTGTCATTGTTGCAGTCCTTCTTGGAGGTGTTGATTGGTACCGACGCTTCAGAGTCTTGGAGCTTGGTGGGAGATCCTCGGGGGGCGCCATGGTCGCGAGGCTTCTTCATTTTTGTCGATCCGTCGTTGTCGGCATTTGTTTCTTTTATTTTTCCTCTTTCGTTTCTTTTGGGTGTGACTGTGCTGCTGGGCTCCCCACCATCTATTGTTGGATGTATCGGTTGGTTTCTTTGTAATACAACGCGGGGGAGCCATTTTTCATGACTAGGTTATGGAGGAACAAATGCGGCTGGTAGTTCAGGTAACACACTGATAGGTGTGATTCGGGCATGGCTCATGTTCCTGCACAAGAAAGTTGTCCATCATGCTGAGAGACCTGTCATTAGTTATGCTCCAATGCTTACGCGTGAGCAGGAGAGGATTGCCAATTTGAATTACATCTACAACTACAACAACATAGAGGCTCTATGACACTATTGGGGAAAAGCTTATAGGTGAACCCCAACAAGTGGCAGGCAGGATGTGGCACCCGCCAGTGCTAGTTCTGAAACCGTGCAATGGCGGGTACTAGTATAGGCCCGCTGCTACTGCGACAACAAACCTTCCTTAGCAACGGCGCCAGGAATCCTTCTGTCACGGGCTACGCCTATAGGGACTTCCTTGGAAAATATGCAAAGGATTTCCCCGCGGCCTTGGAGCCTTGCGTTGGTGTTCCCTTGAAGAGGAATGGGTGATGTAGCACAGCGGCAATAAGTATTTCCCTCAGTTTGAGAACCAAGGTATCGATCCAGTGGGAGGTGCACGTCGAGTCACAAGTACCTGCACAAGCACAAAGAGCTTGCACCCAACGCTATGAAGGGGTTGTCAATCCCTTATAGATTGTTTGCAAAGTTAGAACTGAAAGCAAAAAGAAAACAAAGCAAAGTAAGAGCGAAAGTGGAGACGACAGTTGTGAATAGACCCGGGGGCCGTAGTGTTCACTAGTGGCTTCTCTCATGAAAGCAAGTAGACCGTGGGTGAATGAATTACTGTCGAGCAATTGATAGAACCGCGCAAAGTTGTGACGTCATCTATGGCAATGATTATATCTATAGGCATCACGTCCAAAACAAGTAGACCGATACTTTCTACATCTACTACTATTACTCCACACGTCGACCGCTATCCAGCATGCATCTAGTGTATTAAGTTCATAAGAACAGAGTAACACCTTAAGCAAGATGACATGATGTAGATGGAAAATCTCATATCTACGATAAAAGCCCATCTTGTTACCCTTGATGGCAACAACAAGATGCATGCCTTGCTGCCCCTTCTGTCACTGGGAAAGGTCACCACACGGTATGGACCCAAAACCAAGCACTTCTCCCATTGCAAGAATCATAGATCTAGTTGGTCAAACAAAACCCAAGACTCGAAGAGACTTACAAGGATATCAAATCATGCATATAAGAAATCAGCAAAGACTCAAATATATATCATAGATAATCTGATCACAAATCCACAATTCATCGGATCTCGACAAACACACCGCCAAAGAGGATTACATCGGATAGATCTCCATGAAGATCATGGAGAACTTTGTATTGAAGATCCAAGAGAGAGAGAAGAAACCATCTAGCTACTAACTACAGACCCGTAGGTCTGAAGTGAACTACTCACGAGTCATTGGAGAGGCGATGATGTTGATGTAGAAGCCCTCCAACTCCAAAGTCCCCTCCGGCAGGGCACCGGGAAGGGTCTCCAAATGAGATCTCGCGGAAACGGAAGCTTGCGGCGGCGAAAAAATGTTTTCGTGGATGCCCTGATTTTTTCTGGATTTTAGGGAATATATAGGCCAAAGAGCTAGGGCAGGGGGTGCCAGGGAGGCCACAAGCCTGGTAGCCGCCGTCCCCCCTGGTGGCGGCTACATGGCTTGTGGGCCCCCTGTGGCTCCCTTGCCTTGGCCCTCAAGTCCCCCGATTTTCTTCTGTTCTAGAAAAAATTATTTCGGGGATTTTATTCCGTTTGGACTCCGTTCCAAAATTAGATCTGAAAAGAGTCAAAAACACAGAAAAAAACAGGAACTGGCACTTGCCACTGAATTAATAAGTGAGTCCCATAAAAGATATAAAAGGTACATAAAACATCCAAAGTTTACAAGATAACAACATGAAACCATAAAAAATTATAGATACGTTTGAGACGTATCACCCGCCATAGTTGCACACATAGAAGTGTCGAGCGCTGATACGCTCATTTTGTATCATGAATTACTATTGATATTTGCGTTGATCCTACCCATTATCCCTTATTATCATACAATTCTTATGCTCTTTCTCTTTGAATATGCAAGCTACATCACTGACAGAGAAATATCTGGAAATTAGAATTCTGGACCGAGAAACCGAGAAAAAGGCAGAAAAACAACTTGCTCCAACTGACCTGAAACTTTACGGAGTTTTTTTGTGGAATATTTGAGAATGTCTTGGCCAAAAATATACCGGAGAGGGGCCACCAGCTGTACACAAGCCAACAGGGCGCCCCCTGATTGCGCCCAGTTGGCCCTCTCGCGTCCATCTTCTCCTAATGGTGTGTTTTACCTTAGAAAAAAAATTCATAAGTCATCTTTTGGGACGAAGCACCTCCATCTCGAGGTAGAAAACTGGGCAAAGGCCTTTTGCTCTCCGGAAGAGAGATTCTGTCGGGGAAACTTCCCTCTAGGAGGGGGAAATCAAATCCATTGTCATCACCAAGGCTTCCTCCTTCATGGGAGGACCAATCTTCATCAACATCTTCACCAACACCATCTCATATCCTACCTTAGTTCATCACGTGTATTCAATATTTGTCTCAAAACCTCACATTGGTACCTGTGGGTTACTAGTTGTGTTTTTTTTACATCTTGTGGTTGATGCTTGTTGGACTAGTTGATGGAAGATATTATGTTCGGATCCTTAATTATTACTATTACACCTCTGATCTTGAACATGTTGATGATGTGTGAGTAGTAATTATTGTTCCTGAGGACATGGGAGAAGTCTTGTTATAACTAACCATATAAAGTTGGTATTCGTTTGATATTTTGATGATATGAATGTTGTTACTTCTCTTAGTGGTGTCATGTGAACATCGACTACATGACACTTCACCATGTTATGGGCCTAAGGGAAGTCATTTTGGAGTAACAAATAGATGATGGGTTGCGAGAGTGACAAAAGCTTAAACCCCAGTTTGTGCGTTGCTTCATGAGGGGCTGATTTGGATCTACATGTTTCATGCTATGGTTAGATTATTATTAATTCTTCTTTTGTTGTTGTGGATGCTTGTGAGAGGGGGTAATTATAAGTAGGTTGTTAGTTCAAGTAAGAACAACACCTTAGCACCTGTCCGCCCACATATCAAATCATCAAAGTAGCGAACACGAATAAACTCAATATGATGAACATGACTAGACATAAATTCTCATGTGTCCGGTGGAGCGCTTGCTTTATATAGGAGAATTTCGAGGCTTGCCCTTTGCTATAAAAAGGATTGGGCTACCATGTTGCAGATTTGCTACTATTATTACTTGACACTTGTTACAAATTATCTTTCCACAAAACTATCTATCACTGTTACTTACAGCACTTGCAGACAATCCCTTGCTGAAAACTGCTTACCATTTCCTTCTGCTCCTTGTTGGGTTCGACACTCTTACTTATTGAAAGGACTACAATTGATCCCTATACTTCTGGGTAATAAAGACTCTTTTCTGGCGCTGTTGGCGGGGAGTGAAGCGCCTTTGGTAAGTGGAAATTGGTAAGGAAACACTTTCGGTACGTGTTGAAATTTACTGTTGCTTATCACTATGAACGGTCACCCTTTGAGTGGCTTGTTCGGGACATCTTCGCCTCAAATGGAAGTTGAGGAAATTGTTCCTCAACCTGTTGAACCTACTGTAAATATTTATTATGAGATTCCTTCGGGTATGGTAGAGAAACTGCTGGCTAATCCTTATACGAGTTCAACTCATCATGATTACCATTTGATATATGTCGATGAGATTTATGGATTGTTTAAGCTTTCAGGTCTACCTAGAGACAAAGTTAAGTAGAAAGTTTCCCCTTTATCTTTGGAGGGAAAAGCACTAATGTGGTACAGGCTATTGGATAATATTGGATCATGGGATTGGACTTTCTTGAAGTTGGAATTTCATTAGAAGTTTTATCACATGCATCTAATTCATCATGATTGGAATTTTATTTATAATTGCTGGCCTCATGAAGGAGAAAGCATCGCTCAAGCTTGGGGGAGGCTTAAATCTATGATGCACACTTGCCCCAACCATGAGCTCTCAAGGGAGTTGATTATACATAATTTTTATGCTCGGCTTTCTCACGACGATCAACCATTACTCGATGCTTGTGCTATCGGTTCCTATATGAAGGAGAATATTAAATTCAGATGGGATATTTTGGAAAATATTAAACGCAACTCCGAAGATTGGGAACTCGATGAAGGTAAAGAGTCAGGTATAAAGCTTAATTTTGATTCTGTTAAGTCTTTCATGAAAACTTCTCCTTTTCATGAGTTTAGCAACAAATATGGCCTTGACTCTTAGATAGTAGCTACTTTCCGCGAATCTTTTGCTACCTATGTTGACCTTCCCAAGGAAAAGTGGTACAAATATCATACTCCCATTAAAAAATTACCCGAGGAACCTGTTAGAATTAAGAAGGAAGAAATAATTGTTAACCATGTTGATCCAATTGTTCCTACTTGTTAGAGCCTATTTCTCCATATGTGGTTTTGGTAATTGATGACAATCCCTATGGACTAATAGTTGCCTTAATTTATATTCGAAGGATTTGTCCATAGGCACTTCTTGAAGTCCAGATGTTGGTTTCAAGGAGTTTGTATGATGACCAAGGTGGTATTCAAGGTTTTATCCAAAGATTGGTCATAGAGAATATAAGACACAAGGTTGATTAAGACTAAGTCAAAGAGTGAATAAAGTTGATCAACATAGAAAGCGTACAAGATGTACCGAGAGGGATCAAGTGATCCCATGGTATGGTAAGCATTGTCCATTATGCTTTGTGTACTGACCCATGGTCTTCGTGAGAGTTCTATGTGGGTTATGTGTGTTTCCACGGGTTTGCTCAAGAGGAAGACCTCATACAACCCATGGAGGATGACATCAAGTGGTGATCGTCATCAAGATTGCGGTGTGCAAGTTCAAGTGGAGCATCACGAAGAGATCATGCTTGAATCTTGCCATCCATTGTGGTGGCAATGGACTTGTGAAGATGTGCTGAAGAGTGGCTCGCCCATAGTGGAGTATGGGGAGCAATCTACTAGTCTTCATCGAGCCGACACAATCAAGAAAGGTGATCCATCTTGAGGAGGACAACATTGCCATCATCTAGCTCCAGTGGACTATGCGCAAGGAAAAGGTTTGTACTTCATAGGTTTTCTATTTTATCGGTCTCATTGTGTTAGTTGGGAGACTGGGTTATAGGATAGATTGTCGTACTATCAATGGGGGGGGGTTCTCAAGTGAGTAGCTTGATCGTATCGTTCGTTGAGAGCTCAAACCATTTCATTCTTGGCATCATCATATTTCTTGGTTCTTAGTTGGCTTTTATCTTTGTGCGTTATTGAGCTTATGGCCATCTTCATGACAAGCTCGACTTCATCGAAAACGGAGTTCATCTGCATCTTCTATGATGTTTTCGATGTTGGAGTTTTTGCCGGTTCTTCATTCATATAGGTTTCACATCTCTATATATCATTGGCATTTTCATAACTAAATGATACTAAGATAACCAACCAGCTTGAGTTTTCTCAATTCGGAGTTCGTATGTGAAAATTATGTTAGTTTTAGTGCCATGACAGGTTTTCTCTCTCAAAGCGGAAGTATCGCGCTGAAGAGCGGTAGTACTGCCCAAGTGGTACTGCCGCCCTCCAGGTCCGACCTCACTTCCGCTTGTATTTTTATTCTTGCATCTTCAATGCTTTTTATAGTTTAAGCGTAAGTACCGCTTGGGGAGGAGCGGTTGTACCGTTCCAGCGGTACTGCCGCCCATCCCTTCCGTCCTCACTTTCGCTTAGTTTTTCTTCTCACTTATTCGGTCCCTTTGTCCGTGTCAAGCAGAAGTGCCGCTTTGTGCAGGGCGGTAGTACCGCTGCAAGCGGAAGTACCACTCCCTTGCGCGGTACTACCGCTTGTGCACGAGCTAAGTGCATAACGGTTGGATTTTGAGGGACCTATTTAAGGGGGTCTTCTTCCCCAATGGTCCCTAACTCTTGCGCTCGTGTTCTCCCCCATTGTTCACCTTCTTCGAGCTTGCAAACTCTCAATCCCTCCAATGATTCTTGCTAGTTCTTGAGGGAAAAGAGATAGCAGATCTAAATCCACATTTCCACCAATCACTTTCTCCTCTTTGTGAGGGGAACCCCTTGGATCTTGATCTTGGAGTTCTTCATGTTCTTCTCCGTTCTTCCTCTCATTTTCTTCCATAACATTAGTTGTTGTGGTGGGATTTGAGAGAGAAGGACTTGGGCACTCTGTGTGCCCTTGCCATTGCATTTGGTGCATCGATTTGAGTTCTCCACGGTGATACGTGGAAGTGAAGTTTGAGAAGCTTATTACTCTTGGGTGCTTGGTGATACGTCTCCAACATATCTATAATTTTTCATTGTTCCATGCTGATATATTATCATTCTAGGATACTTTTTGGGCATTTATGTACCAATTGATAATATTTTTTAGAGCTAACCTATTGACACAGTGCCCAGTGCCAGTTCCTATTTTCTGCGTGTTTTTTGCTTTACACGTTTAGCCTACCAAACAAAGTCCAAATGCCACGAAACTTTAATATGATTTTTTCTGGACTATATGAAGACCTGCAAGCATCTGAAGTGGATGAGAGGCTGCACGAGGGAGGTATAAGCCAATAGGGCCCGACCCAAGTTGGCCACGCCCTCGTGGCTTGTGGTCCCCCTGGATGCCTCCCGACGTCTCTCTCTGGCATATAAATTCACAAATATTCCGAAAACCCTAAGAGCACTCCCGAAAGATTTTTCCCGCTGCCGCAAGTCTGTGTCCCAACGAGAGGCCATCTAAACCTCCGTTCCGGCGATCTACCGGAGGGGAGATCAATCACGGAGGGCCTCTACATCAACCTTGCTGCCCTCACCATGATGTGTGAGTAGTTCACCATAGACCTACGGGTCCGTAGGCAGTACCTAGATGGCAATCTCTCTGTCTTATGATCTTCAATACCATGTTCATCGCATCTTCGCTTTGATCTATGCGATGTAATCACTATGTATGGTGTGTTTGTTGGGATCCGATGAATTGTGGGTTTATGTTCAGATTATTCATGAAAATTATTTGAGTCACCTCTAATTATTATGATTCTTAATTCCATGATCATCATAGCTTCGTAATGCTCTCCAATCTATTAAGATAGTTTGGCCAACTAGATTAATATTTCTTCAGTGGGAATGGTGCGCTGTAGTAGGTTCAACCTGGCAAATTTCTATATCCCAGTGACAAAAGGGGACAAGATGCGTCTTTGTGTTGTTGCTACTAAGGATAAAACGATGGGGTTTATTCATATTAATTGAGTTTACTTTGTCAACGTCATGTCATTGTTCTCCAAGCATTACTCTATTTTTTTACTTAATACGTAGAGAGGCAAGCATAAAAGCGCTCTTGAAGTGGAGTAATAGTAATTGGTGCATGCAGGAGTCGGCTGCTGCGGCAACAAAAGTCCTTCCCTGGCGCGTAGGAATTCTTCTTGTTACTTCTCTGGTTTGTGTCGGTTTTTCCCTTGAAGAGGAAAGGGTGATGCAGCACAGGAGCAGTAAGTATTTCCCTCAGTTTGAGAACCAAGGTATCGATCCAGAAGGAGGGCCTCGTCAAGTCCAAAGTACCTGCGCAAACACAAACAAGCTTGCACCCAATGCTTCAAAGGGGTTGTCAATCCCTTCAAGATTGTTTGCAAAGTGAGATCTGAAGGCGGAAAGTGCAACGAAGTAAAAAGTGTAAGGCTGAAAATATGGTGTGGAGTAGACCCTCGGGGCCATAGTGTTCACTCGAGGCTTCTCTCATAAAAGCAAATATCACGGTGGGTGAAGAAATTACTGTCGAGAAATTGATAGAACCGTGCAAAGTCATGACGGTATCTAAGGCAATGATCTAGCATATAGGCATCACGTCCGAGACAAATAGACCGATACTTTCTGCATCTACTACTATTACTCCACACATCGACCGCTATCCAGCATGCATCTAGTGTATTGAGTTTATGAGGAACAGAGTAACGCTTTAAGCAAGATGACATGATGTAGAGGGATAATCTCAAACCAATGATGAAAACCCCATCTTTTTACCCTTGATGGCAACAACACGATACGTGCCTCGCTACCCCTTCTGTCACTGGGTGAGGTCACCGCACGGTATGAACCCAAAACCAAGCACTTCTCCCATTGCAAGAATCATAGATCTAGTTGGCCAAACAAAACCCACAACTCGAAGAGAATTACAAGGATATGAAATCACGCATAAGAGAGATTAGAAGAAACTCAAATAAGATTCATAGATAATCTGATCATAAATCCACAATTCATCGGATCTCGACAAACACACCGCAAAAGAAGATTACATCGGATAGATCTCCATGAAGATCATGGAGAACTTTGTATTGAAGATCCAAGAGAGAGAAGAAGCCATCTAGCTACTAGCTATGGACCCGTAGGTCTATGGTGAACTACTCACGCATCATCGGAGAGGTCATGGTGTTGATGAATAAGCCCTCCGTATCCGAATCTCCCCTCCGGCAGGGCACCAGGACGTGCCCCAAATGGGATCTTGCGGAGACAGAAGCTTGCGCCGGCAGAAAAGTAATTGCGATCTTCTCTTGATTTTTTTGGGAATATTTGGGAATTTATAGGCGCAAGATCTAGGTTAGGGGACCTCCAGGGGGGCCACAAGCCTGGATGGCGCGCCCCCTGGCCGCGGGGTGGGGGCTTGTGGGGCCCCTGGGGCTCTTCTGGCTTGGCTCCCAAGTCCTCCGATCTTCTTCCATTTGGACTCTGTTTCAGAATCTCCTCTGAAAGGGGTCAAAAACATGGAAAAAAACAAGAACTGGCACTGGGCACTGAGTTAATAAGTTAGTCCCAGAAAATAAATAAAAGGCATGCAAAACATCCAAAGTTTGACAAGATAATAGCACGAAACCATCAAAAATTATAGATACGTTGGAGACGTATCAAGCATCCCCAAGCTTAACTCCTGCTCGTCCTCGAGTAGGGAAGTGATAAAGAATGAATTTTTGATGTGGAATGCTACCTAGCATAGTTGTCCTTTGCAACTTCTTTCACGTGACATGAATGTTCAGATCCGTAAGATTCAAAACAATAGTTTGCTATTGACATGAAAACAATAATACTTCAAGCAAACTAGCAAAGTAATCATGAACTTTCAAAATAACAAGGCGAAAGAAAGTTATCCCTACAAAATCATATAGTCTGGCTATGCTCCATCATCCTCACACAACTAATGTAAATCATGCACAACCCCGTAATTGGCCAAGTAATTGTTTTTGCACTCTTACTTTCTCAGACTTTTTATAACTATCACGCAATACATCAGCGCGAGCCATGGATATAGCACTATAGGTGGAATAGAGTGTGGTGGTGGTTGTGAGACAAAAAGGAGGAGATGGTCACACTAACTCGGCGTATCAGTAGGCTATGGAGATGCCCATTAATAGATATCAATGTGAATGAGTCGGGATTGCCATACAAGAGATGCACTAGAGCTATAAGTATGTGAAAGCTCAAAAGGAAAAACTAGTGGGTGTGCATCCAACTTCCTTGCTCACGAAGACCTAGGGCAATTTTGAGGAAGCCCATCATTGGAATATACAAGCTAAGTTATATAATGAAGATTCCCACTAGTATATGGTGGTGACAAAGCAAGAAGCTCTCAATCATGAAGAACATGGTGCTACATGAAGCACAAGTGTGGAAAAAGATAGTAGCATTGTTCCTTCTCTCTTTTTCTCTCTCTTTTTTTATTTGGGCTCTTAAGCCTCTTTTTTCTCTTTTCTTTTTTTTTGTTTTTGGGATCTTTGGCCTTTTTTTTATTTCCTCACAAGGGACAATGCTCTAATAATGATGACATCACACCTTTTAGTTACTCAAAGCTCAAAGATCAAATGATGATGACTCCATAGGAAATGCCTCCTGCAGTGTACCGGGATGTGCAACGATCTAGTATGATCATGCAATGGCAATATGAGAGTGACGGCACAAGTCATGAGACGGAACGGTGGGAGTTTGATACGTCTCAACCGTATCTATAATTTTTGATGTTTTCACGCTGTTATCTTGCCTTCTTTGTATGTTTTATGTACCTTTTTATATATTTTTGGGACTAACTTATTAATCCAGTGCCATGTGCCAGTTCCTGTTTTTTCCGTGTTTTTGACTCTTTTCAGATCTGATTTTGGAACAGAGTCCAAACGGAATAAAAACCCCGAAATGATTTTTCCCGAACGGAAGAAGACCACGGGGCCTTTGGTCCAAGCCAGGTGGGCCCCAGGGAGCCCACAAGCTCCCACCACGCCACCAGGGGGAGGCGGCGGTGGGCAAGCTTGTGGCCACCCTGGCCGCCCCCTGACCTAGGTATTTGGCCTATAAATTCCCAAATATTCCGCAAAAAATCAGGGGAGCCTCGAAAATACTTTTCCGCCGCCGCAAACTTCCGTTTCCGCGAGATCTCATCTAGAGACCCTTCCCGGCACCCTGCCGGAGGGGACTTTGGAGTTGGAGGGCTTCTTCATCATCATCATCGCCCCTCCAATGACTCGTGAGTAGTTCACTTTAGACCTACGGGTCCGTAGTTAGTAGCTAGATGGCTTCTTCTCTCTCTTGGATCTTCAATACAAAGTTCTCCATGGTCTTCATGGAGATCTATCCGATGTAATCTTCTTTGGCGGTGTGTTTATCGAGATCCGATGAATTGTGGACTTGTGATCAGATTATCTATGATATATATTTGAGTCTTTGCTGATTTCTTATATGCATGATTTGGTATCCTTGTAAGTCTCTCCGAGTCTTGGGTTTTGTTTGGCCAACTAGATCTATGATTCTTGCAATGGGAGAAGTGCTTGGTTTTGGGTTCTGCCATGTGGTGACCTTTCCCAGTGACAGTAGGGGCAGCAAGGCACACATCAAGCAGTTGCCATCAAGGGTAAAAAGATGGGGTTTTTATCATTGGTTTGAGATTATCCCTCT
This sequence comes from Hordeum vulgare subsp. vulgare, assembly GCF_904849725.1. Taxonomy (NCBI): domain Eukaryota; kingdom Viridiplantae; phylum Streptophyta; class Magnoliopsida; order Poales; family Poaceae; genus Hordeum; species Hordeum vulgare. The sequence goes on along the minus strand of NC_058519.1, from coordinate 644,801,317 downwards.
ACATCATGTCATCTTGCTTAAGGCGTTACTCTGTTCTTATGGACTTAATACACTAGATGCATGCTGGATAGCGGTCGATGTGTGGAGTAATAGTAGTAGATGTAGAAAGTATCGGTCTACTTGTTTCGGACGTGATGCATATAGAAATAATCATTGCATAGATATCATCACAACTCTGCACAGTTCTATCAATTGCTCGACAGTAATTTGTTCACCCTCCATCTACTTGCTTTCATGAGATAAGCCACTAGTAAACACTACGGCCCCCGGGTCTATTCTCATCCATCGTTTACAACTCCGCTTTTACTTTGCTTTGTTACTTTGTTGCTTTCAGTTCTCACTTGGCAAACAATCTATAAGGGATTGACAACCCCTTCATAGCGTTGGGTGCAAGCTTTTTGTGTTTGTGTAGGATCTTGAGATACTATTCTGCCGGATTGATACCTTGGTTCTCAAACTAAGGGAAATACTTACCGTCGATGTGCTACATCACCCTTTTCGCTTCGAGGGAACACCAATGCAAGGCTCCAAGGCCACGGGGGAAATCCTTTGCATACTTGCCTAGGAAGTCCCTTAAGGCGTAGCCGTAGCTGCAGGATTCCTGGTGCCATCGACACAACTATTTCTGGCGCCGTTGCAAGGGATACACAGCAAACATCAGAAGTATTTTTGGCGCCGTTGCTGGGGATCTTTTTGAAGTAGCAAAGTATTTCTGGCGCCGTTGCCGGGGAGGAGAAATCAAGATCTATCCAAGTAGGTCTCACAAACTCTTCTCTTGCATTTACTTTTGTTGCCAGTTGCCTCTCGTTTTCCTCTCCCCCACTTCACATTTGCCGTTTTCATTTGCCTTTCTCCTTCGCCGTTTTCTTTTACTTTTTTTCGTTAGCCCTTTTCTCTCGCTTACTTTCTGTTCGCTTGTGTGCCATGTGCCCTCAATATGCTTGCATCTTCGCTTGCTGAAAATCTAGTGATATGGATCCTCATCCACTTGCTAGTCTCTTTAAGAGACCCACTCGTGTGGAACAAATTGCTAGTGAGTTGAGGGCAATTGACTATTTCTTTGGAGTTTTGCATAACATGCGTGAATCTGAAAATTGTGAGGAAGAAATTCATGAGGTGATTCACGAGGGCTCCTTGGATGAAAAGCATGATTGCAATGGTTTCACTATAAATTCTATTAGTGATAATCATGCTAAAATTATGCAAAACCCTAAGCTTGGGGATGCTAGTTTTGCTTTGTCCACTACTTATTGCAATAATCATGATTGGGGTGATGATCTTTCTTATGATCTTGAAAATTTGTTCAAACCTCATGATGAATATGATATTTGCAACAATACTGAAAGTGGGATTGGAGAAGTCATGACTTTATTTGATGATAATCCCACTATTTTTGAAGTGCGTCAACTTTGCATGCATGTGGATCATGAAAAGAATATCCTATGGGATAGCTATATTGTTGAATTTGAATATGATCCCACATGTAATTGCTATCAGAGAGGAAAATATTTTGGTAGAAACTTTCATGTTACCAAATCACCTCTCGTGATGTTGAGATTGCTCTTGTCTCTTTCTTCTTCCTTACATATGGTAACTATTGGTTGTCTTGACAATCTGTTTTCCTATAAAATGCCTATGCATAGGAAGTATGTTAGACTTAGATGTGGTTTTCACATGCTTTAGGATGCTCTCGTTATGCTTCAATTCTTGTCTTTTGTGAGAGCATAATTGATGCCTAGCTAGGGGCGCTAAACAAAAGCGCTTGTTGGGAGGAAACCCATCGAATCTATCCTTTTTCTTTCTGTTTTGTGTTTTCCAAACTTTCATAATTCTATTATGATTGTGTTTTTTGTGTTTCTTTTTGCGTTTGTGCCAAGCAAAACCGTTATGATTAGTCTTGGGGATGATCGTTTGGTCATGCTGGAAAAGACAGAAACTTTCTCCTCACGAAAAGAATTTGCATTTTTTCTGTAAGAGCTTTTGAGTTGATTCTTTTTCTGCTGATTGCTACGCACATTCTTCAGACTGTCGTAATTTTGCAGAATTGGTGAAGTACCACAGGTATACGAAACATACAGATTGCGACAGACTGGTCTGCTGTTAACAGATTCTGTTTTTGTTGTGTTGGTTGCTTATTTTGATGAAACTATGGAAAGTATCGGGGGTATTAGCCATGGAAGATTGAAAGTACAGTAACCCAACATCAGAACAAGTAGAATTTAAGTTTTCTACGGTACCTAAGGAAGTGGTGGTTTGCTTTCTTGTACTAATGTTATCATGAGTTTCTGTTTAAGTTTCGTGTTGTGAAGTTTTCAAGTTTTGGGTGAAGTTCTTATGGACAAAGAGATAAAGAGTGGCAAGAGCTCAAGCTTGGGGATTCCCAAGGCACCCCAAGAGATTCAAGGATGCCATAAAAGCCTAAGCTTGGGGATGCCCCGGGGAAGGCATCCCCTCTCTCGTCTTCAATCCATAGGTAACGTTACTTGGGGCTATATTTTTATTCACCACATGTTATGTGTTTTTGCTTGGAGCGTCTTGTATCGTAGGAGTCTTTTATTTTTTTTGTGTCACAATCATCCTTTCTGCACACCTAGAGAGAGAGACATGCACACACCGTGATTTTGTCGAGCTTCACTTATATCTTTTGGTAGACGATTCAGCTCACATGTGCTTCACTTATATCTTTTGAGCTAGATACTTTTTCTCTATGTGCTTCACTTATATCTTTTAGAGCACAACGGTGTGTGGCTTGGTAGTTGATCTATGCTTTGAAAGTAGTCTCAAAAGTGGTAGTTATCCAAAGGGATACGAAAACTTCCACCTTCATGTGCATTGAATAGTTAGAGAAGTTTGATTCATCTCAATTAGTTTTGAGTTGTGGTTATGGTAATATTGAAGTCATGCTAGTAAGGTGTTGTGGATCTAGAAATACTTGTGTTGAAGTTAGTGATTCCTGTAGCATGCACGTATGGTGAACCGCTATGTGATGAAGTCTGAGCATGATTAGTATATTGATTGTCATCCTTTGCGTGGCGGTCGGGATCGCGCAATGGTTTATACCTACCAACCCTTCCCCTAGGAGTATGCATTTGAATGCTTTGTTTCGATTACTAATAAAACTTTTGCAACAAGTATATGAGTTCTTCATGACTAATGTTGTGTCCATGCTTTAGATGCACTTTCACCTTCCACCATCACTATCATCTTAGTGTCGCGCAACTTTCGCCGGTGCACAAAACCCACCATTAGCCTCCCTCAAAACAGCCACCATACCTACCTACTATGGCTTTTTCAAAGTCATTCCGAGATATATTGCCATGCAACTACCACCATGATATGTGCCACCATGTCTACATTGCCTTTGCACGATCGTAAGATAGCTAGCATGATGTTTCCATTGATGTCTATGCCATGCTAGATCATTGCCACGGTACACTGCCGAAGGCATTCCATATAGAGTCATAGTTGCTCTAAGTTTTGAGTTGAAAGTGTGATGATCATCATTATTGGAGCATTGTCCCATGTGAGGAAATAAAAGAGGCCAAAGAAGCCCATAAAAAAAGAGGCCAAAGAGCCCACCAAAATAAAAAAAATGAGAGAAAAAGAGAGAAGGGACAATGCTACCACTTTTTCCACACTTGTGCAATTTGAGTACCATGATCTTCATGATTGAGAGTCTCTCGTTTTGCCACCACCATATAGCTAGTGGGAAATTTTCATTATATAACTTGGCTTGTATATTCCAATGATAGGCTTCCTCAAAATTGCCTTAGGTCTTCGTGAGCAAGCAAGTTGGATGCACACCCACTAGTTTTCTTTAAGAGCTTTCACATACTTGTAGCTCTAGTGCATCATTTGTATGGCAATCCCTACTCATTCACATTGATATCAATTGATGAGCATCTCCACAACTCATTGATATGCGTAGTTAATGTGACTATCTTCTCCTTTTTGTCTTGCAACCCCCACCACATTCCACACCCGGGTCTATTCTCATCCATCGTTTACAACTCCGCTTTTACTTTGCTTTGTTACTTTGTTGCTTTCAGTTCTCACTTGGCAAACAATCTATAAGGGATTGACAACCCCTTCATAGTGTTGGGTGCAAGCTTTTTGTGTTTGTGCAGGATCTTGAGATACTCTTCCGCCGGATTGATACCTTGGTTCTCAAACTAAGGGAAATACTTACCGTCACTGTGCTACATCACCCTTTCCGCTTTGAGGGAACACCAAAGCAAGGCTCCAAGGCCACGGGGGAAATCCTTTGCATACTTGCCTAGGAAGTCCCTTAAGGCGTAGCCGTAGCTGAAGGATTCCTGGTGCCGTCGACACAACTATTTCTGGTGTCGTTGCAAGGAATACACAGCAAACATCAGAGTTGCATGGCAATATATCTCGGAATGGCTATGAAAATGCCAAAGTAGGTAGGTATGGTGGCTGTTTTGAGGAAGGAATTTGGTGGGTTTTGCACCTGCGAGAATTGCACGGCACTAGAGAGGCTAGCAATGGTGGAAGGTGAAAGTGCATCTATACCATGGGCCCACATTAGTCATGAAGAACTCATATACTTATTGCGAAAGTTTTTATTAGTAATCGAAACAAAGTGCTAAACGCATACTCCGAGGGGAAGGTTTGATAGGTGTTAACCATCGCGCGATCCCGACCTCAACACAAAGGATGATAATCAATAGATCAATTATGCTCCGACTTCCTAACATAGCGGTTCACCATACGTGCATGCTACAAGAATCACTAACTTCAACACAAGTATTTCTAGATCCACAACACCCTACTAACATAACTCTCAATATTACCGAATCCACGTCTCAAAACTAATCGAGAGGAATCAAAACTTCTCTTTCTATTCAATGCACATGAAGATGGAGGTTTTTGCATCCTCTTTGGGTACCTAGCACATTTGGGACTACTTTCATAGAATAAGCCAACTACCAAATCACGCACTGCCGTGCTCTAAAGATATAAGTGAAGCACAAGAGCAAAAGTATCTAGCTCAAAAGATATAAGTGAAGCACTAGAGCAAAAGTATCTAGCTCAAAAGATATAAGTGAAGCACTATGAGCATTCTAGCAAAATCACGATGAGCGCATGTCTCTCTCTCAAAAAGATGTGCAGCAAGGATGATTGTGACACAACAAAAATAAAAGACTCCTAAGATACAAGACGCTCCAAGCAAAACACATATCATGTGGTGAATAAAAATATAGCTCCAAGTAATGTTACCGATGGATTGAAGACGAAAGAGGGGATGCCTTCCCGGGGCATCCCCAAGCTTAGGCTTTTTTGGTGTCCTTGAATTTGGCTTAGGGTGCCTTGGACATCCTGAAGCTTGATCTCTTTCCACTCCTTATCTCTTTGTCCATGAGAACGTCACCCAAAACTTGAAAACTTCACAACACAAAACTTAAACAGAAACTTGTGATAACATTAGTACAAGAAAACAAACTACCACTTCTTTTGGTACTGTAGCAAACTAGAATTCCATCTATATTGATGATGGGCTACTGTATTCTCACTTTTCCATGGCTAGTACCCCCCGATACAAACCATAGTTTCATCAAAACAAGCAACCAACTCAACAAAAACAGAATCTGTCAAAAACAGACCAGTCTGTAGCAATCTGTATACTTCGTATACTTCTGGTACCTCAAAAAATCTGAACAATTACGACGGTCTGGGGAAAACGCATATAAATCATCAGAAAAAATAATCATCTCAAAATCTCTTTCCTAATAAAAATAAAAAATCATCTCGTGAGCGAAAAGTTTCTGTCTTTTTCCAGCAGGATCAAACAACCATTACCAATACTAGTCATAAAGATTTTGCTTGGCTCAAACACAAAAAGAAACAAAAAAACACAATCACAACAGAACTATGAAAGTGTGGATGCAACAAAACAGAAAGAAAAAGATAAATTCATTGGGTTGCCTCCCAACAAGCGCTATTGTTTAACGCCCTGAGCTAGGCATAGGAGCGATAGAATCACGTATCGTCGTCTTTGATGCTCAAACCATAAGTAGCCCTCATCATGGATTCATAAGGAAATCTTATTTTCTTTCTAGGAAAATGTTCCATGCCCTTCCTTAAAGGAAATTTAAATCTAATATTCCCTTCCTTCATATCGATGATAGCACCGATAGTCCTTAGGAAAGGTCTACCAAGAATAATAGGGCACGTAGGATTGCAATCAATGTCAAGCACAATGAAATCCACGGGTACATAGTTCATATTTGCAATAATAAGAACATCATTGATCCTTCCCATGGGTTTCTTGATAGTAGAATCAGCAAGATGCAAATTAAGAGAACACTCTTCAATCTCATTAAAACCCAGAATATCACATAAAGACTTTGGAATCGCAGAAACACTAGCACCCAAATCACACAAAGCATTGCACTCATAGTCTTTTATTTTGATTTTGATGGTAGTTTCCCACTCATCATGAAGCTTTCTAGGGATAGAGACTTCCAATTCAAGTTTCTCTTCAAGAGCTTTTATCATAGCTTCGACGATATGATCGGTAAAGGCTTTGTTTTTGCTATAAGCGTGTGGAGAGTTCAGCATGGATTGCATCAAAGAAATGCATTCAATCAAGGAGCAACTATCATAATAGAATTCCTTGATATCCACGGTAGTAATTTCATTACTACTCAAAGTTTTAACGTCTTCTACTCCACTATTAATGCTTTTAGCATCAAGATAGATGAACTCTGAATCCTTGAGGCACTTTTCAACCAAAGTGGATTCATATCCAGCCCCATAATCATTAGGTTTGACACAAGAAAACAAAGATTCAATGGGAGTCACACCAAGCACTTTAAGATCTTCGTGATTCTCATCACGAGAACATGCTTTTTTAAGCCATTCATGTCTAGCACGAATTTGGGCAGTTCTTTCTTGGCTCTCAATCATGGAAACACGCATAGCTTTCAAAGTTTCATCCATGTTGATTTTGGGAGGAGCACATCTAACTTTCAAAGCATCAACATCACAAGAAATCCTATCAACGCTCTTAACCAAATCGTCAATTTTGAGTAGTTTTTCCTCTATCGACGCACTGAAAATCTTTTGAGAGTTGATGAACTCTTTGATATTACTCTCTAGATTAGAGGGTAATCTATTGTAATTTCCATGGGTATTGTTGTAGGAGTTGCCAAAGTTATTACAGGAGTTACTAGGAAAAGGCCTAGGAACATAGTTTCCCCTAAAAGCGTTGTTGTTGCCAAAGTTATTCCTACCAACAAAATTAACGTCTGAGCTAGCGTTGCTACTCTCAATCAAAGAAGACAAAGGCATATCATTAGGATCCAAAGGAGCACTTCTACTTGCAACCAAATTCATTAACTCATCCATCTTAGCACTCAACGAGTTAATTTCTTTTATAGCGTCTACCTTCTTACTAGTAGGTGACCTTTCAGTGTGCCACTGAGAGTAGTTCGTCATGATGTTGTCTAAGAGCTTTGTGGCTTCTCCTAACGTGATTTCCATGAACGTTCCACCTGAGGCGGAGTCCAAGATATTTCTAGAAGCGAAATTCAAGCGAGCGTAAAATATTTGAATAATCATCCAAAGACTCAAGCCATGAGCGGGACAATTTCTAATCATTAATTTCATTCTCTCCCAAGCTTGTGCAACATGTTCATGATCAAGTTGCTTGAAATTCATGATATCATTACGGAGAGAGATGATCTTAGCCGGCGGAAAATACCTGGATATATAAGCATCTTTGCACTTATCCCAAGAATCGATACTATTTTTGGGCAAAGAAGAAAACCAAGTTTTTGCACGATCTCGCAACGAGAAAGGAAAAGGCTTCGATTTAATCACGTCATTATACACATCTTTTTTCTTTTGAATATCGCAAAGCTCAATGAAGGTATTGAGATGGGATGCAGCATCTTCACTAGGAAGGCCAGAGAATTGCTCTTTCATAACAAGATTCAGCAAAGCGGCATTGATTTCGTATGACTCCGCAGTAGTGGCGGGAGCAATCGGAGTACTAATAAAATCATTTTTATTAGTATTCGAGAAGTCACAAAGCTTGGTGTTTTCGTTCATGGTGACTTCAGCAAGCAAGCAAGCACACGAGAAAACAAAAAGCGGGCGAGAAAAGGACGAATGAAAAGGCGAACAAAAAAGGAAAATTGGCGAAGTGGGGGAGCGGAAAACGATAGGTAACTGGCAAACAAAGTAAATGCAAGAGATGAGTTTGCGACACTGATGTTTGTTGTGTATCCCTTGCAACGGCGCCAGAAATAGTTGTGTCGACGGCACCAGGAATCCTTCAGATACGGCTACGCCTTAAGGGACTTCCTAGGCAAGTATGCAAAGGATTTCCCCCATGGCCTTGGAGCCTTGCGTTGGTGTTCCCTCGAAGCGGAAAGGGTGAAGTAGCACAGCGACGGTAAGTATTTCCCTCAGTTTGAGAACCAAGGTATCAATCCAGCGGAAGAGTATCTCAAGATCCTGCACAAACACAAAAGCTTGCACCCAACGCTATGAAGGGGTTGTCAATCCCTTATAGATTGTTTGCCAAGTGAGAATTGAAAGCAACAAAGTAACAAAGCAAAGTAAAAGCAGACTTGTAAACGATGGATGTGAATAGACCCGGGGGCCGTAGTGTTTACTAGTGGTTTCTCTCATGAAAGCAAATAGACGGAGGGTGAACAAATTACTGTCGAGCATTTGATAGAACTGTGCAGAGTCGTGACGATATCTATGCAATGATTATTTCTATAGGCATCACGCCAGAAACAAGTAGACCGATACTTTCTGCATCTACTACTATTACTCCACACGTCGACCGCTATCCAACATGCATCTAGTGTATTAAGTTCATAAGAACAGAGTAACGCCTTAAGCAAGATGACATGATGTAGAGGGATAATCTCAAACCAATGATAAAAACCCTATCTTTTTACCCTTGATGGCAAATGCTTGATGTGTGCCTTGCTGCCCCTACTGTCACTGGGAAAGGTCACCACATGGCAGAACCCAAAACCAAGCACTTCTCCCATTGCAAGAATCATAGATCTAGTTGGCCAAACAAAACCCAAGATTCGGAGAGACTTACAAGGATATCAAATCATTCATATAAGAAATCAGCAAAGACTCAAATATATATCATAGACAATCTGATCACAAGTCCACAATTCATCGGATCTCAACAAACACACCGCCAAAGAAGATTACATCGGATAGATCTCCATGAAGATCAAGGAGAACTTTGTATTGAAGATCCAAGAGAGAGAAGAAGCCATATAGCTACTAACTACGGACCCGTAGGTCTGAAGTGAACTACTCACGAGTCATTGGAGGGGCGATGATGATGATGAAGAAGCCCTCCAACTCCAAAGTCCCCTCCGGCAGGGTGCCGGGAAGGGTCTCCAGATGAGATTTCGCGGAAACGGAAGTTTGCGGCGGCGGAAAAGTATTTTCGAGGCTCCCCTGGCTTTTTGCAGAATATTTGGGAATTTCTAGGCCAAAGACCTAGGTCAGGGGGCGGCCAGGGAGGCCACAAGCCTGCCCACCACCGCCTCCCCCTGGTGGCGGAGTGGGGGCTTGTGGGCTCCCTCGAGCCCACCTGGCTTGGCCCAAAAGCCCCCTGGACTTCTTCTGTTCGGGGAAAAATCATTTCGGGGTTTTTCTTCCATTTGGAATCCGTTCCAAAATCAGATCTAAAAAGAGTCAAAAACATGGAAAAAACAGGAAATGGCACTTGGCACTGAATTAATAAGTTAGTCCCAAAAATATATAAAAAGGTACATAAAACATACAAAGAAGGCAAGATAACAGCGTGAAACCATCAAAAATTATAGATACGTTTGAGACGTATCAAGCATCCCCAAGCTTAACTCCTGCTCGTCCTCGAGTAGGGAAGTGATAAGAATGAATTTTTGATGCTTTCATGCTACCTAGCATAAGTGTCCTTTGTAATTCCTCTTATGTGACGTGAATGTTCAGATCCATTAGATTCAAAACAATAGTTTCCTATTGACATGGAAACAAAAATAATTAAAGCAAACTAGCAAAGTAATCATGAACTTTCAAAATAACAAGGCCAAAAGAAAGTTATCCCTACAAAAGCATATAGTCTGGCTATGATCTATCATCATTGCACACCGAATTTAAATCATGCACAACCCCGGTATTGGCCAAGTAATTGTTTCACACCTTTACTTTCTCAAACATTTTCAACTCTCACGCAATACATGAGCGTGAGCCATGGTTATAGCACTATAGATGGTGTGGAATGTGGTGGAGGTTGCAAGACAAAAAGGAGAAGATAGTCACATTAACTAGGCATATCAATGAGCTATGGAGATGCTCATCAATAGATATCAATGTGAATGAGTAGGGATTGCCATACAAATGATGCACTAGAGCTACAAGTATGTGAAAGCTCTTAAAGAAAACTAGTGGGTGTGCATCCAACTTGCTTGCTCACGAAGACCTATGGCAATTTTGAGGAAGCCTATCATTGGAATATACAAGCAAAGTTATATAAGGAGAATTTCCCACTAGCTATATGGTGGTGACAAAACGAGAGACTCTCAATTATGAAGATCATGGTGCTCAATATGCACAAGTGTGGAAAAAGTGGTAGCATTGTCCCTTCTCTCTTTTTCTCTCATTTTTTTGGTGGGCTCTTTGCCCTCTTTTTTGTGGGCTTCTTTGGCCTCTTTTATTTCCTCACATGGGACAATGCTCCAATAATGATGATCATCACACTTTCAACTCAAAACTTAGAGCAATTATGACTCTATACGGAACGCCTTCGGTAGTGTACCGTGGCAATGATCTAGCATGGCATAGACATCAATGGAAACATCATGCTAGCTGTCTTACGATCATGCAAAGGCAATGTAGACGTGGTGGCACATGTCATGGTGGTAGTTGGATGGCAATATATCTCGGAATGACTTTGCAAAAGCCATAGTAGGTAGGTATGCATGGTGGCTGTTTTGAGGGAGGCTAATGGTGGGTTTTGTGCACCGGCGAAAGTTGCGCGGCACTAAGAAGATAGTGATGGTTGAAGGTGAAAGTGCTTCTAAACCATGGACTCAACATTAGTCATGAAGAACTCATATACTTGTTGCAAAGGTTTTATTATTAATCGAAACAAAGCATTCAACGCATACTCCTAGGGGAAGGGTTGGTAGGTATAAACCATCACGCGATCCCGACCGCCACGCAAAGGATGACAATCAATATACTAATCATGCTCAGATTTCATCACATAGCGGTTCACCATACGTGCATGCTACGGGAATCACTAACTTCAACACAAGTATTTCTAGATCCACAACACCTTACTAGCATGACTTCAATATTACCATAACCACAACTCAAAACTAATTGAGATGAATCAAACTTCACTAACTATTCAATGCACATGAAGGTGGAAGTATTCGTATCCCCTTGGATAACTACCCCTTTTGAGACTACTTTCAAAGCATAGATCAACTACCAAGCCACGCACCACTGCGCTCTAAAAGATATAAGTGAAGCACATAGAGCAAAAGTATCTAGCTCAAAAGATATAAGTGAAGCACATGTGAGCTGCATTGTCTACCAAAGGATATAAGTGAAGCTCCACAAAATCATGGTGAGTGCATGTCTCTGTCTCTAGGTGTGCAGCAAGGATGATTATGACACAACAAAATGAAAGACTCCTACGATACAAGACGCTTCAAGCAAAAACACATAACATGTGGTGAATAAAAATATAGCCCCAAGTAACGTTACCGATGGATTGAAGATGAGAGAGGGGATGCCTTCCCGGGGCATCCCCAAGCTTAGGCTTTTACGGCATCCTTGAATCTCTTGGGGTGCCTTGGGCATCCCCAAGCTCTTGCCACTCTTTATCTTTTTGTCCATAAGAACTTCACCCAAAACTTGAAAACTTCACACCACGAAACTTAAACAGAAACTCGTGATAACATTAGTACAAGAAAGCAAACCACCACTTCCTTAGGTACTGTAGCAAACTTTAAATTCTACTTGTGCTGATGTTGGGTTACTGTACTTTCAATCTTCCATGGCTAATACCCCCGATACTATCTATAGTTTCATCAAAATAAGCAACCAACACAACAAAAACAGAATCTGTTAACAGCAGACCAGTCTGTAGCAATCTATATGTTTCGTATACCTCTGGTACTTCAAAAATTCTGAAAAATTATGACAGTTTGTAGAATTTGGGTAGTAATCAGAAGCAAAAAGAATCAACTCAAAAGCTCTTACAGAAAAACAATGAAAGTTCGTTTCGTGAGCAGAAAGTTTCTGTCTTTTCCAGCATGACCAAACGATCATCCCCAAGACTAATCATAACGGTTTTGCTTGGCACAAACGCAAAAAGAAACACAAAAAACACAATCATAACAGAATTATGAAAGTGTGGAAAACACAAAACAGAAAGAAAAAAGATAGATTCGTTGGGTTGCCTCCCAACAAGCGCTTTTGTTTAACGCCCTTAGCTAGGCGAAAGTGATGGAATCACGTATAGTCATCTTTGGTACTCAAGCCATAGGTAGCAAGATCATTTATCATCTTAATATTTTCATCTTTATTAGATGACACACCACTAGCTCTTGGAACAAAAATAGGCTTGACGGTCTTATGAGAGTAAGATTTGGAGTATTTTGCACAGCGGCAAAAGCGGAACCCAAGTTGGTTATGACATCTTCTAATTTGCCAATTCTAGAAGAATCATTAACTATAAGTTCCTTCTACTTTAAATTTTTCAAAAAGTTTCCCACTTTGGATCCGTACTGAGAAATTTGATTGTGGATCTTTCTATCCAGACCCTCAATAAGTTCAACTGTGGCAATTCTGTTTTCAATAGCGTCAAGCCTTTGCATCACGTGTTCCAAGGTCAAGATAGTTCCATTAAACATGAGCGGGGGTGAGCCTACCAAACTAATGATAGCTCTATAGGAGTCAACAGTATGGCTCCCCAAAAAGTTCCCGCCTACAATGGTATCGAGGATGTACCTATTCCAAGGAGAAATTCCAACATAGAAACTGCGAAGGAGGACGGTAGTGGATTGCTTACGAGTAGATCTACTTTGAGCATTGCAAATCCTGTACCAAGTGTCCTTCAAATTTTCTTCCTCATTCTGCCTGAAATTGAGAACTTCATTTTCAGGGGTATCATTTGGAGTGGTGGGTCTAGCCATTGATGGACTATCTCACACACAAACGAGCAGGAAGAGAGAGTGAAAAGGGCAAAAGAAAACAGCAAAAGGCAAAAGAAAACGGCGAAGGAGAAAGGCGAATGAAAACGGCAAATGTGAAGTGGGGGAGAGGAAAGCGAGAGGCAACTGGCAACAAAAGTAAATGCAAGAGAAGAGTTTGTGAGACCTACTTGGATAGATCTTGATTTCTCCTCCCTCGCAACGGTGCCAGAAATACTTCTGATGTTTGCTGTGTATCCCTTGCAACGTCGCCAAAAATAGTTGTGTCGACGGCACGAGGAATCCTTCAGCTACGGCTACGCCTTAAGGGACTTCCTAGGCAAGTATGCAAAGGATTTCCCCCGTGGCCTTGGAGCCTTGCGTTGGTGTTCCCTCGAAGCGGAAAGGGTGATGTAGCACAACGACGGTAAGTATTTCCCTCAGTTTGAGAACCAAGGTATCAATCCGGCGAAAGAGTATCTCAAAATCCTGCACGAACACAAAAGCTTGCACCCAACGCAATGAAGGGGTTGTCAATCCCTTATAGATTGTTTGCCAAGTGAGAACTGAAAGCAACAAAGTAACAAAGCAAAGTAAAAGCGGAGTTGTAAACGATGGATGTGAATAGACCCGGGGGCCGTAGTGTTTACTAGTGGCTTCTCTCATGAAAGCAAATAGACGGAGGCTGAACAAATTACTGCCGAGCAATTGATAGAACTGTGCAGAGTCATGACGATATCTATGCAATGATTATTTCTATAGGCATCACATCTGAAACAAGTAGACCGGTACTTTCTGCATCTACTACTATTACTCCACACGTCAACCGCTATCCAGCATGCATCTAGTGTATTAAGTTCATAAGAACAGAGTAACGCCTTAAGCAAGATGACATGATGTAGAGGGATAATCTCAAACCAATGATAAAAACCCCATCTTTTTACCCTTGATGGCAACTGCTTGATGTGTGCTTTGCTGCCCATACTGTCACTGGGAAAGGTCACCACATGGCAGAACCTAAAACCAAGCACTTCTCCCATTGCAAGAATCATAAATCTAGTTGGCCAAACAAAACCCAAGACTCGGAGAGACTTACAAAGATATCAAATCATGCATATAAGAAATCAGCAAAGACTCAAATATATATCATAGATAATCTGATCACAAGTCCACAATTCATCGGATCTCGACAAACACACCGCCAAAGAAGATTACATCGGATAGATCTCCATGAAGATCATGGAGAACTTTGTATTGAAGATCCAAGAGAGAGAAGAAGCCATCTAGCTACTAACTACGGACCCGTAGGTCTGAAGTGAACTACTCACGAGTCATTGGAGGGGCGATGATGATGATGAAGAAGCCCTCCAACTCCAAGCTCCCCTCCGACAGGGTGCCGGGAAGGGTCTCCAGATGAGATCTCGTGGAAACGGAAGCTTGTGGCGGCGGAAAAGTATTTTCGGGGCTCCCCTGGCTTTTTGCGGAATATGCCAGGGAGGCCACAAGCTTGCCCACCGCCGCCTGCCCCCTGGTGGCGGAGTGGGGCTTGTGGGCTCACTGGAGCCCACCTGGCTTGGCCCAAAAGCCCCCTGGACTTCTTCCGTTCGGGAAAAAATCATTTCGGGGCTTTTCTTCCGTTTGGACTCCGTTCGAAAATCAGATCTGAAAAGAGTCAAAAACACGGAAAAAATAGGAACTCACACTTGGCACTGAATTAATAAGTTAGTCCCAAAAATATATAATAAGGTACATAAAACATACAAAGAAGGCAAGATAACAGCGTGAAACTATCAAAAATTATAGATACGTTTGAGACGTATCAGACACCTACTTGGATGAGTTCTTGACTTGATCTTCCTCCCCGGCAACGGCGCGAGAAATTCTTCTGCTGTGGCAACAAAAGTCCTTCCCTGGCGCGTAGGAATTCTTCTTGTTACTTCTCTGGTTTGCGTCGGTTTTTCCCTTGAAGATGAAAGGGTGATGCAGCATAGGAGCAGTAAGTATTTCCCTCAGTTTGAGAACCAAGGTATCGATCCAGAAGGAGGGCCTCGTCAAGTCCAAAGTACCTGCGCAAACACAAACAAGCTTGCACCCAACGCTTCAAAGGGGTTGTCAATCCCTTCAAGATTGTTTGCAAAGTGAGATCTGAAGGCGGAAAGTGCAACGAAGTAAAAAGTGTAAGGCTGAAAATATGGTGTGGAGTAGACCCTCGGGGCCATAGTGTTCACTAGAGGCTTCTCTCATAAAAGCAAATATCACGGTGCGTGAAGAAATTACTGTCGAGCAATTGATAGAACCGCGCAAAGTCATGACGATATCTAAGGCAATGATCTAGCATATAGGCATCACGTCCGAGACAAGTAGACCGATACTTTCTGCATCTACTACTATTACTCCACACATCGACCGCTATCCAGCATGCATCTAGTGTATTGAGTTCATGAAGAACAGAGTAACACTTTAAGCAAGATGACATGATGTAGAGGGATAATCTCAAACCAATGATGAAAACCCCATCTTTTTACCCTTGATGGCAACAACACGATACGTGCCTCGCTACCCCTTCTGTCACTGCATGAGGTCACCGCACGGTATGAACCCAAAACCAAGCACTTCTCCCATTGCAAGAATCATAGATCTAGTTGGCCAAACAAAACCCACAACTCGAAGAGAATTACAAGGATATGAAATCATGCATAAGAGAGATCAGAAGAAACTCAAATAAGATTCATAGATAATCTGATCATAAATCCACAATTCATCGGATCTCGACAAACACATCGCAAAAGAAGATTACATCGGATAGATCTCCATGAAGATCATGGAGAACTTTGTATTGAAGATCCAAGAGAGAGAAGAAGCCATCTAGTTACTAGCTATGGACCCGTAGGTCTATGGTGAACTACTCACGCATCATCGGAGAGGTCATGGTGTGGATGAAGAAGCCCTCCGTGTCCAAATCTCCCCTCCGGCAGGGCACCAGGACGTGCCCAGATGGGATCTTGCGGACACAGAAGCTTGCGGCGGCGGAAAAGTAATTGCGATCGTCTCTTGATTTTTTTGGGAATATTTGGGAAATTATAGGCGCAAGATCTAGGTTAGGAGACCTCCAGGGGGCCCACAAGCCTGGATGGCGCGCTCCCTGGCCGCGGGGTGGGGGCTTGTGGGGGCCCTGGGCTCTTCTGGCTTGGCTCCCAAGTCCTCCGATCTTCTTCCGTTCCAGAAAAAATCTTTTCGGGGATTTTCTTCCGTTTGGACTCCATTTCAAAATCTCCTATGAAAGGGGTAAAAAACATGAAAAAAACAGGAACTGCCACTTGGCACTAAGTTAATAAGTTAGTCCCAGAAAATAAATAAAAGGCATGCAAAACATCCAAAGTTTGACAAGATAATAGCATGAAACCATCAAAAATTATAGATACATTGGAGACGTATCATCGACCTATTTGCTTATGGACGTGATGCCTATATACACATGGTCATTGCCGTGAAAATCGCATAATTATTCGCTGTTCTATCAATTGCCCAACAGTAATTTGTTTACCCACCATATGCCTTTGATATGAGAGATGCCACTAGGGAACACTACGGCCCCCGGGTCTATTCACTTATATATTTACAAATGCTACTACTACCTTGCTGCCATTATTTGTGTTTTATTTTATTTTGCAATTTACAATTATCAACAACTATCTACACACCTCATTTGCTTGCAAATAACGAGATCAAGGGGATTGACAACCCTCTTGCCCGCGTTGGGTGCAATTTGTTTGTTTCTTTGTGTGCAATCGCTGAAGACAGTTGAGGATTGGTATTGCTATTGGTTCGATAAACCTTGGTTTCATAATTGAGGGAAATACTTACCCGCATTGTGCTGCAATAACCCGTTCCTCTTCAGGGAAACCCAACGCAGATCACAGTCATCACTTGGTACCTTAGACCTTGTTATTCTTGGGTGATTTGGCATCCTAGAATCTTGGTGGTGCCTCAGAACTCAAGCATTGTAGTGTGAAGCTCTGAGAAAGCGTCGGGCTCTCCAATTAGGTTGTGGAGATTGCCTCGAGCAATTTGTACGGGTACCGGTGACCACCCCCAAGGGTTGCCAAAGTGTACGAGTTCGGTGACCGCCCCCAAGGGTTGCCATTTGTACGGGTTCGGTGACCGCCCTTCCCCTTAGTGGAATCACAACATCTTGCATTGTGCGAGGGCATGAGGAGATTACGGTGGCCCTAGTGGTTTCTTGGGGAGCATTGTGCCTCCACACCGCTCCAAACGGAGATTAGCATCCGCAAGGCTGTGAACTTCGGGATACATCATTGTCTCCTCGTGCCTCGGTTATCTCTTATCCGAGCCCTTTACTTATGCACTTTACTTTGTGATAGCCATATTGTTTCTTGTTATATATCTTGTTATCACTTAGTTTTATCTTACTTAGCATAAGTTGTTGGTGCACATAGGTGATCCTGGTTGTTTTAGGTTTTGTGTTTGTCTAATTAAACATTACTTTTATTCCGCATTTGTTCAAGCCTAAACTGTAATTATTTTAAAGCGCCTATTCAGCCCCCTCTAGGCGACATGCATGTCCTTTCACTACTTCTTACATTAAGAAACCTCATTTCCCTGTTAGGATTAGAGAACATGCTAAGGCTACAACAGTGGTTAATAAGAGTTATGTTAGAACACCTACACCTTCTGAACAAATAAATGTCGAGCCTAATTTAGCTATAGTTAAAGATCTCCTAGTTGATAATATTGATGGACATGTTATTTACCTCTGTGATGAAGCTGCTAGAATTGTGAAACATGTTAGAAACAAACGAGATGAACTAGATAAAAATAAACCAGTGGTAGGCACACCTATCATCTCAGTTGAAATTGGAGATCATTGCTATCATGGCATGTGTGATATTGGTGCTAGTATTAGTGCTATACCTTTTACATTATATCAAGAAATTATGCATGACCTAGCACCCTCTGAAATTGAAGATATTGATGTCACTATTAATCTTGCAAACCATGATACTATTTCACCACTTAGGATTGTGAGAGATGTTGAAGTCTTGTGCGGAGAAGTCAAGTACCCCACTGATTTCTTAGTACTTGGTTCAGAACAAGATAACTTCTGTCCCATCATATTTTATAGACCTTTCTTGAATACGATTAATGTTGAAATTAATTGTGCTACTGAGAAAGTCAAAGTGAGCTTTGGTTATATTTCTCATGAGTTTAACTTCTCCAAGTTTAGAAAACAACCACATGAAAAAATGCATGGTAAGGATGAAATAATTGGTCTTGCTTCTATTGTTGTATCTCCTACCGATCCACTAGAACAATATTTGCTAGACCATGAGAATGATATGCATTTGAATGAAAGGAACACTACAACAAAACAGGTCAGTAGGCACGTTTTTTCTAAGACGCTTTTATATTTTTCCCTATACTAGGAAGTATTTAGCATGTAGACACGCTTTTTGGGACGATGTATGGAACGTCACAAATCTTAATTTTTTTGGTACATCATATTTCTAATTTTTACATGTGTAAATAGATAGAGACGATTCTTGAGACGTTTTATGATACATATAGGAGTTTAACTATAAAATAATAAAACCAAATAAAAAGGAGGCATAAACTGAAAAATTTGTGGCCCATCTCTTTTTTTAGGGGTACATGGCCCATCTCTGCCCACGAACGCTAACAGAATCTAGTGTGCATTCTTCTTCACCCTATCCTGCCGCCACGACCTTCATTGCCCATCTATGGCGCCGATGGACTAGCTCCTCCTGCCCCCCTGCGCTACCTGGTTCACCCTGCAAATCTCCACCACGGCGGACTGCCCTTGCCGCCCGCTAGGCCGCCGCCGTGCTACCACCTCTTGCATCCCTGCGCCACCTTGCCGCCCCTCCGGCCGCAAATCTCCACCGGAGCGGGACTTCGATCTTCTTCCCCACACCGCCATCTTGCCCCACTCCGTTGGGTCCGGAAGGCCTCTCGTACCCTGTTGGATCTGGGCAAGGAGAAGGCGTTAGGGGCGTCACCGTCGGCAATGCTGTACATGCGTCGGGTTCAGTAATTTCAGCAACGTTGCCCCTAGCTTCTCCGCCAACACATATCCCTATCAGTGGTAATAAATTGATTCCCTTGTTTAATTTCAGCAACCGATGATCACATATGCTCATTGTTTCTTGTTTAATGATTTTGTATAATATTTGTGTGAACTGAACTAAATAGAACACACAAAACTGAACTTTTCTATCTCCTCTTAACTGAAGTTTGAAGCACCGAAACACAATGATTTTAGACTATGTTTCAGATTCAAGTCTGAGCTCTGAACAATGTTTTGCCTGTTTTGTTTGCATGACGCTATCAACAAACAAGTAATACGTCTTGTCAACAGAAGCAGATTGTCAATCCCTAAACATTTTCAAAATTAGCATGGCAAGTACCTCAACACTAACTGCCCGTGTGGCCAGAGAGATGAGACTACTCCACCACTGCGAAACTACTTGCCACACCCCAACTCTGCAAGCACATCCTGGAGCTAGGATCATAGTCCCACAGCCCAGACACCATCTGTCGCTGGAGCTTCTTCTTCTTCCCGTTTACCCAGTTATTGTGGTTGATGAAACACCCGAGGCTCCTGCAAGCTGAGCGCAGATCATGCCTTTCCCAAAGTCCCTTCTAAGCTACGTTGGGAAACATGTCCCTGTCTAAAAACATGACGGTGAGGTTCGTGCTAGGCTCTAGGCATCTGTCGTCGCCGAGGCGGTTCACACCCTCCTTCCCACAGAGGACGTCGTAGAAGCTTGGCTGCTCTGACGAGTTTGATTTGGCTGCGTGCTTCACTACCATCTCCATTGTGGTGATGGTGGCGCTGTGTGACCGGGCGTAGTAGAAACCCGAGTTTAGTCGGCGCGGCATGTTCATTGGCCCTGTCAACAAAAAACAATAAGAATCCTCAAACACAATGTTCTTTGTAGGTATTCTGTTTCTTAAATGGATTTTTTTAGCTTTCCTTGAATGTAAATTTGGCAGAAATTGGCACAATGCTGTAAGGTGTAAAATGTGCAAAAAGTCCTAGCACATGATTTAAATAAGAACACTGTTATCCACCACCAGAAGAAACATTAGCAAAAGCAAATTTGTAACCATAATCACTAAGAGGTAAAGGTCACCTATCTCATTGTGTTCATCTGACTGTGCTGCAAATGTTGCTGGTCCAAGAGAATACGTTCAACCAAGTGCCGTTTTTTAAAATCAGCAGAGCTAGCTTCTATTACTCAGAGTCAGGATAGCAATCAAACGCCACCCTGTAGTACAGTGGCGGAGCTTGATAGAAAATGCTGGGATGGCCGGATTATAGAAGAGAAAAAAATAATTTGAAATTCTGTATGTGAAACATATGTTGCAATCTGTAAAATAGAAAGAACACTTGAGTTTTCAAATGAGGGGGAAATCAGGCTATTTAATTAAGCTATTGTAAGAAAATTAGTTCTCCTCTCGAGTGTGAGTGGTCGTGGTCGTGGGTACAAACGTTGCAATTTGTATAAGGGACAACTGAGTGCAAAAAAATCAGGCTACTAATAGGTGCATATTGGCACCCTGTCACCCTGTGTTGTCACCCTGTGCTCCCAGTATGATGCAAGGGGCGCCCTGCAGGAGCTTCCTTGTGGGGGAGAAACATGGGAACAGTGCGAGTCACTGGCAGAAGATGTGCTGCTACACAGCTGCAGCTTAGGAGAATTGGATCAATCATGCCCTGGTTACTGGACTGGAAGTGGGTTGGACTCCAAAACTGCATAGGTAAAAAACAAAACATGAAAATCCTGGGCGGGCCACAACCCAGTTTGACCCCAACAGAGCTCCGCCCCTGCTGTAGTATGTAAATGCAGCTTTGCACACAGAAGTGCACAAACATTTCCCTCTCTAAAAATGAAAAGAAAAAAGGCATCGAATATGCAGAACCATGTATGTGTAATTGTATTGACTGAGTGGCGCCTTTGCATACTAGTTCAAACCTACACATGCCACATTTCTTTTGAAGTTTTTTAATGGAAGGTTAATGAAAGATGTTAGGATCCAGTCATTCAATTGCAATATCTATTTATCCATGCTTTTCTTGCAAGAATATTGGAACCATCTTTGATCTCTTAAATAATACATGTAAATTTATAAATTGACATATTTTTTTTGTTTCAGTACTTGGGCATATCGAAGGCGATGGATCGAGGTTGGATGAGTCAACCAAGAGCCAGTGCTGCTTACAAAGATGGTGTCGAGAAATTTCTGTCTTTTGCATTCTGTGATGTTCCGGCTGGTGATAGAATTCTTTGTCCTTGTGTAAACTGTCGAAATAAAGCTATGCAGAGTTATGATGGAGTGAAGACTCACTTGAGATGTGATGGTATTCTTCAAGGTTACACTAAGTGGGTTTGCCATGGAGAGGATTACACTGAACCATCATTTGCATTTGCTCATGTATCAGATAACAGCGGCAATCTTTCTATGCCTGGCATCCCAAGGAATGTTGTTGGAGAAGGCAACCATGGAAGGTTGGATGACATGCTAGGACTATTAAGTGATGTCTTTGCTATGGCTAACAGTTGTGAATCTTTATCAAGCACATCTGATGGTGAATTAGATGGTCTTGAATTGGAGAGTATGGAACCTAATATAGCTGAGGATGAGAATGTAGATGCTGAAACAAGGAAGAAACCTGATACATACGCAAGCTTCTTGCAGGATGCAAACATAGAGTTATTCCCTGGATGTAATGCATTTTCTAAGTTGTCATTTCTCATCACCTTATATCACATGAAATGCTTACATGGTTGGTCACAAGAATATTTTACAACGCTGCTTGGTGTTTTGTCTGATGCACTTCCAGAGGCAGAACTACCAAAGAAGTACCATGAGGTACAAAAAATCATCCGTGGCTTAGGTCTTGACTACGAGAAAATTCATGCATGCCGCAATGACTGCATGCTTTTCCAAGGTGAACGAGCTGATCAAGAGTCATGTCATGTGTGTGGAAGCTCGCGGTGGGTTACAGATGACAAGAAAGACTCCCAAGCTGAACCTGTATGTAAGAAAAAGAAGAAATCGGCCAAGGTGCTGCGCTACTTTCCTTTGATACCGAGGATTCAAAGGCTCTTTACAACAACAAAAACATCTCATGACATGCGTTGGCACGATGAGGGTCGTACCAAAGATGGAAAGGTACGACATCCAGCCGATGCCGAGTGTTGGAAAGATCTTGATGCTAGATACCCCGAATTTGCTGTTGATCCTCGTAATCCATGCCTTGGCATTGCGAGTGATGGAGTTAACCCTTTTCGTAATATGAGTTCAAAACATAGTACTTGGCCAGTGATGCTTATCCCGTACAACCTACCGCCTTGGATTTGCATGAAAGAAACATCTCTAATTTTATCAATGATCATTCCTGGGCCAGCTTCCCCTGGTAATAGCATTGATATATATTTGCAGCCATTGATTGATGAGCTCTTACAGTTATGGGATGGTGTAGACACATTTGACGCTTCCTCACAGGAGATATTTCCTCTCAAGGCTGCATTGTTATGCACTTTAAATGATTTTCCGGCATTAGGTTACCTGTACAGTTGGAGCACAAGTGGTAAATATGGGTGTCCATCATGTGGTCCTTCTACAAGATCATTTCGCCTAAATAAGAGTAAGAAACTTTGTTATATGGGTCACCGTCACTGGTTACCTCAGGGTCACGTATTTCGAAACCGAAGGAGGCAGGAATTTGATGGCACTAAAGAGACATAACTGGCACCGACATCTATGAGTGGTAGCTCAGCTTTGAAAATGTTGCAAGGCAGAGTGTTTGTGTTAGGAAAAAATGTCAATGTAGCCAACAAAGCAAAGGGCAGAAAGACGGTAAAAAACAGTGAAGAACATAAGCGTAAAAGGAAGGCGAGCAACAAGAAGTCAGCTAAGAACCAAGGTAAGCTTAGGAAGAAGCTCGAAGATTGGTTCAAAAAGAAATCAATATTTTTCAACTTGCCATATTGGGAAATTAACAAGTTAAGGCACAATCTTGATGTAATGCACATAGAAAAGAATGTGTTTGATAATTTAATAGGAACGTTTTTGGATATTGATAGTAAAACAAAGGATGGCCTTAATGCACGACTTGACTTGGCAGAAATTGGTGAAAATGGAATCCGACAAAATCTTCATCCTGTTGAAGATGCTAATGGAAAAACACAGTTGCTTGATGCACCATTTACTATGTCTAGAAAACAACAAGAAATACTTTGTTCAGTGATGCACAATATTAGGACCTCCGATGGTTATGCATCAAATTTTTCTAGGCATGTCAACATGAAAGATTGCACAATCTCAGGTCTGAAAAGTCATGACTGTCATGTTATTCTAGAAGACATTCTTCCTCTAGCACTTCGATCCTGTTACCCACACAAAGAGGTCATGACAATAGTTATCGGGCTGTCTAATTTCTTCAAGAAGCTATGCTCGAAAGTGGTAGATGTCTGTGAGCTTGACAATCTTCAAGAGAGTATTGTGATGACACTTTGCAATATGGAGAGAATTTTTCTTCCATCTTTCTTTACTATCATGGTGCATTTAATGGTGCACCTGGTTGAAGAAGTTAAGCTTGGTGGTCCAGTGCACTATCGGTGGATGTATCCTCTAGAGAGGTATGAACTTAACTTTGATTTTTTTTATCTTCAATAGTGTTGAGAAGTAACATCCTACTTAATTAAATTTAGATCATTTGTCCGTCTGAAAGCACTTGTCCGCAATAGAGCATTTCCTGAAGGTTCAATTTCTGAAGGGTATCTTGCTCTAGAATGCTTGACATTTTGTTCAAGATTTCTAGATGGAACTACATGTTTGACAAGGCCATCAAGAAACCCTGCTCCTAAAGACAAGATAAAAGATTTGTACATGTTCGATAGTGCTGGTGAACCAATTGGAAAGGCTATCCAAGTTGGGCAGTTTAATAGCCGGCTTCTTATTCAAGCGCATCAATATGTCTTGCGACATTGTGATGAACTTGCAGATTTTCGCACGTATGTATCACTCCTATCTTTAATTAATATGGTTAGAGATTGCTGAGAAGTTGTAATGCACATAATCTGATTTTTACACAGAATTTCTGGCCGAAGAGAATAGCAAACGATGTGACTCGGCTAATTTGAGAGAAGCTTATAGCACTATGTTAATTAATGAACACTTTGCTGACTGGTTGGAACAAGAGGTACATTTTACCATAATCATGTACTCTGAATTATATAGGCACCAGAATTTAACTAACTGTACATACAAGTTTTACAAAGCGATGGACCAAATATTACAGAAAGGGTAAGAGCTTTGGCTGCAAAACCAAACAGATACGGGGTGCGCTACAGTGTCTATGTCATCAATGGCTTCAGGTTCCACACAATAAGTCATGAGTCAGGGCATGTCACACAAAACAGTGGCATACTGAACATTGCAGAAAATGGTGTTAGATATTATGGCAGATTGACTGATATATTTGAACTCTCATACAATGATTACAAGGTGGTGTTCTTTAATTGTGATTGGTATGATGTTTACCATAAAGTTGGCATTCAAACGGATGAGCCTGGGTTCACTCTTGTGAACAAGTCTCGAAAAATACACACAGGAGATGAGCTACAAGATGATCCATTTGTATTTTCTTCCCAAGTACAGCAGGTTTTCTATGTTCAAGATTCAAAAGCTGAACTATGGAATGTAGTAGTGGAAGTCAGGCCTCGTGATCTTTTTGACATGGGCGTTGAAGAATCATCGGATGAAACAGATTAAGGCATTGTGCTTTTGGTTCGGGCTGAAATATGGTGGAAGCTCTTTGCTGGTGTGGTTCTTAGCATGTAGCTACAGTCATATTTATAGATTTAATAGTAGCTTACGAGCATACAGTAAGAATGCTTTATTGCACTTTATGGTTGCTGTCTTTTTTTACTAATTCAGGGCACAAACCAAGTTTAATTGGTTGTGAGTTGTAAGTTGATTCAGCACATTTTTTGTTCTGGAAAGTGAACCTTTGTCTTTGGTTAATTGTGCACTCCCACATGTTGCAGTTCTTCGATATTGATATATTACATGGTTGGAAAATTTTCAAACATTTTTTTCGAACAGATTAACTATAAAACTAAAAACCCAAATCAGCTCCTATTAGGCCAAAAATTAGAACCGAAAAAAGTGTCCAGAAAATTATGAAATTTTATCACAAGAAGAGCCATATTATCACTTCCATTGTTCATGGCAAACCAATTAAAAATTGAAATTGAACTATCCGTTTATGTAAATTGCATCCTAATTTAAATGAAACCCGACCATGTTTGCATGCGTTCGGTTAGTTTGGATGGTAGCTGAAATGTATACGGACGATGCCGGATGCCTGCCTCCCGCATCCCTATGTTTGAAATATAATGAAAATGCACTATATTTGCATGAATGTCGTTCTTTTATGTAAATTGTATCCTAATTTGAATGAAATCCGGCTGTGTTTTCATGTGTTCGATTAGTTTGGATTGTAGTTGAAATGTATACACAAGACGTTGTAAGGCAGTCTTCCGCATCCGTATCCGCCGACTATTCCCCTGTTCTCGGACGGACGCGGTACAAAATTTGCGGATCGCCATTCGAGATCCCTTTGCTTCCGCGCCGACCCAAACGCAAATCGCGTCCGCCCAGCGTCCGCGTCAACCCATTTCCGACCAAAATAGATAAGAAACTCCTTGATCAACAACCTATCCTTCAGCACAACTTACGAGTTGAAATTTTAGGTGATCCTCCTCCACCCAAGGGATATCCCGTATTTGAGCTTAAGGCTTTACCTGATACTTTGGAATATGCTTATCTTGATGACAAGACGATATATCATGCTATACTAGTGCTAACCTTTCAGAACATGAGGAAAAGAGATTACTCAAAACTCTAAAGAAGCACATGGCTGCTATTGGATATACTCTTGATGATCTTAAAGGCATAAGCCCCACTCTGTGTGAGCACAAGGTTAATATGGAACCTGATGCTAAACCGGTTGTTGATCATCAATGTCGTCTCAACCCTAAGATGAAAGAGGTGGTAAGGACAAAATACTAAAACTACTCAAAGCAGGTATAATCTATCCTATTGCTCATAGTAGATGGGTAAGTCCTGTTCAGTGTGTTCCTAAGAAAGGTGGTATAACTGTTGTTCCTAATGATAAAAATGAACTTATTCCCCAAAGGATAGTAACTGGTTATAGGATGGTAATTGATTTCAGGAAATTGAATAAGGCTACTAGAAAATATCATTACATGCCTTTTATTGATCAAATGTTAGAAAGATTATCTAAGCACACAAACTTTTGCTTTCTTGATGGATATTCTAGATTCTCCCAAATACCTGTGTCAAAAGAGGACCAAGAGAAAACTACCTTTACTTGCCCCTTTGGAACTTATGCTTATAGGCATATGCCTTTTGGTCTATGCAATGTACCTGCTACCTTTCAAAGATGTATGACTGCTATATTTTGTGACTTCTGTGAAAAGATTGTTGAGGTTTTCATGGATGAATTTTCCGTTTATGGGACTTCCTTTGATGATTGCTTAAGAAACCTTGATCGAGTTTTGTGGAAATGTGAAGAAACTAATCTCATCTTGAATTGGGAGAAGTGCCATTTTATGGTGAATGAAGGTATAGTGCTTGGTCATAAAATTTCTGAATGAGGTATTGAGGTGGATAAGGCCAAAGTTGATGCAATAGAAAAAATGCCTTGCCCAAAAGATATCAAAGGTATAAGAAGTTTCATTGGCCATGTTGGTTTCTATAGGCGTTTCATTAAAGAGTTCTTAAAGATTTCTAAGCCACTAACTAATCTTCTCCAGAAAGATTTTCCTTTTGTTTTTTATGATGATTGTGTAGAAACTTTTGAAATACTTAAGAAAGTATTAATTTATGCACCTATTGTCCAACCACCTCATTGGAACCTACCATTTAAAATTATGTGTGATGATAGTGATTATTCCGTTGGTGCTATTCTAGGGCAAAGAGTAGGCAAGAAACTGAATGTTATTCATTATGCTAGTAAGACCTTAGACATCGTTCAAAGGAATTATGATACTACTAAAAGGATTTTTTTAGCAGTTATTTTTGCATGTGATAAGTTTAGACCTTATATTGTTGATTCTAAAGTAACTATTCATACTGATCATGTTGCTATTAAATACCTTATGGAAAAGAAAGATGCTAAACCTAGACTCATTAGATGGGTGCTATTACTCCAAGAATTTGATCTGCACATCATTGATAGAAAGGGAGGTGACAACCCTGTAGCAGATAACTTGTCTAGGATGGAAAACATTCTTGATGACCCACTACCTATTGATGATAATTTCCCTGATGAGCAACTTGCTTCTATTAATACTTCATGTAGCTCTCTAATACGTCCATTTTGCATCATGTTTTCATGTTGATATTTATCACTTCTTTGGCTGTTATTTCACTTCACGGTACAATTCTTATGCCTTTTCTCTCTTATTTTGCAAGGTTTACATGAAGAGGGAGAATGCCGGCAACTGGAATTCTGGCCTGAAAGTGCAGCAAAGTTGAGATACCTATTCTGCGCAACTCCAAACGCCGTAAAAATCAATGAGGATTTTTTCCCGATTTATCAAAAATACTGGGCCGAAGAAGTGCCGGAGGGGGGCGTGCAGGTGGCCACAAGCCTGCACAGCGCAGCCACCCCCCCCCCCCCCCCAGGCCGCGCCATGAGGGCTTGTGGGCACCCTGCAGGCCCACTTGCCCCCCTCTTTTGCTATATGGAGGGTTTCATCTAGGAAAAAATCAGGGAGGAGCTTTTTCGTGGTTTCGTCACCGCCACGAGGCAGAACTTGAGCAGAACCAATCTAGAGCTCCGGCAGGACGATCCTGCCGGGGAAACTTCCCTCCCGGAGGGGGAAATCATCGCCATCGTCATCACCAACACTCCTCTCATCGGAGGGGACTCATCACCATCAACATCTTCATCAGCACCATCTCATCTCCAAACCATAGTTCATCTCTTGTAACCAATCTCCGTCTCGCGACTCCGATTGGTACTTGTAAGGTTGCTAGTAGTGTTGATTACTCTTTGTAGTTGATGCTAGTTGTATTATTTGGTGGAAGAGTTTATGTTCAGATCCTTGATGCTACTCATTACCTCTCTGGTCATGAATATGATTATGCTTTGTGAGTAGTTACTTTTATTCCTGAGGACATGGGATAAGTCATGCTAATAGTAGTCATGTGAATTTAGTATTCGTTTGGTAATTTGATATGTTGTATGTTGTTTTTCCTCTAGTGGTGTTATGTGAACGTCGACTACATAACACTTCACCATTATTTGGGCCTAGAGGAAGGCATTGGGAAGTAGTAAGTAGATGATGGGTTACTAGAGTGACAGAAGCTTAAATCCTAGTTTATGCGTTGCTTTGTAAGGGGCTGATTTGGATCCACTAGTTTAATGTTATGGTTAGACTTTGTCTTAATTATTCTTTCGTAGTTGCGGATGCTTGCGAGAGGGGTTAAACATAAGTGGGATGCTTGTCCAAGTAAGGGCAGTACCCAAGCGCCGGTCCACCTACATATCAAACTATCAAAGTAACGAACGCGAATCATATGAACATGATGAAAACTAGCATGACAGAAATTCCCGTGTGTCCTCGGGAGCGTTTTTCCTCCTATAAGACTTTGTCAAGGCTTGTCCCTTGCTACAAAAGGGATTGGGCCACTTTGCTGCACCGTTGCTACTTTTGTTACTTGTTTCTTGCTACGAATCATCTCACCACACAATCACTTGTTACCGACAATTTCAGTGCGTGCAGATTTTACCTTGTTGAAAACCACTTGTCAGATCCTTGTGCTCCTCCTTGGGTTCGACACTCTTACTTATCGAAAGGACTACGATTGATCCCCTATACTTGTGGGTCATCAAGACTCTTTTCTGGCGCCGTTGCTGGGGAGTGAAGCGCCTTTGGTAAGTGGAACTTGGTAAAGAAACATTCATATAGTGTGCTGAAATTTATTGTCACTTGTCACTATGGATACTAATCCTTTGAGGGGCTTGTTCGGGGTATCTTCACCTCGAACGGAAGCACAAAGAGTTTCTCCTCAACCTGCTGCACCTACTGAAAATATTTGCTTTGAATTTCCTTCGGGTATGCTTGAGAAACTGCTGGCTAATCCTTTTACAGGAGATGGAACATCGCATCCAGACTTGCATCTACTCTATGTAGATGAAGTTTGTGGTTTATTTAAGCTTGCAGGTTTGCCCGAGGATGAGGTCAAGAAGAAGGTATTTCCTTTATCTTCAAAGGATAAGGCGTTGACATGGTATAGGCTATTTGATAATACTGGATCATGGGATTACAATCGGTTGAAATTGGAATTTCATCAAAAGTTTTATCCTATGCATTTAGTACATCGTGATCGGAATTATATTTATAATTTTTGGCCTCGTGACAGAGAAAGCATCGCTCAAGCTTGGGGGAGGCTTAAATCAATGCTATATTCATGCCCCAATCATGAGCTCTCGAGAGAAATTATCATTCAGAACTTGTATGCTCGGCTTTCTGCTACTGCGACAACAGACCTTCCCTGGCAACGGCGCCAGGAATCCTGCTGCTACGGCTACGCCTATAGGGACTTCCTTGGAAAATATGCAAAGGATTTCCCCACGGCCTTGGAACCTTGCGTTGGTGTTCCGTTGAAGAGGAAAGGATGATGTAGCACAGCGGCGGTAAGTATTTCCCTCAGTTTTGAGAACCAAGGTATCAATCCAGTAGGAGGAGCGTTCACAAGTACATGCACAAACACAAAGAGCTTGCACCCAACGCTATGAAGAGGTTGTCAATCCCTTATAGATTGTTTGCAAAGTGAGAACTGAAAGCAAAGAGTAACAAAGCAAAGTGAAAGTGAAAGTGGAAACGATAGTTGTGAATAGACCTGGGGGCCGTAGTGTTCACTAGTGGCTTCTCTCATGAAAGCAAGTAGACCGTGGGTGAACGAATTACTGTCGAGCAATTGATAGAACCGCGCAAAGTCATGACGTTATCTATGGCAATGATTATATCTATAGGCATCACGTCCAAAACAAGTAGACCGATACATTCTGCATCTACTACTATTACTCCACACGTCGACCGCTATCCAGTATGCATCTAGTGTATTAAGTCCAAAAGAACAGAGTAACGCCTTAAGCAAGATGACATTATGTAGATGGACAATCTCATATCTACGATAAAAGTCCATCTTGTTACCCTTGATGGCAACAACACGATGCGTGCCTTGCTGCCCCTTCTGTCACTCGGAAAGGTCACCACACGGTATGAACCCAAAACCAAGCACTTCTCCCATTGCAAGAATCATAGATCTAGTTGGCCAAACAAAACCCAAGACTCGGAGAGACTTAAAAGGATATCAAATCATGCATATAAGAAATCAGCAAAGACTCAAATATATATCATAGATAATCTGATCACAAATCCACAATTCATCGGATCTCGACAAACACACCACCAAAGAGGATTACATCGGATAGATCTCCATCAAGATCATGGAGAACTTTGTATTGAAGATCCAAGAGAGAGAAGAAGCCATCTAGCTACTAACTACGGACCCGTAGGTCTGAACTGGACTACTCACGAGTCATTGGAGAGGCGATGATGTTGATGTAGAAGCGCTCCAACTCCAAAGTCCCCTCCGGCAGGGCACCGGGAAGGGTCTCCAGATGAGATCTCGCGGAAATGGAAGCTTGCGGCGGCGGAAAAGTGTTTTCGCGGATGCCCTGATTTTTTCTGGATTTTTAGGGAATTTATAGGCCAAATACCTAGGGCAGGGGAGCGCCAGGGAGGCCACAAGCCTGGTTGCCGCGGCCCCCTGGCCGCGGCAACATGGCTTGTGGGCTCCGTGTGGGGCCCCTGCCTTGGCCCTCAAGCCTCCCGATCCTCTTCCGTTCTGGAAAAAAATATTTTGGGGATTTTATTCCGTTTGGACTCCGTTCCAAAATCAGATTTGAAAAGAGTCAAAAACACAGAAAAACAGGAACTGGCACTTGGCACTGAATTAATAAGTTAGTCCCAAAAAAAGATATAAAAGGTAAACAAAACATCCAAAGTTGACAAGATAACAACGTGAAACCATCAAAAATTATAGATACGTTTGAGACGTATCAAGCATCCCAAGCTTAACTCCTGCTCGTCCTCGAGTAGGGAAGTGATAAAGAATGAAATTTTGATGTTTTCATGCTACCTAGCATAGATGTACTTTGTAACTCCTCTTATGTGACGTGAATGTTCAGATCCATTAGATTCAAAACAATAGTTTGCTATTGACGTGGAGACAATAATACTTCAAGCAAACTAGCAAGGTAATCATGAACTTTCAAAATAACAAGGCCAAAAGAAAGTTATCCCTACAAAATCATATAGTCTGGCTATGCTCTATCATCCTTGCACAACGAATTTAAATCATTCACAACCCCGGTATTGGCCAAGTAATTGTTTTCACACCTTTACTTTCTCAAACTTTTCAACTCTCACGCAATACATGAGTGTGAGCCATGGTTTTAGCACTATAAGTGGTGTGGAGTGTGGTGGAGGTTGCAAGATAAACAAGGAGAAGATGGTCACATTGACTAGGCATATCAATAAGCTATGGAGATGCTCATCAATATATATCAACGTGAATGAGTAGGGATTGCCATACAAATGATGCACTAGAGCTAAGAGTATGTGAAAGCTCTTAAAGAAAACTAGTGGGTGTGCATCCAACTTGCTTGCTCACGAAGAACTAAGGCAATTTTGAGGAAACCTATCATTGGAATATACAAGCCAAGTTATATAATGAAAATTTCCCACTAGCTATATGGTGGTGACAAAACGAGAGACTCTCAATCATGAAGATCATGGTGCTTAATATGCACAAGTGTGGAAAGGTGGTAGCATTGTCCCTTCTCTCTTTTTCTCTCATTATATTTTTTTGGTGGGCTCTTTGGCCTCTCTTTTTTTGGTGGGCATCTTTGGCCTCTTTTATTTCCTCACATGGGACAATGATCCATCAATGATGATCATCACACTTACAACTCAAAACTTAGAGCAATGATGACTCTATATGGAATGCCTTCGGTAGTGTACTGTGACAATGATCTAGCATGGCATAGACATTAATGGAAACATCATGCTAGCTATCTTATGATCATGCAATGACAATGTAGAAGTGGTGGCACATGTCATGGTGGTAGTCATATGGCAATATATCTCGGATGGTGGCTGTTTTGAGGGAGGCTATATGGGTGGTTTTGTGCACCGGCGAAAGTTGCACGGCACTAAAGAAGATAGTGATGGTGGAAGGTGAAAATGCATCTAGACCATGGACTCAACATTAGTCATGAAGAACTCATATACTTGTTGCAAAAGTTTTAGTAGTAATCGAAACAAAGCATTCAATGCATACTCCTAGGGGAAGGGTTGGTAGGTATAAACCATCGCGCGATCCCGACCGCCACACAAAGGATGACAATCAATAGACTAATCATGCTCAGACTTCATCACATAGCGGTTCACCATACGTGCATGCTATGGGAATCACTAACTTTAACACAAGTATTTCTAGATCCACAACACCTTACTAGTATAGCTTCAATACTACCACAACCACAACACAAAACTAATTGAGATGAATCAACTTCTCTAACTATTCAATGCACATGAAGGTGGAAGTTTTCATATCCCTTTGGATAACTACCCCTTTTGAGACTACTATCAAAGCATAGATCAACTACCAAGCCACGCACCTCTGTGCTCTAAAAGATATAAGTGAAGCACATAGAGCAAAAGCAACTAGCTCAAAAGATATAAGTGAAGCACATGTGAGCTGAATTGTCTAACCAAAGTATATAAGTGAAGCTCGACAAAATCACGGTGAGTGCATGTCTCTCTCTCTAGGTGTGCAGAAAGGATGATTGTGACACAACAAAAATAAAAGATTCCTATGATACAAGACGCTCCAAGCAAAACACATAACATGTGGTGAATAAAAATATAGCCCCAAGTAACGTTACCGATGGATTGAAGACCAAAGAGGGGATGCCTTCCCGGGGCATCCCCAAGCTTAGGCTTTTACGACATCCTTGAATCAACTTGGGGTGCCTTGGGCATCCCCAAGCTTGAGCTCTTGCCACTCTTTATATCTTTGTACATAAGAACTTCACCCAAAACTTGAAAACTTCACAACACGAAACTTAAACAGAAACTCGTGATATCATTAGTATAAGAAAGCAAACCACCACTTCCTTAGGTACTGTAGCAAACTTAAATTCTACTTATGTTGATGTTGGGTTACTGTATTTTCAATCTTACATGGCTAATACCCCCCGTTACTATCCATAGTTTCATCAAAATAAGCAACCAACTCAACAAAAACAGAATCTGTTAACAGCAGACCTGTCTGTAGCAATCTGTATACTTCGTATACTTATGGTACTTAAAAATTCTGAAAAATTACTACAGTTTGAATAATTTGCGTAGAAATCAGCAGCAAAAAGAATCAACTCAAAATCTCTTACAGAAAAAAAATGAAAATTCTTTTCGTGAGCAGAAAGTTTCTGTCTTTTCCAGCATGACCAAACAATCATCCCCAAGACTAATCATAACGGTTTTGCTTGGCACAAACGCAAAAAAGAAACACAAAAAACACAATCGTAACAGAATTATTGAAGTGTGGAAAACACAAAACAGAAAGAAAAAGGATAGATTCTTTGGGTTGCCTCCCAACAAGTGCTATTGTTTAACGCCCTTAGCTAGGCAAAAGGTGATGGAATCACGTATAGTCATCTTTGGTGCTCAAACCATAAGTAGCCCTCATCATAGATTCATAAGGCAATCTTATTTTCTTTCTAGGAAAATGCTCCATGCCCTTATTTAGGGGAAATTGAAATCTAATATTCCCTTCCTTCATTTCGATGATAGCACCAATAGTCCTTAGGAAAGGTCTACCAAGAATAATGGGACATGAAGGATTGCAATCTATGTCAAGTACAATGAAATCCACGGGTACATAGTTCTTATTTGCAACAATAAGAACATCATCGATCCTTCCCATGGGTTTCTTGACAGTAGAATCCGCAAGATGCAAATTAAGAGAACACTCTTCAATCTCATGAAAACCAAGAATATCACATAAAGACTTTGGAATCGCGAAAACACTAGCACCCAAATCACACAAAGCATTGCATTCATAGTTTTCGATTTTGATTTTGATAGTAGGTTCCCACTCATCATGAAGTTTTCTAGGTATAGAGACTTCTAATTCGAGCTTCTCTTCCAGAGATTTCATCATAGCATCTATGATATGTGCGGTAAAGGCTTTGCTTTGGCTATAAGCATGTGGAGAGTTTGCAATGGATTGCATCAAGGAAATGCATTCAAACAAGGAGCAACTATCATAATTGAATTCCTTGAAATCCAAAGTGGGAGTTTCATTACTACCCAAAATTTTGATTTCTTCTACTCCACTCTCCACACCTTTATCATCAAGATAGGTGGGCTCCGAATCATTGGGGCGTTTTTCAACCAAAGTGGATTCATATCCAGCCCCTTCATCAATAGGTTTGACACGCGAAAACAAAGATTCAAGAGGAGTCACACCAAGCACTTTAAGATCTTCGTGATTTGCATCACTAGAACGCACCCTTTTAAACCATTCATGCCTACCGCGAATTTGGGCGGTTCTTTCTTTGCTCTCATTCATGGAGACACACATAGCTTTTAAAGTTCCATCCAAGTTGACCTTGGGAGGAGCACATCTAACTTTCAAAGCATCAATATCACAAGACATCCTATCAACGCTCTTAGCCAAATCGTCTATTTTGAGTAGTTTTTCCTCTATGGACGCATTGAAAATCTTTTGAGAGTTGATGAACTCTTTGATATTACTCTCTAAATCAGATGGTAATTTGTTGTGATTTCCATAAGTGTTGTTGTAGGAATTGCCATAATTGTTAGAGGAGTTACTAGGAAAAGGCCTAGGAACATAGTTTCCTCTAAAAGCATTGTTGTTGCCAAAATTGTTCCTACCAACAAAATTAACGTCCAAATTAGCGTTTCTACTCTCAATCAAGGAAGATAGTGGCATGTCATTAGGATCTAAAGGAGCATTTCTACTAGCAACCAAATTCATCAACTCGTCCATCTTAGCACTAAGCGAGTTAATTTCTTCTATAGCGTGTACCTTTTTGCTAGCAGGTGACCTTTCAGTGTGCCACTGAGAGTAGTTGGCCATGATATTGTCTAGGAGTTTTGTAGCGTCTCCTAACATGATTTCCATGAACGTTCCACCTGAGGCGGAGTCCAAGATATTGCGAGAAGCGAAATTCAAACCAGCGTAAAAGATTTGTATAATCATCCACAAACTCAAGCCATGAGCGGGACAATTTCTAATCATTAACTTCATCCTCTCCCAAGATTGTGGAACATGTTCATGATCAAGTTGCTTGAAATTCATGATATCGTTACGTAGAGAGATAATCTTAGCCGGCGGAAAATACTTGGATATGTAAGCATCTTTGCACTTATCCCAAGAATCGATACTATTTTTAGGCAAAGAAGAAAACCAAGTTTTTGCGTGATCTCGCAACGAGAAAGGAAAAAGTTTCAACTTAATCATGTCGTTATCCACATCTCTTTTCTTCTGCATATCGCAAAGCTCGATGAAGGTATTGAGATGGGATGTGGCATCTTCACTAGGAAGGCCAGAGAATTGCTCTTTCATAACAAGATTCAGCAAAGCTGCGTTGATTTCATACGATTCCGCACTAGTGGCGGGAGCAATCAGAGTACTAATAAAATCATTATTATTGGTACTCGAGAAGTCGCAAAGTTTGGTGTTTTCAGCCATGATGACTTCAACAAACCGACAAGAACACAAGCAAGCAAGAAAACTGGCAAAGGAAAATGGCAAAGGGCAAAAGAAACGGCAAAAAGGCAAAAGGAAAAGGCAAGGGAGAAAGGCAAATGAAAATGGCAAATGTTAAGTGGGGGAGAGGAAAACGAGAGGCAACTGGCAAAAAAGGTAAATGCAAGAGATGATTTTGTGACACCTACTTGGATAGATCTCCTTCCCGGCAACGGCGCCAGAAATCCTTCTGCTACTGCGACAACAGACCTTCCCTGGCAACGACGCCAGGAATCCTGCTGCTACGGCTACGCCTATAGGGACTTCCTTGGAAAATATGCAAAGGATTTTCCCGCGGCCTTGGAGCCTTGCGTTGGTGTTCCCTTGAAGAGGAAAGGGTGATGTAGCACAGCGGCGGTAAGTATTTCCCTCAGTTTTGAGAACCAAGGTATCAATCCAGTAGGAGGAGCGTTCACAAGTACCTGCACAAACACAAAGAGCTTGCACCCAACGCTATGAAGGGGTTGTCAATCCCTTATAGATTGTTTGCAAAGTGAGAACTGAAAGCAAAGAGTAACAAAGCAAAGTAAAAGTGAAAGTGGAAATGATAGTTGTGAATAGACCCGGGGGCCGTAGTGTTCACTAGTGGCTTCTCTCATGAAAGCAATTAGACGGTGGGTGAACGAATTATGGTCGAGCAATTGATAGAACCGCGCAAAGTCATGACGTTATCTATGGCAATGGTTATATCTATAGGCATCACGTCCAAAACAAGTAGACCGATACTTTCTGCATGTACTACCATTACTCCACACGTCGACCGCTATCCAGCATGCATCTAGTGTATTAAGTCCAAAAGAACAGAGTAATGCCTTAAGCAAGATGACATGATGTAGATGGACAATCTCATATCTACGATAAAAGCCCATCTTGTTACCCTTGATGGCAACAACACGATGCGTGCCTTGCGGCCCCTTCTGTCACTGGGAAAGGTCACCACACGGTATGAACCCAAAACCAAGCACTTCTCCCATTGCAAGAATCATAGATCTAGTTGGCCAAACAAAACCCAAGACTCGGAGAGACTTACAAGGATATCAAATCATGCATATAAGAAATCAGCAAAGACTCAAATATATATCATAGATAATCTGATCAGAAATCCACAATTCATCGGATCTCGACAAACACACCGCCAAAGAGGATTACATCGGATAGATCTCCATGAAGATCATGGAGAACTTTGTATTGAAGATCCAAGAGAGAGAAGAAGTCATCTAGCTACTAACTACGGACCCGTAGGTCTGAAGTGGACTACTCACGAGTCATTGGAGAGGCGATGATGTTGATGTAGAAGCCCTCCAACTCCAAAGTCCC
The DNA here is from genome assembly GCF_904849725.1 of Hordeum vulgare subsp. vulgare. Classification (NCBI taxonomy): domain Eukaryota; kingdom Viridiplantae; phylum Streptophyta; class Magnoliopsida; order Poales; family Poaceae; genus Hordeum; species Hordeum vulgare. Next base: position 644,763,809 of record NC_058519.1, on the reverse strand, counting down.
CTCTGGCAGGGCACCGGGAAGGGTCTCCAGATGATATCTCGCGGAAACGGAAGCTTGGAGCGACGGAGAAGTGTTTTCGTGGATGCCCTGATTTTTTCTGGATTTTTAGGCAATTTATAGGCCAAAGACCTAGGGCAGTGGAGCGCCAGGGAGGCCACAAGCCTAGTTGCCGCGGGCCCCCTGGCTGCGGCAACAAGGCTTGTGGGCTCCCTGCCTGGGCCCTCAAGCCTCCCGATCTTCTTCCATTCTGGAAAAATTTATTTCGGGGATTTTATTCCGTTTGGACTCCGTTCCGAAATCAGATCTGAAAAGAGACAAAAACACAAAAAAACAGGAACTGGCACTTGGCACTGAATTAATAAGTTAGTCCCAAAAAAGATATAAAAGGTAAACAAAACATCCAAAGTTGACAAGATAACAACGTGAAACCATCAAAAATTATAGATATGTTTGAGACGTATCACTTTCTCATGATGATCGCACCATGCTTGACACTTCTTGTACCGGTTCTTTTATGAAGAAAGATATTGACTTCAAATGGAATTTATTGGAGAGAATTAAACGCAACTCTGAAGATTGGGAGCTTGAAGAAGGTAAGGAGTCATGTATGAATTTCACTTTTGATTGCGTTAAATCCTTTGTTGAGACAAATACTTTTTGTGACTTTAGCGCTAAGTATGGACTTGACTCTGAGATAGTAGCTTCATTGTGTGAATCCTTTGCTGCTCATATTGATCTCCCCAAAGAGAACTGGTTTAAATATCATCCTCCTTTAGAAGTCAATGTAGTTAAACCCACTCCAGTTAAAGAGAAAGTCATTGCCTATAATGATCCTATTGTTCCCAGTGCTTACATTGAGAAACCACCTTTCCCTGTTAGGATGAACGATCATTCTAAAGCTTCAACTGTGATACGTAGAGGCTACATTAGAACACCTACACCCCCCAAGCAAATTAGAGTTGAACCTAGCATTGCTATTATCAAAGATCTTCTATCCGATGATGTTGAGGGACATAATATTCACTTCTGTGAAGATGCTGCTAGAATTGCTAAACCTCACGCTAGAGACAAACATAGGCCTGTTGTTGGCACGCCTGTTGTTTCAGTTAAGATAGGAGATCATTGTTATCATGGTTTATGTGACGTGGGTGCTAGTGTTAGTGCAATACCTCAATCCTTATATGATGAAATCAAAGACGAGATTGCACCTATTGTGATAGAACCTATTGATGTCACTATTCAGCTTGCCAATAGAGATACTATCTACCCTATGGGAATTGTTAGGGATGTTGAAGTCTTGTGTGGTAAAACGAAGTATCCTGCTGATTTCCTCGTTCTTGCTACCACCCAAGATAGCTTTTGTCCCATCATATTTGGTAGACCTTTTCTCAATACTGTCAATGCTCATATTGACTGTGAGAAGCAAACTGACACTGTTGGCTTTGAAGGTGTGTCACATGAGTTCAATTTCTCAAAGTTTGGAAGACAACCTCATGAAAAAGAGTTGCCTAGTAGGGATGAAACTATTGCCTTAGCCTCTATTGGCGTGCCTCCTACTGATCCCTTAGAGCAATACTTGCTTGAGAATGAAAATGATATGCATATGGATGAAAGGGGTGAGATAGATAGAGTCGTCTTAGAACAATATCCTATTCTTAAGGATAACTTGCATGTTGAACTGCTTGGGGATCCGCCCCCACCAAAGGGTGATCCTGTGTTTGAGCTTAAACAGTTGCCAGATACTCTTAAGTATGCTTATCTTGATAAAAAAGAGATATATCCTGTTATTATTAGTGCTAGCCTCTCAGAGCATGAAGAAAAGAAGTTACTAAAAACTCTGAGGAAGCACCGTGCTGCTATTGGATATACTCTTGATGATCTTAAGGGCATTAGTCCCACTCTATGCCAGCACAAGATCAAAACTGATCCTGATTCCAAACCAGTTGCTGATCATCAAAGGAGATTGAATCCTAAGATGAAAGAAGTAGTAAGAAAAGAAATACTAAAGCTCCTGGAGGCAGGTATTATTTATCATGTTGCTCATAGCGATTGGGTGAGTCCGGTGCATTGCGTCCCTAAGAAGGGAAGCATTACTGTTGTCCCTAATGACAAGGATGAATTGATCCCACAGAGGATTATTACTGGCTATAGGTTGGTGATCGATTTTAGGAAACTCAATAAAGCCACTAGGAAAGATCATTACCCTCTGCCTTTTATCGACCAAATGCTAGAAAGGTTGTCTAAACACACACACTTCTGCTTTCTAGACGGTTATTCTGGTTTCTCCCAAATACCAGTTGCACAATCTGATCAGGAGAAAACCACTTTCACCTGCCCTTTCGGTACCTTTGCTTATAGACGTATGTCTTTTGGCTTGTGTAATGCACCTGCCACCTTTCAAAGATGTATGATGGCTATATTCTCTGACTTTTGTGAAAAGATTGTTGAGGTTTTCATGGATGAGTTCTCCGTTTACGGGTCTTCTTTTGATGATTGCCTCAGCAACCTTGATCGAGTCTTGTAGAGATGTAAAGACACCAATCTTGTCTTGAATTGGGAGAAGTGCCACTTTATGGTTAATGAAGGCATCGTCTTAGGACATAAAATTTCTGAAAGAGGTATTGAAGTCGATAAGGCTAAGGTTGATGCAATCGAGAAAATGACATACCCCACATATATCAAAGGTATAAGAAGTTTCCTTGGTCATGCTGGTTTCTATAGAAGGTTCATTAAAGACTTCTCTAAGATTTCTAGGCCTCTTACCAATCTCTTGCAAAAGGATATTCCTTTTGTTTTTTACGATGATTGTGAGGAAGCCTTCGAAATACTTAAGAGGGCTTTGATAACTGCACCTATTGTTCAACCACCTGATTGGAACTTACCTTTTGAAATCATGTGTGATGCTAGTGATTATGTTGTTGGTGTTGTGCTAGGGCAAAGAGTTGACAAGAAGTTGAATGTTATTCACTATGCTAGTAAAACTCTAGAGAATGCCCAGAGGAACTATGCTACTACGGAGAAGGAATTTTTAGCAGTCGTGTTTGCATGTGAAAAGTTCAGGTCTTACATAGTTGATTCCAAAGTCACTATTCACACTGATCATGCTGCTATTAAGTACCTCATGGAGAAAAGGACGCAAAACCTAGACTTATCAGATGGGTTCTCTTGCTACAAGAATTTGATTTGCACGTTGTCGACGGGAAGGGTGCTGATAACCCAGTAGCAGATAACTTGTCTAGGTTGGAGAACGTTCTTGATGACCCACAACCTATTGATGATAGCTTTCCCGATGAGCAATTGAATGTCATCAATGCTTCACGTAGTGCACCGTGGTATGCTGATTATGCAAACTATATCGTTGCCAAATATATACCACCTAGTTTCACATACCAACAAAAGAAGAAATTCTTCTTTGACTTAAGACACTACTTTTGGGATGATCCTCACCTTTATAAGGAAGGAGTAGATGGTGTTATTAGACATTGTGTACCTGAACATGAACAGGGACAGATCCTACAGAAGTGTCACTCCGAGGCCTATGGAGGACTCCATGCGGGAGATAGAACTGCACACAAGGTATTGCAATCAGGTTTCTATTGGCCCACTCTCTTCAAGGATGCCCGTAAGTTTGTCTTGTCTTGTGACGAATGTCAAAGAATAGGCAATATTAGCAAACGTCAGGAAATGCCTATGAACTATTCACTTGTCATTGAACCATTTGATGTCTGGGGCTTTGATTATATGGGACCTTTTCCAAAATCCAATGGGTATACTCACATCCTAGTTGATGTTGATTACGTCACTAAGTGGGTAGAAGCTATCCCCACTAGCAAGATGCTGAAAGAAGTTATCTGTAACGCCCCGGACACACCCGTCGGCGTTTGTTACTCCTGGCGGGATCTAGACTGGCCCCACATATCAATACTAGTCTTTTATGCGCACTTTGTCCTCACTCATGCGCACCCGGGATGAACTTCCCGGTCGGTCACCCATCCTAGAACTACTCCAAGCTGAGCACGCTTAACCTGAGAGTTCTGTCCGAATGGGCTCCCGGAAAAGAAGGAATTCCTTATTGATATGAGTAGTCTATCATCCCTAATAATCCAGGCTATCACATACACCACCACTCAGAGGAACCGACATCCTCGTCGGGCCACAGGAGCGTTCCCTCTTGGTACAAATGTCTGTGCATCCAGTCCAGTACATGTACCATGCCGTGTGCCACGACGGGTCACAAACGTCATGAAAAACATGCGAGAGGGGTTAATCATAAGTGGATGCTGTCCAAGTAAGGGCAGTACCCAAGCGCCGGTCCACCGACATATCAAACTATCAAAGTAACGAACGTGAATCATATGAACATGATGAAAACTAGCATGACAGAAATTCCCGTGTGTCCTCGGGAGCGTTTTTACTCTTATAAGACTTTGTCAAGGCTTGTCTCTTGCTACAAAAGGGATTGGGACACTTTGCTGCACCGTTGCTACTTTTGTTACTTGTTGCTTGCTACGAATCATCTCACCACACAATCACTTGTTACCGACAATTTCAGTGCCTGCAGATTTTACCTTGTTGAAAACCACTTGTCAGATCCTTCTGCTCCTCGTTGGGTTCGACACTCTTACTTATCGAAAGGACTACGATTGATCCCCTATACTTGTGGGTCATCACTCTCCTTGGTATGGTGATTATGCTAATTTCATTGTTGCTAAATATGTCCCATCCAGCTTCACCTATCAACAAAAGAAAATCTTATTCTATGATTTACGACATTACTTTTGGGATGTCCCACATCTTTATAAAGAAGGACTAGATGGTGTTATTAGACATTGTATACCTGAGCATGAGCAGGAACAAATTCTAAGGAAGTGTCATTCGAGGCCTACGGAGGACACCATGCCGGTGACATAATTACACACAAGGTATTTCAATCCGGTTTCTATTGGCCTACTCTTTTTAAAGATGCTCATAAGTATGTCCTTTCTTGTGATGAATGCCAAAGAGTTGGTAATATTGGTAAATTTCAGGAAATGCCTATGAACTACTCACTTGCTACTGAACCATTTGATGTGTGGGGTTTTGACTTTATGAGACCTTTCCCTTCCTCTAATGGGTATACTCATATTTTAGTTGCTCTTGATTACGTTACTAAGTAGGTAGAAGCTATTCCAACTAGTAGTGTTGATCATAATACTTCTATTAGAATGCTTAAATACATTATCTTTCGGAGGTTTGGTGTCCCTAGATACTTAACTGATGGTGGTTCACATTTTATTCATGGTGTTTTCGTAAAATTTTAGCTAAATATGACGTTAACCATAGAATTGCATCACCTTATCACCCTGAATCTTGCAGAAGATTGTTAATAGGTCCATAAAGAATTGGTCTAAGAAACTTGATGATGCATTGTGGGCTTATAGGACTGCTTATAAGAATCCCATTCCCATATAAAATGGTCTATGGAAAAGCTTGTCATTTACCTCTTGAGTTAGAACATAAGGCATATTGGGCAATTAAAGAACTTAATTATGATTTTAAACTTGCCAGTGAAAAGAGGTTATCTGATATTAGCTCACTGGATGAATGGAGGACACAAGCTTATGAAAATGCTAAGTTATTTAAAGAAAATGTTAAAAGATGGCATGACAAGAGAATTCTAAAACGAGAATTCAATGTAGGAGACTGAGTTCTTTTGTACAATTCTCGTTTTAGATTTTTTGCAGGGAAATTCCTATCCAAATGAGAAGAACCTTATGTTGTCGAGGAGGTTTATCGCTCTGGTGGTATAAAAAATAATAAATTCAAAGGTAAAAACCTGAGGGTGGCGAATGGGCAAAGAATCAAGCATTATATTTCACGCACACCCATTAATGAGAAAACTAATGTCATCCAAGTCATAACACCGGAGGAGCACATAAATGAAGTCTTACGGAACACTCCAAAACTTGAAAAAAGGGTAGGTACATGGTACGGTAAGTAAACCGACTCCAAAAATTCCAAAAAAATATTTTTTTTACTCGTTTTGGAATTTTGGAAAAAATATAAAAATAAAACAGAGTCGAGGGGACCCACGAGGGAGGCACAAACCAATAGGGCGACCCCCTGGCCGCTCCCTAATGGCTTGTGGGGCCCTCGTGCGCCTCCCGGACTCTGAATTCTTCATGATCACGTATTCTTACCTGGAAAAATTCATTATATATACTCCCGTGTGTTTTGACCATCGCATCGCGAGATTTTCCTCTATTCTTGTTTCGAGCTGTTTTTCTAGCATGCCTGAGAATATGTCATCTCAAGATTCAGATGGAGAGAGGTATATGTTTCCTACTATATTTTGGACCCAAAGATCTTTGAGGATATCTATCCCTACCTTTGGTCCACAAACGAGGAAGAGGACAATGATTTGGAGGAAACAAAGGAGGCCAACTCAGATGGGGATAAAGTTCTACTACCCCAGCCTGAAGATATGCATGTGAAATTCAAGAAGTCAAGTCTCCAAACGGGTAAATAAATCTAAGGATCAGTTTATCCCATCACATTTTCTGTAGGGAAGCAAGATGGGATTATATAAAAAGATATTGAAGCTTGAGCAAGAAAACGATGACTTGAGGGAGGAGAATTTTATCCTCCGAGTAAGCTTAAGAAGAAGAATGTCCCTACTACACCACCACCATCACGTGAGAAGGATGCTTGAGTACATTGGTATGGGCACCACCCTTGGCTTGTCCCATGCTTTGGGGGAAGTGCCCCGATATCGTATCATCATCACTTCCATCATTACTATCTATCTTAGTTCGATCCTTAGTTGTTTCGTGATTTGGAGAAATAAATGTCAAATTTGCTTTGCTTAGAATTTTTGCTTTGAGTTCCGTCTATCCTTGTAATCGAGTATGCGAGTTATATAATAAAAATTAGTTGAGTTTTTTTGGTTTACCTGTGGGCACCCATCATCTTAGCATGTCAATAAAAAGAAAGATAAAGATCATATGCTCGTCTTATGAGAAGTAATGACTTCACACAAAAAGGGCATATGTGGTAAAAGTTGTTGATAGTAAACAAACATAGTATTAGTCATTGTTGCAATTTAAGCTAGATTATGATCGAGGAGAGGAGACTCACATATAAAAACACTATCTTGGACGTCTTTTATGATTGTGAGCCTTCATCGGATATTATATAACGATCAAGTTTTGATGTTGGAAATGGAAGATAACGTAACGATCATGGTAGTCTATATTCACATAGAAGTTATATGGTCTTGGATCCTTCAAAATGTGATGCTTACTTTAGATCCTTTGCTAGCCCAAAAATTCCGCACTAAGTAGGGGCATCCATAACCTTGAAACCTAGTTTCTTGCCATGAGACTCCACAATACCTATCTATGGATTGAGTAAGATCCTTCAAGTAAGTTCTCATCGGTGCATCGAGCAATAAAAATTGCTCCTAAATAAGTTGATGTCATGCAATTCAATGGTGGCATGATGACATGATGATGCATAAAAATGGAGTAGCATACATGGGATCTGCGGCTATTACAGTAGAGAAGTAGAGATTGGTAGTCGTAAAAATAATCTGTCACCGCCGCATATTCAGATCTTGGTCGTCGTCATTTGGCCTATTATAAAGGTTAATTCAGAGCCAAGTGTTTGCTTACAGCATGTCTAGTAGATCTCGTATAATACTCCGACCCGCAAAATAACCGTTAAAATATAGGTCCATGTAAAGAAAAACTATCCGATCAAATCCCGCAAACGCATCGGACCCGTAAATACTTTTGCTAGGCGCGGCAAAATTCTCACATCAATCCGCGAAAATGCAGGTTCTCCCCCTCGTCCCGTCGGTGCCCTATATATAGGGGGAGCGGTTGGGAGGGGGAGGGAGGATTTCAGCCCGCACTTTTCCTCACCCACCTCGTCAGGCCATCGCCTACGATTCCAGCCATACCAACCATCGGGATCACGCCGGCGGGCCGCCACACGCCCGAGATTGACCTCCACCATTTCCTCCTGCCTCGGTCGACCGAAAAATTGTAGATCGACGACTGTTTTTCGCGACCGTCGGATTTGATATTTTCGGCCACCGACGGCTGCACCAAGCCATGGATTGGTCGGGAAGCACCCCGCACAGCCCAGGCAAAACCCCAGCGCCGCATGCAGGTACTAGTTCGTCCTCTAGCCGCCGTCGTCGGTTTGCCAGCAAGTACTCGACCGGTCGTCGCCCGGGCTTGGCGCTCGCGCAGCGGCTCGCCGGCTCCCCTATGCCGCTAGTACCGTGCGATGACTAGACACAGACAGTGTTGCGGCTAACATCTAGCACGCCTTAACACCCGGGATGGGTATTCTTCAACTACAACGACGGGCATGTCCTTGTTTTCGTTCGGCTTTGTCAACCTATTCGGTTCAATTTCGATAGCTTATTGAGATGGTCATGTGTGTATTGTTTTGGGAAAAAGAATACATCGCATTTCTTGACAGCAAGAAACTTAATAGATATTCGTGCACTCATTAGTAGAATTGATGCTAATGATATGATTGCATGTGCAATTAGAAAAAAAACTAGAAGGAAAGCAACGTCTAATTCTTTAGAATAAAAGCCGAAGGATAAAGAATGCAAGATCAAGAATCCGCAGATCAACAATGAATGCATGAAGTAGATATTGATCCAACTAGTGGGAACAGTTATGAAAGTTGGATATTTTCTAAAATACTGAATTTTGATTCTTGTTTTCTCTGGTCTTGCTATTCTAGCAAAGATTTAAGATTATTATGTATCCAATGACTTTAAAAAAAATAAAGAAACAAAGAAATGTGTTTTATGCCCGAAACTGAAATGCAAATTACTGATTTACGGATCGGCAGCAGAAGGCGGCCGAGCAGACCCCGCGAACCGGACTTGTAAAAAGATAAAAATATTTTTTTTACGGATCCAGTTTACGGGGTGTGCTCGGTCGTCACCAGCGCCGACCCGTAAAATCGTTTTTCTGTAAACGCATTTTAGAGATCGGCATTATACGGAGCACCTCTAACCGTTTCCAACGGGCAAGAAACGGAAACGGGTCTGTAATATTTTGGGAGTAATTGTCATGCCGCTGGGCAGGAGGTTCTGTAAAACTCAAACTATATTCTCCTCTTATTTAAAGAATGAGGCAAATCTTATGCCTCTGTTTCAAAAAAAAAGGAAGGGTCAGTTCATCTTCAAGCACGTACGGCTCATAGCCAATCAATCAATTAAATGAGTGTATATGCAAACCAGATGACGATCGATCCATTGCTCCATGCTGATGGATTTTCATTCAGCATATTTGTAGATTGTGGTGGTGTACTGGTGTTGACATCTTCCGCCGGCGGCGCATGCTATCAATCTGCATGGAAATCAGCCGAGGGCAGCGTCTCGCCTTGGCGCTGGAAGGCTTCGCCGCGGGTGTTCAACGGAACTGCCGTGGAGAGGCCCCTTCTTTCTTTTCTTCACGGCCAAGTTGATCTCTGTTGGGAGCGTTCGTAACTGCCGCTTGGAGGGGTTCTTTCTCTCTCAGCGGAGAGACAGTGAGACACGTGCTACATGTTGTAAAGCAAAAGCAAAAAATTCACTTAGATCCATTTTTATGTGATAGATCCACTTATATACAAGATTAAGGGGTGTGTTTAAGAAATACCTTTTCCCAACAGACACCTTCTGAAAGGCATCCCTTCCATATAATTAATTACATGCAAACTAATCCGTGGTTGGATGGTTAGGAGGACTGTGATATCCCCTGCCCATTAGAGTTCAAGTCCTAGAATTGACGTTGGTGCTTGCATTTTTCTGGATTTATTAGGTCTTCCGAAGGGGAGACTATTGTAGATTTTTTTTTAAAACTTAGGCGTAAACTAAATTGGCTTCATGGGAGTATTATGATACGGTATATCATATTAAATGTTATTATATTATTTTATGTCATATACATTAATTAACAAGAAAAAAGAGAAAGTGATATCATAATAGATAGTGTATTGTATTATATTAACCTATGATACAATATTATAAAAATAATATTTTTTAAGAGAAGGTGAAAATTACCTTATCGAATAATTAAACAAAAAATATCCAGTTAATTAACAAAAATCAATATTACAGAAATAATATCATACATAATATTATATACTAATATCATATACACTATACTGATACTTTTATTACGAGCAGCCTGCAGCCTGAAGGTTAATTCAGAGCCAAGTGCTTGCTTAGAGGAGCACCTTTTAACTGTTTCTTGCCCGTTAGAAATTAAAGTAATGCTTAGTGGACTGGAGTACACTTTAAACTGACCAGTTTCCTCCCCGCGAAAAGAAAGCTGACCAGGTTTCACGGGAGAAAGTGAAGGAGCACCATCCAACATCGATCACACACGCTGCGTACGCATGATGGATATTGTTTGCGTGCATATATCTGCGCGTCAGCTCGCTCAACATTTTGCCTCCGGCTCCGGAGATCACTCGGCGCCGTCGGTGCGTGCGTGCGTGCGTGCGTATATGGCGGCGTGGTCTCTGCTGGCGCGTGATGTGTCCGACCTCTGCATCGGCAAGCCGCCGCTGAGGTGGCTGCCCCCGTCGTCCACCCTCGCCCGCGCCGTCGCCGAGCTCGAGGCAAGCGGAGGGCCGGACGCTGCCGTCGCCGTGTGGGAAGGCCGGGCGGGGGCGGCCGTGGCGGGCAGGGTCCGCATGGCCGACGTGCTCCTCTTCCTCTGCGTCGACGACGGCAGCCGCAGCGAGGCCACGCTCGCTGACCTCCTGGCAGCCGGCGGCGTGCCGCCGGTCCGCCGCGTGGAGCCCGATGCGAGGTTGGTGGCGCGCACGCGTCTCTCCCTTGGTCCGCCACGTGCATGCACCGATGCACGCTCGTCCAGCTCTTACTGAGACTAGCTTTGTTGGCTTGTGAACAGCGTGCTGGAAGCGGTGGACGCACTGCTGGGCGGCGCGCAGAGCCTCGTGGTGCCGATCAGCGACAACCGCCGGCGCCCAGAAACGGCGCACCTAGAACCAGAGTCGATGTGCTGGGTCACGGTGGAGGACGTGGTGCGCTTCTTCCTCGGCTCCGTCGCGCTCTTCTCCCAGATCGCCTTGCGCTCCGTCTCCGACCTCGGCGCCGTGCGCCCGGCCCGCAGCGCGCTCGCCGTCGCGCCTGGTGACGACGCACTCTCCGCCATCATGCCGCTCCTGCGCACCGCCCTGGCAACGCACGCCTCCGTCGCCTTGGTGTCATGCCGCTGCCTAGTCGGCGAGATCTCACCGTCGACGCTCTGCTCACTCGATGCATCCGTCGCCGCGCTCTCGACCGGCTTCCTGGTGTCCTTTGTCCACACTAGCCGAACCCCGCACTCAGCCGCCCTCCGCCTCCGTAACCTCCTCCATCCGATGTCCCCTTCCTCTTCCTCGCCATCCTCCTCCTCAGCATCCTGCTCTTCGTCCGAGGACGAGGACGAGGAGAGGAACGGCACGCCGGCATGCAGGAGCCAAGGCGGTGAGCATGGTTCATCATACTCGGCACGGTGGACCAAGGGGAGGGAGCCGATCGCGTGCCGGCGGCGGAGCTCGCTGGTGGCGGTGATGGCGCAGGCGGTCGCGCACCGCGTGATGCAGGTGTGGGTGCTGGACGACGAGCCGAAGGAGGAGGAGCTGGTGGGTGTCGTCAGTTTCCTGGACGTGCTCCGGGTGCTCCGCCGCCACCTGCTACGCGCGCACAGTATGGCGGACTAATCTCGGCTCCTCTCGGAATGCAAGAATTTCACCAACTGTCTTTATCTAAGCGCTGATGAAAATCACATTTTGCGTGAAGTCTCCGATGAAAACACCGTGAATGAAACTTAACTGAACCAAACCAAAGCAAAGCAAAGCCAAGTGAGGTGATTTTCTAGCTACTCGTGACTACTGTCCAATCCTTTTGAGCCCTGCTAGATGGCTGTCAAGTGGCAAGTCTTAACGTTTCCCAAACGATAACATCCACACGTCTGAATGTTTGCATTTCGCCCGGCACCGAACTTTGTTGATTTTATTTTGTCCGAATCTTGATAACGTTTTATAAAATTTGTGTGTCATGCAGGCAACATCGTGCGTATGGTTCGCCCGCACGACCCGTAGCGCGTTGCACCGTGTGGACGAATCAGCTTTCACCTATACAGTCAACATCTAGTCCACGCGTGTATGCATGAACAGATCTTCGCCCACACGATGGGCGTACGTTGCTAGATGTAACTGTAGTTATGCATACGTGTTAACTAAGTAAACACATATGACAACTAAACCCGAGCATGGACAGCCGGCCCGGTGACCCGGCCCGAAAAACCAGGATCAGGCTTTATCTTCGGTCCAGGTTCAGGCTTGAAAACGAGGCCCAATTAGTAGTTCGGGCCAGGTTCAAGCTTGGAAATATAAACATATTACACGGAGGTTCGGCCCGACCTGGCCCAAAATTCACCTTTTTAGTCAATTTGGCTCGGGCTCGAGCCTGAATTTTTTTTATTTTTTTTTTGGTCGGGTTCGGGCTTGGGATTTTCAGTTATGGCTTTCTATAGTCTGGCGCAAGGTATGCCTAAGTTTAATGGCAACTATGATTTATTGCTAGATGATAATTGCAATTGCACGTACGTGGCAACTAGATAAACACACATGACAACTATAATGAATCATACATGACAACTATGGTTGAACCACACGTGGCAACTAGTTAATCATATATGGCAACTATTGTTTGACCGCATAGGACAAGTAGTTAATCACACATAACAACTATAGTTTGATTACACGCGACAGCTACCGTTAATTAGACATGACAACTATAGTTAACCAAAATAAAGAAATTGTCATGATTTTACAACTACATTTGTCATTCTAGGTAACTAAAATTGTCATCCCTGAGGTAACTAAAGTGTCATCCCGCGGATAACTAATGTAGCTATGTCGGGACATGTGAACAGAGTTGCTTCGTGCCATAGGTGCGGCGTGAGGATAAATAGTAGTTGTTGGACGGATAGTATGAAGCAGTTGCGCCCACACGTGTGGGCAGTTCTGATGTTCGTCCACACATGACTGTGTGGGCTGTCTCCTGATTATGCCACATAGGACGTATGGACGGATGTCTAATATGTTACATGTGTGATGAATATCAAGACTCTAATGTTTAGCTTCCTTACTCACTGGCTAGCGTAATTTTTTTTTAAAAAAATCATTTTTTTTATAAATGTTCATGAGAAGTACAAAATACCATGAACTATAAGAAAAATTACATCAAGGTCTTCGGATTATCGAATGACCAATGTCGTCAGTAATTGACATGTCGTTGTCACCTCTTTCCATACTAAAGCCGGTATGATCTTATTCATGATAGCAAAAAAGTCTTTATACATGTGCCCCTAAGTCCAGAATCACAGTCGTCGTTGTTGAATCCGTATTCGACCTACACTCTTAGCGTACTAGTTTATTTCTCTCTTGCTACTATCTTATTTTGTTATCTCGTAATAATGGTATTCAGCGGGTGATTGTTAGCTAATGGTAAATGAACCTGTCGGTTTGGTTCTCGAAATGGAGCAAAACGGGGCAAAAGAGAGGGAAGTGGGTCAGCTGACCTCTGATTCAAGTGGGAAAAGCAAGAATTGTTTAAAAAAACATTATACAAAGCACAAATAAGTTGGCTCTATGGTGGCATAATAAGATCCAAAATGTACATTTTCATGTTCTTTAACTTTGATTTAATCATGTTTACAAGTATTCAACTACTTTTTTTAATAATTAACCACATAGCTACCTCGATTTTAAATTAAAAAGGTAATCTTGCAAGCCTTACTAAGCGGTTTGTTTAGATAGTGAGTAATAGTAACATGCAACTTGTTTCAAGTTTTGAATATGAAAAACCAATTTTGCAAATAAACTTTTTCCCTTTTTTGCAAAAAAAATGTTTCGAGTTTTTAATGAAAAACCAAATAATTTTTTTTAATTTTTTGCAATTAAACTATTTACGAGTGTGCTTATAGAAAATACTATTTGGACTAATGCGTTGATGTACACAGAAAAGTCATCATCCTACAAAGAAGTAAGAAGGTTGTCCAGGATAAATCAAATGGGTTCATATAAAAATTACTAGTCGATTGTATTTTTATTTCAAAACAACGGTTTATGGATTCTATGAGAAGCCTTTATAGATACCCTTGAGTTAATTAGGTAAAACAAAATAAAAAATTTATACGCTGCTAAATAGGGGAGCTCCTACCTGCCGCTCTTTGCTGCAGGGAGTCCTCGCACGCAGGGGGGACGGGGGGTTGCCCTGATTGGGTCGGCCCAGTTTTTTTCTCTCACAAATTTCTAATACTTAACTTTTTCTTTTTTCCTTTTCCTGTTATTTCCTTGCTTTTTTTCTTTTTCCGTTTGTTTTTTCGTTTTTCGTTTTTTTACTTTTTTATCAAAACGAACAAATGATGAATTTTCCGTCATTTTTACAAAACATGAATTTTATTCAAACAGATAACAAATTTGAAATTGCGGACAAATATTTAATGCACGAACATTTTTTGAACCTTGAGAACAAATTTTAAAATCAATAATAATTTTGAAAAATCATGAACAAATTTGGAAGCGCAAACAATGTTTTAAATCACGAACATTTTTCAAATCTTTAGAACAGAATTCTGAAATTGAGAACAATTTCGAAAAACCTTGAACGAATTTGAAAGCGCGAACATGTTTTTAAAGCACAAAGATTTTTTGAATCTTGAGAACAAATTAAGAAATCAATAGTAATTTTAAGAAATCCTAAACAATTTTAGAAGCACGAACATTATTTTAATCTTGAGAACAAAATTTTGAAACAGAGAACAATTTCTAAGAATCCCGAAATTTTTTAGAAGCGCGAACAAATTTTGAAAGCACAAACATTATTTAAATATTCTAAACAAATTTGGAAACCAAGAATAATTTTAAAAAATCCTGACCAAATTTGGAAGCATGATTTCTTTTTTTTGCATATTGAGAACAAATTTTGAAACCGACATCAACTGTGAAAAATGCCGAACAAATTTGGAAGCGCGAACATTTTTCTGAAAACCAGAATAATTTTTGAATTTATGAATGTTCTTGAATAACGGCAACTATTTAAAATTTAGAATATTTTCTAAAAAATTAAAGAAGTTTTTTTAAAAAATCTAGAGCATTTTTTGTGCGGAAACAGAACAGAAAAAAGAAACAAAAAATAATAAAGATAAAGAAAACAAAACAAAACCTGTTAAAGGAACCTTCTAAAAGTTTTTCCAAAACCAGAAAAAAAAACGGCTGGAAACCTCGAGAAGGTTCCCAAAACCGGGATCGAGACTAATGGGCAAGCCCATTAAAATCCCTCGCCTTGTTCCCCTGTTCGTTTGCCCGACAACTCGCCGCAACGAGCGGCAAATGGGTAGCGCTAGGAGAGGTCGGCATGATCGATTTCCTGGTCGGTGGACAGGTCCGGCACCGAAGCAGAAAGAGGGATTGAACACTTGTTTTCCTTTTCACCACACAAGATAAAACAATCAATGTAACGTCCTATTTTCTTAGCGCCTATAAGTAGTGTCTACCGTGTTTTTCTCAAAAAAGAAGTAGTGTCTGCCATGGAAATAGAGGGATCCTACACGGATTTCTCAAATTTACTATATTTTCCTAAATGCTTGTCCAAAAGTTTTTACGTTGATGAAGATGTCCTAGATGTTCCATTTCTTTGAACAGGAAATGGCCCAAGTACTCGCTATCCCAAAAACCCTGGAAGAAACAAACTAGTATCGAGAACGAAATTCCATCTCATTTCGTTCTCTCGTATGAACGCCATGGTATTCGGCTGGTGGGCTTGGGAGCTTCTATGCAGCGCTGCAGACGCTCTTTAACGATCCGACGCGTACAGTGCTGCTAGCATGGTGGCCCATTAGAGTGTTGTCCAGCTTTTTTATTTTTTGTCACAAAAATAAAATTATAAAATCAAAAAAGGTTTAGAGATTTAAAGAAAAAAGGTTAATCCATTTGAAAAAAAATCATATATTTACAAAAGTTCATCAATTTTAAAAAAAGTTCATCAGCTTTCAAAAAAAGTTCATTGAAAATGAAAAAAAAGTCCACCCAATTTAGGAAAAGTTCACTAATTTGTTGAAAGTTCAAAAAATTGTAAAAATTCAAAAAAAGTCATGTCTTTTTAGAAACATTCGTTGAATTGAAAAAAGTTCATCCATTTTCAAAAAGATTTTAATCAAAATTCCAAAAAGTTCATCAATATTCAAAAAACTTCATCAGTCTAACAAAATATTCACGAATTTAGAAAATGTTCATCAATAATAAAATAAGCTCATACTCACTCCGTTCCTAAATATAAGACATTTTAGAGATTTCATTATAAACTACATATGGGGCAAAATGAATGAATGTACATTATAAAATAGGTCTTGGTACTTCCGTATGTAGTCCATATTATAAATATAAAATCTCTAGAAGGTCTTATATTTAGGAACGGAGGGAGTACAATTTTTTTTTAAAAAAATCAACAGCTCCTATATGGGCCGGCCCATTTACGAACACCACAGGCGCCAGTTAACACAATTGCAAGTTAATTGATGCCTGTGGCGCTAAATAGAAAATGACGGTGGGCTTTCCCATTGTTTACCTGTATGGGCTAGAGAGAACTGAGCTTTCCACCCACGCACCCACCTACATTCGGCCCGATCTAGAAAGTGGCCCAAGGCGAGCAATTCTTACAGCAAAAACATTTTTTTTTGGCTTCTACTGAAAAGAAACGTAAAAGAAAAAAAGCAGAGGCTGCAATGTTCTGATTCCAGAGTGGTCAGACAAAGGATGTTTTTGCGTCTTTTTTCCTTGGGTTTGGCCGTATTCCCGTGAAAAACATGCCCATCCTACTCCCTTCGTTTTTAAATATAATATAGAGCAAAAGAAGTGAATTTATAATTTAAAATATGTCTATATGCATCCGTATATAATTCATAATAAAACCGTTAAAAAGATTTTATATTTAAAAACGAAGGGAGTACATTATAACTCACTCCTTCTCTCTATAAAGTAAAGGCAGTACTTCTGCCGATTCCTAAAAAAAAGAAACTGGCTGCACGCCCGCAACTGCGAACGTCGTATTATGCAAATGTTGTGTGTGGACTCTTTTCAACTCTATCATCTTAGCCCTACAATGAAAAAAAAATAAAGCTTAGAACGACACAACCGGTCTCTACCACGGCTATTCTAGTATCAAAGCAGAGCACTTGATGTGTAATTTTCGATCAACATGAGTTGTAACAGGACCAAGACACCGGCTTAGCAGTTGGCACCATGTCTTTGCCTTTCAACGGAAAAAATAGTCCGAACACGATGCAACTGACTATTTTAGTATCAAGGTGCGGCAATTGGTGTGTGAAATTGCGATTATCGCTCAATATTAGTTGTAAATAGAATCACGCATCATCAGGCTACTTCGGATACATGCTCTATCAGTGTGGTGGGGGATAAAAGCGTGTTTCATGCTCTCGTGGCTTGCCCTGAGACAAGAGCTCTAAGTGTGAAATATTACAGGGGAAGAGGGCTCAATTCTTGGGGGCCCATTGGATGCTAATCTTGTTGGATCACTTAACATCTCCAGTACGAGAACATATCTTATCCGTGTTCTGGAGAGCCTGACACTTAAGAGATCTGGATCTTTTATTATTCATCACAAAGCTACTTCCAAATTTAGGCCGGATCTTTCTTTTTTTTTTGGTAATAGCTGCATGGCTTATGTTGTAAGGGACGATTGTATTAAACCTTTTTGCTTAACTAATAAACAAGGCTGTTTTCAGAAAATAAATAAGAGCCGTAACAAAATGAAAGCACCCACGGACTTTAGAAGCATTTTATCCAATGACCCGCCGACACAGATTGATGAGTTATGCCGCGGCAACGCACGGGCATTCTGGCACCTCCAATTAAATTAACTAGCAAAAGGGTCCGTGCGTTGCAACGGGATAAAAAAATACCACATGATTTTAATTTTTTTATAATCATTTTGATTTATTAAAATAATAAGCTAACTAACTAATGTAGCCGGTCCTATCTTATTTTGTTAAAAATCAACCCGTTCATTGTTAATTCCACCATGATGAGAAATTGAGCGGGACAAGCAAAGCAAAACAAAGAGGCTACGTGAATTGATCAATGGATTGCTATCTTATTTCACTCATGGGGTAGAGAATGTGGGATCAGATGACAAACTGAAGGTGGTGTTTCATTCTCTGTCTCTACAACAATGCAATCTTACATTCAATACATTCATTCATCAGTAAACAAATTCCCACAAAACAAAATTTCTTGCCGGTGCTTAGCACACGGTTGGAGGCATGGGGAGTGGATCTCACCAGATGATGAGTCCTGCCGGATAGGATGAGGGGAGCAAGGGTTAGGCGCCTTTATCTGGCCATAAGGAGTCGCCGTTGCCGCGCTATAACCTCGGAGTTCCCCGTGTGAGCCATGGAGGCCCGCCTCCACCTGCAAGTACTTCGCTCCGCCGCGCCTTATCCGCGCGCCGCCGCCGTTCTGCATCGAGCAGACGGATCTGTTGGGGAACGTCGCAAGGGAAACAAAAATTTTCCTACGCGCACGAAGACCTATCATGGTGATGTCCATCTACGAGAGGGGATGAGTGATCTACGTACCCTTGTAGATCATACAGCAGAAGCGTTAGTGAACGCGGTTGATGTAGTGGAACGTCCTCACGTCCCTCGATCCGCCCCGCGAACAATCCCGCGATCAGTCCCACGATCTAGTACCGAACGGATGGCACCTCCGCGTTCAGCACACGTACAACTCGACGATGATCTCGGCCTTCTTGATCCAGCAAGAGAGACGGAGAGGTAGAAGAGTTCTCCGGCAGCGTGACGGCGCTCCGGAGGTTGGTGATGATCTTGTCTCAGCAGGGCTCCGCCCGAGCTCCGCAGAAACGCGATCTAGAGGAAAAACTATGGAGGTATGTGGTCGGGCAGCCGTGAGAAAGTCGTCTCAAATCAGCCCTAAAACCTCCGTATATATAGGTGGGAGGGAGGGGAGGAGGCAGCCTCAAAACCTAAAGGTTTGGCCGAAATTGGAGGTGGAGGAGTCCTACTCCAATCCTACTTGGAGTAGGATTCCACCTTCCCACTTGGAAACTCTTTCCACCTTGTGTTTTTTCCTTCTCAAACCTTATGGGCCTTAGTGGGAACTTATTCCAGCCCACTAGGGGCTGGTTTATCTCTTCCCATAGCCCATGAGACCCCTTGGGGCGTGACACCCCTCCCGATGGTCCCCGGCACCCCTCCCGGCACTCCCGGTACACTACCGATGAGCCCGAAACTTTTCCGGTAATGCACGAAAACCTTCCGGTAACCAAATGAGGTCATCCTATATATCAATCTTCGTTTCCGGACCATTCCGAAAACCCTCGTGACGTCCGTGATCTCATCCGGGACTCCGAACAACATTCGGTAACCAACCATATAACTCAAATACGCATAAAACAACGTCGAACCTTAAGTGTGCAGACCCTGCGGGTTCGAGAACTATGTAGACATGACCCGAGAGACTCCTCGGTCAATATCCAATAGCGGGACCTGGATGCCCATATTGGATCCTACATATTCTACGAAGATCTTATCGTTTGAACCTCAGTGCCAAGGATTCATATAATCCCGTATGTCATTCCCTTTGTCCTTCGGTATGTTACTTGCCCGAGATTCGATCGTCAGTATCCGTATACCTATTTCAATCTCGTTTACTGGCAAGTCTCTTTACTCGTTCCGTAATACAAGATCCCGCAACTTACACTAAGTTACATTGCTTGCAAGGCTTGTGTGTGATGTTGTATTACCGAGTGGGCCCCGAGATACCTCTCCGTTCACACGGAGTGACAAATCCCAGTCTTGATCCATACTAACTCAACTAACACCTTCGGAGATACCTGTAGAGCATCTTTATAGTCACCCAGTTACGTTGCGACGTTTGATACACACAAAGCATTCCTCCGGTGTCAGTGAGTTATATGATCTCATGGTCATAGGAATAAATACTTGACACGCAGAAAACAGTAGCAACAAAATGACACGATCAACATGCTACGTCTATTAGTTTGGGTCTAGTCCATCACATGATTCTCCTAATGATGTGATCCCGTTATCAAGTGACAACACTTGCCTATGGCCAGGAAACCTTGACCATCTTTGATCAACGAGCTAGTCAACTAGAGGCTTACTAGGGACAGTGTTTTGTCTATGTATCCACACAAGTATTGTGTTTCCAATCAATACAATTATAGCATGGATAATAAACGATTATCATGAACTAAGAAATATAATAATAACTAATTTATTATTGCCTCTAGGGCATATTTCCAACAGGATCATCCGCAGTCACTGTAGCTGTCGCGTTGATTTGATCCAGAAGTTGTGCTCGAGCGCCGAAACGGGGGCAGCAAGCGGGCAGAGGTACGGCCGCGGAGGCGGTGGGTTGAGACCGACAGCAGTGGTGGTTGAGGTCGGCCGCGGCGGCGAGTGGTGTGGCAGCGGCCTGGGCACAGGCCAGGATGGACCAGGGTTGACGCGATGCGCTCGAGCGCCGCAACGGGGCAGTGAGCGGGGAGAGGTACGACCGCGGAGGCGGGTGGGTTGAGATCGGCAGCGGTGGCGGTTGAGGTCGGCCTCGGCGGCCTGGGCACATGCCAGGGTGGCCCAGGATCGACGGGAGGAGGCGATGCGTACGGGTATAATTTTTGCAGCGAATCATTTTTTTCTTTTGTGTTGCAGATAAATGATGGAGCGCGGGTTTGAATAACAAAAATTACAGGGGATTTTTTATAAAAATGCCGCGGTGGGTTTTCCGACGGAAGCAATAGCCGCTTTATTATTATAGGTATAGGTACTAGCAAAAGGGCCCGTGCGTTGCAACGGGAGAAAAAATACCACACACTTTTAATCTTTTTATAATCAATTTGATTTATTAAAATAATAAGCTAACTAACTAATGTAGTCAGTCATATCCTATTTTGTTGAGAAATCAACCCATCCATTGTTAATTCCACCATGATGAGAAATTGAGCGGGACAAGCAAAGCAAAACAAAGAGGCTATGTGAATTGATCAATGGATTGCTATCTTATTTCACTCATGGGGTAGAGAATGTGGGATCAGATGACAAACTGAAGGTGGTGTTCCATTCTCTGTCCGTACAACAATACAATCTTACATTCAATACATTCATTCATCAGCAAACAAATCCCCACAAAATAAAATTTCTTGTCGGTGCTTGGCACACTGTTGGAGGCATGAGGAGGGGATCTCACCAGATGATGAGTTCCTGCCGGAGGAGGGGATACGATGAGGGGAGCAAGGGTTAGGCGCCTCTATCTGGCCATAAGGAGTCGCCGTTGCCGCGCCATAACCTCGAAGTTCCCCGTGTGAGCCATGGAGGCCCGCCTCCACCTGCAAGTACTTCGCTCCGTCGTTCTGCATCGAACAGACGCATCATCCCCAGTCACTGTAGATGTCGCGTTGATTTGATCCAGAAGCTGTGCTCGAGCGTCGAAACGGGGACAGCAAGCGGGCAGAGGTACGGCCTTGGAGGCGGGTGGGTTGAGATCGACAACAGTGGTGGTTGAGGTCGGCCGCGGCGGCGAGTGGTGTGGCAGCGGCCTGGGCACACGTCAGGGTGGACCAGGGTCGACGCGATGCGCTCGAGCGCCGCAACGGGGGCAGTGAGCGGGGAGAGGTACGGCCGCGGAGGCGGGTGGGTTGAGATCGGCAGCGGTGGCAGTTGAGGTCGGCCGCGGCGGCGAGTGGTGTGGCGGCGGCCTGGGCACAGTCCAGGGTGGCCCAGGGTCGACGGGAGGAGGCGATGCGTACGGGTATAATTTTTGCAGCGAATCGTTTTTCCTTTTGCGTTGCAGATAAATGATGGAGCGCGGGTTGAATAACAAAAATTACAAGGGGTTTTTATAAAAATGTCGCGATGGGTTTTCCGACAAAAGTAATAACCTAATCATTATTAGGTAGGTATAAATATAGATAGGTATAGATATAAAGGGAGGGCAGGGGACGGAAAAGTCGGGATCAGATCCCGCCCGTCAGTTGGAGTTCAATTCCTTGCTTCCCTGGGCGGCCATCCC
Source organism: Hordeum vulgare subsp. vulgare (assembly GCF_904849725.1). Classification (NCBI taxonomy): domain Eukaryota; kingdom Viridiplantae; phylum Streptophyta; class Magnoliopsida; order Poales; family Poaceae; genus Hordeum; species Hordeum vulgare. The sequence continues at coordinate 644,741,666 of NC_058519.1, read as the reverse complement.
ATTCCCGCCCCAAGGAAAAAGCCCCAAAGCCAAAGCGGAAAAGCGAGCTCCACACTCACTCATACACACACACACACTCTCGGCTCCCTCTCCCTCGAGAAGGAGGGAAAAAGGACGATGCCTTGCCTCTCTCCGCACACGTCCCTCCCCTTCTTCTTCACCACCACCACCTTCACCTTCACCACCACCACCTGACCACCCTGTTCAGTGCTCAGTGTTCTCTCTGCTCGACCAGTAGAGAGTAGTGATCGCCATCGCAGCCACAGCGCCGTCAGGGCATGTCCATGGCGTCGAGCGGCGGCGGAGGGCCGTCGAGGCCGCAGCGGCAGCTGTCGATGGGGGCGCGGAACCTTTCGCGGGCGATCACCATGCGGACGGAGGGCTTCTCCGGCGAGGACGAGGAGAGCGAGCTGGTGCCGTCCTCCCTGGCGCCCATCGTCCCCATCCTCCGCGCCGCCAACGCCATCGAGGAGGAGAACCCGCGCGTCGCGTACCTCTGTCAGTCCACCACCATCCATTGCTCTGCACTACTTGCATATACTCTGCTTCCTAGCTACTCATCGATCGATTCATGCCCCTGTCCGTCTATCTCCGCTCTCATCTGGCTACACGAGTGCTGCATGCATGCGTCCAACCAGTGCTCCAAACAAACCAACATGATCCTTTCGTCATCAGTTTTCTGGCCACCATACATGTTGTTTTTGTTTCTGGTTTTTTTTTTTGGTATAAGAATAAGATGGTGTTCATTCAGATAATTATTTATCATGCCAACTATACAGGTTATAACATCAACTATAGGAAAATTACCCTTAAAAAAAAACTATAGGAAAATCCCAAAAATGAGATGAACTATAATAAGGGTTCAGATGATTTTTGCCGACCGGTCTTACGAAAAACTCGGTTTAGTTTGGCGTGTGGTTGCCTCACTTTCACGCAACTACTGTATTTTTTTGTTCAATGTTCATGTAGCTCTGCATGTATCTGTTTCGTTTTCAAACCTGACTGACATATATTGAGTTATTTACAAGGCCGGTTTACCGCATTCGAGAAGGTGCACAAGATGGATCCCAACTCGAGCGGGCGTGGAGTTCGCCAGTTCAAAACCTATCTCTTGCACAGGCTGGAAAAGGTATGCATCTGCATCTTGATGGAGCTGGACCTGGAGCTGGATGCAAATTACTTTGCTGCAAAAGCAGAGGATTAATTATCTTTTGGTGTCATGATAAATTTATCCGCACAAGTAGTTTTGTTCACGCATTTCTTATTTATAAACAAATGGTTTCTTGTTATGCTATTGAATTTATTCCTCTCGGGTGTTCCCTCCTTTTTCAAAAATAAAATAAAATAAATTATTATTCCTCTGCTCAAGATAATGACCCTAAGGCAAAGGCACGTAGTAGCTTAATCTTTCATTTCACACGTTGGGATTCTTCTCCTTGCATGGAATTTAAGATTCGGACCCGTCTTCTCCTTGTGCATCACGTGACTACCAAAGCAATCACGTGCACATAAAGGATCTGATATGTGCCTATCTTGATATGCACATAAAGGTCCTGTAGCTGCATCGCAACAAAACCCTCGACCTTCTTGTTATATAGGAGTATACCAATATGAAGTAGTACTTTTTTGGCACCTAAATAAACGTGTCACAATGTCTGAACAACAACAGCAACAACACCACCGACGTCGGTCATGGTTATATCACAGATGACTCAGGATTAGTTGCTTCCAAAATTGGTAGCAAACCAGGTACCGGCTGGTGCGTTCTTCTTCTATGCATTTGTTGCTGGTAACTTGTCTTCGCACTCGGTCAGATGATGCCTCCACCAGCTTGGAATAGCATGCTGAAACCATTAGACTATGTTAGTTCGCGCGAAATTTTGTTGAGTGAGGAGTCGTCCGATTTCTATTTTTGAAAACAATTAAGCTGTAACAAAGTGCTTTGATGTATAAACAATCATAATACAAACGATAATATAAATCTTAATATAGCCACTGTGGATCATTTGCAACTCGTCATGAAACATGTTTGTTGCTTGTTATTTCACAGGATGAAAAGGAGACACACCGCACTCTTGCGTCGACTGACGCAAGAGAGATTCAGAGGTTCTATGAGCAGTATTGTAAAAAATATCTGGAGGGCTTCCAAGACAGAAAGCCGTAAGCCTGAGCATTGCAATGCATTAACGAATTATTTGTAAAAATAATTAGATAAAGTCATCCTTAAGCTATGTTCACCTTTTCTGTATGTATGACACGTAGGGACGAGATGGGTCAATACTATCAGACTGCGTCTGTCCTATACGACGTGCTAAAAACTGTGTCACCTGACACCAAGGTTCGACATTCAACGACTGCAAATAATAGGGAACATATTATTATTTCAACTTCATGGCTTTCTTGCACGTCATGAAACGTTGTTACAACCTGGAATATATATATATATGTGTGTGTTTTGCAGTTTGATCAGTATGCGGAAGGGGTTGAAAAGAAGAAAGCTTCCTTTTCACATTACAACATATTACCCCTTAATATCACTTCCGGTCCCAGACAACCTGTAATGGAAATACCTGAGGTCAGGTTATGTAGTATAAATATCATTTGCATTGACTTCTTTTTGTACCACATGTAGCCTGAATGATTATCTTGTGTGTGAAAACTGCAGATAAAAGCAGCAGTGGAGCTTCTTCGCTGGACACGGAATCTTCCAATGCCAAGGCCAGATCCGACTAGTGTGCCTGAAGAGATAGAAGGACCTGTTGTTAATGACTTGCTTGATTGGCTCTGGCAAACATTTGGATTTCAGGTGGAAATTAACTAATACTTGGATTTATATTCTAGACTTTGTGCTGGGTGGTTAGGCACCAAGGTGTTCTGTTATTTGTTTCAGATTTTCATACTATGTTCTGCTTTAATGTTGTAGAAAGGTAACGTGGAGAATCAAAAGGAACATTTGATTTTGCTGCTTGCTAACGTGGATATGAGAGGAAATGGTAGTGTCCGCCAGGATGAAGGACAAATTCACATGGTAAGTCTTTCTGTGAACCTCTTTCTGTCACTTATGCTGGATCAACTCATTTTGGTGAATCCCTTTTGCAACTGGTTTTCTGCTCCTATTAGTGTCCATATTAAATTGATTCATGACCTTCTAATATGCCTTGCAGATAGAACGCCATACAATTGATCACTTGATGAAGAAAGTTTTTCAAAATTACATTTCGTGGTGCCGATATCTGCATTTGGAGTCAAACATCAAGTAAATAATATAACATTTTGCTGCACACATGATGCTCAAAATTACCCTCGCTAACTGCGAATAATTTTCATGCAGAATTCCACGTGATGAGTCCACACAACAACCAGAACTTCTTTACATAGGGTTGTATTTGCTGATTTGGGGTGAAGCTTCTAATGTTCGCTTTATGCCTGAATGCCTTTGTTATATCTTCCACCATGTAAGTGGTAATTTTATTCTTGCATCTAACATATCTTCTTTTGATGCATACTCCTCACATGGGAACTTTTTTATCGTACTTTGTTGCAGCTTTATTGAAAATCTAGTATGTTCAATTTCTTTTTAAACATGCATAATGACCTTAATGCTAAGAAGGCAGTAAATGCCAAATATTTTTGTTATAGAACTATTTCAGCTTTTGAGCAAGTATGGGTGAACTTCACAAACCCATTCATGTAGCAGTGATTATATAATCATGTGAAAGAAGAAGTGTCTTCTGATAGAATTCCAAGGGTCAACGGTTTCATGATACTGTAGAATCCTGAGAACAACAAATTAACTTCTGACTTCTGAGGTATGCAAATGGATTTCGGTCGGCTATCACTACCATGAAAAAGAGAGATTAACATGAGTACCGGGAAATGAACATGATGAGGTTTTGTGAGGAAGATGCTTGTCATGGGCTAGTTATTTCAGGCAACGGATGAGCATAGACTCCAAGAGAACTACGTAACAATGAAACACCCAAAATAATAGATGGCTTGACAAACAATATGTATGTCTTTTTTTGTTTGTCGATGTTTTTACAACATATGTATTATTATTTTGTGAATGACACTTTTCAGATATACTTTAGAAGATGAAGCTTTATGCAACACTTACGTTAGAGCTTCAAAATTTTCTCACAAACAGATCCCGAGGCTAATGTCCTGGGCATTTCCTAAACATACACTGATTTCTTGACCAATCTTTTTCACCCTATATTCATGATTTAGATGGCAAGGGATTTATATGACATAATATCTGATAGAAGAGAAGGATTTTTTGACCCACCCTTCCAACGAGAGGGGAGTGATGATGCATTTCTACAGCTGGTTATCCTACCCATCTACAATGTTATTTACAATGTATGTACTCAGGTGTCTTGTGTAATGTTCCTTGCTAAATGTTGTTTGTTATGCTTACTCGTTTAATGTTCATTTGGTGTGAAAGGAATCTGTAATGGGTAAGCATGGTACTGTCAGCCACTCAAAGTGGAGAAACTATGATGACCTGAATGAATATTTTTGGTAAGTTACTCTTGATAATTCATCATTGTGCTATCCCTATCAGTAGGATCTAAGAGATCACTTCTTACTAGCCATTGTTTCCTCCACACATTCAGGTCAAAGAAATGCTTCAAACAGCTTGGGTGGCCAATGAATCAAGCCTCTGACTTTTTCATGAGTCCTACGAAAACTAATAATAATAACAAGGTATTGTGTATTGACTAATCCTTTGCATATTTTTTGTGCAACATATACTATTTATTATCATACTCAATTCTTTGAATTTCTTAGGATTTGTGATAAATTATTAGGGGTTTAACGAATTCATGATAAACTTATTTTTTAATTTCCTAGAAATGTGAAAAATTCTCTACTTATATGGTTTTAATTAGGATGTTAATATCCATAAAAATACTAGTTCCAAGTGGAAATAAGATATTGAAATATTTGGGTAAAAACTTCTGTTGAATTGTATCGTTTATAATGAAGAAACACTTCATTTTGGTCTTAGATTTGTGATACGCCTGGGAACCGAGTAGTTGTGGCTCCTCAAAGCATCAAACTGCTCCAAGGGCAAACAAAAGTGAACATGAAAGGATGATATGTACAAAAACATTAGCGAAAAATGGAATATAAGGAAACACACAAAAAAAACATTGTTCCAAAGTATTAGCAACAAAATGAATACAAGCAAGTGAAATTGTTAATTGTAGACATAAACTCGCCGTGCATAGTGAGGAAGAGGGCAGGCAGGAGAGTGTTTTTTCAGCTTCCAGGTGCCCCTACACCCTCTATGAACAGTGAATTCAAAAAACATAGAAAAAAAATATTCTGAAACTTTGCAACATCAAATATGATCAAACTTTGTAGGTGCTTGCAAGTTTTTATGCCAAAAAACATTCAAGAAGTTCTACACAAGAAAAAGATTTCAGTTCTTGAAGTTTTGAGCACTTTTAGCACTGAAATCTGAAACTCGTGTGTACACCTTTCTCTACATGATATTTTTTTACGAAAACTTGCAAGAACCTACAGAGTTTGACCATATTTGATGTTGCAAGGTTTCAGATTTTTTTGAATATTGCTTTTTGAATTTAATGTTCATAGAGGGTGTAGGGGCACCCGGGAGCTATCACGCCTTTTTGGGCGGGTAATGCAGTTGATTATATAAGATTCTGACGATTTTGAAAAATGATTGTACTCTATTTTTATATCATATTTCAACTCATTGGGGTGATGTAAAACAAATGTAACATGCAATATACCTACTGAGGATGTGGGAATTTAGTAAAATGGTAGGAAAGAACTGAGAGTTGTCCAAAGAAAATGAACAAAAGGATAAGCATGTTCTAAATCATCACATGATGTAGATTGGATAAGTTAGTAGTGGGAGAGAGGATATGTAGGCATGTAGCTGCACACCCTTGGGGTTTGGGCAGTGCCCTAATGGTGACAGAGGTAGAAATAGGGTTTGTGGAGATGATCAGACTAATCCCGGTTTCTGTTTATTTCTTGAAGAACCAAAAAGGGTGAACCTTGCATTTTTCAATCACCTCATCCTTTGCATAGGAGCCAACCCTTATTAAATTGATCCAAGGAACTCAGTCTAAGCGAATCAATCTAAACAACTTACTTGCTGTGGGAGGAAAGCAATTGCCAACTTGGGATAAATTTCTACGACGGTAAGCCTTGTGCTCACCTGCACCCTTCTGGGTTTGAGATGCTGCAACTGCATCCTCTTGGGCCTAAGGTGCTGACAGTAATGCTGGCCCGACATGACATATATCCCTTTTTTCAACAAATATACATGAAATCTAGATTTCCAGTGGGACATGTATGCAGATGCATTCAACATGTAATCTTGATTTCCGATGGGACATGTATGCATTTGCATTCGATGGTTCATGTGTGTTTTTCTGAAAGAAATTTGAACAAGTTTAGTACATTTGATAGCATAGAACTAACTTTATATGCATGCAATATGAAGCAACGTGGTCATTCGATCAGCAGGAGGAGGATGTCCAAAACAAATTTTGTTGAAGTTCGTACATTTTTGCATCTCTTCAGAAGTTTTGATCGGATGTGGGCTTTTTTCATATTAGCTTTCCAGGTATGGGCTTCATCATTGAATTAAAACATATCATGTTTATTTATTTGCCATATCATGTTTTCTTCTTCCTTTTAGGCCATGGTAATTATTGCATGGAGCCCTTCTGGATCACTTTCTGCTATATTTGAACCAACTGTTTTCAGAGATGTTATGACAATATTCATAACAGCTGCATTTCTAAACTTCCTTCAAGGTACAGATGCAATTTTAGTCTCAGGAACTTCATGAATCTCAGAACCTTGCGTGGTCGTTTTATTTCAATTTCAAGCAGTCCCTGCTTAATTTCCTTTTGGCTTCTGATAGAATTCGAAACTACTCTGGCTTTTATTTTTGATTCAGGTGCTGCATAGTTTATAAACTGATCTCTTGAACTTTTTCAGCCACACTTGAGCTAGTTCTTAACTGGAAGGCTTGGAGGAGCCTAGTTTGCTCGCAGATGATACGGCATGTTCTAAAATTTGCTGTAGCGATTGGCTGGTTGATAATTCTTCCAGTGACGTACACAAGTTCCATTCAAAATCCCACAGGCCTTATCAAGTTCTTCAGCAACTGGATCGGCAATTTCCAGAGTCAATCAATTTATAATGTTGCAGTTGCTCTTTACATGTTGCCGAACATTTTCAGTGCCTTGTTTTTCATATTTCTACCAATTCGGAGGAAACTGGAGCGTTCAAATGCTCACATTGTGAGATTTCTTTTGTGGTGGACGCAGGTATATTTGATTAGATCTATCTACTTGGTTTCTTAGTCGAATTGATTGTATTGCTCGGTTCTCACATGTTTTTTACTAATCAGCCAAAATTATATGTTGCTCGAGGCATGTATGAGGACACATGTTCACTTCTTAAGTAAGTCTCTCTCTGTCTCTGTCTCTGTCTTTCTCTGTCTCTGTCTGTCTGTCTCTCTCTCTCTCTCTCTCTGCAAGCTCGCCTTCAGTTATTACCACCTTTGCCTAAAACTAAACACTTTTCTTCATAGGTACACAACATTCTGGATTCTATTGCTTATATGCAAGCTCGCCTTCAGTTATTATGTTGAGGTTGGTATAATCTAGGCACTATAATAATATTTTACTAGTTCAAGTATCACACTGGATTTATGATTGTTTGCTAAGCAAATTTATGATGTAATGGCTAGTATTTGCTCAAACTAATCCAGCAGTTTTTAGTTTGTTTTGCACTTTACTCAAATTTGTGTTCCATCCGTTCCAAAATAGATGTCCTCTTATAGAAAGTCAGCAGTCAACCCTTTTTATCTTTGAACACTAACTAATTAAAAAACTCAGATTGGTTAGATAGAAATTGGTCCATTGGATATTCAATTAAAAATCATTTCCCATGCTACTCCCGCTCCGACTGGGGTGAGGTGGCGGGGTCTTAGACGTCATAGTGCATGGGACATGCACGTCCATCTCCTACAGTCGGTAACAAGGATGCTAACCAACTTGATGGATGTATCATGATTCATATGTATTGTAATCTTTGGCTTTTGGCATATGTTGCCCTCCTCCGTGTTCTATATATACCCATGTTGGGCCGTATCAAAGTGCAAATCCTAAACGCCTTCAGTTGCTTCTTTCTTTCTTGTCCTGCAGTGACCTTGATTCTTTTCCCTCTTAATTAGCAGCTTCAAATATTGAAAGTGTACTGACATTTTTTTGTGTTGTAATCACTGTTGGCAGATTTCTCCTCTAGTTGGACCTACCAAGACAATTATGTTTTTGGGACGGGGGAGATACATCTGGCACGAATTCTTTCCATACTGTAAGATTATGTTGTAGTAGTGCAGTACCAAATGTAATTCATTACATAAGGTTTCAAACACTGATAGGATGCTACTTTTTCACAGTGCAGCATAATTTAGGTGTTGTTTTTACTATTTGGGCACCAGTTGTCATGGTATGTATCAATTCACTTGTGTGTGTGGGAGGGGGGGGGGGGGGGTAAATACCAGGCTGATAATTTTAACTTTTCCTATAGGTATACTTCATGGATACACAAATATGGTATGCTATTTTTTCTACAGTATGTGGCGGAGTAAACGGTGCCTTCAGCCGGTTGGGAGAGGTTCGTACCATGTCTATTTTTACCCTTGGGAGTGTTACTGTTTTACCTACTGCTAGTAAAGCTTGCAGAATATTCACCTTCCTGCAGATCCGAACCCTTGGGATGTTAAGATCAAGATTCGAGGCAATCCCAAAAGCTTTTGGTAAACATCTTGTGCCTCCACATGGTAGTGAACCAAAGAGACATGAGCAGGTCCAATTTTTCTGAACTTTGTCACAAAACGTTTCTCCGACACTCTTTTTGGCTGACACAGTAGCTGATTAATTGTCTCGTCTAATATTTGTGTAAAATCTATTCACTAGGATGACCGGACTTCGCATATGGAAAAGAAGTTCTCTGAAATATGGAATGCATTCATCTTCTCTTTGCGAGAGGAAGACTTAATAAGCAATAGGTTTGTTGTTGCTGTTAGTGTTTTCTTTTTGTTAACATGCTTTTGTTGTTGATGTTGGTCTTTCTTTTCTTTTTGTTAACATGCTTCTAAAATTGTTTTGCGTTTGCTTCTAAGCGAGAGAGATTTATTGGTTGTTCCATCATCTGTGTGTGACACTAGCGTTACTCAGTGGCCTCCTTTCCTTCTCGCTAGCAAGGTACGCTTATTTAATCATCCACTTGTTTACCACTCGATTTTCTCTGAGGTAATACTTTAATGCTCATGACTATGATGTCTTAGATTCCAATGGCACTTGATATCGCAAGGAGTGTCAAGAAAAGGGATGAAGAACTACTAAAGAGGATAAAACAGGATCCATACACCTATGATGCCGTAATAGAGTGTTATGAGACATTGTTAGATATTCTGTACAGCCTTATAGCAGAAAGAAGTGATGATATGAAGTAAGGCATAACGTGTTCCTTCTAAAAAAACTAATTTAGTACTTCCTCCGTTCCTAAATATAAGTCTTTTTAGAGGTTCCATTATAAGACTACATACGGATGTATATAGACACACTTCAGAATATAGATTCACTCATTTTGCTCCGTATGTAATCTTTTAGTGGAATCCCTAAAAAGACTTATATTTAAGAACGGAGGGAGTATGTGCTTATGTCGCTAACTAATTGATTTACTATTCCATTGTTTCATGGATACAGAATTGTTGATCGAATACGTGAGAGTCTTGAAGAGAGCATACGTAACCGGTCACTTGTGAGAGATTTCCGATTGAATGAACTTCATCTGCTAAGTGAAAAATTCAATAAGCTGCTAACTCTACTATTGGTACTGATAAGTAACGTCCTTTTGATTTCTTAGCAAGATATATTTTTCATAAAATATCTCCATTTCAACACTCCAAAAACTGTTCAATCGATTTACAGGCAATTGAGCAAGAGGGGCATGACACAGCAATAATGACACAGATTGCCAATCTATTACAAGATACAATGGAAATCATCACACAAGATATCATGACGAACGGACAAGGGTAAGATCTATGCTGATTGCCGAAATGTGCACCTTCAGGAATAAGTTTTGATAACCAACTTTCTTGCAAATCCCAGTATTTTGAAGGATGAAAACAGAGAGAGTCAACTGTTTGCAAATATAAATCTGGACTCAATAAAGGATCAAGATTGGAGGGAAAAGGTCATTTATCTTTTAGCAACTTATTTCAATAGCAGTAATTTCTATAAGTTTACAAATAGTAGTGTGCTCATTATCTATTGGAATTCTGTGTTTACAGTGTGTTAGGCTTCGATTGTTATTGACAACAAAAGAATCTGCAATTTATGTACCAATAAACTTGGAAGCTCGGCGCAGGATGACATTCTTTGCAAACTCACTATTTATGAAGATGCCAAGGGCTCCACAGGTCCGCAGCATGATGTCCTTCAGGTAAGAGACCCAACTTGCTAATCCTCCACCTTATTCTTTCACCGATCCTTTTTTGTTTCTTGGCACGTAGTTAATTCCCCTTTGAACTGTTAGTTGAACTCACCTATAGATTTCTCTGTTAGTTTTGTTTCTTCTGACGCTTTGATCATATTGCTCTACAATTATTTTTTGCTGGAGAATATCCAATTAACAGCATTTCTGTTTTCACATCAGTGTTCTAACTCCGTACTTCAAAGAGGAGGTGCTCTTTTCGACAGAAGTTCTTCACAAAAAAAATGAGGATGGGATATCAATCCTTTTCTATTTACAGAAAATATATCCAGGTCATTTATCTCACAGTTGTGTATGCTGATTATCTTCTGCTGTCAGTAAATGTTCACAATGAACTATTGCATGCTAACAGATGAATGGAAGAATTTTCTTGAGCGGATAAAACCTAAGGATGAGGAGTCCCTTAAATCAATGATGGATGAGATCTCACACTGGGCATCTTATAGGGGACAAACACTCAGCAAAACTGGCAGAGTCACTAACTCTCTTGAGCGTGCAAAACTAGAACCAAAGGACGAGTTCCTTACAGAAATGATGGATCAGATCTCATTCTGGGCATCTTATAGGGGACAAACACTCACCAGAACTGGTGAAGTCACTAACTCTCTTGTGTTGAATGAACATCTATCTTGTTATCTAACTCTCTGTTTTATTGTGCTAGTGAGAGGAATGATGTACTACAGGAGGGCGCTTGAGCTTCAATGTAGGCAAGATAAAAATGGTATTGGTTAGATCAACTTTTTTCTCCATGATTTATTTTTCATTTCTCCCAAATATGCCCATGATTTTCGTTCCATTCTTTGCAAATCTGCATAAGTTTTTGAGTCCATTGGTATGTTGCAGCTAAATTGGATCGCCAGAGAACAAATTCATCGTATCAAGAGGGTGAGTCCATTACAGATATGGACCTGGCCATTGCTGATATCAAATTCACCTATGTTGTCTCTTGTCAAGTCTATGGCATGCAAAAAGTATCCAAGGATGCCAAAGAGAAAGCTCGCTATCTGAACATCCTTAAACTCATGATGATGTACAAAATCTAAGCCTTCATTTCTCTTAAATGTTAAGGTTACTACAATCCATCTGATATTTAAAATGCACAGGTACCCATCATTGCGGATTGCTTATATTGATGAGGTAGAAGCTCCGAATAGAGATGGAATGACAGAGAAGACTTATTATTCTGTTCTTGTCAAAGGAGTGGGCGACAAGTATGATGAGGTACTTACTGAATATAAAGATAAATATTTTCACTTAACATCATTTGCACAAAATCTTTACCGCCTTTTCTAATTAAAGGCAATACTTCATTTTTATGTTCCTTTTCTAGATAATATGTTTAAACAAAAATTACACTTGTATGTGGGTAGTAGTTTCTCATCATATTTTACTCACCGATTGTTGTATACAGTCAGAAACTCATGTAAAGCAGCAACTCACCATCTGTTGCATATGCATCTTTAGTTCAGTGACGTTTTTATATTTTATGCTAAACTTGATTTAGGAAATTTACCGCATCAAGCTTCCTGGCAAACCCACAAGTATTGGAGAGGGAAAACCTGAAAATCAAAATCATGCCATAATATTCACCAGGGGAGAAGCACTCCAGGTCATTGATATGAATCAGGTACAGTTTCCATTTTCACATTGTGTGTGTTCAATTCCATGTGTCAACCAGTTTATCAGCTTTGTTTGTCAAAGAAGGCCCAACCAGGCCAACAATGTAGGCTTATGTATGCAGCTGTGACTTGGTTCACTCCTATGAGTCCTTGGCATGTTCACTCGGATCCATCAGCCATTTGTGAATTTTGGAGCAAAAACTGGGTACAGCCAACGACACTAGGTCAACATTCTCAAAACACACCTCAAAACAGTCTCACTATCCAATTGTACTACTGGATCGTGTTCATTTGCTGCTGCACACTCTTCTCTGCCCAAAAACACTAAAAGCATGTTCACATGCAACTATACAGAGCATTCTCTTAAACTGTGACATCTAAGTCAGCCCAATGCTGGTTACAATACCAAACCATGCTAGTTGCAGAGAGAAACAACAATAACCTGAATTGTGGCCCAGATGGTCAATATATGCATGTAGGAGTCATAGGGAAACCATGTGGAGTCAGTTAGAACTAACCTAAAGGTCCTAAACTATTCCTAGATATTTAAACTAACAGGACAATGGTAATAAATTACTGGTAACTATTGCCTCTTTACTTGTAGGATAATTACCTCGAAGAGGCATTTAAAATGAGGAATGTGCTGGAGGAGTTCGAGAGTGACAAATATGGAAAGAGCAAACCCACTGTATTAGGTCTCCGGGAGCATATTTTTACTGGAAGGTATATCCATCTATCAAAAGTTCTATCCAATATTATCTTGTTCATCCCATTTATGATATATTTTTCTGTAAGTAACCTTTTCTTTTTCTATCTAGTGTTTCATCACTTGCTTGGTTTATGTCAAATCAAGAGACCAGCTTTGTTACAATTGGACAGCGAGTTCTAGCAAATCCTCTCAAGTATGTAACATTGTTTTCATTTTCGTATAAAACTATTAATCCAAGCTTTTTAATAGTTTTTTTCGAGTTGGCTGTCAGTTCCACTGTCGTTTTGGTCAACCCATGTGTCCATGACAATGGGAGTATTTGTAGTTCATGTCAGATTTATCTTGCGAGGAATTCGTGCCAAACAAAAAACTTCCTTTAGATACTTGAAGTCTTAAACATTTATAAAGTATAATAAATTATGTACATGCTCTACATTACATTTCTAATCTGTCAAATATAGTTGTAGTCTAGTAAGAATAGTATAATTCAAGTTCCAGGCACTTTGTAGCTAATATGTACTTTTGCTCTAACCAAGAATTGCAACTTTGCTGAAATTTATAATAAAACCATGTTTTCATAAAGTGACACTTGTATGTCGCCAGAGATACTCTAGAATCTTGATTTACTTGTAGTTGCTAAGATGGTCCACCCAGTCTTGACAATTTCCTGGGAAGCCTGGTAACCAAATAGTAAATCAGTAGATCTCATCTACTTATATCAACTAGACTATTATCAATTCAGTGGGTGGTAAAAGAAAGCAATTCAAGGTAACTAACAGTATTACAAGATGAAAGCAAGGATCACTTTTTTTTGTCACATTGTTAAATAGTTTTGTTCAATCCTTCCTCATGTTTGTACGTTTATTATGAGGCTTTGTGTCCCTCTAACTAATTGTACCACTGCAGAGTTCGATTCCATTACGGCCATCCTGACATTTTTGATAGACTCTTCCATATTACAAGGGGTGGCATAAGTAAAGCTTCCAAGACTATAAACTTAAGCGAAGATATATTTTCAGGTAAGTCTACATCTCTTACAAACATTTTACAGTTATCCCTGACTGAAAATGCATTTACTGAATTTGATGTTTCTTAGGTTTTAATTCAACAATGAGAGGAGGAAATATCACACATCACGAGTACATGCAAGTTGGTAAAGGACGTGATGTGGGAATGAACCAAATTTCAAGCTTTGAAGCTAAGGTTGCTAATGGCAATGGTGAACAAACATTGAGTCGTGACATCTATCGTCTTGGACGCAGATTTGACTTCTATCGAATGCTATCTTTCTACTTCACTACAGTTGGCTTTTATTTCAGTAGCATGGTAAGAATACATTAACTTGAGATATCAAGGAGGATCAGTTTCTCTAAATAATGCCTACACTATCTCCTTTCTGATGCCTTTATGATTGGACCATAGGTATCTAGGAGAGAACCGTGGTGGATATTTATTTAAAATCCAAATTATGAGAGTTGTTTATAGATTAAAAAATCCCATGAAACAAAATGGGAGAATTAGGTGGAGATGATCGAAGTTCAAGACATTTATATCATCATGCACCAGTATGTTAAAATAGTTAATCAGCAATATCATCATTTAAATGAAAAACAACAATGTTTGGCATCATTAATACGATTTCCTTAAAATGGTCGCTCTCAGGATTTCAGTTATTATCCATGAACTTAACTTATAATATAGCCATGGTCTCAACAGGACAACACGTATTATGTGTTCATTCTGCATATATGTATTTTGGGATACTGACACCATAGTTCCTCCTTTCAGGTTACGGTACTTACAGTCTATGTATTTTTGTATGGGAGGTTATATCTCGTCTTGAGTGGTCTGGAAAAGTCTATTTTGCTGGATCCACGTATTCAGGACAATATCGAGCCTCTTCAAAATGTACTCGCTTCACAGTCAGTTTTCCAGCTTGGTTTGCTGCTTGTCCTCCCAATGGTCATGGAAGTGGGCTTAGAGAAGGGATTTCGCACAGCATTAGGAGAGTTCATCATCATGCAGCTTCAGTTGGCCTCTGTGTTCTTCACATTCCAGCTTGGCACCAAAACACACTACTACGGGCGGACAATTCTCCATGGTGGCGCCAAATACATACCTACAGGACGTGGGTTTGTTGTGTACCACGCAAAGTTTGCTGAAAATTATCGCATGTACTCCCGAAGCCACTTTGTTAAAGGACTTGAGCTGTTAATACTTCTGGTTGTATATCTAGCCTATGGAAAGTCGTACCGCACCAGCTCGAGCTTGTACCTCTTTGTCACCTTCTCCATATGGTTCATGGTGGCATCTTGGCTGTTTGCACCATTTATCTTCAATCCGTCATGCTTTGAGTGGCAGAAGACAGTTGATGACTGGACAGATTGGAGGAAGTGGATGGGTAACCGCGGGGGTATCGGTATGTCTGGGGATCAAAGCTGGGAGGCTTGGTGGAGAGGTGAGCAGGCGCACCTCAGGAAAACCAGCGTTCGTGCTCTCATCTTGGAAATCCTCATGTCCCTTCGTTTCTTGATCTACCAGTATGGTATTGTGTATCATCTCAAAATTGCACGCCACAGCACAAGCATTCTGGTACTTTCTCTACATAATTAAGATGTGCTTCAATTAATTTGTACTAGTTCATACAGCCTGGTTGCAGTGTATCCTAACGAATGTACTTTACGTTTCCTGTCAATCCACCTCTAGGTGTATGGGTTGTCATGGCTGGTTATGCTGACGGTTCTAGTAGTATTGAAGGTAAGGCTTTGGCATTTCGTTTAATTTTGACCAGTTACCTGCCTCCGATGGATGCTTAATATCTGGATCTGGATGTTGTACCTCGATTATCTTCAGATGGTTTCAATAGGACGGCAGAAATTTGGGACAGACCTTCAGCTTATGTTCCGCATCCTCAAGGGCCTTCTCTTTCTTGGCTTTGTCTCTGTGATGGCAGTCCTATTTGTTATAGGTGGCCTCACAATTACGGATGTCTTGGCTTGTCTTCTCGGGTTCCTACCAACTGGTTGGTGTATTCTTCTGGTGAGTAAAACCCTCTATTTATCTACTTATTAATTTTGAGCTTTAATTTGTATGTATATATGCAACAAAAAGGTCTACCTTCTCATGAGCAAGCGAACAAGCACGGAACCAGGAAACACTGAGCCGGCCTGTTAATTAATTAATTAATTCTCTACTAGTTAATGGACTAAAAAACTTATTATTGATCAGAAGCAAAACTCTAGTAGCATGCATGCATACTTATGTTTGACGTTGTGAGAGCCTTCATTCCTTCTTCGCAGATTGGACAAGCATGTGCTCCATTGATTGAGAAGACTACACTATGGGACTCCATCATGGAGCTAGGGAGGGCATACGACAACATCATGGGTCTCGTCCTCTTCCTTCCCATCGGCTTCTTGTCGTGGTTTCCCTTTGTCTCAGAGTTCCAGACACGGTTGCTCTTCAACCAAGCCTTCAGCCGGGGCCTCCAGATCTCAAGGATCCTTGCCGGCCAGAAGGACTTTGGGGAGTTCGAATGAATGACCAGTTCATCTTTAATTTCCCTCCCTAGCTAGTTTCTCAGCGATGTGGTCGGCCTTTAAAGAATATATGGCATAGTAGGCATGGTATATAATGACCTCGCTCCCATGTATATTTTGTTATTCTGTGCTGCCATGTTACATACTCCCTCCGTCCCAAAATTCTTGTCTTAACTTTGTTTAGAAATGGATGTATCTAAATACTAAAACTTGACTAGATACATTCATATCTAAACAAATCTAAGACAAGAATTTTGGGACGGAGGGAGTACTATATTGTGCACCAGGTCATCTGAACGTGCTCGTGAAGCTAGCTTTGCAGCACCTGTTTACAGCTGAGCTGATACACCACATTTCACTCCAACTCTCCTGCATTGCCTCTAGACCTACGTCCTCTCACATATTCTGTTTCATTGGTCGAGAATGGGGAAACTACCAAGGTCATCAGTGCATTTGCGGGGTACATGCATTAAATGCTAAATTCGGTTTTTAAACAATCTTTAGTATTTCTCACGATGTTTTTATTAGATTTGATTTTTTAGTGTTCAATGATTAACATCAGAAATTTCAAAAGCAAAACTACACATCAATCAATTCGAACCTAGCTAATACATTGCATCCTTTTGAGTCTTGTGCGGCGGGCAGTGCAGGCTCCAGGGTGATGGGGGCGGGCGGCACATGCTCCAGCACTACGGGGCCGGGCACAGGCTGCTTAGAACCTAGTAACTTGTAAGAAGGTCAGGCCTTGTAAGAACCAAGGACAAAGCTGGTAAGCATATGCAGAGGTTGCTGCATATTTTCCATAGATTATGGCCACGCCAGCTTAATTACTCATGGTCCATTGCCATCTGAATAAAGAGGCTCTGGTGGCCACTGCCGACGCACTTAATAACACCAGAATGAAGTATTGGCTAAGCTACTTCTGAAGAACAAACATGTTTGCTCGGGTTGAAGTTGAACTGAAGTACTGAACAAACATGACAGAGAAACAAAAAAAAATACGAGAGGGGTCAGGTTCTTGTTCTCACTCACCATTGACGGGAGCACTTGATGCACATATCGTGGATGCAGTTGGGCAGCACAGCCCTGCTGTTTAACTCCATGCAGACCCCACACTCCTCTTCTACCCCGGCATCGATCTCGGAGACCGGCCTCTTGCTCCCCGCCCCCTAGCCATCTCTCCTCATGTACCTCTGCGAGCACACCGCCCTCTGCCTCCGGTCGTCGGTGCCGCTGACCCCGTGTTCCAGTTGCATGAGGGAGGGGGTGAGGGCAACATCACAGCTGTGGTAGACAGACATTGGGAAATTTTCAGTTCACAGGCCCAAACCGCAAAGGCTTTATTTATTTTTCAAGTTTCTGGAGGACGTTTGTTTAGGTACCGTAGAATTCCTTGATGCTGGCCGGCTTTCCTTTGGTGGGGTGGACATGGTTGTGGTGTGGTGCCGTCCACATAAACCTGCAGAGACAATGGAAGCAGAGGCAACGAGCAGTGTCAACCACGAATTCTGGAACGAAACCACAGGCACTGAAGCAGAAGAGAAGTAGTAGTACCTTGTACAGTAGATGGGGATCCTGAGGAGGCGGAGCGCGCCGGCGAGGCTGCAGGAGAAGGAAGAAGAGGAAGATGTGCGCGGCGGGGCTGTAGGACATGCGCATCTGCGGGCTCGCCCCGTCGTAGTCCCTCGAGCACTCCGACGCCCTGCGGCAGCAGAGCACCGGAGACAGACGGATTCAGTCGAAAACGGCACACCCTAGACTGGAGAAATCGAGGCAGGGGATTCCTTCGGGTGAGGGAGGATACTCACAGGGTGTTGGCGTGCTGGATGTCGGACTCGAGCACCTTCAGCGAGTCCCTGAACGACCTCCGCGAGGCGCACGGCGCGGCCGCCGCCATCTCCCCACTCCTGCTCCGTCACCAGAGGCCGCCGCCGCCGAACAAAACACCGCCGCCATCTCCCCACTCCTGCTCCGTCACCAGAGGCCGCCGCCGCCGAACAAAACACCGCCGCCAGAGCCGAGCAGGGCCAAATTAGAACCCCACCGCGCGCGCGCGCGCGCGCGCAAACCCTCGACCGCGACGGCGACAGCGCCGCCGCAGGTGGAGGCTCGCTCTCCGCTCCACCGAAAGCCAGCAGGCCGCCCCGCCACTTTTCTTTTTTTCTTTTAGAAAGAACGCAGCAGGCCTGGCCATATGGGCACGGCCTGGAACGCGACCTAAAAAGCCCAGCACGCCTGTGGGCTGGCCTTCGTTCAGTTTCGGCCTTCTGGGCCGTATTCCGGGCCTTCTGCGTTTTAAATATTCAGACAAATACTAAAGAAAAATAGACATATCTAAAAAAATACTAAGAAACAAATACAAAAATGTAAAAGAGGCAACGGGTCATATCAATAAATATTTAGCTTTATCGTTCCGTATAAACTTCCCTTGGAGATAAACCCCGGTAAGGAAAAAGAGTAAATCTACTTGCTCAAAAAATAAAAGTACAAAAGGAAACTAAAAGCTCAAAAGGAAAAGAAAATCACAAATATTACAACTATTCTTCTGGTTGTTCATCATCTAGATAAAGATTTCCGAATGTGGATGGCATATGTGTGTTGTCGGTAGTGTGTTGGGCTCCCTGTTTGGCTAGTATCCGTCTTTCATGGTCATTAGTGTCATCATCATGTCACTTGTGAGACTAGTTCTTATCTAGTCAAGTATTCTTTCAGCTACACTAAAAACGGACTTAGATGATACTATTGAAAGGGATACTGTTAACACATCTCGTGTTAAATTCTAAAGGACCGGATATCTAAAGTTGTGGTCATGCCACCACTCCAACATGTTGAAGTTTTATCATCCTGTTCCTGATATCTAATTTTGTCGTTGTTGAGGTACGTCGCAACTTCCCTCGACCAGTCATATGTGTGTTCTTGTTGGTGTCGAAGAACTCGAGAAAGAGAAGGAGCCACCAAACATCTTTCCTCGCGTTCATTTATTCTTTCCCGCGGATGGTGATGGGGAGCGTTGCACATGAACTTTGGCATAACTTTCATCCTACTTACCATAAATTTCAGAAAGCTTATCACTAACACTAGTGAAATAAGTAGAATAGTCCACATTTACGATGTCACTTAAGAGTAAGAGAACATTACCAAACCCTGCAAGTTTAGCCCTAGGATTCAAAATAAATGCACATATTGGCATTTTTTTGATTTTTTTCTTTTTTTCTTTTGATGGCAACAAGAACAACACAAACACACCAAATCACTTTGCATGCTTTCATGTGAGTAGCTATTTCAAAAATATGATGCCACATTAAAGGATATGTAAGAGAAGAAACCTCAAACAAAGCAACGGTTTAATCATTAAAAAACTTCAAAAAAAATAGCAATACTTGAGAAACATGCAAATCATTAGGGTGAGTAGAGGTGATCCCTCGACATTGAAGCCCCGCGACGTGACCGGACACGAGGGCATCGCCGCTTCAGTGCACACACCGCGTCCCGTGAAACCAATGTCAACGCAAGGGCGTCCTGACCGTCAGTTCATTTCGTGGGTATAAGTCTGACAGTAGATGTGTAGGGTACGAAAGAATGGGCAGAGCCTTAGCTACGGCGAGGTTGTATGAGTTCAGGCCCCTCTACGGTGGAGGTAAAAGCCCTACGTCTCAGTGCTCTTGGGAGCTTGATGTCGAGTGGAATATGGATTACAGTGAATTGCTAACCCCCGCACCAGTGGGGAAGGGCGACTTATATAGAGTGCGCTGCCCTTCACAACAGTTCGGTGCACAGGGATGGAGTAGTGGCGATTAAATGTCTACGTTACAGGTAACGTATGCCTTAAATGCTAACAAAGGTACATGAAAACGTATGACCGTTGCCCTCCACGGGGGTTACGATGTACAGACTGGAATCCAGTCGGTAAATTTGATACGCTCCCACTAGCCCTTTCCAGTCCAGTAAGAGTTCTCTTAACGCCCTTGTGGTTAGTAGATTCCCGCGGATGGTAGGTCATGTGTGCCACTTACCGCTTCATCCCAATGCCTTTATTATTAGACGCTGACCTCAATGAACCAGACCTCGAGAATTCGTTCATCCCTTCGCTCCGAGGATTGGTCGAGTACTTGGCCACATGCATGAGTAGGCCTGTTGCCGGGATAATGCTCATCTCCGACTGGACGATGGAGGAATCATCACCGACTGGATGATGGGAAGTCCTTAATTCAGTCGGAACTCACTAAGGGCCCTGTCCCTTATGAAGGGTAGTCCTTGGGTAGGACCTATAGGGCAGGCCTATGACCCTACCCTAGGACTATAACCCCATTATTAGTCCCCGAATGGATCGGGGTTGGAACGACGAAGCGATGCTTGGAGTACGGATCCGACTGGTATGGATGCGACTTTGGCGTTGTTTGCCTCGATCCATTTTATCCTCTTGACTAGTGATCCGAGTGGATATATCTGTGAAATGAACCGTCAGAGACCGAGTGCCTCCGTGGAATCTTTTGACGTGACCGGTCAACTGACAGCGGCGGAATTTTTGGGATCCTCAAATTTCGGTTGTCGCGCGCTCAGCGGGGATGACGACATCGTCATCGAGTAGTATCTGCCGCCTCGATTTCCGCGCCTTCATCTCCTCCACTAATATCGCAGCAACCGGTCGAGGGATAAGATTTCGGGGCCACCTGCTAGTGACCCAGTCGAAACCTTATTTAAACCTCTCTAGGGAGGGTTTCTCGTTGCACTCGCCTGATAACTCGCACTCGCCCCGCTTCTCCCGTGGCTTCCTGTGCACCCCAAGCTCCTTCCTTCTTCTCCTCCTCCGTGGATCTGCAGCCTCCACCATGACGAAGGGGCAGACGAGCAAGCTCGAGGCACGGAAGAAGAAGAAGACAGCGGCTCCTGCTCAGCGGCGACAGCGGGCACTGCCGGCGGGTTGGATCCAAGGGGATTTTCTCCCCTCCACGGTGACAAAGAGCGACATGATGGAGCTGGTGGAGCAAGGTATGATCGAGAACAAGTCGTGGAGGCTGCCGGCGGAGGGCGAGACGGAGCCGGCGCCTCGGGAGGATGAGCGTGTCTTGCTGCTCAGTCACGTGTACCGAGGCTTCTCTCTGCCTCCTCATCCCTTCTTCAGAGGTATCATGAACCACTTCGGGGCGCAGCTCCACCACTTTCCTCCCAACGCAATAGCTCATCTTTCTGCCTTTGTCGTGCTTTGCGAGTGCTTTATCGGTTGTCCTCCCCACTGGGGGCTCTTTTAAGTACATCTTCTCTGCTAGATCCCAAACCATCAAAAGACTTAGCCAGTCGGACGACAAAACTCATATCCTCCAGCTCTGCGGAGGCTTAGGCTTCCAGAATAAAACCAAAAGTAGTTATCCCGCTCTTCTCCGCCACGCCAGGAAGACGATCCCATGGATACGGACAACGTTGCCACATCCCAGCAAGGTACGTCGCGACGACTCCGAGAGCTTACGTTATTGTTTCGCGAATTCAGTCTTTGATCTTGCCCTTTTTTCTGTGGTCTCGCGTCATTCAGTCGGGCTTCCTTCAGAGGTGATTCATCTGGAGGAGGACGACCAGAAGAGGTCCGAGCAAGCTTCGGTGCCTGTCCTTGAAGTTGCTCCATCTGCTACCGCTCCCGCCATGGATGCGCCGCCAACCGAGACGATGTCGTCGACTGAAACGGCGCTCATCGCGGCTGAACCGACTGGAGCAGGACTTGGGATTATTGGGGAACGTCGCATGGGAAACAAAAAATTTCCTACGCGCATGAAGACCTATCATGACGATGTCCATCTACGAGAGGGGATGTGTGATCTACGTACCCTTGTAGACCGTACAGCAGAAGCGTTAGTGAACGCGGTTGATGTAGTTGAACGTCCTCACGTCCCTCGATCCGCCCCGCGAACCGTCCCGCGATCAGTCCCACGATCTAGTGCCGAACGGACGGCACCTCTGCGTTCAGCACACGTACAACTCGACGATGATCTCGGCCTTCTTGATCCAGCAAGAGAGACGGAGAGGTAGAAGAGTTCTCCGGCAGCGTGACGGCGCTCCGGAGGTTGGTGATGATCTTGTCTCAGCAGGGCTCCGCCCGAGCTCCGCAGAAACGCGATCTAGAGGAAAAACCATGGAGGTATGTGGTCGGGCTGCCGTGGAAAAAGTCGTCTCAAATCAGCCCTAAAACCTCTGTATATATAGGGGGAAGAGGGGGAGCCTTGCCTTGGGGCTCAAGGAGCCCCAAGGGAGTCGGCCGAGCCAAGGGGGGAAGGTCTCCCCCCCCCAAACCGAGTCCAACTTGGTTTGGTGGGTGGAGTCCTTCTTCCCTTTTCCACCTCCTCCCTTTTTTTTCTCTTTGATTTTCTTCCTATGGCGCATAGGGCCTTCTTGGGCTGTCCCACCAGCCCACTAAGGGCTGGTGTGCCATCCCCAAGGCCTATGGGCTTCCCCGGGGTGGGTTGCCCCCCCCCCCCCCCCCGGTGAACTCCCGGAACCCATTCGTCATTCCCGGTACATTCTCGGTAACTCCGAAAACCTTCCGGTAATCAAATGAGGTCATCCTATATATCAATCTTCGTTTCCGGACCATTCCGGAAACCCTCGTGACGTCCGTGATCTCATCCGGGACTCCGAACAACATTCGGTAACCAACCATATAACTCAAATACGCATAAAACAACGTCGAACCTTAAGTGTGCAGACCCTGCGGGCTCGAGAACTATGTAGACATGACCCGAGAGACTCCTCGGTCAATATCCAATAGCGGGACCTAGATGCCCATATTGGATCCTACATATTCTACGAAGATCTTATCGTTTGAACCTCGGTGCCAAGGATTCATATAATCCCGTATGTCATTCCCTTTGTCCTTCCGTATGCTACTTGCCCGAGATTCGATCGTCAGTATCCGCATACCTATTTCAATCTCGTTTACCGGCAAGTCTCTTTACTCGTTCCGTAATACAAGATCCCGCAACTTACACTAAGTCACATTGCTTGCAAGGCTTGTGTCTGATGTTGTATTACCGAGTGGGCCCCGAGATACCTCTCCGTCACACGGAGTGACAAATCCCAGTCTCGATACATACTAACTCAACTAACACCTTCGTAGATACCTGTAGAGCATCTTTATAGTCACCCAGTTACGTTGCGATGTTTGATACACACAAAGCATTCCTCCGGTGGCAGTGAGTTGTATGATCTCATGGTCATAGGAACAAATACTTGACACGCAGAAAACAGTAGCAACAAAATGACACGATCAACATGCTACGTCTATTAGTTTGGGTCTAGTCCATCACATGATTCTCCTAATGATGTGATCCAGTTATCAAGTAACAACACTTGCCTATGGCCAGGAAACCTTGGCCATCTTTGATCAACGAGCTAGTCAACTAGAGGCTTACTAGGGACAGTGTTTTGTCTATGTATCCACACAAGTATTGTGTTTCCAATCAATACAATTATAGCATGGATAATAAACGATTATCATGAACAAAGAAATATAATAATAACTAATTTATTATTGCCTCTAGGGCATATTTCCAACAGGGATGCCCAAGGAGTCTCCCGTGGTGCCGGGCCCGTCGACTGTCGAGTACGACGCCCGACACCTCCCAGAAGATCAAGTGGGAGCCGCCAAGGAGGCTATGGTGCAGGTGGAGTTGATGGCGGGTGATGCGAAGGGGGCGTACGACTCCATCGCATCTTTGTACAAGAGAAGCTTGGAGCTCCGGGAAGATATCTGAGTAAGTGCGCTAGTAAGTATTTGCTTTTCTCTTGTAACCCACTGGGGGTTTAAGCGATACACTCGGATACAGTAGGATTATTTTGCAGTGGGTTCACTCTGAGTGAACCGAGTGGGTGTAGTCCCCGAGACTTCTGTCGAGTGCTTGCACCTGCAGTTGTCTTTATATACATTGTCTTTGACTTGATCTGGTGAAAATTAATCTGTCCGAATGTTGCCAGTGGGGGCACTCCGAGTGCACCTACTAGAAGTAGTCTCCGAGAGTAATTTTACTCAGGTCGGGTAGTAGCAGCCTCATAGGCTTGTTTTTTGTTATGTAGCTCAATAGGGCGGACCCGTTTGAGCTTCATACCAGTGGGGTCACTCTTAGTGAACCCACTGGGTGTAGTCCCCGAGACTGCTGTCGACTGCTTGCGTCGGCAGTGGTCTGAAGAACTTTGAGGTTTTATTGTTTTCCTTGTTGAATTTGTGTGATCTTCTCTTCGCGCTGATTTGCAGAAGACTTGCGAAATGGGATCAGCGTACAACGCTCTGAAGGTTGAAAAGATCCAGCTTGCTGCAGAACTGGAGGCAGCTGTGCATGACTTAGCTAGCGTGAAGGGTGTTCTTGCTGCACAAGAGAAGTCCTTGGAGGAGTCCCGTGAGGCAAACAAGGCATTGGTGGCCGAAATTGAGAGAATGGGCAAACAAAGAACTGAGCTGATGGGGCAGATGAAGGTGATGAACAGTCGGTGCATATCACATGAGAAGTACGTCAGTGACTGGGCGAGGAAGATGATTGCGCTTCTCGGTGGTAAGTTTTGTTTTTCCGAGTGCTTCTTGACTTTGTATTTCGTTCTGCGCTTATTTTCTGCTCGTCTTGTCTTCGCAGATTTTTGTATGGACGCTGAGGCTGAAGCAGCTGACTTTTTGTATTTCATCGGTCGCCTGAGAGAGGTCGTCGGCTGAATCGACAAGGAAATGTGGCCCGAAGACGAGTCCCGGCGGGAGATGGAAGGGTTGATGACTCGGCCGTAGGGCGTCCCGAACCGAGTGCAGGCGTGGAAGAAGTCTGCTGCTCGCTGTGGTGCGGACATGGCGCTGTCGCTGGTCCGAGTGCACTGCAAGGAAGCTCGCGAAGAGAAGCTGAAGGCGCTACAGGTCGCCAACACCAAGAAGCTTCGATTCGAAGATTTCATGGAGACCTTCCTTGAGAGCGCCACTCGCATCGCAGACGGGATCGACCTCGACACTTTCGTGGAGCCTGCCAGTCCTAGTGCTAGTCCTGACGATGCTTAAAAAACTTTACCTCGGTATGCCGAGTGGTACTTGTATCAAACTTTGGCCACTGCTGTTGGCCGTCACATTCGTGGTTCGCTGTGGATAAGCTTGATCTACACCGAACCGAGTATCTTTAAACCAACTTTGAATTTGAATCGAATATTTTGCTCTTCCTTTGCCAAAGAATTCTTGACACGATTTTGGCTCGTGGTTTGTGTTTGGCGTTTCTTGGTGAAGCCAGTGGCAAACATGCGGAGCATGTAATTGTCAGTTGTCTTGACACCTGCATGAGCCTCAATGAGGGTCTGCTAAGCCTCCGAGTGGATCTGTAGGATACACTCGAAGGGAGTTCTTTACTTAGGCGATTCGTTGTCGCAGCTAAGTCTTAAAGCGCGACTGTAAGGTCGCACTCGGAGCGAGTTGCTACTCATGTAATTGTCAGTTGTCTTGACATCTACATGAGCCTCAGTGAGGGTCTGCTACTCATGTAATTGTCAGTTGTCTTGACATCTACATGAGCCTCAATGAGGGTCTGCTAAGCCTCCGAGTGGATCTCTAAGATACACTCGAAGGAAGCTTTTTACTTAGGCGATTCTTGATCGCAGACAAGTCTCCGAGTGCGACGTTTAGAGCACGCTCGGAGAAAGTTGTTGCTTAGGCGATTCTGGATCACAGCTAAGTCGCCGAGTGTGACGTTTTAGTGCACACTCGAAAAAAGTTTGTACTTAGGCGATTCTTGATTGCAGCTAAGTCCCCGAGTGCGACGTTTAGTGCACACTCGGAGAAAATTAGTACTTAGGCGATTCTTGATCGCAGCTAAGTCCCCGAGTGCGACGTTTAGTGCACACTCGGAGAAAATTATTACTTAGGCGATTCTTGATCGCAGCTAAGTCCCCGAGTGCGACGTTTAGTGCACACTCGGAGAAAGTTAGTACTTAGGCGATGTTGGATCGCAGCTAAGTCCCCGAGTGCGACGTTTAGTGCATGCTCGGAGAAAGTTGTTGCTTAGGCGATTCTGGATCGCAGCTAAGTCGCCGAGTGCGACGTTTAGTGCACACTCGGAGAAAGTTTGTACTTAGGCGATTCTGGATCACAGCTAAGTCCCCGAGTGCGACGTTTAGTGCACACTCGGAGAAAGTTTGTACTTAGGCGATTCTGGATCGCAGCTAAGTCCCCGAGTGCGACGTTTAGTGCACGCTCGGAGAAAGTTGTTGCTTAGGCGATTCTGGATCGCAGCTAAGTCGCCGAATGCGACGTTTAGTGCACACTCGGAGAAAGTTAGTACTTAGGCGATTCTGGATCGCAGCTAAGTTTTTTTTTGAGACCGGAGTCTGCGAATGCGGAAGAATTTTGAATCTGCAAAAAATCAATCTTCTTTGTATTACTTCAGCGATACTTGTTCTTTACATTGCTTCAGTCGACGGTCACGTGTAGAAGCGCTTCAGGAGATCTCCGTTCCATGCTCGTGGCTCGTCCGTTTCCCTGTCGAGGTTGTAGAGTCGATATGCACCGTTGTTCAGCACCTTGGAGATGATGAAGGGTCCTTCCCACGCGGGAGCCAGCTTGTGAGGTCTCTGCTGATCCACTCGGAGCACCAGGTCGCCTGCTTGGAATGTACGACTCCTGACGTGTCGCGCGTGAAAACGCCACAGATCTTGTTGATAAATGGTTGAGCGAGTCAGTGTCATCTCGTGCTCCTCTTCTAGAAGATCCACTCCGTCTTGCCTGGCTTGCTCTGCTTCGGCTTCGGAGAAGAGTTCGACTCGTGGAGCATTGTGAAGCAAGTCACTCGGAAGGACTACCTCTGCTCCGTAAACGAGGAAGAACGGGGATCGCCCTGTAGATCTATTTGGGGTTGTGCGAAGACCCCACAGCACCGAAGGCAGCTCGGTGACCCATGCGCCGGCAGCATGTCCCACTTCTCGCAGGAGTCGAGGCTTCAACCCTTGAAGAATAAGTCCATTCGCTCGCTCTGCTTGCCCGTTTGTTTGGGGATGCGCCACAGACGCAAAATCCACTCGGATACCTTGGCCTGTACAAAAACCTTTGAATCTGTCCGAGTCAAAGTTTGTGCCATTGTCAGTGATTATGCTGTGCGGTACCCCGAATCTGGAGATGATATCCCTGACAAACTTGATGGCCGTAAGTGTTGGAAATATGCCCTAGAGGCAATAGTAAATTAGTTATTATTATATTTCTTTGTTCATGATAATCGTTTATTATCCATGCTATAATTGTATTGATTGGAAACACAGTACATGTGTGGATACATAGACAAAACACTGTCCCTAGTAAGCCTCTAGTTGACTAGCTCGTTGATCAAAGATGGTCAAGGTTTCCTGACCATAGGCAAGTGTTGTCACTTGATAACGGGATCACATCATTAGGAGAATCATGTGATGGACTAGACCCAAACTAATAGACGTAGCATGTTGATCGTGTCATTTTGTTGCTACTGTTTTCTGCGTGTCAAGTATTTGTTCCTATGACCATGAGATCATATAACTCACTAACACCGGAGGAATGCTTTGTGTGTATCAAACGTCGCAACGTAACTGGGTGATTATAAAGATGCTCTACAGGTATCTCCGAAGGTGTTCGTTGAGTTAGTATGGATCGAGACTGGGATTTGTCACTCCGTGTGACGGAGAGGTATCTCGGGGCCCACTCGGTAATACAACATCACACACAAGCCTTGCAAGCAATGTGACTTAGTGTAAGTTGCGGGATCTTGTATTACGGAACGAGCAAAGAGACTTACCGGTGAACGAGATTGAAATAGGTATGCGGATACTGACGATCGAATCTCGGGCAAGTAACATACGGAAGGACAAAGGGAATGACATACGGGATTATATGAATCCTTGGCACCGAGGTTCAAACGATAAGATCTTCGTAGAATATGTAGGATCCAATATGGGCATCCAGGTCCCGCTATTGGATATTGACCGAGGAGTCACTCGGGTCATGTCTACATAGTTCTCGAACCCGCAGGGTGTGCACACTTAAGGTTCGACGTTGTTTTATGCGTATTTGAGTTATATGGTTGGTTACCGAATGTTGTTCGGAGTCCCGGATGAGATCACGGACGTCACGAGGGTTTCCGGAATGGTACAGAAACGAAGATTGATATATAGGATGACCTCATTTGATTACCGGAAGGTTTTCAGAGTTACCGGAAATGTACCGGGAATGACGAATGGGTTCCGGGTGTTCACCGGGGGGGGGGGGCAACCCACCCCGGGGAAGCCCATAGGCCTTGGGGGTGGCGCACCAGCCCTTGGTGGGCTGGTGGGACAGCCCAAGAGGGCCCTATGCGTCAAGGATAGAAAATCAAAGAGAAAGAAAAAAAAGGAGGTGGGAAAGGAGAGAAGGACTCCACTTTCCAATCCTAGTTGGACTAGGATTGGAGGAGGACTCCTCCTCCCTTGGTGGCGCAGCCCTTGGGGCTCCTTGAGCCTCAAGGCGAGCCTCCCCTCCCTCCTCCTATATATATGGAGCAATTAGGGCTGATTTGAGACAACTTTTTCAAGGCAGCCCGACCACATACCTCCACAGTTTTACCTCTAGATCGCATTTCTGCGGAGCTCGGGCGGAGCCCTGCCGAGATAAGATCATCACCAACCTCCGGAGCGCCGTCACGCTGCCGAAGAACTCATCTACCTCTCCGTATCTCTTGCTGGATCAAGAAGGCCGAGATCATCGTCGAGTTGTACGTGTGCTGAATGCGGAGGTGCCGTCCGTTCGGCACTAGATCGTGGGACGGATCGCGGGACGGTTAGTGGGACGGTTCGCGGGGCGGATCAATGCACGTGAGGACGTTCCACTACATCAACCGCGTTCACTAACGCTTCTGCTGTGCGATCTACAAGGGTACGTAGATCGGAAATCCCCTCTCGTAGATGAACATCACCATGATAGGTCTTCGTGTGCGTAGGAAAATTTTTGTTTCCCATGCGACGTTCCCCAACAGTAAGGGCGTCGAGCTTCTTGATGGGCTTGGCTTCAATCCACTTTGTGAACTTGTCGACTGCCACCAACAATTGTGTGAATCCCCCTTGGCCTGTCCTGAATGGACCGAATGTATCTAATCCCCACACCGCAAACGGCCAGATAAGAGGGATTGTCTTCAACGCAGATGTTGGCTTGTGGGACTTGTTCGAGTAGAACTGACAGCCTTCTCATCGGTCGACCATATCCTTCGCCATTTCATTCGCCTGCAACCAGAAGAAGCCAGCTCTGAATGCTTTGACGACGATTGCCCTTGAGGAGGCGTGATGACCGCAGGTTCCCGAGTGAATTTCTTCCAGGATTAATTGTCCCTCCTCAGGGGAGATGCATCGTTGAAGGACGCCTGAAACGCTTTCCTTGTACAACTGGCCATCAATGACAGTGAACGACTTTGACCTGCGGACGATCTGCCTCGCTTGGACTTCGTCCTCTGGTAATTCTTGCCTCAGGATGTATGCAATGAACGGCACAGTCCAATCGGGGATGATAGCAAGAATCTCCATGATCAAATAAACCACAGCAGGGACTTCGACTTCAGTCGGATCTGTCGAGCTCTTTGGTTGTACTGGTTCCTCTGTGAAAGGATCTTCTTTAACTGAGGGAAGGTGAAGGTGCTCGAGGCAGACGTCACTCGGGACTGGTCTCCGAGTAGATCAAAGTTTTGCCAATTCATCAGCTGCTTGGTTTTTCAGTCGCGGAACATGGTGGAGTTCGAGACCTTCAAACTTTTTCTCGAGCTTCCTCACTGCATTGCAGTATGTGGTCATGGTGGGGTTCCTGACGTCCCACTCCTTCATCACTTGATTAACCACCAAATCCGAATCGCCATAGACCATCAGGCGATGGACGCCAAGTGTGATGGCCATGCGCAGTCCATAAAGGAGAGCTTCATACTCTGCCTCGTTGTTGGAGGAATCAAAGTGTATCTGCAACACGTACTTGAGTTTGTCACCCTTTGGCGATATGATCACAACGCCAGCGCCGGAGCCATTCAACATCTTGGACCCATCGAAGAACATTGTCCAATGAGCCGAGTAGATGTGGGTCGGTTGCTGTTGTTCTACCCATTCTGCTATGAAGTCAGCCAGAGCTTGAGACTTTATAGCTTTCTTGGCCTCGAACTTGATGTCGCAGTATAACATCTCCATTGCCCACTTCGCCACTCGGCCCGATGCGTCCCGATTGTGGAGGATTTCCGACAACGGAGCATCAGAAACGACAGACACCGAGTGGTCTTGGAAATAACGAGCCACCTTCTTCGCAGTCATGTAAATCCCGTAGATAAATTTTTGATGGTGGGGATACCTGTGCTTGGAAGGAGTCAGGACTTCGGAGACATAATACACTGGCCGCTGAACCTTGTATGCTTTGCCTTCTTCTTCCCGTTAGACTGTGAGAACAGTGCTGACGACTTGATTTGTAGCCGCGATGTACAGAAGAAGGGGTTCTTTACTGAGCGGGGCAGTAAGAACTAGCTGGGTGGAAAGTAGGGCTTTGAGGTCGTCGAATGCGATTTGGGCTTCGTCTGTCCACTTGAAAGTGTCTGATTTTTTCATGAGTCGGTACAAAGGAAGTGCCTTCTCGCCGAGTCGACTGATAAACCTTCTCAAAGCCGCTAGGCAACCTGTGAGCCTTTGAACATCGTGTATTCTGACCGGACGCTCGTTTCGGACGATGGTCCCGATCTTTTCGGAGTTGACATCGATCCTTGTTCGGAAACGAAGAAACCGAGTAACTTTCCGCTGGGAACACCAAATGAACACTTGGCTGGGTTGAGCTTGATATCGTACCTACGAAGGTTGGCGAATGTTTCTGCCAAGTCAGTCAGCAGGTCGGAACCTTTGCGTGACTTGACTACGATATCATCCATATACGCCTCCACATTTCGACCGATCTGGTCAAGGAGGCATTTTTGGATCATGCGCATAAAGGTTGCTCCTGCATTCTTCAAACCAAATGGCATAGTGATGTAGCAGAAACACCCGAATGGGGTGATGAAGGCTGTTTTTAATTCATTGGGGCCATACAGACAGATCTGATGATAGCCCGATTAGGCATCAAGGAATGACAAACGCTCGCAACCCGCAGTCGAATCAACAATTTGATCGATGCGGGGGAGCGGGAAATGGTCTTTCGGACAGACCTTATTGAGATGCTTGAAGTCGATGCACATTCAGAGAGACTTGTCCTTCTTGGGCACCATGACAACATTGGCGAGCCACTCGGAGTGGTGTACCTCGCGAATGAAGTTGGCTGCCAAAAGCTTAGCCACCTCTTCTCCGATTGCTTTCCTCTTGTGCGCGACGGACCGACGCATGCATTCTCGGACAGGCCGAGCAGCAGGATCCACATGCAGTCGGTGCTCAGCCAACTCCCTGGGTACACCTGGCATGTCAGCGGGAGATGTTTCATGGCAACCTGGTCGTCTCCACCGCCGATCTGGACTGCCACTCGGTAGTCGTCCAGCCACGTTTCTGGCTTGGATTCTCCTATAAACTTGCTGATCCCCGTCGCCAATCGGAAGTTGGGAGGGATGTCAGCCGAACGGATGGCTCGACTGAAACACTCAGGGCCAGAGACGATGGTCCTGCTTCCACTCGGACGGTCTATATCGTGACCATCGCGGTGGGCCCGGCCCCTGTCGACCCTCCTCTGGGCGATATATCCTCTTGCGTCGGGCCTTGGATCATAAGTGTCACCGACCGAACGCCGATCATCATGATGTCGGGGCCCGTAGGGCCTACCCCGCGGAGGGGTGCGTGAACGGCGACGATCTTCGGGATTCATGGAACGGCTGCCTCCCCTGTGTCGCTGATGAGAACCGGGGTTGTGAACTGACCGATGCGTGTTCGCGTGAACAGAACTATTGTGGATCCTGTTGTGCGATTGGGAGACCGCCGAATTTTGCTGCTACGCCGTGTGCAGCAGGGCACGGATCTGCTCGATCCCTCTGCCAGCCTCTGAATCAGTCGGCTGGAGGGAATCGGCTATCTTGGCGGCGGTAGCCAGGTTGAGGACGGGTGTGCGTAACACCTCCACGTTGCTCTGACGAGTGCGCCAACTGGCAGAACGGCGGGGCTGACGGCGAGCGCCGGATGTTTCGCCGACCTCGTGCTCGTTCCGGCCGGTTTGGCGGGGGCTTTCATGGGAGTTGGCCATGTGCACTTCGGCTGCAGGCCCGTGACCCAAGTACTCGGAAGGAAACTCAGTCGGAACTGAGTCCGAGCGCTGGGACGGCGGCGCAACTACAACCGACTCGAGGACCGCCACTTGTGAAGACGCGTTCTGGCGCGCCTGGGCATGTTGCACCCAACGCTGGAGCCACGGACAGCGGGACCGCTTGTTGCGGCGCGCGATGGGGGCGTAGATCGACACCGGAGCCGACTGCTGGAGAAGAAGGATGCCGCGGCGCCGGCACGAAAGTGCGTAGCCCCACGACTGGGGAGCGCCTCGACGTCGAGAGGTGCATCCCGAAGCCATGCCGAATCGTCGACGATGAAGGAGAGAGCGCCGAAGAGGATCTCATGACCCATGCACAAATCTCCACCAGATGACATGATGAGAAGATGTAGTCGCAAACTCACCAGAAGTCGATTAGACGCCTGCCCCACGGTGGGCGCCAACTGTCGTGGGTATAAGTCTGACAGTAGATGTGTAGGGTACAAAAGAATGGGCAGAGCCTTAGCTACGGCGAGGTTGTATGAGTTCAGGCCCCTCTACGGTGGAGGTAAAACCCCTACATCTCAGTGCTCTTGGGAGCTTGATGTCGAGTGGAATATGAATTACAGTGAATTGCTAACCCCCGCACCAGTGGGGAAGGGCGACTTATATAGAGTGTGCTGCCCTTCACAACGGTTCAGTGCACAGGGATGGAGTAGTGGCGATTAAATGTCTACGTTACAGGTAACGTATGCCTTAAATGCTAATAAAGGTACATGAAAACGTATGACCGTTGCCCTCCAGGGGGGTTACGATGTACAGACTGGAATCCAGTCGGTAAGTTTGATACGCTCCGAATGCTCATCTCCGACTGGACAATGGAGGAATCTTCACCGACTGGATGATGGGAAGTCCTTAATTCAGTCGGAACTGACTAAGGGCCATGTCCCTTATGAAGGGTAGTCCTTGGGTAGGACCTATAGGGCAGGCCTATGACCCTACCCTAGGACTATAACCCCATCATTTCACATAGCCTAGCCTTGGCTATATAAGTCGTGCTCTGGCGATGCACATCTGAACCTCCTCCTCTCTGAGCCCCTCTTCCTGTCCAAGCTTCTCCTCGTCCGACAATGACAAAATCATGTCCAGGCTCATGGTGTTGCCGCCCCTCACTCTCTGGGGCCCTCGGCCTCCACGACGGACGGCTCCTCCAGCAAGAAGAAGATTGTTATCTTCTCCAAGAACGAGGAAGACCAGGTACATCGTAGCGATAGCCGCATCTCGCCGCGAAGATCCCTGTGACGGGCGAGGAATTCACCCATCAGATGGAGCTGATGACTAAGTGATCACTCCGAGAGCGTGGCCCGATGTCACCCTTGCTACTGCGTCCCATCAAGGAGGGGTCGCCATCCCTATCACGCTATCGCGTGCAGGAGGAGCTCGAGTCACCTCTCCAGCGTGTGAAGGAGGATTCCCCCCACCCACCCACGCAACAGCGACGACGTCCAGCTAGGACGCCATGTCAAAGAGGAGCTGGTGTCCTGGGATGCAACTGCGACGACGTCTACATCGAACGCCATGTCAAGGAGGAGTCGGCGTCCTCGCAAGCAACCGTGTCGTCCAAATTAGACGTCACGCGAAGGAGGAGTCGATGTAGTGTGAAGGAGGAGCTGGCGTCATCGTCGTCGCACAGCCAATACGCGTGGAGAGACGACCTGCCTCCCCATGAATGAAATCGGTCGTGTTTTGCTAAAATTTGTCTCGTTTGTTAAATTTCGATTTGAATTGTACCCTCTTTATAAAGAAACACAAAATCTTTTATAACACTAAAATAATATAGGTCACTTTAGACCACTAAAATAGTATACAAAGGGACATGGAGTTTCTTAGCTATGAGCTTGGTTGACGAGTAAAAATAATGAACAATAATTCAAATTTTCTGAATTCTTTTACTGACAAACATTGCCAAAAACTTGCAATACATGCACAATTTTAGCATGAAATCCGAGTTCAAGGCTAGAAGAGCACTTTTACATAAAAAGGGAGTATATGTGACAACGACTTTGATCTCTCGTGCGTGGACAGATGTGGTTTCT
Organism: Hordeum vulgare subsp. vulgare; assembly: GCF_904849725.1. Taxonomy (NCBI): domain Eukaryota; kingdom Viridiplantae; phylum Streptophyta; class Magnoliopsida; order Poales; family Poaceae; genus Hordeum; species Hordeum vulgare. The sequence goes on along the minus strand of NC_058519.1, from coordinate 644,706,972 downwards.
CATGATTTAAGAGGTGGTTGATCGAAGAATAGATGTGTTAGAGCATTTACAACCGGACCTTTGAAACCCTTCTCAAACGTCTATGCAGGTCGGTTGGTCACTGCCCGGTCACGAAAATGCGACCGAGACGAACCTCTCAAACCTACCTCGGACGTCCGGACTAACCGGCATCCCCATTTCTAACCCAAATATGGGGTGGATAGGGGGAGCCCGGGCACACCCGCCACGTCGGCCTGACGATTTGGCCCCACACGGACTCATCAGGAAATCCTACGGTCCGACGGGCGCCTCGACCATCAACGTGGTGTGAACATCGCGTGGCGCCGCTCCGGCTCCCCGGTGTTAGAGCATATTTCTCCATACGTGGTTTTGGTAATTGATAACAATCCCTATGGACTAATGTTTGCCTTGAATTATATTCGAAGGATTTGTTCATAGGTACTTCTTGAAGTCCATATGTTGGTTTCAAGGAGTTCATATAATGACCAAGGTGGTATTCAAGGTTTTATCCAAAGATTGATCATAAAGACACAAGGTTGATCAAGACTAAGTCAAATAGTGAATCAAGTTGATCAACACACAAAGCATGCAAGATGTACAGAAAGGGATCAAGTGATCCCATGTTATGGTAAGCATTGTTCATTACGCTTTGTGTACTAACCCATGGTCTTCGTGAGAGTTCTATGTGGGGTTAGGTGTGTTTCCATGGGCCTGTGTCAAGAGTAATATCTCATATAACCCATGTAGGATGACATCAAGCGGTGATCGTCATGAAGATTGTCGTGTGCAAGTTCAAGTGGAGCATCGCGAAGATATCATGCTTGAAGTTTGCCGCCCATTGTGGTGACAATGGATTTGTGAAGATGTGTTGAAGAGTGGCTCAACCATGATGGGTATGGGGGAGTAATCAACTGGTCTTCATCGAGCCAACGCAATCAAGAAAGGCGGTCCATATTGAGGAAGTCCATACCGGCATCTTTTAGCTCAGGTGGGCTATGTGAAAGGTATAGGTCTGCCCTTGATAGGTTTTCTATTTTACCGGTCTCACGGTGGTAGTTGGGAGACTGGGTTATAGGATAGATCGTCGTACTATCAAGGGGGGCTCTCAAGTGAGTAGCTTGATCGTATAGTTCGTTGAGAGCTCAAACCATTACATTATTGGCATCATCATCTTTCTTGGTTCTTGGTTGGCTTTTCTCTATGTGGGTTCTTGGGCTTATGGTCATCTTCATGACAAGCTTGAGTTCATCGAAAATGGAGTCCATATGCTGATATGCATCTTCTATGATGTTTTCGATGTTGGAGTTTTTGTCGGTTCTTCTCTCATAGAGGTTTATCATATCTATATCATTGGCATTTTTATACTGCATCTTCTTAAGATAACTTCTATCACTAACTGACAGCTCTTGTCGTCCTGAATCCAACAAGCTTGAGTTTGCTCAATTCGGAGCTCTTATGTGAAAGCTATGGTCATTGTGATATTCATGCTTCTCATCTTGAAAAGGTCCAAGCAGTAGTACCACCGTCACTGGGCGGTAGTACCCTCACCAGTGCCGCTGCCTAAGGGTCTCGACGCTTTTCATGTTGGACCGAGCGGTTTCTCGAGCGGTAGTACCTCTCAAGCGGTACTACCTCTCCCGCGAGCGGTACTACTACCTCTCTCCCGAGCGGTACTACCTCTCCCCGAGTGGTACTACCTCTCACCCGAGCGGTACTACCTCTCTGGCAGACCTACACTCGTGTTTTTGTGTCTCATTGGGCTGTTTTGACCGTGCTAAGCGGTAGTACCCCCCCCCCCCCCCGAGCGATAGTACCGCTTGAGCACGACTTGTGGGCATAACGGTTGGATTTGGGGGAGCCTATTTAAGGGTGCCTTCTTCCCCAATGGTCCCTATCCGTTGAGCTCACATTTGCCCCCCATTGTTGACCTTCTTCGAGCTTGCTAACTATCAATCCCTACAATGATCCTTGCTAGTTCTTGAGGGAAAAGAGAGAGGAGATCTAGCTAGATCCACATTTCCACCAATCACTTTCTCCTCTATGTGAGGGGAACCCCTTTGATCTAGATCTTGGAGTTCTTCGTGTTCTTCTTCGTTCTTCCTCCCATTTTCTTCCATAACACTAGTTGTTGTGGAGGGATTTGGGAGAGAATGACTTGGGCACTTCGTGTGCCCTTGTCGTTGTATTTGCTGCATAGTTTTGTGTTCTCCATGGTGATACGTGGAAGTGAAGTTTGAGAAGCTTATTACTCTTGGGTGCTCGGTACCCTAGAGATTGTTCTTCTTGGGTGCTTTGGCATTCTAGAAGCTTGGTGGTGCCTTAGAGCTCAATCATTGTGGTGTAAAGCTCCGGGCAAGCGTAAGGGTCTCCAATTAGGTTGTGGAGATGGCTCCAAGCATTTGAGGTCATCTTGGAGCCACAATCCATTATGGTGATGCTTCGTGGTGTTGTTGCGGGCCTCCAATTAAGTTTTGGAGATTGCCCCAACCTTGTTTATAAGGGTTCGGTGACCACCCTCAAGGGTCCCTTAGTGGAATCACGACATCTTGCATTATGCGAGGGCGTGAGGAGATTATGGTGGCCTTAGTGGCTTCTTGGGGAGCATTATGCTTCCACACCGCTCTAAACAGAGATTAGCATCCACAAGAGTGTGAATTTGGGGATACATCGTCGTCTTCAAGTGCCTCGATTATCTCTTACCTGAGCCCTTTACTTATACACTTTACTTTGTGATAGCCATATCGTGTCTTGTTATATATCTTGCTATCACTTACTTGTTTATATTCCTTAGCATAAGTTGTTGGTGCACATAGGTGAGTCTAGCTGTTTTAGGTTTTGTGCTTGACTAATTAAACGTTAGTTTTATTCCGCATTTGTTCAAGCCTAAATCGTAATTATTTTAAAGCGCATATTCACCCCCTCTAGGCGACATCCACGTCCTTTCACCCGCCCTAATCCGTAGTTGGCTATTTAAGCCGTCCGACGTCCCCCAGCCCTAACACATCCACCTCATCCCTTCCACCGGGACACCCGAGCCCGTCAGCCATGCCCCCACGCCGCCGACACTACACAAACCAGCACCATCTCTGACTCCTTGAGCAGGTCCGGGTCCGTAGGGAGGCAGGGCTAAATCTGGATCCGGAGGAGGATTTCCAGGAGGTGGAGGACGAAGAGGAGGAGGAGTTGGGGGTGGAAGAGGAGGAGGAGTAGGAGTAGGAGCCGACGGAGGAGGCGCCACCACTAGCTGTAGGGGGAGGAGGAGAAGGAGTCGACGAAGGAGACGTCGTCGCTGGATGTGGGGAAGGAGGAGGTGCGTGCGGTCGTGGATTTGTTGCTCGAGCAGTTGGCCATCCTGAACTCTATCCGCTCGGAGGCAGCTGCACAAGCTAGACGGCATCATCAGCAGTAAATGGAGGCGACACAGGCGGCACAGGCGGTTGAGGACATCTCTGGCGACGACGATGAGTAGTATAGTACTACGTAGGCGTTTCGTTTTGCATGCTTGTGTATGGAAGTAGGGGATGGAATATGAGATAAGTGGATATGGAGAGGGAAATTTGAGGTGTGATCGGTCAGTGTCCGCGGATGCGGCTGGGCGCGTGTGCGAGTGTTTGAGGGGCCGAATTTGCAAGGCCCGGTTATAGATGCTCTAAGAGCATCTATGTACTGACCCTTCATACCCCTTCAAACGTCCGGACACGCAGCCCGATAAGTGACCGATCAGAAAAATTCGACCGAGTCGACCCCCTCAAACACCCGGGCTGAACCGCACCACTCATATCCAACCCAAATATGGGGCGGATATGGGGGAGCCCGGGAGCGCCCGCACACGCTCGCGTGACAGGTACGGCCCGCCACCGACCGCACTTTTGTCCCACAAATCCCACATATATTCGTCCCTATCCGCTCACGGGACAAACTCCAGCCACCTCACTCCACATTCTTCCACTCCCATCCTTCACCCTAGCTCGCCCCCAACGATTTTTGACTTTCTCCACCATGGCGGGCAGCGGATCCGAGTCCTTCATCTCGAGATCCATCGACCACGAGCTCGTTCCACGCGGCCTCGAGGAGGAGATGGCCGTTCGGCTTGCGCTTTGCCGCTCCCTGGAGGCAGTCGTCCGACGACAGCGCTCGGACTCGCAACGCCGGTAATCCATTGCGTCGGTACAGCCTGTGCTTGGGTCCAACGTCACTGCCTCACCGGAGGCGGCGCGGTCCGTCTAGTGTCTGAACGTCGTGGCGGAAGCACAACCCTTCCGTTGGCGCGCCGAACACGAAGCATGTCCGTCCTTGGACGATGCCACGGCACGACGTGCCCGCCGGGCCAGGCAGCGGGAGCGGGAGGCGGATGAGGCCCTCACGACGGTGGACGTTGGAGAGGCGGAGTCACGTTCTCTAGCGCCTCGTAGGGTGCACAAGTGAGGACGCCTCAACCGCGTCATGATGGACGTTCGTTCCTCCTGTGAAGGATCTGTCATCGACCTCACGTCCACCGGCACCATTCGGGTTATGGGCTCCGAAGAGGAATAGTAAGACATGGGAGACGGTGGGAGGTCGACTCCCATGAGTCGGTTGGATTCCTATGTCCTACTCTACCCCACCGGCGACCGGATCGACACTACGAGGGGCGTAGACGGCCGTCATACAGGGACACAACAGAGCAGGACGAGCACCGTTTAGTATTAGATTTACGTTGTATGTAATAAGAGCAACTCCAATGGGGCGACCTATTTCGTCCGCCGCCATCCGTTTGGGTCGACGCGGACAAAAATGATGGCCCAACGCGCTGACCCATTGCCAAAACGCATCCGCGTCGACCCATTTCCGGCCCAAATTTGGGACTGAAATGCATCGGCACGGACGCGAAGCGGACGCGCGCGTTCCCCCTTGGTGTCTGCCCCCAACCACCGCGGTCAACATAATTTACGACGACCGTCATCCTCGGGCCCACGCGTCAGCGACTGTGATCTACCTTTTTTAATGCAAGCGTGGGGTGGGGTTCGGCCATCTACTTCCAGAACCCTCCCTGTCCCCATCTCGCCACCCCTCTGTTTCCTCGTCGACGACCCAGCAGCCATGGACAACGGCGACAACCTCGTCGTCTATGCCAGCGCGATGCTTTCAGAGGAGGTCGCCTACCTCCAGGCTAAGAGGACGATGCACGAGGCGCACAAGCACGCCCGTGCTACGCCTGGCTTCTTCCAAAACACCCTCATTGTCCATCCCCACGCGCTTCTTCCAGAGAAGGCCGCCTACCTTCATGCTAAGATGGCGTTGTGCCTGGCGAACGAGCGCGCCCGTGCTGCGCCACCGTCGACACCAGCACTACCCGCGCCGGCATAGCCCGCCCCTGCTCCGGCACAACCCGACCTCACCGTCTTTGCCGAGGACGTCTAGGTTTTTTTCTTTATTCATTAATAATGTAACGCGTGGATTCTCGTCGGCCTTCGTGGCACGCCAGCAAAAATGGATCGAGCCAGCGTTGGACGCATGCGCCGACCCAAACGTCGAAGCGGACGTTCGTGTCCGCCTGGCCGACCCAAACGGAGGAAAAGCGAACAAAATTGTCGTCCGTTTGAGTCGGCCCGTTGGAGTTGCCCTAAGACTATCCACAATGGGAGTAACATAGGTAGTAACATAGATGTCATCTAAGCAAGAAATATGATGTGACAACTAATTAATAAGAAGAGAGAGAAATTGAGTAACTTAGCATGTTATTCATACAAGGAGTAATATAGCGGATACCAAGGCAAGATGAGTCTATAAGCTAATAAATGAAAGACTCAGTGTTAATATCCTTATGTTACTATCCACTGTCGAGGTAATAACTTCGACTAGTAACATATGTATGTTACTACTCTATGTTACTCTTCATTGTGAGTAGTCTAATATGAATTTAATGTTTCTAATTTGAAATATCCACGTGTAAAATTCATTATTTAAGGCACGATTGGTGAGACATTTTTGCGGAGCCGGATTTGCAGGATGGTCTAAGGGCATGTACAATGGTGTTATTTTTGGGATGTCACATATGATAAATGATGAGGTGAAGGAGGGAGAACTCGAAAAAAGGCTTTGCCTTCTTTTTTTTTAAGATAAGACAAGAGGTGATCTCTTAACACAATGTGTCTCATCATGTTTTTAGGATAACTAATTATAGAAAATAAGGCTAAGAAATGACCCATTATAGACTCTTTTTTTTATCATCTCGAAATTAAATGCAAGATTTTAAAATAAAATTATCTTGTCAGCCATTGTACATGTCCAAATAATTACTTCTCCGCTTTTAAATATAAGTATTTTAAGCAATTTCACTAAAAGTCTATATACGAAACAAAATGATTGAATAAATGTTCTAAAGTATGTCTATATACATCCGCATGTACTCTAATAATGAACTAAAAAAACTAATATTTAGAAAGGAAGGGAGTACTACTGATTCGAGCACCGAGGAGGCGAGTCACCTGTTGGCGGGGCCGGTGACCCAGATAGTGAGTGAGTCCCATTGCACACCGTACAAACAATAACGTGGAACGTACGTACGTACCCTGCATTTGTCTGCCAAGATTCGAGCCACCGACAGGCCGAGTCACTCGTGTCCATCCAATAGCACCCCGGCAGCGCACCCTAGCCTGCAATACTTTTACTCCTCACTGTTTACCCGTGCACGTTGTCCACTCCAGCCAGTCGAGCAAACAAATTCACAGGAAACGAATAGTAAAGTAAAACCAAAAGGCTGACTCGTTGTCGCGCCGGACACGTGACCGCAACAACGACGCCGCGACCGGGCACGGCTGGTACGTGCGTGCGTGCGTCCACCACCTTATCCGTGGCAGGTCCGACGCGCCGGTGACGTGTCCCCAGCGACCATGCCGCCGTGCCGGCCTTATCCACCCCCACCCCACCCCGCCCCACCCAACCTTTGGAAGGATCACGCGCTTTCAGGCCCACAAGCGCGCACCAGACGGTGGGCCACCGATGTCAGCGGCGCCCACCATCCAGGCCCACCGGCGCTTTTCTCCACCAGCGGTGGCCCCGGTAGGGACGACGTGCGGGACCGTGCACGCTAGCGGTACGTGGCACGCCGGGCGCACGAGAGACGCAGCCCAACCGCCGGAGCCCGCGGTTCGGTGACACGCCGCAAGACGGCGACGTGCCGAGGAAGACGCAGCCGGTGCCGTGTCAATGACACTGGCAGTTTGTTTCGCTTGATAAACCGTTGGCGCCAGACGAAACTAACGGCGGCAGCCTGCCCACGGACAGGAGGAGCCGGGCTCCATTTGGCATTTCCTCCGTGACGCGGGCGGTAATTAGGCCAACTCCAATCCTAAACAAACGTACGTTTTGTTCGGTTCTGTCCGTTTGAGTAGGGTAATGAGATCGTGTCCGAGTCTGTTCTGGGATGTGGTGGCCGTGCATCCAGCGCGCGACCGTATCCTTTTGCACCATCCTGTCCGTCGTGGTCTAAAATGCTTATATTTTCATATCAAAACAAGTTTGTACATCAATCCAATCAAAATTGTCTTTAAATAAAATAATTTTACAATCAAATCGAAATTGTCTTGAATGAACATAAAGTTGATCAATACATCTATTGTTGTCAATATGTTCCCCATGTGCTCAACCAAGTCATTTTGAAGATTCAAATGAGTGTGCCAATCTTGCATCTCACGATGAAACTGGATAAATTGTTGAAACGTGGCCGGTTCTTGATGCACGGGTTCAACATTTTCACCTTGATAATCAAATCCTTGGTCGAAGATATTGTCATCACGCTCGTCCTCGACGATCATGTTATGCATGATCACACAAGCAGTCATCACATCCCAAAGCTTCCTTTCATCCCATGACAGTGCAGGGTTTCGAACGATACCCCATCGGGATTGAAGCACACCAAAAGCACGTTCCACATCCTTTCTAGCACTCTCTTGCATTTGGGCAAATTTCTTTCTCTTCTCATCTTGGGGGTCCGAGATTGTCTTCACAAAAGTTGACCACCGAGGATATATATCATTAACTAGATAGTATCCATTGTTGTATTGGTGGGCGTTGATCTCAAAGTTGACAGGGGGGAGTGGCCTTCTGCAAGCCTTGCGAAGACTCGAGAACGCTGCAGCACGTTGATATCATTGTGAGAACCTGCCATGCCGAAGAAAGAATGTCATATCCAAAGATCCTGCAAAGCCATCGCTTCTAATATGACAGTGCACGCTTTGACATGCCCCATGTACTGGTCGTGCTAAGCAAATGGACAGTTCTTCCACTCCCAGTGCATACAATCTATGCTGCCAAGCATGCGTGGAAAGCCTCTAGCTGCGTTGGTCGCCAACAATCTCTCTGTATGAGCGGCAGTTGGCTGCCTCAAGTACCCAGGGCCAAACACCTCGATCACAGCCTAGCAGAACTTGTACATTGACATCACACATGTTGTCTCGCTCATACACACATACTCATCCACCAGATCGCCTGGAATTCCATATGCAATCATGCGGATGGCCGCGGTGCATTTTTGGTAAGAGGAGAATCCTAGCTTGTCAAGGGCATCCGTCTTCCATTGAAAGTATGGGTCATGAGCAACCACTCCCTCTCGGATACGATTGAACACATGCCTTGCCATACGAAAACGGCGACGGAATTTATCCGGCTTGAAGAGCGATGTGTTCGCAAAGTAATCGACATAGAGCAGGGCCTGGCCTCTCTCCCTGTTGCGGTTTAGGTTCGGAGCACGGCCAAGGAGTGACCCCCTGTACCGAGGAAGTTGTCGTTGAATGTGGTCGTGAACCATCACTGCAGCCACCGCAATATCTTCATCATCGGACGACGAAACGTCCGATGAATAAATAAAGTGGTGGAAGAAAAACTCATCACCACTGTCCATACCTTTGCGGGCAAAGTGTCGAACACCTTGCGCTCATGGTGGCAAAGAGGCCGCGACGGTCACCTCGATGCAGGGGTCGTTGGTGGCCGGCTACTGGCTGCTTTGGAGTACTTGTCGGAAGCTGTCGTGGCCGTCGTGGTACGTCGCCTGCGGCCGTATCCACTCTGCCGCCGGCTACGACGGCGACGTCCAAACCTCCTCCGATCGACTCCCAAACTACGGCGAAAGCGCGGGCATGGTGGCGGCCATGGTGGCGGCCATGGCGAGACGGGGTTTGCTATGGACGACCGGGGGATGAGGTGGCCGGAGAATAGCGACGGCACCGTCGACAGGGCGGGGCGGGAGAGGGGGTGGAGGCGTTGGAATTTCTGGGAGTACTTGTGTCCCCGACACGCGGGCCACGGGCGAACAAGGGCGTGCGGCGAGCGCGTCCGCGCGATGTCCGTTTCCCTCAAACTGGGCATAAGTTTGGGCCGGGAATGGATCGAAAACGGATGAAATCCGGACATTTGTCTGTTTGAGTCCGCGCGTTGGGCCACGATATTAGTCCTTTCTACCCCAAACGGACGCACGCGGACAAGATGGGGTCGGGCGGTGGTGTTGGCCCTACCGCGCCTCCTCCGTTTCCATCACGTGGAAGCCGTGAAAACTAGGTGATGTGCATCACTAATCTTATTGTAATTTTGCTTGAGATTTTATTGGTAAATAATTCATATAACACAATAAGGTCATTTTCAAATGTGTTGATGTTAAGATGAGGTGCTAAGCACATTAAAAAAACTTAGCAACTAAAGCCCCTGATGCATATGTGCTTAACTTGTTATTGTTAAGCATCTTCTATTTAATGATTAGCAACTAAAGTTCTTCATGCATTGATGGATTTTTTTTTCATTTAAGTATTTTACCTAGATTCATGCGCTTGACATTGTTTTTTTCTGAGATTATCACACTCACCTCTTACCTTAATTATTTTGTCACATCAAATTTTCGGTTTATATATCATTCTTTAACACCTTTGCAAGATGGAGCATTCGGAGAGGCCTAAGTACATAATAAAGCCTATGCATAGTTAGGCGTTTCTTAGTACTTCACCGTGTACATATGCTAAGGATGCGACATAAGAAAAAATAATGTGGTAAAACAATTAAAGAGGAATGATGCCATTATGGAAACCCACGAGGAAGCGATGCTAAGCCGGTCCCTGGAGTTCGTCACCGTTGCAGCTCTGCCGTGAAGCCATCGCACTAGTCGTCGAGCAGTGACCGGTTAAAACTTTGTACATCTTTCGGCTGAAGATTTTTTCATCTAGGTTGGAGCTATTTCCGTAAGAGTTGTAACTTAAAAGTGTTAGTTGAAGCCTCCCCTGTTGACGGTTGAATATTTTTGGATATAGGCTTGAACTTTTTTATCAATGCTTGCAACGTTGTATGCGGTGATACCAGCATCGCGTCGTCGGTCGTTCCGGCATCTCACTCCATCGGTAGTAGCATTTCACACAACTAGTTCCATCATCCTTGTTTGGGATTGTGGGTACGCATGCTCGGTCGTTGTGGTCACCAACGACGTCACCTAGTACGCGGTTGTAAAGGTCGCAACACATGCCCACATCGGTTGTAGCACGTAGCACGTGAGAGGAGTTACTCGTTTCGAGAGCTCGCATGCCATGGACCCCCTACTTGGAATCGGTTGGAGAGGGGCGCGGCGTTGCCGCCGATGGTGCAGGGACAAGCGGTTCGGAGATGCGCGGTGCATAGGAGAAAGGAGGGGATCAATGTGGATAAGGCGAGGGGAGCACACTGGGCTACTGAGTCACGTTTGATCCAATGCATCGCATGTGTGAGGCGTAAGGGTTCGGCCAGATGCAAACATTTCTCATTATACTTCCTCCGGTCCTTTTTAGTCTGCATATTAGCTTTGTGTGAAGTCAAAGTATCTCTACTTTGATCAAATTTATAGAAAATTGTATTAACATTCGCAATGCCAAATTAATATTGTTAGGTTCATTACGAAAGGTAGTTTTATGATATGTATATTTGGTATGGTAGATGTTGATATTTTTCAATATATATTTGGTCAAACTTTGTAAAGTTTGACTTGACACAAACCTAATACGCGGAGTAAAAAGGAACGGAGGGAGTATAAAGCAAGCTTAGTTACAAAAGTTAAGCATCCATGCATTAAGGACATTTGTTGATAAGACTTTTGATGCACTTAGCACCTTATTTAAGCATCCATAATTAAAAAGGTCTTAGGAAGCACATAACCATGAAAAAAAATCAATGCCATATAAGACTAAAGATATGCATAGGACAAGGAAAATTGAAAAATAAAAACCAAAGTGATTAGGTCCGCAATCGAAAAACTATAACAATGTCCACATTCGCATGAACTATGCCATAAAACAACACGAACCACAATGTTTTGTTAACATCAATGTCTTTAGAACAAGAACGACGTTCAAGCGTCGCCGCCACCTGATCCAACAACCTTTCATCATAGCGGCGACTAGGATAAGGGACTCGTTTCCTCCAACTTTGAGACCATGGATTCACCTCCTTTCTGTATGTCGCTTCGACAAACCATGGTGGAGGGGAAAGTTCGTTGGCTCGGCCCTAGCTAGTAGTTTAGGTTAGGATCTTTAGTCCTCAAAGAGCTTCATCTTTGAGCTGGTCTTTCGGACTTCGATCAGGGACGAAGATATATAAAAAGCTTAATGGAGTCATATCCATGGCAATGAGGTCATCTTTTATAAACCAATAGTGATTAGTATTAAGTTAATGACGGATTTAGTTATTTCAATTGACCCCAATGGTTACATGCCATCTCTGTCCGTGACTTCGATCCTTCCACCAGGGCAAAGTTGACGGGCTTTGACGTTGATTCATGCCATCCTCTTTGAGCGACGATGTTAGGATTTCTCACCGTGCATGCATGATACTGAGATTAGGTGTCCGACACTTCAGATAAATTCAAAAAGTTCAACCGCAACGACTACGACTCTAGGACGATGGTCCTTAAAGACACGTGCACGAAGAATTTCCGATTGTGGTCAGGAAATTATTCCGCATTGGCAACTCGTCCTCGACAGTAGTGATTGTTTTCACAGACCTTGCTTTTGTACTCATAGTGATTTAAAAAAAATCAGTTTATTTTTCACAAATAAAGATAAATAGTACTCGGTAGTGGAGTACTCCCCTGTCTGTGAATAAACGTGCATCTAGGTTTTGTTTTAAGTCAAAGTCCAACTTTCTACTTATAGGAAACAATAAGAGCATTTATGATACTAAATCAGCACCATCAGAACCGTTTTGAAATGTACTTGGATAGTATACCAGGTTGATTTAATATATGGTACTACAGTACTATTTATATAAAGTTGGTCCAAATTTCAAAACCTTGATTTACTCCATGAGTTGTTATGTTTAGAGCATGGTTAATAATATATCCAACTGTTGACTATAAGTTATCTTATAGTTCATCTTATATCTAACTTGTACAATAATTAGCTGTAAAAGAGTATTACCTTTATTATATATGTTTCATCTTTCATTTCTCACAAAGCACAAGGAACACGTGCTAGAGCTAGCTCTTCACAAAAACTCGTTTTCTTCTCTTTTATCTTCTCTCTCATCCAACTTAGTAAAAATATAATATTTTAATTTTTAAAGCCTATTGACTATATCTTATTATACTTGCTTTTAATAAAACCGTGAACGATGCAAGTTGCAAGCGCACCCACCCACCGGATTGAGCCTTGGCCTCCTGGGTCTTGGGGAACCGGGGAAGTAGTACTCCTTGCTACTGCTGTCACGTCACGGTTAGCTGCCGGTTAAGCTAAACTAAACCAGTACTGTACGTGATGATCTTATCCCCGTTACCTTACCCAGCTGAGCCATCTTTATCCCAATCCAACCCATTCCGTCCTTCACATCATCGTCGTCATCAACTCATCATCACCAGCACTGACTCCCGATCGACCCGATATTTCCGGCTCGTGCCATCCTAAACCACCCAGCTCCCCGGCCCTATAAAACACGCGCCCATCTCCATCCTCAACCTCCATTCCATTCGCCATTCCCGTTCCCACAAGCTCCATCTCCTCTCCTCTCCTCTCCATAGCAGCAGCAGCTCTCCAGCTCGAGCAAGAAAGAAGGAGTGATTAAGATTTGATTCGTGAAAATGTTGGCCATCTTCCAGAAGCAGGTGGCGCACGCGCCGCAGGAGCTCAACAGCCCGCGCGGGAGCACCGCCAAGCCCAAGAACCCCGACGAGATCCTCCGCGACTTCCACGCCGCCCACCCCTCCGACGCCTTCTCCACCTCCTTCGGCGGCGGCGCCGCCCTCGCCTGCGTCGCCGCGCAGCCACGCAACCTCGCCGCCGGCGGATACCAGAGGTATGTATACCAACAACGAGAACCACAAGGAAACATCCATCCATCCATCTGCTCCGCGCTCTCCGGACGGACTGTGACTAAGTTTATTTGGTCTGCAGGATGTTCTGCGGGCTGGACGACATCTACTGCGTGTTCATGGGGACGCTGGACAACCTGAGCAGCCTGATGCGGCAGTACGGCCTCACCGGCCGCTCCACCAACGAGGCGCTGCTGGTCATCGAGGCGTACCGCACCCTGCGCGACCGGGGGCCCTACCCGGCGGACCAGGTGGTGAAGGACCTCTCGGGCTCCTTCGCCTTCGTCGTCTTCGACAACCGCGGCCGGTCCGGGTCCGGGGCGGCGGTGTTCGCGGCGCAGAGCACGGACGGCGGGGTGCCGCTGCACTGGGGCGTGGCGGCGGACGGGTCGGTGGTGATCTGCGACGACCGCGGCGTGGCCAAGGCCGGGTGCGGGCGGTCGTACGCGCCGTTCCCGCCGGGGTGCATGTTCCACAGCGAGGGCGGGCTCAAGAGCTTCGAGCACCCCATGAACCGGCTCAAGGCGTTCCCGCGGGTGGACAGCGAGGGCGTCATGTGCGGCGCCAACTTCAAGGTCGACGCCTTCACCAAGATCAACTCCATGCCCCGCGTCGGCAGCGCCACCAACTGGGCCGCCACCTGGGACGACGCCGCCATCTGATCTCATCCACCCGGCGCCGGCGACGCCCGCCTAGATTGCTCGTCGGACTTCTGAATGACGAACCTGGGCTTGCTGCATTTTACTTGCTTTTTTCCCTTTCTCTTGGCAACGTATGTACATCCTGATCTGATCTGAGCCGTGCGCGTGTGTGTGTGGGCGCGCTGACACATACGGTTGTTTGCTTGTAGTAGTAAGTACGATGGGAGGAATAAGACGACTTTGCTTCCAGTCCAAGAGTGCTGCTCGCGGCTTGTTCTCGCTTCAACTTGCTTCTGTCGAACAGCTTGGAGATCCTGTAAAACGAAACTGCCAAAACGTCTTATCTTACATTCACAAACAAAAGGGTATATCAAACTAATGTTTTGAGAAACCATGCATCTTTGAGCATCTAAACACATGCTACCACGATCATCCTTAATACTCGCACGCTCTCATCAGCCACACGCGACCTAGATCCTCGCAGTTAACTATGGGCAGGATTGGTGGAAACAGGGGCGCTAAACTAAGCACTCTGCTTCTGAAATTGTAGAGACTAAGAAGCGCGGTTACTTTATTTTTTGTATAGAAAAAGTTGGGTGACATAATTGAGCACACAACTCAGGAAACTCAGGAGGATGCATTCATGATTCATCCACTCCCAATAGAATTTTGAAGCACTCCTACTTATAGCAACTTCACCCGGATGATCCATTTTACCTAGTATTAAATTCCGTATGAATTGATAGGGATAAAAGTGAAGGCTCAATGCGTCGAGCCATTTCTAAAACGCGTATGCTCTTTGTCCGCGTCGACTCACTTTAGACCCAAATTTAAGACAATAATGCGTCAGCGCGCACCTTCTCTTGTCCGCTGTCCACACGTGGCGCCCGGTTAAAATCAATGTTGTTTTTATTAACACCAACCATGGGTCCACGCGTCAGCGATCCCACATGTCCTTTTTTAATCTGAGCGTGCAGGGGGTGACCCCATCATCTTTCAAAAGTCGTCTCTATCCCCATCTAGTCACCCGCTGCTTCCCCGCCGGCGATAAATCCTAACCACCACCATGGGTTTCTTCTCCGGCTCATCCTCTCGCAAAGACAAGGGGCAAGTCCCCCGCCTTCCATGTTCGTGCGCTCCTGTCGCCAGCGTCTCCCCTTCCGCCTCAACAGCGGGTCATCGTACCAGTGCACCAAGCGAGGTGGTACTGGAAGCACCGCGTCTCCTCCCCCTACCCTAACGCCATGTCGTCGCACGGCTGACATTTGGATACGGTGAGTATCCCAGTGCTAGTGGTGTCGCGGTCCACACAGGCGCATGCGGAGGAGGTGAGGCGCCGATGACAGCAGCTGACGCCAGAGCAGCGACACAACCCCGTGTACGCTGCAGACAATCCCGAATGGGATGCCTGGTTTACATGGGAGCACGAAGAGCAATGTCGGCGTGGCGTCCGCGACGTGGTTGCTGGACCACCGCCGTCCCTCGTCGTGTGCGAAGAAGAATAGGAGGCAGAGGCCGCGTACCAGAACGCGTTGGCGTCCGTCCTGCGTGCATGCAAGGAGAAAGCGCGCCTCAAGGAGGTGGAGGAGGAGGCGGCTTACCAGGCACATATGGTGGAGGCCATGGCACTCTCCGCTGCTGGCGACGCAGTCGTGCCGCCACTGGCCCCACCGTCCCCTGCAAAGGTCGAGCCAATGCCGCTGGTCCCCAGGCCCGAGTAGTACTCCTGGGGCGGGGTAGTGCGCGAGTGGGTCTGCGTGCCACCCGTTTGGTTGGGTGCGACGCCGGAGCAGGAGGCGCCCTGGAGCACTGGCGACATCGATGTCTGGCGAAGGAGCGCGCACAAGCCTAGCGGATCGAGCAGATGGAGCACGAGACCGAAGCTGATGAGGAAGAGCGACGTCCTGCCCAACTAGCGTTGGTGCAGCAACCGGCGAACGACGTTGCCGCCGCCTGGGAGACGGTCTTCCTTTCGGTTGGTCCGACGCCGACGAGGAGGAGGACACCTAGGGCGACACGCCTCCTCATTTTTAGCTTATTAAAATTTCTATTTAATGTAATGTGGACTCGTGAGACTATCGCCGACCTTTCAGGTTGGCATTATATTTTTAAAATGTAGATTATGTTTTTTTACATGGCCTCAAAGTGGAACATGGCCGGGTTGGCAAGCGCCAACCTAGTTACAAAAGCGAACATTGATGTCCGCTAGGCCGATTCAAACGGACAAAATACGAACAAAGCGCACGTCAATTTGGGTCGCGTGGTTGGAGTTGCTCTCATGGACCATTTTGTCCAATAAGAGCATCTACAATCACGACTTGCAAATTCGGGCCCTCAAACGCGCGCGAATACGTCAGATTAATGTCCCGACGTGTCACCTATTTGTCCATCCACGCAGTCATACTCCTTATTTTATTTCTCATATGTGTGGTGCTTGCATGTGATTGATGGAGAGGAAGAGAGAGAAAGAAAAAAATGAATAAAGAAAGAAAAATATGGCCCGGAGTGGGATCGTGTCCTATGTTGCGGACTGACCGGGCGCGTCCGGACGCGTCCGCGAACCCTTATGTCCTCCTCATATTTTAGATGGATATAAGGGTTTGCGAACATATAGAAATGATATGAGGGGTCCGGTTGTGTGACTTTTTTTCTTCCCTCTCGTGTCGGTCACTCGCCAGACGCGTTCGCGGTCATATAAAGGATTATTTGAGAGATCCGGGTGTAGATGCTTGAGCTGAGGCAGGATACAAAATTATTTTACTTTTTTTTGGAAAATGAGATTAAGGCCCCGGCCTGTGCAAAGTGATTTTACTACAAATGCCAAGAAATCAATTAATTTCTAATGTTTCGATGTCGTCTTGCAAAGTACAACATATACCATCATTTCAACCACTCGACAAAAACGTTTCTAATAACTTTTTAATCTATTCCATAGCCAAAACATGAAATTGGCGTATACATGCAGCTGTCTAAAAGCATGTACATCTACACATTGCAAATATGATTTTTAAGAGCAACTCCAACGGACTGACCTAAACGGACATCGATTTAATCCACTTTTTGTGTGCTTGGGTCGGCCATCCACCCGGTGTCCGTCTTATTTTAGGTATGGATCGGCAGCGCGTCCAACGCGTCGATCCATATGTGCCGGCGTGGCCGGCTGACCACCATATTTTACATAAATTTGCATAGTTTGAATCAAATAACGTAATTTGACCGAATAAAATAGCATAATTATTACAAGTCGATTAAAAATAAAAATGTCTCACATAGTTCTCTCATAGTTTTGCAAACGAATAAAAGAAGATAAATTTATTGGTTGCCAACATGAGCCCACATATGCTCAATCAAATCATTTTGCAGTTGCACGTAAGTTTCACAATCACGCATGTCTTGATAAAATTGGGTAAACTGTTCAAACATTGCCGCTCCTCCATGCTCAAACACAACATTCTCACCCTGAAACTGAAACCCTTGATCGTACAGACTTTCTGAACGCTCGTCTTCTACGATCATATTATGCATGATCACACAAGCAGTCAGCACCTCCGATAGTTTCTGCGTGCTCCACATATTAGTAGGATACCGAACGATGCTCCATCGAGATTGCAAAACACCAAAGGCACGCTCGACATCCTTCCTAGCACCCTCTTGCTCTTGGGCAAATCTTTTCCTCTTCTCTCCGACAGGGCTGGGTATTGTCTTGACAATAGTGGTTGACTGAGGTGTTGGAATTATGCCCTACAGGCAATAATAAATATAGTTATTATTATAATTCCTGTATCAAGATAATCGTTTATTATCCATGCTATAATTGTATTGAATGAAGACTCATTTACATGTGTGGATACATAGACAAAACACCGTCCCTAGCAAGCCTCTAGTTGGCTAGCCAGTTGATCAAAGATAGTCAGTGTCTTCTGATTATGAACAAGGTGTTGTTGCTTGATAACTGGATCACGTCATTAGGAGAATCACGTGATGGACTAGACCCAAACTAATAGACGTAGCATGTTGATCGTGTCATTTTGTTGCTACTGTTTTCTGCGTGTCAAGTATTTATTCCTATGACCATGAGATCATATAACTCACTGACACCGGAGGAATGCTTTGTGTGTATCAAACGTCGCAACGTAACTGGGTGACTATAAAGATGCTCTACAGGTATCTCCGAAGGTGTTAGTTGAGTTAGTATGGATCAAGACTGGGATTTGTCACTCCGTGTGAACGGAGAGGTATCTCGGGGCCCACTCGGTAATACAACATCACACACAAGCCTTGCAAGCAATGTAACTTAGTGTAAGTTGCGGGATCTTGTATTACGGAACGAGTAAAGAGACTTGCCGGTAAACGAGATTGAAATAGGTATACGGATACTGATGATCGAATCTCGGGCAAGTAACACACCGAAGGACAAAGGGAATGACATACGGGATTATATGAATCCTTGGCACTGAGGTTCAAACGATAAGATCTTCGTAGAATATGTATGATCCAATATGGGCATCCAGGTCCCGCTATTGGATATTGACCGAGGAGTCTCTCGGGTCATGTCTACATAGTTCTCGAACCCGCAGGGTCTGCACACTTAAGGTTCGACGTTGTTTTATGCGTATTTGAGTTATATGGTTGGTTACCAAATGTTGTTCAGAGTCCCGGATGAGATCACAGACGTCACGAGGGTTTCCGGAATAGTCCGAAAACGAAGATCGATATATAGGATGACCTCATTTGATTACCGGAAGGTTTTCGGAGTTACCGGGAATGTACCGGGAATGACGAATGGGTTCCGGGAGTTCACCGGGGGGGGGGGGGGCAACCCACTCCAGGGAAGCCCATAGGCCTTGAGGGTGGCACACCAGCCCTTAGTGGGCTGGTGGGACAGCCCAAAAGGGCTCTATGCGCCAAGAAGAAAAAATCAAGAGAAAAGAAAAAAAAGGAGGAGGTGGGAAGGAAGGGGGACTCCCTCCCACCAAACCAAGTCCAACTCGGTTTGGGGGGGGGGAGTCCTCCCCCCTTGGACTCGGCCGACCCCCTTGGGGCTCCTTGAGCCCCAAGGCAAGGTCCCCTCCCTCCCACCTATATATACGGAGGTTTTAGGGCTGATTTGAGACGACTTTCCCACGGCAGCCCGACCACATACCTCCACGGTTTTTCCTCTAGATCGCGTTTCTGCGGAGCTCGGGCGGAGCCCTGCTGAGACAAGGTCATCACCAACCTCCGGAGCGCCGTCACGTTGCCGGAGAACTCTTCTACCTCTCCGTCTCTCTTGCTGGATCAAGAAGGCCGAGATCATCGTCGAGCTGTACGTGTGCTGAACGCAGAGGTGCCGTCCGTTTGGTACTAGATCGTGGGACTGATCGCGGGATTGTTCGCGGGGCGGATCGAGGGACGTGAGGACGTTCCACTACATCAACCGCGTTCACTAACGCTTCTGCTGTACGATCTACAAGGGTACGTAGATCACTCATCCCCTCTCGTAGATGGACATCACCATGATAGGTCTTCGTGCGCGTAGGAAAATTTTTGTTTCCCATGCGACATTCCCCAACATGAGGATAGATACCGTCATCCAGGTAGTATCCTTTGTCGTAGTTGTGGCCGTTGACATTAAATTTCACCGGTAGGCTGTTGCCTTCGGCAAGCCTAGCTAACACCGGCGAACGCTGAAGCACGTTGATACCATTGTGTGATCCGTCCATGCCAAAGAAAGAGTGCCAGATCCGGAGATCTTCAGACGCAACGGCCTCTAGTATGACAGTGCAAGCCTTGACATGACCCTTATATTGCCTTTGCCAAGCAAAAGGTCAGTTCTTCCACTCCCAGTGCATGCAGTCTATGCTACCAAGCATCCCTGGGAAGCCCCTACTGACATTTATCACCAACAAACAGGCTGTATCTTCAACAGTCGGCTCTCTCAAGTACTCAGGGCCAAATACAACAATAGCAGCCTTGCAGAACTTATACAGGGACTCTAGGCAAGTAGACTCGCTCATACAGACGTACTCGTCACTAAGATCACCAGGCACTCCGTATGCAAGCATTCGGATGGCGACAATGCATTTCTGATAAGAGGAAAAACCTATCTTGCCAACGACATCCTCTTTGCACTCGAAATAGTTATCATAGCCGACCACCCCCTCTCTAATACGGTTGAAAAGATGCCTACTCATATGGAAACGACGGCAGATTTTTTGATGCTTGAACAACGGGTTTGTTGTATCAAAGTAGTCCTTTCAAAGAAGGAAATGCCCGCTCTCTCGGTTGCGATTCAACGCCGGAAGGTGGCCCGGAATGGAGCCACGGAACAACGGATGTTGGCTATTGAGCTGGTGATGGACCAACACGGCAGCCAATACCTCCTCCTCGTCATCAGACGACGAATCGTCAGAGTCGCAAAGGAAATTGTGAAAAAAGAACTCGTCGGCGGAGTCCATTTTGTACCTTGGCAAACCGTCGAACAACTTGCGGGCGTCGACGAAGAAGACGGCTGGCGAAGGGAGTCGCGCACAGACCAGCTAGCTTCCCTGTCGGTGTCCGACGAGCATGGCAGTGAGGATCTGACCGGGCGGCGAGGCGGCTCCCCGGCGGGGCTCTGTGGTGGGGGTGGGGGTGTGTGTGTGTGGGGGGGGGGGAGTGGGAAGCAGTTGGTTCCCCGACGGCAAGACGATGGCGGCGGCGGGCGACGTGGGAGTGGGCGGCGTTGCTGGGCGGATGTGGAGGCGCCGACAGCTGGCAGAGTCGCCGGAAAAATAGGCGGCGACATCGACGACAAAGGAGGCGGGCGAGGATTGGTTGTGGGGAGGCCATATGCCTCCGACCAGCGGGCCCGGCGGAAGAGAAGGCGAGCATGCGCGCGCCCGTCGCGTGTCCGCGCCGACGCAAATCCGGCTCAAAAATGGGTCGGGAATGGGTCGTCCGCGGACGAAAACCGGACGCGTGTCCGTTTGGGTCGGTGCGTTGGGCCATCATTTTTGTTCGCGGCGACCCAAACGAACGGCGGCGGACGAAGTGGATCGCCTCATTGGAGTTGCTCTAATGCCGACGGATGCGTCCGGTCAATGACCGAGCGTGTCCCCTATTTATTCGTCCGTGCATCCACTCTCTTCATTTCCTTTCTCATATGTCAAATCATTTGCACGTGATTGATGAGAGAAAGAGAGTGAAAGAAAAGAATAAATAAAGAAAAAAGTGATCTAGGATGGGATTGCGTCCTATGTGGCGGACCGACCGGACGCGTCAGCGAACCCTTATATCCTCCCCATATTTAAGATGGATACGAGGGTTGCAGACAACTGTACATTTAGGGATGGTATGAAGGGTTCGATTGGATCACTTTTTTTCTTGTTTTTCCTGTCTGATCACTAACAGGATGCGTCCGTAGACATATGAAGGGTCCGGATGTAGATGCTTTAAGTATAATGAAAAAGGAAATGTCAACTGGATTACAGTAGAAATGGTGATGGTTTGTAGCTTATGACACATGATTGATCATTGTTTCCCATCGCACAAATGAATGGTAAAAACTACACAAAAACACAATGGGATTATGACAAAGCGGTAGACGACATATTTTTACCATAGAGCAAGAACATTTTGCACTAAAGTTCTAAATGGTAGTTTCTGTGTAAAAACATGTTCTAAACTACCGCCCATCCATGGTGTACATCTGCTAGATGTTGATGCACCAGTTGTTAGAAAAGAAAGAAACCATCACGAGAAAAGAAACAATGTATTTTAATGAGCGACCCTACACGTACGGATAATATTTACGGAAATTTACGGAAATGATTAGGTGGGCTAAGATGATTGGAAGAAATAAGGGCGAGGGGCCCATACCCCTGAGAATCATGGGGCGGTAGAAATTAGTTGTCTAAGGAGTCCGTAAACCCTCCGTATAACTTCGTATGTTTAGAATTTTCGTGTTTTAATATGCCAATAGAGAAAAGAAACAGTGTAGTTAATGAAGAGATACAAAAGCATTGAGCACATTACTAGGAGCGGTTAACAAAGTGATGTTCCTATTGAAATGTTTAATATTCTTTGTACTTTTCTTCGGATCGGTTGTCTTAAGGAAGGAATAGTGAATTATGTGACAAAGATGTCATTTAAGAAAAACCGACTAGTGAAATTAGACCAAACAACCCAAAAATAACTGCATTTGTGTTTAATTTTTAGCGCTTAAGTTGAAGAAACCGATTAAAAAACACGCTTTTTTAACAATAAATATTATTTTCTAAAGGATACTCGGTCATTTGCTACTACTTGCAAGGGATAGGTTAGAGATGTTCTTAGTGATCTTATATAACTTTTTTATTTCATCGAATTAACAAAAAATAACAATTTATCTAAGTATTTATTAATAACTGAGAAACAACAATTGCTTTTCACTCATAACAGTTGGATAAAAGCCAATGTCTTGAGGTTTATAGGGAATGACACCACCTCCTCCACTTGGGCCGCTCACGTCAGTCGGGATTTACGCTTCAGTGATCCCGGTTTTGGGAGTCGGCTTGTTTCGGTTTTGGGAATCATCTACAAGGTTCCTGAACTGTTTTTTAATGTCTTTTTTCTTTTTCTTTTCTATTTCTTTTTTTGCTTTTTTTTTCTGTTTCAAAAAATGTTTTGGATTTTTAAAAAATGTTCTTGCTTTAAAAAATGTATCAAATTTCATAATTTTCTTGTTTTTCAAATTTCATTCATAAATTCTGAAAATGCTTCAGATTTTCAAAAGCTGTTATTCAAATTGAAAAAATGTTTCTGCTTTTCTAAAGCATGATCTGGATTTTTCAAAAAATATTCTATATATTCAAGAAAGTTTTAAGTTTTCAGAAAATGTTGTGATTTTTTTTCTAAATTCGAAAAATGTTTGAAATTTGTTCTTGATTTAAACATGTTTAAAAAATTGTTCGGATTTTCAAATTTGTTTCCCATTTTTCAAAATTGTTCTCGTTTTTCGAATTTGTTTTCAAGATTAAAAAAATGTTCATTCCTTAAAAGTTTGTTGACGCTTTCAAATTTGTTCTCCGTTTTTAAAAATGTTTAAAATCGTTCATGCTTCCAATTTTTTTGACTTTTTCCAAAATTATTCTCTGTTTTAAAAATTTGTTCTCAAGATTCAAAAAATGTCCTGGCTTTACAAAATTGTTAGTGCTTCCAAATTTGTTCAGGATTTTTCAAAATTATTCTTGATTTTGAAATTTGTTCTCAAAATCCAAAGAATGTTACTGCGTTAAAAATTTGTTCGTCCTTTCAAATATGTTCAAGGGTTTTAAAAATTGTTCTCTTTTTTCAAAATTTTGTTCGCAAGATTCAAAAAATGTTCATGCTTTAATTTTTTTTGCGCTTCCAAATTTCTTCAGGATTTTTCAAAATTATTCTCGGTTTCGATATCTGTTCTCAAAATTCAAAAATATTAGAGCTTTAAAGATTTATTTGCGCTTTTAAATTTGTTCGGGTTTTTTCACAGTTCATCTCTTTTACAAAATTTTGTTCTCAATATTCAACAAATGTTCTGGCTTTAAAAAATTGTTCGCACTTCCAAATCTGTTCAAGATTTCTCAAAATTGTTTCCAGTTTCAAAATTTGTTCTCAATATTCGAAAAATGCTTGTGCTTGAAAAATTTGTTAGCACTTTCAAATTTGTTCCTCAAATTCGAAAAGTGTTTGTCCTTCATATACACAAAAAAATGAAAAAAGAAAAAGAAAAAAGAACGATAAGAAAGGAAATATACAGAAACGGAAAAAAGTGACAGAAAAAAGGAAACATTTTCCTTTCTGTCCATTTCCTCTTTTTCGTAAATTCAAAAAAATGGTTTTTCAAATTCAAAAAATGTTTTGCTTAAAATGCGACAATAAAGTAAAAAACTAAAAAAAACGAAAAAGAGAAAAGAAGAAAGGAAAATATGCCGAAAAGGAAAAGGAAACATACAAAAATTATTACAATTTTATGAATAAATAACAAGCTGGGCCGGGCCAGGTGGGGCGAGCCCTGTGCGTTGCAGCTCTTTCCTGCCGCATGGAGCGGCAGGTAGGATGTCCTATTCAGATTTGTTTGTCAAAAGAAAAAGGCGAGTTCCGTTTTTTTGCAAGCGACTAGTCGATTTTGTGAAGGTCTTGATAGTTTTTCTGGAAGATTTTTTCGTTTCTTTTTTACTTTTATTTTCTTGTCTGTTTTTTCGTTTTTTCCTTTTTCAAAATACATGAAATATTCGAAACAATTATTAAAATAAGTATTTTTTTACAAAATCGCGAGCTTTTTTGAAACCCTTTTTTCTTAATTTTTGATTTTTTCTAAAATTTGATGATTTTTTTTGAAACATTTTCTTTTAAAAAAGTGATGAAGTTTTTTCAAATTGGCATTTTTTCTTTGGAATGCATCTTTTTTTAAATCATGGACTTTCATAGAATTCAGTGCACTTTTTATTGCTAATGTTTTGGGTTTTATTTTCTGTGAAAAATGACTCTTCTTGGAAAGTCAACAACCAAGGATCAACTACTACCTGTGAACCCAAAAAACCTCTAAGTCCTCGCGATTACTCTTCCTAGTCTGTAATGCGATGGGAGGAGCTTTCCGGAGAAAAGGGGAGCAACTAATGAAGGATCGCTACTTCACAAGCCTCCCCAAGGTTCACTTGGGGTGGGCTGAGAACACGTCATTTGGTGCGTTGTCAGCAGCCGCCACGTGTTGCGTTTTGGATGTTCGTTTCGAATTTTAATTTTAATTTTTAGACACATTTTCGTCTTTTTAGGATTTTTTTGTTTTTTGGCCGTTTTGGTTTTTGTGTGTTTCTTAGCCTTTGGGTTAAAATAATATTCATATTTTGTGTGAAAAAACTTTTTTATTCTTTCTCGAGGGTCGTAGTTGAGGTTTTACGAGAGGCACAAATCTGCTTCGCGTGAGCTTTCTGAAACATTTTTTTCCTGTCACGAGAGGCACGGCCTCCATGCCTCTCTGAAACAAAGAAAATTATGTTTTTATCTTTCGCAAAAGGCATGGTTTTGTTTTTGCGAAAGACACATATTTTCTTTCCTTGTGCCTCTCGGGAATAAGAAATCATGTGTCTTCTTTTTAATTTTCCTTCCTTTAAAGCACGGTGTTTCTTTCGTTAGAGACAGAGATTTGTTTCCACGAGAGGCATGGCATGTCTCTCAAAAACGGGAATAAAACATGTTCTCTGTTTGGTTTTTTTCGTGGAAAGAGAAGTTTTTCAAAACCTATCAACTTGGTATCTAATTTTGAAAATTTGAACGTGAGGAATCTGACGATAAATACGGTTCGAGATTTGAACACATGGTTTAAAAGATAAACCATTTTAAATGATCTAGAAAAAAAACTCCCAAAAGTTACCTTTTTATTTTTATTTTTTGCGGGAACTCCCAAAAGTGACCGTTGCAAAGAGTTCTGGTGGTTAGTGATTTCGGCAAAAAGAAAAGGTATAGTATTATTGTTCGAACTAGTCTGGGCTAAACGGGCCACGCGTGAAGAGTTGTAGTTGGACTGGGCCGCCTCCGGCACCGACCAGGCAAGAGAAAAATAAAAAGCAGGGTAGAAACCCCATTGCTTGGCCGTTCCGATCCCCTCTCCTCTCGTCCCCCGACTCCGCGCCGCCGGCGAGGGTTTGGCTCGCGCCCGGCCACCCCCACGGCCGCCGCCGCTCCTCCTCTCCCCAAGCAGCGCTTACCCTCGGCGACGGGCGCGCGAGTGCCGAGCCCCCTGCCGCCGCCAGATCCGCCGTCTTCGAGCTCAGGTAAGGCCCCGCCCATTCTCCGGCCCTCGAATACTCCGCCGCAATTCGGTAGTGGGATTTGTAGAGTGTTGATCGCTTTCCTTACCGTCGTCCTCCGGCGCCGTATCGATCTGCAGCGACGTGCTCCGGCGCGCAACCCGCGGGGACGCCGGAGATGAGCTACAGTGGGAGCGGCGGGGGGAAGCGCCTTCGCACGTCGCCGAGCGAGGCGGAGGGTAGCCCCAGGCGCCGTCGTGGGTCGCCGTCGGTCTACTCTCCGTCGCCGTCGCCCTACCGGTCACCCTCGCCGCTGCCGTCGCCGTCGACCTACAGGTCGCTCTCGCACTCGCCGTCGCCCTGCCGCTCGTGGTCGCACAGGCCGCCCAGCGACGACGACGCCGACGATCTGAGCCGCAGCCGCGGGTCGGACGACCTCGACCGGCACGGGCGGAGGCCTGCCTGGAGGCCACACGCCCACAAGGAGCTGGGCGAGCATGGGCGCACCGGCGAGTACAGCGTCCGGATCGACGACTACGACCGCCTCTTCACCTGCAAGGCCTGCCGCCGCATGCTCTCGCCGCCGGTCTACCAGGTAACTTCCGATTGCAGTTGTATCACATTTCTATTTTTATTAGGTTATAATCAACCCAGCTGTGTTCTTGATGTGTTCTTGATATATGGTATGCTTGCAGTGCCCCTTCGCCCACGTCACTTGCTCGAGGTGCCACGAAGAAGTCGGGGACAACCGGTGCAGTTGCTGCGGCAGCGGCAATGGTTATGGGCGCAACCGCGTCGTCGAGGAGTTCCTAGGCCGCATCCGCTTCTCCTGCCGCAACAAAGTGCACGACTGTGAGGCCTACCTTCCGCACCATGAGATGCGCGAGCATGAGCAGACCTGCCGCCACGAGCCTATCTTCTGCCCTGTCTCCCAATGTGGCTTCGCCAGCCGGGCTGTCGCACTCACGACCCACCTCACTCTCCGCCACCACTGGGACACAATCAGGTTTCACTATGACGAGAACTTCCGGGCCTCTGCCCTCGCGTCGACCATCTTCCAGAGCCGGGATGATGGTGAGCTGTTCTTCCTCGACAGCTTCAGCGAGGGCCGTGGCATTGCTCTGTCCATGATCTGCATCCGCCCTGAGAACGCTCGGGAGCAGGAGTTCGTGTATGAGCTGAAGACGCCGGCAGGAAACAGTGGCAGACGGCCCTGGGTGCAGATGCAGTCGACGGCACGGAACACATCGCTGCGTCACGGGCTGGGAGAGAAGGAGAAGGTCTTCCTGCTGGTCCCGAAGGACCTGCCGGGCATCGAGGATGGCAGTGTGGAGGTGTGCATCCGTAAGCTTGGCCACAATTCTGACTCTGTATAGGTTAGGCGACCTTGGTTGATGGCGATGCTCGCTAAATTTTATAGGATTACTGCTAGTAGTAGATTCCAGTTCATTGCTGAATGTTGAGGTAATCTGAATTTCATATTGGTGAATGCATTGTCTGTTGTGGATTTTTGGATTGTTGAGATGGGGAACGTAAGCTCTGTTGACTGTCATTTACAGTATATATGTAGATGCTTGTAGGCTTTTATCTGAGGACGAAGAATTGTTTTCAAGATAAGCTTTGGTAGCTTCATTTTGATTTGGTCTTTTCACATGTTGTTCATCTCATGAGTTCGTTATATGTCGAGCATCTCTGGATTTCACACGGATTGTTCATCCTGAAGTCCCATTGATTGTGCCAGATGTTTCTCCGTGGTCAGGGCATATGCCATTTTTCTCTTGCTTTTCTTTGGATGTCTGCAAATCAAGAGCAGCTTGCAGGAGTAGTGAACCAGGGACTGGTTGCTGCAGTTTGTTCACCTGTGCTGATGTTACTTAGACATGGCTTTTATCTGTTGAGAGACAAACATATCAATTTGTAGAGCCAACACCCTTAGAGCAAGTTTAGTAGAGCCCTCAAACCCTTAAAAATAACCGTTTTTTTACAGTTTTCGTCGAAAAAACGGCGTATACTAGAACCCTTAAACCCGAAAAAAAATTTAGATGTCCAACCCTCAAACGCCTTCCCAGCCTGTAGAAGTGAGGGTTGGGAGGAAAAACTCCCCCCAACCCGCACTCCATTTCCACCTTCGCACGGGAGGAAGTTGCTTCCCCGCGCTCGTCTCTTCCCCCGATTCTGTCGTCGCCGCCGCCCCTTCGCGCCCCGGCCGCCGCCCCGCCGCCAGTCCACCGCTGCCTGCTGCGTCCGCCAGCGCTGCCCCCCTTCCCAAATTCCTGGCCGCCGTGCCCCGTGCTGCTGGCTACTGCGGTGCGTCGTGGGTCCGTCCGCCCGCTCCAGCTGGCCCCGGTCTCCCCCCCGCGGCGGCGACGAGTAGAGCAGCCTACAAGGGCCTCCTCCGCTGCGCCCCGGCCCCGTGCTTCTGCTGCCGCGGATCCATCCATCCCGGGGCCTCCGTGTTTCCGCCTCAGCTGACCGCCTTGGCTTGCTTCCCCTGCGGTGCGTCTCCTATGCTGGTAATTTTCTCGTTGGTAGTTTGGTAGTTGTTTTATTGGTGTATGCCTTGTCTGATTGTTGTATGTCTGTCATAACCACGAATTGGAAGTATTGCAATTTCTTGTTCCTAGACATACCTGAGACAAAGATGTATGGATTGCTTGATTGTTGGTATGGCTGAGACAGAGATGTCAGGATTGTTGTGATAACCACGAATTGGCTCCGGGATGATCTAGTAGAGCACCACTGGCAGTTGGATGGGCGGCGCATTGGCCCATGATGTATCTTTGTTTTACTTTTCTATGTCCTATTTGATTCGAACAATTATTGTAATTTGCTCAAACATTGTTGCAATAATTTGAATGATTTTGGTTTTATTCGGTGGTGTAATAATAACTAGAATGATCATTGTTTTATGTCAAATGTGATTGAATTTGTGATATGTCATATGATGAAATGTGTGATATATGAAATGACGTTTTAAAGGTTGGGGTTGAGGCAAAGACTAGAACCCTCAAACCCAACCTTTATAACGGATATTCCGTTATAAGGGTTGGGTTTGAGGGTTTTAGTCTTTGCCCCTGTTTTTTAACCCTTAAAAATGTCAAAAATTGCCAATTCTCAACCCTTAAAACTGGTTTTAGATTTAAGGGTTTGAGGGTTCTACTAGAGATGCTCTTAGAGCATCACTAGTAGTAGTACCCTCAAATCCTTAAAAAATAACTGTTTTTTTTACAGTTTGCGAGCAAAAATACGCGTAGACTAGAACCCCTTAACCCTCAAACCCTCAAAAAAATTTAAGAATCCAACCCTCAAACTCCCTACCAACCTGTAGAAGTGAGGGTTGGGGAGCGAAAACTACCCCAACCCTCAAACCGTTCCATCATCGCGCGGGAGTGACTTTCCCCCGGCCGCGCCCCGCCTCCCGCACCAGGCCGCGCCCCGTCTCCCGCACCAGGCCGACCGCCGCCTCCCGCACCCAGAGGCAGGCCGGCCCCAGGCCTCCTCGAGCTCTCCTCACCGCCGCGCCAGAGCCAGCCGCGCCGCCCCGAGCTTTTCTGTTTTTGCCCCTGTTTTTGTTATAAAGGTTGGGTTTGAGGGTTCTAGTATTTGACCCCGTTTTTCAATCCTTAAAAATGTTAAAAAATGTAAATTCTCAATCCTTAAAACTGGTTTGAGGGTTTAAGGGTACTACTAGTGATGCTCTTAGCCTTTAGTCAAGCAACACCTTAGAGTTTCTCACGGAGGAAATTGGGAAATTGGACAAGGTTTTTAGGTAAACTAGTAGCATCTCTCAAAGTAGCGATGTCACATAAACATAAGCACATGCATGTGTAATGGTCATTGGTCAATCAAAATATTCATGACAAACATAGTCACCAGTAGAGAAATGGTTAGCCACCAACGTAAACACTGGCGTCGGCCATTTTAGTACGACATAGCTAGTTACTTAGTGCTGACGTTGGACGTACGTGGAACACCAGTTGTATGTAAACTTCAATGTCGTGTGCAGGTGTAATTTACTGTTGATGTACTAGGTTGATGCTACGCCGACAATATTTATTATATCTATGGTGTAGGCTTCGTCTGGACGCAACAATATACTTTATGGGTCCATTTTTTAGTTAATTTTTGGGCCCATATAACACTGGCGTAACGTACAATGAAACATCAAGAGTATACATATTAGTGCCGGCGTTGTATTGTGTAGGTATGCCAGTAATAAAGTCTAGCTAGACAATACAACGGGTGTTGGAGAGGGATCGGATCGAGGGTAGAGCAAGACGACGGTGTGAGGATCGTCTTCGCGGCCAAGGCAGAGAGCTCCTGGATAGCCATGTCGACGACCTGCACAGGCATAGGCATGGGAGGTGAGTAAAACTGGAGGGGGAGGGAGAGGGAAAAAGACAACAAGGGAAAGAAGAAGGAGATGAAGGGCGCGTTGGGGTTGGTTGCTGGTGGGGAGGTGCTCCATCGTGGTGGCTCTGTCGTGAGGCGAGGGGGAAGACGGGCGAGCCCGTGGACGCGAGGGACGCGAGGAGGCGGCCTCGTTGGGCTCCATGGAGAAGGAAGTGTGCTTGGGCAGGAGCACCATGGGAGAGCCTATGGAGAGAGGGGAGTGTGAGGGATTCGGCCGATGATATGGGTACTTCACCTACCTTGTACTCAGTAGTAGCGAGGAGTATAAACCCGCGCTACTACTATCAACTTTATAATAGCGCGGGTTTATACCCCTTGTTACTACCATGACATGTTCTAGGGGGGTATGGTGGAGACCACTTAATAGTAGCGAGGGGTATAAACCCGTGCTACTACTATCAACTTAGTAGTAGCGAGGGGTGTAAATTCGTGCTACTAGTAAGTAGCACTAGCGAGGGGTATAAACCCGTGCTACTAGTAAGCATCTACCTATAAGCTTTGCCCTAGTAGTGAACCCTTGTGTATACACCTAGTATGTTTCCTTCCTCTTTCTCTTCCTTTTCCTCCTCTCTCTTCCCTCCTCTCCTTGAGAAACCCAATTAATTTATCATGATTTTTAATTAGGTAGTTAGATCTAGCTAGGTGATGCATTATTTAAGTTTGCTAGCCTCCACACACCCACTCTCTAACTAAGCTTGCTAGCTAGCTCTCTCCTCCACCCACTTGCACTAAATTTTCCTTCACCCTCCATTAATGGCGCCCTTCAACCTACCTACAGTCCATCGGCTTCTTGTGCGATCGATTAAGAGGACTAGCTAGCTCGACTTGTGTCTCTTCTGCTTGAGGTAATTAATACAAAACATTTCCTTGCCATTTAATTATGCATGTTACGTACGTGTGTGATTGCTATATGGAGAAACATGCATGGATGGAAAATTTGTACAGAGAGTTGCCAATGTTTCCGTTTCGTCAAATTTCCGGTACTCAATATGTACCATTTTTTTTACCAAAGGTCATGCCGAAATTTTGTATGCCCTTTGTTAATGTATATGTAATTCATTTTGTATTCTTCTTTATAGGCTAATTTGATATATCAAAACATTCAATATGGATCGAAGTGTGAAGGCCTTCCTCAATTTCGCGGTGATGAATATGATATAAAAGTGTGAAACCCAGATATTATGTTCATGCAAGGGTTGCAAAAATGGAATTTTCCTTAACCCATTCAATGGTAGTGTCCTCGCGTATTTGCTTTGTCGTGGTTTCATTGAAGGTTATACGCAATGGACATGGCGAGAATGATGATGTTAGTGACAACGACAATGGAGAGGCGGATATGGAAGCGGAAAATGTTGGGGAACGTTGCATGGAAAACAAAAATTTTCCTACGCACACGAAGACCTATCATGGTGATGTTCATCTACGAGAGGGAGATCGGATCCACATACCCTTGTAGATCGCTAAGCGGGAAGCATTAAGAAACGCAGTTGATGTAGTGGTACAGCTTCATGATTCAAATCACCTTCGTCCCACGATCCGTCCCGATCTAGCACCGAACGGACGACACCTCCGCGTTCAGCACACGTACAGCTCGATGACGATCTCCGCCTTCTTGATCCAGTAAGAGAGACGGGGAAGTAGATGAGTTCTCCGGCAGCTTGACGACGCGCCGGTGATGGTGAAGATCTATTCCTGCAGGGCTCCGCCCGAGCTCCACAGAAATCCGATCTAGAGGTAGAACTACGAGGTATAGATTTGAGTTGCACGTGGCAAATTTGTCTCCCAAAAACCTTAAAACCTCTAGTATATATAGGAGGAGGGGCCGAAGTAGAGAGGAGGACTCTAACTCCAATTCGGTTTGGGGAAGGAGGAGTCCTCCTCTCCCTTCCCACCTCCCTCTTTTTTTTTCTTTTCTTTTGGTTTTCTCTTCTAGCGCCATAGCCCACTTGGGCTGGCCTCACCAGCCCACTAAGGGCTGGTGCACCACCCTAGGACTATTGGACTCACTCCCGGGTGGGTGGGCCCCTCCCGGTGAAAACCCGGAACCATTCGTCACTCCCGGTACACTGCCGTAATACCCAAAATATTTCCGGTGATGATATATATTTGAGTCTTTGCTGATTTCTTATATGCATGATTTGATATCCTTGTAAGTCTCTCCGAGTCTTGGGTTTTGTTTGGCCAACTAGATCTATGATTCTTGCAATGGGAGAAGTGCTTGGTTTTGGGTTCATACCGTGTGGTGACCTTTCCCAGTGACAGAAGGGGCAGCAAGGCACGCATCGTGTTGTTTCCATCAAGGGTAACAAGATGGGCTTTTATCGTAGATATGAGATTGTCCATCTACATCATGCCATCTTGCTTAAGGCATTACTCTGTTCTTTTGGACTTAATACACTAGATGCATGCTGGATAGCGGTCGACGTGTGGAGTAATAGTAGTAGATGCAGAAAGTATGGTCTACTTGTTTTGGACGTGATGCCTATAGATATAATCATTGCCATAGATAACATCACAACTTTGCGCGGTTCTATCAATTGCTCGACAGTAATTCGTTCACCCACCGTCTACTTGCTTTCATGAGAGAAGCCACTAGTAAACACTACGGCCCCCGGGTCTATTCACACTTATCATTTCCACTTTCGCTTTTACTTTGCTTTGTTACTTTGTTGCTTTCAGTTCTCACTTGGCAAACAATCTATAAGGGATTGACAACCCCTTCATAGCGTTGGGAGCAAGATCTTTGTGTTTGTGCAGGTACTTGTGATATTCCTTCACTGGATCGATACCTTGGTTCTCAAAACTGAGGGAAATACTTACCGCCGCTGTGCTACATCACCCTTTCCGCTTCGAGGGAACACCAACACAAGGCTCCAAGGCCACGGGGGAAATCCTTTGCATATTTTCCTAGGAAGTCCCTAAAGGCGTAGCCGTAGCAGAAGGATTCCTGGTGCCGTTGCTGAGGAGTATCAAGACAAGAATAGTCTCCCGTCAGCACGTGTTTTTGGCGCCGTTGGAAGGTCTTTTGTTGCAGTAGCAAAAGTATTTCTGGCGTCGTTGCCGGGAAAGGAGAGATCTATCCAAATAGGTCTCACAAACTCATCTCTTGCATTTACTTTTTTTGCCAGTTGCCTCTCGTTTTCCTCTCCCCCACTTCACATTTGTCGTTTTCATTTGCCTTTCTCCTTTGCCGTTTTCTTTTTCCCGTTTCACTCTCTCTTCCTGCTTGTTTGTGTGTGAGATAGTCCATCAATGGCTAGACCCACCACTCAAAACAATACCCCTGAGAATGAAGTTCTCAATTTTAGGCAGAATGAGGAAGAAAATTTAAAGGACGCTTGGTACAGGATTTGCAATGCTCAAAGTAGATCTACTCGTAAGCAATCCACTACCGTTCTTCTTCGCACTTTTTATGTTGGAATTTCTCCTTGGAATAGGTATATCCTTGATACCATTGTAGGCGGGAATTTTTTGGGGAGCCATACTGTTGACTCCTATGGAGCTATCATGAATTTGGTAGGCTCATCCCCGCTCATGGTTAATGGAACTACCTTAACCTTGGAACACGTGATGCAAAGGCTTGATGCTATTGAAAACAAAAATTGCCACAGTTGAACTTATTGAGGGTTTGGATAGAAAGATCCACAATCAAATTACTCAGTACGGATCCAAAGTGGGAAATGTTTTGAAAAAATTAAGGGAGAAGGAACTTATAGTTAATGATTCTTCTAGAATTGGCAAACTAGAAGATGTCATAACCAACTTGGGTTCCGCTTTTGCCGCTGTGCAAAATTCTCCAAATCTCACTCCCAAAAACACCGTCAAGTCTGTTTTTGTTCCTAAAGCTAGTTGTGAGTCATCCAATAAAGATGAAGATCTTAAGATGATAAATGATCACACTACTTATGGTTTGAGCACCAAAGATGACTATACGTGATTCCTTCACCTTTTGCCTAGCTAAGGGCGTTAAACAAAAGCGCTTGTTGGGAGGCAACCCAACGAATCTATCTTTTTCTTTCTGTTTTGTGTTTTCCACACTTTTATAATTCTGTTATGATTGTGTTTTTGTGTTTTTTTTGCGTTTGTGCCAAGCAAAACCATTATGATTAGTCTTGGGGATGATCGTTTGGTCATGCTGGAAAAGACAGAAACTTTCTGCTCGTAAAAAGAATTTTCATTTTTTTATGTAAGAGATATTGAGTTGATTCTTTTTGATTCTGATTGCTACGCAAATTCTTCAGACTGTCGTAATTTTTCAGAATTTTTGAAGTACCAGAAGTATATGAAGTATACAGATTGCTACAGACTGGTCTGGTGTTAACATATTCTGTTTTTGTTGAGTTGGTTGCTTATTTTGATGAAACTATGGATAGTATCGGGGGGTATTAGCCATGGAAGATTGAAAATACAGTAACCCAACATCAACATAAGTAGAATTTAAGTTTGCTACAGTACCTAAGGAAGTAGTGGTTTGCTTTCTTATACTAATGCTATCATGAGTTTCTGTTTTAAGTTTCGTGTTGTGAAGTTTTCAAGTTTTGGGTGAAGTTCTTATGGATGAAAAGATAAAGAGTGGCAAGAGCTCAAGCTTGGGGATGCCCAAGGCACCCCAAGATGATTCAAGGATGCCGTAAAAGCCTAAGCTTGGGGATGCCCCGGGAAGGCATCCCCTCTTTTGTCTTCAATCCATCGGTAACGTTACTTGGGGCTATATTTTTATTCACCACATGTTATGTGTGCTTGGAGCGTCTTGTATCGTAGGAGTCTTTTATTTTTGTTGTGTCACAATCATCCTTGCTGCACACCTAGGGAGAGAGACATGCACTCACCGTGATTTTGTCGAGCTTCACTTATATCCTTTGGTAGACAATTCAGCTCACATGTGCTTCACTTATATCTTTTGAGCTAGTTGATTTTTCTCTATGTGCTTCACTTATATCTGAAAAGACCTCGATGACGCCTAGGGGGGGTGAATAGGCTATTTAAAACTTCTTTAGATTTGGCTTGCACCTAATGCGGAAATAAACTAAGAGGGTACTTGTCAAGCACAAATCCTGAATGCACTAGGCACTGCAACGTGTATCAACAACACGATCTACCAAGATGGACACAATACAGTTACTAATAAGCACAAGTAAGTTACACAAACTTACTTGAGCTATATCACACGACAAGTAGGTGAACGACACAAGATACTAGATCACACTATAGCACACGATATATCAAAAGCTGCAAGTGTGAATGTGTGGATATAGAGGGTATGCTTGAATGATTAATCTTGTACAAGGAATAGCCAACACAATATAATGAGCACAAACAATATGCAATGTATGTATGCTCAAGTAACACAAGTAAACCACAGGTAAGGAGTTAGGGTTAAGGATAACCAAGGTCACTAAGACGAAGATGTATCCCGATGTTCACTTCCTTGGAGGGAAGCTAGTCACCGTTAGAGAGGTGGATGTTACCACGAAGGCACACCAACGCCACGAAGGCTCACCCTATTCTCCCTTTGAGATAACACCACGAAGGCGTTTCTCAACCACTAGTGGTAAGCCTTTGAGGTGGCTTCCAAACCCTCACAAACTTTTCTGGGGGGTAATCACACGGATTGATTCCTCTCCGAAGAACTCCTACCGCCTAGGAGTCTCCAACCTCCAAGAGTAACAAGATCACGGGGAATGCTCAAAACTTGCTCAAATCTCAAATAGCTTGGGTTGAGAGGAGGAGAGGGAGACAATCTATCTTTTGATTGGAACAACTCTCAAAGGGGCTCACAAATGCTCTTGGGATCTAAGATTCGGTGTGAGCAAATGTGTGTGAGGTAGAAGTGTGTTCTTATGAGGATAAGGCTGTGTTGGGCAACCCTCTCACGAAGTGGGAGGGGGTATTTATAGTGGGGAGAGAAAAACAACCGTTGGGGACACTTTAAGTCACACAGGGTCCGGATATCCGACAATTTCCGGAAGTCCGGGCGTCCACGAGGGGTCGGACGTCCGACAGGGGTCGGTCGTCCGAGGCCTGTAGATATGTCTGGAAACACTGTGAGTTGAACAGGCACCGGACGTTCGGAGAAGGCCGGAAATCCAAGTTATTCGACTCAACTTCTTCTGGTGCAAGGTTCCGGATTTCCGAAGGGGTCGGACGTCCGACCCTCGGACGTCCGGAGGGAGCCGGAAATCCGAGTTATAGAGCTCACGTTCTTCTGGTGCAGGGCTCCGGATTTCCGAAGCCTGTCGGTCGTCCGACACTTGACTGTCCCTCGGACGTTCGGAGGGAGCCGGAAGTCCGAGTTATATGGCTCAAGTTTCTCTGGTGCATAGTTCCGGAATTCCGAAGCTGGTCGGATATCCGGGCCTCGGACGTCCGGAGGGAGCCGGAAGTCCGAGTTATATGGCTCTGATTTCTCTGGTATAGGATTCCGTTTTTCCGAACTAGTTGGTCGTCTGGTCCTCGGACGTCCGGAGGAAGCCAGATGTCCGAGGCACTGGTTCTGTTTTCAGATAACAGCAGAGCAGTGGAGATGTGGTCTGAGCAGAACAGTGGAGATGTAGTTTGAGCAAGTTCATCACAAAACCTCTGATCCCCTCTTAATAGTGCGGGATCCCTAAGGACTCAAGAATCATAAAAGGGTACTGATGATCCATACTTGAGTGTATAGTTTTATTCGTTGATCATCACTCCACACCACTAATGTCAAAGGAACTGATACCTTTGAGTTAGCCCTTTCACTTGAGCTTGATGT
Organism: Hordeum vulgare subsp. vulgare; assembly: GCF_904849725.1. Lineage (NCBI taxonomy): Eukaryota > Viridiplantae > Streptophyta > Magnoliopsida > Poales > Poaceae > Hordeum > Hordeum vulgare. The sequence continues at coordinate 644,670,156 of NC_058519.1, read as the reverse complement.
TGTTGTTCCTTCTTGGCTCAAGTTGAAAGCAAGACATGATGAAGTCTTCAAGTCGCTCTCCCATACACAATGCAGAAAGCCTAGCTTATGTATTCATCTTCATTTGTCCACCATGTGAACATCCACAAGAATCAAGCATGTAGTGCTCAGGAATGCTTATCTTGATCTTGTCCTTGTTAGCACATGAGGTTGTCCTTATCAACACATGATCATTGACAATAGTTTCAATGATATATTTGTGCTGATCCACTTGAACTTGCACACCACAATCTTGATGACGATCACCACTTGACGTCATCCTTCATGGGTTGTATGAGATCTTCCTTTTGACGCAAGCCCAATGGAAGCACACCTAACCCCCACATAGGAGTCTCACAAAGACCATGGGTTAGTACACAAACACGTAATGGACAATGCTTACCATACCATGGGAGCACTTGATCCCTCTCGGTACATCTTATACGCTTTGTGTGTTGATCATCTTGATTTACTCTTTGTCTGAGATCTTGATCAACCTAGTGTTTCTATGACCATTCTTTGGATAATACCTTGAATAACATCTTGGTCATCATATAAACTCCTTGAACCCAACAGATGGACTTCAAGAAGTGCCTATGGACAAATCCTATAAATATAATTTAAGGCAACCACTAGTCCATAGGAATTGTCATCAATTACCAAAACCAAATATGGAGATATATGCTCTAACAATCTCCCCCATTTTGGTGATTGAAGACAGCCACTTCAAGAGAGTTTATATAAGGAAATAAGCATAACCAAGCGCACACATACAAGGTAATAATGCATGTGTGCAAGATGTAAATGCTTATGCAATAAAAGCAAAACCCTCTAAGCATATTCAAAGTAAACTCTCTAAACTTCTCCCCCATTGGCATCGATTACCAAAATGGACGAAAAGTTTAGAAAGCCAATATAGTAGGTGGTCCTCCAAAAAGTGTGCACTTCTCAACAAATGAGTGCAGAAAAATACACAAATACAATGATAAGTAGTTGGAGGAAAACAAACTATATTGAGGACCCAAAGATTGCAAATAAAAGGATCGTATGCCACAAAGACATACAAAGATAGAGGCAAGCAATCAAAAGATTCCAGATGGAACAAACAATCATATGGTCCTTCGAACCACATGAATAAAAGATATTATGATAAAGGCAACATAGTGCTTTATCAAAAACTAGAGAGCTCCCCATGATTTGTGCACAAATATGAGATTTTTGTATTTGACACTGGTGCACAAAATAGGATCGTTGCTCCCCAGAATTTATAAAACACACAACTAGTGCAAGAAGATAGATGAGACAATGAGCATATCAGTTGCACAAAACAAATGGTTGAGCAACATGTAATAGAAGCAACTTAAGAATAGGCTCAAACAAAGTAATGTGTGTGAGTCATGGCAAAGCACTTGAGAAGACTAAGATAAGGATGAGCATTACTCATCAACATAGTCTTGATGAAATGAGATACAAAGTGCAAGACATATCATTCCCACACACACATACTAGAAAATGGGTTCACAAGCTTACTAATAAACAAAATAAGAACCAACGCTTGTGACAACCCATCGTGGAGATAGGAAGTAAGAACCTTGCCAAGAGGAGGGATACTAATTGAAAATGGCAAAACCCTCATCAAGACAAGCATGAGGAAAAATAATCTTCACGGCCAAAGAGTGCATCAAGATGTAGGAAAATAAGATACACACTCAAAATAAAACTTTTCACGAAGCCACCAAAAGCTGAAAAAGGAAATGCAATGATGATCGTGAAAGAAAAGAGGATATTAATTAGAGATGTAAATTCTCTCATGTGTAAAAGATTCTAAGTAGAAGACAATCATGATGATATATATCCACAAAGAAGGATGTACACACGAAATGGTTACAAGAAGGAACAAACTAGATATCCAAAAGAAAGTCATATGTATATCAATGAGATCTTTTGCTTGGAAGCATAACACATGGCCTAATATTCCCTTATTGTACAATATGAACTTCCAACATACGAACATCAAAGACATCCCAACTAGTAGTAAGACATCATCGTTCGGATGCTTTGAGAAAGCAAACAAGTACTACGAGAACAAATCAAGAGATTCATGCCATGATGCAACCTGGAAAAGAAAAGACAGGTTAGGTCCTTTGCAAGAAAAGAATGCATGAAGTGGATACTTGTTACCGAGACAACATTGGATTGATGTAGTAGATAGTTGTTCTTTGTGTTGGTGAACGTCGCATGGGAAACAAAAATTTTCCTACGCGCACGAAGACCTATCATGGTGATGTCCATCTACGAGAGGGGATGAGTGATCTACGTACCCTTGTAGATCGTACAACAGAAGCGTTAGTGAACGCGGTTGATGTAGTGGAACGTCCTCACGTCCCTCGATCCGCCCCGCGAACAATCCCGCGATCAGTCCCACAATCTAGTACTGAACAGACGGCACCTCCGCGTTCAGCACACGTACAGCTCGACGATGATCTCGGCCTTCTTGATCCAGCAAGAGAGATGGAGAGGTAGAAGAGTTCTCCGGCAGCGTGACGGCGCTCCGGAGGTTGGTGATGACCTTGTCTCAGCAGGGCTTCGCCCGAGCTCCGCAAAAACGCGATCTAGAGGAAAAACCGTGGAGGTATGTGGTCGGGCTGCCGTGGAAAAGTCGTCTCAAATCAGCCCTAAAACCTCCGTATATATAGGTGGGAGAGGGGGGGCCTTGCCTTGGGGCTCAAGGAGCCCCAAGGGGGTCGGCCGAGCCAAGGGGGGAAGGTCCCCCCCCCAAACCGAGTTGGACTTGGTTTGGTGGGAGGGAGTCCTTCCTTTCCTTCCCACCTCCTCTTTTTTTTCCTTTCTCCTTGATTTTCTTCTCTAGGCGCATAGGGCCCTCTTGGGCTGTCCCACCAGCCCACTAAGGGCTGGTGTGCCACCCTCAAGGCCTATGGGCTTCCCCAGGGTGGGTTGCCCCCCCTGCTGAACTCCCAGAACCCATTCGTCATTCCCGGTACATTCCCGGTAACTCCGAAAACCTTCCGGTAATCAAATGAGGTCATCCTATATATCAATCTTCGTTTCCGGACCATTCCGGAAACCCTCGTGACGTCCGTGATCTCATCCGGGACTCCGAACAACATTCGGTAACCAACCATATAACTCAAATACGCATAAAACAACGTCGAACCTTAAGTGTGCAGACCCTGCGGGTTCGAGAACTATGTAGACATGACCCGAGAGACTCCTCGGTCAATATCCAATAGCGGGACTTGGATGCCCATATTGGATCCTACATATTCTACGAAGATCTTATCGTTTGAACCTTAGTGCCAAGGATTCATATAATCCCGTATGTCATTCCGTTTGTCCTTCGGTATGTTACTTGCCCGAGATTCGATCGTCAGTATCCGTATACCTATTTCAATCTCATTTACCGGCAAGTCTCTTTACTCGTTCCGTAATACAAGATCCCGCAACTTACACTAAGTCACATTGCTTGCAAGGCTTGTGTGTGATGTTGTATTACCGAGTGGGCCCCGAGATACCTCTCCGTCACACGGAGTGACAAATCCCAGTCTCGATCCATACTAACTCAACGAACACCTTCGGAGATACCTGTAGAGCATCTTTATAGTCACCCAGTTACGTTGCGACGTTTGATACACACAAAGCATTCCTCCGGTGTCCGTGAGTTATATGATCTCATGGTCATAGGAACAAATACTTGACACGCAGAAAACAGTAGCAACAAAATGACACGATCAACATGCTACGTCTATTAGTTTGGGTCTAGTCCATCACATGATTCTCCTAATGATGTGATCCCGTTATCAAGTGACAACACTTGCCTATGGCCAGGAAACCTTGACCATCTTTGATCAACGAGCTAGTCTACTAGAGGCTTACTAGGGACAGTGTTTTGTCTATGTATCCACACAAGTATTGTGTTTCTAATCCATACAATTATAGCATGGATAATAAACGATTATCATGAACTAAGAAATATAATAATAACTAATTTATTATGGACTCTAGGGCATATTTCCAACAGTCTCCCACTTGCACTAGAGTCAATAATCTAGTTCACATCACCATGTGATTCCAACGAATCCAACACCCATATAGTTCTGGGGTCTGATCATGTCTTGCTCGTGAGAGAGGTTTCAGTCAACGGTTCTGAAACTTTCAGATCCGTGTGTTCTTTACAAATCTTTATGTCATCTTATAGATGCTGCTACTACGTGCTATTCGGAAATGCTCCAAATATCTACTATACTATACGAATCCGTTTCACTACTCAAAGTTATTCGGATTAGTGTCAAAGCTTGCATCAACGTAACCCTTTACGACGAACTCTTTAACCACCTCCATAATCGAGAAAAATTCCTTAGTCCATTAGTTACTAAGGATAAATTTTGACCACTGCTAGTGATTCAATCATGGATCACTCTCTGTACCTCTCAACAGATTTTGAGTCAAGGCACACATCAGGTGCGGTACACAGCATGGCATACTTTAGATTCTACGGCTAAGGCATAGAAGACGGCCTTCGTCTATTCTCTTTATTCTGCCGTGGTCGGGTTTTGAGTCTTACTCAAATTCACACCTTATAACGCAACCAAGAACTCCTTCTTTGCTGATCTATTTTGAACTCATTCAAAAACTTGTCAAGGCATGCATCTTATTGAAACTTTCATTAAGCGCTTTTGATCCATCTCCATAGATCTTTGATGCTCAACGTTCAAGTAGCGCAATCCAGATATTCCTTTGAAAACTCCTTTCAAACAACCTTGTATGCTTTACAGAAATTCTACATTACTTCTGATCCAAAATATGTCAACCACATATACTTATCAGAAATTCTATAGTGCTCCCACTCACTTCTTTGAAAATACAAGTTTCTCATAAACCTTGTACACACCCAAAATCTTTGATCATCTCATCAAAGTGCTTATTCCAACTCCGAGATGCTTGCACCAATCCATTGAAGGATCGCTGGAGTTTGCATACTTGTTAGTATCCTTAGGATCGACAAAACCTCATGGTTGTATCTCATACAATGTTTACTCAAGGAAACCGTCGAGGAAACAATGTTTTGACATCCTACGTGCAATATTTCATAAATAATGCAGCAACTACTAACATAATTCCAACAGACCTTTAGCATCGCTACGAGTGAGAAAGTCTCATCATAGTCAACTGTTTGAACTTGTCGAAAACATCTTTGCGACAGGTCGAGCTTTTCTTAATAGTGACTTATCACCATCATCGTCTGTTTTCCTTTAAAGATCCATCTTTACTCAATAGTCCTATGACCATCAAGTAATTCTTCCAAAGTCTACATTTTGTTTTCATGCATGGATCCTCTCTCGGATTTCATGGCTTCCAGCCATTTGTCGGAATCTGGGCCCACCATCGCTTTCTCCATAACTCGTAGGTTCACTGTTGCTCAACAACATGACCTCCAAGACAGGGTTACCGTACTACTCTGCAGCAGTACGCGACCTTGTCGACCTACGAGGTTTGTAGTAACTTGATTCGAAGGTCAATGATCACCATCATCAGCTTCCACTTCAATTGGTGTAGGCGCCACAGGAACAACTTCCTGCGCCCTGCTACACACTGGTTGAAGTGATGGTTCAATAACCTCATCAAGTTCTACTACCCTCCCACTCAATTCTTTTGAGAGAAACCTTTCCTCGAGAAAGGATCCGTTTCTAGAAACAAACACTTTGCTTTCGGATCTGAGATAGGAGATGTACCCAACTGTTTTGGATACCCTATGAAGAAGCATTTATCCGCTTTGGGTTCGAGCTTTATCAGACTGAAACCTTTTCACATAAGTGTCGAAACCCCAAACTTTCAAGAAACGACAGTTTAGATTTCTCTAAACCTCAGTCTATACTGTGTCATCTCAACGGAAATACGCGGTGCCCTATTTAAAGTGAGTGCAGTTGTCTCTAATGCATAACCCATAAACGATAGTGGTAATTCGATAAGAGACATCATAGTATGCACCATACCAAATAGTGCGTGGCTATGACGTTCAGACACATCATCACACTATGATGTTCCAGGTGGCATGAACTGCGAAACAATTTCCACATTGTCTTAACTGCGTACCAAAACTCGTAACTCAGATATTCATTTCTATGATCATATCGTAGACAGTTTATCCTCTTGTTACGACGAACTTCACTCTGAAACGGATTTGAACTTTTCAACATTTCAGACTTGTGATTCATTAAGTAAATACTCCTGTATCTACTCAAATCGTCAGTGAAGTAAGAACATAATGATATCCACTACGTGCCTCAGTACCCACTGGACTGCATACATCAAAATGTATCACTTCCAACAAGTTACTATCTTATTTCATCTCAATGAAAACAAGGCCTTACTCATGTGGTATGGTTTGCATGTCATTAGTGATTCGAAATCAGGTGAGTACAAAGATCCATCAGCATGGAGCCTCTTCATGCAATTTATACTAACATGACTCAAGCGGCAATGCCACAAGTAAGTGGTACTATCATTATCAACTCGTATCTTTTGGCACCAATATCATGAACATGTGTAACACTACGATCGAGATTCAATAAACCATTGAAGGTGATTATTCAAGAAAACAGAGTAACCATTATTCTCTTTAAATGAATAATCGTATTGCAATAAACACGATCCAATCATGTTCATGCTTAACGCAAGCACCAACTAACAATTATTTAGGTTTAACACCAATCCTGATGGTAGAGGGAGCGTGCGACGTTTGATCATGTCAACCTTGGAAACACTTCCAACACGTATCGTCACCTCGCCTTTAGCTAGTCTCCGTTTATGTCGTAGCTTACATTTCATGTTACTAATAACTTAGCAACCGAACCGGTATCCAATACCCTCATGCTACTAGGAGTACTAGTAAAGTACACATCAACATCATGTTTATCAAATACACTTCTTTCGACTTTTGCCAGCCTTCTTATCTACCAAGTATCTAGAGTTGCTCCGCCTCAGTGACTGTTCCCCTCATTACAGAAGCACTTAGCCTCGGGTTTGGGTTTAATCTTGGGTCTCTTCATTAGTGCAGCAACTGTTTTGCCGTTTCACGAAGTGTCCCTTCTAGCCCTTGCCTTTCTTGAAACTTAGTGGTTTTACAAACCATCAACTATTGATGCTCCTTCTTGATTTCTACTTTTGTAGTGTCAAACATCGCGAATCGCTCAAGGATCATTGTATGTATCCTTGACATGTTATAGTTCATCATGAAGCTCTCACAGCTTGGTGGCAGTGACTTTGGAGAACTATCACTATCTCATCTGGAAGATTAACTCCCACTTGATTCAAGCGATTGTCGTACTCAGACAATCTGAGCACACGCTCAACGATTGAGCCTTTCTCCTTTACTTTGTGGACAAAGAATCTTGTCGGAGGTCTCGTACCTCTTAACAAGGGCACAAGCATGAAATCACAATTTCATCTCTTTAGAACATCACTTATGTTCCGTGACGTTTTACAACGTTTTCGGCGCCTTGCTTCTAAGCCATTAAGTTTTTTGCACTAAACTATCGTGTAGTCATCAGAAACTTGTATGTCGGATGTTCATAGCATCCACAGACTACGCTCGAGGTGCAGCACACCGAGTGGTGCATTAAGGACATAAGCCTTCTGCGCAGCAACGAGGACAATCCTCGGTTTTACAGACTCAGTCTGCAAAGTTTTGCTACTATCAATTTTCAACTAAATTTTCTCTAGGAACATATAAAAACAGTAGAGCTATAGCGCAAGCTACATCGTAATTCGCAAAGATCATTAGACTATGTTCATGAAAATTAGTTCAATTAATCATATTACTTTAGGACTCCCACTCAAAAAGTACATCTCTCTAGTCATTTGAGTGGTACATGATCCAAATCCACTATCTCAAGTCCGATCATCACGTGAGTCGAGAATAGTTTCAGTGGTAAGCATCTCTATGCTAATCATATCAACTATACGATTCATGCTCGAACTTTCGGTCTCATGTGTTCCGAGGCCATGTCTGCACATGCTAGGCTCGTCAAGCTTAACCCGAGTGTTCCGCGTGCGCAACTGTTTTGCACCCGTTGTATGTGAACGTTGAGTCTATCACACCCGATCATCACGTGGTGTCTCGAAACGACGAACTGTAGCAACGGTGCACAGTCGGGGAGAACACAATTTCTTCTTGAAATTTTAGTGAGAGATCACCTCATAATGCTACCGTCGTTCTAAGCAAAATAAGGTGCATAAAAGGATTAACATCACATGCAATTCATAAGTGACATGATATGGCCATCATCACGTGCTTCTTGATCTCCATCACCAAAGCACCGGCACGATCTTCTTGTCACCGGCGTCACACCATGATCTCCATCAACGTGTCGCCATCGGGGTTGTCGTGCTACTCATGATATTACTACTAAAGCTACGTCCTAGCAAAATAGTAAACGCATCTGCAAGCACAAACGTTAGTTATAAATACAACCCTATGGCTCCTGCCGGTTGCCGTACCATCGACGTGCAAGTCGATATTAACTATTACAACATGATCATCTCATACATCCAATATATCACATCACATCGTTGGCCATATCACATCACAAGCATACCCTGCAAAAACAAGTTAGACGTCCTATAATTTTGTTGTTTGCATGTTTTACGTGGTGACCATGGGTATCTAGTAGGATCGCATCTTACTTACGCAAACACCACAACGGAGATATATGAATTGCTATTTAACCTCATCCAAGGACCTCCTCGGTCAATTCCGATTCAACTAAAGTTGGAGAAACTGACACCCGCCAGTCATCTTTGAGCAACGGAGTTACTCGTAGCGATGAAACCAGTCTCTCGTAAGCGTACGAGTAATGTCGGTCCGAGCCGCTTCGATCCAACAATACCGCGGAATCAAGAAAAGACTAAGGAGGGCAGCAAAACGCACATCACCGCCCACAAAAACTTTTGTGTTCTACTCGAGAAGACATCTACGCATGAACCTAGCTCATGATGCCACTGTTGGTGAACGTCGCATGGGAAACAAAAATTTTCCTACGCGCACGAAGACCTATCATGGTGATGTCCATCTACGAGAGGGGATGAGTGATCTACGTACCCTTGTAGATCGTACAACAGAAGCGTTAGTGAATGCGGTTGATGTAGTGGAACGTCCTCACGTCCCTCGATCCGCCCCGCGAACAATCCCGCGATCAGTCCCACGATCTAGTACCGAACAGACGGCACCTCCGCGTTCAGCACACGTACAGCTCGACGATGATCTCGGCCTTCTTGATCCAGCAAGGGAGACGGAGAGGTAGAAGAGTTCTCCGGCAGCGTGATGACGCTCCGGAGGTTGGTGATGACCTTGTCTCAGCAGGGCTCCGCCCGAGCTCCGTAGAAACGCGATCTAGAGGAAAAACCGTGGAGGTATGTGGTCGGGCTGCCGTGGAAAAGTCGTCTCAAATCAGCCCTAAAACCTCCGTATATATAGGTGGGAGAGGGGGGGGCCTTGCCTTGGGGCTCAAGGAGCCCCAAGGGGGTCGGCCGAGCCAAGGGGGGAAGGTTCCCCCCCCCAAACCGAGTTGGACTTGGTTTGGTGGGAGGGAGTCCTTCCTTTCCTTCCCACCTCCTCTTTTTTTTCCTTTCTCCTTGATTTTCTTCTATAGGCGCATAGGGCCCTCTTGGGCTGTCCCACCAGCCCACTAAGGGCTGGTGTGCCACCCTCAAGGCCTATGGGCTTCCCCAGGGTGGGTTGCCCCCCCCCCCTGGTGAACTCCCGGAACCCATTCGTCATTCCCGGTACATTCCCGGTAACTCCGAAAACCTTCCGGTAATCAAATGAGGTCATCCTATATATCAATCTTCGTTTCCGGACCATTCCGGAAACCCTCGTGACGTCCGTGATCTCATCCGGGACTCCGAACAACATTCGGTAACCAACCATATAACTCAAATACGCATAAAACAATGTTGAACCTTAAGTGTGCAGACCCTACGGGTGAGAGAACTATGTAGACATGACCCGAGAGACTCCTCGGTCAATATCCAATAGCGGGACTTGGATGCCCATATTGGATCCTACATATTCTACGAAGATCTTATCGTTTGAACCTTAGTGCCAAGGATTCATATAATCCCGTATGTCATTCCGTTTGTCCTTCGGTATGTTACTTGCCCGAGATTCGATCGTCAGTATCCGTATACCTATTTCAATCTCATTTACCGGCAAGTCTCTTTACTCGTTCCGTAATACAAGATCCCGCAACTTACACTAAGTCACATTGCTTGCAAGGCTTGTGTGTGATGTTGTATTACCGAGTGGGCCCCGAGATACCTCTCCGTCACACGGAGTGACAAATCCCAGTCTCGATCCATACTAACTCAACGAACACCTTCGGAGATACCTGTAGAGCATCTTTATAGTCACCCAGTTATGTTGCGATGTTTGATACACACAAAGCATTCCTCCGGTGTCCGTGAGTTATATGATCTCATGGTCATAGGAACAAATACTTGACACGCAGAAAACAGTAGCAACAAAATGACACGATCAACATGCTACATCTATTAGTTTGGGTCTAGTCCATCACATGATTCTCCTAATGATGTGATCCCGTTATCAAGTGACAACACTTGCCTATGGACAGGAAACCTTGACCATCTTTGATCAACGAGCTAGTCAACTAGAGGCTTACTAGGGACAGTGTTTTGTCTATGTATCCATACAAGTATTGTGTTTCCAATCCATACAATTATAGCATGGATAATAAACGATTATCATGAACTAAGAAATATAATAATAACTAATTTATTATTGCCTCTAGGGCATATTTCCAACACTTTGATCATCCTAACTTGGCTCCAGTAATCACATGGTCTCAACATCTTCCTTATAGGTGAGCCGAGCATCCAATGCATCTCCAGTTGTTCCTGGAACAACAAAACAAACAAAATGGTGCCCAAACTCATTGGGACCAAAGAGTTAGAAAACCAGCAATACATAGGACAAACTCCACATACATATGTGCATATAGATATGAATTTGAACTTCATGCACACTTTAGCCAATTTATGACAGGGTGGAGTTTCCCCTATATATTGGGTCAAAGAAGGAAAGCAAGCAAAAGAAGTTGTATATAGTAGCTAGATACGCATGCTCAAGACTCTCAAGAACCAACTCAACACAAAGTTGATAAGTCACCAAAAGACAAGGTATCAAGTGATAATAAGATCCTAAAACAAAAGAACTATCACTTGAAGGATATCAATTAAAAGATACCTCAAGGAATGAGATATCCATTGACACATGCCAAATAGAAGGCAACAAGAAACCAATTGAAGGAAAACAATCACGAGGTATCTAGTTTCCAAAAGAGAGCTAGGTTCCAACAAACCAAGCCCTCGACAAATTTTCATGATGGCACAAAGCATCATAAAGAGCAAGACTTGCCTCCCATCAACACACACTTGATGGGGATCAAAAGATTTTATGATGGGTGAATAAAGAGAGTGTTCTAAAGAAAATAGGATAGCTCCCCCAAGGGACGTGCATTATATAGAATTTGCATTTAAATACAAAACGCACACGATGGGATCATCACTTTCTCTATATCTATAAAAACACTAGACATGTTAAAATAGATTCATAAGAGGCAAGGAAGACAAACGGAACACAAAATCCAATGTAAAGATGATTAGCAATTCCTATCACATGATGGGAATACCAATTGTCAAGGACAAGAAGTATTTTCGAAGTGATACTCATTGGTAGATCACAAATATATCCAAGATCATCTTTACCCATAAAACGCAAGCAAATGACACTTGTAGAGCTAACATGCCACCTAGGAACAAGATAATTTACAATATCAACACTAAGTGACAACACGTCAAATGTACACATTTCCTAGGTTTGTAATATGCACATAGCATATTACTCCCCCATAATGTGATAAACCAACAACATTAACAAGTGGCAAATTAAAACCAACAAGAGATACTTAATGGACCATATAGAATTTGAATTTCTCATGAGTAAGACATGCCACATAGAAACTAGATAATCTTGAAGCATCAAAACTAAGTGGTATTCCCCATGTATACACATTTATAGGATTGTGAGGTGTGCAAAGCACATCACTCCCCCACAATGGGATAATCCATTAATCTCTCACAAGAGCCAACAAAAATACAGACAAGATGCAAATAGGCTCAATACAAGACTCACCTGTACATGATGTGCAAACCAACATACACATACTCGATTACTCAAGATAAGCAAGTTGGAAGCACAACATATACAAACGCATGCAAGGTACAAAACCACAACATGCAAAGGGGCAAACACCTAACAATGTAAACAGTTTAAGTATAAGTTACCGTAAGGAGGCACATTGGATATAAGATAGAAACTTGATAATCCAAATGACTTGGCTTGAGATAATATGAATGATGAAGACCCCTTAATTCTTCATTATGTATCCAAGTCCCTAATGTCCTCCATATTCACCTATTGATCAAGTTTGAGCTTGTTGGTCCCCAACTACGTTGGGTCCTAAGACGTTAATCACAATAGGCTTGGCAACCCAAATGGTTCTTTTCTTGACACCATTTTGAGTACCAACAAACTTGTCAAACACATTGCCAACCTTATCCTTCCCAAGGGAATAGATATCATCAATAGTGATTGGGTTGGATAAGTTACCTCTTGTGCAAGACGAAGCGACGTGACCCTTCTCACGACATAAGTAGCAACATCTACCCTTTGCTTTCTTCCCAGTTGATTTCTCAGCTCGGGGAGTGTTGGCTTGGGTCTTATTGGGAAGAGGCCTTCCTTCAACTTGTAGCTGAATATGTGATTGAGTTTGTGGCCGCTTCCCTTGTTGCTTGTGACTTTGAGACTTCGTCTTGAGAGGGCAAGATCTAACATGGCGCCCTTTAACTTTGCACTTGAAGCAAATGATTTTGGACAAATTCTTGACTTGTTCTAGGCCCCTCTTGTTCTTGTTTGAGTTTACTCCAACATCATTTTTGTCATTCGAAGATGTTTGCTCACACAGGACGTTGTTGAGTGTGGACATCCCTTCATGACACTGTTCCAAGTCTTTCTTCAAAGAAGTGACTTGGGCCCTGAGCTCTTCGATTTCCTCTGCACGGTTAGTATCAATGCAAGTACTAGAGGAAGTGTAAGCTTCAATGTTAGAGCAACAAGGCAAGGAAAGTAATTCATCACACGTGGTAGCAACATTATGAGTAGATGAATTACGAGGACTAGCACATGGAAATATAGTACTTTGACTAGAAGTAGTGCCGTTGTCCACATGAGGCTCACTTGATGTTACCTTGGTGATGATAGCCTCATGAGCTAACTTTTGCACATTATGGGATGTTAGAAGATCGGCATGAGAGCTTGTGAGCATTACATGGTTTTCTTCCAACTTCCCATAATTGCTAGTTAGTAAATCAAGTTGAGCACGTAGCTCAACATTCTCCTTCAATGTTGATACTTCAAAAGAGATAGGGTTAGATGTACAAGTATCATCAACAATATGAGAGGAGTAAGTAGCGATTAGAGACTTCTCATGAGTAGATTGAAGCTCCTCATAGATCTTAGAGGTTTTGACGAGCTCTCCCTTGACATTCTTGCATTCAAGGAGAAGGGCCTCAAAATCCTTTTTAAGTTTATCATGAGCAACTTCAATCTCTCCTTTTGAAGATCTTAAGTCTCTACATGCTTGATGACTCTTCTCAAGTTCATGTTCAAGTTGTTCACTTTTAGCTTGTTCATGATTAAGTGAATCATTACAATTTTCAAAGTAAGCAAGAACATCTTGGAATCTTTGAAGAGCGTTATTTTTAGCTTTATGAAGAATTTTACTGATCACATAGATATTTTCGGTCAAATCATCATCATCATCCTCATCGCAAATATCATCGTTATTGCACAAGGAAGATGATACCTCATTATTACCTCTTGCCATGAGGCACATGTGAACTGGAGGACTTGATGATGATTCTTTTGGTGAATCAGATTCTTCATTAGTCAAAGGTACTTCATATTTCTTGATTTCCCTTAAATGATTAGTCATAGAGCAACTAGGGAGAAACAAGATATTTTGATCAAGAGGACACGAGGAAGCAGGCATATCACCACAGACATTTGTCGAGGGATCTTTAGGTGAAATGCATGACCTATTAGCACAATAATTTACACTATGTGTGGTGCTAGATATGCTCGTGTCCATAGAGGCTATGCCATTTTCATCAACATATATTTCTTCACTCACCATGTCATTACCTTGTGAGATTGAAGATGCTGAGGTGTGCAAGAAATCGGATATGGAAGTAGTGGTGGACTCCTTAAGATCGAAAAGAGTGAAGAGCTCATGCACCAACTCCTTCATCATAATACCGTCTTCATCAAGATTGGACCCACCATATATATCTTCAAGTTTAGTCCAAACTTCATGAGCTGACTTGCAAGCCGAGATAGACTTAAACACTTCAGGACTTATGGTTCGATGAATGGCAAGAAAAGCCTCACAATCAAGATACATCTCATTAGTAGATGAAGATGCATCATCCTTTTTGTCGGCAATCCCTACAAGAACAATTCGTAAAGTATTTGGGCCCATGGCTCGAAAGTGATGAAGCATACGAATTCTCCATAGGGTATAATTTGTGCCATCAAAGTCAAAGATGCCATTGTGCACTAATCCAATAGTCGACATCGATACTCTCTAGGTCGTGAAACCTAATTAAAGAGAGACCTAACTCTGATACCAATTGAAAAGACCTCGATGACGCCTAGAGGGAGGATGAATAGGCTATTTAGAAACTTCTTCAGATTTGGCTTGAACCTAATGCGGAAATAAACTAAGAGGGTACTTGTCAAGCACAAATCCTGAATGCACTAGGCACTGCAACGTGTATCAACAACACGATCTACCAAGATGGACACAATACAGTTACTAATAAGCACAAGTAAGTTACACAAACTTACTTGAGCTATATCACACGACAAGTAGGTGAACGACACAAGATACTAGATCACACTATAACACACGATATATCAAAAGCTGCAAGTGTGAACGTGTGGATATAGAGGGTATGCTTGAATGATTAATCTTGTACAAGGAATAGCCAACACAATATAATGAGCACAAACAATATGCAATGTATGTATGCTCAAGTAACACAAGTAAACCACAAGTAAGGAGTTAGGGTTAAGGATAACCAAGGTCACTGAGAGGAAGATGTATCCCGATGTTTACTTCCTTGGAGGGAAGCTAGTCACCGTTAGAGAGGTGGATGTTACCACGAAGGCACACCAACGCCACGAAGGCTCAACCTATTCTCCCTTTGAGATAACACCACGAAGGCGTTTCTCAACCACTAGTGGTAAGTCTTTGAGGTGGCTTCCAAACCCTCACAAACTTTTCCGGGGGGTAATCACACGGATTGATTCCTCTCCGAAGAACTCCTACCGCCTAGGAGTCTCCAACCTCCAAGAGTAACAAGATCACGGGGAATGCTCAAAACTTGCTCAAATCTCAAATAGCTTGGGTTGAGAGGAGGAGAGGGAGACGATCTATCTTTTGATTGGAACAACTCTCAAAGGGGCTCACAAATGCTCTTGGGATCTAAGATTTGGTGTGAGAAAATGTGTGTGAGGTAGAAGTGTGTTCTTAGGAGGATAAGGCTGTGTTGGGCAACCCTCTCACGAAGTGGGAGGGGGTATTTATAGTGGGGAGAGAAAAACAACCGTTGGGGACACTTTAAGTCACACAGGGTCCGGATGTCCGATAGTTTCCGGAAGACCGGGCGTCCGCGAGGGGTCGGACGTCCGACAGGGGTCAGTCGTCCGAGGCCTGTAGATATGTCTGGAAACACTGTGAGTTGAACAGGCACCGGACGTCCGGAGAAGGCCGGAAATCCGAGTTATTCGACTCAACTTCTTCTGGTGCAAGGTTCCGGATTTCTGAAGGGGTCGGACGTCCGGCCCTCGGACGTCCGGAGGGAGTCGGAAATCCGAGTTATAGAGCTCACGTTCTTCTGGTGCAGGGCTCCGGATTTCTGAAACCTGTCGGTCGTCCGACACTTGACCGGCCCTCGGACGTCCGGAGGGAGCCGGAAGTCCGAGTTATATGGCTGAAGTTTCTGTGGTGCATAGTTTCGGAATTCCGAAGCTGGTCGGATATCCGGGCCTCGGACGTCCGGAGGGAGCCAGAAGTCCGAGTTATATGGCTCTGATTTCTCTGGTATAGGATTCCGAATTTCCGAACTAGTCAGTCGTCCGGTCCTCGGACGTCCGGAGGAAGCCGGATGTCCGAGGTACTGGTTCTGTTTTCAGATAACAACAGAGTAGTGGAGATGTGGTCTGAGCAGAACCGTGGAGATGTAGTTTGAGCAAGTTCATCGCAAAACCTGTGATCCCCTCTTAATAATGCGGGATCCCTAAGTACTCAAGAATCATAAAAGGGTACTAATGATCCATACTTGAGTGTATACTTTTATTCGCTCATCATCACTCCGCACAACTAACGTCAAAGGAACTGATACCTTTGAGTTAGCCCTTTCACTTGAGCTTGATGTTGTTGTTCCTTCTTGGCTCAAGTTGAAAGCAAGACATGATGAAGTCTTCAAGTAGCTCTCCCATACACAATGCGGAAAGCCTAGCTTATGTATTCATCTTCATTTGTCCACCATGTGAACATCCACAAGAATCAAGCATGTAGTGCTCAGGAATGCTTATCTTGATCTTGTCCTTGTTAGCACATGAGGTTGTCCTTATCAACACATGATCATTGACAATAGTTTCAATGATATATTTGTGCTGATCCACTTGAACTTGCACACCACAATCTTGATGACGATCACCACTTGACGTCATCCTTCATGGGTTGTATGAGATCTTCCTTTTGACGCAAGCCCAATGGAAGCACACCTAACCCCCACATAGGAGTCTCACAAAGACCATGGGTTAGTACAAAAACACGTAATGGACAATGCTTACCATACCATGGGATCACTTGATCCCTCTCGGTACATCTTATACGCTTTGTGTGTTGATCATCTTGATTTACTCTTTGTCTGAGATCTTGATCAACCTAGTGTTTCTATGACCATTCTTTGGATAATACCTTGAATAACATCTTGGTCATCATATAAACTCATTGAACCCAACAGATGGACTTCAAGAAGTGCCTATGGACAAATCCTATAAATATAACTTAAGGCAACCATTAGTCCATAGGAATTGTCATCAATTACCAAAACCACATATGGAGATATATGCTCTAACAATATCTTTTAGAGCACAGTGGTGCATGGCTTGGTAGTTGATCTATGCTTTGAAAGTAGTCTCAAAAGGGGCAGTTATCCAAAGGGATATGAAATCTTCCACCTTCATGTGCATTGAATAGTTAGATAAGTTTGATTCATCTCAATTAGTTTTGAGTTGTGGTTGTGGTAATATTGAAGTTATGCTAGTAAGGTGTTGTGGATCTAGAAATACTTGTGTTGAAGTTAGTGATTCCCGTAGCATGCACGTATGGTGAACCGCTATGTGGTGAAATCTGAGCATGATTAGTCTATTGATTTGCATCCTTTGTGTGGCGGTCGGGATCGCGCGATGGTTTATACCTACCAACCCTTCCCCTAGGAGTATGCGTTGAATGCTTTGTTTCGATTACTACTAAAACTTTTGCAACAAGTATATGAGTTCTTCATGACTAATGTTGAGTCCATGGTTTAGATGCAGTTTCACCTTCCACCATCACTATCTTCTTAGTGCCGTGCAACTTTCGCCGGTGCACAAAACTCACCATTAGCCTCCCTCAAAACAGCCACCATACCTACCTACTATGGCCTTTTCAAAGTCATTCCAAGATATATTGCCATGCAACTACCACCATGACATGTGCCACCACTTCTACATTGCCATTGCATGATCGTAAGATAGCTAGCATGATGTTTCCATTAATGTCTATGCCATGCTAGATCATTGTCACGGTACACTACCGAAGGCATTCCATATAGAGTTATCGTTGCTCTAAGTTTTGAGTTGAAAGTGTGATGATCATCATTGATGGAGCATTGTCCCATGTGAGGAAATAAAAGAGGCCAAAGATGCCCACCAAAAAAAAAGAAGCCAAAGAGCCCACCAAAAAAAATGATGATAGAAAAAGAGAGAAGGGACAATGCTACTATCCTTCCACACTTGTGCTTATTAAGCACCATGATCTTCATGATTGAGAGTCTCCCGTTTTGTCACCACCATATAGCTAGTGGGAAATTTTCATTACATAACTTGGCTTGTATATTCCAATGATAGGCTTCCTCAAATTTGCCTTAGGTCTTCGTGAGCAAGCAAGTTGGATGCACACCCACTAGTTTTATTTAAGAGCTTTCACATACTCTTAGCTCTAGTGCATCATTTGTATGGCAATCCCTACTCATTCACATTGATATCTATTGATGAGCATCTCCATAGCTCATTGATATGCCTAGTTAATGTGATCATCTTCTCCTTGTTTGTATTGCGTGAGAGTTGAAAAGATTTGAGAAAGTAAAGGTGTGAAAACAATTACTTGGCCAATACCGGGGTTGTGCATGATTTAAATTCGTTGTGCAATGATGATAGAGCATAGCCAAGCTATATGCTTTTGTAGGGATAACTTTCTTTTGGCCTTGTTATTTTGAAAGTTCATGATTACCTTGCTAGTTTGCTTGAAGTATTATTATTTCCACGTCAATAGCAAACTATTGTTTTGAATCTAATGGATCTGAACATTCACGTCACATAAGAGGAGTTAGAAAGGACATCTATGCTAGGTAGCATGAAGGCATCAAAAATTCATTCTTTATCACTTCCCTACTCGAGGACGAGCAAGAGTTAAGCTTGGGGATGCTTGATACGTCTCAAACGTATCTATAATTTTTGATGGTTTCATGCTGTTATCTTGTCATCTTTGGATGTTTTATGTACCTTTTATATCTTTTTTGGGACTAACTTATTAATTCAGTGCCAAGTGCCAGTTCCTGTTTTTTTGTGTTTTTGGCTCTTTTCAGATCTGATTTTGTACGGAGTCCAAACGGAATAAAATCCCGAAATAAAATTTCCCCAAACGGAAGAAGATCAGGGGGCTTGAGGGCCAAGGCAGGAGAGCTACAGGGGGCCCACAAGCCCTGTAGCCGCCACCAGGGGGCGGCTACCAGGCTTGTGGCCTCCGTGGTGCCCCCCTGACCTAGCTCCTTCGCTTATATATTCCCTAAAATACAGAAAAATAGGGGAATCCACGAAAACACTTTTCCGCCGCCGCAAGCTTCCGTTTCCGCGAGATCTCATCTCGAGACCCCTCCCGGTGCCCTGCCGGGGGGGGGGGGACTTTGGAGTTGGAGGGCTTCTACATCAACATCATCGCCCCTCCAGTGACTCGTGAGTAGTTCACTTTAGACCTACGGGTCCGTAGTTAGTAGCTAGATGACTCCTTCTCTCTCTTGGATCTTCAATACCAAGTTCTCCATGATCTTCATGGAGATCTATCCGATTTAAACCTCTTTGGCGGTGTGTTTGTCGAGATCCGACGAATTGTGGATTTGTGATCAGATTATCTATGATATATATTTAAGTCTTTGTTGATTTCTTATATGCATGATTTGATATCCTTGTAAGTCTCTCCGAGTCTTGGGTTTTGTTTGGCCAACTAGATCTATGATTCTTGCAATGGGAGAAGTGCTTGGTTTTGGGTTCATACTGTGTGGTGACCTTTCCCAGTGACAGAAGGGGCAGCAAGGCACGCATTGTGTTGTTGCCATCAAGGGTAACAAGATGGGCTTTTATCGTAGATATGAGATTGTCCATCTACATCATGTCATCTTGCTTAAGGCGTTACTCTTTTCTTTTGGACTTAATACACTAGATGCATGCTGGATAGCGGTCGACGTGTGGAGTAATAGTAGTAGATGCAGAAAGTATGGTCTACTTGTTTTGGACGTGATGCCTATAGATATAATCATTGCCATAGATAACGTCACGACTTTGTGCGGTTCTACCAATTGCTCGACAGTAATTTGTTCACCCACCGTCTACTTGCTTTCATGAGAGAAACCACTAGTAAACACCACGACCCCTGGGTCTATTCACACCTATCGTTTCCACTTTCGCTTTTACTTTGCTTTGTTACTTTGTTGCTTTCAGTTCTCACTTGGCAAACAATCTATAAGGGATTGACAACCCCTTCATAGCGTTGGGAGCAAGATATTTGTGTTTGTGCAGGTACTTGTGATATTCCTTCACTGGATCGATACCTTGGTTCTCAAAACTGAGGGAAATACTTACCACCGCTGTGCTACATCACCCTTTCTGCTTCGAGGGAACACCAACGCAAGGCTCCAAGGCCACGGGGGAATTCTTTGCATATTTGCCTAGGAAGTCCCTAAAGGCGTAGCCGTAGCAGAAGGATTCCTCGTGACGTTGCTGAGGAGTATCAATACAAGAATAGTCTCCCGTTAGCATGTGTTTCTCGCGCCGTTGGAAGGTCTTTTGTTGCAGTAGCAATGACCAACCCGCAGGGCGACTCGCCTCCCCCAACCACCGCTATTAATGGCCCTCCCCACCCACCTACCCTTATCCATGCCGATTCCATCCACCATCCTCCTCCTTCCACCGTGCAAGATCTCCTCCCACACCCACCGACCGCACCTGATGGTAGGGGAGCGACGGAGGAGCAGAGCGAGCCGCACGCACGAGGATGGTGGCGGGCCGAGGGCCCCCACCATACCAACTCTGGTGGTGCAGCTACCGTTCGTGGAGCTGCACTCCCCGGAGGTGCGGATGGAGATGATTCGGGTGGTCAGGGGGCGTTTCCCCGATCGATCCATGTGGCCGGAGGTCATGGTGGACATCATCTGCAGGGCAAACTTTGAGGAGCGCACCCGATTCTGCGGACACGACGGGGGGATGGACTACGAGCTCATCTTCTGGGCGATTCAGGAGGCGGAGGCGACGGATCCGGCTCA
The DNA here is from genome assembly GCF_904849725.1 of Hordeum vulgare subsp. vulgare. Classification (NCBI taxonomy): domain Eukaryota; kingdom Viridiplantae; phylum Streptophyta; class Magnoliopsida; order Poales; family Poaceae; genus Hordeum; species Hordeum vulgare. The sequence goes on along the minus strand of NC_058519.1, from coordinate 644,649,114 downwards.
GGCGACAAAGTGGCGCAGTTAAAAGGCATAGAGCCCATCTCGGCTCAACATCCGGCCACCGTTGGTGCTGGAGTTGTCCCAACTTCCTCCCGAGGCGCTTCCTCCGAGGGTCAACCCGCCCCGCGTCCCCTGACTTCCCAGGAGCCCGACGGGCGTGCCTTGTGGCTAGCTCTCTCGCTGCGGGGGCGTCCGGTGGAGGGTGAGCTGCCACGCAGCTTGGAACCTCCACTGTGGCCGGGGGGCACGGTGAGGTCCTTCCTCGCTGGAATCAGGTACGTCTGCCTCGATTTACTTCCGCTAGGTTTCAGATTCGACCTGGGGGAAGGGGTTCTGACCTTCTGGTGAATCATTCCATTCGTTTTGCTGAGAATTCAGAACATGAGATTGCTAGGGATAGGTCCGGAGTTTCTACTCCGATGAAGTTGCTGCCGGCGATGAAGTCCCTGATTGAAGATGACCCTATGTTTTCAAAACCACCTCATCTCATTCCAATTAACCTTGGCCGGGGACCAACACCTAATCATATTGTGTTGGATTCTGATAGTTTGCCTCATAAAACAAGTTTTGGAGTTTCTACTCCGGTGAGGGTGGGGACGCCGACGACAATTCAGGCTGACGGTGAGCCCAGGCCAACACCATCCCGTTTCAATCCAGAAAGTTCTGTTGGTGGGCCCCAACCGGTTCCCTCACCTCTCATTCGTGGATGTGTGGTCGAGAGGAAAGCACCTTTTCGAAAACCGTCTTCCCGTGTGGGAAATAGACCCGAGGAGACAGTGGAGGAGTTTTTTTGGCAACTGTGGGTCATTCCCTCTACCACATACCGTCGCCCTCATCTGTCCCCTCTCACCTCTCCACCGAATCCTAGCCTTTCCTTCCGAAAAACCTTCTAGATCAGGAAGGATCTCTTCAGATCCAGAGCTTTCTCGCGTGATGACTGCTTCCCTGTGAACAAAATCGGTCGATTTGACCCTACCCCGACCTCCTTCAAGATCTCTATGGAGGGGATTGGCCCTGGATCTCTCTCCTTCGAAGAGGTTACCAAGGGGGTCATGGATCCTGGACGTCAGCAACAGCCACGCCCCCCTCGTCGCCAAGCCAACAAGAAGGCGATGCCTTCCCCAAGGGATCAAGCCCAACCCCCAACCCCCTCCCACGACACTTGCGAAACAAATCTCAAACAAAGGGGGAGGTGGGGTGGCTAGGAAGAACCAGGCTGGTGGAAGCAATCTTGCCTAGCCGGCCCCTATGGTCCTTGTGATCCCAAGCCCCGTGTTGTCCATGCTTTGGACCCAAAGTCCAAAGAAATGACATGTTTCAATTGTAGCTGGCCTGGGCATTACAATTGCAATTGTGTTGAACCCAAAAAATGTTTCATCTGTGCGGGAGGGTACAATGTTAACAACTGTGCTGCTTGGGCTCGACAATACCCCACAGCTACCTATTTTGGAAGTGCAGCTGCAGGGTTAGGTTTTTATCATATTGATGTCCCTGTAGCTTGCTACGGCAACAAAAGTCCTTCCCTGGCGCTTAGGAATTCTTCTTGTTACTTCTCTGGTTTGCGTCGGTTTTTCCCTTGAAGAGGAAAGGGTGATGCAGCACAGGAGTAGAAAGTATTTCCCTCAGTTTGAGAACAAAGGTATCGATCCAGAAGGAGGGTCTCGTCAAGTCCAAAGTACCTGCGCAAACACAAACAATCTTGCACCCAACGCTTCGAAGGGGTTGTCAATCCCTTCAAGATTGTTTGCAAAGTGAGATCTGAAGGCGAAAAGTGCAACGAAGTAAAAAGTGTAAGGCTGAAAATATGGTATGGAGTAGACCCTGAGGGCCATAGTGTTCACTAGAGTCTTCTCTCAAAATAGCAAGTATTACGGTGGGTGAACAAATTACTGTCGAACAATTGAAAGAACCGCGCAAAGTCATGACGATATCTAAGGCAATGATCATACATACAAGCATCACGTCCGAGACAAGTAGACCGATACTTTCTGCATCTATTACTATTACTCCACACATCGACCGCTATCCAGCATGCATCTAGTGTATTGAGTTCATGACGAACAGAGTAACGCTTTAAGCAAGATAACATGATGTAGAGGGATAATCTCAAAACAATGATGAAAACCGCATCTTTTTACCCTTGATGGCAACAACACGATGCGTGCCTCGCTACCCCTTCTGTCACTGGGTGAGGTCACCGCATGGTATGAACCCAAAACCAATCATTTCTCCCATTGCAAGAATCATAGATCTAGTTGGCCAGACAAAACCCAAAACTCGAAGAGAATTACAAGGATATGAAATCATGCACAAGAGAGATCAGAAGAAACTCAAATAAGATTCATAGATAATCTGATCATAAATCCACAATTCATCGGATCTCGACAAACACACCGCAAAAGAAGATTACATCGGATAGATCTCCATGAAGATCACGGAGAACTTTGTATTGAAGATCCAAGAGAGAGAAGAAGCCATCTAGTTACTAGCTATGGACCCGTAGGTCTATGGTGAACTACTCACGCATCATCGGAGAGGTCATGGTGTTGATGAAGAAGCCCTCCGTGCCCGAATCCCCCCTTCGGCAGGGCACCAGAACGTGCCCCAGATGGGATCTTGCGGAGGCAGAAGCTTGCGGCGGCGGAAAAGTACTTTCGACGATCTCCTGATTTTTTTGGGATTTTTAGGGAATATATAGGCGCAACCCCTAGGTCAGAGGACGCTCAGGGGGCCCACAAGCCTGGATGGCGCGACCTCCCCCTGGCCGCGGGGTGGGGGCTTGTGGGGCCCCTCGGGCTCCCCTGCCTTGGCTCCCAAGCTCCCCGATCTTCTTCCGTTCCAGAAAAAATCTTTTCGGGGATTTTCTTCCATTTGGACTCCGTTTCAAAATCTCCTCTGAAAGGGGTCAAAAACATGGAAAAAACAGGAACTGGCACTTGACACTGAGTTAACAAGTTAGTCCCAAAAAATATATAAAAGGCATGCAAAACATCCAAAGTTTGACAAGATAATAGCATGAAACCATAAAAAATTATAGATACGTTGGAGACGTATCATAGCTACAGAGTCTAGCTGGATGAATTACAAAAACTGTGCTCTGCTTCATGTTGTGAGAGGTGAGGTATCTACCTCAGAAATGTTGATGCAGCTGAATGGTATTTTCTGTAAAAACAAGGAATTGCCATGGCAGATCAGGGAGTTAGAGGATAAGAAATTATGCTGAGGTTTCCCCCTTGGAAAAATGTGGATGATTTAATTGAGTTCCCTCCTTTTGATCTACCCATTGATGGTGTTTTAGTGAAAGTGGTTAAATGGAAAGGAATGTTAAGCCCTTATGAGGAGTTAGTTGAGGCATGGGTTCAGATTGAAGGAATACCCCCAAAGTGGTGTGCATGGAAAGTCTTTGCCCATATTACTTCCTGTTTTGGTATCCTTATGGATGTGGATTGGAATGGGATTTTTAAGAGATTTTATGAGAATATCCGTGTGAAAGTGGCATGCAGAGACCCCGCTAAGATCCCCTTTGAGAGATCAGTGGAAATGAAGAAGAAACTATATCTATTCTTCTTCACTGTTGAGGGCTTTGATCAGATTGGGGATCAAGGAGATGATGGGGATGACCCTGATGAGGATGATTTGGACAAACAAAAAAATGAGGAGGAAGACTTTGAAGGGAATCTGGACTTGACTGATAACGACAGTTTGGAAGATGATGCTAATCCAATAGATGAACTGGACAAGGCCAATTTCTCCAAGAGCAATGTTTCTACCTCCGCTTCTAGCAACAAGCAAAAAGGAGCTGTTTCTGCAGCTGAATTCCACCCATAGTTTATGTCAGGCGTTGATCATGATGCTTTTGTTGAGGAGATCAAATCCTATGGTCTTATTGTGAGTACCACTTGTGATAAAAATGACGAAGAGTTGAACTCTCCTATGAGGATACTTCCCTCTCCCCCACTTGATGGGGATCCCCTGTCTGCCCATATGGACTATTGCTCTGAACAACTCAGAAACTTTGACATGGCTGAATCTGATGAAGAGATTGTGGACAATTTACCAGAGATGCAATGCCTGCCTGATGAGATAGTGAAGGTATTTGGCTCCACTAAGAGATCCTTACTTGTTACCTCGGAGAAAGATGAATCAGAAAAGAAAGGAAAGTTTTAGGAGGGATCTATCAAATGGGGTCCGGTCCTGTCCATCAGGCCGAACACAAGAGGTCATGAGGATGTCAACATTATGGATGTCGGTGAATACTCACAACATATGCCATAGGTAGGTTAAAGTCGGTGAGAACCGAAGGGACAAAGGTGGGCGCTGGGAACGAGGTTGGTACACGCATGGGACGCACGATGTACCCAGGTTCACGGCTCTCCGTAGAGATAATACCCCTAATCCTGCTGGTGTGTTTGATGTATGGGAACAGAATACAATGTTGCTCCTGGAGCTGTGTTGGGAGGAGGAAGAGGGGAGCAGCCGACTCGTCTCTACCTCGCTCTCTGTTGGTTGGTGAGTGTATAGTGTTGAATGACTCGCAAGTGATCGGCCCCCTTGCATGGGGGGCGGCCGGGGGGTTTTATAGACGAACCCACCGGCCTACAATATGGATAAAGGGTACATGCGTGGGACCCGGCTGGCTGCTTCGCCAGCTGGCCAGGGGCCCACAAGGGTCTTGTCTTGTCGATGAGGGGCCCACCGACTACATGGTCTCGATTGCTGGTGGGACCCGTCGGCTGGCCAATGGGGCTCCTGCGTAAGGTTGACGCTGAGCACGCGCCGTACGTCGAGCGTCGCCCCGCGAGATTCTTCATGGGCAGGTAGTATGACCGCCTCCACTGTTCCCCACGTCGAGTGCAGTAATGGAGTGGGAGTGTGACGGTCCGACATCATGCTAGGTGATGGATCAGAGCCGGGGTAGGTCAGCAGCGTGGCCGCCGACGGTCGTACCTGCCGGGCGCCCTGATCGAGTACCTTTGCTGATGCGTAGCTACCTTTAATCGTGAGGTCCTTTCCTGACCTACGATCTGATGTGACTGGTGATCCTCGGCCGGCTAGCCTGCTTGGTCAGCCGGCTTGAGGGTGGCCGCCTCTTCCTTAGTCCGGCTGGCTGGACCAGGCCGGGTCTGAATGGGAGGCCGCTTGGATTCTAGCCAGCAGGGGTTGCTTGGCCGGCCAGAAAGGTGGCCGCCTCGTCTTCCAGCCGGCAGGTGATGCCTAGCCGGTCAGAAGACTTGGGCCTTGAGAATCTCCGCGCCTTCATGTCCATTGGGCAGGAAATGAAGGAACATGCTTGATGGGCCTACCCCGGGGTTATCCGCCCGACAGTAGTCCCCGAAGCTGGCGAGGTCTGCCGCCTGCTGGCGGGCAGCCTCACCGGCTTGTTGATTTGTCTTTATATTTTGGTTGTTGCTTGCGGCGAAGGACGTCGGCTTCGGAGCCGGGTAGCTTCGAAGCGATGCCTCGGTCCAGTCGTAACTGGCCCGGAGAACGCCACGTGCCAGGCCCCGCCTGGCGTAATGATGGCGATTACTGCTGACGGGACCGGGCCTGGGCCCTAGGTCCTGCCACGACGCCCCCTCGGCCTCCGCGCGGGAGATCCTCTGTGGATTTACTCCGCGATGGTTGGGCTTAGGGGGGCGTTACCGCCCGTTAATGGGGCCCGGCGCGCACTGGATCCCCTCCCCACGATGCTTCGTGGGGGTTTAAATGGGACGCGATGGTTTCGAGGAGGCCATTCGCCCCCTCTTCTCGCCCTGCTCAGTGCTTTCTTCCTCCTTGCGTCCTGAGAAGAAGATCTTGCGCCCTTCGTCTGCTTCTTCTTCGCCGCCGAGACCTCCGCCGACCGCTTCGAGCTCTCGCCACCCGCAACCATGGCTGGTGGATCTTCTTCGAAGAAGTCGTCGGTGCAGCAGGCGTCCTTGCAGGGGCCTGGCTGGGCAGCGACGTTGACGAGGAGCTCATCGATGCGCTCCATCATCATCGACTGCTGCCCCCGGCATCCCAAGTGTCGGTGCGCCTTCCTAGCTCCGAGACCTCTCCCGCACCTGTCGTGGGAGAGGTTGTGGTCTTCGTCGAGCACTTCTACCGGGGTTTCGGGCTCCCGGCTAGCTCCTTTTTCGCCGAGTGGCTCCAGTTCTTCGGCCTGCAGCCGCATCATCTAGCGTCGAACGCCATACTGGAGCTGGCCGCCTTCGTGGTCCTGTGCGAGGGCTTCGTGGGGATCGAGCCTCGCATCGATCTGTGGTGCAGCCTGTTCTTCTTTAAGCAGCAATCCATCGCCATGGAGAAATCCGAGGTGGAGAAGCTCACGGGGCCGCGCCCCATGACGCCGTGCGGGGCCGCGTTGGTGCATCACCGCCCGAAGTCCGGCTTCCCCCAGATGCCTTTGCAAGACTCCATCAAGCTTTGGCACAAGGGGTTCTTCTACATGAGGAGCACCAACCTGGCCCAGGACGCCCTCAACATGCCCCCGTTCGCCATCGCTCCTCCGACGCGGCAGAACTGGGACGCGAAGACTCCCAAGCCGCATCCTGAGGTGGCGCTTATTCGCGCCCACCTCGATATCTTGGGGAAGAGCGGCCTCCTCGGTCACGACCTTCTCGCCACCATGGTGGTCCGCCGGATTCTGCCTCTGCAGAGGCGGCCGCATCTGGTCTGTGAGATGAGTGGCCGACTTGATCCATGCCGGCTGTCCACCAAGAGGTTCACCCCGGGTGCTGTAGCGCGAAGGTTGAACCTGATCTCCACCGCCCGCATGGATGAGGGCGGGGAATGGACATGGGGGATGTCCCCGTTCAACCGGGCTCATCCGCCTCCGATGGTAGCCTTACTCCCTTCTTTTCTGTCGTTTTGTCTTGAAGCCGGTGGCGTTTGCTGAGCCTGGTTGAATTCCTTTCTTGTAGATGTTCAAGACCCTGCAGGGGTCCCTCCGTCAGCCTGCTCCTGACGTGGAGGTGTCCGACGCCTCCGAGATGGAGGACGAGGATGCGATGGAGCCCCGCTCAGACTCCTCCGCCGGCTCGGAAGATCCCGTGGAGTCGGAAGGGACCGAGCCGTCCGGTGAGTACCTGCGACACGCCATAGCAGACTGGACGGACAACGATGAGGAAGCCTCATTCTGTTCTGATGCAGCCCTCGAGGAAAGCTCCGACGAGGTGGAGGAGGTCTCCAGCCCACTACTGACGCGCGGCCGACGTCAAGGTGGCGGAGCGACCGCTGCTGTCGAGGCAGCCGGGAAGAAGGGCAAGGGTGCCATAGCTTCCCAGCCGGCCTCTAAGCGACCAGCGCCGGATCCCCTAGCCGGGCAGCGAGCAGACGGTGCCAAGAGGCGCCGTGGTGGTGGCCGGAGGCAGGTCCCGGTGGCTGCAGGGTATGTTTTCCTCCTCTTCTCCCTTCCATATCTTGAGATGAGCTTTGTTCCTGAGAAGCTTGGCTTGACAGGGAGGCGGAGGATGCGGATGAAGACACCGCCTCCGCAGCGGAGCGGGCCAGCTGGGCAGTAGCTGATGCTGCCGAGAGGGAGCTCGAGATAGAATCCCAGCACCGGTGGGACACGGCTGCGGGGAAGACCGTCGTGGGTCAGCCTCGCCCCAGCCGGGTCGAGAGGCCGGCGGAGAAGCGTGCGAAGGCTAGACAGGATCCCTCCGCACATGCCCGTATGGAGGAGCCAGCTAGCGAGGCCGCCTCCAGGCCGGCCCCGAGGACCGAAGGGGCCCAGCCGCCTGAGCCGACAGCCCCGGAGCAGGTGGACGTGGAGACGATCCCGGTTTCTCCTCGGGCCGAAGCATCCCTGACGCGCCGGTGCTGGATCTGACCGCACCGGACGCGGCCCCTGATGCCCCAGGGGCGACCATGGATGCGCCGGACGCGGCTCATCCACCACCTGTGGAGGAGGCAGCGCCGGCTGGGACGGCGCCCAAGCCGGCCGTCGAGCCGGCGCCATCGTCGTCCCCCAGCAGGGCCATGTTGCGCCAAGGGCAGGGGGCCGGCTGGGAGCCGACCCATGAAGTCATGGCGGGCGGCGAACTTGGCCCGCCTGCGAATGCCCACCGGCACCGTTCTTTCCGGCATGCCGGAGCTGGTGACGCTGTTTACCAGCGGCCGGTCGAAGGTGGAGCAGGCGGCCCGCGTGGTATGCGGCGACATGGAGCACCTGGAAGCACGCACCCAGGTAGGCCTTGCTTTTTTGGTTTTTCTTTGCGCTTTTTCCTCTTGACGTTAGTGGGGGCGCGACAGCGCACCCACTGGGTGTAGCCCCCAAGAATCGGGCGGGTTGATTGCCAACCGGTCCGAATCTCTTGGTGTCCTTTTTCCCTGCACAGTTTTCTTCAGTGGGGGCGCGCAAGCGCACCCACTGGGTGTAGCCCCCGAGAATCGGGCTGGTTAGGCTTTTAACCAGGTCGAATTTTAATCTTGTTCCCTTTCTCTCCCCCTTGGCAGGCGCTTTACGATGCTCAGGTACAGGCGTACAACGAGCTTCGGGACCAGCACCTGGGGGCTGATAGCCGGATCGCCGAGCTTGAAGCCCGGCTGGGCGAGGTTGCCGTGGAGCATGATGCCCTGCGTGACGCCGGCGGCCGGCTCCAAGGGCAGCTGGACCTTCTTCAAGCGGAGAAGAAGGAGCTCGAGGCGGTCGACCGGGTCGAGTTGGAGCGGCTGCGGGCCACGCTGCAGGAGAAGGAGGCCTCCTACTCTGCCGACGTGGACAGCCTCGCGTCGCTTCACCTTGAGGAGGTGAACCTCAAGGTCGCCGCCTTGAGGGCGAAAGACGAAGCCCTTACCTAGAAGCGAGCGCAGCTGGCCAAGGCGCTGGAGTCCGCCGCGACCCTCCAGGAGGAAATCGCCCGCCTCACTCATGCGAGTGAGGTGCGGGAGCGCGAGGTCCTCGAGGTCTCTCATGAGACCGACGGCGCCTTCGAGCGTGGGTCTTTCTTTCTTGTTTTGGGTTTGGTGTTTTTGCCGTCTCCTCCTCTTGCTGTGTTCTTACGTCCTGGTTGCCTTTTCCCCAGATTTCTTCCCCGAGACCCAGGTTGCAGCCGACACCGCCGTTGAGGTGTGCCGTGAGGAGCGTCGCGCGACCGGGCAGGAGGTAGATACTACCTCCGGCTGGAGCGTAGAGGATATCAGAGTGGGCCTTCGGGCCCGCCTGCACCCCCTGGGCGAGTCTGTGACTCAGCTCGAGGTTGCAGGTTCGTCGATGGTGACGGCCCTGTGGCCGGAGGGCGTGGAGCCGACGACCATGAGCCGGCTCACCCGCTGGCTCACAGCGGGTGGAGAGCGCCTGGACGCCTGGCGAGCCTCCGCAATGCGGTCTGGCGCTTATATGGCCCTGCGCTTGGCCAAGTCCTGGTATCGTAACCTGAACTTGGGCAAGCTGGCTGCCCAGCGCGACGGCTCAGAGGCGGAGCTGCAAGGCATGGAGGAGGAGCTTCGGGTGAGAGCCAGCGCCGTCGCCGAGTACGCAGCCTGGGATGACTTCGTCTTGGAGCGGGGTGAAGACGGCAGCGTGATCGCTGAAGATCTGCACGGCCTTCAGCCCTATGACGCCGACGACAGCTCGGACCAGGCGGTTCGGGCCGCGGAATCTGCAGCCGCCTCCAGCGGTGGGACGTATGCCGACTCCGGGATCAGCGGAGCCGGGGGCCGCAACAGGGGAGACGGCGCAACCACCTCGAGAGGAGCCGGAGGCGGCGATGCTACCACATCAGGAGCAGCAGCCGAGACGACCACTGAGGCCGCTGTCCCGTAACTAGTGTCCTTTTGTGTTTTTGGTTCTACCCCCGGAGGGATGTAACGAACGTGGGCCGTGGGCCAATGCTTTTTATGAATGTATATATTCAGCATTATATTCGTCACCAAGCGTGTTGTCTTATGATCCCGTCTTTTGATTCCTGTTTGACTTCTCTTATCCGAAGCCATCAAGACATAAAGAACAAGACATAAGCCAATCAGAGGCCGACTTGAATGAGCCAACTCGAGCCGGTCGTCGCTAGTATAACCGGACTGTGCATGTATTCGACCTGACCCGGCGTCATATCGCGAACCGAGCGACCGGAGCTAGCCCGCAGGTTTGAGCGAAGGACCGGGAGTCAGCCGGTACACTATGTCCCCGACTACAAGGATTGACCTTCCGAGCGGCTGGCGAGCCCCCGAGCTTGTTTAAAGCTAGCAAGGGGCCGTGCTGCGTAGCCTCCGAGCTTGATTAAGCCAGCAAGAGGTGGTATGCGGTGTAGCCCGTACACTGAGTGAAAACTCTTTTAGCAAGAGGAAGCATGGAGCCTGCTTTTTTCATCATGTTTGTTGTTCCCGGCAGTCAGAGGCCGTCTTGAGTCTCGGCAATCAGAGGCCGTCTTGAGTCTTGAATGAGATCGTATATACGATCGAGCCGACCCGAGCCGGTCGTCCCAAGTATAGCCGGACTTTGCATGTATTCGACCTGACCCGACGTCATATCGCGAACCGAGCGGCCGGAGCCAGCCCACAGGCTCGAGCGACGGACCAGGAGTCAGCCGGTACACTATGTGTCCATTATAAGGGTGGTCCGTTCAGGCGGCTGGCGATCCCCCGAGCTTGTTTAAGATAGCAAGGGGCCGCGCTGCGTAGCCTCCGAGCTTGATTAAGCCGGCAAGAGGTGGTCCGCTGTGTAGCCCGTACACTGAGTGAATACTCGCAACAAAAAGAAACATGGAGCATGTTCTTTTTATTGCCTTCATTGTTCCCTGAAGAGGGAGGAAGATACATGTGCATGCTCTTTCCTTTGCTTGTCTTCCGCCTTTTAGGAATAGAACGGGCGAAGCAACGCCGCGTTCCATGGGCGCTCTATTTCCTTGTCGGAGTCATCCCTCTTGCACTTCCTTGGCTTCTGGGCGTCAATCAAGTAGTAAGCGTTGTTGTGCAGCGCCCTACTGATGATGAAGGGTCCCTCCCAGGGGGGTGAGAGCTTGTGCTGGCCGGCAGTGCGCTGGATTCTTCTGAGGACCAAGTCTCCCTCTCTGAAAGAGAGAGGCCTGATCCTTTTGCTGTGGTAGTATCTCAGCTTCTGTTGGTAGATGGCCGTCTGGCTCAAAGCCAAGTCCCTTGCTTCTTCGAGGAGATCCACACCATCTTCTCTGTCCTCCTTCGCCTCAGTTTCTGTGTATAGGGTGACCCGAGGCGAGTCAAACTCGACATCCGTGGGGATAATGGCCTCAGACCCATATACCAGTAAGAATGGAGTGAAGCCGGTCGACTGGTTGGGCGTGGTGCGGAGGCTCCATAGTACAACCGGCAGTTCTTCAATCTGCAGCCGGCTAACCTGACCAGTGGTGCCACCAGTCTTGGCTTGATACCGTCTAGGATCAGGCCGTTGGCCCTCTCCGCTTGGTCGTTTGACTGAGGGTGTGCCACTGAGGCCAGGTCGAGCCGGATGCCTACCTTGGAACAGTAGAGCGCCAGGGTGCCTTTGGCAAAGTTGGTGCCGTTGTCAGTGATGATGCTGTGGGGAACGCCATATCGAACAGAGATGTGTGTGATGAACCTGACAGCAGTGGGGCCGTCAAGCTTCTTGATAGGCCTGGCTTCGATCCACTTGGTGAACTTGTCGACGGCTACCAAAAGATGTGTCATCCCTCCGCGAGCTGTCTTGAAGGGCCCAACCATGTCCAGTCCCCAGACAGCGAATGACCATGATAAGGGAATGGTTTTCAGTGCTGAGGGCGGCATATGGCTTTGTGCACTGAAGCGTTGGCAGCCTTCACATTTGTCCACCAGATCCACAGCCTCCTCGAGGGCCGTGGGCCAGTAGAATCCATGGTGGAATGCTTTGGCCACCAGGGTTCTGGAGGCGGCATGATGCCCACACTCCCCCTGGTGGATGTCTCTCAGGATCTCCTGCCCTTTTTTTGATTCGACGCAGCGTTGGAACACGCCGGTCGTGCTGCGTCGCACCAGCTCGCGATTGATGATGGCGTAGGCGGCGGACCTGCGCTGGGTCTGTCTCGCCTCCGCCTCGTTCTGAGGAAGTTCGCCGCGAAGAAGGAAGGCCAGAATGGCTTGAGCCCATGATCTTGACTGTTGGGGGCTTCTGCAGCCCCCGAGCTTGATGGCGTCTCCGGTGCTATTGCTGCAGCCGGCTCACCGTCTATCTCCATGACGTCCACCCACTGGGAGGATTCGAGACCGAACAGAGCCGGGGTTGTTGTTGTAGCTGGTGCCGCTATTGGAGTCGGTGGGACCAATGGGGCCGGATTAGGATCCCAAGCCGGCGTAGTTGGTGGAGCCGACGACGCTTGCACCGTAGACTCAGTCGGTGCTGCATTTGGAGCCGGTGCCGTTAGTGCAGCCGGCGTGGGGTCCACAGCCGTCATAACTGGCGGAGCCGACAACGCTTGTATTGTAGAGTCGGCCAGTACGAAGATTGATGCCGACTCAGGAGACGGCTTGATAGACGGCTTGTGGAGTTGCTCGAGGGAGACGCCAGCTGGGATGGCCTGCCTCGTGGAGCCGATATTTTCCAGCGTATCTGCCGCCTCATTTTCTGCCCTGGGAACATGGTGGAACTCACAACCCTCGAAGGGGCCGCTGAGTTGCTGGATGAGGAAGCGGTAGCTTGCCATGTTGGCGTCCCTGGTGTCCCATTCGCCAGAGACCTGCTGCACCACCAAGTCCGAATCGCCGAAGCATATGAGCCGCCGGATGCCAATCTCCTTGGCAAGCCGGAGGCCGTGAGCCAGTGCTTCGTACTCGGTGACGTTGTTGGAGGCGGCGAAATGGATCTGGAGAGCGTACTTGAGCTGGTCCCCTTTCGGAGACGTCAAGATGATGCCGGCTCCCAGTCCTGTCAGCATCTTCGAGTCGTCGAAGTGCATCCGCCAATGCGTGGAGTCTAGAGGCGGTGGCTCGAACTGGGTCTCGGCCCAGTCGACTAAGAAGTCAGCCACCACCTGCAATTTGATGGCGGTGCGAGGCTCGTACCGAATATCATGGTCTGCCATGGCGATGGACCATTTGGCAATTCTGCCCGTGGTGTCACGGTTGCCCATGATCTCTGAGAGCGGAGCAGTGCTCACCACAGTGATGGCATGCTCTTGGAAGTATTGTTTTAATTTCTTTGCGGCAAGGTAAACACCATAACACATTTTCTGATAATGAGGGTAGTTCTGCTTAGAGGCGGACAAGACCTCGCTAAGGTAGTAGACAGGGTGCTGTACTGGCAAGGCCTTGCCTTCCTCTTTGCACTAAACTACCAACACTAGGCTGACCATGCGAGTGGTCGCCGCGATATATATGAGTATGGGTTCCCTTTCAGATGGGGCTGCCAAGATTGGCAGGCTCGAGATTACCCGCTTGAGGTCGCGGAAGGCTTCGTTCGCCTGGTCGTTCCACTCGAACTTCGTCGTCTTCTTCATGAGCTAGTAGAGTGGAAGGGCCTTCTCGCCAAGCCGGCTGACGAACCGGCTGAGGGATGCCAAGCAGCCGGCGAACTTCTGGACGTCGAGGATCCAAGCCGGCCGCACCATCCGCTCGATGGTGCTGATCTTCTCAGGGTTCGCTTCGATGCCGGGGGCGGATACGAAGAACCCCAAGAGTTTGCCACCTGGGACTCCGAAGACGCACTTCTCAGGGTTGAGCCGGATCTTGTATTCGCGCAGGTTGGCGAATGTCTCCCGCAGGTCGTCGAGGAGGCTGAAGTGCTGCTTCGTCTTGACGATGATGTCATCCACATAGACGTGGATGTTTCTGCCAATCTGTGGCAGTAGGCACTGCTGCATGCAGCGTTGGAACGTCGCACCTGCGTTCTTCAGATCGAACGTCATGGTGGTGTAGTAGTAGGCCCCGAAGGGCGTGATGAAGGAGGTCTTGAGGCGATCAGCTCGATCCAACTTGATTTGATGGTAACTTGAATAAGCATCCAGAAATGACAGCAGTTCACAGCCTGAAGTGGAGCCGCACTTGATCTATCCTAGGCAATGCAAAAGGGTCTTTCGGACAGGCCTTATTCAGGCTAGTGTAGTTGATGCACATTCGCCATGTGTTGTTCTTCTTCAGCACCAAGACTGGGTTCGCCAGCCAGTCCGGGTGGAAAACCTCCATGATGAAGCCGGCTGCAAGGAGCCGGGTGATCTCTTCTTCGATTGTGCGCCGCTTCCCCTCGGCGAAGCGGCGCAAAGGTTGTTTCACCGGCTTTGCATCCAGTCGCACGTGAAGTTTGTGCTTGGCGTACTTCCTCAGAACACCCGGCATGTCCTTGGGGGACCATGCAAAGATGTCCCGATTCTCACGGAGGAAGTCGACGAGCTCGCCTTCCTATTTGGGGCTGAGGCCAACCCCGACGGTGATGCACTGCTTCGGGTTGGCAGGGTCGAGTGGGACCTGCTTGATCTCTTTAGCCAGCTTGAAAGAGCCCTCACCGGCCGATTGGGACGGAGGAGAAGGAATCGCCGGCTGCTCGGTTGCCTGGGCCACGAGCCGGTCGATCTGTCGCTTCTCCTTGGCAATCACCAAGGCGTCGGCGAGGCGGCTGCTATCTAGGGCGCACTCGAGAAACTTCTTGTAGTCGCCAATAATAGTGATGATGCCCTTGGGACCCGGCATCTTCATCTTCAGGTAGGCGTAGTGCGGAATAGCCATGAACTTGACCAGAGGCGGTCTTCCCAGCAGCGCGTGATACGGGCTACTGAGGTCCACTACCTCAAACCATATGGACTCTCGGCGGAAGTGGGCCTTGTCGCCGAAGAGGACGTCCAGCTGGATCTTGCCGATGGGCGAGCATGACTGCCCAGGCACGATGCCATGGAAGACAGTGTTGGTTGGCAGGACGTCCGTCTCTTTGAGCCCGAGCTTGCGGAGAGTGTCGAGGTAGAGAATGTTGATGCTGCTGCCGCCATCGACCAGCACCTGGGAGAATTGGCAGGTGAACCTCTTGGAGGCGAAGGTGGGGTCGAGGACGAGTGCGTATGACCCCGGGTTGGGCATCACCGCAGGATGGTCCACCCGTCTCCATGTGATTGGTTTGTCAGACCAATGCATGTACTGGGGAACCGGGGAGACAGTGGCGTTCACCTCGCGCCGTCTTTGGCGCAGGCTGTGTTTGTCGCCGCCTTCGGTGGTGAAGACGACGAACGCTCCATCTTGGTGACGGTAGTCGTCAGGGTGAGGACCGTCATCGCGAGGCGTGGGGAACAGTGGAGGCGGAGCGTGATTGGGAGCCGGTGCACGGGGCGCCGCCTGCGCACCCTGAGGAGCCGGCATGCCCTCCCCTTGTGACAGTCGGCGTGCGACGCTGCACTGTCGAAGGGTGTGGGTAGACGGCGCCGCCCCAGAATGTATCTTGCAGGGGGCGTAGAGCATCTGCTCGAGAGTCTGCCTGGGCAGCCAGTTGGGGTTGCCCTGATTGCGGCGCTTTCGTGGAGGGCCGGCTTGAGAAGCCGACGCCTCGCCCTCCACATTGGCCACTAGCTTGTTGTTGGAGCGGGGATCCATCTGATCCGCCTTGCGCTTGTAGTTGTTCTGGCCGCCTCGGTTGTCCCCAGCCGGCTTGGGAGTAGCCGGCGTAGGCACAACCTTGTCCAAGGCGGTCACCTTGATGCGCATCGCGGAGTCGGCCGTGGCGTACTTGTCCGCCTTGGCCATGAGCACCGCCAAAGAGCTGGGCTTGGCACACATGAGCTTGTGCTTGAGGAGGGTGCCGTCTCAGCATCCGTCGATGAAGTACTGGATGGCTTGTACCTCATGCACCCCCTCACAGGAGTTGCGGAGCTCAGTCCACCAGGTGACGTAGTCGCAGACGGGTTCATCGGCCTTCTGGGTGCACATGGCCAGCTCGCGGGGCCGGCCAGGGCGCTTGTATGTGCCAGTGAAGTTGCGGACGAACGCCTCCTCAAAGTCCACCCAGGAGTTCACGCTGCCGGCCGGGAGGCTGTTAAGCCAGGTCCGGGCCGAGCTGGCCAGCATGAGTGGCACGTAGCGAACTGCTACGCGCTTGTTGCCCCTGGCGATGCCTACGGCCGTGGTGTAGTCGATCAGCCAGTCTTCTGGCTTGGCCGTGCCATTGTATTTCGACGTATCCCGAGGCAGGGTGAAACCTCGGGGGAACGGCTCCCCTCAGATCTGGGGGCCGAAGCAAGCCGGATCGACGGGTCCATCTTCATCTAGGAGGGCCGAATGGGCCAGGGCGATGATACGCCGGCGGTCGTCCCGCTCGTCCTGTGAGGCGGGGCGCCAGCCCCGGTGGCGAGAGGGGAGGCGTCTCGGGAGCCGGAGGCATGAGTTCTTCGCGGGGGAAGATCCCCGTACTCTGAGTCGCCCTCATCGCCTCCGCGACGTAAGCCCGAAGTGTGCTCGCTCTGGTGCTGCGAGCGCCGGCCTTGCTTCCCTCGCCCCTCCAGCCGGAAGGGCGATGCGAGGAAGATCCTTGGGCGTGGTGCTGGCCGCTAGGGTTGCGGCGAGCCTCCGAGTTCGGCCCCGGGGACTCTGAATGAGACTGGCCGGGGTCGAACCGAGCGTGCTGCTGGTTAGCAGCGTCAAGGAGATCCTTGGCACGCTTCTCCTAGAAGGCGCGCTCCTCGCCTTCCAGGCTTGCCATCTCCTCCATGGTCGCCTATGCTGCCCGCATGTTGGCCGCAGGAGTCTCGTAGGTGGGCAGGTCCCCGCCTAGAACCTTGGCGACGAACCGTCCACGGCTGCGGACCGATCCAAGCCGGCTGGGGGCCTCGGAAGTCGGAGTAAGGCCGTATGCGGAGTTATACTC
Source organism: Hordeum vulgare subsp. vulgare (assembly GCF_904849725.1). Taxonomy (NCBI): domain Eukaryota; kingdom Viridiplantae; phylum Streptophyta; class Magnoliopsida; order Poales; family Poaceae; genus Hordeum; species Hordeum vulgare. The sequence continues at coordinate 644,632,391 of NC_058519.1, read as the reverse complement.
ACGGTGTGTAGCCTCCAACCGACGTTCCGCCGAGGCCACGACGATGCCCTCCTCCAAGATACGCTTGCGAGCCTCCTCCAGTGAGGCCCGAGCGTCTGCAGGATCGGCGGAAGCGGTGACCGGTGTCTTCAGGACGACGATGGCGTCCCGAAGAGTATCAGCAGCGGCCGCAGCGGGCTCGCCGGCGCCTGCGGAGGCCTTGCCGGGAGCCGTGCTGGTGCCAGCGCCGATAACCATCACCTCCATGGTGTTGGAGATGGCAGCAACGTGGTATGGGGTGAAGAACCCCACCGACGGCGGAGGGCCATCGAAGATGAGGACGTTACTGGGGTAAACGTCGTGGGCAGGCATCTCAGCGATAGAGAGCCTGTTGCAGCTGGCGCAGAGCGCCTCAACGTCGTAGTCCTCACCGAAGTAGCATGGGCCGTCGTTGAGGCGAAGGTCGCTGAAGAGAACGCTGAGGTTCTCCATAGCAGCGATGATGACGCTAGGGAGCGCCTCGTCATCAGAATCTTCGTCCGAATCCGCATGGCGGACGGGGACGTCGATCATCATGGGCGTCGCCTCATCGAAAGCGAGCTCCACAGGCATGCAAACTGATCCGGACGCGATGCATCCGGTGGTGTAGGTGCGGGGCCCCGCCCAGCGCGTGAAGCCAGCCGATGCCGCGATCGGCCCCACTGTTGGGGATATTACCTGCAGTTGTGACCCGCCAAATATGGGCCGGGTTACTGTTAAGGCGATTCATCCTTTAAGGCTAGTTGGGCCTCTGCCCGGGCGGTTCGAAGTCGCAGGATGGTTATGATTTATGGAAGGACTTTGGGTTCGACAAGACGGCGACTTAGAGACCGCGGTGGTCACGATTTGTAAAAAGGAAGGGACTCTTGTAAACCCTAAGGCTTCGACCTATATATAAAGGCGAGTCTGGAGGGGGAGAGACAGGTTAGAAATCATCGAGTGCTAGGTTAGGGTGAGTTACGCCTTCCTTGTAATCGAATCCACATCAATACACACAAAGCAGGACGTAGGCTATTACCTCTTCTCGAGGGGCCGAACCTGGGTAAATCGCCGTGTCTCTCCCGCTTAACCCCTTTGAGTCGCCACCAAGGTGCGATGGCTCCAGTACTAAGTCCTTTCACGAGGACATCTGCCGTGACAAAACCACGACAGTTGGCGCCCACCGTGGGGCCTGCGCACGGTGGAGTTGAGTTCTCAAAGGGAGCCCTACCAGGGTCTGGGAGTTATGCGGCGGCGCTCATGACTTGGAGCCGACGCGGCATAGGCTACATCGACAACCGGCGATGGGGACCTGAAGCAAATTCTCTCGAATCAGGCTACAGGGTCCCCTTCGGCAAGATCAACGTCTTCATCGGCATGATCGGGTCATCCGTTCCTGAGCCGGACACCTCCTTCGACATCGTCGAGCCGGCCAGGTACGTTCATCCAGTCATAGCCCGGAATCTGACCCGCCCGGTCTTTGTGGGTTTCACACAGGGGTCGGAGGAGCCAGAGCGCGCGGCGGCTCAGGAGGTCACCCCCGTCAACTCTGACGACGAGTCATCCATGGGCGATTTCGATTCCATCCAGTCCCTCCACGGAGACGGTCTTGGGGGCCTGTCATTGGCCATGGATCCGGAAATCCTCGATCGAACCCGCCGCCAGATCGCCATCTACATGGCTGGGGCGACTCAACCCGCACCGAACCCCGCCGGGGGCGATGGAACCGGCGGGACGTCCAGAAGTGCGTCAGCAGTCCTGGTGGATTTAGCGGCGGAAATCACAAGACTAATGTCAACTCCCCTCACGCCAGAGAACCAAGGAGAGATAAATACGGAGATAGCAAAACTGAGGGAGGCGGTGGCAAAGGCCCATCAGGATGCTGAGACGGAGTCCGCCAGGATGGAAACTCGACAGGCCCAGATTACGGCCGAAAGGATGCGGTTGAACACCGACAATTGGCGGCTCGAAAGACAGCAGCGCGCATCCGACACCGTCCATCAGCGGAGGCACCAGGGACGCCTGCCCCATGATCTCAATCCGACTCGCCTGTTCGACACTCCCCAAATGCCCGGGATGGGAGCCGCTCCGGCAGGAGGGATGGGCCGCCCTCCTAACCCGCCGATTCAGCCGACTGAGGGTCAAATCCCTCGTTTCCGTACCCCCCGAGGCCACTTCTCTAACCCGGTGGACAACGTGCTTGCCGCAACTCGCCATCTGGAGTCCCTCCCGATCCACGGCAACACCCCAGCTGAGATCGAAGCAAGGAACGTCATTGAGATGTTGAAAACGGCGGTGGTCCAAAACGCGCAGTTCTCACACAGCCCCGAACGGCTACACTCCACCCCCCAGGCGAGCTATACCAGGGGTTGGCCGGAGGATCAGCCAGCCGTAAACAGCGCCCCGCGACACCTCCCGCAGGACAACCCGCCCGAGCGGGACCCGCCGGGCGGAGGTCCACCCAACACTCAAGAGGCTCAGACTCCTCCCGCAGGGACCGGAGGGTGAGTTGGGGTGCCCTTCTTGTCCTTGGCCCTTCGAAACGAAAGAATGCCCAAGGACTTCAAAGGACCAAGAAAGGTGCCTAATTACACACCAGACCTCGAACCAACATCTTGGATCGAGGGCTATGAGATCGCCATGGACATGCTCGACGTAAACGAGGCGGTTTGCGCCAGATATTTCACCATGATGCTCGAGGGATCGGCACGCACTTGGTTGAAGAATCTCCCCCCCAATTCTATCCAGTCCTGGGCCGAGTTAAAGGAACGTTTCATCAAAAACTTCCGGGGAACCTGCAAACGACCGATGACAATCGTCGACTTACAACACTGCGTGCAACGCCCGGATGAGTCGGCGCACCATTGGTCGCGGCGAGTCACAGAAATTATCCATTCATCGGATGGCATCACGGCAGCGCAAGCTGTGCTTATCCTCGAGCACAACTGCCACTACGAACCGCTGGTCCAGAAGCTGGGGCGACTCAAACGGAAAGTTCAGGATATGGGCGAGCTGATGGATACCCTCACTAGGTATGCCGAAGCCGATGATACCAAGGACCCCGGCGAGGATGGTAAGGGTAACTTGCCCAAGAAGGGCGATTCAACGAATAAGCATACCCGCCTCCAAGGCCGCAACCGTCATAACCAGGGGACCAACGGCAAGCGTAGGCCGCATGAGGAGCCCTCGGATCTGGTTGCCAACACCAACGCCAATGACGGCAAAAAGAAGAATCGAGGCTTCAGCGGAAAAAGACCGCGTAACTACGAAGAGCTGCTCAAAGGCCCTTGCCCGCACCACGCCACGGCCGTCGGCCCGGCCGGCCACTCCTGGGAGAACTGCTTCGTGATGCGGGAATTTCGGGCCGAGGCGATTAAGAAGAGCCAGAGTGAAGACCCGAACCGTCGCCAAGACCAACTCGCCACGCCCAACCAAAGGCACAACCCCTTCGGCGGTTTTCCCGAACAAGAGGCTCAGGGGGGGCCTCAGCCAGGCGGCGGCCAATACCCGGTGCACCACCACCGGCGGTACAACCTGCCAGGAGTCTTCCAGCAGCCGCCCCCCACAGGGGGCTCCGCAGGACCAGGATGACCATGGGGGCTTCCGCAACAATCCTAAACAGATAAGTAATGGGCAATACCATGTTTTCACCACTAATGCTTGCAGACGCGATAAAAAGGTAAATCACCGGGCGTACATCGTAGTTGAGTCGGCAGTTCCCAGATATCTCCACTAGTCCGAACAGACCATAACATGGAGCAGAGAGGATCACCCGCCGAGAATAGATAACCCGGGCGACCTGGCCTTGGTCGTGGCTCCCCAAGTGGCGGGCTACACTCTATCGAAAGTACTGATGGATGGCGGCAGCAGCATTAATATCCTATACTTCGACACCTTCTGGAGGATGAATCTATTAGAGAAAGACTTGATGCCTTCAACCACAGTTTTCCACGGCATCGTCCCGGGCAAATCCGCTTATCCGATTGGCCGGGTCAGGCTCTCAGTAGCGTTTGGAACTGCACAAAACTACAGGTCAGAGTCTCTGGTCTTCGAGGTGGTCAAATTAAAAAGCCCGTACCATGCGCTGTTCGGACGACCGGCCTACGCTCGCTTCATGGCCCGCCCGTGCTACGTCTACCTCAAGCTCAAAATGCCTGGTCCTAAAGGGCCCATCACGGTCGACGGAGATAGAAGGATTGCAAAGGAGTGTGAGGAAGGAGACGCGGCCTACGCGGAAGTCGCCTGCGCGGCGGAAGAGCTCAAAAACCACCGGGCCAATGTTGACCCGGCGGACATGACACCACTCAAGAAACCGACTACAGATTCCGAGTCACCCCTCAAGTTCAAACCAACGGATGACACGAAGACAGTCGACTTCGTCCCTGTCGATTCATCCAAGCAGTTTACCATTGGGACGGGTCTGGACCCCAAATAGGAAAGCGCGCTCATCGAATTCATCCGTGAGAATCGGGACATCTTCGCATGGAAACCCTCCGACATGCCGGGTGTACCGAGAGAATTCGCTGAGCACCATCTTAATATTGACCCAAAATGCAAACCTGTCCAACAATACCTCCGCAGGTTTAACGAGGAGCGACGGAAGGCGATTGGAGAGGAAGTCGCCCGTCTTTTAGCCGCCGGGTTCATCGTGGAAGTCTTTAACCCCAAATGGCTAGCTAACCCGGTGTTAGTACTCAAGAAGAATGGCACTTTCCGTATGTGTATTGACTAGACGGACCTCAACAGAGTTTGCCCCAAGGATCCTTTCGCTCTTCCCCGCATCGACCAAATCATTGACTCGGTGGCGGGATGCGAACGATTGTGCTTTTTGGACGCTTACTCAGGTTATCATCAGATCAAAATGGCTGTGGAAGATCAAGAAAAGACTGCTTTCATAACCCCCTTCGGGGCCTTTTGCTATGTGTCCATGCCGTTCGGGCTCAAGAGCGCAGGGGCGACTTACCAACGTTGCATCCAGAATTGTCTTCATAGCCAAATTGGCCGCAACGTCCATGCTTATGTTGACGACATTGTGATCAAGACCCGCCGGGAGGAGACACTTCTGGAAGACCTTAAGGAAACCTTTGATAATTTACGGGTATATCAGATGAAGCTGAATCCTACCAAGTGCGTTTTCGGTGTACCTGCGGGAAAACTACTGGGTTTCTTGGTATCGGAGCGCGGCATTGAGGCTAACCCGGACAAAATTGAAGCGGTTGCCTCCCTCGGCAAGCCGACGAATGTTAACCAAGTTCAGCGATTGGCGGGTCGTATCGTGGCTCTCAGTCGTTTTGTAAGCCGCCTCGGAGAAAAGGCGATTCCGCTCTATCAATTGTTGAGGAATTCTGACCGATTCGTGTGGATAGAGGAAGCCGACGAGGCACTTCAGGCCTTGAAACATCAACTGGTTAACCCGCCGGTCCTGGCGGCCCCGGCTGAAAAGGAGCCTATGCTCCTGTATATCGCCGCGAACTCCAAAGCGGTCAGCGTGGCTGTGGTCGTCGAAAGAAAGGAGGAAGGAAAGGAATACCCGGTACAACGCCCGGTGTACTTTATCAGTGAGGTGTTAACTCTCTCCAAACAACGATACCCCCATTGGCAAAAACTGGTCTATGGGGTGTTCATGGCGAGTCGGAAACTTAAACATTATTTCCAAGAACACCCAATCACCGTGGTCAGTTCCGCGCCCCTCGGCGACGTCATCCAAAACCGCGAGGCAACAGGGCGAATCGCCAAATGGGCGATAGAACTTGGGTCACATCACATCCAGTATACCCCCCGCACGGCCATCAAGTCCCAGGCACTAGTTGATTTCGTCAACGATTGGACGGAGCTTCAGGCTCCGGAAGATCGCCCTGACCTTACCTATTGGACTATTTATTTTGATGGATCCAGGCAGTTGGAGGGCTCGGGGGCTGGTGTGGTGTTGATATCCCCTCAAGGAGATAAGTTCTGCTACGTCCTCCGGCTCATGTTCCCTTGTACAAATAATGCGGCAGAGTATGAAGCTCTGCTCCACGGTTTGCGACTAGCAAAAGAGATGAACCTAACCCGAGTCAGATGTTTTGGGGACTCAGATCTGGTGGCGCAACAGGTTTCGGGCACCTGGGACTCTCGAGACCCTATGATGGCGGCTTATAGGCGAGCCGTATCTGACGTGGCGGGCTATTTTCATGGATACCAGGTTGATCATGTTGATCGGCGACTCAACGAAGCAGCTGATGCCCTCTCGGGACTCGGCTCACAGAGAAAACCGGTCCCCCCTAATGTCTTCTTGGATATCTTGCATAAACCGTCCGTGACTGTACCCATGGAGGAGGAATTGGCGATACCAGATCCCGAGTCTCGGCTTGTGGCGGCTCTCCATATCGCTCCGGATTGGGCTCTTCCTTATCTAGCTTATCTTACCCGTGGCGAGTTACCCACTGACGAAGTTTTGGCTCGCCAGATTGTTCGGCGTAGCAAGTCCATGGTCATCATTAATGGCGAGCTATATAAACGAAGTGCTTCAGGGGTCTTTCAGCGGTGCGTCTCCTCCGAGGAAGGATGCACGATCCTTAATGACATCCATTCTGGAGACTGCGGACATCACGCCGGGTCACGTTCTTTGGTATCAAAAGCCTTTCGACACGGTTTCTTCTGGTTGACGGCTCACACAGATGCAAAAGATATAGTACGGCGGTGTGAGGGGTGCCAACGATACGGGAGACAGGCCCATGTGCCGGCTCAAGAATTGAGGATGATCCCCATTACTTGGCCTTTCGCGGTCTGGGGGCTGGACATGGTCGGTCCCTTTAAGATGTCCTCCAACAAGAAAACTCACTTGTTGGTGGCGGTTGATAAATTCACTAAGTGGATTGAGGCGGAGCCAGTTGGGGCTTGCGACGCGGAGACTGCGGTAAAATTTCTGAAGAAGCTGATTTTCCGTTTTGGATATCCGCACAGTATCATCACAGACAATGGTACTAACTTATCCCAAGGAGCGATGCTGGATTTCAGTCGCCGTGAACATATTCGGCTCGATATCTCTGCGGTTGCTCACCCGCAGTCAAACGGACAGGCCGAGCGGGCGAATCAGGAAATTTTGCGAGGGATCAAACCTCGGCTCATAATTCCCCTCGAAAGAACTCCAGGATGTTGGGTGGAGGAGTTACCTTCGGTATTATGGAGCATCCGAACCACCCCGAATCGCTCCACGGGGTTCACCCCTTTCTTCTTGGTCTATGGTGCAGAGGCCGTCCTCCCTACTGACATAAGGCATGATTCTCTTAGAGTCGCCGCATATGTGGAGCAGGACAACGAGCTGGCGCGTCAGGACTCTTTGGACGCCTTGGAAGAAGCACGTGACTTAGCAGCGTCTCGTTCGGCGATCTATCAGCAAGATCTGCGGCGTTATCATAGTCGCCGGGTGAAGAGTCGGACCTTCCAGGAAGGCGATTTGGTGCTTCGACTGATACAAGATAGGGCAGGCATGCACAAGCTTTCGCCCCCTTGGGAGGGACCTTTCGTTGTCAGCAAGAACCTCCGCAATGGTTCTTACTACTTGATGGATCTTCGGTCTGATCGACCGACTAGGGGGGCTGAGTCAACTCGCCCTTGGAATATTGCCCATTTGCGGCCTTATTACACTTGAGTTCTTAAAACTCCATGCTTTGTAAGTTTTTCAATTTTTCATTATGAAATAATATAATGTTTCCCTGACTCGGGGGGCTTCTTCTTTAAGAAAAAGAAAGAGCAATTTCATGGCATCCTGTTGCGACCTTATGAGCCGACAGAACATGCATTAAGGGTGGGTGCACGAGCTTTCTGACTCGCCTCCCCCTGTCGCGATCGTATGAGCCGACGAAACCTGCATTAAGGGTGGGTGCACGAGCTTTCTGACTCGCCTCCCCCTGTCGCGACCTTATGAGCCGACGAAACCTGCATTAAGGGTGGGTGCACGAGCTTTCTGACTCGCCTCCCCCTGTCGTGACCGTATGAGCCGACGAAACCTACATTAAGGGTGGGTGCACGAGCTTTCTGACTCGCCTCCCCCTGTCGCGACCTTATGAGCCGACGAAACCTGCATTAAGGGTGGGTGCACGAGCTTTCTGACTCGCCTCCCCCTGTCGCGACCGTATGAGCCGACGAAACCTGCATTAAGGGTGGGTGCACGAGCTTTCTGACTCGCCTCCCCCTGTCGCGACCGTATGAGCCGACGAAACCTGCATTAAGGGTGGGTGCACGAGCTTTCTGACTCGCCTCCCCCTGTCGCGACCTTATGAGCCGACGAAACCTGCATTAAGGGTGGGTGCACGAGCTTTCTGACTCGCCCCCCCTGTCGCGACCGTATGAGCCGACGAAACCTGCATTAAGGGTGGGTGCACGAGCTTTCTGACTCGCGCCCCCCCTGTCGCGACAAAATTGCTCGTGTTATGATTTGACTTTGGAAATTTTTATCCTCACTGCTTACTCGTTGAAACTGTTTGTGTTTCTTTTATTTTCACAGATAATGTGCTCAAGGTTTTCATCCTTGGCGGGTTAACAAAATATTTTAACAAACCGCCTCAAAAACGGTATAAGGATTTTTTTGCAGAAGATGTCATCAAAAGATAGTACTGACTGTTACATGGCTCTTGGGCCAAATTCAAGGAAAACCTATTCCGCTAAGTTCTGGCGTGAGCTCTGACCAGCTTCGATTTGTAAATCGCCCAAGACCCAATTGCATCTGGATAAAGAGGCAAAATCGTCTTCATCGGTCAAGATTGATGCCAGGTCTATTTCCCAGTCAAAGGGATTCTTGGGTCGCCGAGGGATAAGGTTGGTCACCACGAAGGTTGGCGGGCTGATCTTCTTATTCTTGTCATCGTAAGCCGCCTGATATTTTGTCAAGTCAGGGCTGGCGGCGAGTTGAGTCGCGGCCAGTCGAGAATCCTTGACAACCTTCTGGTAGTCTTCTTCCACGAATTCCGAGCCGTCATCTTTAAGCTGAGGGAAGCCGGCAGCTACTTCTTCCAAATTAATTTCTGGAGCATACGCCAGGCAGCGACTCAGAACCGTCAGGACACCCTTCCGGGCGGCTGATCGGGTTAACTCGCCGATCTGGGGAGGCAGTGTGGATAGATATCCAAGCACCTTCTTGATAGAAGTTATGGGCTCCTTTGCACCGATCACAGCTTTGACGGTCAGCACACTGCCTGTGTACAGTTGTTCCGTCAGTGTATAGATCGCCTTCAGCATCAACACGCTGTCGTCTTGCAGATTGGCGACTCTCGAGCCTGTGATTAAATAAACCGGTAAGTTAAACATTAAGGGATTCGCCCAAGGAAGAGGATAAGATTGACGAGTTAGGTAAGGCTTACCAAAGATGGCTTGTGTCATGTTGGAAATATGGCGCTTTAAGCCGGATAACTCCTGCTGCACAGTTGCCAGCTTTGCTTCTGCTTTTTCGGCTCTCGTCAAAACCGCGCTGTGGTCAGCCTGAGTTCTTTCTAACTCAACTTTGAGCTTTTCCAGTTCAACCAGAGTCAGCTTATATTTGTCTTCTGACTGAGTTCGGGCATCTTGTTGGACAACCAGGTTTTTCCTTAAGTCGCCCAGGGCTAGTTCGGTCTGGGCAAGGCTTTCCTGTTCGAAATTTGAACCAAAGACAAGTCTCAGAATTATTGCAAGGCAATACCCCTGACACTTGGGGGCTAATGTATAATTTCTCAAGGGAAATTATACAGAAATCAAGACCCGGCTCATCATTTTACTGATGACCCGGCCCTTGGGGGTTACTGGTCGCGAAGCTTTTAAAAGACCCGGCTCATCATTTTGCTGATGACCCGGCCCTTGGGGGTTACTGGTCGCGAAGTTATTAAAAGACCCGGCTCATCATTTTATTGATGACCCGGCCCTTGGGGGTTACTGGGAATAATAATAGAATATAAAGTTTACCTCATGCTTGTTATTTAACATCTTCAGCAGATTCTTTTCCATCTCGTAACTCGCTTCCAAGCGACTTGCGAAGCCAGAACAGAGTTCTTTAAACTCCAGACCTGCATAGTCAGAAAGTTTCGCCTTGGAAGGCCCAGACTCGGGAAATGATGGAGAAGGGGATGCTGTATGCTTGGAGAGGATTGTCTCTGCCGGCTTGGAGAAACCAAAACCGGTAATGACTACAGCATCTGGGTCATCAGCTGTCGCCATTACGACCGGTGATCTAGGGACATCAGTTGATCCTTTGGGCGACTCAGGAAGGTTTGCTTGAACTGTCGGTTCGTTTTGACTCGGCTCTTCTTGAGTCGGGGTAGCTTTCCTTGGAAGCTCAGAAGTGGCGTCAGGGATTGATCCACTGGTCTTCCTCTTTTTGGCTTGCGCCCTAATGGGAGAGATAGGTGTGTTAAAACATTGAAAAAAGCGCTATTCTCAAGGATCAGGGCAAGACACTTACCCTGGGACGCGGATCATTGGTGGAAGGGTCGACATCACTGAGTCGCCAGAAGTAGGGGGAGAATCCTGCAGAATTTGTACATCGATAATACAGGCGGGTTATGACTGTGATCCAAAACAACACGAACAATGGTTGCTCAAATAAAGAAAAAGGAGGTACCTCGCTTGGTTTCCTTTTGTTCGTTGTTGGCAAGCGAGGTGTTAGGTCGCCAGAATGACTTCGCGTTTTTCGTCTCGAGGCGTGCTGCGTTTTCTTCAGTAAGAAATTTGGGTCCAAATGGGCATTTGGATGTGAGAGAGGTACTTTCCCACATACTCGTCGGGCCGGCTTAGGTGGAGAAGGAGATGAATCGGAGGAGACGGAAATTACCTCGACAGAGTCTTCATGGCTTTCGTTATCTTCATTCTATTATAGGAAGAGCGAGAGATAAATAAAAGTTAAAAGGTGATAAGCGGCGGGTGAAAATGAGGACGCATTGGTACCTCTGAGAGTGCATCGCCAGCTTGAGATTCGTCGACTTCCGATGGCTCGGCCGCAGCCGATTTACCTTTGCCTTTGTTTTTCTTGGAAGGCGGCTTAGCGCTCTTCATGGCTTGTTTCTTAGGTCTCCTAGACCAGAACTTGTCGCCTTTCTGGAAAGGGATGAGGCATGAAGTCATGACGGAAGTAAAGCAGATGAAATAAAAGTTGAGGGCGAGTTAGCTTTGGTTACCTTGGGTGCCGGGTTAATCTTGCAGAAGGGCTTAAGGCCGATTTGGCCGCATTTTGCTGCAGGTTCACCGGTTAGCTTCCTAATGATGGCGACGATGTCTTTTTCCGTTAATGCTGTGTGGAAGTAGCATTGGGGGTGGTCCAGAGTACCGTCGAATTCGCACATCAGGCCGTCTCGGCGGCTCAGAGGAAGGATCCGCCATTCGACCCAGCAGCGGATCAAGTCAACCCTGGTGAGACCGTTGTTCGTCAAGGATATGAGCTCGGACAGAATTGGGATGAAGTCCGACTCATCTTCCTCTGTGAGCTTGTCAGGGAGCTTAAAGTTGATCGGAAGGCGGGTTGGCCTGTAGCCCAGAAGTTTGTTCTCGCCGGCAGGGGATGTCTCTTTGCAGTAAAACCAAGACTCACCCCAGCCTTTGGGGTGGCTAGGCATAGTGAGCGAAGGAAACGGACTGTCCCTGCGACGCTGAACGTTGACCCCGCCGAGTTCCAAACTGGGGCCATTATGGAATTCCGTCTGGCGATTCAAGTGGAAAAAGTACCAAAACAGAGGGACGGAAGGCTCGATCCGCAAATAAGCTTCGCAAAGGACTTGGAATTGACTTAGGTTGCTTATGGAATTGGGTCCCAAATCTTGGAGTCGGACATTCATGAAGTGCAGAGCGTCCCTAAGGAATTTAGATCCGGGCGGCTTAAAACCCCGTTCTAAGTGTTCCACAAAAACTACTATCTCCCCTTCCTTGGGGTTGGGGAGGTCTTCTCCTAACCCGGAGCGCCATCCAATGACGTCTTGAGGATCCAAGCAGCCCGCTTTCACGTAATTCGCCAAGATAGCATCATCGACTTTGGTAGGAAGCCAATCGCTCTTGAAAACGACACCCATGCTACAAATAGGCAAGAAACTAGTGTTACATGTCTCGAACATTTACTATGTGAGTCGGGACTAGTTCCTGCTTAACCCGCCAGTCTGGGAGGCCGGGTTGAGTTGATTTGGCGACCTATCGGAGCAGGGCTATTCTCGGAAGCGACGCTACGTTGAGTGGTAAAGTTTATTCTTTCCGAAACACTAAGGGAAGGACGAGATTTCCAAAATAGCTTTTTACAAACAATAAATGAGGAATGGATCTGTTGGACAGTTATAAGGGCTCGCTGGTATGGCTCAAACATGAGCGATGTATTATCAGGGTGGTGCCTCGTGCTTAAAGAAGCTAGTACATTTAGAAAATCCGCAAGGGCGCAGATGGATAAAGCTGTTCAAAGCGCTGGGTGCCCTAATGGCGTTCGGACTAATCAGTTCGGAGGTGATAATTTGTTGCGAGCAAAGGTTTTCGGGAGCATGGCAATGGCGGAAGCAAGAACAGGGGATAAATCTACCCTTAAAAGGAGGGGAAATGGTGGCCTAACCTGAAGATCCTGGTCGGGGAAGGCCGGCGATGGCCGAGGCTGTAGGAGAGTTGCAGGGACCCTCGGCGGCGACGGCTTGCAGGCGGCGTCAGAGCTCCTCGAAGCGGCGACGGTTTGCGGGCGGCACCGGAGCTCTTCGGGCGGTGACGGTTTGCGAGCGGCGTCGGAGTTCCTCGGGCGACGACTGTTCGCAAACAGCACCGGAGTTCTTCGAATGGAGGCAGAGATTGCGGCCGGCGGCGGAGCCTTCAGGATGCAGAGCGTCTTTTCTCGCTGTGATGATGGTGGAGAAATCGACGGGACTGGTAGGTGGACGGTGTCAGCCCTGTCCCCTCCGCCTATTTATCAGGATGGGCACGGGGATCGAGGCGCCGTGAGCGGGAACCGTTGAGAAGGAAAAGATTCGCCATGATGACATCCGAAAATTTTGGGATAATGATGCGCCCAAAGGATCCGTTGAGATTGTGTTGGGGTTCCCGAAAATCGAGGGCTAAGGCGGGTACTGATGGGAAATGCGTTGGCGGCTCAGAGACTTTTTCCGGCACCAATTGGCGAGTTAAGATTTCTGGTGCAAGGAGGAACACAGAAGAGTGAATCGCCTTCGACTAAAATGGAGGCATTGGCATGAAGATTCAAGTCAATTTGGGGCCTAATGTTGGGGATATTACCTGCAGTTGTGACCCGCCAAATATGGGCCGGGTTACTGTTAAGGCGATTCATCCTTTAAGGCTAGTTGGGCCTCTGCCCGGGCGGTTCGAAGTCGCAGGATGGTTATGATTTATGGAAGGACTTTGGGTTCGACAAGACGGCGACTTAGAGACCGTGGTGGTCACGATTTGTAAAAAGGAAGGGACTCTTGTAAACCCTAAGGCTTCGACCTATATATAAAGGCGAGTCTGGAGGGGGAGAGACAGGTTAGAAATCATCGAGTGCTAGGTTAGGGCGAGTTACGCCTTCCTTGTAATCGAATCCACATCAATACACACAAAGCAGGACGTAGGCTATTACCTCTTCTCGAGGGGCCGAACCTGGGTAAATCGCCGTGTCTCTCCCGCTTAACCCCTTTGAGTCGCCACCAAGGTGCGATGGCTCCAGTACTAAGTCCTTTCACGAGGACATCTGCCGTGACAAAACCACGACACCCACGGTGGGCGCCAAATGTTGGTGAATACTCACAACATATGCCATAGGTAGGCTAAAGTCGGTGAGAACCGAAGGGACAAAGGTGGGCGCTGGGAACGAGGTTGGCACACGCATGGGACGCACGATGTACCCAGGTTCAGGGCTCTCCGTAGAGATAATACCCCTAATCCTGCTGGTGTGTTTGATGTATGGGAACAAAGTACAATGTTGCTCCTGGAGCTGTGTTGGGAGGAGGAAGAGGGGAGCAGCCGGCCCGTCTCTACCTCGCTCTCTGTTGGTTGGTGAGTGTGTAGTGTTGAATGACTGGCAAGTGATCGCCCCCCTTGCATCGGGGGCGGCCGGGGGGTTTTATAGACGAACCCGCCGGCCTACAATATGGATAAAGGATACATGCGTGGGACCCGGCTGGCTGCTTCGCCGGCTGGCCAGGGGCCCACAAGGGTCTTGTCTTGTCGATGAGGGGCCCGCCGACTGCATGGTCTCGATTGCTGGTGGGACCCACCGGCTGGCCAATGGGGCTCCCGCGTAAGGTTGACGCTAAGCACGTGTTGTACATCGAGCGTCGCCCCACGAGATTCTTCATGGGCAGGTAGTACGACCGCCTCCACTGTTGCCCACGCCGGGTGCAGTAATGGAGTGGGAGTGTGATGGTCCGACATCATGCTAGGTGATGGATCAGAGCCTGGGTAGGTCAGCGGCGTGGCCGCCGATGCTCGTACCTGCCGGGCACCCTGATCCAGTACCTTTGCTGACGCGTAGCTACCTTTAATCGTGAGGTCCTTTCCTGACCTACGATCTGATGTGACTGGTGATCCTCGGCCGGCTAGCCTGCTTGGTCAGCCGGCTTGAGGGTGGCAGCCTCCTCCTTAGTCCGGCTGGCGGGACCAGGCCGGGTCTGAATGGGAGGCCGCCTGGATTCTAGCCGGCAGGGGTTGCCTGGCCGGCCAAAAAGGTGGCCGCCTCGTCTTCCAGCCGGCAGGTGATGCCTAGCCGGTCAGAAGACTTGGGCCTTGAGAACCTCGGCGCCTTCATGTCCATTGGGCCGGAAATGAAGGAACATGCTTGATGGGCCTACCCCGGGGTTATCCCCCCGACAATGGATAAAGCCAAGGAATATCAGAAGAAGAAGAACCTGGAGATTCCCAAATCCTTCAAAGGTAACTCTTTTTCCTTTCTTGATAATCATATTCTTGCGGACCAAGCTAGGAAAATAGATATCTGCATTGGTAATAATGAAACTGAACAAGATGCTATCATTGATGATATGATTGATGATGAGAAATTAAGATGCCTTCAATTTGCTGACCTTAACCCGGAGATTGTTCTCCCTGACAATCTAGATGTGAATCCTCAGAACCAAAGCTCACCTGGTGAGACTATTCCAAACTCTAAAACAGGGGGAACTGCTGTTTTAGTGTTGGATAGTCCAACCCTTCTTACAAAAAGTAAGCCTTGTGTCTTATCTCATCCTTTCAAAATCCCATGATAGGAGCTTTTTGGAATATTAGGGGGTTAGGACAACATGGAAAACTACAGTGCCTAGGAGACTTTATTAGTAGACACATAATTGACTTTGTGGGTTTCTTTGAAACCAAAAGAGAGAATATTGATAACAACATTTTGAAAACCATTGCTAGTGGGAGTGATTTTTGCTGGCATATTCTCCCTGCATCTAATACTGCTGGTGGCATCCTTGTGGGCCTTGGAAATGATGTCTTTGAGATCATTAGTGTCATTAATAAAAAATTCTGCATGATAGTTACTCTTAAGAATAAAGATGATGGTTTCTTATGGCATTTTATTGCAATTTACGGTACTACCTACAATGAGCACAAAATTGAATTTATTGTTGAGTTGCATGATGTCATGCATCAGGTGTCCTATCCCGTACTCCTTGGTGGAGATTTTAACCTAGTTAGGTCTGTTTCTGACAAGAATAAGGGGCTGATTAATAACCAGTTTTCTTATTTCTTCAATGATTGGATCAAGATATGGGGCCTCATGGAAATTAAAATCGCCAATAGGAGTTATACTTGGAGTAACAACCAAGATGATCCTTATTTTGCGATGTTTGACCGTGTTTTTGTGTCCACATCTTGGGATGCTCATTTCCCCCTATCTGTCCTTTCTGCTCTCCCACGTGTATGGAGTGACCACACCCCTTTTCTTTTAAATACTAAAGCTAGGAGGGTTACCTCCCCTAAACCATTTCGATTTGAAAAATGGTGGTTGGACCAACCTGACTTCAAAGACCTAGTTCACATAACTTGGAAAAACACCCCTTGCCGAGATGTGGCTGTTGATAACTGGTTGAATAATACTAGAATTTTACGAAAAAAGATTAAGGGTTGGAGTATAAATTTAGAAGCTGCTTTGAAGAGAAAGAAAAAAGATCTTCTCCAAGAATTTGATATCCTTGATGTCTTCTCAGAGTCTAATCGGTTAGATACACTGATATGACCCGAATGGAGGAGATTAAGAAAGAATTTGATGATATCTGGAAAAAAGAAGAAACTGCTTTGTGACAACGTTCCAGAGATAGGAGGATCAAAGCTGGTGACAAGAACAATAAGTACTTAAATGCCTTAGATAACCATCGTCATAGGAAGAACCACTTGTTTGAATTGAATGGTGATGATGGCCCTGTTCATTCTACCAAAGAGATGTTGGAGGTTGCCACATCATTCTATAAAAATCTTTTTGGATATGAACAGAAACATAATATAAGTCTGGGCCCTTCCTTTTGGAAGGAAGATGAACTGGTGACTTCGGAGGAAAATGAATCATTACAGATTTTTTTTTCTGAGGAGGAAATTAAAAAAATTCCATCTTTAGTTCTTATGCACATGGTGCACCAGGCCCAGATGGTCTCTCATTTTGATTCTACCAGGTTTTCCGGGAACTGATTAAAAACGACTTCATGGCCATGGTAAGAGATTTTGAAGAGGGTAAACTTGATATCTATAAGTTTAACTATGCCATAATTGTGTTAATTCCTAAAGAAGTAGATACCAAGGATATGAAGAAATTTAGACCTATTAGTCTGGGGAACTGCGCACGTAAGATTCTAACTAAAGCCATGACTACCAGGTTATCTCCTATTGGGGATAGATTGATCTCCTCAAATCAAACTGCTATTATTAAAGGGAGATTTATTCTTGAGAGTGTGATGTTAGCACCCGAGGTAATTCATGAAATTAAGCGGTCCAAAACTCAAGAGCTTGTGCTCAAGCTAGACTATGAAAAAGCATATGATAGAGTGAGCTGGGAATTTCAATTTGAAATGCTGAGATCTAGGGGTTTTGGATCCAGGTGGATATCGTGAATCAAAAGTGTGATTCTTAGAAGTACCTTTAGTGTCCGCATTAATGATGCGACTAGACCCTATTTTTTGGGTGGTAAAGCCCTCAAGCAAGGGGACCCAATCTCTCCCCTTCTTTTTAATCAGGTTGCCGATGTGTTTTCTAAAATGCTGATTAAAGCTTCTCAACAAAACTTAATTTCGGGGCTTCTGCCTCATGTCATTAATGGAGGGTTTACTAGTTTACAGTATGCTTATGATACTTTGCTTTTCTTAGCAAATTACTCTGACAAAGCTAGAAACTTTAAATGGATCTTATCTTGCTTCGAAAACCTTTCTGGGATAAAAATCAATTTTCATAAGAGTGATCTTCTCACAATTAATATTGAAGAAGAGATGACTAAATTGTTTGCCCAGATCTTTAGTTGCAAGATTGGTTCCTTTCCCATCAAATATTTAGGTGTGCCACTGCATTTTGACAAATTGCGTAGAGAGGACCTTCAACCAATCATTGATAGGATTATTAGTTGCATTTCTGGATGGTTGGGTAAACATCTTACTTATAGAGGTAAGCTAATTCTGCTATGTGCTTGCATAGTTAGTATCCCTACTTATCTTATGGCGGTTATTAAATTCCTCAAATGGGCAATAGATGCTATTAATTCGCAGATGGCCCATTTTTTCTGGGGGAATATGGGAGACCAACATAAGTATCATTTGGCCAACTGGGGGTTGATTACCAGGAAGAAGTCCTTTGGGGGTATGGGGATTCCCTACCTAAAGAGTTCATCGCTAAGCTGGACAAGTTCAGGGGAGAGCTGCTGCGCATCGCATGGTCACCAAACTGAGAGCAAAACTTAATAGCCTCGTCTGTAATATGTCCACTTTGTTCCTGCTTTTGAACTTTTTCGCTAGCTCTTGAATGTTTCATCGGAGTTGATGTCGCTATGATGGGGTTTTGCTATGGATGTAAAAATTCATGACTTCGTTGCTTCATTCAATAAAAATGGAGCAGGGGGAACCCCTTTTATTCAAAAATCCAGATTGGAAGCTCACCATGTTGATGTGCCTAGACTTCTCTTGCTGATGTACGTTGATATTAAGAGGTGCTCCTCCATCTACAAAGAAGAGGAAGAAACATGGGTCAGAGAGGGAGAGGGAGAGAAGAGGGGATATGAGAGGAGTGGAGATG
This sequence comes from Hordeum vulgare subsp. vulgare, assembly GCF_904849725.1. NCBI lineage: Eukaryota > Viridiplantae > Streptophyta > Magnoliopsida > Poales > Poaceae > Hordeum > Hordeum vulgare. The sequence continues at coordinate 644,614,226 of NC_058519.1, read as the reverse complement.
GTGGCTTACCACCTACACCCTTAGTTTGCTTCCTTCCTTCCTTACACAAGCACATGAGATGAGAGGGTATGGGAAGAAGCTGCTTGCACATCGCACGCACGCACTCACGCATCAGAGGAAGAGGAAGAAGAAGAAGAAGAATTGAAGGAAGGGGGGGAGGGATGCTCTTGCCGGATCTGACATAGGGCATGACATGCAGCATGTACTCTCGTTTGGGAGTGCCCGGCGTGGGCGCGATGAATTGATTGAGATGAGAGGAAGGAGACGAGTGATGTGGATTGGGCGACGCACATGACATGGAGCATGTACTCTCGTTTGTGGGCTTGCTTATCACGCTGTAGAACAGAGCGTTTCAGGGAGCAATTAATAATTTAGATAAGATAGGGGGACGACGACGTGGACGCAGGGCGATTTGTTTGCTCAAGACCAGGTCGCGGTCGAGTATATCTAGCCATGGGCAGTCCGGCCCGATCGGCCCGGCCCAACCCGGCCCGAAAAAGCCTGACCCGGCCTGGCCTTGCCCACAGGTCGGGCCCGGGCCTTGCCCGGGCGCGTGGGAACCTGATTTTACGCCTACGTTGGGCCGGACCTGGGCCCAAAAATTAGGCCCGACGATCGGGTCAGGCCGGGCTCAGGCTCGGGCCTGGGTTTTGTACCACGGGGTGTTTAGGCCCGGCTCGAGATATGCTAGTATATTGTCGAGCGGGGTGCAGACATGCAGATGTGGCATGTTTCTTCCGGCAAAATGGAAAAATTCAATCAAAGAACTAAAGTATTTCATAAACTGAATCATGTTTTAAAAAATTTCATCCGTTTGATTTTTTTGTGACGTCTTTGGCTTAGGCGTCATACTATACTGTATGACGCCTAAGCCATAGGTGCCACACAGTGCATGCTGCATTGTATGACGCCTAAAACAAAGATGTCGCACAATGCAGTATGACGTCTGACCGGCAAATGTTACACAAAAGTGTTAGCTGAATAATTTTTTATTTAACACGGTTCAGTTTATGAAATACTTTCGTCAACGGTCAAATTTGACAATTTTGCCTTTTCTTCCGGCGTTGGGAGTCGCGGCGAGGACAGACTAGGGGAGCTAGCAGGCCGAGACACCTGCACGTACGTACGCACGTGATTAGAGATAGTTTTTATCAGTTCTTTTCTAGGTATGTACAGCCAGTTTGGAAAGAAAAAATCTGCTAGTACCACAAAAACCGGAAACGTCGAACAGGCGACGTACTTTTTGTGAAAGAAATCGGTGGGGCATAGACTATAGACAAACGAAAGAATTGGAGGCTGGCGACTTGGTTCCATCGACGGGTTACGAACGAGAACGGCCCGCTTCTCGTGCACCGGCGGGTCGATGACTGCCATCGCCAGCCTCGCGTCCCCGCCGGTGAAGTGCGGCCAGTTCAGGACGACCTCCATGGTGCCCCAGTTCGCTAAGTGGGCGCAGATGCCCGCCGGCACTGCACAACTGCGGCGGTTCTGCAGTCACGCCGCGGCGTCTGGGTCGCCGTCGAGGCCGGACGGAGCTAGCAATAATAAGCGGCAACACCTACACGTACCTACGTACTCCCTTTTCTTCCGCCGTGTGTTTGCTGATGATGAAACTGAATATTTTCTGGTGATAAAAAATTGCAGTCTCAGCCGGGAAGTGCTGGCTTTTTCCATAGCTGCCTCAACCCGCAGGCCATGGCCATGGCATTAGCTGGATTGTCGTCTATTCTTAGCGTTGGACTTTGGTATATGGGCAATAACCTACGCCCGTCCGAGGTTTACTGGGTCAAAACCGGTGTTGTTTCTCCACTTGTGAGGAGACAAAACAACTGTCGTGAGTGTCCTTGACCTTAATTATTTATTAATCTCCACTGCTGGACTATTTTTTTTTTTTGGAAGTAGCGTGCGTGCAATTCATAACCACCTTAACCCGATCGATCGTGCGGATGTTGCAGAATGTTGTTGGGCCATGGCTATTGTAGCCTCAGTCGAAGCCGCGCACTATCAAAACACCTCGCAGTTGATCTCATTGTCGGTTCAAGAACTCATCGACTGTGACACGGAGAGCGGTGGTTGCGAACGCGGCTTCAAAGAGAACGCCTTCGGGCATATACAAGACAATGGGCTCTTGAGCGAATCCTCCTACCCATACATGGCTCGCAGGAGTAAATCGGGTTGCAAGCGGTACGAAACGGAAGAAGCGGCAGCAAGGATATCAGGGTTTCGATTTGTCGACCCAACGGAGGACGCCCTAGAGAAGGCTGTGGCAAAGCAGCCCGTAGTTGTGTCTTTGCAAGGCTCGGATGAACTTGAAAACTATACAGGAGGCATAATGGATTACAAAGCTGTCGAAGGCGGGACCGGGTGGAGGCATGCCGTCCTGATTGTTGGTTACGGCACTGATTCAGCCGGCCTCAAGTATTGGCGCTTCAAGAACTCGTGGGGACCAGGCTGGGGCGAGGGAGGTTTTGGGAGGATCCGAAGGCACGTCGACGATGAGCGTGGTGCGTTGGGTATTTTCATGAAACCAGGAGTTCATCCGGTGCTCGAGGACTGATGGATCTTGAATGTGGTTGGACTTTTTTACGTGTAAAATTATATCCCCTACTCAACTTCATATCTGATGATTATTATACCTTGCTGGTGTAGTTGCGACCTATAGTTTTCTTTATCTATGTTGCGGTGCTCCTAGTATATCTAAACTAGTATATCTGACTGGTATATGTTGAACATCTTCCATATGAAACTTTAACATCCACTGATATCTAAACATTGTTATTAGTTATTTTTTTAAAGCGAGCAATCTACCAGAGCTCTACCTTTTCATCAAGCTCAAAGGGAATAGACCCGGCTGGGTTGCTCACTGGTCTAGCTGCTGACTCTCACACTTAAGTGGCACACCCTATGGTGTGAAGGCAGTTTTCGGAGCCACCACGCTGGCTTCCAAACATTTATAGTGCACAGTCAACGACACCGACGACGCACACCGATGTGTTCTGCCACCAAAGCAAGGAAAACTAACACCCTTTACAACACAACTGTTAGAGTAAAACGAGATTGAATGAAAGTAATGGACGATTGGTCCTGATTTCTATTGATTCTCAAGTATATATACATCTGGAAGAGGTGCGAAGAAAAGGTGCCTGTTCGGAGGCATCCCTTCAGAACAGGTGCCTGTTGGCAATAGAGAGAGAGAGAGAGAGGAGACACGACTGTTCGGGTTGGACACATCCCTTGGATTAATCTACTAATTAATTTCTAACACCCCCCCTTGTACAACACCGCTCCTTGAATGTTTCATCATTGAAAGCTTCTTGCATATAGATCTTTCATCTTGAGAAATCTTCCAGATAATCTTGAGAGTCTCCCCCAAAAACCCTGTGGGAAAAATATGAGGAGAATAGAGTAGATATGTTGCTAAAACTCCTTCAAACCCTTTGGGAAAAATAAGGAGAAAATGATGCAACATATGATGATCATTGTCTCTTGATAACTCATATGAGAAAACCTTTGAAGAAGGAGAAAACTCATTGATAAGTTTAGAAAACAATTGATATGTCTTGAGTACTTCCTTTAAAAACCTCGATAGGGAAAATAGAAAGTATGACATATGATCTTTGAGAAGATATTGCCTCATTAAAAACCATTATGAGAAACTTGAGAGAAAACTCATAAGGGAAAAGAGTGCAATCTTACATGCCATTGAAAACTCCTTTAAAACCCAGTGGGAAAAATACAAGGAGAAAATGATATGGCATATAAAGACACTTGTGTTTATATTATCTCGTTAAAAACCTTTTATGATAAACCATTATGGAAAAACTCATCAAGGGAAAAAGAGTACAATATATGCAATCCGATGATTGTTAATAGGTTATAGTCTGGAGATTACTCCCCCTGAACTTTGCAAATATGGAGGATGTCTCATACCATTACCATTGACATGAACATGAGATTGTGTATAATCTGTTGGATTATCACAATATTTTGTTTGCAAATTATTTCCTCAATTTTCTATAATCCATGAGGATAAGTAATTTCTAGCAATGTGATTTATGATATTGCTCTTCATATAACCTGTAGGTATTGAGTAACACAAGTGAAAGTATCTTGATAAATCAAGTTATGTGATTCTGTTGAATCTCGACCACATGATTTTGAGTGTGGTTAATCATTCTGCCAAGCCATACATATTTTTGCAATGCTTTAGGATAAAGCAACCATGTCAGAATGATAACTGGAAATAACCATTAAAATCCATTTATATGACTTCCATGTGAAGGCTATTCCAGCAAATTCAGTCATTGATATGGCGTTGTTGGGATCAAATAAAGAGCCAATATCATTACATCATATCATGGTCATATCTTCTATTTCCTGATGGAAATATCCAAGATTTACTGTAATCTTCAGATATAAGATGATATTACTTATATCAACCATATACCTTTTGTTGGGGTTTGCACTCTGAATAAAGATAGCAAATATAGTGTCAGGCCTGACGTAGTTTGCAAGTATATGAGTGCTTTGGCATTAGTGAGATATAGAACTTCAGGTCCTAGTATCACTTCATTATCTCCCCTAGGTATGAATGGTTTGTACCTTATCAAAGGTAGTATGACCATACATGTCTTTTGTTGATATGATATATCCAAATTGAACTTCTCGTATATGTTTTGGATATATGTAGACTGATACTAATTCTTGATAGAATGCTCAAGTTGTAAACTTAAACTAAATTTGGTTAAATCCAAATTTTCCGTCTTGAGATGATTTTGTGTATGTTTAGGTCTTGTAGAGACATTGATGATGAAATCATCGATATACACTGAGGTGATATAAGGAATTCAAATTTGGGATACCTTTATTAACACATAAACAGTTTATCATCCTTTGAGTAATCCTTTGAAAAAGGAACTCATTTAGTCGGTAGTACCATATGATTTCCGACTATTTCAAGCCATAGAGTGACTTCTGAAATTTTACACATATATGTTGCGATTTATTTTGGATTCGGAATTGTAAGCCCTTGAGGTACTTTGTTATAAATTTACGAAATGAGTAACCCATATGAGTATGTAGTCACTTCATCCATTAACTACATGGATAATATTATTTGTACTGCCAATGGTATTTATTATCGAAACATAATTCCACTCATACCAAGAAGGTATGTTACATCGTAATCGATGTAGGGGCTCTGCGTGAACCCTTTTGCTACAAGCCTCGCTTTATCACAACCTCATTGACTTTGTCTATGAATAAGAAGTTTTTAGTATTCCGTATGGAAGATACTTATGAGGAGTAGGTATTACTGTGGTAAATACCACTCTTTGATGAGCGAGTGCTATTCTTCATTACTTGCTTCCTTTTATGTGAACCAATATGAGTACAAGAGGCACTCTACCATGGATTTTGGTTCAGGGCCCAAAAGGTTTAGCAATTTTTAGAAGAAATATATGTCGACAAATGTAGTCTTTATTTTATATGATTCTAGTGGAATCGATGAATTTTGTGAAAATGTATTTTTTTCCTTTTAACTCCTTGTGATTTCCTACAACAATGGAGTCAAGGTGTTTCGATGTCCCGACACCAAAACATTTGTGCACATTTATGTCGGGCTTTGGATGATGAGCATCCAGTGATGTGTCTTTCAACTTGATGTTGAATTACATTTACTGGTTGAGGATTTGATTTCCTCTATTCCGCGGAAGTATATGCAAGATTATATCTCGTGTGGTCAGATTTCTCCCCCTATTGCTCTCATTTGGGGAGAAGAGTGGTTTATTAGGTACCTCCACTCTTTCTGACACTTTACTGCAGGAATATAATTGAGTAACACCTTTGTCATCAGTAAATGTATGTGGCAGATTTGCAATGTGTTGCAAATATGTGATTCTAAACTTCTTGTTCAGATTCTTTGAGTACGTGGATATAAGGATTGAATGTTAATAACATTTCTAATTTATTTCTTGGCATTCTTTGTGGTACTAATCTCCCCCTAATGCCAGAAATGTCCTTATTGCTGATGCAATCAACATACGGGCTATGAATAATTTTGATTGACGGATAAATTTTTATTCCTCACATAGATCCCTATTTTTTTTGTGAGAGCCCATTGATGTATTCTGAAGTGGTGATATTGGTATATAACCGAATTATCGCAGATAGGAAATACTTCGTTGATTACCACGTAATTACTACAAGGAGAAAGTAGTATGCTATGCAGTTGGTATGATTTATATCATACTTACGGTGTGTAATGCCGTATTTGTCTAGCATGAGGCTAGTAAATTACGATTCTATAAGTTTGGTCATATTATTAATTTCATTATATTTGATAAGATATTGAACTAAACCATTATGTGTATGTAGATAAAGTATTATGTATAATCAGACATTGCTTGTGAAATGAGTTCAACGAAGTTGTCCATTCGAATGGATTTATCCCTTGTTTAGGATAACTTGCTCTTACTTTGAGAATTTGAGCAATTAGTTTAGTTATATCATTCATGGTTTGTGTGACAAGAGACACACTAGAAATCATTTTATAAATGTTTCCATGAGTACCATGAAGTATTTGTATAATACCACATAATGGTTGAGTAATCCACATATCTTCTGAATGTGTTCAAGGAAGAACGAGTGGCTCATTTAGAATTGTAAGGTGAGAGTGCCTTAAATTAATTTTTCCCTATCACGCATGTGATGCACATAAAATCTGATGATTTGGGAAATTTTGCAACTTGTTAAGTTATGACCAATAGAATTGTCCATAATTTTCTAATCAACCCCAAACCAGGATTGTAAGGCTGAAAATCAAATATTTTGTAAGATTTAGAAAATTATTGTGTACGCAACAAAACTGAGTATGAATTGATTCATACATGCAAAAATTATCAAATATAATGTCCAAGAAATAGGATATTGGACATTTATACTACATGTAGTAGTACGACTATAGGCAAACAATATTTTGGGAGTGATCGGGATATTACATGAGGTCTCCCATATTATGGAAAAATGAGTTATGCAAACATATCATAGGCACAAACGAATTGATCATTCTTTTATTGCACTATATTTTTGGTTCTCCTTCTGATGAAGATTCGAGAACATCATTTACCAGAATAGTTTCTGGTCGTATGTTTGCAAATTTTCAAATACCACAATGAACTTATTTGCCTTTTAATAAACTCATGGTGTGGTTTGACCATATGTTTGAGGGTTTGGTAATCATAGGTATGATATTCATGTAACCACACATTTGACAAACTTGAGAGTTGTCTTTGTAATCTTTTTAAAATGATCAATTACTAATTAAAAGGTAATTATGTCATTGGTTGTCTTTATCCTCCACTTTACTTTGAATGCCTCGTTGTTCTATTTTGTGACCAGTGACATGCATAGTATTCTCAATGCTAGCAAATATTTGAAGCACCCGTTGGGTGAATATGATGAGTTTAAGAAAAAACATGTTTCTTTACCATGAAAATGGTAATACCATCATAAGGAGATGTAAAGTGTATCAAGGGATTTTCAACCTGATCTGCATATGAAAATGTCAGATCATGAGATCTCAACTTCAAGTTGATTTTGTAATTACCAAAATTGTAAGTTGCGATAGACTTGAAGTCTTGAAAAATTATTGGGTGATCATTCCAAATGTGCTCGGGGCAGCATGTTTCTCTTAAGGGAAATATTCAAGGTGAATAAATATTCATCCATTATGTACTTAGTTTGACAACTAAGTGAAGTTGGTGATTTATAAAATGCATATGCACATATTAGCTATTAAGATAATAGCCATGTCACATTTTCCCAAGGTGGAGTTATAGTGGCAACGATGCCACATGTGGATATAATGACTGATGTCATGAATCATCTTAAAATAAATACTCCCACCAAATCATGCATTTGGTGTATTTGGAAATGTCAGCCATGTGTTACTTGAAAATGCTAATGCATTTATTTAATTTACTACTAGGAGTAAGTGACATCAATGAATAAATGATTTGTTTGGGAACAATCATGGCCAAGGTGATCCTTGGTGAACCTGGGTGTATCCTTCAATACAACACATGTGATGAAATTATTGCTAATGTTTTGGACTTCATTCTTGAGGAAGTGTGTGACTTTAGAGTCATTGCCAAAACGTATAGATTTTGCGTGTTCAACATTGGTTAGTCACTATGAAAGTATAACCACGATGTGATGTGGACCTTGCATAAGTGTTGAGACACTCAATCATTGCCATAAATTATGGGATCCATCTTGATGATGGACGACACTATAATTAGAAATGGTGACGTAGGCTCCATTGTCATGTATTTTATCAATGTAATAAAATGTAATCATTGGAGTATCCAAATATTTGCATAATTCTCTATGACGTATTCAAACAAAATGAGGCTTGAATAATTGATATTGGTAGATAGTACCATTCAACATATAACAATCATGCATGAATTTACTATGATAGTAAATCATTTTAGTGAACAACAACAATTGCTTCAAAGGAGTAAATTTTAGTACGGGTGATGCCATATAGTCATATGTTACCTCTTTGGGTAAACCAGAGATAATTAATTTACCTACAGTAAATTTAAGACCATCATGGTTGATGTTGTAATAAATTTAGTAAAATTAATGGGTATTTCAAGAAGTTATCTTGAAACCATTAATGTGAATCTCAAATTGCTAAATATGACACCTTGAAGATAATCTCCAAAATGGAGTAGATCTCGCAGCACTATGGAGTTAATCTGATGAAATCAGTAGATACTCTCTCGTAGTGCCTGATGTCATGACTTAGAAAAATGTGTGGAAGAGCACTTTGTAAAGCAACCGTAATGTCGAAACGACAAAATGTAGGCTTTATCAGTAGTCATTGATAATCTGCATAGACAGTAGATCCAAATGACTACCTTGTGATCCCAACCATCAATTTGAAAAACAACACTTGGAATTTTGCATATCAATTCTTGCTTGTATCAAGCCAAAGGCTCAACTAAGGTGAATTGATTCCATTTGCAAGAAATTTAAAATCTCAATTGCAAATAAATGTATTAATCTCGACATGTAACGAACATGAAGATACATACATTCCGAAATACCTCGTACTCAACTCAGAAATAGTACTGCACATGTACTGAATTTATCTTTGCAAGAGATTTAAAATCTCTATTGCAAATGGATGTAATTAATCTCAACACATGATAAACGTGGAAATATATTACATCAACTTAAGATCTGAAATACAACTCGGTACTCAACAGAACAATACTGATGTACTGAATTTAATAGGTCTAAAACAGATTCATGCTAGTAAATAGCACCGTTAAGATGACCAAATTACGAAATCCCCCAAATTGAAGGATGACGTGCAAATATTGGCCTGGACCACTAAATCAGATTGCTTTGCTAATTCCTGAAAATACAAGTATCATATTGCAAAACAAGAGAAGGGATAAGGTTTCTTATCCAAATGCCTAGTGTGATTACCAATCGAGAGATTGATTTGGCTCACGCACGCGATGCCTTGACCCGCAGGTCTCCGGACGCGGCCGCTGCGCTATGTGATGGCCGCGCCGGAGAGCGCTGTCGCTCGGCGAGCCGGCTGCCGCATCGTTGAGCGCTGAGGTCCACAGAAGCGGCCGCCAGCGTATCCAACGCACATAAGGGGCTCGCACGCGAGAGCCACGCCTTCACGCATGCGTCTTGGCGTCCGAAGAATCGAAGCCACTTCACGACGCCTCGCGTTGGAGGCCATGGTTGTGCCTCAACCATGCTCCGCTCTGGGAGTCGCCTCCGCTGACGGGAGTGTCGAGCCGCTGCGCTATGAGCGGTCGTGGCCTGTGGAGATGGGGCTGGCGCTGTTGGCATAGACGGAGCCGGTGTGCGAGGGATCCGGCGGCACGTGCGGACGGGCGGCCACGGGCGCCACGGATACAGGGCACGCAGGGCGGCCACTAGCGCGGCCGCGCTCGGGGCGGCTTGGCGTTGGGCGTGGCCGGACGGCCACGGGCGCCATAGTCCTGCGCGACCAAGGTCAGGCGCGGCCATGGACAGTTGCGGGCGGCGAGGCCACGGCACCGGCGCATACTGACGCGGTCAAGACCAGCAGCCGGAGCGGCTGCTCGACGGCGAGCGCCCGTGCGCGATGAAGGCGACTCCGGAGCGCCTTTTCTTCTCAGATGTCGAGAGTGTTGGAGACTGGAGGTGGGTGCCGGGAGCGACGCCGTTGGAGGCATCATTTGCGAGCCCGAGGGCCTCTGGTGCTCCCTGTACCAGTGTGGCTGCTCAACCGCGGGCTCGTGAGCGGAAGGCCGAGGGCCATGACATCGACGAGCGCTTTAGGCCGGCGCAGGCGTGATGGCTTGACAGTGTTCACATCGACAACCACGACTCTGGCTTGAGGCCGGCGCAGGCGTGATAGTCTCAACAACCGCTGGAATGGAGACGACAGCGACGTGGGCTGCACGGACGGACCGGGTTCCGCGGGAATGGAGTCGTGGCCCCGAGCAAACTTGCCGGAGGGCATAGCCCAGTAGCCCACCAGAAGGTTGAAGTCGGGCGCCGGCGGAGGTGGGGGCACGCGCACCAGCCAGGGATCGAGTCTCTTATTCATCTGCGGGAGATGAGGAGTAACGGCACCAGGGCTGAGTCCATTGGTGAGGTGACCACGATGGGGCCGCGTGCAGCGGCGTGGTGCCTGCCGGCTTGGTGGTGGTGACCACCATAGCGGCGACGGCCATCCTCACCGGCACTCGATTCTCCTTCGATTCTGATCTATTTTGCTTTCGGTAGAAACTAGGTGCTGATAACGTGTTAGAGTAAAACGAGATTGAATAAAAGTAATGGACGATTGGTCCTGATTTCTATTGATTCTCAAGTATATATACATCTGGAAGAGGTGCGAAGAAGAGGTGCCTGTTCGGAGGCATCCCTCCAGAACAGGTGCCTGTTGGCAATAGAGAGAGAGAGGAGACACGACTGTTCGGGTTGGACACACCCCTTGGATTAATTTACTAATTAATTTCTAACAACAACGATGAGTTCCAAACCTCCATCTTCTTATCCGTTCACTACTGGAATTTTCGTATACGCCGGGTGTCACGCTCTTCGCCGAGAGCCAAACCACATGCTCTCGGCAAACATATATATGCCGAGAACACGCACCGAACAGCAAACCGGGCAGATGCCGAGAGCCGCTCTCGACAAAGAGTATCCACGTGGCATGTCAGATAGGAATAGACGGCGCCGTCACTTGATTTAATTATACCGAGAGCAGCGACGTCGCCCTCGGTAAAAACACGTGAGACAAACATTTTCTTACCTGCCATGTGGTCCTAATGGTCACATTTATCAGTAAAAGTTTTGCATTATTTGCTAAATATTTAAAATGAATAATATGATTATGTCTTTTTTGAGAGCTGCTCTCGGCAATGCCCTTGACACAAGGTGATCCAGGGTGGACTGTTCCCTGAGATGTAGGGTTTTATCTTTACCGAGAGCTCCCGTCGAAAATGTGAATTGGAGATTTAGGTTTACTTTATCCGAGAGTCGCACCGACAAACTCTCGGTAAAGGTATGCGGTATACTTAAGTTCCTTCCCTTCGAGCTTTTCTCATTTTGGTTTCATTTCCCCCTGCCCCGCGCTCTCCCCTCCCCGTCGGCACCCCACCCCCTCCGGATGGCGCCATCATTTTTTTGGTGAGCTTGGATGAATGCTAGATATATATGTTAGATGTTATGAATGCTACATGTTGGATGAAATGTTAGATGAATATGCTAGATGAATGTATGCTATCGATCACCCAACTTTAGACGAAGTGTAATAAATGTACTTGTTGATGTGTAGCCTGACAGTATAACTTGAATACAAATCATTAATGCTTATGTTGGCTATGTTTTGCTTGTGCTCTTCTAAACCTTTGTTGCTTCTCGTGTTATGCTTGTTCAAATCATATTCTTCTATTGGTAGATGAGGTGGTATGCGGTGTGTAGAGGGAGGTCTCCTAGAGTGTATGATTCATGGGAGAAATATCATGAACAGGTGAACATTACAGCAATACCGACTATAAAGGGTTTCCAACTAGGCAGCGGGCAGAGGATCAATACTCCCAGTTCCTGCTCAAAGCAAGTCATCGTGAAATGTACGATTCATTTGAGTATCATTGCTCACAGCTACGATGCAACCGGAAGAGCGGTGATGGAGTAAGCAAGTGTGTATGTCAGACTTGGTTTGGTGGCATGAAGAATCTGATAATCTTCATCGTTATTTTGGTCTTGATGATACCTTGTGCATGGTTAGTATACATTGGGATAAATGTAATTTCTTTTTATTGTTGTCTGATGTCCCACAAGCGTATGGGATCGCAACAGTTTTCGAGGATAGAGTATTCAACCTAAATTTATTGATTCGACTCAAGGGGAAGCGAAAGAATATTCTCAAGTATTAGCAGTTGAGTTGTCAATTCAACCACACCTGAAAGATTAGTGTCTGCAAGCAAAGTATCAGTAGCAAGGTAGTATGATAGCAACGGTGCCAGAAAAAGCCTTGTTGACGAGATGTCAGTGCCGCTCACCTATCCCAGGCAACGAACCAGAAAAAGAGCCTTGCAAAAAGTAACAGCGGAGTAGTAAGGAACAATAGTAGCAGCATCAGCAAAGTGACAGCAGTAGCAACAGTAGCAGCAAAGTGGTCCAATCCCTCTTGTAGCAAGGGACAAGCCTAGGCAAAGTAACGTAGCGAGGACCAGTAGTAAAAGACTCGTAGGCAGTGGATCGGTGATGGACGAGTGTGACGGATATGATTCATCATGTAACAACTATAACATGGAGAGATATGTGGCTAGCTCCCGTTCATCAATCTAATGTAGGCATGTAATCCGTATGTAGTTATACGTGCTTAGGGAAAAGAACTTGCATGACATCTATTGTACATCCCTCCCGTGGCAGCGGGGTCCTAATGGAAACTACGGGATATTAAGGTTCTCCTTTTAATAAAGAACCGGACCAACGCATTAACACAAGGTGAATACATGAACTCCTCATACTATGGTCATCTCCGGGAGTGGTTCCGACTATTGTCACTCCGGGGTTGCCAGGTCATAACACATACTAGGTGAGTATAACTTGCAAGATATGATCTAAAACACACATATATTGGCGACAACATAATAGGTTCAGATCTGAAATCATGGCACTCGGGCCCTAGTGACAAGCATTAAGCATGGCAAAGTAGTAGCAAAATCAATCTAGAACACAGTGGATACTAGGGATCATTCCCCGTCAAGAACTAACTCGATTACATGATAGATCTCATCCAACTCATCACCGTCCAGCAAGCCTATGATGAGATTACTCACGAACGATGAAGAGCATCATGGAATTGGCGATGGAGAAAGGTTGATGATGACGATGGCGACGATTTCCCCTCTCCGCAGCCCGAAACGGACTCCAGATCTGCTCTCCAGATGAAGAACATGATGTGGCAGTGCCTCCGTATCGCAAAACGCGATGAAACCTTCTCTCTGATATTTTTCCAGACGAAACGGAAGATATAGAGCTGAGATTGGGGGCGGTGGTGCCACGTGGGCCCCACAAGCCTGCATGGCGCGGCCTAGGGGGGTGGCCGCGCCGTGTGGGCTTGTGGCCCACTGGCACACCCCCTCCAGTGGATCTTTGCGCATGTATTTTTCTTTTATTCCAGAAAAAATCTCCGTAAATTTTCAGGATGTTCCGAGAACTTTCATTTCTGCACAAAAACAACACCATGGCAATTCTGCTGAAAACAACGTCTGTCCGGGTTAGTTCCATTCAAATCAAGCAAATTAGAGTCCAAAACAAGGGCAAAAGAGTTCGGAAAAGTAAATACGACGGAGACGTATCAACTCCCCCAAGCTTAAAGCCTTGCTTGTCCTCAAGAAACTCAGTTGACAAACTGAGAGAGGCAAAAGAAAAACTATGACGAACTCTATTTGATCTTGTTGTTGCAACTATGTCTAACTCACAACCAGAATTTCAGCAACATCACAAGCAAATGACATCTAGGTCTCACGGTAAACTCATATCAATGGCATAATCAACTAGCGAGCAAATAATAATAAGCCTCAAGTGTCAACACTTCAATCAAAACAACATGAAGCAATACGAATAGATGGTATCTCGCTAGCTCTTTCTGAGACCGCAAAACATAAATGCAGAGCACCTTAAAAGACCAAGGGCTGACTAAACATTGTAATTCAAGGCAATGAAGATCCAGTCATAGTCATACTCAACACACTTAAAAGCAAAGCATAAAAATAACAGAGGTGCTCTCTAATTGGTGCTTTTGTAAGAGGAGGATGACTCAACAGGAACATAAATAGACAGGCCCTTCGCAGAGGGAAGCATTGATTTGCAGAGGTGCCAGAGCTCAAGCTTTGAAAACAGAGATAATAATTTTGGGTGGCATGCTCTCATTGTCAACATAATGACTAAGAGTTCTCAACATCTTCCACGCTACACATGCTATAGGCGGTTCCCAAACAGAAAAGTAAAGTTTTGACTCCCCCACCACCTATCAATTACACTCCACGGCTAGCCGAATCCTCGGGTACCGTCCAAACCAACATCAATCGTGGGGGAGTTTTGTTTGCAATTATCTTTTCGATTTGAGCATGGAACTGGGAATTCCAATTACCGGCCCCTTTCTCGTGAATGATAGTGAATAAACACATATCGAGGATAACACGCCTAGCATGGAAGATACCAATAGCCCCCTGTCACCACATTAGCGGTTCGGGCATGCAAAACAAATTATTTCTTGAAGATTTAGAGAGTGGCACATGCAAAATTACTTGGAATGGCAGGTAGATACCGCACATAGGTAGGTATGGTGGACTCATATGGCACAACTTTAGGTTTATGAAGTGGATGCACAAGCAGTATTCCCACTTAGTACAAGTGAAGGCTAGCCAAGACTGGGAAGCGACCAACTAGAGAGCGACAACAGTCATCAAAATGCATTGATATTAACTAACATTGAATGCAAGCATGAGTAGGACATAAATCACCATGAACATGAACATCATAGAGGCTATGTTGATTTTGTTTCAACTACATGCGTGAACATGCACCAAGTCAAGCCACTTGAAACATTCAAAGGAGGATACCATCCTATCATACTACATCATAGTCATCTCAACATTCATGTTGGCAACCAAGACAAACCATTATAAGCTCCTAGCTACTTAAGCATGGCATAAGAAACTATGATCTCTAAGTTGTCATTGCAAACATGTTTCTCTCACGACAAAGCTGAATCAGGCATGATGAGCTAGTCATATTTACAAAAATAAAATAGATCGAGTTCATACCAGCTTTTCCAGGCTCAGTCACTTCATCATATATCGTCATTATTGCCTTTCACTTGCACGACCGAATGATGTGAACAATAATAAGAGTGCTCGTGCATTGGACTACGCTGGAATCTGCAGGCAAACACAAAGGAGAATACAAAGTAATATGGCTCTTTGAAAGCTAAACAGGTATGCATGCAAGAGCCACTAAACATTGTAACCAATATCTTCTACCTTGACCCAAGGAAAAGAAAACTATTTACACGAGAAAGCTCCCAACAAGCAAAAGAAGAAAAAGAAAATCTTTTTGGTTTTTCTCAAACTAGACAGACACACGAAAAGAAAACGAGAAAAAGAAAATAAACTAGCATGGATGATACAGTGGCAAAGTGTGAACACCGGCTAACAAAGTGAAAGCATAAACAAGAATGTAAAGTCGGTGAGAACACGTACTCCCCCAAGCTTAGACTTTTGGCCTAACTTGGTCTACTCCCAAGGAGGGAAATAACCAGCTCCTGGATACTCCGGAGTAGACTGTGGATGCCACTGCTGTGCGAGCTCCTGTGGCTCCCACTGATAAACTGGCGGCTGGTACTCGACTGGCGGCTCAGGCACGGGCACCTATGGTTGGGCTAATCCCCAATATGCGTAGATGTCCGAGGGCATAATAGTGTACCTGCCTCCATGAAGATTGAACAAAGAAGGAGCAGGCAAAGTAATAGTCTCACAAGTACCCTGACTAAATACCAGGTTATAAATCATCCTACCACCCATATCTCTATCAAGAAAGTCATGGGAACCATGCTATCGTAATCTAGATATTTCTCGGGAAGAAGAATCTCTTCTTCCTCCTCCAATCAAATGGGTATCTCAAAGTGTCTGGCAAGACGGGTAGCATAGATACCACCATAGACAACACCTTTAGAACGGTTAAGGTTCAACCGTTGAGTTACTATAGTGCCCAATCTATAAGTTTTATCGTTATAAAGGGCTTCACGCAAGACCGCAAGATCTGGGGAACTAAGTGACCCAGCTTTCCCACGGCCAATCAAACATTTTCCACAAATAGTGAGAAGTACCGAAGCACGGAAAAATGAATGCTAGCAGCTGTAGCGCAAGACACTGCTCTCCCTTCTCCTACAGGAATTGTACCGATAAAAGCTTCCAAGTCCCGTGGACGAGGTTCATGAATATCCCCAACATAAGGTAATTTGCAAACATTGCAAAAATCCTGAAGTGACATGCGCTGGGGGACATAATAAAGTTTAAACTCAACCATAGGAGGATTCTTCCTCGGATAGAAGTTGAAGCTTTGTACGAAGATATTAGTGAGGAGGAGGTATTGCGAACACTTATCTTCAACGAAGGCGGTAAGGCCTACGTTCTCCACCAAGTGTTAAGAGTCCTCATAAATTCCAGCGGCGCGTAAGAACACGTCGCTTGGCCACTCGCACGCTCGAACTTCCGCGACTCAAGGGACCGGATACTTGGGCTTCTTCTCACTCCCATCATCCTTGGGGTCACGGCTTGACGAGCCTCTCAAGAACCTCCTCATCTTTTCCCTTTTCTATCTCTGAAAATTTCTGAAATTTTTAGTGGTTCCAAGGAAAAGTGAATAAGGCTCAACGAAACTCGTAGCAACTACTCCCACAAGTGCCTAGAGACCATATTACGCATCAAAACTACTTGGGACCAGCTAGAATCAGCATGCAAAGCTCAAGAACATGGTCACCAAGGCAACAAAAATACGCGGAGTATAAGGCACTAGAGCAAAAACTAATTGGACCAATGCAGGAGTCACTTACCAAGTAGTAATTTCCCCAAAACAGTTCGGAGAATGGTGATTTGAGCAAAGAGATCGAAAATCCCAGCAAGAGGAGCAAGAACACGGGTTTGAGCTGCGAAACGATTTTTTTCTGGAGGAAGGAGAAGTGGATGGGAGCAAGAATGAGTGGAGGGGGTGCCTGTGGGCCCCACAAGCCTGGGTGGCGCGGCTGAGGGGGGGGTGCCCGCGCCCCTAGGGCTTGTGGCCCACTGGTGTGGCCCCCAGACAGACTCTTTGTCCCAATATTTTTCAAATATTTCAGAAAAAATCATACTAGATTTTCACAGCGTTCGGAGAACTTTTATTTTCGGGGTATTTTTCTACCAGACGATAAAACAGAAAACAGGGAAAACTAAACTAAACCTATCATTTTTCTCCTAAGCAACCTAAAGTGAAAGCTTGAAACAGAGGTTTGTGACTCCTTGATTCATCCATCTCATGGTCATCGAAAGAAATCCGTCAATGGGGTTGATCAAATCCGCTTGACAAAACTTTTTCGAATTGCAAAAGAAGACGGAGAATTTTTGAATAGTCACTAGGTCACCTCAAGGGGGATATGTATCTCCCCAACAAGCAAATCATACTTCATCTTGACACGAGGAATAGGGCATTCAAAGCTCCCAATAAGAATCGATGAAGTCTTTTCGATAGCATTGATGCAGTGTACTCGATATTGTTTCTTCGGAAAGTGCAGCGTATGCTCATTACCGTTGACATGGAAAGTGACATTGCCTTTGTTGCAATCTATAACAGCCCCTGCAGTGTTTAAAAAGGGTCTTCCAAGGATGACCGCCATGGCATCGTCCTCGGGAATATCCAAGATAACAAAGTGTGTTAAGATAGTGGTGTTAGCAACCACAACAGGCGCATCCTTGCAAATGCCGATAGGGAAAGAAGTTGCTTTGTCGGCCATTTGCAGAGAGATTTCAGTGGGTATCAACTTATCCAGCTCAAGTCTACGATAAAGAGAGAGAGAGGCATAACACTAACACCGACTCCAAGGTCGCATAAAGCAGTTCTCACGTAGTTACCTTTAATGGAGAAAGTGTTGGGTGACGTAGCATAAATTCAAAAATTTTCCTACGCATGTTCAGATCTTCCTATGGAGAGACCAGCAACGAGAGAGGGGTAAGAGCATCTTCGTACCTTTGAAGATCGCTAAGCGGAAGCGTTGCTAGAACGCGGTTGATGGAGTCGTACTCGCAGCGATTCCGATCTAGTGCCGAACAACGGCACCTCCGCGTTCAACACACGTGCAGCCCGGTGACGTCTCCCGCACCTTGATCCAGCAAGGAGGAGGGAGAGGTTGGGGAAGAAGACCAGCAACACGACGGCGTGGTGTTGGTGGAGAGACGAGGTCTCCCGGCAAGGCTTCGCCAAGCACCGGCAGAGAGGAGGAGGGAGAGGGCAGGGCTGCGAGAGAGAGAGATTAAACCGTGTCTCAAACAGCCCCGGACCTCATCTATATATAGGGGGAGAGGGAGGGGGCGCAGCCCTTAGGGTTCCCACCCCTAAGGGGTGCGGCAGCCCTCAGATGGGGAAGGGGTGGCGGCCAGGGCAAGGGGGAGGGGTGGCGCACCCCTCTGGTGGGCCTAAGGCCCACCTAAGTTAGGGTTCCCCCCCTCTTTTCCTTTCCCCTGCGCCATGGGCTGATTGGGGAGGTGCACCAGCCCAACTAGGGGCTGGTTCCCACCCCCAATTAGCCCATCTTACCTCTTGGGGTCGCAGCCCCCTTTCGGTGGTCCCCCGAGACCACCTCCGGTGGTCCCGGTGGTCCCGGTACGTTACCGGTGATGCCCGAAACACTTCCGGTGTCCGAAACCATCCGTCCTATATATCAATCTTTACCTCCTGACCATTCCGGAGCTCCTCGTGACGTCCGAGATCTCATCCGGGACTCCGAACAACTTTCGGTAACCTCGTACAACAATTCCCTATAACCCTAGCGTCATCGAACCTTAAGTGTGTAGACCCTACGGGTTCGGGAGACAAGCAGACATGACCGAGACACCTCCCTGGCCAATAACCATCAGCGGGGTCTGGATACCCATGGTGGGTCCCACTAGCTCCACGATGATCTCATCGGATGAACCACGATGTCAAGGATTCAATCAATCCCGTATACGATTCCCTTTGTCTGTCGGTATAGAACTTGCCCGAGATTCGATCGTCGGTATACCTATACCTTGTTCAATCTCGTTACCGGTAAGTCTCTTTATTCGTTCCGTAGCACGTCATCGTGTGACTAACTCCTTAGTCACATTGAGCTCATGATGATGTTCTACCGAGTGGGCCCAGAGATACCTCTCCGTCACACGGAGTGACAAATCCCGATCTCGATTCGTGCCAACCCAACAGACACTCTCGGAGGTACCCGTAGTGCATCTTTATAGTCACCCAGTTACGTTGTGACGTTTGATACACCCAAAGCACTCCTACGGTATCCGGGAGTTGCACAATCTCACGGTCGAAGGAAAAGATACTTGGCATTAGAAAAGCATTAGCATACGAACAATACGATCTAGTGCTAGGCTTAGGATTGGGTCTTGTCCACCACATCATTCTCCCAATGATGTGATCCCGTTGTCAATGACATCTAATGTCCATGATCAGGAAACCATGATCATCTATTGACTAACGAGCTAGCTAACTAGAGGCTTGCTAGGGACACATTGTGATCTATTCATTCACACATGTATTAGTGTTTCCTGTTAATACAATTATAGCATGAACGATAGACGATTATCATGAACAAGGAAATATGACAATAACCATTTTATTATTGCCTCTAGGGCATATTTCCAACAGTCTCCCACTTGCACTAGAGTCAATAATCTAGTTACATTGTGATGTATCGAACACCCATAGCATCATGGTGTTGATCATGTTTTGCTCGTGGAAGAGGTTTAGTCGACGGGTCTGCAATATTCAGATCCGTGTGTACTTTACAAATATCTATCACTCCAGTTTGGACATGGTCCTGGATGGAGTTGTAGCGGCGCTTGATGTGCTTCGTCTTCCGGTGAAACCTGGGCTCCTTGGCTATGGCAATGGTGTTGGAAATATGCCCTAGAGGCAATAATAAAATGGTTATTATCATATTTCCTTGTTCATGATAATCGTCTATCGTTCATGCTATAATTGTATTAATAGGAAACACTAATACATGTGTGAATGAATAGATCATAATGTGTCCCTAGCAAGCCTCTAGTTAGCTAGCTCGTTAGTCAATAGATGATCATGGTTTCCTGATCATGGACATTGGATGTCATTGATAACGGGATCACATCATTGGGAGAATGATGTGGTGGACAAGACCCAATCCTAAGCCTAGCACTAGATCGTATTGTTCGTATGCTAATGCTTTTCTAATGTCAAGTATCTTTTCCTTCGACCGTGAGATTGTGCAACTCCCGGATACCGTAGGAGTGCTTTGGGTGTATCAAACGTCACAACGTAACTGGGTGACTATAAAGGTGCACTACGGGTACCTCCAAAAGTGTCTGTTGGGTTGGCACGAATCGAGATCGGGATTTGTCACTCCGTGTGACGGAGAGGTATCTCTGGGCCCACTCGGTAGAACATCATCATGAGCTCAATGTGACTAAGGAGTTAGTCACACGATGACGTGCTACGGAACGAGTAAAGAGACTTACCGGTAACGAGATTGAACAAGGTATAGGTATACCGACGATCGAATCTCGGGCAAGTTCTATACCGACAGACAAAGGGAATCGTATACGGGATTGATTGAATCCTTGACATTGTGGTTCATCCGATGAGATCATCGTGGAGCTAGTGGGAGACACCATGGGTATCCAGACCCCGCTGATGGTTATTGTCCAGGGAGGTGTCTCGGTCATGTCTGCCTGTCTCCCGAACCCGTAGGGTCTACACACTTAAGGTTCGATGACGCTAGGGTTATAGGGAATTGTTGTACGAGGTTACCGAAAGTTGTTCGGAGTCCCGGATGAGATCCCGGACGTCACGAGGAGCTCCGGAATGGTCCGGAGGTAAAGATTGATATATAGGACGGATGGTTTCGGACACCGGAAGTGTTTCGGGCATCACCGGTAACGTACCGGGACCACCGGGACCACCGGAGGTGGTCCCGGGGACCACCGAAAGGGGGCTGCGACCCCAAGAGGTAAGATGGGATAATTGGGGGTGGGAACCAGCCCCTAGTTGGGCTGGTGCACCTCCCCAATCAGCCCATGGCGCAGGGGAAAGGAAAAGAGGGGGGGAACCCTAACTTAGGTGGGCCTTAGGCCCACCAGAGGGGTGCGCCACCCCTCCCCCTTGCCCTGGCCGCCACCCCTTCCCCATCTGAGGGCTGCCGCACCCCTTAGGGGTGGGAACCCTAAGGGCTGCGCCCCCTCCCTCTCCCCCTATATATAGATGAGGTCCGGGGCTGTTTGAGACACGGTTTAATCTCTCTCTCTCGCAGCCCTGCCCTCTCCTTCCTCCTCTCTGCCGGTGCTTGGCGAAGCCTTGCCGGGAGACCTCGTCTCTCCACCAACACCACGCCGTCGTGTTGCTGGTCTTCTTCCCCAACCTCTCCCTCCTCCTTGCTGGATCAAGGTGCAGGAGACATCACCGGGCTGCACGTGTGTTGAACGCGGAGGTGCCGTTGTTCGGCAGTAGATCGGAATCGCTGCGAGTACGACTCCATCAACCGCGTTCTAGCAACGCTTCCGCTTAGCGATCTTCAAAGGTACGAAGATGCTCTTACCCCTCTCTCGTTGCTGGTCTCTCCATAGGAAGATCTGAATAAGCGTAGGAAGACTGTTGAATTTATGCTACGTTTCCCCAACAGTGGCATCCGAGCCAGGTTTTCTATGCGTAGATTCCATGCACGAGTAGAACACAAAAGTTGTGGGCGATGGTTTGTCAATTTGCTTGCCGTTACTAGTCTTATTATTTTCCGGCGGTATTGTGGGATGAAGCGGCCCGGACCGACCTTACACGTACGCTTACGTGAGACTGGTTCCACCGACAAACATGCACATCGTGCATAAAGGTGGCTAGCGGGTGTCTGTCTCTCCTACTCTAGTCGGATTGGATTTGATGAAAAGGGTCCTTATGAAGGGTAAATAGCTTTGGCATATCATCGTTGTGGCTGTCACGTAGGTAAGAAGGCGTTCTTGCTAGAAACCCAAATCAGCCACGTAAAACTTGCAACAACAATTAGAGGACGTCTAACTTGTTTTTGCAGGGTTTGACATGTGATGTGATATGGCCAAAGTTGTGATGTTGCATGTATGATGTATGAG
The DNA here is from genome assembly GCF_904849725.1 of Hordeum vulgare subsp. vulgare. Lineage (NCBI taxonomy): Eukaryota > Viridiplantae > Streptophyta > Magnoliopsida > Poales > Poaceae > Hordeum > Hordeum vulgare. The sequence continues at coordinate 644,591,781 of NC_058519.1, read as the reverse complement.
ATGATCATGTTATTGTAATAGGTTTCACGACTTGCATGTCGATGAGTATGACAACCGGCAGGAGCCATAGGAGTTGTCTTAATTTATTGTATGAGATGCAACGCCATGTGCTTGCTACTTTTACTTCATTGCTAACGGTTAGCCATAGTAGTAGTGATAGTAGTAGTTGGCGTGACGACTTCACGAAGACACGATGATGGAGATCATGATGATGGAGATCATGGTGTCACGCCGGTGACGATGATGATCATGCGATGCCTGAAGATGGAGATCGAATGAGCAAAGATGATAATGGCCATATCATGTCACTATATGATTGCATTGTGATGTTTATCATGCTTTACATCTTATTGCTTAAAACGACGGTAGCATAATAATATGATCCCTCCTAAAATTTCGAGAACGTATTCCCCTAAGTGTGCACCGTTGCGAAGGTTCGTTGTCTCGAAGCACCACGTGATGATCGGGTGTGATAGATTCTAACGTTCGCATACAACGGGTGTAAGCCAGATTTACACACGCAAAACACTTAGGTTGACTCGACGAGCTTAGCATGTACAGACATGACCTCGAATACAGGAGACCGAAAGGTCGAACATGAGTCGTATGGTTGAATACGATCAACATGAAGTTGCTCACCATGGTGACTAGTCCGTCTCACGTGATGATCGGACACGGGTTAGTCAACATGGATCATGTATCACTTAGATGACTAGAGGGATGTCGATTTAAGTGGGAGTTCATACTTAATTTGATTAAATGAACTTAATTGTCATGAACTTAGTCTAAAAGTTGTCTTTATAAATATTGTAGATGTCCAACGTCAACCTCAACTTCAACGCATTCCTAGAGAAAAACAAGCTGAAAGATGATGGTAGCAACTATGCGGACTGGGTTCGCAACCTGAAGCTCATCCTTGAAGCAGCTAAAAAGGCTTATGTCCTTAATGCGCCGCTAGGTGACCCTCCCGCTCCCGCAGCAGCGCAGGACGTTCTAAACGTCTGGCAAGCGCGAAGTGATGACTACTCTCTGGTCAGGTGTGGCATGTTATACAGTTTAGAAACGGGGCTCCAAAGACGTTTTGAGCAACACGGGGCATATGAGATGTTCCAAGAGCTGAAGCTAGTATTTCAAGCTCATGCCCGTGTCGAGAGATATGAAGTCTCCGACAAGTTCTTCAGCTGTAAGATGGAGGAGAACAGTTCTGTCAGTGAGCACATACTCAAAATGTCTGGGTTACACGGTCGTCTGACTTCACTTGGAGTCGAACTTCCGGATGATGCTATCATTGACAGAATCCTCCAGTCTCTCCCACCAAGCTACAAAGGCTTTGTGCTTAACTACAACATGCAAGGGATGGATAAAACCATTCCCGAGTTGTACTCGATGCTCAAGTCTGCAGAAGTAGAAATCAAGAAGGAGCATCAAGTGTTGATGGTCAACAAGACCACTAGTTTCAAGAAAGGCAAGGGTAAGAAGAACTTCAAGAAAGACGGCAAAGCTGTTGCCGCGCCCGGTAAGCCAGATGCCGGGAAGAAGAAAAAGAACGGACCCAAGCCTGAGACTGAGTGCTTCTACTGCAAGGGAAAAGGTCACTGGAAGCGGAACTGCCCCAAATACTTAGCGGACAAGAAGGCCGGCAACGTTAAAGGTATATGTGATATACATGTTATTGATGTGTACCTTACCAGCGCTCGTAGTAGCTCCTGGGTATTTGATACCGGTGCTGTTGCTCACATTTGCAACTCAAAGCAGGAACTGCGGAATAAGCGGAGACTGGCCAAGGACGAGGTGACGATGCGCGTCGGGAATGGTTCAAAGGTCGATGTGATCGCCGTCGGCACGCTACCTCTACATCTACCGTCGGGATTAGTTTTAAACCTTAATAATTGTTATTTAGTACCAGCTTTAAGCATGAACATTGTATCAGGGTCTTGCTTAATGCGAGACGGCTACTCATTTAAGTCAGAGAATAATGGTTGTTCTATTTATATGAGTGATATGTTTTACGGTCATGCTCCGCTGGTGAATGGTTTATTCTTGATGAATCTCGATCGTGATGTTACACATATTCATAGTGTGAGTACCAAAAGATGCAAAGTTGATAATGATAGTCCCACATACTTGTGGCACTGCCGCCTTGGTCATATCGGCGTTAAGCGCATGAAAAAGCTCCATACTGATGGACTGCTAGAGTCTCTTGACTTTGAATCATTTGACACATGCGAACCGTGCCTCATGGGCAAAATGACTAAGACTCCATTCTCAGGAATAATGGAGAGAGCCACCGACTTATTGGAAATAATACATACTGATGTGTGTGGTCCAATGAACGTTGAAGCTCGCGGTGGTTATCGTTATGTTCTCACTCTCACCGATGATTTGAGTAGGTATGGGTATATCTACTTGATGAAGCACAAATCTGAGACGTTTGAAAAGTTCAAGGAATTTCAGAGTGAGGTTGAGAATCAACGTGACAGAAAGATTAAATGTCTATGATCTGATCGTGGAGGAGAATATTTGAGTCACGAATTTGGCACACACCTAAGAAAGTGTGGAATCGTTTCACAACTAACGCCGCCTGGCACACCGCAACGCAACGGAGTGTCTGAACGTCGTAATCGCACCTTATTAGATATGGTACGATCTATGATGTCTCTCACCGACTTACCGCTATCATTTTGGGGATACGCATTAGAAACTGCAGCATTCACTTTAAATAGGGCACCGTCTAAATCCGTTGAGACGACACCGTATGAACTATGGTTTGGCAAGAAACCTAAGTTGTCGTTTCTTAAAGTTTGGGGCTGCGATGCTTATGTGAAGAAACTTCAACCAGAAAAGCTCGAACCCAAAGCGGAGAAATGCGTATTCATAGGATACCCTAAGGAAACTATTGGGTATACCTTCTATCTTAGATCCGAAGGTAAAACCTTTGTTGCCAAGAACGGATCCTTTCTAGAGAAAGAGTTTCTCTCGAAAGAAGTAAGTGGGAGGAAGGTAGAACTTGATGAGGTAATTACACCCCCTCTCGAACAGGAAAGTAGCGCAGTGCAAGAAGTTGTTCCTGTGGTGCCTACACCGACTGAAGAGGAAGTTAATGATGATGATCATGAAGCTTCGGATCAAGTTACTACTGAACCACGAAGGTCCACAAGGGTACGCTCCGCACCAGAGTGGTACGGCAACCCAGTGATGGAAATCATGTTGTTAGACAACGGTGAACCTTCGAACTATGAAGAAGCGATGGCGGGCCCGGATTCCAACAAATGGCTTGAGGCCATGAAATCCGAGATAGGATCCATGTATGAGAACAAAGTATGGACTTTGGTGGACTTGCCCGATGAACGGCGAGCCATAGAAAATAAATGGATCTTCAAGAAGAAGACTGATGCAAACGGTAATGTAACCGTTTACAAAGCTCGACTTGTTGCAAAGGGTTTTCGACAAATTCAAGGAGTTGACTACGAAGAGACTTTCTCTCCCGTAGCGAAGCTGAAATCAGTCCGAATCATGTTAGCAATTGCCGCCTTTTATGATTATGAAATTTGGCAAATGGACGTCAAAACAGCGTTCCTTAACGGGAATCTTAAGGAAGAGTTGTATATGATGCAACCAGAAGGTTTTGTCGATCCTAAAGGTGCTAACAAAGTATGCAAGCTCCAGCGCTCCATCTATGGGCTGGTGCAAGCATCTCGGAGTTGGAACATTCGCTTTAATGAGGTGATTAAGGCGTTTGGGTTCATACAGGTTTACGGAGAAGCCTGTCTGTACAAGAAAGTGAGTGGGAGCTCTGTAGCTTTCCTCGTACTATATGTGGATGACATATTATTGATGGGGAATGATATAGAGATGCTGGAGAGCATAAAGGCCTATTTGAACAAGAGTTTTTCAATGAAGGACCTTGGAGAAGCTGCATACATATTAGGCATCAAGATCTATAGAGATAGATCGAGACGCCTCATAGGTCTTTCGCAAAGTACATACCTTGACAAGATATTGAAGAAGTTCAATATGGAAAACTCAAAGAAAGGGTTCTTGCCAGTTTTACAAGGTATGAGATTGAGTAAGACTCAGTCACCGACCACTGCAACAGATAGAGAGAAGATGAGTTCTGTTCCCTACGCTTCAGCCGTGGGCTCTCTAATGTATGCCATGCTGTGTACCAGACCTGATATAAACCTTGCGATAAGCTTGGTAGGGAGGTACCAAAGTAATCCCGGTGCGGAACACTGGACAGCGGTCAAGAATATCCTTAAGTACCTGAAAAGGACTAAGGAAATGTTTCTCGTTTATAGAGGTGACGAAGAGCTCGTCGTAAAGGGTTACGTCGATGCTAGCTTCAACACAGATCCGGATGACTCTAAGTCACAAACCGGATACGTATATGTGTTGAATGGTGGGGCAGTGAGCTGGTGCAGCAGCAAGCAAGAAGTCGTGGCAGCATCTACATGTGAAGCGGAGTACATAGCTGCTTCAGAAGCGGCTCATGAAGGAATTTGGATGAAGGAGCTCATCACCGACCTTGGAGTGGTTCCAAGCGCGTCGGGTCCTATGACACTCTTCTGTGATAACACTGGAGCCATTGCCATAGCCAAAGAGCCCAGGTTTCACCAGAAGACGAAGCACATCAAGCGCCGCTACAACTCCATCCAGGACCATGTCCAAACTGGAGTGATAGATATTTGTAAAGTACACACGGATCTGAATATTGCAGACCCGTTGACTAAACCTCTTCCACGAGCAAAACATGATCAACACCATAATGCTATGGGTGTTCGATACATCACAATGTAACTAGATTATTGTCTCTAGTGCAAGTGGGAGACTGTTGGAAATATGCCCTAGAGGCAATAATAAAATGGTTATTATCATATTTCCTTGTTCATGATAATCGTCTATCGTTCATGCTATAATTGTATTAACAGGAAACACTAATACATGTGTGAATGAATAGATCACAATGTGTCCCTAGCAAGCCTCTAGTTAGCTAGCTCGTTAGTCAATAGATGATCATGGTTTCCTGATCATGGACATTGGATGTCATTGATAACGGGATCACATCATTGGGAGAATGATGTGGTGGACAAGACCCAATCCTAAGCCTAGCACTAGATCGTATTGTTCGTATGCTAATGCTTTTCTAATGTCAAGTATCTTTTCCTTCGACCGTGAGATTGTGCAACTCCCGTATACCGTAGGAGTGCTTTGGGTGTATCAAACGTCACAACGTAACTGGGTGACTATTAAGGTGCACTACGGGTACCTCCGAAAGTGTCTGTTGGGTTGGCACGAATCGAGATCGGGATTTGTCACTCCGTGTGACGGAGAGGTATCTCTGGGCCCACTCGGTAGAACATCATCATGAGCTCAATGTGACTAAGGAGTTAGTCACACGATGACGTGCTACGGAACGAGTAAAGAGACTTACCGGTAACGAGATTGAACAAGGTATAGGTATACCGACGATCGAATCTCGGGCAAGTTCTATACCGACAGACAAAGGGAATCGTATACGGGATTGATTGAATCCTTGACATCGTGGTTCATCCGATGAGATCATCGTGGAGCTAGTGGGAGCCACCATGGGTATCCAGACCCCGCTGATGGTTATTGGCCAGGGAGGTGTCTCGGTCATGTCTGCCTGTCTCCCGAACCCGTAGGGTCTACACACTTAAGGTTCGATGACGCTAGGGTTATAGGGAATTGTTGTACGAGGTTACCGAAAGTTGTTCGGAGTCCCGGATGAGATCCCGGACGTCACGAGGAGCTCCGGAATGGTCCGGAGGTAAAGATTGATATATAGGACGGATGGTTTCGGACACCGGAAGTGTTTCGGGCATCACCGGTAACGTACCGGGACCACCGGGACCACCGGAGGTGGTCCCGGGGGACCACCGAAAGGGGGCTGCGACCCCAAGAGGTAAGATGGGCTAATTGGGGGTGGGAACCAGCCCCTAGTTGGGCTGGTGCACCTCCCCAATCAGCCCATGGCGCAGGGGAAAGGAAAAGAGGGGGGAACCCTAACTTAGGTGGGCCTTAGGCCCACCAGAGGGGTGCGCCACCCCTCCCCCTTGCCCTGGCCGCCACCCCTTCCCCATCTGAGGGCTGCCGCACCCCTTAGGGGTGGGAACCCTAAGGGCTGCGCCCCCTCCCTCTCCCCCTATATATAGATGAGGTCCGGGGCTGTTTGAGACACGGTTTAATCTCTCTCTCTCGCAGCCCTGCCCTCTCCTTCCTCCTCTCTGCCGGTGCTTGGCGAAGCCTTGCCGGGAGACCTCGTCTCTCCACCAACACCACGCCGTCGTGTTGCTGGTCTTCTTCCCCAACCTCTCCCTCCTCCTTGCTGGATCAAGGTGCGGGAGACGTCACCGGGCTGCACGTGTGTTGAACGCGGAGGTGCCGTTGTTCGGCACTAGATCGGAATCGCTGCGAGTACGACTCCATCAACCGCGTTCTAGCAACGCTTCCGCTTAGCGATCTTCAAAGGTACGAAGATGCTCTTACCCCTCTCTCGTTGCTGGTCTCTCCATAGGAAGATCTGAATAAGCGTAGGAAGACTGTTGAATTTATGCTACGTTTCCCCAACAAATGGCTCCAGTGTTGTCACAGAAGAGTGTCATAGGACCCGACGCGCTTGGAACCACTCCAAGGTCGGTGATGAGCTCCTTCATCCAAATTCCTTCATGAGCCACTTCTGAAGCAGCTATGTACTCCGCTTCACATGTAGATGCTGCCACGACTTCTTGCTTGCTGCTGCACCAGCTCACTGCCCCACCATTCAACACATATGCGTATCCGGTTTGTGACTTAGAGTCATCCGGATCTGTGTCGAAGCTAGCGTCGACGTAACCCTTTACGACGAGCTCTTCGTCACCTCCATAAACGAGAAACATTTCCTTAGTCCTTTTCAGGTACTTAAGGATATTCTTGACCGCTGTCCAGTGTTCTGCACCGGGATTACTTTGGTACCTCCCTACCAAGCTTATCGCAAGGTTTATATCAGGTCTGGTACACAGCATGGCATACATTAGAGAGCCCACGGCTGAAGCGTAGGGAACAGAACTCATCTTCTCTCTATCTGTTGCAGTGGTCGGTGACTGAGTCTTACTCAATCTCATACCTTGTAAAACTGGCAAGAACCCTTTCTTTGAGTTTTCCATATTGAACTTCTTCAATATCTTGTCAAGGTATGTACTTTGCGAAAGACCTATGAGGCGTCTCGATCTATCTCTATAGATCTTGATGCCTAATATGTATGCAGCTTCTCCAAGGTCCTTCATTGAAAAACTCTTGTTCAAATAGGCCTTTATGCTCTCCAGCATCTCTATATCATTCCCCATCAATAATATGTCATCCACATATAGTACGAGGAAAGCTACAGAGCTCCCACTCACTTTCTTGTACAGACAGGCTTCTCCGTAAACCTGTATGAACCCAAACGCCTTAATCACCTCATTAAAGCGAATGTTCCAACTCCGAGATGCTTGCACCAGCCCATAGATGGAGCGCTGGAGCTTGCATACTTTGTTAGCACCTTTAGGATCGACAAAACCTTCTGGTTGCATCATATACAACTCTTCCTTAAGATTCCCGTTAAGGAACGCTGTTTTGACGTCCATTTGCCAAATTTCATAATCATAAAAGGCGGCAATTGCTAACATGATTCGGACTGATTTCAGCTTCGCTACGGGAGAGAAAGTCTCTTCGTAGTCAACTCCTTGAATTTGTCGAAAACCCTTTGCGACAAGTCGAGCTTTGTAAACGGTTACATTACCGTTTGCATCAGTCTTCTTCTTGAAGATCCATTTATTTTCTATGGCTCGCCGTTCATCGGGCAAGTCCACCAAAGTCCATACTTTGTTCTCATACATGGATCCTATCTCGGATTTCATGGCCTCAAGCCATTTGTTGGAATCCGGGCCCGCCATCGCTTCTTCATAGTTCGAAGGTTCACCGTTGTCTAACAACATGATTTCCATCACTGGGTTGCCGTACCACTCTGGTGCGGAGCGTACCCTTGTGGACCTTCGTGGTTCAGTAGTAACTTGATCCGAAGCTTCATGATCATCATCATTAACTTCCTCTTCAGTCGGTGTAGGCACCACAGGAACAACTTCTTGCGCTGCGCTACTTTCCTGTTCGAGAGGGGGTGTAATTACCTCATCAAGTTCTACCTTCCTCCCACTTACTTCTTTCGAGAGAAACTCTTTCTCTAGAAAGGATCCGTTCTTGGCAACAAAGGTTTTACCTTCGGATCTAAGATAGAAGGTATACCCAATAGTTTCCTTAGGGTATCCTATGAATACGCATTTCTCCGCTTTGGGTTCGAGCTTTTCTGGTTGAAGTTTCTTCACATAAGCATCGCAGCCCCAAACTTTAAGAAACGACAACTTAGGTTTCTTGCCAAACCATAGTTCATACGGTGTCGTCTCAACGGATTTAGACGGTGCCCTATTTAAAGTGAATGCTGCAGTTTCTAATGCGTATCCCCAAAATGATAGCGGTAAGTCGGTGAGAGACATCATAGATCGTACCATATCTAATAAGGTGCGATTACGACGTTCAGACACTCCGTTGCGTTGCGGTGTGCCAGGCGGCGTTAGTTGTGAAACGATTCCACACTTTCTTAGGTGTGTGCCAAATTCGTGACTCAAATATTCTCCTCCACGATCAGATCATAGACATTTAATCTTTCTGTCACGTTGATTCTCAACCTCACTCTGAAATTCCTTGAACTTTTCAAACGTCTCAGATTTGTGCTTCATCAAGTAGATATACCCATACCTACTCAAATCATCGGTGAGAGTGAGAACATAACGATAACCACCGCGAGCTTCAACGTTCATTGGACCACACACATCAGTATGTATTATTTCCAATAAGTCGGTGGCTCTCTCCATTATTCCTGAGAATGGAGTCTTAGTCATTTTGCCCATGAGGCACGGTTCGCATGTGTCAAATGATTCAAAGTCAAGAGACTCTAGCAGTCCATCAGTATGGAGCTTTTTCATGCGCTTAACGCCGATATGACCAAGGCGGCAGTGCCACAAGTATGTGGGACTATCATTATCAACTTTGCATCTTTTGGTACTCACACTATGAATATGTGTAACATCACGATCGAGATTCATCAAGAATAAACCATTCACCAGCGGAGCATGACCGTAAAACATATCACTCATATAAATAGAACAACCATTATTCTCTGACTTAAATGAGTAGCCGTCTCGCATTAAGCAAGACCCTGATACAATGTTCATGCTTAAAGCTGGTACTAAATAACAATTATTAAGGTTTAAAACTAATCCCGACGGTAGATGTAGAGGTAGCGTGCCGACGGCGATCACATCGACCTTTGAACCATTCCCGACGCGCATCGTCACCTCGTCCTTGGCCAGTCTCCGCTTATTCCGCAGTTCCTGCTTTGAGTTGCAAATGTGAGCAACAGCACCGGTATCAAATACCCAGGAGCTACTACGAGCGCTGGTAAGGTACACATCAATAACATGTATATCACATATACCTTTAACGTTGCCGGCCTTCTTGTCCGCTAAGTATTTGGGGCAGTTCCGCTTCCAGTGACCTTTTCCCTTGCAGTAGAAGCACTCAGTCTCAGGCTTGGGTCCGTTCTTTTTCTTCTTCCCGGCATCTGGCTTACCGGGCGCGACAACAGCTTTGCCGTCTTTCTTGAAGTTCTTCTTACCCCTGCCTTTCTTGAAACTAGTGGTCTTGTTGACCATCAACACTTGATGCTCCTTCTTGATTTCTACTTCTGCAGACTTGAGCATCGAGTACAACTCGGGAATGGTTTTCTCCATCCCTTGCATGTTGTAGTTAAGCACAAAGCCTTTGTAGCTTGGTGGGAGAGACTGGAGGATTCTGTCAATGATAGCATCATCCGGAAGTTCGACTCCAAGTGAAGTCAGACGACCGTGTAACCCAGACATTTTGAGTATGTGCTCACTGACAGAACTGTTCTCCTCCATCTTACAGCTGAAGAACTTGTCGGAGACTTCATATCTCTCGACACGGGCATGAGCTTGAGAAACTAGCTTCAGCTCTTGGAACATCTCATATGCCCCGTGTTGCTCAAAACGTCTTTGGAGCCCGTTTCTAAACTGTATAACATGCCACACCTAACCAGAGAGTAGTCATCACTCCGCGCTTGCTAGACGTTTAGAACGTCCTGGGCTGCTGCGGGAGCGGGAGGGTCACCTAGCGGCGCATTAAGGACATAAGCCTTTTTAGCTGCTTCAAGGATGAGCTTCAGGTTGCGAACCCAGTCCGCATAGTTGCTACCATCATCTTTCAGTTTGTTTTTCTCTAGGAATGCGTTGAGGTTGACGTTGGACATCTACAATATTTATAAAGACAACTTTTAGACTAAGTTCATGACAATTAAGTTCATTTAATTAAATTAAGTATGAACTCCCACTTAAATCGACATCCCTCTAGTCATCTAAGTGATACATGATCCATGTTGACTAACCCGTGTCCGATCATCACGTGAGACGGACTAGTCACCATGGTGTGCAACTTCATGCTAATCGTATTCAACCATACGACTCATGTGCGACCTTTCGGTCTCTTGTATTCGAGGTCATGTCTGTACATGCTAAGCTCGTCGAGTCAACCTAAGTGTTTTGCGTGTGTAAATCTGGCTTACACCCGTTGTATGCGAACGTTAGAATCTATCACACCCGATCATCACGTGGTGCTTCGAGACAACGAACCTTCGCAACGGTGCACACTTAGGGGAATACGTTCTCGAAATTTTAGGAGGGATCATATTATTATGCTACCGTCGTTTTAAGCAATAAGATGTAAAGCATGATAAACATCACAATGCAATCATATAGTGACATGATATGGCCATTATCATCTTTGCTCATTCGATCTCCATCTTCAGGCATCGCATGATCATCATCGTCACCGGCGTGACACCATGATCTCCATCATCATGATCTCCATCATCGTGTCTTCGTGAAGTCGTCACGCCAACTACTACTATCACTACTACTATGGCTAACCATTAGCAATGAAGTAAAAGTAGCAAGCACATGGCGTTGCATCTCATACAATAAATTAAGACAACTCCTATGGCTCCTGCCAGTTGTCATACTCATCGACATGCAAGTCGTGAAACCTATTACAATAACATGATCATCTCATACATCATACATGCAACATCACAACTTTGGCCATATCACATCACATGTCAAACCCTGCAAAAACAAGTTAGACGTCCTCTAATTGTTGTTGCAAGTTTTACGTGGCTGATTTGGGTTTCTAGCAAGAACGCCTTCTTACCTACGTGACAGCCACAACGATGATATGCCAAAGCTATTTACCCTTCATAAGGACCCTTTTCATCAAATCCAATCCGACTAGAGTAGGAGAGACAGACACCCGCTAGCCACCTTTATGCACGATGTGCATGTTTGTCGGTGGAACCAGTCTCACGTAAGCGTACGTGTAAGGTCGGTCCGGGCCGCTTCATCCCACAATACCGCCGGAAAAGAATAAGACTAGTAACGGCAAGCAAATTGACAAACCATCGCCCACAACTTTTGTGTTCTACTCGTGCATGGAATCTACGCATAGAAAACCTGGCTCGGATGCCACTGTTGGGTGACGTAGCATAAATTCAAAATTTTTCCTACGCATGTTCAGATCTTCCTATGGAGAGACCAGCAACGAGAGAGGGGTAAGAGCATCTTCGTACCTTTGAAGATCGCTAAGCGGAAGCGTTGCTAGAACGCGGTTGATGGAGTCGTACTCGCAGCGATTCCGATCTAGTGCCGAACAACGGCACCTCCGCGTTCAACACACGTGCAGCCCGGTGACGTCTCCCGCACCTTGATCTAGCAAGGAGGAGGGAGAGGTTGGGGAAGAAGACCAGCAACACGACGGTGTGGTGTTGGTGGAGAGACGAGGTTTCCCGGCAAGGCTTCGCCAAGCACCGGCAGAGAGGAGGAGGGAGAGGGCAGGGCTGCGAGAGAGAGAGATTAAACCGTGTCTCAAACAGCCCCGGACCTCATCTATATATAGGGGGAGAGGGAGGGGGCGCAGCCCTTAGGGTTCCCACCCCTAAGGGGTGCGGCAGCCCTCAGATGGGGAAGGGGTGGCGGCCAGGGCAAGGGGGAGGGGTGGCGCACCCCTCTGGTGGGCCTAAGGCCCACCTAAGTTAGGGTTCCCCCCCTCTTTTCCTTTCCCCTGCGCCATGGGCTGATTGGGGAGGTGCACCAGCCCAACTAGGGGCTGGTTCCCACCCCCAATTAGCCCATCTTACCTCTTGGGGTCGCAGCCCCCTTTCGGTGGTCCCCCGGGACCACCTCCGGTGGTCCCGGTGGTCCCGGTACGTTACCGGTGATGCCCGAAACACTTCCGGTGTCCGAAACCATCCGTCCTATATATCAATCTTTACCTCCGGACCATTCCGGAGCTCCTCGTGACGTCCGGGATCTCATCCGGGACTCCGAACAACTTTCGGTAACCTCGTACAACAATTCCCTATAACCCTAGCGTCATCGAACCTTAAGTGTGTAGACCCTACGGGTTCGGGAGACAGGCAGACATGACCGAGACACCTCCCTGGCCAATAACCATCAGCGGGGTCTGGATACCCATGGTGGCTCCCACTAGCTCCACGATGATCTCATCGGATGAACCACGATGTCAAGGATTCAATCAATCCCGTATACGATTCCCTTTGTCTGTCGGTATAGAACTTGCCCGAGATTCGATCGTCGGTATACCTATACCTTGTTCAATCTCGTTACCGGTAAGTCTCTTTACTCGTTCCGTAGCACGTCATCGTGTGACTAACTCCTTAGTCACATTGAGCTCATGATGATGTTCTACCGAGTGGGCCCAGAGATACCTCTCCGTCACACGGAGTGACAAATCCCGATCTCGATTCGTGCCAACCCAACAGACACTCTCGGAGGTACTCGTAGTGCATCTTTATAGTCACCCAGTTACGTTGTGACGTTTGATACACCCAAAGCACTCCTACGGTATCCGGGAGTTGCACAATCTCACGGTCGAAGGAAAAGATACTTGACATTAAAAAAGCATTAGCATACGAACAATACGATCTAGTGCTAGGCTTAGGATTGGGTCTTGTCCACCACATCATTCTCCCAATGATGTGATCCCGTTGTCAATGACATCTAATGTCCATGATCAGGAAACCATGATCATCTATTGACTAACGAGCTAGCTAACTAGAGGCTTGCTAGGGACACATTGTGATCTATTCATTCACACATGCATTAGTGTTTCCTGTTAATACAATTATAGCATGAACGATAGACGATTATCATGAACAAGGAAATATGACAATAACCATTTTATTATTGCCTCTAGGTCATATTTCCAACAGTCTCCCACTTGCACTAGAGTCAATAATCTAGTTACATTGTGATGTATCGAACACCCATGTAGAGACAGAGGCATCGTTTGGAATCTCAGGTGTAGCAGCAACAGGGTTGCTAGCGTGTTGGTTCCTATCATCTTTCTTCTTCTTTCTAGGATGACTAGGTGCATCAGTGCTAACTCCTTGAGACTCTTGTTCAACTCTCTTCGGATGACCCTCAAGATACAGAGGTTCCTGGGTTATTCTACCGCCTCTAGTAACGACTCTGACGGAATTGTCATTCAACTCATTGAGCAAGTCATTTTGAGCTTTAAGTACTTGTTCTACCTGAGTAGTAACCATAGAGGCATGCTTACTCAGAAGTTTAAGATCATTGACATTTTTGTCCACACAAGCACTTAGATGACTGAGCATACGAGCATTCTGTTCCAATTGTCTGCTAACATAATCATTGAAACTCTGTTGTTTGGCAACAAAGTTATCAAATTCGTCCAGGCATAAGCTAGCAGGTTTATCAAAAGGAATATCTCTCTCATCAAACCTATGCAGAGAATTTACTTCTACTACCTGTATCGGGTTATCGAGACCATGGATCTCTTCGATAGGTGGTAGATTTTTGACATCTTCAGATTTAATGCCTTTCTCTCGCATAGATTTCTTGGCTTCTTGCATATCTTCAGGACTGAGGAATAGAATACCTCTTTTCTTCGGAGTTGGCTTAGGAGGTGGTTCGGGAATAGTCCAAGCATTCTCATTGCACAAGATGTTGTTCAGTAGAATCTCAGCTTGTTCTACGGTTCGTTCCCTAAAAACACTATCGTCACAACTATCTAAGTGGTCTTTGGAAGCATCGGTAAGTCCATTATAGAAGATATCAAGTATCTCCTTCTTCTCAAGAGGGTGATCAGGCAAAGCATTCAGTAGCTGGATAAGCCTCCCCCAAGCTTGTGGGAGACTCTCTTCTTCAGCTTCAGCAAAGTTGTATATTTCCTGCAAGGCAGCTTGCTTCTTATGGGCAGGGAAATATTTTTCAGAGAAGTAGTAGACCATATCCTGGGGGCTATGCACACATCCATGAGCAAGATAAGTGAACCAGGTCTTAGCATCATCCTTTAGCGAGAAAGGAAACAGTTTGAGCATATAGTACTGGCGGATCTTTTCCTCACTAGTGAATAGGGTGGCTATATCGTGCAGTTTGGTAAGATGGGCTACAACCGTTTCAGACTCGTAAACGTGAAAAGGATCAGATTCGACCAGAGTGATTAACTCAGGGTCGACAGAGAATTCATAATCCTTATCGGTCACAAAGATAGGTGAAGTGGCAAACTTCGGGTCATATTTCATCCTAGCGTTCAGAGATTTCTCTTTCCACTTGCGCGGAAGTTTCTCAACATCATAGCTATCCTTACACGCAAGAAAATCCTCAGCTATCTCTCCCTCCATAACATAGCACGTATCAGGCATAACAGGCAATTCATGCATAGTAGCAGGTTCTACTTCAATAGTATCAGCAGTTTCAGAAGTATCATCACATCTAGCAGCAGCTCTAGCAATATGTGCATCAAGGAATGCACCAAGTGGTAAAGCAGTATCACACATAGTAGGCATAGTATCAAGCATAGCATCATCAGGCATAGTATCTAGCATGGCATCATCATGCATAGTATCAAGCATAGCATCATCAGGCATAGTATCTAGCATAGCATCATAAGCATCATGGGCAGCAGAAGTAGCATCATCAAGCACATGCGACATATCAAGATTTCTAGCAGGAGGCGAAGTCGCAAACTTACTCAAAACTGAAGGTGAATCAAGTGCAGAGCTAGATGGCAGTTCCTTACCTCTCCTCGTAGTGGAAGGTAGGATTTTAGTTCTTGGATCTTTCGGATTCCTCATAGTGATCAGCAGACGTCAATCCCAAGTGACTCAGAGAATATATTTGTGCCTCCCCGGCAACAGCGCCAGAAAAAGCCTTGATGTCCCACAAGCGTATGGGATCGCAGCAGTTTTCGAGGGTAGAGTATTTAGCCCAAATTTATTGATTTGACTCAAGGGAAAGCGAAAGAATATTCTCAAGTATTAGCAGTTGAGTTGTCAATTCAACCACACCTGAAAGATTAGTGTCTGCAAGCAAAGTATCAGTAGCAAGGTAGTATGATAGCAACGGTGCCAGAAAAAGCCTTGTTGACGGGATGTCAGTGTCGCTCACCTATCCCGGGCAACGACACCAGAAAAAGAGCCTTGCAACAAGTAACAACGGAGTAGTAAGGAACAGTAGTAGCAGCAGCAGGAAAGTGACAGCAGTAGCAACAGTAGCAGCAAAGTGGCCCAATCTCTCTTGTAGCAAGGGACAAGCCTAGGCAAAGTAACGTAGCGAGGACCAGTAGTAAAAGACTCGTAGGCAGTGGATCGGTGATGGATGAGTGTGACGGATATGATTCATCATGTAACAGCTATAACACGGAGAGATATGTGGCTAGCTCCCGTTCATCAATCTAATGTATGCATGTATTCCGTATGTAGTCATACGTGCTTAGGGAAAAGAACTTGCATGACATCTATTGTCCATCCCTCCCGTGGCAGCGGGGTCCTAATGGAAACTACGGGATATTAAGGTTCTCCTTTTAATAAAGAACCGGACCAACGCATTAACACGCGGTGAATACATGAACTCCTCATACTATGGTCATCTCTGGGAGTGGTTCTGGCTATTGTCACTCCGGGGTTGCCGGGTCATAACACATAGTAGGTGACTACAACTTGCAAGATAGGATCTAAAACACACATATATTGGCGACAACATAATAGGTTCAGATCTGAAATCATGGCACTCGGGCCCTAGTGACAAGCATTAAGCGTGGCAAAGTAGGAGCAACATCTATCTAGAACATAGTGGATACTAGGGGTCAATCCCCGTCAAAAACTAACTCGATTACATGATAGATCTCATCCAACTCATCACCGTCGAGAAAGTCTACGAGAAAAAATCCTGCAGGTATTTTTCTTTTATTCCAGAGAAAATCTCCGTAAATTTTCAGGACGTTCCGAGAACTTTCATTTCTGGACAAAAACAACACCATGGCAATTCTGCTGAAAACACCGTCAGTCCGGGTTAGTTCCATTCAAATCATGCAAATTAGAGTGCAAAACAAGGGCAAAAGAGTTCGAAAAAGTAGATACGACGGAGATGTATCATTGTCTCACTTTGTTATTCTTTTTATATAACTGATGAAATATGTTTCGTGATTATTTTGCATATGCTTTAATAAAATGTGAATGATGTAGCTCATGGATGCGAACTTGATGCACTTGCATGCTATGTTCATACCGGTGTAGCTCATGGAGCTTATGTTTACCTATTTGCACTCGTGAACATGCTTTTGGCTCCAAATTTCTTGGATATATATGTATCCACTTGGTGGATATATCTATATATTGTGGGATATTTATGTATGCATTTGATGGATATATGTATATACTGTTGGATATGTATTCAAATTGATGGAGATATCTATGTATGCATGTTTGATCTAGCTAGATGAAAAACAGAAGAGAAAGCTCTGGTACCACACATCGCTACATGACCTACTAGCATGGGCGATATTTTGTGGTTGGTGTGTAAAGTGGAAGTGGCCTTGCCCAGTGTGCCGACAGCGTGTGATTTTCATTTGGCTGGGTAAGCGTCGCAAGTATGTATGCTTCAACCAACATCGGCAGTTCCTTCGTCTTGATCACCCATACAGACAAGACACCATGAACTTTCGGAAAGGTGTTATTGTTGATGACCCGCCACCATCTATTATGACCGGTGTCGAGCTTAAGGATGAGTTAGATGCTCTCGAGAATAATCTCAATGCGAAAGGTTTTGTGGGATATGGAGAGACACACTAGTGGACTCACATTCCAAGCTTATGGAGGCTCCCTTACTTCAAAGATCTTCTCACACAACACTGATGTAATGCACACTGAAAAGAATATTGCGGAGGCTTTACTCGACACACTTCTCGATACCGAGAAGAAAAAGGATAACATTTAGGCTAGGATCGATCAGGCCCAGCTATGCAACATGCCAAAATTAAATCCCGTGCCTCGTGCAAAAAGTAGTCCTCGGAAGAAGCCACCAACCCCTTTCACCCCTCCAGTCTCCCAAAGGAAGGAAATTCTCTAATGGATTGTGAACAAGTTGTACTTCCCTGATGGATATGCAACTAATATCATGAGTGGAGTGAATATGGCTACAAAGTGAATAGGAGGCCTCAAGAGTCATGACTACCATGTATGGATTGAGCGGATAATGCCTGTGATGATTCGAGGGTATGTCAAAGAGGATATTTGGCGAGTGCTGGCGGAGTTGAGCTACTTCTTCCACCAGCTTTGTGCTAAAGAATTAGATTCTAAAGTGGTTGTAAAGTTGGAGGAACAAGCACCTGAGTTGCTATGCAAGTTAGAGAAGATATTTCTGCCAGGTTTCTTTAATCCGATGCAACATATGATCTTACATCTCGCGTCAGAGGGAAGAATGGGAGGATCTGTGCAGTTCCGATGGAATTATGCACCTGAACGAGAGTTCAAGCATCTTCGTGGCAAATGTAAGAATAAGCTCGCATCGAAGCCTCGATAGCCGAGGCATACGTGAACGAGGAGGTGGCAACGACCACAACAAAGTACTATCATGACAGTATTTAGACTAGGTTAAATCCAGCTCCTCGTTACAATGAAGAACCCACGAGTAATTTTTCCGACCTTAGCCTCTTCGAAGGACATGGTGGCAAAGCAAGTGGACCGAAGCGCAAGGCCTTTTCACCTACCGAGTGGTCGACTCTTATGATCTATGTCTTGACTAACATGGAAGAAGTGCAGCCGTACATGACGTAAGGGTAGAACACCTTCATTGACAACTACTCACTATTCTTGAGTCCTAACTCGAATTCTTCTAATTGCTAGGGAATCCCAGAATGAATTCTGGAAGCTACCACGGCCCCCTAGCGACGAATAATCAACAAACCTTCTTGAAGATACCAGTGCTGATGGCGGTTTCATTTCTTGGTTCTAACGAATAGTAAGTTTCCAAACTTTATGTACACTTCAAGTTGTTCTTACTTGCCGCTAATGCTTCCACTAATGAACCAGAAAATCTCCTATTAATCTTGTAGGCATACAAGGAGGTTGATATGGACGCCAAAATGAGATAAGTGGCCACAGATTTTGAATACGAGGCCTAGTCATTTAAGGCTTACGACATGAATGGGTACTGCTTCCACATTGATAAACACACGCGTGAGAGGCCCAATCAAAGGTCAATAAATAGTAGTGTCCATTGTCTAGGGATAGATGGACGTCACTACTATGGAACTATCAAAGAAATTTATTAGCTGCAATACTGTGGTTTACAAGGTGTGAAGCCCGTCGTATTCAAATGTAGTTGGCTCAATCCAGAGAAAGTGAGACGAACCCCTAGTATTGGTTGGGTCGAAGTAGAACGAGCATCGAAATATGCAGGAAATGATGTCTATATTATGGCTCAATAGGCTACACAAGTATTTTATCTCCCATATGTGTGCACATCTATGGAACATATTGATCCCTTGAAATGGGATGTCGTGTACCCGTTACCCCCGCATACCAAGGTACCTACCCCAAAAAAGGACGATTACCACATAAATCCTGACACATACGAGGGAGAGTTCTATCAAGAAGCAAACAATCACGAGGACGAAGATGATGCAGAGGAAGATGATGGCATGCATCACGAAGATGATGCTATGGAACATGAGGTCGTGAATGACATGGAAGTAGATAATGCGAAGGATGAATACGAGGATGTTTCTGACCCTCGACATTTGGCATTACTTCTGCGATGGCAAATGGGGCTAGATTATGATGAGGGTCCCCTTGAAGACTACAAGGATGAATGTATGAACTGGCGTGATAGCGATGATGACACCCCCGATCCAAATGTTGCACCTAATATTGACCCCTATTTCTAACAACTCCATGTAATCGTGTGAGAACTATGTATGTGTGTCACAACTCCATGTATTCGTGTAACAACTCTTTGTATTAGTATGTGCAACAACTCTATGTATTCGTGTGTGTAACAAATCTACGTATTCATATGTGCAACAACTCTATGTATTCGTGTGTGTAACAATTCTATGCATCCACTTGTGTTATAAAAGTGAAATGTCAAACTGCGAAACTATTATCCAAAAATGTGTAACAGTTTATTTCAAATGAGTGAAATATGTTTTTCAAAATTGTGTAAATTAAACATAAATGGTTTTTGTGAAATATGTTATTTGAGAAATGTGAAATTGAAATATATGTTATTTTTGTGAAAAAGTCTAGCGAAAGGTGAAATATAGATTCTAAAAGTTTAGTGAAATATGTTATTTGAAAATTGTGGAATGTGTTATTTGAGACAATCATGTTTTTTTGCGAAGAAGCCTAGTGAAAAGTGAAATATGTTATTTGACAAGTGCGAAATTTGTTATTCAAAATTAAACATGACTGAAAACTATCCAAGACTGGTCTTATTTTAAAGGTTTGTGCGCAAAGAGTTCAAATATAAAAAAAAGTTTAAAAAACAAATATATAGTTTAAAAGATATGAATGTTTTAAATTAGTCAACATGAAATAAATGTGTCGATTTTTGGCATGGTTTCGATAGGTGACGCTATCGTACGTCCATGTTAGTGAAGAATTTAACCCACGGAGGGTAATGGCTGCGAGAGTTCACGGAAGGCTCCACCCACAAGGGGTCCATGAAGAAGCGACCTTGTCTATTCCACCACGACTTCCGTTCACAAAGGACTAGCCTCACTCACCGTAGATCTTCAGCGACCTCGCAACACCATCTCGCAGCACGACGGAACCGTCGCAACAACTCCGACGATTTTGTGTCACCGACTCGCAGCACCGGCTCGCAGCATAATGGGGCCGTCGCAGCAACTCTGATGACCTTCCAGCACCGGCTCGTAGCACGGCGAAGCCGTCGTAGCAACTCCGACGACCTCGCAACACTGACTCACATCATGACAGAGCCGACACAACTCATGTAACAAACGCGACGGGGACCGTCCGCTTGTCGACTGAGATGTGAAATGGAAGAGTGGGAGACGAGAGACAATTCGGATAGAAAATGATTGGAGAAGGTGCTTCGGCCGGAGATACGAAAAGGGATAAGTGGTTGTTGGCTCCACTGGATGCATGTCCCTCGTGTGTCGTGGCTGTCGATTGGGGCTGTTTCGAAGCAGTTTCCAATATAATATCTTGAACTTTTTAGTGAGAAAGTGCAGAATTGGGTCCCTTCATGACCCTTGTCGTGCCTTAGGCCACAAAGTTTGTGCCAATCAATACCGTCGTTCTATTCTTTGTTTTTCCTGCCGGATTCCGTGATGTTCGTGCTACCAAGAACAGAGCATGGATCAGAACGACGACATCGCTTAGATCCTTGCCTGCTTTGGGAGGCATCGGGCCTCATCACAAATGTCAGCAAGACCGAGGTGTTTCCCATCCGCTGCCAGGACATTGCTCTCCGGCCATCCTCTATGCCTTCCCGGCCAAGTTGGCATCGTTCCCCGGTCGATACCTAGTCCTCCCAATACATACCAGGCGACTTAGTAGGGTGGACCTCCAACCTCTTCTGGACAAGGCTATGGGCAAGTTGCCGGGCTGGAAGGGGAAGAATCTAGCGTGTCCGGGCAGGGTCTCCCTTGCAAAGTCCGTGTTGTGCGCCATCGCAAATCATCACCTCGCTCTGCTCTTGCTCCCCGCTTGGGCCATCCAGAAGCTCAATAAGATTACTTGAAACTTCATCTGGTGTGGGGATGACTCAGAAAACGCGTCCGACGGTCACTCTTTGGTCAATTGGAAGACTGTTTGCCGGCCTAAGCCCATGGGGGGCCTGGGAATCACAGACCTAGAGAGATTTGGTCGGGCACTCCGGCTTCGTTGGCCTTGGCTTACGTGGACTGATCCTGACCGCCAATGGATGGGCTCTGCGGTGCCCTGCGATGAGACGGACATGGCGCTCTTCAGGGCTTCCACCTTCATATCCTTGGGCAATGTGAGAAAATCCTTATTCTGGCACGACGACTGGATAGGACGGGCCCCTTTGTCCTGAGCCTTCCCGGAGCTGTACAAAATTGCCACTAGGAAACGGAGAACTGTGCTGAAGGAGGTCCACGAGGAAAATTGGATCAGATCGGTGACCCATCTTTCATCGCCTTCCCACCTACAGGAGTTCATTGCCCTTGCATCAGCTATCTCTCAGGTTGCGCTGAGCCCGAACCAGGAGGACTCCATCACTTAGCGGTGGACCCCCAATGGCATATACTCTGCTGCTTCGGCCTACACGGCCCAGTTCCATGGATCCTACCCCAGGTTCTCCCCAGCTAAGATTTGGGAGGCACACACTGAACCAAAATGCAAGTTCTTCGCCTGGCTTGTGCTCCACCGGAAAATCCTCACGGCCGACATGCTTGCCGTTCGTAGCTGGCCGTACGACCCTCGCTCTCCCCTTTGCCTTGGGGCATCGGAGACGGCCACGCATCTGTGCAAGGACTGCCCGTTTGCCGCTGCAGTTTGGGCTCACGTCCAGATATGGACGGAAGAGGACTATGGGGCCACGCCAACGTTGCCCCCTTCGATGGGGATTTCGGTCTGGTGGGTTTCGCTCATCAACAATTTGCCCAAAGACGACAGAAGAAGGCGGAGCGACCGCTTCATTTACATCATCTGGAACATCTGAAAGGAGAGAAACCGTCGCATCTTCAATGGGACTCGCCTCACACACCTGGAGGTAGCAGCTATTGCCTTCGACGACATCAAGCAAAGGACTTTCGCATTTGGCCGGGCACAGGTGGCAGCCGGTATTGGTTGATTAGTGTTAGCGCATGAGTACTTTTGGGAGTTCTTGTCCGATTTTCTCCAAAAGACCGGAAATACTCTACATAAACCTCATTCTCCTTTCTATATGAAAAGGCAATGCTCCTGCCGGTTCCTCTAAAAAAAAAGAAGAACACAGCATGGCATTTCACAAAGAGAGTCAGAGCATCTCCAACAGCCGCGTTAAACTAGCGCCGCGCCGCAAAATAGCACGTTTTAGCGCGCGCGCAACGCGGCGGGTAGCTCCAACGGGCGCGCAAAAACGGCGCGTGCGGCATATGCAGTTCAGCGCGCTGGCCGAAAATCAATCGCGCGCCGGTTATTTGCTGCGCCAGCTCCCGCGCGCTAGACTCTCCCGCGCTCGCTCCTCCACTCTCGCGCGCTCGCTCCCCACTTCCACCCCCATCCGGCCGCGCCGCCGCCGCCGCCGCCGCCGCTCGTGCCCCCCCCCCCCCCCCCCGCGATCGTTCAGGCGCTTCCCCGGCCTATCCCCGCGCCGCCGTCGCCGTCCGCGCCCCCCGGCGACCGTTCAGGCGCTTCCCCGGCCTCCCCGCGCCGCCGCACTTCCGCCCCACCCCCTCCTAGTCCCGCCGGCCCTCGCGTGCCTCCGTCGTCCGAGGAACAGCGCCCGAGCGCTCGCTGCCGCGCCGCGCCCGCAAGTTGTTCGACAAAACGCCTACAAGGTATGTATTGCTCCAACTTATGAATTTGGTGCATGTTTTGAATTGTAGTTTTTATAGTATAGTATTGAACATTGTAGATGAGTTTGTCGTATGATTCTTCCGAAGAAGAATTTGATATGGAAGAGGAGGAGGATCTTGCAATGATCATAGCTATGCATATTAATAAAAAAACCGAAGCACGGTGGTTCGGTTATGGGTCGGGAGAAAATTTGGAGAGATATGATTGATGCCCATAACAGATTGATGAAGAACTATTTTGTGGAGAATCCCACATACCCGGAGTCGTATTTTCGTCGCCGGTTTAGGATGAGCACCGACTTGTTCAAGCGCATTGTAGAGACACTAGCGAGCCATGACCGGTTTTTCCAGCAAAGGAGGGATGCCGCCGGAGAGCTCGGGCATAGCATCTTTCTGAAGGTGACAACCGCTTTGCGTATGTTGGCATACGGTATCCCGGCTGATCTAGTTGATGATCACTTGGCTATGGGTGAGAGCCAAGCCATCATGTGTGTCAAGCGCTTTGAAGTGGGAATTGTGCAAGTGTTTGGCGAGGAGTATTTGAGATCTCCCACTGCTGAAGACGCCGCAAAGGCTATTGGCGATGAACAAATCTCGTGGCTTTCCTGGCATGCTTGGCTCAATAGATTGCATGCATTGGAGTTGGAAGAATTATCAACCGGTCACCACTGATGAATAAGATTGCAAATGGTGAGTTGCCACCGGTGCAGTTTGTAGCAAATGGGCGTACGTACAACTATGGCTATTATCTAGCGGATGACATCTATCCAAAGTGGCAAACCTTCGTGAAGCCGTTGAAAAAGACAGAAGGTAAGAAAAATCTTGATTTCCACAATGCTCAGGCGGCTGCTAGAAAAGATGTGAAGAGAGCATTTGGGATTTTGCAAGCTCAATTTGCTATTGTGAGAGGACCGGCTAGATTTTGGGATCAAAAAATGCTTTGGTACATCATGCACGCTTGTGTGATCATGCACAACATGATCATCGAGAATGAGCGTGGCCAAGATTTAGACTACTCACAGTATGAGCTCTTGGGACATCCCGTGCGAGTGCGACGGAGGGTTGAAAGGGTAGCCCGTTTTGTTGCTTCCTATCAATGTCATTCGGCGTCCCGCAACGCACAATAAACTTCAGAAGGATCTGATTGAAGAGTGGTGGGATGGCATGGACGAGAAAGAGAATGATTTCTGCATTAGACATTGTATTGTTCATGAACTATTGGATGTGTTTATTGCATTATTTGTTATACTGAACGATAAACTATTTGTTTGAGTTGTAATGACTATTTATTGTTGATTTATTTTGTTTGTTTGATCATTTTTGCTCCTATTTTTAAAATGTATATGTAGTTTGTGCGTGATGCGCGCTGTATTTTTGGGCGCTGCTGGAGCGGGGCGCGCGCTGTGCATTATAGCGCGGTCGATGAAGCCAGCGTCTATCCCGTGTTAAACCAGCCGAAACACGAGCGACAAATACATTTTTTAAGCACGGCGCGAAGCGCGGGTGTTGGACAGAAAAGAACAGAGCATTGAGCCCTCCCTGAAATCCGATCCGGCAGACCGGCATCCTTCGTGGAAGCGATGCCCGTGAAGGACACGAGAAGGAGCTCGGCTTGGCCGGCAAGCGACGGGCACCGCGAAGAAGCGGTGAATCTCTCTGGCCGCAGCGGCGCTCGATTTGGCGCCGCAGCAGCTTGACTTGGCTCCCAAGGAGCTCGGCAGTCGCCACACCGTACGTAACGTGGTCTTTGAACCGTCCATCATGCGAACCATAGGCGGCGGCGCGGCATGAAGAGGAGGACGGGCGCGGGTGGCGAACTGGTGTAGAAGGTGCGGGTGGGGACGAAGGAGGTGCTCCAGCCCGGCGGGGCACACACAGGCACGAAGCCGCTTTCTGGCCGCTCCATGTACTATTTCTTTTCCCGAGGTTGGCTAACGTCCACCGTTCCGAGGGTGGTGGTGGTTGGTGTTGACTCGGCATCAGCACTTGTGATGTGAGTTCTGCCACTGCCCGTCTTATCGAGCTCAACCCAGCAGGGCGTCCACCATGGCGGAGCATCTTGCTTCCGTGCCGGAGGAGACCGCCACCGGCTTCACACCGCGCAACACCTACCGCGACTGGATCCGGACAGTCCCCGTGTCCGGAGCGCCGATAGCATGGGGTCTCCCCAACTCCCAGCTACTCAAGCTCGCTCGCCTCCATTTTTGTGGACCGCTTATTCATTGGAAGTGGATCAAATCTTCACTAGGAGTACAGTAGCTAAGTTCAAGTTAGCTAAATTCGAGGCAGCACTTCATGAAACCTACAAGGCTCAGAAATTCTGGAGGGTTCCCGACCCTTCACTCCGAGGTGCGCTACGGAGAACTATCGTGAAAGATGTCATTGGGAGGTACAATTACCACGTCGAGCATCATCCGGAGATAGTGGAACACGTTAGCGGTGGAAACAGCAGCCCTGATGCTTTGCAAAAGATGCTGAGAGAGCTATTTGAAGGATGACAACTACGTACTACTTGATTCCCATGCATGGCCGAGCATTGGACAGAGTCTATACAGTTGTATTTGTATTGTTATCTTCTATTTTGAAGTCAAACTGTATTCCGAATTTGGTTCATGTGTAGACTGGTACTTTGCTAACGGCCACAATACATATGCCTCTACAAATATTTTCTATGTACGCATAAATTGTGAAATGAAAAACTAATCCTGTCGGCTAATACCGGGTACCCGGATGTCGTTTGATGTGTTTTTAAGATTCGTACATCGATATGATACCTTGTCAACAACTAAGTTTGGATGCTAATTAAAAAAAACACGTTAAACCAGATAATACACGGTTAGCTAGCTTGTCAATATGTTTTACATAAAAAGAAAGTAATGCTTGCACAGAGGCCGAAACAATATTATTCACACATAAGTTTAAACGTTGTGAGTTGAATGAACATCCGTTGGAACAGAATATGCTTAGTGGAAAGCTATGCCTCATTTCGATCTAGATAACACCCGATCCAGCAACCAACAATAATGTACTGAATTTGATGGTATACAACATGTATAGAGTACGCATGAGTTGCGCTTTGATACACAACACGTCTATATATACTTGTTGACCTTCGATTACTGCACGAGTCTCATCGCTATATATATTATGTGTCATCCAAGTATCCGATAGAAACCCGGACCGCTTGCTAGAATCTCATCACTACGCATGAGTGGACCCTGATGCGTGTGATACACATCCGCACACAAGAAGAGGAGGCCGCGAGATACACCAAAGTGTGCCAAGGACCGGTCGTGGTTGGATGCTCCACCGCCACCAGTTACGACAAGGAGGTTGATTTGGCCGCCGCGGCAGCTTGACTTGACGGCGGCGAGGAGGACATGCACCGGGACGTCGGGACGGGCACTAGCCCCCTCGAGCAGACCGAGCCACCGCTTCGATCGCTTTCACAGCATCGCCGTCATCAAGCCACTCCGGTCGTATTGACCACGCAAATCGACGGTCGTCACACGGTTCCGGCAATCAGTGAGTGACCCGATCCGGGGAGACGTCGGGACGGGCACTAGCTAGGCTAGGTGTTGATTTCAGCCTCTCATCGAGCTCGCCGACCAAGGGCGTCCCTCTACCAAGCAGAAGCATGGCCGGCCGGCTTGCCGCCGTGCCGGAGGAGACCACCGACGGCTCCCCGGCCGCCTGCCCGCCAACCAACCTCTACCGCGACTCGATCCGGATGGTCCCTCTTCCCCGAGGGCAGTACATCAGATCGACTCTGTTCGCCCACTCCGGTCAAAGCGGATCCAGCTTCTCCGGTGCTTCCAGCTATTACCCGTCCAGCGGCTCCGGCTGCTCCTGGGGCCCTGGCTGGGCATCCGCCCTCACCCATGCGCTCGCGTTCATCTCTAACCGTATGGTCAGCGACGGGTACACCCAGCGCATGGTCCAAGCATTCGATTTCGAGTACGGTGGTGGTGACCCGGAGCGTGTGCTGGGGGCTTGGTTCTTCGAGCTCGACGTGGAGTGGCTTGTGCAAACGCGCGAGGAGCATTCCGGCTTGCGGCGGCACGTCCAGGACATGCCGGCGTCGTCGCTCCAAGACATGGTCGGGAGATGGATTCGAGCTCTCACCGTGTTAGTCTTCAATATCAGAAATCTGATGGTCGCCGTTCACAAGATGCCGCCGGTCACGGTGGCACGGTTTGGGAAAGCAAGTATCTCTGCGATGCTCGTCTTCGTCGACGCCATCCTCGCTGTTCCCGGAGCAGAGACGCTTCGGGCCGTGGTAGACATGTTCATCTGTGTCTCGAGCGTATCATGCTACATGTTTACCACACTCGTGATCTCTCCGGAAGCGAAAAGCATTTTCGGCGAGATAGGCGGCTTGTTGGAGACGGAAGGAAACATGTTACGTAAGGCTATATGCAGCATGATGGAGGAGGTCAGGACGCTCATCGAAGACGATGACTCGTGGGCTGTCGAGATTCTGCGAGGAAGAGGCGAGGTTCACAGGAACACTCGGTTCATGGTGGATTGCATCATGTCCGTGAAAATGGCACGCACCTCCGCGCAGAGACACGACGCTGGGAACCTTCCTGGCATGGTAGACAACTCTGTTGATTATCTGAAAGACGTGCTCCTGAGAAAATCGGAGCTATGCCCGGATCTAAGCCTGAGGTATCTGTTCCTGCTCAACAATTCCTATTTCATAGCGCAGGTGTCTGATCCGTCAGGAGACAACTATGGACTTAAACTTACACCTGAATGTGAGAAGTACATGGATAGCTATCTTGATGCTTCTTGGGGGCATGTGCTGCCATGCATTCAGAAATCATTTTTTCCTGGACTGCTCTGTTGTTGGTGTTGTTGTATCAACACCTCTTCTCTGGCTAAATTCGAGTCAGCATTTCATCAAACTTACGAGGCTCAGAAGTTCTGGAAGGTCCCGGATCCTCAGCTCAGAGATGAGCTGCGCAGAGCTATCACCAGGAAAGTCATTTCAGAGCATCCAGGGATAGAGCAACACGTTAGCCGCCGAAGCGGCAGTCCCAAGGCTTTAGTGTGGATGTTGGAACAGATATTCGAAGGATGAAAACTGCTCGAGGCATCGAGCAGAGTCCACCGACAAATAAGAGGCTGGGCTTGTTGTATTTACAGTTATTCTTTCTGTTTTGAACTGAAGTTGTATTCTGAATTACATTGGTGATGACTTCAGCGTCGGATACTACATCATCTGGTCACATTCTCGGTGTGTGATTTTATTTTATTTCGTGAGTGTATGCCAAGTAGTTATGCGTCAATTTCATTCATATATTTCTTAAAGAAAAGCAGAGGACGCAGAGGAGAGATTGCAGCTCATACGGGACGCAGAGGATGCAAAGATCATGTTGTCGATCAAAGCGGTCCGTTCGTGTTGCTCTTAGAGCTGGATCAGGAACTTTAGTATAATAGCAATTAATCTTGCTCGTGAAACAACCTGTTTTTGAATGGTTAGAGGGACTATGATATCCCTAGTGCTTGTATTTATTTTAGGATTTTCGTTCCCGTGTATTTGGATGGAGACGTGGGTTCATGCTTGAGTACGTGGGCAACAACAAAAAAGTTTTTGGATTTTTTTTGTCCAAAAGGTAAAAATGACGGGTGAAAAATCAAAACTGATAAAAAACATTTTTTTTTTTCAAAAAACCGAAAACGCGTGTGATTTTTTATTTATTTAAGAAAACGCTGAGAACGTGACTGACAACCCAATCCCCAGTTTCGGCCCAAAGTTGCGAGCGCGACAGAATGCGTCGGCCCGTTCGAGTTGCTCTTAGAGCTAGCTGGATCAGTAATAACTTTAGTACAGTAGCAATTAATCCTGGTCGTGTGGTTGACCCGGCCGGGTGCTGCCGTGCCACACTTGTCATTCGGACTCCCCTGCCATTGCCGTCCAATCTCACCGAGCTCGACCAAGGCCGTCCATCCATTGCCGTGCCGGAGTTGAGAACCAACGGCTCCATGGCTGCCTGCCCGCCGTGGGGTCTCTACCGCGACCGGATTCGGACCGTCGCCGTGTCCGGAGCACAGATAAGATCCACTCTCTCCTCCCACTCTCAGTCTCAGTCGTCCGGTCAAAGCGGATCCAGCTGCTCCGGCGACTCCGGCAGCCCCTCCGATTCGTCATCCGTCGTCGCAATGGATTTCGGCGCCCACGAGCTCGCCGTGGTCGCTCGCCAAATGGTTAGCCACGGTTACACCCAGTGTATGATCCAAGCGTTCCACATCGCACCTGCATTGGGATTGGGCGGCCCGGACGACCGTGCTCTGGAGAATTGGTTCTTCGAGCTCGACGTGGACTGGGTTCTTCAAATCCGCAAGGAGCATGGCTTATGTCAGCAGCTTGAGCTCCATGACAAGTCGCCGTCATGGTTCCGGCCAGCGTCATGGCTCCAAGACTTGGTCGAGAGGTGGATTCGAGCTCTCATCGTAATTAGCTTCAGTGTCCAAGCGATGGTCTTCACCGCTTACCAGATGCCGCCGGTCGCACGGTTTGCCAAAGCGAGCATTGCCAAGATGCTCATTTTCGTCGATATTATTGCTCCTGTTCTTAGGGTGGAGAATTTACAGGCCGTGCTAGACATGTATACTAGTGTCTCCAATGCATCGTACATGTTTATGCCGGTCGTGATCTCCCCGGAAGCCCAAAGCATATTCAGCGAGATAGGCAGCTCGTTGGAGACACGAGGAGACAGGTTATATGAGGTCCTATCAAGCATGATGGAGGAGGTGAGGACACCCATGGAGGAGGACAAATGGGCTATTGAGATTCTTCGAGGAGGAGGCGGGGTTCACAGAAACACTCGGTTGATGGTAGATTACATCACATCCATGAAGGAAGCATGTGCGTCGACGCACAACTGTGCACCGAGCAACAACACCGTAAACCTTGGTCACCTGATAGATGACACGATCGAGTATCTAGAGGTTCTGCTTCTGAGGAAATCAGAGGTATGCTCAGATCCAAGCCTGAGGTACATATTCCTGCTCAACAATTTCTTTTTCGTAGAACAGGTTTCTAAGCGTTATGTTGAGCGATGGTCACCTGATTGTAAGAAGTTCATGGATAGCTATATTGATGCTTCTTGGGGACATGTCCTATCCTGCATACCAAAATCGAGATTTCCTGGACCCGTCCATTGCTGGATCAACACCTCATCACTGGCCAAATTCGAATCAGCATTTCAAAAAACTTACCGGGCTCAGAAGTTGTGGAAGGTTCCGGACCCTCAGCTCAGAGATGCGCTGCGGAAGGCTATCATCAAAAGAGTCATTTCAGGGTACCGCCACTACCTGGAGGAGCATCCAGAGCTAGAGAAACATGTTGGGCGAGAAAGCACCAGTCCTGAAGTTTTGCAGGCCATGCTGGGAGAGCTATTTGAAGGATGAAAGTTGCTTGAGGCATCAAACAGAGTCACCTGACAAATCAGAGGCCAGAGTGATATTTTCGCCGTTGTATTTGGATTCTATTTCCCCCCCTTCCTTTTGAGGTGAAGCTGTATTCTGAATTCCATTGACAGCTTAATTAGCGCCAGATGCTGTATCAACTGGGCACCAACTACGGCTGTCTTAAATTTGATTTCCTAATTCCATGTCAAATACTTTCACATCTGCTTCTGCATCAGTTCCATACCATACCCATGTTTAGTTTTGATTATGCAACATCATGTATGCACTTATTTTCTCTCTAGTTCAATGCAAGTTTAACTTGCAGACGCCAAGAGCACTGCAACGTAAAAGTAGCCCCGTACTTGCAGACGCCAAGAAGCACAGGAGCTCTGTCACAGCTCCCACTGCTAGCAGCAAGGACATGAGTACTAGTTAAAGCCAATGTCTCAGGTCTATAATACTAGTTTATCACCGGAAAATTGCTTTTGGAGCTCGGACTCTATGAAGGCCTTTAAATTTGAAATTCAAATTTAAAGAAAATTCATATTTTGTACATTTCAAAAAATTCTGAAAACAATTACAGAGATATGTGAGGGCGTAACACACGTGTGTGTAAATTTTCAGGACAAAATACATTGAAATGAGGGCTGTGCAAAAAAGACAAATCTGAAGGTTTTTTAACACATGATACTATTCATCCTATCAGGTCATGAATTTATCTTTTTTGTACATATCACATTTCAACGTTTTTATCCTGAAATTTTATACACATATACATAACATCCTTATTTATTTGCATAATTGTTTTCAGATTTTTATGAAATCAAAAAGTTTGAATTTTGAATTATTTTCAAAAAAAAACCTTCATGGCACTCGGAAGCCAAAACGTCAATTCTCGTTTACCACTTGCTATGTAATGATGCGGAACGAAACCATCCCTTTTGTGATATGTGCTATGGACCCTAATGTATGGCTATTGGAACTTGTGGGCAAAGTCATTTTTACGCGAGCCGGGAGCTACCGGTGGCCTTGACACCAATGAGCAACTGACACGACATCTAGTACCTTTATACTGATGTTGTATTTGATTTCTTTCAGCCATTTGTATATTTC
Organism: Hordeum vulgare subsp. vulgare; assembly: GCF_904849725.1. Classification (NCBI taxonomy): domain Eukaryota; kingdom Viridiplantae; phylum Streptophyta; class Magnoliopsida; order Poales; family Poaceae; genus Hordeum; species Hordeum vulgare. The sequence goes on along the minus strand of NC_058519.1, from coordinate 644,560,275 downwards.
GTATTTCCCTTCTCTTGGACCCACCACGTGGAATGGCATCTTTCTCTCACCAACTTAAGTAGTACAATTACATGCATGGCTTTACTCTCTCTCATCTCTCTATCAAAACCCATTCCGTTTTATTTTCTGGTTATAATTTGAATCATTCATTTAAACTAGAACCCTATTTTTGTATTTTTTACATATTTGAACTCCTGGCGTAAAGACTGTGAGAACAAGACCAATCTTGGAACCATTTTTTTAGAACTGAGTGAAATTGGATTTTCAACTGTGTGAAATCTCTTTTTATATAACGAGTGAAATGTATTTTTGAGTGAAATAAGTTAATTGAAACGAACGAAATATATTTGGGAAGATGAGTGAAATATTTTACATGCATATTTCAGAAATCAGTTATGTCAACATTTCAAACGCATGTGTAATCATTTTTTGAAATGAATGAAATATTTTATTTCAATTGAGTGAGTGTAATGTGTTTTGAAAAATGTGTGAAACGTATCTTTTGTAAATAATATAAGTGAAATCGTTTATTGAAATGATTGAAATCTATATTTTCAAAATAAGTGAAATATGTTTTTTTGTTCAACATTAGTGAAATATGTTAGTTGAGTGAAATATGTTATTTCGAATCTGTAAAATAACATTAGTCGAAATGTATCAAATTTTGATCTTATTTTAAAGGTCTTGCCTCGAGTAGTTAGAATATAAAAATATCACCAATTAAATTTATTGATTAAAATATATCAATCTTGAAAGGTCTTGCCCGAGCCATTGTTGCATCATCTGCCTGGCTGGAGCAGCTTGAACGCCGACAAAGCAGTTTGCTGGACAACGACCGCTACGGGTAGGCGCTTTCCTGGCTGCCCGCTACAAGCGAGGAGGAAGCCCCCATCGTCATACCGGTTGGACAACAACTGCTAGGGGGTATGCGCTTCCTTAAATTTTTGTTCAAAAAGACCCCCTCTTAAACTCTTAAACGTGAATGCCAGAAAAGACCACCTACGAATGCTAAAGAGGGAAAGGACCAGCTCCCCGGGTGACGGCAGGCGCGCCAGGCGGCACGTGGCACCTGCCGCCACCGGCCGAGGCGGCTGTGGGTCCTGCCGCCACCGCCCGAGGCGGCTGGGGCCTGCCGCCACCAGCCGAGGCGGCCGGCTGCGGACCCGTTCCCGCCACGCCGGTCCGTAACGGGCAGTGACTGGGTGGGCCCTGCCGCCACCACCTCCGGCGGCCGGCGGAATCTCCGAGCTGCTCGGGCAGTGACTGTGTGGGGACGTTGATTTCGCTGACTACGAGGCTGTTGTCTGGGCAAACGGCGCTAACTTCCCGCTCAAAATTTTCCCGCTCTAACTTGCATGCAGTATTGGATGTAGTTCCTCCGTTCCAAAATGTAAGACCTTTTAGGTATTTCACTAGAAGACTACATACGGAGCAAAATGAGTGAATCTATACTCTAAAGATGTCTATGTACATCCGTATGTAGTTTATTGTACAATCTCTAAAATGCCTTATATTTAGGAACGGATGCAGTTTTTTTTACGGAGGGAGATTTCCTAAATATAAGTCTTTTAAGAGTTTGTACTACAAGACTACATATGGATGTATATGGACTTATTTTAGAATGTAGATTCTGTCATTTTGCTTTTTATGTAGTCATCTAGTAACATATCTAAAAAGACTTATATTTAGGAACAGAGTGAGTACACTTGTAAAAATAATACACACCTTTGTAAAGTATTGCACTTGTAAAAATAGAACGACATTCCAAGCAGGGCCTAAAGGCTGATTGCACTAACCGAGGCTGTCTGCTGTATTTCTTACCGCCACATGCACGCAATAACGACGGACGAGCAGTGCAATTTTTTCCCGCCTAAGTTTCCTGCGTTATTTTCCCGCTGAAGTTTCTCGTTTTCGCGCCGTTTTTTCCCGCGTAGACATCCGGCAGAGCCTATAAAAGGAGGCAGGGAGTGAAACTCTCTTCACCATCAGCCAGACTTCAAAGCACCTGCACCTCCATAGTCAGTATGAGTTTGCCTTGTTCGGATCAGAGCATTAGGCCTAGGAAAATGCCGAGTGCAAGCTTGCCTCGGGGGGTGGAAGCAGTTCGATGTTGGTGCGGAGATGTCTGCAAGGTGAAGGAGGTGACGGATTTTTTAGATTGGTTGGGAATGAAGTTTTTCATGTGCGCCAATTATGAACCTGATCCAACCGAATCTATTTCTGCGTACGTCAGGCCTCCGGTATGCTCAAGTCATCCAGATTATTGTTATTTGATATTATTGTTTACTTGAATCTGATCCATCCTTTAGTCTCCTCCTCCTCTGTGCATGTACTATCGTTGGATTGACACGAAAATGCCGGACTGGGCGGTGACCGAGATTCGTGAAAGAGGTCGCCGTGCATGGGCTAGCTTGGACTTGGAAGAGCGTCGTAAGAAGGTTGAATCAGAGGAGAAAGCAGAGCAGAAGAAAGAGTGGGAAGATTACTGTGTGGAGCAGAGGGCTTTTTTTGATGAGATGAAAAGGAAAAATCAAGAAGAGAAACTTCGGCTGGAGGAGGTTTACAGACAGCGGGAACAGGCCCATGAAGCTGAGAGGGAGAGAAAGAGAGAAAGGGCTCGTGCCGCCAAGGCAGAAGAAGAAGCTGGTGATGAAAAAAGGAAAATATCCACGTTGGACTCAGTAGATTTATTTTATTGTATATTAATTTGTGTTAGTTGTATCTTAATTTCTGCAAGTTGTATCTTAATTTCGGCAAATTGTATCTTATTTTCAGCAATGTGTATCTTAATTTCCGCAATGGGTATCTTAATTTCAGCAACGTGTATGTTCATTTTATCCCGCCATTTATTTCCCGCCTCACTTTCCCGCCATTTTTTCCCGCGTATAACTTTGCCGCCGTTTTGTTCCCGCCTCGCTTTCCCGCCATTAGTTATTCGTCTCGCTCTGCTGCACCTATAAAACCCCCTCCAGACCAAGGTGGGTAAGGAGTGTGCTGAAAATGTCTCATTATCCTTTCGATCGTAGTTTTTATAGTGGTATGTCCGAGTGTCTTCTGCGCTTAGCTAGCAATTTCAAGATAGATAATAGAATAGTTTCATGGGACGAACTCATCAGTAGTGACACGCTACTGAATGAGGTTGCCCACGCATTAGCTAGGAAGGGGTGGCCTGCAAGGACATATGAGGAGATTCGGAAAGAACTTCTGCGGTTGAATGAAAGATGGAAGAAGAAAGGCCAACACATACGCGGTGGAGGTGGAGTAAAACATCCCTTCTTATGGATTGACGATAGTGAGGACGAAGACGATATCTTCATGCCGAGTACCAAGAGCGCGTCATCGACGAAGGCCAAGAGCGCATCATCGACGAAGGCCAAGAGTAGCGCTTCGTCAAAGGGCGAGAGCTCTGCATCGTCGAAGGATGACGACGACTTTATGTAGTTTTTCTATGAACTCTACATCTTAATGTATCTTATTTTATGTATGTTATTTTATGGAAGCAACTTTAAATATATCGAGAACTTTTATTTCATGAAACTACATAGATGTCTTGTACGTACATCTGAAAGTTTGAAACTGACATAGAGAGATGCAATTGTTCGCACACATACATAGACGAATCACCCTATGCGACGACGACCAGCTGGCCTTGCCCGACGATCGGAGGGTGACAATCTATCAGGGGGTCTGTGTTCACGAAGACCACGACCGTACTGTCCCTCGTGTTCCTGTGTCTGCGACTCATGCATAGGTGGTGGAGTCTGAAATCCATATTGAGATGATGATTCTAAATTGTAGGTGAATGGGTGTGACTCAGAATTGATATAAGATGGACCAATAACGTATTGCCCGAATAAATCATTTATCATTCATAGGAGCGTGCATTGAGTATCATGGGTTTCTGTGAGTATTTCTTTCTGTACGCCACGCTGGGTATGTTCATCTCCCCATGATGGATCATTAATTTCCTGCTCCACGAAAAATTGTGTTTAAAATAAACTGTGTGTAGCAAAAATATGTGTAAATAGAAGTTATGTAATTGCTTATTATAATTGTACATACCTGACCGCTGTTGTAGCTTTGTGCTCCCTCGCTTGTCTCAGCCCAACGATTCTCCTCGAGCATCCTAATCCCTCGCGTGGGCAGATATGGCTGAGATCCTTGAGTGTGTGCGCCATATGCTGTATATGCATCCTGCTCCACGAAATGAGTCTGTTCGGGCGTCGAACCTAAATCTGGAGCATTTACCTGTGATGTCTGCCCATGTATTGGTAGAGACGAGTCATGTCGTGGAAGTGTCGGCGTAGTATTAGGATCCTCTCCCCACTGCATGGACGACGACGGTGCCGCACTCGGTCTAGCTGACCTCGGTTCCGGAATGTTGTACGTTGCAGTGACAACGTCGTTCTCTGTACCGCATCTCGTAAACCTTGTGCTGACGAATTCGCTAATTTTTTTAAAGAAGGACCTGCCTTTAGGATCAATTCACTGGGCTCGCATTCCTTCCCTCGCCATCGCTTGTAGTTGGGTGCAAATATCAATATGAAAAAATCATTGTTCGTTGGTTGAATTGTTCATGAAATGATGGACCTGAATAGCAAGATGTTGATTATTACCGTGGAGTCACGATAGTAAGCTGATGACGTGTCCATCCGTCTCTGCAACTGTTCCATATGCGTTGGATGTGTTGGCATCGTAGGTGGTTCACTCGTCAGTCTAGTACGCGTGCTCATGCGATACCAATTATAGTATGCTTCTGTCGTAGTTGCATCGTACGTTCTGCATAAATAAATTAACATTAGTAAAGTTACATCACATTCTGTATTTTATAAGCACATAATTAAATTAACATTAGTAAAATTACCGTTGCTGAGGCACTATATTTTGTAGAGCTTCATTATTCCACTGATTTATCCATTCAATGTTTTCTGCATTCCAGTCCACACCAGATCTGCCCATATTGCTCATCCTGTAATTATAGATAACAAAAAAATTCAAGAATAGTTGATGGAATATCTATTTAGCTAGGTCACATCTTACTTACTTATGAGTTTCTTCGTCGATACATCTTGGAACCGGTGATGGAATATCTTGATATAGACCGAACTGTCTCATGACACGGTCAGGATTATACGGTTCCACAAACCATAGATAGAGTAAATTGCAGCGAGTCATCCAGAAGGCACTATCTCTCATGCATTCCACTGGCATGTGTTGCGAACCAAATACCATATCAATGTGCGCCTCAGTCCACAGGTTCCATGTTATTAGTGAGTCGTTAAGAAGCTCAAACTGATCATGGTATATGGGGTAACAATTTTTTGCAATTTTAGTAGTCCATTTTTTTCGATCCAGCATCCACCGGCTGGACATAGTTACAACACCCTCACCATAGTTGTACGGGGTTGCGGGTTCTACTATCTGCGGTCGTCCTACAGGTAAGTATTCCTAGGACCACAACTGTAGAAACTCGTAGGAGACACAAAGTAATGGAGCTTTAGATGTGAATGCAGTTTTTTGAGTGGCATCACACAACCCTCGGCATGTGTGAGGAAGCAAAGCAGAACCAAAGCTATATGGTGGATTTTGGGGTAAAGGTTCGTCTACTATCTTTGCGGCAAAATAGATGAGACCAGGCAAAACTACCTCCCCGTGAGAATTAGCAAACATCACACCGAAGAGCCACAACAAATATGCAAACAAGTGTCTCTTCGTTGTCTCAGGATCAGCATGGGTAGATAAAGTTTCGAAGTTAATACGAAGCCAACTGAGTGGGACACCTCGAGGCGGACCAGAACGATCTGATATGGGCATTTCGAGCCTCAGACGGGCAGAGACATCTGTTGGCCAATTAGGAGAAACTCGTGGATGTACCACCGTCACACCTCTAATTGGTAAAGCTGTGATCATTGACACATCTTTTAGAGTAGGTGCAAGCTCTCCACATCGAAAGTGAAATGTGTGGGTCTCCGGTCTCCATCTATCAACGAGGGATGTCAAAAGGGATGGGTCGGCAGTAAAACTACCTCGACGAGCTGCGATGTTCGCAAAATGTAGGAGTCCATAAGCCTCAAGGTGTTCAAGGAACCGATTATGTATTGACCAGGGCGTCTTTACAGTTCGAAGCCGGAAGGTCTGAGGAGGATTTTCATGATTTGGATTTATGAAAAGCTGGCAACGGTGGTGGTTGTCGTGATAACCATTCAAAAGCTGTGGCATTTCAGCCATAACCTGCAATCACGATGAAATTAAATTAAATATTCCGAATATTACATCATTATGAAATTAAAATACATATTCCGAATATTACATCACGATGAAATTAAAATACATATTCCGAATATTACATCACGATGAAATTAAAATACATATTCCGAATATTACATCACGATGAAATTAAAATACATATTCCGAATATTACATCACGATGAAATTAAAATACATAGCATGATTACATATCACGCAGTGTTGTTGTTACGATACGGACACTCCCTACGCGGGTGACCAGCACACCTACATACGCGGCATCGCCTTGGTTCTCCCAACTGGGTGTGGTCCATGTCATTGCGATGACGCCTAGACTGACACCGTCCCTTGCTGGTTCGCATCAATGCGGGATTGGAACCCATGTGGTGCCTTCTGACCATAATTGCTTGTAGTTCATATCAATGCCCCATGCCCAAAACTCACCGTTCCAAGTGTTGTACAAATTGTGCATGTTGAAGTATGGTGATACGTATGGCTCGACACTAATTTATTGTTCTGCAGTTGCCCGCAATACGTGACTGCAAGGATATCCCAGAAGCTTGGGCTTGTTGCAAGTGCACTCACACGAGGTTGCGCCAAGCGTCACAACTTGTTTTTTTGCTCCCCTGTGGTGACCCTTCACAAACTTTGCTCGCACACTAACTTCCCATTTATTCCTAAGTGCATCTACCTGCCTGCACCCATGTCTTTGCGATTTCTTTGCGTTGTCATCAAGATGTCTTTGCATCTTCTCAGACCAGGTCTTGTTCAAATCAACTAGTGCCTTGGCAACGGTGACTCTATCTGCAAAGTATGACACAGTCCGGTTCCAAGTTTCATCAATTAGTGCTGTGATAGGTAGTGCCCTCACCCCTTTAAGAACACCATTGTACACCTCGGACATGTTGTTTGTCATTATACCGTATCTAGCGCCAGTGTCCTGAGACTGCGCCCACTTGTACAAAGAGGGACAATTCTCATTAATCCACTGGCTCAAATTTATTGCTGTTTGACGACCCCTCCGGTCTTCTCTCGCCGGGAGGGATGCGCGCTCGATCTGACCATTGATACCTGCCCAGATAGCATTCATTTTTGCTGCAGTTTTCTGCATGCACATCCTCTTGAATAGCTTGAACCAATCTTTGTTTTTGAATTTCGAATAAAAATTAGCTGCCAAATGCCTCATGCACCACCTTGTCTCCAGATCGGGCCACCCCCAATCTGGATCTTGTGAAGCCTTAATTATCTCAAGCGCGCTTAATAGTCCGGTGTTGCGATCAGAGATGATGCAAACCCCTTCCTGATCTTTGATGACACCCATCTTCAGGCAACATAGGAACCATAGCCAACTATGTTTGTCTTCGCTCTCCACTAGTGCATAGGCAATAGGAAGAAGTTGATTGTTTGCATCAGCTGCCATCGCCACTAAGAGTGTGCCCTTGTACTTTCCAGTGAGAAATGTACCATCAATTGATACAACCGGACACAAAGCTTGAATGCTTGTATAGTCTGGGCGAATGCCCAGAATAAGCGGTCCAGGATTTGCTCGTCCGGGTTCAATGGATTTGGACGTTCTTTCCGGAAAACTTGAGTCCCCCTGTTAGCAACCGAAATCTGATGCAACATTCTAGGGGCAAAAGAGTACGCCTCCTCATAGGTTCCATACAACCTCTGAAATATCTTTTCCTTTGCATGACGAGCCTTGCTATAGCTGGCAGGGAAACCAATCAGATCAGATGCAGTTGCACGCAAAGCCCTAATACTAATATTAAGACTTTGCTGCACAATGGTTTGCATCACCTGTGACACATATTCTGCAGTCACATTGCGGTGCTCTGAAAGAGTGCCGGTTTGCTCACAACCATGTTGCTCTATTTTTGTGACATGCCATGGCTGACATACCCCAGGCTTCTGGCGAGCAATAACTCTTCCGCGGCAACCCGCTTCGCGATGGATGCATATGAGCTTCAACTCCTTTTTATCAGACTGCTTCACTCTATGTTGCCTGTGTATAGCAATTGCATAGCTATGTATTGCTTGTTTAGCAGATTTCTTATCTGGGAAAATCTGTCCAACGGCCAGACTCCCCGCGTCTAGGCCAGCAACAGAGTGAAATTCATTGGTGATGCTCATAACCTGTAAAAACTCTGGGTTGATTGCTGCAGCGACCGCCTTCTCAGGAGGAACAACTTCATCATCTGATTCCGAAGAAGCAGAAGAATGACCATCATCGTCATCATCTAGCGCCTCCGGCAATCCCTCGACATGTTCGCTCATGTCAACGACCGCAGACCAATATCCCGTGTCATACACTTGTTGGCCACCTGTTGGTTCCGTTGGGCCGGCGTTGGGGGCTATAGTTATGGACATATGTTCGCCACCACTTGGTTCCGATGGGCCGGCATCGGGGGCTACAGTTATGGCCAACTGGGCCTCACCGACACCGCTACTGCACTCGGCGACATCACTGGCAGAAATGAACTCCACATAAACCATGGGTTGTCCATACATGGAGTTATTGGGATTGCTTGCAAAACCCATGTACGACGCCCATGCTCTTTCACCAGTAACCCGTCGCAGAACCCACCGATTTCCTCCCTCAACCACGAAAGCCTCCAGGGTCATTTTTTTCCATTCATCGCTGAACCAAACACCGATCGGATGCACCTTCTAACTGCCGCATACTCTACATTAACCATGTCTTTCACTACAACCGTAGTCATCCCGCACCTAGACACATCCACACCAGAAGGACCCTCACGTACGATGTGCCCATAAAACACTAACAAATTTTCCATAGTACCTAAGGAGCAGCCATATTTACATTGTTAGTCCATTAAAAATCATATTTTTATATTTACATTGTAATAACAACATCCATTACTTATCTTTTTTACATATAACAATTTAACAACATCCATTACAGCTACGCATAATAATTTATATTGTACCATTTATCGTGACACTACATCTATAAAATAAATAGAAGATGAATTGCAATATGTCATTCATACCTCTGGTTTAAATAAGGATATCCTTCCGAATATAATATATCACCAGAATAATATCAGCGAATTCCACCTATTTTCATATGAACAAAAATATTACACAAATAATTATTTCTGTGCTAGCAAAAGTCTAAAAATACATACTGCATGCATATATATATATCACGAGTCATATTTCTACGGGGTTGACAAATTATCACATAAACAAATATATTACACACGCGTCTTGCATGTAATAATACTAATGGAGCTAATATATCATTACATGTTTTTTTAAAAATGCTAGTTACATAGGCATTTTTCCGGCTCCTTTCTAAATACCAGTTGCATGCAAACACGAACAAATCATCGGTAATATATGAACATAGTCGACCTATTATCACATGAACATAAATATGAACAGAGTCTCATACCTTGATCTTCAACTTAGTAGTTCATATCGCATGACAAAATAGTTCCACAAAAGTGATAATACAGTCCCTAAGACAAAAGATAAACACATACTTAGAAACTAATCGAACAAAATAAAACATCATTCATGCAAACACGACCAACAGAAATGTAAAGCTCTTACCTTGATCTAACTTTTTTTCAACTACAACGTCTTCAAAATAGTTCCATGAAAGTGATAATACACTCCCTAAGACAAAAGAAAGAACATACTTACAAACTAACCAAACAAAATAAAACATCATGCATGCAAACAAGACCAAAAGAAATGGAAAGCTCTTACCTTGATCTATCTTTTCTTCAACTGCAACGTCTTCAAAATCTAACTTTAAACCATCCAAAATCGCAACTTAAACCTTCATATGGACTAGTTCTTGAGAAGAGAGTGAGAAAGAGAAAGAGAAGAGGGTGACACAGAAGGCAACGGGAGGAGAAGAGAGTGAGAGAGGAGGCAGCGACGCGGTTCGTTTATAAAGAAAATTTTCACACTGTTTCGTCGGTGAAGAGCGGGAAAAATGTGCTACTGTTTCGTCGGTGGAGACTGTCTCAGCGTAGGAATCAACGAGCCTCGAAATCAGGGCAGTCAGTGGAATTCCGCGCAATCAGTACATTTCAGCACGGCAACAGTACCCGTCGCCTCCTCCCGAGGCGGCATGTCCCACCTGGCCACCATATGCCGAGGCGGCAGGCCCCGCCTCTCATTCCCGTTACGTCGCCGAGACGCGGGAACAGAATCTCCCGTGCGCCGCCTTGCCTCGTGGCGGCACCCCTGTCGGCCGCCTACGCTCGTGGCGGCAGGCCCGAGCCGCCTCGGGCTGTGGCGGCAGGTGCCACGTGCCGCCTGGCGCACCTGCCGCCACGGAGGGGTGGGGGTCCTTTCCCTCTTTAGCATTCGCAGGTGGTCTTTTCTGGCTTTCACGTTCAAGAGGGGGTCCTTTTGGACAAAAATTCCGCTTCCTTGGCTTCCTGCTACGGGGAAGGACAAGCCCTGACGATGAGATCCAGTCTGTTGCAAAAGAGAGAGAATATGGGAGCAATGGGTATGCTAGGCGGATTGCGAAGTAAACAAGTGGCTGAGCGGTTCATTCGAGGAGATAAGGGCGAGGGAGACCGAAACGTGAGACGTCCCACTAGACGCATGGCGAGCGCACGAAGTAGCTGTAGTGAGGGTATCTACATCTAGATGAAACATAGTTTGTCTTCCGCTTCCGCTAGAGGACAAGCGAGGTCTAAGCTGGGTGGAGTTGATACACTTATTTTGCATCATAAATTACTATTGATTTGTGTTGATCCTGCCCATTATCGCTTGTTATCATACAAATCTTATGCTCTTTCTCTATCAATATGCAATGTACATCACTGTGAGGGAAATATCTGGAAACTGGAATTTTGGACCGGGAAACCGAGAAAAGGCAGAAAAATCAACTTGCTCCAAATGACGTAAAACTTTGCAGAGAATTTTTCTGAAATATTTGATAATTTCTGGACCAAAACTATACCCGAGAGGGGCCACCAACTGGGCACAAGCCAACAAGGCGCCCCCTTGGTCGTGTCCTGATGGCTTGTGGGGCCCCAACTGGCCCTCTGGCGACCATCTTCTCCTATATGATGTGTTTTACCCTAGAAAAAAAATCATAAGTCACCTCTCGGGACGAAGCGCCGCCATCTCGAGGTGGAAACCTTGGTAGAGGCCCTTTTGCTCTCCGGTAGAAAGATTCTGCCGGGGAAACTTCCCTCCGGGATGGGGAAATCGAAGCCATCGTCATCAATAATGCTTCCTTCTTCATGGGAGGGCCAATCTTCATCAACATCTTCACCAGCACCATCTAATATCCAGCCCTAGATCATCTCGTGTATTCAATCTTTGTCCCAGAACCTGAGATTGGTACCTGCGGGTTACTAATTGTGTTGATTACATCTTATAGTTGATTCTTGTTGGATTACTTGTTGAAAGATATTATGTTCAGATCCTTAGTCATTATTATAATATTTCTGATGTTGAATATGTTGATGAGGTGTGAGTAGTAATTATTGTTCCCGAGGACATGGGAGAAATCTTGTTATAAGTAATCATATAAAGTTGGTATTCGTTCGATATTTTGGTGATATGAATGTTGTTACTTCTCTTAGTGGTGTCAAGTGAACATCGACTACACGACACTTCACCATGTTATGGGCTTAAGGGAAGTCAATGTGGAGTAACAAATAGATGATGGGCTGCGAGAGTGGCAGAAGCTTAAACCGTAGTTTATGTGTTGCTTTATGAGGGGCTGATTTGGATCCACTTGTTTCATGCTATGGCCTATGGTTAGGTTTATCTTAATTCTTCTTTCATAGTTGCATATGCTTGCGATAGGGGGTAATCATAAGTAGGTTGTTAGTTCAAGTAAGAACAACACCTAGCACCGGTCCACCCACATATCAAATCATCAAAGTAGCGAACGCGAATCAACTCAATATGATGAACATGACTAGACATAAATTCCCATGTCTACTCGGGGGGGGGGGGAGGGGCGCTTGCTTTATATAAGAGAACTTTTAGGCCTGCGATTTGCTATGAAAAGGATTGGGCTACCTTCCTGTACCTTTGCTACTATTGTTACTTGTCACTTGTTACGAATTATCTTGCCATAAAACTATCTATCACTTTTACTTACAACACTTGTAGAGAATTCCTTGCTGAAATCTGCCTATCATTTCCTTTTGCTTCTCGTTGGGTTCGACACTCTTACTTATTGAAAGGACTACGATTGATCCTCTATACTTGTGGGTCATCAGAAGCCCAACAACAACAACAGAGCTGACCATGGCCATGCAGGGTGGGTCCACCTTTGCTCCCTCCATGCAGGGCACGTCCACCACGATCATAGTGATACGCACCAAGGAGCGAGAAGACGACACGGAAACGCCCGACGATCGTGGGCTCCACGCGCCCGCCCAGGTCGAAGGTGACCGGTAGGGGACGGGGAGGAGAGGAGCACCGAGGACCGTTAGGACGGAGTCGAGGGCACTGCCGCCCCTGCCCCCTCCCCCTGCCGCCCGACGGAACACCGGCACGGGGGGATCAGCAGCACGGCGGCAAGCCTCGACCTGCCTGTTGTGGGCGAAGGGGGCGGCGGCTGACCGAAGAAGGGGACGTACTCGCCATTAGCGTCGAACAAGCGAGCCATGGCGAAACCACGGCCGGCTCGATGGAGATGACCCGCGTCTCCCAGGGCCCACCCCAAGGTCAGACATCACAAGGGATGTTCGTGGAGCGTTCGAGCAGCACAACCACACGGATCGTGGCCAGCTCGGTACTGGCCAGCGCGCGGGGGTCGATCTTCGGGACGCGCCCGAAGCCGGAGAAGGCCTCGGGGATGCAGATCGGCGTCACGAACTCCACGGGGAAGCCCGTAAAGCTCCTCGCGATGGAGGTCGATGCGCGCCCCCTCGTAGTCCAGCGGCTGGTTGCGCATGGGCTCTTCGCGGTCAGCCCACGAGGGGAAGAGAAGGTAGCACACCCCCACGGAAGAGGGCACCGTGTTGAAGGAGAGGCATTTGACTTGGACATGTTGTGAAAAAGTCAAGGTATTTTAAGTTGTTTGTTAACACGGACAGCCCTGCCTTTTCCTGTTAGGATTGGAAATCTTAGATCCACAATGTTTATTTTAGCCGGTGTAGATTATAACGGTTCATAAATAATCGATTATATATATGCATAACCTCTTACAATTTTTATCCCAAATCCAAATGAATTTCCACACATAAATGGGCCGGGACAACCACCCAGCAAATTTAACTATTTTTGTGGTGAAATTACCCCATTCTTTAGTGCAGAAGTACGGGGCAAACTTGACATCCAGAGTGACCATGGCATCTGCAAGCTCAAGTTCCACTGAATTGGATGAAAAAAAACCGTGTATAATCTTAAGTATTTTACATGGAGTCACGAAATCAAACAAAAAGACACTTCGGCTACAACGGAATTCAGAATACAACTTCATTTTCAAAGGACTTATTTTCCAAATACAACGATGAGACATGAACTCTAATCCGTCGATTGACTCTGTTGGATCCTCAAAGAAGTGTTCACCCTTCAAATAGTTCTCCTAACATTTCCTTCAAAACGTCAGGACTGCGGCTTCCACCTATAACCTGTTTTTCTAGCTCTGGATGCTCCTTCAGGTAGTCGTCGTAAACTGAAATGACTCTCTTGGTGATAGTTTCCCGCAGTAAGGACCGGAGACGAGGTTCCGGCACCTTCCAGAATTTCTGAGCCTGGTACGTATTATCAAACGCTGACTGGAATTTAGCTAGCGAAGTGGTGTGGATCCAACGACGGAGTGGTCCGTGAAAATTTGATTTAGGCATAAAGGACAACACATTTCCCCAAGAAACATCGAGATAGCTATCCATGTACTTCCCACATTCAGGTGTAAGTTTAATTTCTCTTTGGTATCCACACAACTGGTCAGGATTTTTTTGCAGGGATACCTCAGACACCATCTGCATTATGAAATATGAATTGTTGAGCAGGAACAAATACCTGAGGCTTGGATCCGAGCACAACTCTGATTTTCGCAGAAGCAAATTGTTCAGATAATCGATCATGTAATCTATGAGTTCTCGAAGCTTTTCTTTGTGCTGACTATATAAAGAGTTCTGCATCGAAGTATGTGCTTTGCTCATCAAAACTATGTACTCCACCATCAACCGGGTGTTCTTGTGAACCTCGCCTCCTCCTTCCAGAATCTCGGCGACCCACGAGTCATCGTCCTTCATGAGTGTCCGCCTCACCTGCACCATCTTTTGGCATACGGACTCAATTAACTTGTTCCCTTCTCTATCCAACATTTCTCCTATCTTGTTGAAAATGCTTCGGGAATCCAAAAAGTTCATGTGCATCGGCAACATGTCATATGATGCGCTGCAGACGCACATATACAATTGTAGCATGGCTTGTAAATTCTCCTCCCTGTTAAACTGGATGACCGCATCAACAAAAACGAGCATTGCTGAGACGCTCGCTGTGGCAAATCGTGCGACCGCTGGCGTGTCACTCACGATTGTGATCAGCTTTTCGTCGATAGTGGCAACAATTACTGTGAGAGCTCGGATCCAACTCTCAACCAATTCTTGGAGTGAATACGCAGATCCCTCTTGGAGGTGGGTTTGCAGCGGTTGGAGAACCCAGTCGACATCAAGCTCGACGAACCAATTCTTCAGTGCATAGTCCGGGCTAAATGTTTGCTTGAGAGATATGATGCGAAACGATTTTACCATGTCCTCGGTGTAGCCGTCGCTGGCCATTCTCTGAGCAATCTTCTTGAGCTCGCTGGTACCCAAGTCCGCTAAGCCGACGGACGCCGAGTTGGAGGAGTAGCCGGAGTTGTTGGACCTCGAGGCAACGGAGTCGCTGGAGTAGGTGGATCCGCTCTGACCGGACAGCATCGATCTGATGCGCCACTGGGGGCAGACGACGCTCACGCTCCGGATCGACTCGCGGTAGGAGTTGGGCGGCGGGATGGCAGCCGTGAAACCCGGGGTGCTCTCCTCCGGCACGGAATCAAGCTGCTCCTCCATGCTGGCTGCTACTTTGTGGAAGAACGCTCTTGATGATAGAGCTTGGTGAGATATTTTTATTTTTTTAATTTAGAGCTCGGTGAGATTGGCAGTGGGGGAGAAGAGGAAACCTACGGAGCCGCGTGAATACACATCCGATTGGATTATTACGGAGCCGCGTGACAATGACTGACAAGTTCAATTAATTTATTTTGAGATAAGGTCAAATAAACTGACAAGTTGGAACCAGGTGCGGCGGGTCAACACTCAACACCAACTGCCAAACCGGATGTATTTCTTTTGAGATAAAACAATATTATCACTGCAAGTTTCCAGCGCCAAGTTGTCGTGCATGTGCTTGCTGTCGAAGAGGAACAATGCTACACCTACAGATC
Source organism: Hordeum vulgare subsp. vulgare (assembly GCF_904849725.1). NCBI lineage: Eukaryota > Viridiplantae > Streptophyta > Magnoliopsida > Poales > Poaceae > Hordeum > Hordeum vulgare. Next base: position 644,544,632 of record NC_058519.1, on the reverse strand, counting down.
ACATCCTACAGAATTAAGTTACAGACCTATGTGGTAGTTTTTGGTTGGATGGGAAATCAGAATCAGGGCCCACAGTTGAATTCAAGGTAAGGAGAGATTGGTTAATGGAGCGGTCCGTAAGATAATTCCGTAACTAGCCCGTAAGTGTAGCATTTTTGATCGAAGAGACTGAGAATAATTTATTAAGCAGCAGCGGACGCCTTGTCAACGACGCCACTCTTCTTACCTATGTTTTTGAGAAACTTCTTCATCTTCTTGATTTTGCCCGTAGAAGCCTCCTTCACTAGGAGGCAAGCAATCGCCTTGACACATCCAGAACGAGCTGTCTCCAAGCCGGCAAGCAAGTCACAAAGCATTTTCATGAAGATCGCTTCATCAATACGTGCCAACATAACCTCACGATCCAAGACTGGCGATTGGGTCGACTTCATTGCGGCAGAGTGTGGTGCCAACGCAATTACCTTACCAATCACGACACCCACATGGGCCACATGACCAATAGCCACATGTGAGAGAGCAATAGTAGCATCCAAATCTCCACGGTCCACAACGGCGAGCGGCTGACTGGGCTCCAACAACAACACAGTCGTCCTCGCCAAGGCCCCTTAAAGCGACTCCATCTCCTTAGGAAGCACCATCGAAATGGGCAAAGTGGTCTCCCCACAAAGCTTCTATAGCTGAGACATAATCTTAAGCACCGGAGCCACAACCTCGACAACGACTTTTGTGACAGCCCGAGACCGACGTCCTAGAAGATTCCCCTTCATTTCCGTTTCCGTCGTGTGGCTATTTTATTTTGTTGGTTGCATCATCATTTAGTTTGCATCGTCGCATCATGCATGGCATCATGTCAACTGTGTTTTGTCGCTGTTGCTTGTTGCTTGTGAGTGCCTTGTGAGTGGCGTCGTTTGTTGACGTGCTGAGAGTGGGTGCGTGAGGGCCACCTCTAAACCCTGTTGCACCGCCGACCTAAACCTTCTCTCCCCTCTCTTTTATTTTTGCGGTTTTGCTAAGTTTCCGTTTTAACCTCCTTTAAAAAAAACGTCTTCTTTTAAAAAGTCCTTTTATTAAATGCAGGGGCAACCCTTGGGTTTTCTTTATTTTCTTATTTGGTTTTATTTTAAAACAGTCTCATTTAACTTTTCTCCTTTAAAGAGCTTTTATTTTATTCTTTAAATAAAAGTGGTTTTATTTATTTTTTCAAAAGGTTTCATTTTGTATCTTTTAATAAAAGATGCCCAACTATTTCTTATAGTTGGGGTGTGGGTTTTTAAAGGAGCTCAAAAACGTTTATTTTATTTTTCTTATGTTTGAACCTTTTTCTTTTGCGGTGTTTCCCTGTTTTAAAAAGAAAAGGAAAAAAACAAAATGTTGAGAGGGAACCAGCCCAGCCGGCCAGGCCAAGGCCCAGTCACCGCCCAACCCTAGCGAGCTAGCCCCCTCTGTTCCGGTCGCTCCCCTCGCGCAGCCTCCTTCTCGTGCAGCCTCTCCTCCCCCGATCCCTCTGTTTCTCCCTCGCCTCACCATGGCCTCGCCTCTCTCGCCTCCCTCGGCCTCGCGTGCTCGCAGCCCCGCCGCCTCTCGGCTCTCCCGCGCGCCAGGGTCCACCTCGGTTCCCGTGCTTCCCCGTTGCTAGCAGCTGGTCCCCTCGCCGCGCCGCTTCGTTGCCCGCCGCCGCCGGCTGTTTCCCTGGGATGCGATCCCCCTCTGCTCCCCTGCGTCGTGGCACCTCCCTCTCCCCATCGGTGCCGTCCCCGCGCCGCCTGTAGGCCTTCGCCGGCGCCGCCCCGCCTGCTCCGTGCTAGCCTCACCTCCCTGCTCGAGCCGGTCGTCGCCCTCGCCCTGGGCCTCGCCCCGCCGTGGCCTGCTGCCGCCGTGCTCGCCGGTGCTCGGCTTCGCCCGCCGGCCTCGTCCCGAGACTCTCCTCAACCTCCTTGGCCGACGTCCGCTCGCCGGTGCCACGCCGCCATGGAGATGTTGCTGCCTGTTGTTCTGTTGCCTTGCTGTGTCGCTGCATGTTGTTGCTGCCGCCTGATGCCGATTGTTGTAGGTTGCTGCTGCTTGATGCCGTTGCTATGTTGTTGCTAGTTGCTAGGCTTGCTGATAGATGCTAGCGATGTCGTAGCTGCTGTTGTCGTGTTGCCGCTGTCGCTGGTTGCCGTCGCCGCGTGCACCATCCCCGCCGCCGTGGAATCGACAAGTTCGCTGTGTTCAACGATTTCCTCGACGTCGTCGAAGACCCGTCTACGTCCTCGACGACCCCCGGAATGCGTTCGACTACCGTCGCCGAAGACCCGACTTCCGACGCCTAGTGCCCGTCTACCGTCGCCGAAGACGTGAACCACGACGACAAGAGAACGACTACCATCGACGAGACCGAGTACAACTACTTCCACGACCTCCACGTCGTCCGCTACGACCCGATCCCCTCTGATTTGCACGCTTCAAAGGTATACCGATGGGACATGTCGTGTACCGTGTACTAGTGATGTATGAATGTATGTATGTATGTGGCTATATATGTTTGCACGTTGCATGTTGTCTACCTTTTCGTCGTGCCCCCGACACGTGGGAACCCGAGATACGGGATCACCCCATCATTACTTAACGTTCCCACACACGCTTCCTATACGTTGGCACGATATCTCGACGAGTTATCGGGATAGGAACGTTGCCGTGGCTTCGTTTCCGTTTTGCCGCCATGGCTCCCTCTCGCTCGCCGTGGCGACATATGCTTCTTTCCCTTCTTGCCGTGATGTTGTAACTCGCATGCATGTCGCATTCATGTCATGTTATCGTGCGTTGCATGCCTCTTGTGCCGTAGCTCCGTTCTATGCTCCGCGTGTTAACCGACTAGGATGCCATGTAGGAACGTCGCTTCACCCTTGACATGTTAACTACAATTTAGTATTGCCGTGTAAATAATCGGGAGTGAACTAAATAATCAATCGTGGAGTTTCGTCGATATGTAACCCGTTGCATATCGAGCTTCACTTAATGTGTAGTGTTGTGTGAGGTGAATTGTCATGCCATGCCGTGCATTATTGAACTGATCATGCATCATAGTAGGTTATGCATCATGTTGTGCATCGTGTGGTGAATACTTGTGTTGATGTTTGTTTCCGGTTTGCTCCGTTCCGATAGAGTTCCGCAAGCGTGTCGGAATGTGAGGACCCGTTCGACTACGATGGTTTGCCGACTCCACCGAGTTGTTCTTCTTCCAAGCGGGATCTCAGGCAAGATGACCATTTCCCCAGATACCATTACTATCATTGCCATGCTAGTTTTACCGTTGCTACCGTTTATGTCTCGTTGCCTACCACATGTTAAATATTAGCCTCTCAACCATGCCATGAAACCTTCAACCTGTTCAACCTAGCAAACCACCGATTGGCTATGTTACTGCTTGCTTAACCCTGTTGATAGCGTTGCTAGTTGCAGGTGCAGTTGCTTCCATGTGATAACATGGGTTCCTTCTTATATCACCATATTAATGCTATTTAATTTAATGCACCTATATACTTGGTAAAAGGTGGAAGGCTCGGCCTTTCTAGCCTGGTGTTTTGTTCCACCTTTGCCCCCTTAGTTTCCGGCTACCGGTGTTATGTTCCATAATTGAGCGCTCCTAACACGATCGTGGTTGTTATGGGGACCCCCTTGATAATTCGTTTTAGATTAAAGCTGGTCTGGCAAGGCCCAACTTTGGTACTACATTTTCCTAAACACCTAATAAAATTGCATAGGGACTTTCCGGACCCCGAGGATAATTTAATCAACCCCCGGGCCAGTGCTCCTCATGAGTGTTGGTCCAAAACAGAGCACCGTGCGGGGCCACCGCGAGGGAACTCGAGGTTTGGCACCCGTACGCTTCGCTTATCCGTCGTGTCCTGAGAACGAGATACGCGGCTCCTATCGGGATCGTCGACACGCCGGGCGGCCTTGCTGGATTGGTTTTACCTTTGACGAGATATCTTGTGCATCGGGATTTCGGTGATGCTTTGGGTAATCTCAGAGTTGAGGTTTTCCACTAGGGAATCCGATGAGATCGCGAGCTTCATGATTGAGGATTTCTATGCGGCTTGTGATAATTTGTGATGGAGTAGTTGGAGCACCCCTGCAGGGTTAAATCTTTCGGAAAGTCGTGCCCGCGGTTATGTGGCAACGTGGAAGCTTTGTTTAACACTGTTTCTAGATAACTTGAAGTTAACTTAATTAAAATATGCCAACTGCGTGCGTAACCGTGACTGTCTCTTTCGTGAGTTCCTTCTCCGATCGAGGACACGGTGGGGTAATGTCTGACGTATGTAGGTGTTCAGGATCATTCATTTGATCATCAGTAGTTCACGTCCGTTACGCGTAGATTTCCCCCCTCTTATTTCTTGTACTCGTAAGTTAGCCACCATATATATGCTTAGCCGCTGCTGCAACCTCACCACTTAACCATATCTCACCCATTAAGCTTTTCTAGTCTTGATACCTTTGGAAATGAGATTGCTGAGTCCCCTGTGGCTCACAGATTACTACAACACCAGTTGCAGGTACAGGAAAAGGCTACTCGACACGAGCGCGTTGTTTGTTCATTTGGAGTTGCTTCTCCTTCTTCTTCTTCATCGATCTAGGATGGGTTCCAGGCCGGCAGCCTGGGATAGCAAGGATGGACGTCGTTCTTATTTTTCTCGTTTGTTTTCGTCCTTAGTCGGACCCTGCTCTTACTCTTGATGATTATGTAATGTACTGATGTGACTCTGATGTAGCTTGTGGCGAGTGTAAGCAAATTCTATATAAAACTCATCTTTTTCAGTACATGTACTTGTAACGATATCCATTCTTGCGACACGACGAGATGCGCTTCTATCCCTGACGAGGCCTTCGTGCCAAATTGAGGATAGGGTCGCATCTTGGGCGTGACAACTTTACTCTTAGAATGAATCGACACAGTAGGCAGCAGCGACGGGCATGATGTAGCATGAGGGGAGAAATTTTCATACGTGCCTGCTTCCCCCATCGACAGAACCAACCTGGATCTCAGGCAACAGGGAAACAACCAACACAACCTGGAGTTTGGCGAGAGCGGCCTCTGCACTTGCCAAAACACTCCCAACACGTGCAATGTAGTCTCAAAGCTGGGCGTCGAGGAGCTTGTTCTTCTCCACAATGAGCACTGCTGACTCGACTTGCATCTCCGGGATGTCCGGGACGGCAACAAAGTCATTAAGTCATGGCATGGCACCGATGACGGTAGAGTCCTGTAGTTGCGGCTGGCCAAGTTGGGGAAGAGGCCAGCCCCTGCCTGGACCGAACTGAGGAGTAGGATCTTGGACCGACGCAGCAACAGAACGAGGGCATGGAAGCGGTGGCAACACCACGAGGTTTGCGAGGGAGCTGACAGGCCTCCACTTGTTGTAGCATCCGCGAGCCAGGTGACCATTTTTGAGCCAACGCGTTCGCATCGAACGGGGTCGGGGCAGACCGATGCGCAGTGACCAGGGGCCAAGCAACAACAACATTAACCTTTAAGCGAGCTCAGGATGAAGGACACTTGAATGCCCTGGCGGCCAAAGCGGGGCGGCACGGGTGTCAGTGTCAAAACCGACTAATCTCGAGTAAGGGGTACAAAATGTGGATCTAGTGTTGATGGGTAACATGAGATAAAATAGATGGTGTTTTATCCAGGTTCGGGCCCTGTTGATGGAAGTAAAACCCTACGTCTTGCTCTTGTTGTTATTGAAGGGATATTACAGAGTAGAGAGTTGATCTACTGCGAGATCGGATGCTGTGGCCTAAACTCCAATCGTAATGAGCTTAATCTATCCTATGAACTAGAGCCCCCTATCTTATATAGATGCCAAGGGTACTGGGGTTACACAAGGTCGGTTACAATAGAGAAAGAATATGTCGATACTACGTCTCTTTGGATTGTACGCCAAGTCTTCGGAAGAGTCCATTCGGAGTCCGATACTTCCACTTATAGACGAACATGCCCGAGAGTCCGGCCCATGAGAATAGGTAGACGGCCTAAGAACCCCCTAGTCCCCGACTCCCTCAATATTGTTGGGGAACGTCGCATGGGAAACAAAAATTTTCCTACGCGCACGAAGACCTATCATGGTGATGTCCATCTACGAGAGGGGATGAGTGATCTACGTACCCTTGTAGATCGTACAGCAGAAGCGTTAGAGAACGCGGTTGATGTAGTGGAACGTCCTCACGTCCCTCGATCCGCCCCGCGAACAATCCCGCGATCAGTCCCACGATCTAGTACCGAACGGACGGCACCTCCGCGTTCAGCACACGTACAGCTCGACGATGATCTCGGCCTTCTTGATCCAGCAAGAGAGACGGAGAGGTAGAAGAGTTCTCCGGTAGCGTGACGGCGCTCCGGAGGTTGGTGATGATCTCGTCTCAGCAGGGCTCCGCCCGAGCTCCGCAGAAACGCGATCTAGAGGAAAAACTATGGAGGTATGTGGTCGGGCAGCCGTGAGAAAGTCGTCTCAAATCAGCCCTAAAACCTCCGTATATATAGGTGGGAGGGAGGGGAGGAGGCAGCCTCAAAACCTAAAGGTTTGGCCGAAATTGGAGGTGGAGGAGTCCTACTCCAATCCTACTTGGAGTAGGATTCCACCTTCCCACTTGGAAACTCTTTCCACCTTGTGTTTTTTCCTTCTCAAACCTTATGGGCCTTAGTGGGATCTTATTCCAGCCCACTAGGGGCTGGTTTATCTCTTCCCATAGCCCATGAGACCCCTTGGGGCGTGACACCCCTCCCGATGGTCCCCGGCACCCCTCCCGGCACTCCCGGTACACTACCGATGAGCCCGAAACTTTTCCGGTAATGCACGAAAACCTTCCGGTAACCAAATGAGGTCATCCTATATATCAATCTTCGTTTCCGGACCATTCCGGAAACCCTCGTGACGTCCGTGATCTCATCCGGGACTCCGAACAACATTCGGTAACCAACCATATAACTCAAATACGCATAAAACAACGTCGAACCTTAAGTGTGCAGACCCTGCGGGTTCGAGAACTATGTAGACATGACCCGAGAGACTCCTCGGTCAATATCCAATAGCGGGACCTGGATGCCCATATTGGATCCTACACATTCTACGAAGATCTTATCGTTTGAACCTCAGTGCCAAGGATTCATATAATCCCGTATGTCATTCCCTTTGTCCTTCGGTATGTTACTTGCCCGAGATTCGATCGTTAGTATCCGCATACCTATTTCAATCTCGTTTACTGGCAAGTCTCTTTACTCGTTCCGTAATACAAGATCCCGCAACTTACACTAAGTTACATTGCTTGCAAGGCTTGTGTGTGATGTTGTATTACCGAGTGGGCCCCGAGATACCTCCCCGTCATACGGAGTGACAAATCCCAGTCTTGATCCATACTAACTCAACGAACACCTTCGGAGATACCTGTAGAGCATCTTTATAGTCACCCAGTTACGTTGCGACGTTTGATACACACAAAGCATTCCTCCGGTGTCCGTGAGTTATATGATCTCATGGTCATAGGAACAAATACTTGACACGCAGAAAACAGTAGCAACAAAATGACACGATCAACATGCTACGTCTATTAGTTTGGGTCTAGTCCATCACATGATTCTCCTAATGATGTGATCCCGTTATCAAGTGACAACACTTGCCTATGGCCAGGAAACCTTGACCATCTTTGATCAACGAGCTAGTCAACTAGAGGCTTACTAGGGACAGTGTTTTGTCTATGTATCCACACAAGTATTGTGTTTCCAATCAATACAATTATAGCATGGATAATAAACGATTATCATGAACTAAGAAATATAATAATAACTAATTTATTATTGCCTCTAGGGCATATTTCCAACAGTCTCCCACTTGCACTAGAGTCAATAATCTAGTTCACATCACCATGTGGTTCCAACGAATCCAACACCCATATAGTTATGGGGTCTGATCACGTCTTGCTCGTGAGAGAGGTTTTAGTCAACGGTTCTGAAACTTTCAGATCCGTGCGTTCTTTACAAATCTTTATGTCATCTTATAGATGCTGCTACTACATGCTATTCGGAAATGCTCCAAATATCTACTCTACTATACGAATCCGTTTCACTACTCATAGTTATTCGAATTAGTGTCAAAGCTTACATCGACGTAACCCTTTACGACGAACTCTTCAACCACCTCCATAATCAAGAAAAATTCCTTAGTCCATTAGTTACTAAGGATAAATTTTGACCGCTGCTAGTGATTCAATCATGGATCACTCTCTGTACCCTCAACAGAGTTTGAGTCAAGGCACACATTAGGTGCGGTACACAGCATGGCATACTTTAGATTCTACGGCTAAGGCATAGAAGACGACCTTCGTCTATTCTCTTTATTCTGCCGTGGTCGGGTTTTGAGTCTTACTCAAATTCACACCTTACAACGCAACCAAGAACTCCTTCTTTGCTGATCTATTTTGAACTCCTTCAAAACTTGTCAAGGCATGCATTTTGTTGAAACTTCCATTAAGCGCTTTCGATCTGTCTCCATAGATCTTTGATGCTCAACGTTCAAGTAGCTCAATCTAGGTATTCCTTTGAAAACTCCTTTCAAACAACCTTGTATGCTTTACAGAAATTCTACATTACTTCTGATCCACAATATGTCAACCACATATACTTATCAGAAGTTCTATAGTGCTCCCACTCACTTCTTTGGAAATACAAGTTTCTCATAAACCTTGTACAAACCCAAAATCTTTGATCATCTCATCAAAGTGTATATTCCAACTCCGAGATGCTTGCACCAGTCCATTGAAGGATCACTGGAGCTTGCATACTTGCTAGTATCTTTAGGATCGACAAAACCTTCTGGTTGTATCACATACAATGTTTGCTCAAGGAAACCGTTGAGAAAACAATGTTTTGACATCCTACATGCAATATTTCATAAATAATGCATCAACAACTAACATAATTCTAACAGACCTTTAGCATCGCTACGAGTGAGAAAGTCTCATCATAGTCAACTTGTTTGATCTTGTCGAAAACATCTTTGCGACAAGTCGAGCTTTTCTTAATAGTGACTTATCACCATCATCGTCTGTCTTCCTTTAAAGATCCATTTTTACTCAATAGTCCTATGACCATCAAGTAGTTCTACCAAAGTCTACACTTTGTTTTCATACATGGATCCTCTCTCGGATTTCATGGCTTCCAGCCATTTGTCGGAATCTGGGCCCACCATCGCTTTCTCCATAACTCGTAGGTTCACTGTTGCTCAACAACATGACTTCCAAGACAGGGTTATCGTACCACTCTGTAGTAGTACGCGACCTTGTCAACCTACGAGGCTTGTAGTAACTTGATCTGATGCTCGATGATCACCATCATCAGCTTCCACTTCAATTGGTGTAGGCGCCACAGGAACAACTTCCTGCGCCCTGCTACACACTGGTTGAAGTGATGGTTCAATAACCTCATCAAGTTCTACTACCCTCCCACTCAATTCTTTCGAGAGAAACCTTTCCTCGAGAAAGGATCCGTTTCTAGAAACAAACACTTTGCTTACGGATCTGAGATAGGAGATGTACCCAACTGTTTTGGATATCCTATGAAGATGCATTTATCCGCTTTGGGTTCGAGCTTATCAGACTGAAACTTTTTCACATAAGTGTCGAAGCCCCAAACTTTCAAGAAACGACAGTTTAGATTTCTCTAAACCTTAGTCTATACTGTGTCATCTCAACGGAAATACGCGGTGCCCTATTTAAAGTGAGTGCGGTTGTCTCTAATTCATAACCCATAAACGATAGTGGTAATTCGATAAGAGACATCATAGTATGCACCATACCAAATAGTGCGTGGCTATGACGTTCAGACACATCATCACACTATGATGTTCCAGGTGGCATGAACTGTGAAACAATTTCCACATTGTCTTAACTGCGTACCAAAACTCGTAATTCAGATATTCATTTCCATGATCATATCGTAGACAGTTTATCCTCTTGTTACGACGAACTTCACTCTGAAACGGAATTGAACTTTTCAACATTTCAGACTTGTGATTCATTGAGTAAATACTCTAGTATCTACTCAAATCGTCATTGAAGTAAGAACATAATGATATCTACTGCGTGCCTCAGCACCCATTGGACTGCATACATCAAAATGTATCACTTCCAACAAGTTACTATCTTATTTCATCTCAATGAAAACAAGGCCTTGCTCATGTGGTATGATTTGCATGTCACTAGTGATTCGAAATCAGGTGAGTACAAAGATCCATCAGCATGGAGCCTCTTCATGCAATTTATACTAACATGACTCAAGCGGCAGTGCCACAAGTAAGTGGTACTATCATCATTAACTCGTATCTTTTGGCACTAATATTATGAACATGTGTAACACTACGATCGAGATTCAATAAACCATTGAAGGTGAATATTCAAGAAAATAGAGTAACCATTATTCTCTTTAAATGAATAATCGTATTGCAATAAACACGATCCAATCATGTTCATGCTTAACGCAAGCACCAAAAACAATTAGTTAGGTTTAACACCAATCCCGATGGTAGAGCGAGCGCGCGACGTTTGATCATATCAACCTTGGAAACACTTCCAACACGTATCGTCACCTCGCCTTTAGCTAGTCTCCGTTTATGCCGTAGCTTTTTTATTTCGTGTTACTAATCACTTAGCAACCGAACCGGTATCCAATACCCTCATGCTACTAGGAGTACTAGTAAAGTACACATCAACATTATGTATGTCAAATATACTTCTTTCGACTTTTGCCAGCCTTCTTATCTACCAAGTATCTAGAGTTGCTCCGCCTCAGTGACTGTTCCCCTTATTACAGAAGCACTTAGTCTCGGGTTTGGGTTTAATCTTGGGTCTCTTCATTAGCGCAGCAACTGTTTTGCCGTTTCACGAAGTATCCCTTCTAGCCCTCGCCTTTCTTGAAACTTAGTGGTTTTCCAAACCATCAACTATTGATGCTCCTTCTTGATTTCTACTTTCGCAGTGTCAAACGTCGCGAATCGCTCAAGGATCATTGTATCTATCCTTGATATGTCATAGTTCATCACGAAGCTCTCAAAGCTTGGTGGCAGTGACTTTTGGAGAACCATCACTATCTCATCTGGAAGATTAGCTCCCACTTGATTCAAGTGATTGTCGTACTCAGACAATCTGAGCACATGCTCAACGATTGAGCTTTTCTCCTTTACTTTGTGGTCAAAGAATCTTGTTGGAGGTCTAGTACCTCTTAACAAGGGCACAAGCATGAAATCACAATTGCATCTCTTCGGAACATCACTTATGTTCCGTGACGTTTTACAACGTTTTCGGCGCCTTGCTTCTAAGCCATCAAGTATCTTTGCACTGAACTATCGTGTAGTCATCAGTAATGTGTATGTCGGATGTTCATAGCATCCACAGACGACGCTCGAGGTGCAGCACACCGAGTGGTGCATTAAGGACATAAGCCTTCTGCGTAGCAACGAGGACAATCCTCGGTTTTACAGACTCAGTCTGCAAAGGTTGCTACTATCAATTTTCAACTAAATTTTCTCTAGGAACATATAAAAACAGTAGAGCTATAGCGCAAGTTACATCGTAATTCGCAAAGACCATTAGACTATGTTCATGACAATTAGTTCAATTAATCATATTACTTAAGAACTCCCACTCAAAAAGTACATCTCTCTAGTCATTTGAGTGGTACATGATCCAAATCCGCTATCTCAAGTCCGATCATCACGTGAGTCGAGAATAGTTTCAGTGGTAAGCATCCCTATGCTAATCATATCAACTATACGATTCATGCTCGACCTTTCGGTCTCATGTGTTCCGAGGCCATGTCTGCACATGCTAGGCTCGTCAAGCTTAACCCGAGTGTTCCGCGTGTGCAACTGTTTTGCACCCGTTGTATGTGAACGTTGAGTCTATCACACCCGATCATCACGTGGTGTCTCGAAACGAAGAACTGACGCAACGGTGCACAGTCGGGGAGAACACAATTTCGTCTTGAAATTTTAGTGAGAGATCACCTCATAATGCTACCGTCGTTCTAAGCAAAATAAGGTGCATAAAAGGATTAACATCACATGCAATTCATAAGTGACATGATATGGCCATCATCACGTGCTTCTTGATCTCCATCACCAAAGCACCGGCACGATCTTCTTGTCACCGGCGCCACACCATGATCATCCATCAACGTGTTGCCATCGTGGTTGTCGTGCTACTTATGCTATCACTACTAAAGCTACAGCCTAGCAAAATAGTAAACGCATCTGCAAGCACATATGTTAGTATAAAGACAACCCTATGGCTCCTGCCGGTTGCCGTACCATCGACGTGCAAGTCGATATTTCTATTACAACATGATCATCTCATACATCCAATATATCACATCACATCGTTGGCCACATCATATCACAATCATACCCTGCAAAAACAAGTTAGACGTCCTCTAATTTTGTTGTTGCATGTTTTACGTGGTGACCAAGGGTATCTAGTAGGATCGCATCTTACTTACGCAAACACCACAACGGAGATATATGAGTTGCTATTTAACCTCATCCAAGGACCTCCTCGGTCAAATCCGATTCAACTAAAGTTGGAGAAACCGACACTTGCCAGTCATCTTTGAGCAAAGGGGGTTACTCGTAACGATGAAACCAGTCTCTCGTAAGCGTACGAGTAATGTCGGTCCAAGCCGCTTCAATCCAACAATACCGCGGAATCAAGAAAAGACTAAGGAGGGCAGCAAAACACACATCACCGCCCACAAAACCTTTTGTGTTCTACTCGAGAAGACATCTACGCATGAACCTAGCTCTGATACCACTGTTGGGGAACGTCGCATGGGAAACAAAAATTTTCCTACGCGCACGAAGACCTATCATGGTGATGTCCATCTACGAGAGGGGATGAGTGATCTACGTACCCTTGTAGATCGTACAGCAGAAGCGTTAGAGAACGCGGTTGATGTAGTGGAACGTCCTCACGTCCCTCGATCCGCCCCGCGAACAATCCCGCGATCAGTCCCACGATCTAGTACCGAACGGACGGCACCTCCGCGTTCAGCACACGTACAGCTCGACGATGATCTCGGCCTTCTTGATCCAGCAAGAGAGACGGAGAGGTAGAAGAGTTCTCCGGTAGCGTGACGGCGCTCCGGAGGTTGGTGATGATCTCGTCTCAGCAGGGCTCCGCCCGAGCTCCGCAGAAACGCGATCTAGAGGAAAAACTATGGAGGTATGTGGTCGGGCAGCCGTGAGAAAGTCGTCTCAAATCAGCCCTAAAACCTCCGTATATATAGGTGGGAGGGAGGGGAGGAGGCAGCCTCAAAACCTAAAGGTTTGGCCGAAATTGGAGGTGGAGGAGTCCTACTCCAATCCTACTTGGAGTAGGATTCCACCTTCCCACTTGGAAACTCTTTCCACCTTGTGTTTTTTCCTTCTCAAACCTTATGGGCCTTAGTGGGATCTTATTCCAGCCCACTAGGGGCTGGTTTATCTCTTCCCATAGCCCATGAGACCCCTTGGGGCGTGACACCCCTCCCGATGGTCCCCGGCACCCCTCCCGGCACTCCCGGTACACTACCGATGAGCCCGAAACTTTTCCGGTAATGCACGAAAACCTTCCGGTAACCAAATGAGGTCATCCTATATATCAATCTTCGTTTCCGGACCATTCCGGAAACCCTCGTGACGTCCGTGATCTCATCCGGGACTCCGAACAACATTCGGTAACCAACCATATAACTCAAATACGCATAAAACAACGTCGAACCTTAAGTGTGCAGACCCTGCGGGTTCGAGAACTATGTAGACATGACCCGAGAGACTCCTCGGTCAATATCCAATAGCGGGACCTGGATGCCCATATTGGATCCTACACATTCTACGAAGATCTTATCGTTTGAACCTCAGTGCCAAGGATTCATATAATCCCGTATGTCATTCCCTTTGTCCTTCGGTATGTTACTTGCCCGAGATTCGATCGTTAGTATCCGCATACCTATTTCAATCTCGTTTACTGGCAAGTCTCTTTACTCGTTCCGTAATACAAGATCCCGCAACTTACACTAAGTTACATTGCTTGCAAGGCTTGTGTGTGATGTTGTATTACCGAGTGGGCCCCGAGATACCTCCCCGTCATACGGAGTGACAAATCCCAGTCTTGATCCATACTAACTCAACGAACACCTTCGGAGATACCTGTAGAGCATCTTTATAGTCACCCAGTTACGTTGCGACGTTTGATACACACAAAGCATTCCTCCGGTGTCCGTGAGTTATATGATCTCATGGTCATAGGAACAAATACTTGACACGCAGAAAACAGTAGCAACAAAATGACACGATCAACATGCTACGTCTATTAGTTTGGGTCTAGTCCATCACATGATTCTCCTAATGATGTGATCCCGTTATCAAGTGACAACACTTGCCTATGGCCAGGAAACCTTGACCATCTTTGATCAACGAGCTAGTCAACTAGAGGCTTACTAGGGACAGTGTTTTGTCTATGTATCCACACAAGTATTGTGTTTCCAATCAATACAATTATAGCATGGATAATAAACGATTATCATGAACTAAGAAATATAATAATAACTAATTTATTATTGCCTCTAGGGCATATTTCCAACAAATATCCCCCGAACTAGCCTCCAGTGTCGTAGTTTAGGCTCACCATCTTCTCGCTCATTCGGTCTTTGGCTTGTGAGGCGAGTTCCACATTATATTGGTTGATCCTTTTCCGCATTGTTCCTTCATTCACGACTGATGAAACATCACAGGGCCCACAAAGAATGAATAATATCCTCTCACGGAGTTAACCACCTCCTCGATTCCCGTGCACCAATGAAAATAAGCGGTTCCTTCCCAAAGAAAAGAAGTTAAGCATCATATAACGTATGCGTGCCCCCCAGCAATACTCCCATCCCTTCCAACACGTCGAGAAGGACACACCAAAGAAACGAAAATATGATGACAGCCCAAGGCTCCTCCTCACACCCTCATGGCTCTCTCCGAGGAGATTGGGCCAATTTTTCAGTCCCGCGCTTCCACGTGCGCGAGCTTGAGGTGCAAGGGTATTTGCCCGGCTTAGATGTGGCACCCTCTCGCCCCAGGCTGACCTCCGCTAACGGCGAGGCCTTTGCAGAGAGATTCCCTACGCCCGATACTTTGGAGAGGGTGTGGTTCATTCCCTTCCTCTTACGAGGTATGGGCTTCCCTATTCATCCCTTTCTACGTGGCCTGTTGGAGTAGTACGGGATCCAACTGTCTGGGAACGTTGCATGGGAAACAAAAGTTTTCCTACGCTCACCAACATCGATCTAGGAGATGCACATATACGAGAGGAGAGATTGAATCTACATACCCTTTTAGATCGCGAAGCGGAAGCTTTCAGTAACGTGGTTGATGTTGTGGTACGTCTTCTCGATTCGATCAAGATCCGTCCCACGAACTACCAATCAAGTGTCGAATGGACGACACCTCCGTGTTCAACACACGTACATCTTGGTGACGCCTTCACCTCCTCGATCCAGCGAGCGATGGTGAAGTAGCAGCCCGAGTCCTCCGACAACACGATGGCGCTGTGAGGTGATGGTGGTGACTGCTTCGCCACGTGATGTTTAACGGCACGACCCACCACCAGGGGGAGGGGGCGAATGTTCCCCGGCAGCATGTCGGATCTACGCGTTAAAATGCATGAAAAATCATACGATACCGGAAATCCTCGGTACATGCATGATGACTTTGTGCGATGTTTTGGTGGCATTGCTATACCTGGATTCCCTCAAACTCGACCCGACACCCACGTTTCCTTCCTCCAAGTGATGGCGGTAGTGTTGTCCGTGAAGGGGGGCCACACCCCGGAGTCGCGAGATGGTCGTCTACGCATGCCACAACACTTCCAGACAAGTAAAAGGACCCGACAGGTGTTTTGATGGAATAGCTAGCCCCTGAAGGACCCCGACCAACCTAACCCTAGCCCCGTTGACCCGGAGATCTACGTCTTTGACTTTCACCGGACGACCTTGGACCAATGGATTCTTGTACATGATTGTGATATGTCAACCCATAGGAACATGCCCAAACATGGTCTGGGCCTAAGCCATCACTGGATTCCCTTCGGATCTACCCGACGTGCATGCTTCACCGCTCCAAGTGATGGTGGCAGTGTCATCCATGAAGGGGGCCACACCCAGAGCCACACGACGAGCATCTACGCCTACCACAACACTCCAAGAAAAATTCCGATGTATATAGATATATATTTTGTCTCGTTTGGCCAAGGAATAAAAAAATATACAAAAAAGACAAAACAAAAGTGTGTTTGGTGTAAATCTGAAGCAAACATGGTTTTAGTTTGTCCAAATTTGAAAACATAGTATAGCGACAGAATGCTTTCAAGATTTTGATAGAAAGCATATAAAAGTGGTCAAAATCGATTTAAGTATCAATAACTTGTGATTTTAACAAATTACAAGGACCTATATGCAAAAGTACATGAGGTCACATTTCCAACATACTCAAAAGCATAAACAAACTGGATATTCATATCTATGAAAAATTCTGCTCCAAATCGGTATATAATTTGTGCATTTTTAAGTTTAGATAAGTCAGACTGAATTTAATCAAATTTTAATTAAAAAGGAAACAATATAAACTTTTAAAACTAATATAATATATGCCGACTGCCATCGTGAGGTCGTCGGCATAGCTCTAACACCGCCAGTCCTCGGGGTCACCCTGGTTAGGTCTACACCAACGACTGACCTATGCCTACGGCTGTCGTTGGCATAGACAGAGATATGTCGATGGCCTTTCTATGCCTACCATGGCTGTCGGTATATCTTGAGCTATGCCGAAAGCTTTTCTGTGTTGACGGTTATTTGCTGGACGTCGGCATATATCCAGCTATGCCGACGGCCTCGACAAAAAGCCGTCGGTGTAGACAAGGCCGTAGGCATAGGCAGTTATTTCCATAATGGCAGTTGGAGAAGACCTGATTATATCAGGTTGCACTTTTGCGAAAAGGCAGCATACACATGTAGAAGTACACACATACACAACATCACATGCAGCAGCCAGCTGTACACACACTTACACACGCAGCAACACATGCAGCAGCGAGTAGTACACACTCACACATGTTGCAGCACATGCAGCAGTAGCACACACGCACACGCTTAGCAGCACATGCAGCAACACACACGCACATACACAGCTACACACACGCACACATTCAGATGCACACACGCAACATAGTAGCACACATGTGCACACAAACACACACGCGCATACAAACATACCATATGAGGGGCAAAAGGGTCTTTTTAAGTGTTATTTAGGCTTAAAATGAACAAAAGTGTTAGAAAAGGCATAAATTTTAGACTCTTTGTTAGATAGGGAAGAAATTATTTAACGATGTTAAATAGGGTATAAAATTTAAGCACAATATTAAATAAGGAATTCTCTCATACTTGTATATCTGTTCATCCATTCTTCTATCAAAATGGAATCTTTTTAACTGCGGCATCTCATGTTTTACCGAAGTATATGAAAATAAGTGTGTATAGAATGTTGTGTAAACTCAAAACCAAGTGTGTCAATTATCTAGGAGCGTTTAATTATTACAGGAAGTCAATGAATGAAATTGACGCAGAGGCATAATGAAAAAGTATTCGGCATACAGTGAGGACATCAAATAAAATCACACACAAAGAATATGACCAGTTGATGTAGTATCCGGCGCTTAAGCAACCAGCGGAATTCAGTATACAACTTGACTTCAACAGGAAAGAAATAATTCCAATTACAAAGATGAAACATAACTCTGATCTCTTGTTTGTCGAGTGACTCTGGCCGATGCCTCAAATAGGTTTCATCCTTCAAATAGTTCTCCCAGCATCTCCTCACTAGTGGGGACGGGGCCTTTAGCCCCGACCCGTAAGGGGCTTTAGTCCCGATTCACCAACTGGGACTAAAGGGGCGGGACTGAAGGCCTAACCTTTACTCCCGGCCCTGTTACAAGCCGGGACTAAAGGTGCTCCACGTGGGCGCCTCGTAGCGCCCCAGGGGCAGGACCTTTAGTCCCGGTTCGTTACACGGGCCGGGACTAAAGAGTTTTAGATTTTGCTTATTTTTGGTTTTTTTAATGAAATTATTTTTGGGTTTACGTGTTCGGGAGATTAACGTGATGCCTCGTTTGGTGTTCGGAAATTAGTTTTCATATAATTTAAATAGAAATAGTTATGCATATATATATAAGATTAACTTATCTTACAAGCGAGCATATATATACAATTATATGGAGATCTGAATTATCGGGACTAGAGCCCGTCTATTCGATTACATGGACGAATATCAGTAATGGCCCCTAGCTACACTAAATCGTCCTTTGTCATCTATAGCTTCCGTCCTCAGAAAGATCGCAAGCTCCTCTGCAACAGCAATCGCGCGTTGCTCTGGTAGGACCTTCGTCCTCATGGCCGTGTACTATATAAAAAGAGGAGATGAATATGAATATCAATCATGATAACAAAGAATGACGGGTAAAAATAGAGGTGTGAATGTTCATTGCTTACGTCGAATCTGTGATCGTTGTGCTCAGAGGTAAACGTGCGAATGGTCTCGCAAACATAGTATCCGCATAGATGCGTCCCCCGTGGCTGCTGGTCGCACTTTACGAGAATAGAATATATATAATCAAAATAATAATCTAGCATCATAAATGTATTGAAAATAGAAGTATATCATACTACTACTTACCTGAGCCGCTCTAAAGGTCAGCTTCTCAGGAAAGTTACCCGGAGTCACGCACTTGAACCGCTTCCAAACCCTGCCCGACAAGGATAATGATTTGCTAAGTTTTTCATTAATTGATATATCAGAAAATCATCGAAAGAGATCGATAGAGCGCAAGAATGATTGAAATTACCCTTGGAGCATGTCTGCAGGCTTTGGAACTGTTCCAAGGGTCTCGATAATGGGTCGAAGGCATCAACTCTTCCCTTACAATTTGAATGTCCAACAGAATCCAATGGAAGCTGCACATGTATATATATATGTGTGTGTGTGTGTGTGAATAACTTATCAATTACACTTATAAGTGAATGGACACAACAGAGTAAAGACCCTCATCTGAAGTTGTATGGAAACAGTATGTGGTCACAGAAATTTTGATCTGTTAGAAACCTTAGAAGGTTTTCCTCCGTCTCCTTGGGTTTATCAGTTAGTGTCACTATATGTATTTTATCTGGGTCAATAAACCCAATATTTAGGATGCTCTTACTTTTACAATCCAGAATCTTCATTCTGCATAATAGAGTACAAGTTATATATAGACAATGAATTGAAATAACTAAACAAGTTATATGTAGACAACGAATTGAAAAACTTACAGACAATAGCAACTCATGAGCGATTTGTCGAGGGCGTCGTCATTGTACATCTGGAAGAGTTCATCAAAGTCGATATGGATTTCTTCGGGGCGGCCGTAGTACTCCCGTGGGACACTCAGCACGATCATCGTTCTCCCATTCTTTGATTCACTTAAGTACCATGTATGCAAGTAACGCATATTTGTTGGGAGATCATCTTTGCTGACCAAAGGCTCTCCCATGACAAACTGTGGCTTAGGGGCTACCACAGCCTTGGGTAACCTGTCGTCTTGGGAAGCCAGAACATCTTCAACCGAGACACCCCATTGAGCCGCCCAGTCCTTTGCTATTTCAAAAGCTTGCCCCTGCACCAGAGGGGGAACATTCTCGGTTAACACCTTGAGGGGTGGGATCGACTGTTTGGCATGTTGTCCAAGGTGAGGAACGTCTGATTTTTTCTTGCTTGTAGTTGAACTTGATTTACTCCCACTTGCACTTGCACGTGATCTGCTCTTTTTCAATTCCTTCTGCAATGTGCGTGTATAGTCATCAGGCTTATGGTGTAAGTCATACTGTGATGGAAGGGTCGTGAAGTATTTTGCCCATGCTATTTGCTTCTCGGTGTATTCGGGGCGGGGCTCTGGTTCCTTCTTTTTCATCTGCGCATCATGATGTTCCTTTGCTATCCTGGCGTTTTCCTCGGGGGTACGATCATAAGGTCTGATAGGAAGATTAGCATGAGGTACCTTTGGGAGGGGCGACCGTTTGCGCTTTGGGGGGCTCCATCGCTTAGAAATCGTCGGCGGAGCGTTCTTGGTGGCACGCTTCCGCTTAGTATCCTATGCGGGCGGCGGCGGAGACGGACGACCCAAGTCCGACGGCGGTGATCGAGATGGACTCGTGTTGTGCTGGCCGACGTCATGTGGAGGGCTTGGAGGTAATGGAGGTGTAGGTGACCTGCGACAACTCGGAGGCGGTGTTGTCCTTGGGGCCGAGCCTGGAAGCTTGATGTAGTTCTTGTCCCATAGGATGACTCCACCCAGTACTTCTCCGAGTGTCCTCTCATCTTCGGGTCCAGCTATGTCGAGCTCCATATCATGAAACCCCGCCATGATTTCATCCACCCCGACTTTAGCAAAGCCAGCTGGAATCTCACGGCCATGCCAGCGTGCATCAGGGCCAGAAGGTAAAGCTTGTCCGACGGCCACCTTCATGGATATATTCTTGAATTTCTGATGGAGCTCACATGATGTTGACTCCTTGATTCCATCCACGGGGTAGCCGGGACCGCCCTCTATCATTCTTCGTGCATCGTCGGATGGGGCCTCAGATTCAGCCACGCTGCTTTTCCGCTTAGATGGGGCGCCGGTAATATCAAGTGCAGGATCTTCCTAGCGCTACTCCTCTAAGCTCATCAATCTGCTTCTGTTGCTCGTTAATCCTGGCAAGCAACTGGTTGAACTTGTCATTCTCCTCATCCTGCTGCCACTTCTTTGCTCTCTCTCGGCTTCTGTAAGTGTCTTGGTCTCTGGCAAACCCAAGCCACCACGGGTAAGAAGGACCGAAGCCTCGCGTTCGTCCTCCATGTTCGTCATTGCCGAGGACCAGTGTGAGCAAATCTTTCTCTCTATCTGCAGTGAACTTTCTTTTTCCCTCCTTAATTTCTTTCACTATCCTTTTCCAATTCTCCCTGGGTATCCTAAGACTGTCACTGCAGATGAGGTCCCCTGTTTTTTCGTCATACGACCCACCATGCGCAAGGAACCAATTTCTTGCTCTCAATTCCCACTCATCACGGAGTGGTTCAGGTACGATGCCTTTATCTAGCAGATCTTGCTCTTTCTTATCCCACTTTGGGATGGCAGTCTCATAGCCCCCTGGCCCCATCTTGTGGTGATATTTCTTCTTGTCGGCATTTATCTTGTTCTTTTCTGATAATGCCTGGGCATCTTCTGACTCCTTGTACTCTTGAAATGCCTTCCAATGATTCGCCTGCTTGGCTAGATACCCCTCGAATACTGGCACTTTCTTTGTCTTCAGATAGTTTTTCCATAGCTTCTTCTTCCAGCTACGGAATAGTTCGGCCATCTTCTTTAGAGTCCACTGCTTGACTTTGGCCCTCAGTTTGTCTGCGGCGTCTTCATTCTCACATTCTGGCAGGTTGAAATGTGACATGAGATCATTCCAAAGATTATCTTTGTACCTTTCGGCGACATAGTCACTATCGGCTGCCCCTTTGCGCTTGTTCCACTCCCGAACACTGATCGGGACGTGATCCCTAACGAGAACTCCGCGTTGCTTCTTGAATGTGTCAGCAGCATTATTTGGAAGCTTGGGTTCGCCCGTAGGCAATATCACCTCAAAGGTGTAATGCGTCCGTGCATCCAACTTTCTAGTCGGGCCTCGTTTCGTAGTTTTGCTCGATGTGGAGGCCTAAGAGGGAGAAACATTCGTCAAATGAATGTATATGTATACAATATAGAGCTATCTCCAATATTTTTCACATATTACAAGTGATTGTCGAACTTCATATGTATACCTCGCCGGACTTTATTATTTCTTCAGCGGCTTCTCCATCAGTGGAGCTATCACCTTCTCCGTCATTGGACCTATCTCCTGCCCCATCGGCTTCATCTTCGTGTCGCTCGACCTCCATTCCAACGTTGGGGTTTAGATATGACGACGAAGATTCAGCTGGTTCAACGTCGGGGCCGTCTTTGATTATATCTTCGAGAAGTTCTTCCTCTTCGAGGTTCCTGATATGTGGATCCATAGTTCTGCAAAAAATGGATTATCTTAACCTTTGTACCAAAAATGAATTATTCTATCAGGAACTCCGTTCCAAAACAACTTTAGTCTCGGGTCATGGCTCCACCCGGGACTCCTAGATTTCTGCATAGTATTCAAAGTAGGAGTACTTTTCCAATTTGAGCATTCAATAAGCAAAACCAAATCGTAAAATAAAGTAGTATTCAAATTAGCATGCATTCAATTATAAGCAAATACATCATCTCTTTTGTCCGTACATCGTCGAATATTATCACTAATACTCCTCGAATACTATCATACATATAGCATCACTGATACATCTAGAACCGTAGCGCCCGACGGGTATCGGTGCGTGAGGTGGACACCCAAAGAGAAGGAACCATCACAGGATCATAGCTCCAGTGAGACCCCCGAAGAACCTGCCAGATATGCTCGAACCTGCCCTCCAACGCAACCATGTAGCGACGGACGTGCTCATCCTTCTTTCTGACACGGTGACGTACCACCTCCGCGGTGTCCGGAAGCCTCGGCACCCTCACTGGCCCACGCGACCGCCACCAAACAAGGATCGGGTCAACGACGGGCTGGCTCCTCACCAACCTGCGCCCCCCGGAAGGTAGCACCTCCCAATACCAGCCGGGCGGAGCCCAGTCCCGGACAGGGCCCCTGTGATCAAGCAGGTGTCCTCCGCCGAGTCGACGACGAGGATGCGGGATAGGCATCGTAAAATGAACTAAAAAATAAACTAGTTCTATTAATTTTCTTGCTAAAAATAAACTATTAACACTTAAGCATATACAATAGCAAAATTAAACTATTAACACTTAAGCATATACAATAGCAAAATTAAGCAATAATCTAAGAAACACTATTAACACTTAAGCATATACACTATACAATATTTCTTCTTCTTGTAACCCTAAACTAATTTTTTCCTCTTCTTCTATTTCTCCTCTTCTTCTACTTCTACTTCTCCTCTTCTTCTACTACTTCTCCTCTTCTCTTCTTCTACTTCTCCTCTCCTCCTCTTCTAATTTTTTCTCTTCTTCTACTTCTCCTCTTCTTCTATTTTTCCTCTTCTTCTACTTCTCCTCTTCTTCTATTTTTCCTCTTCTTCTCCTCTCCTCCTCTTCTTATTCTCCTTTTTCTTCTTTTCTTCTCCTCCTCTTCTTATTTTCCTTTTTTCTAATTCTAAATATTACTAACCCTAATAATCTAGCACAAACCTAGTAACAATAGGAATTAAATGACAAAAAAAATCTTTTTCTTCTTTTCTTCCCTTTTTCTTCCTTTCTTCTCCTTTTTCTTCTTTTCTTCTCCTTTTTCTTCTTTTCTTCTACTGGCCGGAGTGTTGGGGAGGATGGGGCGGGGGGCTTACCAGCCGGAGGTGTCGACGGCGCGCGACGAGGAGGACGGCGCGGCGCGCGGCGAGGAGGGCGATGCGTGGCGAGGAGGACGATGGCGACAGCGAGGAGGACGGCAGGCGGCGGCGAGCAGGATGGCGGGCAGCCTGACGGCGTCGTCGAGTTCGTCGCTGTGCCGCGCCGGGCAGGAGAACGAGAGGAAGAAGAAGAGAAATGGACGATTTGGGTTGGAATTTTTCGAAGTCCCGCTTATATAGGTGGATCTTTAGTCCCGGTGCGTGGCTCGAACCGGGTCTAAAGACCCCCTTTAGTCCCGGGTGGAGCCACGACCCGGGACTAAAGTCCCAGGAGAATTTGACAAAACTATGATAATGAAAAGTGTTTGAAATTGAATAAATAATTCAAAACTATTTTCTATTTTCAAAAGTAATTATTTTGACTATCCAAACTATTAACTATTTTGTTATTTTCAATTAAAAACTATGTTTATTAAAATTCTTTTTGCATATTTGAGAATTTGACAAAACTATGATAATGAAAAGTGTTTGAAATTGAATAAATAATTCAAAACTATTTTCTATTTTCAAAAGTAATTATTTTGACTATCCAAACTATTAACTATTTTGTTATTTTCAATTAAAAACTATGTTTATTAAAATTCTTTTTGCATATTTGAGAATTTGACAAAACTATGATAATGAAAAGTGTTTGAAATTGAATAAATAATGCAAAACTATTTTCTATTTTCAAAAGTAATTATTTTGACTATCCAAACTATTAACTATTTTGCTATTTTCAATTAAAAACTATGTTTATTAAAATTCTTTTTGCATATTTGAGAATTTGACAAAACTATGATAATGAAAAGTGTTTGAAATTGAATAAATAATGCAAAACTATTTTCAATTTTCAAAAGTAATTATTTTGACTATCCAAACTATTAACTTATTTTTTGAGCTAGTTGACCCTGAAATTGAGAAGCACTACAAATGAACTCTGAAAATGTTGAAAGTTGCCATGTTATCATCATTTCACCCACATAGCATGTGTTAAAAAGTTGAGATGGCTACGACAAAAACTGGATGCACTTCGTGTACAAAACGGACAATCTCTCTCGAAGTATGAGCGTTTCGAACGAGAACTCATCTCTTACAAAGGGATTTTTTTTGAACTTATTTGAACTCCATACTTTTTGTGTGTCCAAAATGCACCATCAAAGGCACATCACAAAATTTCAACAATTTCTGACTTCATTTGGTATTCTTCGTGCATTTACTTTTTTTTTGAGCTAGTTGACCCTGAAATTGAAAAGCACTACAAATGAACTCTAAAAATGTTGAAAGTTGGAATGCTATCATCATTTCACCCACATAGCATGTGTTCAAAAGTTGAGAGGGCTACGACAAAAACTGGATGCACTTCGTGTACAAAACGAATAATCTCTCTCGAAGTATCAGCGTTTCGAACGAGAACTCATCTCTTACAAAGGGATTTCATTTTTTGAACTTATTTGAACTCCATACTTTTTGTGTGTTCAAAATGCACCATTCAAAGGCACATCACAAAATTTCAACAATTTCTGACTTCATTTGGTATTCTTCGTGCATTTACTTATTTTTTTTGAGCTAGTTGACCCTGAAATTGAAAAGCACTACAAATGAACTCTGAAAATGTTGAAAGTTGGAATGCTATCATCATTTCACCCACATAGCATGTGCGAGAAAGTTGAGAGGGTTACGTTAAAAACTGGATGCACTTCGTGTACAAAATGGACAATCTCTTTGGAAGTAGAAGCGACCCCCACAATAAGAGACGACATTCTTCTTCTCTCATATATGGTGGACACTAGCTCACCTGATTTTTCAACCGTCGATGATGGTCGCTACTCCTACTTCCCCTAGTGCATAACCAATATCTAGCACAAGGAGAAGAAGGAGAAACGGCCCCCCACAGCAACAGTCGACATTCTTCTTCTCTCATGTATGGTGGACACTCCCTCACCTGATTTTTCGACCGTCGATGATGGTCGCTACTCCTTCTTCCCCTAGTGCATAACAAATATCTAGCACAAAGAGAAGAAGGAGAAGCAACCCCCACAACAACAGTCGGCATTCTTCTTCTCTCATGTATGGTGGACACTCCCTCACCTGATTTTTTGACCATTGATGATGGTCACTATTCCTTCTTTCCCTAATGCATAACAAATATCTAGCACAAGGAGAAGAAGGAAAAGCGACCCCGCAACAAAAGTGGTTCCGCGGCACGCCACGTGGTTCCGCTGCACGCCACGTGGTTCCGCTGCACGCCACGTGGGACTAATGGTCTTTCATTTTTAAATGACTGTTTTAATCAAAAACAGATCTGTTACAAAAGGGATTTCATTTTTTGAACTTATTTGAACTGAAGACTTTTTGTATATATATGTGGTCGAAATGCATGATACCATGAAGTTAGAAAGGGCTAAACCATTCAAAAGTAGCAAATGAAGTTAGAAAGGGCTAAACCATTCAAATTTGGAAACTGTAATGGCACAAACAAAAACTAGACATATATAAATTGGTCCAAGCAGTACATGATACTAGTCCAAACAGTACATAATAATAGCTATCATAGATATATAGCTGGCCATAGTTGATACTAGTCCAATCAGAATGTCCACCTTATTTGAGGTGACGCTCGCCATAGTTGACGACTCGAATCTTGCAGTACAACTTGTATGAAACGTATGCATCTTTTGCTGCATACTCAATGCTGATACGATCAAGTGGGGTCTTCTCCCAAAGTTTGTGCTGAGACTTTGAGAAATTGGTCTTCATATCACCATATTCCTCGTCGATCAAGGCAACTGCCATATGAGCCATCGAAGTCCTGACATGTCGAAGGCTGAATACCGTTTGGAGATCAATGAGGCAACCAGTTGGTATCTCAATACCGAAGTTGTACCTCATCTTCAGCTTGTCGTTCGTTATGTCAACGGTAGCAAAAGTGATGCCGCTGCGAAGGAAGTCCATGAGTTTTGGACAATGCTTGTCACTACTACAACAGAAACAAATTAAAATGGAACAAATGTTACATACTGCTGCAATAAGGAAACATGTTTCACTACAAGTAAAGAGAAAATTATCTTTAGGATTCAAATAGAACATATGCAATGGAACCTAGAGAGATCACTATAGCTATTCAATGGAACCTAGAGAGATCACTAGCTATATGCAATTTTCATGACTATGACATATCATATTGCTATCCAATGGAACCTAGAGAGATCACTAGCTATATGCAATTTTCATAACCTTGGATCAAAGAACACCGCATAAAACTGTGTCACTACAACTATGATTTCAATGGAACATATTGAACCAATCAGATTTTTCAGATTGTGTTCCCTTCAACTAATCAAAATTGTTTCACTACAACTATTTGAAGCGAACCAACTATGATTCCAATGGAACATATTAAACACTAGTTGATTCTAATACGATTTTTCAGATTATGGAACACTATTCCAATCAGATTGTGTTCCCCTTCAACTAATCAAAATTGTTTCACTACAACTATTTGAAGGGAACCAACTATGATTGAAACAAATAAACTTACTGTTGGAAATATGTCCTAGAGGCAATAATAATTAGTTATTATTATATTTCTTTGTTCATGATAATCATTTATTATCCATGCTATAATTGTATTGATTGGAAACACAATACTTGTGTGGATACATAGACAAAACACTGTCCCTAGTAAGCCTCTAGTTGACTAGCTCGTCGATCAAAGATGGTGAAGGTTTCCTGGCCATAGGCAAGTGTTGTTACTTGATAACGGGATCACATCATTAGGAGAATCATGTGATGGACTAGACCCAAACTAATAGACGTAGCATGTTGATCGTATCGTTTTGTTGCTACTGTTTTCTGCGTGTCAAGTATTTGTTCCTATGACCATGAGACCATATAACTCACTGACACCGGAGGAATGCTTTGTGTGTATCAAACGTCGCAACATAACTGGGTGACTATAAAGATGCTCTACAGGTATCTCCGAAGGTGTTCGTTGAGTTAGTATGGATCAAGACTGGGATTTGTCACTCCGTATGACGGAGAGGTATCTCGGGGCCCACTCGGTAATACAACATCACACACAAGCCTTGCAAGCAATGTGACTTAGTGTAAGTTGCGGGATCTTGTATTACGGAATGAGTAAAGAGACTTGCCGGTAAACGAGATTGAAATAGGTATGCGGATAGTGACAATCGAATCTCAGGCAAGTAACATATCGAAGGACAAAGGGAATGACATACGGGATTATATGAATCCTTGGCACTGAGGTTCAAAGGATAAGATCTTCGTAGAATATGTAGGATCCAATATGGGCATCCAGGTCCCGCTATTGGATATTGAACGAGGAGTCTCTCGGGTCATGTCTACATAGTTCTCGAACCCGCAGGGTCTGCACACTTAAGGTTCGACGTTGTTTTATGCGTATTTGAGTTATATGGTTGGTTACCGAATGTTGTTCGGAGTCCCGGATGAGATCACGGACATCACGAGTGTTTCCAGAATGGTTCGGAAACGAAGATTGATATATAGGAAGACTTCATTTGGTTACCGGAAGGTTTTCATGCATTAACGGAAAAGTTTCGGGCTCATCCGTAGTGTACTGGGAGTGCCGCGAGGGGTGCCGGGGACCATCAGGACGGGTGTCACGCCCCAAGGGGTCTCATGGGCTATGGGAAGAGATAAACCAGCCCCTAGTGGGCTGGAATAAGTTCCCACTAAGGCCCATAAGGTTTGAGAAGGAAAAAAACACAAGGTGGAAAGAGTTTCCAAGTTGGAAGGTGGAATCCTACTGCAAGTAGGATTGGAGTAGGACTCCTCCACCTCCAATTTCGGCCAAACCTTTAGGTTTTGAGGCTGCCTCCTCACCTCCCTCCCTCCTATATATAGTGGGGTTTTAGGGCTGATTTCAGACAACTTTTGCCACGGCAGCCCGACCACATACCTCACGGTTTTACCTCTAGATCGCGTTTCTGCGGAGCTCGGGCGGAGCCCTGCTGAGATTAGATCACCACCAACCTCCGGAGCGCCGTCACGCTGTCGGAGAACTCATCTACCTCTCCGTCTCTCTTGCTGGATCAAGAAGGCCGAGATCATCGTCGAGCTGTACGTGTGTTGAACGCGGAGGTGTCGTCCGTTCGGCACTAGATCGGATCGGATCGTGGGACGGATCGCGGGACGGTTCGTGGGACGGTTCGCGGGGCGGATCGAGGGACGTGAGGACGTTCCACTACATCAACCGAGTTCACTAACGCTTCTACTGTGCGATCTACAAGGGTGCGTAGATCGGAAATCCCCTCTCGTAGATGGACATCACCATGATAGGTCTTCGTGCACGTAGGAAAATTTTTGTTTCCCATGCGACGTTCCCCAACACTGGCATCATGAGCTAGGTTCACGCGTAGATGTAATCTCGAGTAGAACACAAAAGTTTTTGTGGGCGGTGATGTGCGTTTTGCTGCCCTCCTTAGTCTTTTCTTGATTCCGCGGTATTGTTGGATCGAAGCGGCTCGGACCGACATTACTCGTACGCTTAAGAGAGACTGGTTTCATCGCTACAAGTATCTCCGTTGCTCAAAGATGACCGGCGAGTGTCGGTTTCTCCAACTTTAGTTGAATCGGATTTGACCGAGGAGGTCCTTGGATGAGGTTAAATAGCAATTCATATATCTCCGTTGTGGTGTTTGCGTAAGTAAGATGCGATCCTACTAGATACCCATGGTCACCACGTAAAACATGCAACAACAATTAGAGGACGTCTAACTTGTTTTTGCAGGGTATGCTTGTGATGTGATATGGCCAACGACGTGATGTGATATATTGGATGTATGAGATGATCATGTTGTAATAGTTAATATCGACTTGCACGTCGATGGTACGACAACCGGCAGGAGCCATAGGGTTGTCTTTAAACTAACGTTTGTGCTTGCAGATGCGTTTACTATATTGCTAGGACGTAGCTTTAGTAGTAATAGCATGAGTAGCACGACAACCCCGATGGCGACACGTTGATGGAGATCATGATGATGGAGATCATGGTGTGACGCCGGTGACAAGAAGATCGTGCCGGTGCTTTGGTGATGGAGGTCAAGAAGCACATGATGATGGCCATATCATGTCACTTATGAATTGCATGTGATGTTAATCCTTTATGCACCTTATCTTGCTTAGAACAACGGTAGCATTATGAGGTGATCTCTCACTAAAATTTCAAGATGAAATTGTGTTCTCCCCGACTGTGCACCGTTGCGACAGTTCTTCGTTTCGAGACACCACGTGATGATCGGGCGTGATAGACTCAACGTTCACATACAACGGGTGCAAAACAGTTGCACACGCGGAACACTCGGGTTTAGCTTGACGAGCCTAGCATGTGCAGACATGGCCTCAGAACACATGAGACCGAAAGGTCGAGCATGAATCGTATAGTTGATATGATTAGCATAGAGATGCTTACCACTGAAACTATTCTCGACTCACGTGATGATCGGACTTGAGATAGTGGATTTGGATCATGTACCACTCAAATGACTAGAGAGATGTACTTTTTGAGTGGGAGTTCTAAGTAATATGATTAATTGAACTAATTGTCATGAACATAGTCTAATGGTCTTTGCGAATTACGATGTAGCTTGCGCTATAGCTCTATTGTTTTTAATATGTTCCAAGAGAAAATTTAGTTGAAAGTTGATAGTAGCAAACTTTGCGGACTGAGTCTGTAAAACTAATGATTGTCCTCGTTGCTGCGCAGAAGGCTTATGTCCTTAATGCACCACTCAGTGTGCTGCACCTCGAGCGTCGTCTGTGGATGTTGTGAACATCCGACATACACGTTTCTGATGACTACGCGATAGTTCGGTGCAAAATACTTAATGGCTTAGAAGCGTGGCGCCGAAGACGTTTTGAAACCTCACGGAACATGAGTGATGTTCTAAAGAGATGAAATTGTGATTTCATGCTTGTGCCCTTGTTAAGAGGTATGAGACCTCCGACAAGATTCTTTGTCCATGAAGTAAAGGAGAAAAACTCAATCGTTGAACGTGTGCTCAGATTGTCTGAGTACGACAATCACTTGAATCAAGTGGGAGTTAATCTTCCAGATGAGATAGTGATGGTTCTCCAAAGTCACTGCCACCAAGCTGTGAGAGCTTCGTGATGAACTATAACATATCAAGGATAGATACAATGATCCTTGAGAGATTCGTGATGTATGACACTGCGAAAGTAGAAATCAAGAAGGAGCATCAATGGTTGATGGTTAGTAAAACCACTAAGTTTCATGAAAGGCAAGGGTTAGAAGGGATACTTCGTGAAACAGCAAAACAGTTGCTGCACTAATGAAGAGACCCAAGTCTAAACCCAAACCCGAGACTAAGTGCTTCTGTTATGAGGGGAACGGTCACTGAGGCGGAGCTACCCTAGATGCTTGGTAGATAAGTAGGCTGGCAAAGTCGAAAGTATTATATTTGATATACATGATGTTGATGTGTGCTTTACTAGTACTCCTAGTAGCGCGAGGGTATTGGATACCGGTTCAGTTGCTAAGTGATTGGTAACACGAAATGAAAGCCACGGAATAAACGGAGACTAGCTAAAGGCGAGGTGACGATACGTGTTGGAAGTGTTTCCAAGGTTGATATGATCAAACGTCGCACGCTCCCTCTATCATCGGGATTGGTGGTGAAACCCAAATAATTGTTATTTGGTGTTTGCGTTGAGCATGAACATGATTGGATCGTGTTTGTTGCAATACGATTATTCATTTAAAAGAATAATAGTTACTCTATTTGCTTGAACAATCACCTTCAATGGTTTATTGAATCTCGATCGTAGTGTTACACATGTTCATGATATTGGTGCCAAAAGATACGAGGTAATGATGATAGTACCACTTACTTGTGGCACTGCCGCTTGAGTCATGTTGGTATAAATTGCATGAAGAGGCTCCATGCTGATGGATCTTTATACTCACTTGATTTTGAATCACTAGTGACATGCAAATCATACCACATGAGCAAGGCCTTGTTTTCATTGAGATGAAACAAGATAGTAACTTGTTGGAAGTGATACATTTTGATGTATGCAGTCCAATGGATGCTGAGGCACGCAGTGGATATCATTATGTTCTTACTTCAATGATGATTTGAGTAGATACAAGAGTATTTACTTAATGAATCACAAGTCTGAAATATTGAAAAGTTCAATTCTGTTTCAGGAGTGAAGTTCGTCGTAACAAGAGGATAAAATGTCTACGATATGATCATAGAAATGAATACCTGAGTTACGAGTTTTGGTACGCAGTTAAGACAATGTGGAAATTGTTTCGCAGTTCATGCCACCTGGAACATCATAGTGTGATGATGTATCTGAACGTCATAGCCACGCACTATTTGGTATGGTGCATGCTATGATGTCTCTTATCGAATTACCACTATCGTTTATGGGTTATGCATTAGAGACAACCGCATTCACTTTAAATAGGGCACCGCGTATTTCCGTTGATATGACACAGTATAGACTGAGGTTTAGAGAAATCTAAACTGTCGTTTCTTGAAAGTTTGGAGCTGCGATGCTTATGTGAAAAAGTTTCAGTCTGATAAACTCGAACCCAAAGCGGATAAATGCATCTTCATAAGATATCCAAAACAGTTGGATACATCTCCTATCTCAGATCTGGAAGCAAAGTGTTTGTTTCTAGAAACGGGTTCTTTCTTGAGGAAAGGTTTCTCTCGAAAGAATTGAGTGGGAGGGTGATAGAACTTGATGAGGTTATTGAACCATCACTTCGACTAGTGTGTAGCAGGGCACAGGAAGTTGTTCCTGTGGCGCCTACAACTATTGAAGTGGAAGCTGATGATGGTGATCATTGAGCTTCGGATCAAGTTACTACAAACCTCGTAGGTCGACAAGGTCGCGTACTACTACAGAGTGGTATGATAACCCTGTCTTGGAGGTCATGTTGTTGAACAATAATGAACCTACGAGCTGTGGAGAAGCGATGGTGGGCCCGGATTCCGACAGATGGCTGGAGGTCATGAAATCCGAGAGAGGATCCATGTATGAAAACAAACTGTAGACTTTGGAAGAACTACTTGATGGTCGTAGGACTATTGAGTAAAGATGGATCTTTAAAAGGAAGACAGACGGCGATGGTGATAAGTCACTATTGAGAAAAGCTCGACTTGTCGTAAAGATGTTTTCGACATGATCAAACAATTGACTATGGTGATACTTTCTCACTCGTAGCGATGCTAAAAGTCTGTTAGAATTATGTTAGTAGTTGTTGCATTATTTTTGAAATATTGCACATAGGATGTCAAAACATTGTTTCCTCGACGGTTCTCTTGAGCAAACATTGTATGTGATACAACCAGAAGGTTTTGTCGATCCTAAAGATACTAAAAAGTATGCAAGCTCCTGCGATCCTTCAATGGACTGGTGCAAGCATCTCGGAGTTGGAATATACACTTTGATGAGATGATCAAAGATTTTGGTTTTGTACAAGGTTTATGAGAAACTTGTATTTCCAAAGAAGTGAGTGGGAGCACTATAGAATTTCTGATAAGTATATGTGGTTGACATATTGTTGATCAGAAGTAATGTAGAATTTCTATGAAGCATAAAAGGTTGTTTGAAAGGAGTTTTTCAAAGGAATACTTGGATTGAGCTACTTGAACGTTGAGCATCAAGATCTATGGAGATAGATCAAAACGCTTAATAGAAGTTTCAACAAGGTGCATGCCTTGACAAGTTTTTGAAGGAATTCGAAATAGATCAGCAAAGAAGGAGTTCTTGACTGTGTTGTAAGGTGTGAATTTGAGTAAGACTCAAAACCCGACCACGGCAAAATAAAGAGAATAGACGAAGGTCGTCTTCTTTGCCTTAGCCGTAGACTCTAAAGTATGCCATGCTGAGTACCGCACCTGATGTGTGCCTTGCAGCAAGTCTGTTAAGAGGTACACAGAGTGATCCAGGATTGAATCACTGATCAACGGTCAAAGTTATCCTTAGTAACTAAATAGACTAAGGAATTTTTCTCGATTATGGAGGTGGTTAAAGAGTTCGTCGTAAAGGGTTACGTCGATGCAAGCTTTGACACTAATCCGAATAACTATGAGTAGTGAAACGGATTCGTATAGTAGAGTAGATATTTGGAGCATTTTCGAATAGCACGTAGTAGCAGCATCTATAAGATGACATAAAGATTTGTAAAGAACACACGGATCTGAAAGTTTCAGAACCGTTGACTAAAACCTCTCTCATGAGCAAGACGTGATCAGACCCCATAACTATATGGGTGTTGGATTCGTTGAAATCACATGGTGATGTGAACTAGATTATTGACTCTAGTGCAAGTGGGAGACTGTTGGAAATATGCCCTAGAGGCAATAATAATTAGTTATTATTATATTTCTTTGTTCATGATAATCGGTTATTATCAATGCTATAATTGTATTGATTGGAAACACAATACTTGTGTGGATACATAGACAAAACACTGTCCCTAGTAAGCCTCTAGTTGACTAGCTCGTTGATCAAAGATGGTCAAGGTTTCCTGGCCATAGGCAAGTGTTGTTACTTGATAACGGGATCACATCATTAGGAGAATCATGTGATGGACTAGACGCAAACTAATAGACATAGCATGTTGATCGTGTCATTTTGTTGCTACTGTTTTCTGCGTGTCAAGTATTTATTCCTATGACCATGAGATCATATAACTCACTGACACCGGAGGAATGCTTTGTGTGTATCAAACGTCGCAACATAACTGGGTGACTATAATGATGCTCTACAGGTATCTCCGAAGGTGTTCGTTGAGTTAGTATGGATCAAGACTGGGATTTGTCACTCCGTATGACGGAGAGGTATCTCGGGGCCCACTCGGTAATACAACATCACACACAAGCCTTGCAAGCAATGTGACTTAGTGTAAGTTGCGGGATCTTGTATTACAGAATGAGTAAAGAGACATGCCAGTAAACGAGATTGAAATAGGTATGCGGATACTGACGATCGAATCTCAGGCAAGTAACACACCGAAGGACAAAGGGAATGACATACGGGATTATATGAATTCTTGGCACTGAGGTTCAAAGGATAAGATCTTCGTAGAATATGTAGGATCCAATATGGGCATCCAGGTCCCGCTATTGGATATTGAACGAGGAGTCTCTCGGGTCATGTCTACATAGTTCTCGAACCCGCAGGGTCTGCACACTTAAGGTTCGACGTTGTTTTATGCGTATTTGAGTTATATGGTTGGTTACCGAATGTTGTTCGGAGTCCCGGATGAGATCACGGACGTCATGAGTGTTTCCAGAATGGTCCGGAAACGAAGATTGATATATAGGAAGACCTCATTTGGTTACCGGAAGGTTTTCGTGCATTACCGGAAAAGTTTCGGGCTCATCGGTAGTGTACTGGAAGTGCCGGGAGGGGTGCCGGGGACCATCAGGAGGGGTGTCACGCCCCAAGGGGTCTCATGGGCTATGGGAAGAGATAAACCAGCCCCTAGTGGGCTGGAATAAGTTCCCACTAAGGCCCATAAGGTTTGAGAAGGAAAAAAACACAAGCTGGAAAGAGTTTCCAAGTGGGAAGGTGGAATCCTACTCCAAGTAGGATTGGAGTAGGACTCCTCCACCTCCAATTTCGGCCAAACCTTTAGGTTTTGAGGCTGCCTCCTCCCCTCCCTCCCTCCTATATATAGTGGGGTTTTAGGGCTGATTTCAGACAACTTTTGCCACGGCAGCGCGACCACATACCTCCACGGTTTTACCTCTAGATCGCGTTTCTGCGGAGCTCGGGCGGAGCCCTGCTGAGATTAGATCACCAGCAACCTCCGGAGCGCCGTCACGCTGCCGGAGAACTCAGCTACCTCTCCGTCTCTCTTGCTGGATCAAGAAGGCCGAGATCATCGTCGAGTTGTACGTGTGCTGAACGCGGATGTGTCGTCCGTTCGGCACTAGATCGAATCGGATCGTGGGACGGATCGCGGGACGGTTCGTGGGACGGTTCGCGGGGCGGATCGAGGGACGTGAGGACGTTACACTACATCAACCGCGTTCATTAACGCTTCTGCTATGCGATCTACAAGGGTACGTAGATCGGAAATCCCCTCTCGTAGATGGACATCACCATGATAGGTCTTCGTGCGCGTAGGACAATTTTTGTTTCCCATGCGACGTTCCCCAATACTTACAATGTCATTATACTGGATCAAAGAAAGCCTCAAAACTTACCTCGCCCATTGGAAGATCAAGACATGGTGTGCGAAGCATAGTTGGATGACGGCAACACCGCGTTGATCGGCCGTGTACTCCAAATCAAGCCCCAAGAACTTCTCATGATCCATTGCGGCGTCAAGCCATCGTTCCTTCAACTGTTCAAGAAAATACGGCATCTCACTCCTCTCGTTCGTGTACACGACATCGAGCATGGTCGTGCCATGTGCGAGCACCTCTCCAAAGCGAGTTGGCATGGTGGAAGAAGAGAAGGAAAGAAGAGAGGAGAAGAACAGAGAGCGAGAGCGAGAGAGAAGAAGAAACAGAGAAATGGCGACTCTGGTTCGGTTTGTGCTTTTCATCGCCCGAAACGACGCGGGATACAAACCGTTTAGGGCCTTTAGTCCCGGGCTGAGCCACCAACCGGGACTAAAGAGGTATACCAACGGTTGCCACCAGTACGGCAGGCCACGTGTTAGGCCTTTAGTCCCGGGTTGAGCCACCAACCGGGACTAAAGGGGGATACGAACGGTTGCCACCACCACTGCCCACCGCGTAGCCCTTTAGTCCCGGTTTGGGACACGAACCGAGACTAATGGCTCCTTACGGGCCGGGACTAAAGCCTTGAGGGAGGCATTAAGAATTGGGGCGACGTGGCCGGGCCTTTAGTCCCGGCCCAGAGGCAGGCCGGGACTAAAGAGTTCCGGTCAAAGGCCTGTTTTTCACTAGTGCCTCTAAAACCTCGGGACTGCTGCTTCCGCCGCTAAGCTGTTCAGCCAGCTCTGGTTGCTCCTTCAGGTAGTCACGGTAACCTGAAATAACTCTCTCGATGATTGCTCTCCGCAGCGCGTCTCTGAGCCGGGGGTCTGGAACCTTCCAGAACTTCTGAGTCTGGTACGTTTTATGAAATGCTGACTCGAATTTAGCTAGTGAAGAAGTATTGATCCAACGGCGGATAAGTCCAGGAAAGCTCGTTTTCGGTATGTATGACAACACACGCCCCCAAGAAACATCGAGATAGCTATCCATGTACTCCTCACATTCAGGTATAAGTTCAAGTCCGTCCTGGTGTGATACCGATGGCTCAAACATCTGCGCTACGAAATAAGAATTGTTGAGCAAGAACATGTACCTGAGGCTTGGGTCCGTACACAACTCGGATTTTTCCTGAAGCACATTCTTCATATAATGGACTGTTTCATCGAACAGGCGGCGAAACATTCCGTTGTTGTAGTTCTGTGCAGACTTCTTTGTCGAAGCATGTGCTTTCCTGATGGACACCATGAAGTTCATCAATGACCGAATATTCCTATGAACCTCGCCCCCGCCTCGTAGAATGTCAATAGCCCACGGGGTATTATGATGAAGTGTCCACCTGAAATGGATCACCGCTTCTGATATGACCCCGATTAATTTGCTCCCTTTTGTGTCCAACGAGGTGCGTATCTCGTTGAAAATGGTTTTGGCTTCCCAAGAGACCAAGCCCGTCATAGACATGTCATATGATGCATTGGAGACGGAGATATATGTTTGTAACGCGACCTCTAGTGTTGGAAATTCGATATTTCTACCATGTTTCTTCTCTGCCTTACAGACATGGATGACGTCGTCGACAAATATGAGCATTAGTGCCATGCTCGCTTTGCTAAACTGTGCAACTGCCGTCTCCTCCTCGTGGATTTCGTCTACCAGCTCTGTAATGCTGACGACAATTACTGTAAGCGCTCGGATCCATCTCTCACCCATTTCTTGCAGTTGGAGCCACGACGCAAACGACTTTTGTGGCTGAAGAACCCAGTAGACATCAAGTTCGACGAACCAATTCTCCAGCGAGGAAGACGAGTCCACGAATGATTGAAATACACTCAGGAGGTAACCGTCACTGACCATTTTTTGAGCAATCTCCGTGAGCTCGCTGATACCCAAATCCGCTGTGCCGGAAGAGAGGACAGAGTAGTTGGATTGGTAAGAACTCGAGGCACCAGAGTTGCTGGAGTAGTTGGATCCGCTCTGGCCGGACCCGAAGGAGAGAGTCGATCTGTTGTGCCATTCGGATACAGCGACACTCCGAATGGACTCGCGGTATGTACTGCCCGGCGGGTGCCGAGACTTGAAGACGGTGGTGCTCCCCTCCGGCTCCGGGGGCGAGTAGGGAGCCGTGAAGCCGGCGGTGTTCTCCTCCGGCACGGAAGCAAGCGGCCCCGCCGTGCTGCTACCTTGAAATAGAACTCTGAGACCGCTCAGCACGCTTGAGAAGTGGTCAGCCATGATCCTACCTTGTCAAGCTCGAAGAGATTGGTAGAGTAGAAAACTATGAGAAGGGCTCGGCCTGAACCAACACTGATTGCCGCGGACGTTCCAATAAAAAGCTTCCATTACACTAATTATAATTGCATAACAAGAGTGAGACATCGCGTGCACGTCTCCTCCACGTATGTCAACTACTCCATCTGTTTTTAAATATAAATCATTCTAAATTTTTTACTACGGACTACATACGAAACAAGAAAAACGAATCTATAGTCTGAAATATGTCCATATACATTCGTATGTAGTGAAATTTCTAAAAACAAATATTTAAGAACGAAGGAAGTAGCAGACATACTACCTCCGTTACGGTTTAGAAGGCACAATTAAATGTACTTGCATTACTCCTAGCTCCTAATTTTGTACTATTTTTATATTCATGTGTAGTGTGAATGCTATTTTTAACTCATTTTACAATCAATCAATAACCACCTAGGTTTTAGAAAATTTCCATGTACGCCTTCTAAACTGTGACGGAGTGAGTATTCTTTTGCCATCACTATAATTAATAATACTATACTACTGATGACAAGAACCGCGTGATGAGGACTGACACATGAGATGTACAGGCACCGGATGCCGCGGGTCAACTAACTGCCAAAGCCGCGTGATGACTGAGAAGTTCAACTCTCCTCTTTATGGAATCCTCTATGACCAATACACATAGTAATAATAGTTACATAAATGCAACACACTGCAGGTAATTCAGCTGTACAGTGGTTTGTATAACTGGAAGGGTTTTAATGCTTGTTGAAGGAAAAGCCTCGAAGTCTTGCCGATTAGGTTTTTGCTGTTGCAAAGATGTTGGGAAATCTGTGATGAGGATACATGTCGCGGATAGCTCAAGACTGAAAATGGTATTAAGGTATCCAATTAATCTATTTTATTGTATTTACAAAGGTTCAAAAAGGGTTAAACATTTACTCTTGGAAATTATAAAATATATACCTCAATGGTAAGACAATGCTTATTTCTGCTGGTCTAGATACATAATGATGTGCAATAGTTGTTGAAGCCGTAGATCGACTAGGCATAGATAAATCCGGTGTAACCCTTGTACTCACCTAATCCCGAGCCTGATGAACTCCCAGCGCTGGCCATCGATGCGGTGGAGTCGTCGGTGACGCGAGAGAAGGGTGTAGACGAAGGTGGTGCTTCCCGTGAGCACTGCGCTAAACCCTAGATCGGAAGGGGATTTCGGTGGAGAGTCTGGTGACGCGGTGAACCTCGTGTCATGCGCCCCGACCCCCACCACTTTATTTATAGCGTAGGTCACAGGGGCCCACCAACCATAACGGGTTGGGCGCCCCCGATCAGGACACATAGATCAAGGGCCCGGTGGGTTGTTGGGCCCATACGAAAGAGATCAACCTAACAATTTAGTAAGATAAGCATTAGTACTCTTTCAGATGTATAAGAAACGCAAATGGATTGGACACATAAATAGTACAGATAGGAGGCAAAATATAACTGTTTTTTGTGACCAAATTTCCTCAAGTACGGGGCTACTTTTACGATGTTGCATGATTACAACTAAACATGGGTATGGAGCTGATGCAAAAGCAGACGTGGAAGTATTTGACATGGAATTAGGAAATCAAATTTAAGACAGCCGCAGCTGGTGCCGAGTTGATACAGTATCTGACGCTTATTAAGCTGCCAACAGAATTTAGAATACAGTATCTTACGTCCCGAGACACAGAGTAGGCCGATGGCGGTGGCTTGCGAGAGACTGAGATGAGGAAGGTGAGGGGAAGGCGCACGCGTGACTGATGGGAGGAGGGGGATGGGCGCGACGATAGTTGTTGGCCGACAAGAGACGAAAGAGGAGGAGTGCCGGGGAAATCGAGGAGGACGGCGGAGCGCGGCCGACGGGTGAGCCGGCCGCACAGGATGCGGCCCCTTCCTCCAGCAGCGCATGGCACACGAGCGTGCGGGGTAGCCGCCTTCAACCGAGCGGCTGGCCGGCGTCGGGGCGGAGGTGCGGATCCGGTCGAGCGGCTAGCCGGCTTCAGGGGCGGAGGGGTTGGAGGCGGGGATGAGCGGCGGGTGCAGGAGCACCGAGGTCGTGAAGGAGAGGGAGGCAGGTGCGCGAGCGGTTGGCCGGGCAACGACGTGCGGATGAGAAGAAGCGATGGGATGTAGATTAGCGTTTCGTAAGTGAGCTTTGTTTTGTTAACAACTTTTCTAAACCGTTGATCATTTGATTAGACGGTCTAGATTGTAAATTGGGGCTGCCTTCTCGTGTTTTTAGTGGTAATAGATAATAGATAATATATAATAGATAGTACAGATACGAGGCAAATATAAATGTTTTTGCGACCAAATTTTCCCTTGTACGGGGCTACTTCTACGTTTCCATGCTCATTGTATATGCAAGTTAAACTTGTATTGAACTAGTCAGAAATTAATGCAAATATGGCATATTGCATAATCAAAATTAAACATGGGTATGGAACTGATGCAGAAGCAGACGTGGAAGTATTTGACATGGAATTAGGAAATCAAATTTAAGACAGCCGCAGCTGGTGCCGAGTTGATACAGTATCTGACGCTTATTAAGCTGCCAACAGAATTTAGAATACAGCTTCACCTCAGAAGGAATGGGGAAAATAGAATCCAAATACAAGAGGGAAACATTACTCTGGCCTCTGATTTGTCAGGTGACTCTGTTTGACATCTCAAGCAACTTTCATCCTTCAAATAGCTCTCGCAGCATCGCCTGCAAAACTTCAGGACTGCTGCTTTCGCGGCCAACATGTTTCTCTAGCTCCGGATGCTCCTCCAGATAGTCTCGGTAACCTGAAATGACTCTTTCGATGATAGCTCTCCGCAGCGCATCTCTGAGCTGAGGGTCCGGAACTTTCCACAACTTCTGAGCCTGGTACATTTTGTGAAATGCCGACTCGAATTTGGCCAGTGATGAGGTGTTGATCCAACAATGGATGGGCCCAGGAAATCTCGATTTTGGTATGCAGGAGAGCACACGTCCCCAAGAAACATCGAGATAACTGTCCATGTACTTGTTATATTCAGACGGAATGAAACATCCTGATGACTCAGACACCACATGAGCTACGAAATAGGAATTGTTGAGCAGGAACAGATACCTGAGGCTTTGATCCGAGCATGACTCCGATTTTCTGAAGAGCAGACCCTTCAGATATTCAGTTGTGATATCGATCTCGATACTAAGGTTTTCAGAGCTGCGGCTCGGTAGAGAGTTTTGCGATGAAGTCTGTGCATTCATCATCGATACTATGCAGTCCATGATGAATCGAGTGTTCTTGTGAACCTCCCCTCCTCCTCGCGAGATCTCGAGAGCCCACGAGTCATCTTCATCCATGAGTGTCCTCAGCTCCTGCATCGTGCTTGCTATGTTCTTGCTTAGCCTGTTTTCTTGTCTCTCTAAGAGGCTGCGTATCCCGCTGAAAATGCTATTTATTTCTGGAGACAAGACGAGCGATGTAAACACGTGCAACGCATCAGAGACGCAGGTAAAAATGTCAAGCACGAGCTGTAGCTTCTCCGCTTCGAGAACGGTGATGATGACATCCACGACATCGAGCATCTGGGCGATGCTCGCTTTGCCAAACGGCACGACCGCCGCCGGCGTCTCGACGTCGAACAGCAAATCAGTGATACTGGCGACAATTACGGCAAGAGCCCGGATCCACTTGTCGACCAAGTCTCGCGTCGTCGCCGGCTTGTCTCGGAGCAGCCGCCGTAAGCTATTCTCGTCGTGGATTTGGAGAACCCAGTCGACGTCGAGCTCCGAGAACCAACTTGTCAGAGCGTGGTCCGGGCTACCACCGAATTTGAATGCTGGTGCAGGAGATGCGTCGTCGAATGCTTGGGCCATGCGCTGGGTGTACCCGTCTATGACCATTTGGCGAGCAATCCTCGTGAGCTCTTCTTGGTTGCGGAAGCACTCCAGCCCAGCGGCGGACGCTGAACCGGAGGAGTAGCCAGACTTGCTGGATGGGCAGGAATTCGAAACACTGGAGTAGCTTGATCCGCCATGACTGAAGATAGTCGATCTTCTCCGCCCGACGGACACGTCGACGGCTTGGATCCGGTTGCGGTAGAGTCCCACCGGCGGTTGGTCAGCTTTGGCGCCGTCCGTACTCCCTTCCGGCACGGCAGCGAGCCGCCACGGCCCTGCCATGCTGCCACCTTGTCCTTGTGGATGGATGGAGGCCATTGCTTTGGTTCGATGGATTAGCAGGGGAGACAGAAAAGCACCGTGTGAAGTGCAGTATTGGGAGCTCGGGCGACGAGAATCAACAAATGATATATCGGAACCCCGTGACGGCGACCGACGAACGCAACGCAAGAAGTCTCACATCAAGTAGTGGAGCCGCATGATGACGGTTGGTGGTCACACGGCCGGCAGCTTCTACGAAGGCGCCGCGCACCCACGGCTAAAATATATATACTGGAGTACTTCCTCTCTCTCCAGCTCTAGTAAAATTTTACTATGTTTAACGCGGTATTTAAAACCACTAAGATTATATAATTCAGTTTTTATAATCTATTATGTCTCCAAACATAACAGATTATGATGTAGATTATAAAAACTAGATAAACAGAATATTAAAAACTCATAATCTACTCTACAGCAGCTAAAATCAGATTATGGATTGTTAATGACCCATTACCCTTGTAAAGTTGGAGATAATTACATTCCTACCATCGCCAGCCTCCTCTTTTAAAAAAAAACTGAGGGCACACAGGTCATTATGCAATGTAAAACCTGAATTACAGTTTATATAATTTGGCTTTTAAACATGTCCACCTAAATTATTTTTATAAATCAGATTATGTAATCTATCTTCAAAATCCAGATTATCATAATCTATTGTGGTTTCAAACAGGACCTAAGACACTTATTTTAAAACGAAGGTACTTACCAAAGGAACCAAAGCCAAAGCATGTCGCGCAACTAGGAAAGTGCTATGCTGTGGCTGGTACGAGCACCAACATTTGAAAGTAGAGTATGTGACATCCAGCTTGAATTTTCTTGACAATTTCATATGTAATCATGCGGATAATAATCGTAATGGGCCGCATGGACTTTCCCGGCCTTCGTGGCCGGCTTTATGTTTAGTTAATGTTTGTTTTTATTTTTGGAAATGTTTTCATTTTTTTACGCGACTTCAAAATGGGTCGGTCAGTGTTGGACGCATGCGTCGATCCAAACACGAAAGCGGATGTTAGTGTCCGCCTGATTGATCCAAACGGACAAAAAACAAACAAAAGTGTCGTCTGTTTGAGTCGGTCGGTTGGAGTTGCTCCTATCTGCACATATTTTCTTGCTAGTGAATATATGTCAAAAATCAAGTTTCGTACATAGTTTGTTTTGTTAGAGTATCTGGACATATCTCTTGTATTTGATAGACTATGATTTGTAGTAAAAAAAAATTCTTTTTTTGTTAAGACAATCCACGAAACTTTATTAAACCGTCACAATGTTTACATGGACGAATGGTAGATCATCAGGATGGCTTAATCAAACATGACGGTCCCACCCCAGACGCAAATCATGTTTCGAGCTCCTAAACTCATGGATAAAATTACACTTAGAAAAACTAAAAGAAAAAAAGAATAATCTCATGGATGATGGCCTCGTAGTCTGCCCCACTCTTCCTTTTGATATCTTCAACAACCACCTTACAGTCAGACGCGACATGTATATGTTGTAAGTCCAAGTCCTCTCCAAGGGCCATAGACTCTCTAACGGCAAGGTCTCCAAAGTAGTCGGGTCTGAGATACCCCGAAAAACAATAGCTGAAGCCCATAGAAGTGCTCCATGTCTATCCCTGCAATTGGCAGCGACCGAACCGAGGCCCCATCGCTCCGTCACCGCTGCATCAACATTTATCTTGACCGTGCCCATTGTTGGCGGAATCCAGCCGCTAGTCCTCACTAGTAGGACAAAAGGCTATCAGTAGCGCTGGTTTTATCCTTGCCAGTAGCGCTGGTTTTATGCATTAACACCAACAAAAGGATCCCGGTGCTGGCCGTGCCGCTGTCGGCACGGGCGCACAAGGAGGAGGTGAGTCACCGGCGGCAGCAGCTGACGCCGGAGCAGTGGCTCAACCCTATCTACGCGGCCGCCTCTCCCGACTGGAAGGTCTGGTTCGTGCTCGAGCACGAGTAGCAGCGCCGGCGCGACGTGCATGACATGCAGTCAGGCCCTCCTTCGCCCCCGCTCGTCGTTCGCGATGAGGACCAGGAGGCGGAGGCCGCCTACCAGGCGGCGCTGACAGCCGCACTCCGTGAGAGCGAGGAGGAAGAGCGGCGCAAGGCTGATGATGAGGACGCGACGTATGAGGCGCAACTCGCAGAGGCCATCGCGTTGTCTGCCACCAGCGACTGCGTCGTGCCACTCCACCGAAGACTGAGCCCTAGCCCACGGAGCCACAACCGAAGGTCTACCAGTGGACCGGCTGCCTCCACGAGTGGGTCACCACGCCGCCTATCTGGTTGGGCACGACACCGCAGCAGGAGGCCGCCTACCTTCAACAATGGAGGGCGCGGCGGCCGGCAAAGGAGGGCGCCAACGGCGAGCGACATTTCAAGCTGGAGCGCCAACTGGAG
The DNA here is from genome assembly GCF_904849725.1 of Hordeum vulgare subsp. vulgare. NCBI lineage: Eukaryota > Viridiplantae > Streptophyta > Magnoliopsida > Poales > Poaceae > Hordeum > Hordeum vulgare. The sequence goes on along the minus strand of NC_058519.1, from coordinate 644,499,922 downwards.
CGGGAAGCGGAGGAGGAACGGCTGGAGAGGAAGGAGGAGGAGCACGCCCGTGCTGCGCTTCCGCTGCCACCAGCATCGCCTGCGCAGGCGGGACAAACAACAGAGGCACAGGCAGCGACGACACTGTCCGCCCCTGACATGAACGTTGTCTGGAACACGGTGTTCTCTGGACCGGCCCTGCACCGACGTTGATCGACCTCACCAGCCCCGACGTCGATGATGAGGACGCCTAGGGCAATGCGATGTCTCGTAGTTTAGATTTTTTTAATGTTTAATTAATGTAATGGGGACATCGTGGACTCTCTCCGGCCTTCGTGGTCAGCTTTAATGTTTAATTAATAATTTTTTTATTATTTTCAGAAATGTTTGCATTTTTTTTTCACGCGTCGTTAAAATGGGTCGGGTTAGTGTTGGACGCATGCGCCGACCCAAACACGGAAGCGGATGTTGGTGTCCGCATGGCCGACCAAAATGGACAAAAAGCGGACAAAAGCGTCGTCCGTTTGGGTCGGTCGGTTGGAGTTGCTCCTATCTGCACATATTTTCTTGCTAGTGAATATATGTCAAAAATCAAGTTTCGCACATAGTTAGTTTTGTTAGAGTATCCGGGCATATCTCTTGTATTTTATAGACTATGATTTGTAATAATTTTTTTCTTTTTTTTGAGACAATCCATGAAACTTTATTAACCCGTCAGAATGTTTACACGGACGAATTGGTAGATCGTCGGGATGGCCTAACTAAACATGACGATCCAACCCCAGACGCAAAGCATGTTTCGCTAAATTGTGACACTGACATTCGAGCTCCTAAACTCATGGACAAAATTACAGCTAGAAAAACTAGAAGAAAAAAGAACAATCTCATGGATGATGGCCCCGTAGTCTGCCCCGCTCTTCCTTTTGATATCTTCAACAACCACCTTACAGTCATACGCTACATGTATATGTCGTAAGTCCAAGTCCTCTCCAAGCGCCATAGACTCTCTAATGGCTAGGCCTCCAAAGTAGTCAGGTCCGAGATACCCCGAAAAACAGTAGTTGAAGCCCCCAGAAGTGCTCCATCTCTATCCTTGCAATTGGTAGCGAACGAACCGAGGCCCCATCGCTCCGCCACCACTGCATCAACATTTATCTTGACCGTGCCCACTGTTGGCGGAATCCAGCCGCTAGTCCTTGCTATGCCGGCGTTGGGTGGAGAAGTAGTCGGTTTCGATATAATTTCAATCTCGTTGCAATAAGAGTGAATGAAGAGATGCGTCAAAATGGGGCTTTGGAAAATGTCTTCATAAATTGCCATCCTCTTCGCGAACCATATAGCCCACAAAGTGATCACCATGCAGACGAAAAGTTGATGAGGGAGTTGTTTCATCAGTGTAAAAATCCACTCCTTTGCATTGTCCATATCATGTTGGCACATTCGCTCAACTAGCTCCTCATCTGCCAATGCCCAAACACTTCTTGCCATTGAACAGTTTAGCAGGGCATGCCTCTTGGAATCCCTTGTGCCGCACAATCGACAGACATTAGACGTGGACATATGCCTATGTTGGAGCAGGTCCGAGGTGGGAATAGAGCTCTGAGCCAGCCTCCACAGGAACAATTTAACTTTGAAAGGAACATTTGTTGGAAATGTGCCCCAGAGTCAATAATAAATTGATTATTATTATATTTCCTTGTTCATGATAATCGTTTATTATCCATGCTAGAATTGTATTGACTGGAAACTCAAATAGATATGTGGATACGTAGACAACACACTGTCCCTAGCGAGCCTCTAGTTAACTAGCTCGTTGATGAAAGATGGTCAAGGTTTCCTGACCATAGACAAGTGTTGTCACTTGATAACGGGATCACATCATTAGGAGAATGATGTGATAGACAAGACCCAAACTATGAACGTAGCATATGATCGTGTTAGATTATTGCTACTGTTTTCTGCATGTCAATGTATCTATTTCTATGACCATGAGATCATGCAACTTCCGGACACCGGAGGAATACCTTGTGTGTATCAAACGTCACAACGTAACTGGGTGACTATAAAGGTGCTCTACATGTATCTCCGAAGGTGTCTATTGGGTTGGCATGGATCAAGACTGGAATTTGTCACTCCGTGTGACGGAGAGGTATCTCGGGACCCACTCGGTAATACAACATCACGACAAGCCTTGCAAGCAATGTGACTAAGGAGTTAGTCACGGGATCTTGTATTACGGAACGAGTAAAGAGACTTGCCGGTAATGATATTGAAATAGGTATGGAGATACCGACGATCGAATCTCGGGGAAGTAACATACCGAAGGACAAAGGGAATGATATACGGGATTGTGTGAATCCTTGACATAGAGGTTCAACCGATAAGATCTTCGTAGAATATGTAGGATCCAATATGTACGTCCAGGTCCCGCTATTGGATATTGACTGGAGAGTGTCTCAGTCATGTCTACATAGTTCTCGAACCCGCGGGGTTTGCACACTTAAGGTTCGGTGACGTTTTCGGTGTAGTTGAATTATTGATGTTGGTAACCGAATGTTGTTCGGTATCCCAGATGAGATCCAGGACGTCACGAGGAGTTCCGGAATGGTCTGGAAATAAAGATTGATATATAGGAAGTTGGTATTTGGATTCCGGAAAAGTTTCGCGCATTACCGAGAGTGTGTCGGGAGTGACGAATGGGTTCCGGGGATCCACCTAGTGGGCCCACCACTCCCTGAGAGGGCTACATGGACTTTGGGGTGGCGCAATAGCCCCTATTGGGCTGGCCAATCAACCAAAGAAGGCCCATGAGAAAAAAGGTGGAAAATCCAAAAGAGGTGGACAAGTGGGAGATGAGTCCTCCTCCAAGTGGAATTGGAGGAGGACTCTTCCCTCCTTGCTTAGGCCGAGCCAAGGGAGGCTTCCCTTGGTGGGCAAGCCTCCCCCCTCCTTCCTCCTATATATACTAGAGTTTTTGAGGGTTTTTGCACGGTATTTTTCAGCCACGTGCTACCCTCTCCTCTAGATCGGTTTTCAGCAGCGCTTAGGCGAAGCCATGCTGGAATAGATCCACCACCATCGCCGACACGCCGTCACACTGCCGAAGAATTCATATACCTCCCCGTCTCTCTTGCTGGATCAAGAAGGCGGAGATCGTCATCGAGCTGTACGTGTGCTGAATGCGGAGGTGCCGCCCGTTCGGCACTAGATCGGGATGGATCGTGATGGGATCGCGGGACGGATCGTGATGAGATCGCGGGACGGGCTGTGATTTGGATCGCAAAAATGTCCCACTACATCAACCGCGTTATATACGCTTCCGCTTAGCGATCTACAAGGGTATGTGATTCTGATCTCCCTCTCGAGATGATCATCACCATGATAGGTCTTCGTGTGCGTAGGAAAAATTCTGTTTCTCATGCAACGTTCCCCAACAACATCAACACCCCACAGCTGGGTCCATTCATTTCTTTGTTGGCCATTGTGTGATGCACCTTCATGCTCATCAATCCAGTTCTCCTTCGTAAGTTTGGTTTGTAAGATAATTCTGTATGCGGACTTTACTGAAAAAATTCCCCGTTTCTCGCCGCTCATGCCTAGAATGCGTCAATATTTCTTGTGCATAGTGGAATGGAAAGAATGGTCTCAGCATCAATTGGTAGAAATACGTGGCATACTAGCTGTCCATTCCATGCAATCTCTGACGTGTTGATTAGTTCAGACACCAAGCATGGTGGGTTTGGTATAATGAAGATATAGGTCTCATCATCCCCGTCCGTGGAAACCAGTTGTGACTCCAAATCCCCGTCGTGTCCCCGTTCCCAACTCTGCGGATGATCCCTTGCTTCAGCATATCACATCCATCGAGAATAGCCTCTCCAAATTTGTGAAGGTCGGCTGCCAAGCTCAGCATCCAGGAGATCTGCGTGAGGGAAGTAGGCTGCCTTCAGGATGCGCGAACTCAACGACAATGGCTCGCTCAAGACTCTCCAGGCCTGCCGCGCTAGTAGAGCAAGGTTGAAAATTTCCACGTCTCTAAACCCCAGACCGCCCAGGTGTTTCGGCAATGTCATCACATCCCAAGCCACCCAGCTAGGTTTTCGCTTACCTGCCTTGCTTCCCCACTGGAATTGTCGAATTATCGATGTTATACTGTCACAAAGTCCCCTTGGCAGCCTAAAGCAAGCCATTGAGTAAACTGGCAGCGCCTAGGCCATTGCTTTTATTAAAATTTCTTTGCCTGCAGCGCCCAGGTGTTCCATCCAGCCCTTTACTTTCTCCCAAACTCTGTCCTTTAAGTACTTGAATGTGCCCATCCTGGATTGACCAACATCAGTTGACATGCCCAAATCCCGTTCACTAAGTTACTCATTCTAGACATTGAGAGTCCCTATAATATTGTCCCTCAAGTGTTGCGGACACCCCTTGTTAAAGAAGATTGATGACTTCGTGAGGTTCAGCCTTTGCCCTGATGTGTTGTAGTATGTTTCCAGCAGGTTTGATACCGCCATAGCTCCCTCATTACTACCTTTGAACAACAACAGGCTATCATTCGCAAACAGAGGTGATTGATTGCCGGGGCAGTCGGAGCCACCTTGACCCCATTGAGCGTGGAAGATTGAGAGGCACGAAAGGCCCTCTGCTGCAATCAAAAATAGATAAAGGGATATTGGATATCCCTGTCGGATACCTCGAGCAGGATTTAAAGGCTCAAGTCTCTCTCCGTTGAACATTACCGAGAAGGACACCGAGCTTATCATGTCCATAACTCAAAGTGCGTTATATCGACTAGAGGGGGGGTGAATAGGAGATTTTTAGAATTTCATCACTGAGGAAATTCCTTTTGAGGAAATTCCTCACTGATGACTAACTTACAGCGGAAACAGTTAAGGATCAGTCGTGCAATCGTTCACAACAACAGTATTACAGAGTGAAGATTATGAAAACAGATTGCACAGTAAGCAGGCACGCAGAATACAAATGATGATTAACTATTGTGAAGAATTTGGGGTTGAGAAAATTCGGAGAAAGTCTTCAGCAAATTCTTCAAACAATCACAGTGAAAGTCATCAACACATAATACAGAGAAAGTAAAGAGTTGAGGAATTAGAACCCGATTCTTGGTGAAGACTGTTGTTGATGACCCAGTTCCAACTGCTGTGACAGTTGTACGTCTGGTTTGGAGCGGCTTGGTATTGAAACCAAAGGACACCCAGTCCCGGGACACACAGTCCCTACCGTATTCTCCTTGAGCTAAGGACACACAGTCCTCGCCCAACACTCGTGGTAAGTCTTCAGGGCAGACTTCCAAACCCTCACAAACTCGGTCACCCGGCGATCCACAATTGACTGCTGGATTGCTCTAGACCATGACGCCTAACCGTCTGGAGGAAGCACAGTCCTCAAAGGTAAAAAGGCTTCAGTCCCACACAGGAACAACTTCTTCAGTGATGCTCAATCACTAGGTTTGGTTTGTGGTTTCGGTGGGTGGTGTATTTCCTCACTCATGATTTACTCTCGAAGGCTCTGAGGAATTTGGGTTGCTCTTATGAAAAGTGTCAGTTTCTAACGGAGCAGCCAACCAGCTAGTGGTTGTGGGGGCGGCTATTTATAGCCTAGGAGCATCCCGACATGATTTGACATTAATGCTCTTAAATAATATGACCGTTGGAGTGGATAAGACCAGTGACTTGGCGTGGCTATCGAAACGGTCGGGACCCTCAACTGTGAGAGTCCTCATGTCACTCATATTCCTCACTTGAGGCTTTTGGTAGGATTTGGCTTGGGTTGAGCATCATGAGGAAATCCATTCCATAGTGTTACTTTGACCCCCTTTAACAGTACGGTGTTCCTATTCATCAAATGCGAAGAAAGTAAAACAGAAAACGTAAATCTTCATGCTTCAATTTCTTCAAAATGATTTTCTTCAGGAACCACCGATCTTCTCAATATCAATATCTTCATGAGGAATATCAATTTCATCGCAGATTCCTCGTGATTCATTTCTTCAGCTTCAGACCAATTTCTTCAACTGAAGACATATATTTTTAGGGGTCGATATTCTTCAAATATCTCAAACTCCTCAATGACTTATAGATCCTGTGTACACTTATAAACACATTAGATACTTAACCTATAAGTCTTCAAACCACCAAAATCACTAAGGGGCACTAGATGCACTTACAATCTCCCCCTTTTTGGTGGTTGATGAAAATTAGGTTAAGTCTTCAGCAGGGAATAAAAATGTGCAGTGTAAATACTCAATTGAGGAATTTGAAGACAAGATTCACAAAGACTCCCCCTGTAGATGTGCATACCTTGAGGATTTTGCTATTATAGCATATGCACATTGATGATTTATATCATGGAGATGTCCCCCTGAATCTTGTAAATCATGCATACATATAACATATTATATGAAGAAAATGAAGATGCATGATGGCAAATGGTATCTGACGAATTCCAGCATGCGTGCATTAAAACTTGAGGAATAAGCATGCGAAGAAAAACGTTCAAAAGGCGTCAGAGTACCATCGGGCTTAAGTTACAACTCATTACATAAAAACATCAGAAGAGCCAAGAGTTTGTAACTTAATTATAGTTCATAGGCCCCAAAAATAAATCCCGTTTGAAGACTAACTCTCAAGTTTCTCCCCCTTTGTCATCAAGTGACAAAAAGGGACAAACTGAGGACTAACGCCCATGAAGACTTCATTTCTTGGCGGTTGATGAAGATCCTTGACGCTTCTTGGGTGTAGTCTTCTTCCTTGGGCCTGTTGCAGTGTCGAGTTGTTCCTCATCAGATTCGGCGGTGCGGAATGACGAGAAGGAGCTGTCTTCAAGATCTAGCACTGGAATGGGCCTGAACTTCTTCTTGGGAGGCCACGACCACTCAAAGTCTTGCTCAAAGTTCATTTCTTCAAGCTCAATCTGGGTCTTCAGATGTGCAAGAGTAGCCCAGGTGCGATCGAAAACCTCATGCAGATAGTGATGATTAAGTTTCACAGAGTTCTGTGTCTCAGTGAGGGTTTTCGCAATGGCACCAAACTGGCGTTTGACCCATTTGTGGTTGTGATCTACCTTCTGATGAAGACTGAGAAGAAACTCTCTGGTGTTTAGCATGCGAGGAGGAACAGGGCTGGGTGGACGAGTCTCAGTATCGTCCCATGAAGAATATGCGTCTGGCTCTTTAAACTGGCCATCAAGAGGCCTGCTGCTTTCATCAATCACAGACTTTCCTTTTCCCTCAATGGGCTCGAAAGTCTTCTTGTTGATTCGGATAGGAGGCATATAACCAACATGGTTCTGGAAATCTGCGTGGAAGTTGATGCCTGTCCTAGTCCTGAGGAATCTCATGATCCACGGTGCATAAATTTTGTGATCATAGGGGCACATTGCATTGTCAGCCAAAGTCCTCAAGAAGAAATCATGGATATTCATGGGGATACCGTGAATGATGTTGAAGAGGATATTCTTCATGAGGCCGACAACATCTTCTTCATCGTCATGGTCTTTGATTGGCGCGAGCACACTACAGAGAATGCGGTAGATAGTCCGGGGTGTGTACTTGAGCTCATGGACGAGGAATGTGGTTCTTGAGGGTTTTCCTGCAGCCAAAGGCTTCATGAGGACTTCCATCATTCCATTTGGCAGCTCACGCTCACCATAAAGCTTCACTGCCCCGTCTTAAGGAATTGGTACGGGCAGTTCTCTGAGGAGTTCAGACGCTGGAGCCTTGTAGTGAGTGTTTTGGGTCATCCAGTCGAACACCCAAGTGTTGATGTCATCAGCATTGCCCGAGATGTGCAGAGTTGCATAGAACTGAAGAATAAGCTCACTATTCCAATCTGATATGTCTGAGCACATAGGGAGCAAACCTGCATCATGGAGTACACTGAGGACTGGTTCCATGCAGGGAATTTCTTCAAGTTCATCATGAGGAATGTGCCTGTGCTGGAATATCTTGTTGCATCCACAGAGCACAGAAGCATAGTAGTTCATCCGAGTCCTTGTCCAAAACTTCATATGCCTCATTTGAGGCTAGTCATAGGGATTCTCGCCGATGAAATACATGCGTTCCTCAAAGAAATTTTCTTTCTGAAACTTTGGCCGTTTCGAGAATGGCTGGTGCTGAACTGGCTTGATATTGTGCTAAGGAATGGGAGGGGAAACAACCATGGCAGTCTCGGGGTTGAGCACAATGAAGTCATTGTCACGGGCGGGAACATTTTCTTCAGCAGTTTCCTCAGGTTGAGGAATTTCATCAGCTGGTATTTCTTGCTCTGGCTGAGCTTCAGGCTGAGGAATATCTTCTTCCTTCTCAGCTTGAGGAGCTTGGTCAGCCTGTTCAGTGGGAGGAGCCTGCTCAGACTGGACATTTTCTTCAGCTTGGTTTTCATCAGCTGACTTTGTGGCAGAAGCAGATTCATCAGCTGCTGCAGCTGAAGCTTGAGTAGTCTCTGTCTGAGGAATATGAGGTTGAGGACTGTCATCAATCTGGATTTCCTCATCAGTATGCTCCTCAGAGGCAGCATCCTTCATTTCCTCATCCGCCCTTGTAGTTTGGTCACCAATGACGACCATTTCATATGAAGGTGCAACATTTAGAGGCACCGAGTCGAGAGGGGCAGATTCTTCAGTTTCCTTGAGGCGTTTTGCCTCAATCTTTTCTTCTGCTGAGGAAGCTTTTCTCTTCTTCGCTTCCTTCTCAGCAGCTCTTGTCTTTTTCGCGTCTGATGCAGACGGGATTAACTTCTTCACCTTTGAAGCTTTTGGTGAAGGTGTTTTCTCTACAGATTCTTCAGCTGGTAGTGAGGAACCAGCTGGAACAGAGTCATCAGCCTGCTTTGGTGAAGCAGCTGGATCAGGAGCAGTTGCATCAGGGGTTGCAATTTCATCAGTGGCGGTCTCGGTGATGATTTCTTCAATGGCCGGCTCATCAGCACGGCGTTCTTGGTGGTGTTCCTCAGCTTGAGGAATTTCCTCCTCATCAGGAGATGCATCTTCTGGCTGTTCAATCAGGGGCTGAGGAGTTGGTGCTGGTGGTGGGTGACGTTTGTTGTAGTCATCAACAACACTAGTGGCTAGCTTGATGAAATTGCGTTTGATGCTTTTGCGGTCTGACAGTTTCTCACACTTGTCTGTCAAGACTTGCAGCTCTGCCTGGGTTGACACCAATGCTTCAGGCGTCAGCTTGAGGAGATTTTGCCTGAGGAATTTCTCCTTTCTGGCCTTTGCAATCTTTGCCTGCTTGGCCTTCTGTTCCTTCCACTTGGCTTCGTTTATGAAGGTGGCCACCATGTGGCTGACGCCAGGAGGAAGTTTCAAATCATCAATGGGTGTGTTTGGGTCTTCATACCATACATTGATGAAGTCGAGGAGGACCTTGGGGTCCATGGCCAGAGGAATAGCACTGCCTGATGCTTGTGCTACCCTTTCTTGCTTGTTCCTGATGATGGCTTCCAGGGATTCATCATCATAATCATCACTTCCCTCTGATGCAGACGGGACTGTGATTATTTTACTGGGGCTGGGCAGAGGTGCAGGTTCAGTAGTTGCCAAAGTCTTCACAAGGGGTGTTGAAGACTTTGTCTCCGAGCTAGTTGCAGCTGGGAGTGAGGAGCTGGAGCTGGCAGTCGTAGGCTTCACGACTTTCTTCTGTACTGGTTTTGGAGGTGGAGCTGAGGACTTTGGTGTAGATGAGATGGGTGCTGAGGGTTTTGGCGCTGATGGTTTTGGTGTTGACGGTTTTGGAACCGAGGGTTTTGGAGCTGAGGGTTTTGGAGCTGAGGGTTTTGTGACAGAAGCCTGTCTAGACTTCTCTTGAGGCTTTGGAGCCTTTGGTTTTGATGGAGCAGACTGCTTTTGAGGAATCTCTGAGCCTGAAGTTTCTGCTGCACCGGAGGCAGCAGCTGAGGATTCATTAAATTTCTTCACTGCTGTTTCGGCTTGCTTCTTGAGCTTGGCCAGATGCCTTTCTTTTTCATCTGGGTAGTCATCAAGTATCATAAGACTTGAGGGATGAGCTACTTGATGATCCTCAAGTGGAGCCCTTCTGCCAGGAGGCTTCAAAGCGAATTTCTTCGCATATTTTGGGGTCACAAACCTGTACTCCTTCCACTCCTTTGCCCATCTGCGTTCAATTTTCTGCAGCCTAATCTTTCTTTTAGCCATTGTCTCATGTTCTTCATCAGGCGTGCAATAGTCCATGTATATGTCATCAGGAATATCAACAGCTGTGTTCTGCTCCAGTTTCTTTCCTCCCTTCTGTTTCCTTTCTTCCTCCATTTTCTTCGGACGAGGAATTTGCTGATGATTTTGAACTCTTGAAGATTCTGATGAGCCTTGAAGATTTTCTTCCAGAAACGCTGCAAATGAGTTAATGTGATGAGAACCGAGAGATTCATCAGCTGACATGTGTGTACCTGTGAACAGAGTATAGTTGCGAGGAATTTGGAGAGGTCATATGCGTTCTCAGATTTGAAGAAAATGAAAAAGTTTGACAGTTTGAGGAATATAACCAGTGGTTGAGGAATTTGCTTAAGCATACTGTTCTTGGGTTCCAGAGTTGTACAGATCCGAAAATTCGCACAATTGAGGAATCTCGTGAATATCTTAGATGCTTAGCTAGTTCATCAATGATTGTGATGATGGATAGTGTTTGAGGAATCATGTGCGCATCGTATCTTGAGGAAAAACAGATTTCACATGGGAGAGGTAAAATTTCAGATCTAATCTGCTGTAAAAATGGGATATATTTACCCTGGAAGGTGCGAACGAAGAACACAAAAGGTGGTGTTGGAGAGGCTCTTCGGTCAAGTGTCCAATGCACCCTAACTTGGCAGCAGAGGACGTCTACGGTGGCGGCGGATGTAGATGTTCCGACTCCGGCGTGATCCTGGCGTCGAAAAGGTTGAGGCAGTGAAGCTCTTCCTTGCCGGCGACAAGACAACCAGCGGTGGCGCTAGGGTTCGATGGAGAGTGTGATGGCAGGAGAGCGATGAGGCGAAGAAGAAGATACTGAAGGGGTTAAGGACATATTTATAGCCCGAAAGTTACTGTTTGGCGCGAAAGTTTCGGACCGAATAGCCCTTGCCTCTACGTCTCCGCAGGACACGTGTAGCTCCTGTACGATGCGGTGGAGATAGTGGAGATCGTGGTTATCCGATCGCGGGAAGTGGGGGTTCAGTTAGTGTTCCTTTGAAGAAAACAAAATTTGAGGATTTGAGGATTTTTGTTACCAAATCATCAGCTGACAAGGATGCAGTGAGGATTTTGAACAAAGTTTCAAGTAGAACGCATATGAAGAATTGAATAGACTGGGTAAGTATAGCATAGAGGGAAATTAGGGTCCGATCACATTCACTTAGCAGAAACATCAACTTAAAGAAATAGCAATAAGTGAATGCTGTTGAGGACTAGAAATCACAGTCTACCTAGGCAAATGAAAGTCATCAAGTGTTTTTGAAGATTTTGCAATAGATCATCACAATGAAGAACAACTGTTTTGAAGAAAAATGCATTGTGAGGAAATTGATCATTTGAAGAAAATCAACTTGAGGAATTTCACATTGGGCGGTGGCGTTACACACCATATAAGAATGTTGATTACAGACGCCGCGTACAATTGTCGTAGGGCCCTGAGAATCAATTTCTTCGTTAATTTCTTCACATTCAGAGTGACTTTCTTCATTGGTTGAAGAAAATCGTTTCATCATGTGTTGCACATCTAAGTCATCAACTTTGCATAGTGTTAGGATGTGTGCATGTTTTTACAAAACATTTGAAGACTCTAAGATATTTAGCTCACACCGCAACTTGCAAAACCTTTTCTCATCCAAGGGCTTAGTGAAGATATCAGCCAGTTGATCATCAGTCTTCACATGGTCAATGAGGATATTGCCCTTGAGGACATGGTCCCGAAGAAAATGATGACGAATCTGGATGTGCTTGGTCTTCAAGTGCTGTACTAAGTTATATGCAATCTTGATAGCACTCTCATTGTCACAGTTGAGAGGCACATTCTTCATGTTGATGCCGTAGTCCTTGAGGGTTTGCTTCATCCATAGTAATTGAGCACAGCAAGAACCAGCAGCAATGTACTCAGCTTCGGCAGTGGAGAGTGATACGCAGTTCTGCTTCTTTGAGGACCAGCAAACTAGTGATCTTCCGAGGAAATGGCATGTGCCAGATGTTGACTTGCGATCCACATGGTCACCAGCATAGTCTGAATCAGAATACCCTACCAGATGAAGATTGGAGCCCTTGGGATACCACAATCCTAGTGTTGGTGTGTGAGCTAAGTATCGAAGAATATGTTTCACAGCCTTATTGTGTGATTCCTTCGATTTTGCTTGAAAACGTGCACACATGCAAACACTAAGCATTATATCTGGCCTAGATGCACATAGATACAATAAAGAGCCAATCATAGAACGGTATACCTGCTGATCGAAATCTTTACCATTTTCATCAGTGCCGAGGTGACCGTTTGTAGGCATTGGAGTCTTGGCACCTTTGCATTCATGCATGTCGAATTTCCTCAGAACATCCGTGAGGTATTTCTCCTGTGATATGAAGATTCCATTGTTTTGTTGACGAATTTGAAGACCTAAGAAGAATATCAGCTCCCCCATCATGGACATCTGATATTCTTCACTCATCATATAGGCAAATTCATCATTGTATCTTTTATCAGTACAACCAAATATGATGTCATCAACATATATTTGACATACAAACAGCTCATTATCATAAGATTTTGTGAAAAGAGTTGGATCGAGTGAACCAGGTTTGAAGCCTTTCTTCATGAGGAATTCCTTCAATGTATCATACCATGCCCGAGGGGCTTGCTTGAGGCCATACAGAGCCTTTTTGAGTCTGAAGACTTTGTCTGGATTCTTTGGATCCTCAAAACCTGGGGGCTGAGCAACATATACTTCTTCCTCAAGCTTACCATTGAGGAATGCACTTTTCACATCCATTTGATATAAGATGATGTTATGATGATTAGCATAAGCAAGTAGAATTCGAATAGCTTCAAGTCTAGCAACAGGTGCAAAAGTTTCATCAAAATCTATTCCTTCAACCTGGGTGTAGCCTTGGGCTACAAGTCGTGCCTTGTTCCTCACCACTTGACCGTCCTCATCTTGCTTGTTTCGGAAAATCCACTTGGTGCCGATGATGTTATGCTTGCGAGGATCTGGTCATTTGACGAGCTCCCATACGTCATTCAGCTTGAATTGAAGAAGTTCGTCTTGCATGGCTTGGATCCACTCCGGTTCCAGAAAAGCCTCAGCTACTTTTGAGGGTTCTGTGATGGATACAAAAGAAAAATGCCCACAAAAGTTGACTAAGTGTGAAGCTTTAGAGCGAGTGAGAGGACCTGGCGCGTTGATGTCGTTGAGGATTTTGTCAAGTTCTACTTCATTTGCAATCCTCGGATGAGCTGGTTGAGGATTTTGTCTGGGCTGAGGAAGTGGTGCTGTTGCAATTTCCTCAGGAGCATCTTCTTGGCTTTCATCAGCGATGGGGATCGTTTCTTCGTCAATTTCCTCAGTGGGGACAATGTCTTCAGTAGGCTTAAGCTTTATTGCTTCTTCAGGAGACAACTTATCTGGATCAGAAGGCAATTGCTGTCTTTGCGAGCCATTAGTTTCATCGAACCGCACATCTACAGTCTCAACAACTTTGTTGCGATAGTTGTTGAAGACTCTGTAGGTGTGCGAGTCCTTTCCATAACCGAGCATAAAACCTTCATGTGCCTTAGGTGCAAATTTTGAGCTATGATGAGGATCTCTAATCTAGCATTTTGCACCGAAGACTTTGAAATAACTTACATTGGGTTTCTTGTCAGTGAGGAGTTCATATGAGGTTTTCTTGAGGAATTTGTGAAGATATACCCTGTTGATGATATGACATGCAGTGTTGATTGCTTCAGGCCAGAAGCGACGAGGAGTCTGATATTCTTCAAGCATAGTTCTTGCCATTTCAACCAGAGTCCTGTTCTTTCTTTCGACGACACCATTCTGCTGAGGAGTATAAGGAGCAGACAATTTGTGAGTAATACCAAGTTCATCAAGATAATCATCAAGACCAGTGTTTTTGAACTCGGTTCCATTATCACTCCTGATATGTTTGATCTTGATGCCGAAGTTCGTCGAGGCCCTTGAAGAAAATAGTTTGAAGATTTCCTGCACTTCAGTTTTATACACTATAATATGCACCCAAGTGTATCTGGAATAATCATCAACTATGACAAAGCCATATAGAGATGCTGCATTGGTTAGTGTTGCATAGTGTGTAGGTCCAAATAAATCCATATGAAGCAATTCAAATGGACGTGTAGTGGTCATGATGGTTTTGGAGGGATGCTTGGATCTGGTCATTTTCCCAGATTCACAAGCACCGCAGAGATGATCCTTGAGGAATTTGACTGATTCGATGCCAATGACATGCTTCTTCTTTGCAAGTGTGTGCAAATTCCTCATGCCTGCATGACCCAGTCTTCGATGCCACAGCCATCCTTCTGAGGTTTTTGCTAGTAAGCAAGTGCCTGGTTGAGGACCTGTAGAGAAGTCAACAATGTACAAATCCCCTCTTATTACACCTTCAAAGACTTTGGATCTGTCAGATTCCATGATGACTACACATCTATATCTACCAAAGATAACAATCATATCAAGATCACAAAGCATCGAGACTGACATGAGGTTAAAACCAAGGGATTCAACAAGCATCACTTTGTCCATATGCCTATCCTTGGAAATAGCTACTTTGCCAAGTCCCAGTACCTTGCTTTTACCTTTATCAGCATATGTGATTTGCTTCAGAGGTGATGGAGTTAGTGGCATATTCATCAGTAGGCTTTTATCACCAGTCATGTGATGTGTGCAGCCACTATCGAGAACCCACTCAGTATTTTTGGGTTTGTCATCCTACAGATGAATTAGTACAACTTACCATCTCATATGCTTCATATTTGAAGAATATGATACTAATTTCATCAGTTCAGTGATTTCATCATAACAGAAATATAAGGACGTGTGAAATATTTCTATTTCATCAATTGTTAGCTTGCGTCCTATCAAGCATTTCCTCAGGTCTCCAGCAAATTCTTCAAATGATGATTTTCATCCGGAGACCTGTCCTGCAGAAGTGATTAGTTTGATTTCTTCACCACCCACATCTGAAGGGGTGGCAAAGCGTTCATCATCCTGCGAGCACCATATGAGAAAGGTGGCATTGAAGCTAATGCACTTCTCTTAACAGTAGGGGGGTTAAAGTACTCATATGAGTATGCAGAGAACTGGTTTGATGATTTATGAACATAATGATTTGAGGAGTAGCGCTCATAATCATATTCCTTGTAGTTTCCCTGCATGTTAGATGCATAAGCACGGGTACGAGCATAGTTTTGACCAGTTGAGGATTTTGATCCTCTTGAAGACTTTGGTCCTCCTGAGGAATTTGATCTGGGGTTCAGATTCTTCAGAGGTGATGTCATGAGGACATTCACTTGAAGATTTTCAAGACAGCTTTTGGGAACCCAAATTTTCCTCAGAGGAGGGCCATTCCTGCAGTTAGTTCCAACATATCGAGCAAATACTTCACCAGATTGATTTTTGAACAGTTTATAGTTGGAATCAAATGACTCATCCGAGGAATAGGATAATTCACATGAGAAGCCAGTTAGATTGGATGGATCAAAAGGAGGCCCAGTAGCAGCAACCCATGAGGTTTTGGGATACTGCTCAGGTTTCCAATAAGACCCATCAGCATTCAATTTCCTCTCAAAGGAAATTCCTTCTTTCCTCGGGTTCCTGTTCAAGATCTGCTTTTTGAGCACATAACAAAGGATTTGATGTCCTTTGAGGCTTTTGTACATGCCTGTCACGTACAATTCCTTCAACCCTGCATTTTCATCAGCGACATTTGTGTTTTCCTCAAGTGAGGAAATAGACACATCAGGTGCAGTTGAAGAATTTGTAGCATTTGATGATTCTGGTGAGGAATTTGCAGTTTCACGTTCAATGCATTTAAGACATGGAGGAATAAATTCAACTTGACTAGCGCTAATCTGTTGAGCTAGTAATGAATCATTTTCCATACGAAGATCATCATAAGACATCCTCAGCTTCTCAAGATCAAGCTTCCTTTGAATAAATTCGTAGGAAAGTTTCTCATGATCAGTGAGGAGTGTATCATAACGATCCTGAAGAATATCAAATCTAGACTGGAGATTTTTCATGTCATTAGTGAGGATTTGATTAAGATTCATTTCATCATTCAACCGATCATCACTTTTGTCTAGCAGTTTTTGAAGCTTTTCCAGAGCGGTTTGTTGTTTAGTGGCAATGATGGCAAGTGTACTGTAACTGGGTTTTTTGTAATCATCATGTTCACAGTCACTTGAATCAGAGGAGGAGGCATTATTTGATACCTTTGAACCTTTCGCCATGAAGCAATAGGTTGGAGCGAAGTCATCAGCATATTCATCAGTATGGATGGTGCAATCATTTTCTTCAAGATTGAAGATTGACTTGCTGACGAAAGTGGTTGCTAGTGCAAGACTAGCCTGTCCGGATTCTGAGTCTTCTCCAGAGCCTTCTTCTTCATCACATTCCTCTGATTCTGCCTCGGAATCCATTTCCTTGCCAATAAGTGCCCGAGCCTTTCTGAAGCTAGTCTTCTTGTGTGAGGAGGACTTTGAAGATGAGGATTTTGAAGATTTCTTCTTCTTCTTTGAGTCATCAGAACTGTCATCCTTGTATTTCATCTTCTTTGATTCCTTTCCCCAGCGAGGACAATCAGCTATGTAATGACCTAATTTCTTGTACTTGTGACAGGTCCGTTTCTTGTAGTCCTCAGATGCAGATTCTGATTTCCTCATGTCTCTTCTTGATGATTTACCGAACTGGCCTCGTCGTGTAAATCTCTGGAATTTCCTCACAAGCATTGCAAGTTCCTGACCAAATTCTTCAGGGTCACAACTGCTGTCATCTGTGTCTTCTTCTTCAGATGAGGAAATTGCTCTTGCCTTCAGTGCACGTGGTCTGGAATAGCTTTGTCCATATAGATCTCTCTTTTCTTCTAACTGGAATTCATGAGTATTTAGCCTTTCGAGGATATCAGCAGGATCTAGCATCTTGTAGTCTGGTCTTTCTTGAATCATCAGAACTAGAGTGTCAAATGAAGAATCCAAATATCTCAGCAGTTTCTTCACAACTTCGTGATCAGTGATGTCTCGAGCTCCCAGTGCTTGCAGTTCATTTGATATGTCAGTGAGGCGATCAAAGGTGTCTTGGCAGCTTTCATTTTCATGTCTCTTGGAAGCGATTGAAGAGATTGCGAAGAATATCAACACGAGAGTCGCGTTGGGTTGATACTCCTTCATTTACCTTGCACAGTCTCTCCCAGATCAGTGTTGCAGAGCCTAAGGCACTTACTCTTCCAAACTGGCCAGGGCTCAGATGACCACAGATGATGTTCTTCGCTTGAGAATCGAGTTGCTTGAATTTCTTCACATCAGCTGCAGTGACACTAGCAGAAATGATGGGGACACCATTTTCCACAATATACCAGATATCATTGTCTATAGCTTGTAGATGCATTTGCATTTTGTTCTTCCAGAAGGGAAAATTCTTTCCCTCGTAGGTAGGACATGCTGCAGTCACCTTAAACATGCCTGCAGTCGACATAACTAAAACTCCAGGTGGTTAAACCAAAATCACACAGAACAAGGGAGTACCTTGCTCTGATACCAATTGAAAGTGCGTTATATCGACTAGAGGGGGGTGAATAGGAGATTTTTAGAATTTCATCACTGAGGAAATTCCTTTTGATAAAATTCCTCACTGATGACTAACTTACAGTGGAAACAGTTAAGGATCAGTCGTGCAATCGTTCACAACAGTAGTATTACAGAGTGAAGATTATGAAAACAGATTGCACAGTAAGCAGGCACGCAGAATACAGATGATGATTAACTATTGTGAAGAATTTGGGGTTGAGGAAATTCAGAGAAAGTCTTTAGCAAATTCTTCAAACAGTCACAGTGAAAGTCATCAACACATAATACAGAGAAAGTAAAGAGTTGAGGAATTAGAACCCGATTCTTGGTGAAGACTGTTGTTGATGACCCAGTTCCAACTGCTGTGACAGTTGTACATCTGGTTTGGAGCGGCTTGGTATTGAAACCAAAGGACACCCAGTCCCGGGACACACAGTCCCTACCGTATTCTCCTTGAGCTAAGGACACACAGTCCTCGCCCAACACTCGTGGTAAGTCTTCAGGGCAGACTTCCAAACCCTCACAAACTCGGTCACCCGGCGATCCACAATTGACTGCTGGATTGCTCTAGACCATGACGCCTAACCGTCTGGAGGAAGCACAGTCCTCAAAGGTAAAAGGCTTCAGTCCCACACAGGAACAACTTCTTCAGTGATGCTCAATCACTAGGTTTGGTTTGTGGTTTCGGTGGGTGGTGTATTTCCTCACTCATGATTTACTCTCGAAGGCTCTGAGGAATTTGGGTTGCTCTTATGACAAGTGTCAGTTTCTAACGGAGCAGCCAACCAGCTAGTGGTTGTGGGGGCGGCTATTTATAGCCTGGGAGCATCCCGACATGATTTGACATTAATGCCCTTAAATAGTATGACCGTTGGAGTGGATAAGACCAGTGACTTGGCGTGGCTATCGAAACGGTCGGGACCCTCAACTGTGAGAGTCCTCATGTCACTCATATTCCTCACTTGAGGCTTTTGGTAGGATTTGGCTTGGGTTGAGCATCATGAGGAAATCCATTCCATAGTGTTACTTTGACCCCCTTTAACAGTACGGTGTTCCTATTCATCAAATGCGAAGAAAGTAAAACAGAAAACGTAAATCTTCACGCTTCAATTTCTTCAAAATGATTTTCTTCAGGAACCACCGATCTTCTCAATATCAATATCTTCATGAGGAATATCAATTTCATCGCAGATTCCTCGTGATTCATTTCTTCAGCTTCAGACCAATTTCTTCAACTGAAGACATATATTTTTAGGGGTCGATATTCTTCAAATATCTCAAACTCCTCAATGACTTATAGATCCTGTGTACACTTATAAACACATTAGATACTTAACCTATAAGTCTTCAAACCACCAAAATCACTAAGGGGCACTAGATGCACTTACAATAACAATGTCCACCCATTCCTAGTTGAACCCCATCTTAAACATGATAGCTTGAAGGTATAGCTCCATTCTAATATATCATATGCTTTCATCATGTTCAATTTTAGGGCACAGTGGCTATTTGACTTGGCCTTACTTCTCTTCATAAAATGTAGACACTCGTACGCACATATTATATTGTCAGTGATGAGTCTACCTGGTACAAACGTCGACTGCTCCTTAAAGATTATGTCAGGAAGGATATGTTTCAATCTGTTTGCCACAACTTTCGATGCAATCTTGTATATCACATTACACAAGCTGATAGGACGAAATTGAGCAAGAAGAGTGGGGTTTGTCAGGCTTGTACAATAGCTAGAATCCACACAGCCAATATCAACACACACACACACACAAGAACACACTAGATAGCAAAGTCATATAAACACACTAGATGGCGTTGCAGGTCTCTGAAATTCCCCTGTACATAAGGTTTTGGTTTTTTGTTTTTTGAGAGAATGCCGCTATTTATTTGATCACATAACATCATTACAAAGAGTTTCCCGGATGCAATCCGGAATTACATTACGCTTGTTTTGCTATAGTTGGTATTCTGGTTCAGTGCATATTTTATTGAATTATTGATTGTTGATCTTCGGCAAGTGGAGAAGAGCTGATTATATCACGTTGCACTTCTCTGAAAACGCGAATGATTTCCATCGCCTCTCAACCATCACTAGTGGAAAACGGGCCTTTGGCCGGGACCCGTTAGTCCCGGCCTGCCTCTGGGCCGGGACTAAAGGCCCGGCCACGTCGCCCCAATTCTCAATGCCTCCCTCGAGGCTTTAGTCCCGGCCCGTAAGGAGCCTTTAGTCCCGGTTCATGTCCCAAACCGGGACTAAAGGGCTACGCGGCGGGCAGTGGTGGTGGCAACCGTTCGTATCCCCCTTTAGTCCCGGTTGGTGGCTCAAACCGGGACTAAAGGCCTAACACATGGCATGCCGTAGTGGTGGAAACCGTTGGTATACCTCTTTAGTCCCGGTTGGTGGCTCAACCCGGGACTAAAGTCCCAAACGGTTTGCATCCCACGTCGTTTCGGGCGATGAAAAGCACGAACCGAAGCACAGTCGCCATGTTTCTTTGTTCTTCTTCCTCTCTCGCTCTCGCTCTGTTCTTCTCCTCTCTTCTTCCCTTCTCTTCTTCCACCATGCCAACTCGCTTTCAAAAGGTGCTTGCACATGGCACGACCATGCTCGATGTCGTGTACACGAACGAGAGCAGGGAGGTGCCGTTTTTTCTTGAACAGTTGAAGGAAAAATGGCTTGACACCGCAATGGATCATGATAAGTTCTTGGGGCTTGATCTGGAGTACACGGCCGATCAACGCGGTGTTGCCGTCATCCAACTATGCTTCGCACGCCATGTCTTGATCTTCCAATGGGCGAGGTAAGTTTTGAGGCTTTCTTTGATCCAAGATTCTCAATGCCTCCCTCGAGGCTTTAGTCCCGGCCCGTAAGGAGCCTTTAGTCCCGGTTCGTGTCCCAAACCGGGACTTAAGGGCTACGCGGTGGGCAGTGGTGGTGGCAACCGTTCGTATCCCCCTTTAGTCCCGGTTGGTGGCTCAACCCGGGACTAAAGGCCTAACACGTGGCTTGCCGTAGTGGTGGCAACCGTTGGTATGCCTCTTTAGTCCCGGTTGGTGGCTCAAACCGGGACTAAAGGCCCAAAACGGTTTGCATCCCGCTTCACAAAACCACAACCGAAGCAGAGTCTGTGTCGCGTCGCCCTTCTTTCTTTTTTCTTCTTCCTCTCTCGCTCTCACTCTGTTCTTCTCCTCTCTTCTTCCCTTCTCTTCTTCCACCATGCCAACTCGCTTTGGAGAGGTGCTCGCACATGGCAAGACCAAGCTCGATGTCGTGCACATGAACGAGAGCAGGGAGGTGCCGCATTTTCTTAGACAGTTGAAGGAACGATGGCTTGACGCCGCAGTGGATCATGGGAAGTTCTTGGGGCTTGATCTGGAGTACACGGCCGATCAACGCGGTGTTGCCGTCATCCAACTATGTTTCGCACACCATGTCTTGATCTTCCAATGGGCGAGGTAAGTTTTGAGGCTTTCTTTGATCCAAGGTAATGACATTGTAAGTTTATTTGTTTCAATCATAGTTGGTTCCCTTCAAATAGTTATAGTGAAACAATTTTGATTAGTTGAAGGGGAACACAATCTGATTGGAATAGTGTTCAATAATCTGAAAAATCTATTAGAATCAACTAGTGTTTAATATGTTCCATTGGAATCATAGTTGGTTCGCTTCAAATAGTTGTAGTGAAACAATTTTGATTAGTTGAAGGGAATAGTTGTAGTGATAGTTGAAGGGACTAGTGTTTAATATGTTCCATTGGAATAGTGTTGCACAATCTGAAAAATCTGATTGGTTCAATATGTTCCATTGAAATCATAGTTGTAGTGATACAATTTTATGCGGTGTTCTTTGATCCAAGGTTATGAAAATTGCATATAGCTAGTGATCTCTCTAGGTTCCATTGGATAGCAATATGATATGTCATAGTCATGAAAATTGCATATAGCTAGTGATCTCTCTAGGTTCCATTGGATAGATATAGTGATCTCTCTAGGTTCCATTGGATAGCAATATGCAACATGTCTAGCTTATTGAATATTTGCAAAACCGTGGGAGAATATATATATATATATATATATATATATATATATATATATGTCATAGTTAATTTACGGTTTCTTGATCAATTGGTAGGATATGAAAATTGCATAGGATAGCAATATGTTCTATTTGAATCCTAAAGATAATTTTCTCTTTAGTTGTAGTGAAACATGTTTCCTTATTGCAGCAGTATGTAACATTTGTTCCATTTTAATTTGTTTCTGTTGCAGTAGTGACAAGCATTGTCCAGAACTCATGGACTTCCTTCGCAGCAGCATCACTTTTGCTACCATTGACATAACGAACGACAAGCTGAAGATGAGGTACAGCTTCGGTATTGAGATACCAACTGGTTGCCTCATTGATCTCCAAACGGCATTCAAGCTACGACATTTCAGGACTTCGATGGCTCATATGGCAGTTGCCTTGATCGACGAGGAATATGGTAATATGAAGACCAATTTGCCAAAGTCTCAGCACAAACTTTGGGAGAAGGCCCCACTTGATCGTATCAACATTGAGTATGCAGCAAAAGATGCATACATTTCATACGAGTTGTACCGCAAGATTCGAGTCGTCAACTATGGCCAGCGTCACCTCGAATAAGGTGGACATTCTGATTTGAGTCGTCAACTATGACCAGCGTCACCTCGAATATATATATCTATGATAGCTATTATTGTGTACTGTTTGGACTAGTATCATGTGCTGCTTGGACCAATTTATATATGTCTAGTTTCTGTTTGTGCCAAAATTTAAATGGTTTAGCCCTTTCTAACTTCATTTGCTACTTTTGAATGGTTTAGCCCTTTCTAACTATGACCAGCGTCACCTCGAATATATATATCTATGAAATCCCTTTTGTAACATATCTGTTTTTGATTAAAACAGTCATTTAAAAATGAAAGACCATTAGTCCCACGTGGTGTGCAGCGGAACCACGTGGCGTGCCGCGGAACCACTTCTGTTGTGGGGGTCGCTTTTCCTTCTTCTCCTTGTGCTAGATATTTGTTATGCATTAGGGAAAGAAGGAATAGCGACCATCATCGACGGTCAAAAAATCAGGTGAGGGAGTGTCCACCATACATGAGAGAAGAAGAATGCCGACTGTTGTTGTGGGGGTTCCTTCTCCTTCTTCTCTTTGTGCTAGATATTTGTTATGCACTAGGGGAAGAAGGAGTAGCGACCATCATCGACGGTCGAAAAATCAGGTGAGGGAGTGTCCACCATACATGAGAGAAGAAGAATGTCGACTGTTGCTGTGGGGGGGGTCGTTTCTCCTTCTTCTCCTTGTGCTAGATATTGGTTATGCACTAGGGAAAGTAGGAGTAGCGACCATCATCGACGGTTGAAAAGTCAGGTGAGCTAGTGTCCACCATATATGAGAGAAGAAGAATGTCGTCTCTTATTGTGGGGGTCGCTTCTACTTCCAAAGAGATTGTCCATTTTGTACAGGAAGTGCATCCAGTTTTTGTCGTAGCCCTCTCAACTTTTTAACACATGCTATGTGGGTGAAATGATGATAACATGCCAACTTTCAACATTTTCAGAGTTCATTTGTAGTGCTTTTCAATTTCAGGGTCAACTAGCTCAAAAAAATAAGTTAATAGTTTGGATAGTAAAAATAATTACTTTTAAAAATAGAAAATAGTTTTGCATTATTTATTCAATTTCAAACACTTTTCATTATCATAGTTTTGTCAAATTCTCAAATATGCAAAAAGAATTTCAATAAACATAGTTTTTAATTGAAAATAACAAAATAGTTAATAGTTTGGATAGTCAAAATAATTACTTTTGAAAATAGAAAATAGTTTTGCATTATTTATTCAATTTCAAACACTTTTCATTATCATAGTTTTGTCAAATTCTCAAATATGCAAAAAGAATTTTTAATAAACATAGTTTTTAATTGAGAATAACAAAATAGATAATAGTTTGGATAGTCAAAATAATTACTTTTGAAAATAGAAAATAGTTTTGCATTATTTATTCAATTTAAAACACTTTTCATTATCATAGTTTTGTCAAATTCTCAAATATGCAAAAAGAATTTTTAATAAACATAGTTTTTAATTGAAAATAACAAAATAGATAATAGTTTGGATAGTCAAAATTATTAATTATGAAAATAGAAAAAAATTGAAACTATATGAGAATTTATAGAGAAAATTCAATCTAAATTCAAATTGAACTCACTTTGAATTCAGGTTGAATTTTCTCCATAATTTCGAATATAGTTTCAATTTTCAGTGAGTTTAGGCCCGTAAGCCTGCTTTAGAGAGGAGCTCGATGGAGAAGCTGCGACGGGGCTTATAAACAAGTGTTAGTCCCCCTCGCTGGGCGAGGTGGGACTAAACTTATCGTGCAGCCGAGGAGGGGTTTTAGTCCCGGGTGGAGCCACGCCCCAGGACTAAAGGCCCCTTCTTCCCGCCTTTTGGTCTGCAGAAAAAGGGCCTTTAGTCCCGGGTCGTGGCTCCACCCGGCACTAAAGGGGGTCTTTAGTCCCGGAGCGAGCCCCGAACCGGGACTAAAGATCCACCTATATAAGCGGGAGTTAGAAAATTTCCAACCCAAATCGCATTTCCTTCTCTCCTTCTTCCTCGTTCTCCTGCCCGACGCGGCACAGCGACGAACTCGACGACGCCGTCAGGCTGCCCGCCGTCCTGCTCGCCGCCGCCTGCCGTCGCCGTCGTCCTCCTCGCCGCCGCCGTCCTCCTGGCCGCGTGTCGCCGTCCTCCTCGCCGCGCGCCGCCGTCCTCCTCGCCACGCGTCGTCGACTCCTCCGGCCGGTAAGCCCCCCGCCCCCTCCTCCCCAACACTCCGGCCAGTAGAAGAAAAGAAGAAAAAGGAGAAGAAAAGAAGAAAAAGGAGAAGAAAAGAAGAAAAAGGAGAAGAAAGGAAGAAAAATGAGAAGAAAGGAATAAAAAGGAGAAGAAAGGAAGGAAAAGGGAAGAAAAGAAGAAAAAGATTTTTTTTATCATTTAATTCCTATTGTTATTAGGTCTGTGCTAGATTATTAGGGTTAGTAATATTTAGAATTAGGAAAAAGGAAAATAAGAAGAGGAGGATAAGAAAAGAAGAAAAAGGAGAATAAGAAGAGGAGGAGAGGAGAAGAAGAGGAAAAATAGAAGAAGAGGAGAAGTAGAAGAAGAGAAAAAAATTAGAAGAGGAGGAGAGGAGAAGTAGAAGAAGAGAAGAGGAGAAGTAGTAGAAGAAGAAGAGAAGTAGAAGTAGAAGAAGAAGTAGACGAAGAGTAGAAATGGAAGAAGAGGAAAAATTAGTTTAGGGTTACAAGAAGAAGAAATATTTTTTTTGTCATTTAATTTTGCTATTGTATAGTGTATATGCTTAAGTGTTAATAGTGTTTCTTAGATTATTGCTTAATTTTGCTATTGTATATGCTTAAGTGTTAATAGTTTAATTTTGCTATTGTATATGCTTAAGTGTTAATAGTTTATTTTTAGCAAGAAAATTAATAGAACTAGTTTATTTTTTTAGTTCATTTTACGATGCCTATCCCGCATCCTCGTCATCGACTCGCCGGAGGACACGTGCTTGATCAGAGGGGCCCTGTCCGGGACTGGGCTCCGCCCGGCTGGTATTGGGAGATGCTACCTTCCGGGGGGCGTAGGTTGGTGAGGAGCCAACCCGTCGTTGACCCGATCCTTGTTTGGTGGAGGTCGCGTGGACCAGTGAGGGTGCCGAGGCTTCCGGACACCGCGGAGGTGGTACGTCACCGTGTTAGCGAGGAGGATGAGCACGTCCGTCGCTACATGGTTGCGTTGGAGGGCAGGTTCGAGCATACCTGGCAGGTTCTTCGGGGATCCCACTGGAGCTATGATCCTGTGATGGTTCCTTCTCTTTGGGTGTCCACCGCCCGCGCCGATACCCGTGGGGCTCTACGGTTCTAGATGTATCAGTGATGCTATATGTATGATAGTATTCGAAGAGTATTAGTGATAATATTCGACGATGTACGGACAAAAGAGATGATGTATTTGCTTATAATTGAAAGCATGCTAATTTGAATACTACTTTATTTTACGATTTGGTTTTGCTTATTGAATGCTCAAATTGGAAAAGTACTCCTACTTTGAATACTATGCTCAAATTGATAAGAGAAGAGTTGATGCCTTCGACCCATTATCCCATTATCGAGACCCTTGGAACAGTTCCAAAGCCTGCATGACATGCTCCAAGGGTAATTTCAATCATTCTTGCGCTCTATCGGTCTCTTTCGATGATTTTCTGATATATCAATTAATGAAAAACTTAGCAAATCATTATCCTTGTCGGGCAGGGTTTGGAAGCGGTTCAAGTGCGTGACTCCCGGTATCGAGCCTGAGAAGCTGACCTTTAGAGCGACTCAGGTAAGTAGTAGTATGATATACTTCTATTTTCAATACATTTATGATGCTAGATTATTATTTTGATTATATATATTCTATTCTCGTAAAGTGCGACCAGCAGCCACGGGGAACGCATCTATGCGGATACTATGTTTCGAGACCATTCGCACGTTTACCTATGAGCACAAGGATCATAGATTCGACGTAAGCAATGAACATTCACACCTCTATTTTTACCCGTCATTCTTTGTTATCATGATTGATATTCATATTCATCTCCTCTTCTTATATAGTACACGACCATGAGGACGAAGGTCCTACCAGAGCAACGCGCGATTGCTGTTGCAGAGGAGCTTGCGACCTTTCTGAGCACGGAAGGTATAGATGACAAATGACGATTTAGTGTAGCTAGGGGCCATTACTGATGTTCGTCCATGTAATCGAATAGACGGGCTCTAGTCCCGATAATTCAGATCTCCATATAATTGTATATATATGCTCTCTTGTAAGATAAGTTAATCTTATATGTATATGCATAATTATTTCTATTTAAATTATATGAAAACTAATTCCCGAACACCAAACGAGGCATCACGTTAATCTCCCGAACACCTAAACCCTAAAACCCTAAAACCCAAAAATAATTTCATTCAAAAAAAACGCAAAAATAAACAAAATATGAAACTCTTTAGGCCCCGTCCGTGTAACGAACCGGGACTAAAGGGCCTGCCCCTGGAGCGCTACGAGGCGCCCACGTGAAGCACCTTTAGTCCCGGCTTGGAACAGGGCCGAGACTAAAGGTTAGGCCTTTAGTCCCGCCCCTTTAGTCCCGGTTGGTGAACCGGGACTAAAGCCCCTTAGGTCCGGGGCTAAAGGCCCCGTCCCCACTAGTGCATGGAAGTATGTTGTCAATCCTTATATATCTGTTCATCCATTGTTCTATCAAAATGGAAATCTGTTTAACTGTCGCATCTCATGTTTTACCGAACTAGATAAAAATAAGTGTGTATAGAATGTTGTGTAAACACAAAACCAAGTGTGCCAATTATCTAGGAGCGTTTAATTATTAGAGGAAGTCTATGAATGGAATTGACGCAGAGGCATAATGGAAAAGTATTCGGCATATACAGTCAGAACATCAAATAAAAGAGTCCCGCTTCGGCACACCCCCTCACAACTAGTATAAAGGCTAATATAGACCTTTCACTAGATGTATTCAGTTTGATATATATATATACGATGGGTCACGCATACGCTATTGCTGAACGGGCCGACCCATTCAGGAAAATAAATGTCAGGAAAAACAAATTGTTTTTAAGGGGAGTCTAACTCCAGACCTCTTGATAGTTTGATAGTTTGGGGAGTTTCTCACAAGTTGAGCTAACAATCATTGTTGGTCAAATCCAATCTACATTCTCAAAATACTAAGTAAATCGGAAGATACGTTTTTAGCAAAAGCTTAGACATTTGTTGAAAAAGATGTTTACACATTTTAAGAAAGAATGTGAATAATCTTTAAAAATTGTGAACAAAGTATGAAATTGAAAAAGCCTTTTAGAACATGAACATTTTTTGTAAAGTAAAAAAAATGAAAAAATTGTACACAGTTTTGAAATTCTTAAAAATTCTTATTTTTCATATATGATGAATATTTCTTAATATACAATAAGATTTCCGTAATATACATTAAACAGTATTTAAATACACAATAAACATTTTTGTAATATATGCGGAGCAATATTTAAATACACATTGAACATTTTTTTCATATACGCTGAACAATATTTAAATACACATTGAACTCTTTTGTGACAAACGCTACGCTGAACATTTTTAACTATGCATGAACACTTAAAAATATATTATATATTTTCTTAATATATGGGGTGATTTTTTCAGAATGTATGATAAACATTTTATTAATACACGCGTAAACTCTTTGTATAAATAAGCAATAAGATTAGAAAAATACAAAAAATAAAGAAAATGGAATGAGGAGCCATAGAAAGAACCTTTTGAAAGGGGGTTGTACCAGCTAGCCGAGCTAGTAGGTAAGATTAACTTATACGCATCGCTAAATTTTAATTACTATCTAAACAAGTAACGTACATCCATTCTTTTACTTGTTCAATATTTTTGAAATAAATGTGATTTTTAAATCAGAATTTAAAAAACAATTGTGAACAAATTTCAAAATCTAAACAATTTTATCAAAAAGCGAATTAAAATACACACTGAACATTTTCATAGTATACGGTAACCTGAATTTAAATACACACTAAATGTTTTCTAGAATATATGGTGACCTTTTTTCAAATACATGCTGAAAAAAATTCTACGCACGATGAACATTTTCCATAAACAGTGATTTTTTCAGTAATGCAGAACAAAATGTCAAATAAATGTACACAGAACGAATTTCTTCAACACGATGATTTTACTAACACATGAATAACTTTTTGAAAACGAACCAAACTGGAATTTATAACTTCTATTTGAAAAGAACAAAAATTTAAAATTATTTAAAGGAAAGATTATTTTAAGGTATTCAAAAGAATATTTCAAAATTTTGAGCATATGCCTATTAGATCAACCCAAGCGTTCACGGATTTTGAAAATGTTCCTCTTTTAGTTCGTAAAATTTTGTACAAATTAATCTACCTAGTAGTCAACTTTTTCTCAAATTTGTGAATCATTTTGGAACAAAATTTCTACCTGTTTAGAAAAATTGCAAAAGTTGTAAACAAATTGGAAAAAATAGCGATATTGGAGGACGTCCAGCAGGTTGATATTGGAGCAATGGATCAGCAAGGTGACGCTTTTAGCAAAGTTTGTACGCAGACCAGACGCTGCACCAAAAGCCTCCAGAATGTGTCCAACCAGCATGATGTCTTATTTCCTCGGATCCACAAATAGGGCCACATCATCGGCATAGAGGGAGGCTCTGAAACCGGCTTTACAGCCACGGAGCTTTGAGAGAAATCCGCAGGAAGTGGCGAGATCGAGCAGGCGGTGCAGGGGTTCCATTGCCAGGATGAACAGAAGCGGGGATATGGGGTCACCTTGGCGAAGCCGTCGTTTGTGCCAGATACGCTCTGTTGGTACCCCATTGACCAGGATCATAGACGAAGATGATGTCCAGATCATGGACATCCAGTCCCTCCATCTGGCGCCAAAACCTCTCGCCTCCATCATAGCGAGCAAGTAAGTCCAGCAAACTGTGTCAAAAGCTTTGGCGATGTCTAGCTTAAGAAGAATAGATGGAGTATGCGAGCGATGGAAGTGCTGGGCGATGCGCTGTATGTAAAGGAAGTTGTCTTGGATGCATCTGCCGCGGATGAAGGCACTCTGACAAGGGCTAACAAGCTTGTCTACAGTCGGTGCAAGCCGTCGAGCAAGTAGCTTCATGAAAATTTTCACTAGGCTGTGCAATAGACTGATTGGTCTGAAATCACCAATTCCTACGGGGTCCCTTTTCTTGGGAATGAGAACCACGAAGGAATCGTTGCACCGGTGAAGAGAGCTCGCATTTAAGTCAAAAAGCCTCTGGAAGGCTAGCAACAGATCAAGCTTAATGATATCCCAGCAGCAGCGGTAAAAAGATCCGGAGAAACCATCAGGCCCCGACACTTTGTCCTATGGCATATCCCAGACTGCCTCTCTGATTTCTTCGATGGAGAAGGGCCGCTCCATGTCATGCAAATCGAGGCGAGGGAGGTCTAGCCGTTCCCAGCTCACACAGGTGGAAGCATGAAAATTTGTTCCGAGGATATTTTTGAAGTGGTTCGCAACCAGTTCAAGAACCTGCTCTTGTTGAACAATGGTTGAACCATCCGCAGCCGCAAGAGAATGGATCTGATTTTTCCTGGACCTGGAGTTTGCCTTGATGTGAATTTTTTTTGTATTGGCATCTATTGCGCGCAGCCAGCGAACGCGCGCTCTCTGCTTCTGCTTAATCCTGAGCAGCACCGCAAGACCAAGGTGGCGGGATTTGAGGTTTGATCGAAGCCCATCCTCGATGATGGACAGAGGCCTACTGTCTTGGGCCTCGTCGAGGCGCAATGTTAGCTCATGAACTATGTCGAATTGCCCTGACAGATTCCCCACGACATTTTTGCTCCAGGAGGAAAGCGCTTTCCCAACTCGCCTTAACTTCAGGTTGAAAGAGCTGATGGGGTCATAGCTGCCCACCGGCAGGTTCCAGGCCGCCGAAACGACCGAATGAAAACCTGATAGAAACCTCCAGTAATCCTCAAAATGGAACCTCGGCGGCTTCCTAATCAGACCCTCGTTCACGAGGAGAAGCGGACAGTGATCGCTCATGGCCGTAGCCTAGGGTAGCAATTTGGCAGCCGGGAATCGCATCCCCAGTCAGCAGAGCAGAAGGCACGATCGTGGCGGACTAGCGTTGGAGGGTTCTGCTCATTGGACCAGGTGTAGCTGCGCCCGATTAAAGGAATCTCCTTCAGGCTAGCACAATTGAGGGCGGCGCGAAACCTTGCCATCCAACGTCTGTTAACGCGGCCATTATTTTTATCCGCCGGGTCCTTGATGAGGTTAAAATCCCCGATAATCATCCAAGAGTTAGAGACTAGGGAGCGGATGTGACTGATCTCCTCTAGGAAAGCCGCTTTCCGTTCGTCCACCGTCGGACCATAGACCGTGGTAAGAGACCAAGGCTGATCGGAGACTTGGCTGTCAACAACTGAGACCGTGATAGAGAAAGTGCCCATGCTAACTGAGGTGACGGAGAGTCTCGCGGTATCCCACAGCAGCAGGATCCCTCCTCGCGTGCCTACCGCAGACAGCTCAGCAAAACCGGGAAGTAGACTACCACTGATGACAAGAACCGCGTGATGACGACTGACAAGTGACAAGTACATGACCCGAACGACGCGGGTCAACAAACTGCCAAAGCCGCGTGATGACTTAGAGCAAGTACAATAGTATAGCCAGCTGCTGGCTATAAGTCATTGACATGTTATCTATAGCTCACCTCATAGCCAACACGTACAATACTTTATTGCAAAAGTGTACTACTTCTTTATTATATGGTCCACTTTTCATACTCACAAAATGCCTAGGAGCACATGCTAGAGTTGGCTCTTACCTAAGAGCCCGCTTACCTTCTCTCTCCTCTTCTGTTTCCTCTAACTAAACAAAAATATATTAGTTTATTCCTTATAGCCAGCTGATTCAACTCTATTATACTTGCTCTTAGAAGTTGAACTTTCCTAATTCTCAATGAAGTATCCACTGATTGCTGTTTGCCGGATCCCGTTGGCCATTGCAGTGCAGATATCCCAACGTGATGACGGTTGGTGGCTATACCGGCAGCTTCTAAGAAGGAACCGAAGCCAATGGATGCGGCGCAACAGCATTTCAAAGTAGAGTATGTGCCGTCCAGCTTGCATTTCCTTGACAATTAACATGTAGTCATGCGAAATAAGGCTACCCGTATTGTGGAGTATCATATACTCCCTTCGTCCAAAAATACTTGTAGTAGGAATAGATATATCTAGATGTATTTTAATTCATACATTTATTTGTATTTATTTTCGTGACAAGTGATTTAGGACGGAGGTAGTATAGTACAACATTTAATATTATACGGTATTATAATATGATACAACATCTTTTTTTCATTTAATGGTATGCGACATTATCAAATAAGCTTAGTTGAGATGTATGATACTGTTTATAATATACTTTTATTGCAACTAGCCTAATATAATACTTCTATCATTGTTGTGAAAGTTTGAACGGACAGTGCCGTCGAGCCTTCTATCAAAGCGGTTGTTGGATTGCTCTGACAGATTGTTTTTGCAGCTGTCTATTTGTTCGGTGATGCACTATCCAGCAGTTTGCTTATCAACCACCGAAAACTGACCTGAAATAATAGCAACGTTCTTTGTTTTTCGAATCAAGCATATAGGACCCGATGGTGAGAGCAACTCTAACTGGGGGACCAATTTCGTCTCCGCGTATCCGTTTGGGTCATCACGGACACAAATCGTTGACCAACACGTCGAACGCTATGGTTTTTTATCCGCTCGCAACCTATTTCAGGCTTAAATTTCAGTCGGATTTGTGTCGGCATGGACAAGGAACGGACAAGCGCGACGACCGTCCTTCTCTTCCTCCCCTGGCCCGCTCGTAGGTGGCACATAACCATCATTTTCCTTTAATTTCTCAAAAACCTCGCGCCCACTCACACGCGCGTCATGGACGACAACGCCCCGATCCTCGCCGCCGCCGCTGGCCTCGCCTCTGCCGTTCCCGTCTCTGCCAAGGGCACACGCAAAGGGTCGCCGTCTGTACGTCTCCAACGTATCTATAATTTCTGATGGTTTTATGCTATTATCTACTCAAACTTTGGATGTTTTGTATGCCTTTTATATTTTTTTGGGACTAACTTATTAACTCAGTGCCAAGTGCCAGTTCTTGTTTTTTCCGTGTTTTTGACCCTTTTCAGAGAGGGATTTTAAACGGAGTCCAAACGGAATAAAACTTCCGAAAAGATTTTTTCCGAAACAGAAGACAATTGGGAAACTTGAGAACCAACGCAGAGGGTCACAGGGACCCCACAAGATGGCGCGGCCATGGGGGCCCGCGCCTCCCAGGCTTGTGGGCTCTCTGGGCGTCCCCTGTCCTAGCTCCTTCGCCTATATATTCCCTAAAATCCCAGAAAAAATAAGGAGATCAACGAAAATACTTTTCCGCCGCCGCAAGCTTCTGTCTCCGCAAGATCCCATCTGGGGCACGTTCTGGTGCCCTCCCGGAGGGGGGATTCGGATACGGAGGGCTTCTTCATCAACACCATGACCGCTCCGATGATGCGTGAGTAGTTCACCATAGACCTACGAGTCCATAGCTAGTAGCTAGATGGCTTCTTCTCTCTCTTGGATCTTCGATACAAAGTTCTCCATGATCTTCATGGAGATCTATCCGATGTAATCTTCTTTTGCGGTGTGTTTAGGAGCGTTGATAGAATAACTACTGATGTTGATGCTTTAAAAGTTAG
Source organism: Hordeum vulgare subsp. vulgare (assembly GCF_904849725.1). Lineage (NCBI taxonomy): Eukaryota > Viridiplantae > Streptophyta > Magnoliopsida > Poales > Poaceae > Hordeum > Hordeum vulgare. The sequence goes on along the minus strand of NC_058519.1, from coordinate 644,466,725 downwards.
ATGTGCTCCTCCCAAGATCAATATGCATGAAAGTTTGAAAGCTATGCGTGTTTCCATGAAAGTTTGAAAGTTGCTCCTTGATTGAATGCATTTCCTTGATGCAATCCATGCTAAACTCTCCACACGCTTATAGCCAAAACAAGGCCTTTACCGATCATATCGTCGAAGCTATGATAAAATCTCTTGAAGAGAAACTTGAATTCGAAGTTTCTATCCCTTGATAGCTTCATGACGAGTGAGAACCTACTATCAAAATCAAAATCAAAAACTATGAATGCAATGCTTTGTCTTATTTGGGTGCTAGTGTTTCCGCGATTCCAAAGTCTTTATGTGTTGTTCTGAGTTTTAATGAGATTGAGGAGTGTTCTCTTAATTTGCATCTTGCGGATTCTACTGTCAAGAAACCCATGGGAAGGATCAATGTTGTTCTTATTATTGCAAATAGGAACTATGTACCAGTGGATTTCATTGTGCTTGACATTGATTGCAATCCTACATGCCCTATCATTCTTGGTAGACCTTTCCTAAGAACTATCGGTGCTATCATCGATATGAAGGAAGGGAATATTAGATTTCAATTTCCTTTAAATAAGGACATGGAGCATTTTCCTAGAAAGAAAATAAGATTGCCTTATGAATCCATGATGAGCGCTACTTATGGTTTGAGCACAAAAGACGACGATACGTGATTCTATCGCCTTATGCCTAGCTAAGGGCGTTAAACAATAGCGTTTGTTGGGAGGCAACCCAATGAATTTTTCTTTTTCTTTCTGTTTTGTTGCGTCCACACCATCATAATTCTGTTATGATAGTGTATTTTGTGTTTCTTTTTGTGTTTGAGCCAAGCAAAACCTTTATGACTAGTCTTGGTGATGGTTGTTTGATCCTGCTGGAAAAAGACAGAAACTTTTCGCTCACGAGATTATTTTTCATTTTTATTCAGAAAGATATTTTGAGTTGATTCTTTTTGCTGCTGGTTGATATGCCTTTTGCACAGGCAGTCGTAATTTTTCTGAATTTGTGAGGTAACAGAAGTATACAGATTGCTACAGACTGGTCTGTTTTTAACAGATTTTGTTTTTGTATTGGTTGCTTGTTTTGATGAAACTATGGATAGTATCGGGGGTCCTAGCCATGGAGAAGTGAGAATACAGTAATCTAACACCAATATGAATAGAATTCAAGTTTGCTACAGTACCTAAAGAGGTGGTAGTTTGTTTTCTTGTGCGAATGATATCACGAGTTTCTGTTTAAGTTTTGTGTTGTGAAGTTTTCAAGTTTTGGGTGATGATCTCATGGACAAAGGGATAAAGAGTGGAAAGAGCTCAAGCTTAGGGATGCCCAAGGCATCCCAAGCCAAATTCAAGGACACCAAAAATCCCAAGCTTGGGGATGCCCCGGGAAGGCATCCCCTCTTTCGTCTTCAATCCATCGGTAACATTACTTGGAGCTATATTTTTATTCACCACATGATATGTGTTTTGCTTGGAGCGTCTTGTATCATAGGAGTCTTTTCTTTTTGTTGTGTCACAATCATCCTTGCTGCACACCTTTTGAGAGAGACATGCACTCATCATGATTTTGCTAGAATGCTCATCGTGCTTCACTTATATCTTTTGAGCTAGACAGTTTTGCTCTGTGTGCTTCACTTATATCTTTTGAGCCAGGGGGGCCCGCGCCTCCCAGGCTGGTGGGCTCCCTGGGCCTCCCCTGCCCTAGCTCCTTCGACTATATATTCCCTAAAGTCCCAGAAAAAATGAGGAGATCAATGAAAATACTTTTCCGCCGCCGCAAGCTTCTGTCTCCGCAAAATCCCATCTGGGGCACATTCTGGTGCCCTGCCGGAGGGGGATTCGGATACGGAGGGCTTCTTCATCAACACCATGACCTCTCCGATGATGCGTGAGTAGTTCACCATAGACCTACGGGTCCATAGCTAGTAGTTAGATGGCTTCTTCTCTCTCTTGGATCTTCAATACAAAGTTCTCCATGATCTTCATGGAGATCTATCCGATGTAATCTTCTTTTGTGGTGTGTTTGTCGAGATCCGATGAATTGTGGATTTATGATCAGATTATCTACGAATCTTATTTGAGTTTCTTCTGATCTCTTATATGCATGATTTCATATCCTTGTAATTCTCTTAGAGTTGTGTGTTTTATTTGGCCAACTTGATCTATGATTCTTGCAATGGGAGAAGTGCTTGGTTTTGGGTTCATACCGTGCGGTGACCTCACCCAGTGATAGAAGGGGTAGCGAGGCACGCATCATGATGTTGCCATCAAGGATAAAAAGATGGGGTTTTCATCATTGGTTTGAGTTTATCCCTCTACATCATGTCATCTTGCTTAAGGCGTTACTCTGTTCGTCATGAACTCAATACACTAGATGCATGCTGGATAGTGTTCGATGTGTGGAGTAATAGTAGTAGATGCAGAAAGTATCGGTCTACTTGTCTCGGACGTGATGCCTATATGTATGATCATTGCCTTAGATACCGTCATGACTTTGCGCGGTTCTATCAATTGCTCGACAGTAATTTGTTCACCCACCGTAATATTTGCTATTTTGAGACAAGCCTCTAGTGAACACAATGGCCCCCGGGTCTACTTCACACCATATTTTCAGCCTTACTCTTTTACTTCGTTGCACTTTCCGCCTTCAGATCTCACTTTGGAATCAATCTTGAAGGGATTGACAACCCCTTTATAGTGTTGGGTGCAAGCTCTTTTGTGTTTGCGCAGGTACTCTGGACTTGACGCGATTCTCCTACTCGATTGATACCTTGGTTCTCAAACTGAGGGAAATACTTACTGCTCCGGTGTTGCACCACCCTTTCCTCTTCAAGGGAAAAACCAACGCAAGCCCAGTCTCCGTCAACGTGCCAATCTCTGGCGCTGTTGTCTGTTGCCGTAGCACCGTCGTTCAGGAAAAAGAAGGTTCTAATGCCTGAGGAGCGCACTCTCCAATCGTTGAAGAGGAAGAACAGTCGGCATGAGCAAGAAACCAGGAACGAGGCCGCAGCCGCGTCCAACATCGTCGCCACCGTAGATCGATAGGCCAAAGCCACGAAGACCAGTCGGCTCATCCTCGAGGCCACGACACAAACCCTGCTGATGTGGGGTTAAACCCAGGCCAGCACAGGCTCGTCACTGCCTCTATGGCCACGGCGAGAACCGGCTCATCTCTGTCGCTGTCTCCTGATACGTCTCCAACGTATCTATAATTTTTTATGGTTTCATGCTATTATCTTGTCAAGCTTTGGATGTTTTGCATGCCTTTTATATATTTTTTGGGACTAATTTATTAACTCAGTGCCAAGTGCCGGTTCCTGTTTTTTTCCATGTTGTTGACCCCTTTCAGAGGAGATTTTGAAACGGAGTCCAAACAAAATAAAATACCCGAAAAGATTTTTTCCGAACAGAAGAAGATCGGGAGACTTGAGAGCCAAGGTAGGGGGTCCCCAGGGGCCCCACAAGCGCCCTCACCACGGCCAGGGGGGAGGCCGCGGCCCACAGGCTTGTGGGCCCCCTGGACCTCCTTTGCCCTAGGTTTTGCGCCTATATATCCCTAAAAAATCCACGAAAAATGAAGAGATCATCGAAAGTACTTTTCCGCCGCCGCAAGCTTCTGTCTCCGCAAGATCCCATCTGGGACACGTTCTGGTGCCCTGCCGGAGGGGGATTGGGATACGGAGGGCTTCTTCATCAACACCATGACCTCTCCGATGATGTGTGAGTAGTTCACCATAGACCTACGGGTCCATAGCTAGTAACTAGATGGCTTCTTCTCTCTCTTGGATCTTCAATACAAAGTTCTCCATGATCTTCATGGAGATCTATCCGATGTAATCTTCTTTTGCGGTGTGTTTGTCGAGATCCGATGAATTCTTGATTTATGATCACATTATCTATGAATCTTATTTGAGTTTCTTCTGATCTCTCTTATGCATGATTTCATATCCTTGTAATTCTCTTCGAGTTGTGGGTTTTATTTGGCCAACTAGATCTATGATTCTTGCAGTGGGAGAAGTGCTTGGTTTTGGGTTCATACCGTGCGGTGACCTCACCCAGTGACAGAAGGGGTAGCGAGGCGCGCGTCGTGTTGTTGCCATGAAGGGTAAAAAAGATGGGGTTTTCATCATTGGTTTGAGTTTATCCCTCTACATCATGTCATCTTGCTTAAGGCGTTACTCTGTTCGTCATGAACTAAATACACTAGATGAATGCTGGATAGCGTTCGATGTGTGGAGTAATAGTAGTAGATGCAGAAAGTATCGGTCTACTTGTCTCGGACGTGATGCCTATATGTATGATCATTGCCTTAGATATCGTCATGACTTTGCGCTGTTCTATCAATTGCTCGACAGTAATTTGTTCACCCACCGTGATATTTGCTATTTTGAGAGAAGCCTCTAGTGAACACTATGGCCCCGGGTCTACTCCACACCATATTTTCAGCCTTACACCTTTTACTTCGTTGCACTTTCCGCCTTCAGATCTCACTTTGCAAACAATCTTGAAGGGGTTTACATCCCCTTTGAAGTGTTGGGTGCAAGCTCGTTTCTGTTTGCGCATGTACTCTGGACTTGACGAGACCCTCCTACTGGATCGATACCTTGGTTCTCAACTTGAGGGAAATACTTACTGCTCCTTTGCTGCATCACCCTTTCCACTTCAAGGGAAAACCCAACGCAAGCAAGTCTCCGTCAACGTGTCAATTTCTGGCGTTGTTGTTTGAGAAGTAGCAAGAAGAATTTCTGGCGCCGTTGTCGGGGAAGGACTTTTGTTGCCATAGCATCTCCGCGCATGTCTACTACACCGCATGTGCACGGCTTCCAGCGGCACCACCCGCCAACGTACCATTTGTCCACTCTACGGGATTCGGTTTACTGGAGGTCGCGCCTACTAGGCCAATGCCCGCGGGCATCGATCTCAACACGATGCGTGTGGACATTGGATCGAACTTCGGGGATGAGCGCAAACGGCCTCGCGAGCTCCCGGTCGACGCCATGAGGAACGTCCGCAACCTGTTCGACAGAATACCGACTGTGGAAAATGAGGCCAATCGCATGTTCATGGATAGCCTCATCTACGAAGGTCGTGGCGGTGGCATTCCATTCGAACCCGCCGAGACGTAAAGCCAAGATAGCTGCACTGCTGCTACCTCTTGAGCTTGCATTGGTTTTTTCCCTAGAAGAAGAAAGGGTGATGCAGCACAGTAGCAGTAAGTATTTCCCTCATTTTGAGAACCAAGGTATTGTTGGAAATATGCCCTAGAGGCAATAATAAAATGGTTATTATCATATTTCCTTGTTCATGATAATCGCCTATTGTTCATGCTATAATTGTATTAACAGGAAACAGTAATACATGTGTGAATAAATAGATCACAATGTGTCCCTGGCAAGCCTCTAGTTGGCTAGCTCGTTAGTCAATATATGATCATGGTTTCCTGGTCATGGGCATTAGATGTCATTGATAACGGGATCACATCATTGGGAGAATGATGTGATGGACAAGACCCAATCCTAAGCGTAGCACCAGATCGTATTGTTCGTATGCTAAAGCTTTTCTAATGTCAAGATTCTTTTCCTTCGACCGTGAGATTGTCCAACTCCCAAATACCGTAGGTGTGCTTTGGGTGTATCAAACGTCACAACGTAACTGGGTGACTATAAAGGTGCACTAGGGTACCTCCGAAAGTATCTGTTGGGTTGGCACGAATCGAGATCGGGATTTGTCACTCCGTGTGACGGAGAGGTATCTTTGGGCCCACTTGGTAGAACATCATCATGAGCTCAATGTGACTAAGGAGTTAGTCACACGATGACGTGCTACGGAACGAGTAAAGAGACTTACCGGTAACGAGATTGAACAAGGTATAGGTATACCGACGATCGAATCTCGGGCAAGTTCTATACCGACAGACAAAGGGAATTGTATACGGGATTGATTGAATCCTTGACATCGTGGTTCATCCGATGAGATCACCGTGGAGCAAGTGGGAGCCACCATGGGTATCGAGACCCCGCTGATGGTTATTGGCCAGAGAGGTGTCTCGGTCATGTCTACCTGTCTCCAGAACCCGTAGGGTCTACACACTTAAGGTTCGATGACGCTAGGGTTATAGGGAATTGTTATACGAGGTTATCGAAAGTTGTTCGGAGTCCCGGATGAGATCCCGGACATCACGAGGAGCTCCGTAATGGTCCCGAGGTAAAGATTTACATATAGGACGGATGGTTTCGGACACCGGAAGTGTTTCGTGCATCACCGATAACGTACCGGGACCACCGGAGGTGGCCCCGGGGGTCCACTGAAAGGGGGCAACGACCCCGAGGCTAGATGGGCCAAGTGGGGAAGGGAAGCAGCCCCTAGGTGGGCTGGTGCGCCCCCCCCACTCAGCCCATGGCGCAGGAAGAGGGGAGAGGGGGGGGGGAACCCTAGCGCAGGTGGGCCTAAGGCCCACCAGAGGGGTGCGCCACCCCTCCTCCCTACCTTGGCCGCTTCACCTCCCATCTGGGGTGGCAGCCACACCACCTAGGGTGGGAACCCTAGGGGTGGCACCCCCCTTCCCTGCTCCTATATATAGTGGGCACTTTTGGGCTTTTGGAGATAGACTTTTCCCTCTCCCTCGGCGCAGCCCTGCCCTTCTTTCTCCTCCTCTCTGCCGGTGCTTGGCGAAGCCCTGCCGGGAGACCTCGTCTCTCCATCGACACCACGCCGTCATGTTGCTGGAGTTCTTCCCCAACCTCTCCCTCCTCCTTGCTGGATCAATGTGCGGGAGACATCACCGGGCTGCACGTGTGTTGAACGCGGAGGTGTTGTAGTTCGGAACTAGATCGGAATCACACCGCGATGTGAATCGCCGCGAGTACGACTCCATCAACCGCGTTCTAGTAACGCTTCCGCTTAGCGATCTTCAAAGGTATGAAGATGCACTCACCCCTCTCTCGTTGTTGGTCTCTCCATAGGATGATCTGAATATGCGTAGGAATTTTTTTGAATTTATGCTACGTTACCCAACAGTGGCATCCGAGCCAGGTTTTCTATGCATAGATTCTATGCACGAGTAGAACACAAAAGGTTGTGGGCGATGATTTGTCAATTGCTTGCCGCTACTAGTATTTTTCTTTTCCGGCGGTACTGTGGGATGAAGCGGCCCGGACCGACCTTACACGTACGCTTACGTAAGACTGGTTCCACCGTCAGACATGCACATTGTGCATAAAGGTGGCTAGCGGGTGTCTGTCTCTCCTACTCTAGTCGGATTGGATTTGATGAAAAGGGTCCTTATGAAGGGTAAATAGCTTTGGCATATCATCGTTGTGGCTGTCACGTAGGTAAGAAAGCGTTCTTGCTAGAAACCAAAATCAGCCACGTAAAACTTGCAACAACAGTTAGAGGACGTCTAACTTGTTTTTGCAGGGTTTGATATGTGATGTGATATGGCCAAAGTTGTGATGTTGCATGTATGATGTATGAGATGATCATGTTATTGTAATAGGTTTCACGACTTGCATGTCGATGAGTATGACAATTGGCAGGAGACATAGGAGTTGTCTTAATTTATTGTATGAGATGTAACGCCATGTGCTTACTACTTTTACTTCATTGCTAACGGTTAGCTATAGTAGTAGTGATAGTAGTAGTTGGCGTGACGACTTCACGGAGACACGATGATGGAGATCATGATGATGGAGATCATGGTATCACGCCGGTGACGATGATGATCATGCGATGCCTGGAGATGGAGATCGAAAGAGCAAAGTGATAATGGCCATATCATGTCAATATATGATTGCATTGTGATGTTTATCATGTTTTTCATCTTATTGCTTAGAACAACGGTAGCATAATAAGATGATCCCTCTTAAAATTTCGAGAACGTATTCCCCTAAGTGTGCACCGTTGCGAAGGATCGTTGTCTCGAAGCACCACGTGATGATCGGGTGTGATAGATTCTAACGTTCGCATACAACGGGTGTAAGCCAGATTTACACACGCGAAACACCTAGGTTGACTCACGAGCTTAGCATGTACAGACATGACCTCGAATACAAGAGACTGAAAGGTCGAACATGAGTCGTATGGTTGAATACGATCAGCAGGAAGTTGCTCACCATGGTGACTAGTCCGTCTCACGTGATGATCGGACACGGGTTAGTCAACATGGATCATGTATCACTTACATGACTAGAGGGATGTCGATTTAAGTGGGAGTTCATACTTAATTTGATTAAATGAAATTAATTGTCTTGAACTTAGTCTAAAAGTTGTCTTTGTAAATATTGTAGATGGCCAACGTCAACCTCAATTTCAACGCATTCCTAGAGAAAAACAAGCTGAAAGATGATGGTAGCAACTATGCGGACTGGGTTCGCAACTTGAAGCTCATCCTTGAAGCAGCTAAAAAGGCTTATGTCCTTGATGCGCCGCTAGGTGACCCTCCCGCTCCCGGAGCAGCCCAGGACATTCTGAACGTTTGGCAAACGCGGAGTGATGACTACTCTCTGGTTAGGTGTGGCATGTTATACAGTTTAGAAACGGGGCTCCAAAGACGTTTTGAGCATCACGGTGCATATGAGATGTTCCAAGAGCTGAAACTAGTTTTTCAAGCTCATGCCCGTGTCGAGAGATATGAAGTCTCCGACAAGTTCTTTAGCTGTAAGATGGAGGAGAACAGTTCTGTCAGTGAGCACATACTCAAAATGTCTGGGTTACACGGTCGTCTGACTTCACTTGGAGTCGAACTTCCGGATGATGCTATAATTGACATAATCCTCCAGTCTCTCCCACCAAGCTACAAAGGCTTTGTGCTTAACTACAACATGCAAGGGATGGAGAAGACCATTCCCGAGTTGTACTCGATGCTCAAGTCTGCAGAAGTAGAAATCAAGAAAGAGCATCAAGTGTTGATGGTCAACAAGACCACTAGTTTCAAGAAGGGCAAGGGTAAGAGGAACTTCAAGAAATATGGCAAAGCTGTTGCCGTGCTCGGTAAGCCAGATGCCGGGAAGAAGAAAAAGAATGGACCCAAGCCTGAGACTGAGTGCTTCTATTGCAAGGGAAAGTGTCACTCGAAGCGGAACTGCCCCAAATACTGAGCGGACAAGAAGGCCGACAACGTTAAAGGTATATGTGATATACATATTATTGATGTGTACCTTACCAGCGCTCGTAGTAGCTCGTGGGTATTTGATACCGGTGCTGTTGCTCACATTTGCAACTCAAAGCAGGAACTGCGGAATAAGCGGAGACTGGCAAAGGACAAGGTGACGATGCGCGTCGGGAATGGCTCCAAGGTCGATGTGATCGCTGTCGGCACGTTACCTCTACATCTACCGTCGGGATTAGTTTTAAACCTTAATAATTGTTATTTAGTACCTGCTTTAAGCATGAACATTGTATCAGGGTCTTGCTTAATGCGAGACGGCTACTCATTTAAGTCAGAGAATAATGGTTGTTCTATTTATATGATTGATGTGTTTTATGGTCATGCTCCGCTGGTGAATGGTTTATTCTTGATGAATCTCGATCGTGATGTTACTCATATTCATAGTGTGAGTACCAAAAGATGTAAAGTTGATAATGATAGTCCCACATACTTGTGGCACTGCCGCCTTGGTCATATCGGCGTTAAGCGCATGAAGAAGCTCCAAACTGATGGACTATTAGAGTCTCTTGACTTTCAATCATTTGACACATGCGAACCGTGCCTCATGGGCAAGATGACTATGATGTCTCTCACCAAAGGGGTGCGCCACCCCTCCTCCGTGCCCTGGCCACCACACCTCCCATCTGGGGGGGCTGCCGCACCACCTAGGGTGGGAACCCTAGGGGTGGCACTCCCCTTCCCTCCTCCTATATATAGTGGGCACTTTTGGGCTTTTGGAGATAGACTTTTCCCTCTCCCTCGGCGCAGCCCTGCCCTTCTTTCTCCTCCTCTACTGCTGCTTGGCGAAGCCCTGCCGGGAAACCTCGTCTCTCAATCGACACCACGCTGTTGTGTTGCTGGAGTTCTTCCCCAACCTCTCCCTCCTCCTTGCTGGATCAAGGTGCGGGAGACGTCACCGGGCTGCACGTGTGCTGAACGCGGAGGTGCCGTAGTTCGGCACTAGATCGGAATCACACCGCGATCTGAATCGACGCGAGTACGACTCCATCAACCGCGTTCTAGTAACGCTTCCGCTTAGCGATCTTCAAAGGTATGAAGATGCACTCACCCCTCTCTCGTTGCTGGTCTGTCCATAGGAAGATCTGAATATGCGTAGGAATTTTTTTGAATTTATGCTACGTTACCCAAAAGGTATCAATCCAGTAGGAGTATCAAGATGAAGCACCGATGTACCTGCGCAAAAACAGCAAACTTACAGCCAACGCTACAAAGGTGTTGTCAATCCCTTTACGATTGATTGCAAGGTGAGATCTGAAGGTGGAAAGTGCAAAAAAGGAAAAGTGTAGGGCTGAAAATATGATGTGAAATAGACCCGGGGACCATAGTGTTCACTGGAGGCTTCTCTCAAGATAGCAAATATTACGGTGGGTGAACGAATTACTGTCGAGCAATTGATAGAACCGCGCAGAGTCATGATGATATCTAAGGCAATGATCATACATATAGGCATCACGTCCAAGACAAGTAGACCGATACTTTCTGCATCTACTACTATTACTCCACACATCGACCGCTATCCAGTATGCATCTAGTGTATTGAGTTCATGACGAACAGAGTAACGCCTTAAGCAAGATGACATGATGTAGAGGGATAAATTCATGCAATAGATATAAACCCCATCTTTTTACCCTTGATGGCAACAACACGATGCGTGCCTCGCTACCCTTTCTGTCACTAGGTGAGGTCACCGCACGGTATGAATACAAAACCAAGCACTTCTCCCATTGCAAGAATCATAGATCAAGTTGGCCAAACAAAACCCACATCTCGAAGAGAATTACCAGGATATGAAATCATGCATATAAGAGATCAGAAGAAACTCAAATAAGATTCATAGATAATATGATCATAAATCCACAATTCATTAGATCTCCTCAAACACACCGCAAAAGAAGATTACATCGGATAGATCTCCATGAAGATCATGGAGAACTTTGTATTGAAGATCCAAGAGAGAGAAGAAGCCATCTAGCTGCTAGCTATGAACCCGAAGGTCCATGGTGAACTACTCATGCATTATCGGAGAGGCAATGGTGTTGATGAAGAAGCCATACGTATCCGACTCCCCCCTCCGGCAGGGCACCAGAACGTTCCCCAGATGGGATCTTGCGGAGATAGAAGCTTGCGGCGGCGAAAAAGTATTTTCGTGGATCTCTCTCGTGGTTTTGGATTTTTCGGGGATTTATAGGGGGCTTGTGGCCTCCCCTGGTGCCCTCTTCCTTGGTTCTCAAGCTACCTGCGTATCTTCTGTTTCGGAAAAAATCTTTTCGGAGGTTTATTCCGTTTGGACTCCGTTTAATATTCTCCTATGAAAAGGGTCAAAAACACAGAAAAAACAGGAAGTGGCACTTGGCACTGAGTTAATAAGTTAGTCCCAAAAAAGATATAAAAGGAATACAAAACATCCAAAGTTTGACAAGATAATAGCATGGAACCATCAAAAATTATAGATACGTTGGAGACGTATCAAGCATCCCCAAGCTTAACTCATGCTCATCCTCGAGTAGGGAAGTGATAGACTTAATTTTTGATGTGGAATGCTACCTAGCATAGCTGTCCTTTGTAACTTCTTTCATGTGACATGAATGTTCAGATCCGTAAGATTCAAAACAATAGTTTGCTATTGACAAGAAAACAATAATACTTCAAGCAAACCAGCAAGGTAATCATGAACTTTTGAAATAACAAGGCCAATGAAAATTATCCCTACAAAGTCATATAGTCTGGCTATGCTCCATCATCCCCACACAACTAATTTAAATCATGCACAACCATGGTATTGGCCAAGTAATTGTTTTCGCACTCTTACTTTCTCAAACCTTTTTCAACTCTCACGTAGTACATGAGCTTGAGCCATGGATATAGCACTATAGGTGGAATAGAGTGTGGTGGAGGTTGTGAGACAAAAATGAGGAGATGGTCACATCGACTCAGCGTATCAAAGGGCTATGGAGATGCCCATCAATAGATATTAATGTGAAAGAGTAGGGATTACCATGCAATGGATGCACTTAGAGCTATAAGTATGTGAAAGCTCAAGAGGAGAACTAGTGGGTGTGCATCCAACTTGCTTGCTCACGAAGACCTAGGGCAATTTTGAGAAAGCCCATCATTGGAATATACAAGCCAAGTTAGATAATGAAGATTCCCATTAGCATATGGTAGTGACAAAACAAGAGACTCTCAATCATGAAGAACATGGTGCTATTATGAAGCACAAGTGTGGAAAAGATAGTAGCATTGTCCCTTCTCTCTTTTTCTCTCTTTTTTTTTGTTTGGGCTCTTTGGCCTCTTTCCATATATTTTTTTGTGGGCAACTCTGGCCTCTTTCTTTTTTATTTCCTCACATGGGACAATGCTCTAATAATGATGATTATCACACTTTATTTACTCACAACTCAATGCTTAGAACAATGATGACTCTATAGGACATGCCTGAGGCAGTGTACTGGGATGTGCAACGATCTAACTTGGCGTATGACGTTGAAACATCTCGCTAGCTATCTTACGATCATGCAAAGGCAATATGAAAGTGACGGCACAAGTCATGAGACGGAACGATGGGAGTTGCATGGCAATATATCTCGGAATGGCTATGAAAATGCCATAATAGGTAGGTATGGTGGCTGTTTTGAGGAAGGTATATGGTGGGTTTGTGCACCGGCGAAAGTTGCGCGGCACTAGAGAAGCTAGCAATGGTGGAAGGTGAAAGTGCATCTATACCATGGACTCACATTAGTCATGAAGAACTCACATACTTATTGCGAAAGTTTTTATTAGTAATCGAAACAAAGTGCTAAACACATACTCCTAGGGGAAGGGTTGGTAGGTGTTAACCACCGCGCGATCCCGGCCGCAACACAAAGGATGACAATCAATAAATCAATTATGCTCCGACTTCCTAACATAGCGGTTCACCATACGTGCATGTTACGGGAATCACTAACTTCAACACAAGTATTTCTAGATTCACAACACCCTACTAACATGACTCTTAATATTACCAAATCCATGTCTCAAAACTAACTGAGAGGAATCACACTTCTCTTTCTAATCAATGCACAAGAATATGGAAGTTCTATTGTATCCTCTTTGGATGCCTATCATCTTTAGGACTACTTTCATAGCACAAACCAACTACCAAGTTACTCAGAGAGAGCACTCTCAAAAAGATATAAGTGAAGATAGAGAGTTCTTATTTCTCCAAAATATGACACCGCCGTGCTCTAAAAGATCTAAGTGAGGCACTTAGAGCAAAGTTATCTAGCTCAAAAGATATAAGTGAAGCACATAGAGCAAAATTTGTCTAGCTCAAAAGATATAAGTTAAGCTCAATGTGTATTCTAGCAAAATCTCGATGAGTTCATGTCTCTCTCAAAAGGTGTGCAGCAAGGATGATTGTGACACAGCAAAAAAGAAAAGACTCCTACGATACAAGACGCTCCAAGCAAAACACATATCATGTGGTGAATAAAAATATAGCTCCAAGTAATGTTACCGATGGATTGAAGACGAAAGAGGGGATGCCTTCCCGGGGCATCCCCAAGCTTAGGCTTTTTGGTGTCCTTGAATTTGTCTTGGGATGCCTTGGGCATCCCCAAGCTTGAGCTCTTTCCACTCTTTATCCCTTTGTCCATGAGAACATCAACCAAAACTTGAAAACTTCACAACACAAAACTTAAACAGAAACTCGTGATATCATTAACACAAGAAAACAAACTACCACCTCTTGAGGTACTATTGAAAACTTGATTTCCATTTATATTGGTGTTAGATTACTGTATTCTCACTTTTCCATGGCTAGTACCCCCCGATACTATCCATAGTTTCATCAAAATAAGCAATCAACACAACAAAAACAGAATCTGTCAAAAACAGACCAGTCTGTAGAAATCTGTATACTTCGTATACTTCTGCTATCTCAAAAATTCTGAAACACTACGACAGTTTGGGCAATTGGTATATCAACCAGCATAAAAAAAGAATCAACTCAAAAGCTCTTTCTGGATAAAAAATAAAAATAATTTCGTGAGCGACAAGTTTCTGTCTTTTTCCAGCAAGATCAAACAACCATCACCAAACTAGTCATAAAGGTTTTACTTGGCTCAAACACAAAAAGAAACACAAAAGACACAATCATAACAGAATTATGATGGTGTGGACGCAACAAAACAGAAAGCAAAAAAGCAAAGATAAATTCATTGGGTTGCCTCCCAACAAGAGCTATTGTTTAACCCCCTTAGCTAGGCATAAGGCGATAGAATCACATATCGTCGTCTTTGGTACTCAAACCATAAGTAGCCCTCATCATGGATTCATAAGGCAATCTTATTTTATTTCTAGGAAAATGTTCCATGCCCTTCCTTAAAGGAAATTGAAATCTAATATTTCCTTCCTTCATATCGATGACAGCACCAATAATCCTTAGGAAAGGTCTACCAAGAATGATAGGACATGTAGGATTGCAATCAATATCAAGCACAATGAAATCTACGGGTACATAGTTCCTATTTGCAATAATAAGAACATCACTGATCCTTCTCATAGGTTTCTTAACAGTAGAATCTGCAAGATGCAAATTAAGAGAGCACTCGTCAATCTCATTAAAGCCTAGAACATCACATAAAGACTTTGGAATCGCGGAAACACTAGCACCCAAATCACATGAACCATTGCATTCATAGTTTTTGATCATGATTTTGATAGTAGGTTCCCACTCATCATGAAGTTTTCTAGGAATAGAAACTTCCAATTCAAGTTTCTCTTCAAGATATTTCAGCATAGCATCGACGATATGATCGGTAAAGGCCTTGTTTTGGCTATAAGCGTGTGGAGAGTTTACCATGGATTGCATCAAGGAAATACATTCAATCAAAGAGCAACTATCATATTTGAATTCCTTGAAATCCAAAGTAGTAGTTTCATTACTACTCAAAGTTTTGATATCCTCTACTCCACTTTCAATGCTTTTAGCATCAAGATAGATAGACTCCGAATCATTGGGGCGTTTTTCAACTAAGGTGGATTCATATCCAGCCCCATCATCATTAGGTTTGACACTAGAAAACAAGGATTCAATGGGAGCCACACCAAGCACTTTAAGATCTTCGTGATTCTTATCACGAGAACACGCCTTTTTAAGCCATTGATGTCTAGCACGAATTTGGGCGGTTCTTTCTTTACTCTCATTCATGGAAACACGCATAGATTTCAAAGTTTCATCCATATTGATCTTGCGAGGAGCACATCTAACTTTAAAAGCATCAATATCAAGAGACATTCTATCAATGCTCCTAGCCAAATCATCAATTTTGAGTAGTTTTTCTTCTATGTACGCATTGAAAATCTTTTGCGAGTTGATAAACTCTTTAATATTACTCTCTAGATCAGAGTGTAATTTATTGTAATTTCCATGAGAATTGTTATAGGAGTTGCCAAAGTTATTAGAGGGATTACTAGGAAAAGGCCTAGGAATATAGTTTCCTCTAAAAGCATTGTTGTTGCCAAAATTATACCTACCAACAAAATTAACATCCAAGCTTTCATTGCTACTCCCAATCAAGGAAGACAAGGGCATATCATTTGGATCTAAAGAAGCACCTTTACTAGCAAACAATCTCATTAACTCATCCATCTTAGCACTCAACGAGTTAATTTCTTCTATAGTGTGTACTTTTTTACTAGTAGGTGACCTTTCAGTGTGCCACTGAGAATAGTTTGTCATGATATTGTCTAGGAGTTTTGTGGCTTCTCCTAATGTGATTTCCATGAAAGTTCCACCGGAGGCGGAGTCCAAGATATTTCTAGAAGCAAAATTCAAACCAGCGTAGAAGATTTGTATAATCATCCAAAGACTCAAGCCATGAGAGGGACAATTTATAATCATCAATTTCATTCTCTTCCAAGATTGTGCAACATGTTCATGATCAAGTTGCTTAAAATTCATGATATCATTACGGATAGATATAATCTTAGCCAGCGGAAAATACTTGGATATATAAGCATCTTTGCACTTGTTCCAAGAATCAATACTATTTTTGGGCAAAGATGAAAACCAAGTTTTTGCTTGATCTCGTAATGAGAACGGAAATAGCTTCAATTAGTCACATCATTATCCACATCTTTCTTCTTTTGCATATCGCAAAGCTCAATGAAGGTATTAAGATGGGATGCGACATCTTCACTAGGAAAGTTGGAGAATTGCTCTTTCATAACAAGGTTCAGCAAAGCAACATTGATTTCATATGATTCCGCAGTAGTGGCGGTAGCAATCGGAGTACTAATAAAATCATTATTATTAGTATTCGAGAAGTCACGAAGTTTGGTTTTTTCAGTCATGGTGACTTCAGCAAGCACACAAGAACACAAGCGAACAGAAAGCAAGCGAAAGAAAAGGGCGAACGAAAAAGGAAAATATTTTTGTAAATTTTTGTTTTTCAGAAGTTGGGGAGAGGAAAACGAGAGGCCAAAAATTAAATGCAAGAGATGAGTTTGCGAAACTTACTTGGATAAGCTTCACTTGATGCTCCCCGGCAACGGCGCCAGAAATTCTTCTTGCTACCTCTTGAGCTTGAGTTGGTTTTTTCCCTTGAAGAGGAAAGGGTGATGCAGCACAGTAGTAGTAAGTATTTCCCTCAGTTTGAGAACCAAGGTATCAATCTAGTAGGAGTATGAAGATGAAGCACCGATGTACCTGTGCAAAAACAGCAAATTGCATGCAACGCTACAAAGGGGTTGTCAATCCATTTACGATTGATTGCAAGGTGAGCTCTGAAGGCGGAAAGTGCAACAAAGTAAAAGTGTAGGGCTGAAAATAAGATGTGAAGTAGACCCGGGGGCCATGGTGTTTACTAGAGGCTTCTCTCACGATAGCAAATATTACAGTGGGTGAACGAATTACTTTCGAGCAATTGATAGAACCGCGCAAAGTCATGACGATATCTAAGGCAATGATCATACATATAGGCATCATGTACGAGACAAATAGACCGATACTTTCTGCATCTACTACTATTACTCCACACATCGACCGCTATCCAGCATGCATCTAGTGTATTGAGTTCATGACGAACAGAGTAACACCTTAAGCAAGATGACATGATGTAGAGGGATAAATTCATGCAATAGATATAAACCCCTTCTTTTTACCCTTGATGGCAACAACACGATGCGTGCCTCGCTACCCCTTCTGTCACTGGGTGACGTCAGCGCACGGTAAGAACCCAAAACCAAGCACTTCTCCCATTGCAAGGATCATAGATCAAGTTGGCCAAACAAAACCCACAACTCGAAGAAAATTACAAGGATATGAAATCATGCATATAAGCGATCAGAAGAAACTCAAATAAGATTCGTAGATAATCTGGCCATAAATCCACAATTCATCGGATCTCGACAATCACACGGCAAAAGAAGATTACATCAGATAGATCTCCATGAAGATCATGGAGAACTTTGTATTGAAGATCCAAGAGAGAGAAGAAGCCATCAAGCTACTAGCTATGGACCCGAAGGTCTATGGTGAACTACTCACGCATCATCGGAGAGGCAATGGTGTTGATGAATGATACGTCTCCAACGTATCTATAATTTTTTATGGTTCCATGCTATTATCTTGTCAAACTTTGGATGTTTTGTATGCCTTTTATATCTTTTTTGTGACTAACTTAGTAACTCAGTGCCAAGTGCGAGTTCCGGTTTTTTCCGTGTTTTTGACCCCTTTCACAGGAGAATTTTAAACGGTGCCCAAACGGAATAAAACTTCCGAAAAGATTTTTTCCAGAACAGAAGATACGCATGGGACGTTAGAACCAAGGCAGAGGCCACGAGGGGACCCCACAAGCCCCCTAGGCGCGGCCAGAGGGGCGCGTCTAGCAGGCTTGTGGGCCCTCTGTGGCTCGTCTACCCTACCTCTTCTGCCTATAAATTCTCGAAAAATCCAAAACTGCGTGAGAGATCCACGAAAATACTTTTCCGTCGCCGCAAGCTTCTATCTCCGCAAGATCCCATGTGGGCCATGCTCTGGTGCCCTGCCAGAGGGGGGATTCGGATACGGAGGGCTTCTTCATCAACACCATGACCTCTCCGATGATGTGTGAGTAGTTCACCATAGACCTTCGGGTCCATAGCTAGTAGCTAGATGGCTTCTTCTCTCTCTTGGATCTTCAATACAAAGTTCTCCATGATCTTCATGGAGATCTATCTGATGTAATCTTCTTTTGCGGTGTGTTTGTCGAGATCCGATGAATTATGGATTTATGATCAGATTATCTACGAATCTTATTTGAGTTTCTTCTGATCTCTTATATGCATGATTTCATATCCTTGTAATTCTCTTCGAGTTGTGGGTTTTGTTTGGCCAACTTGATCTATGATTCTTGCAATGGGAGAAGTGCTTGGTTTTGGGTTCATACCGTGCGGTGACCTCACCCAGTGACAGAAGGGGTAGCAAGGCACACATCGTGTTGTTGCCATCAAGGGTAAAAAGATGGGGTTTACATCATTGGTTTGAGTTTATCCCTCTACATCATGTCATCTTGCTTAAGGCGTTACTATGTTCGTCATGAATTCAATACACTAGATACATGCTGGATAGCGGTCGATGTGTGGAGTAATAGTAGTAGATGCAGATAGTATCGATCTACTTGTCTCGGACGTGATGCCTATATGTATGATCATTGCCTTAGATATCGTCATGACTTTGCGCGGTTCTATCAATTGCTCGACAGTAATTTGTTCACCCACCGTAATATTTGCAATTTTGAGAGAAGCCTCTAGTGAACACTATGCCCCCCGGGTCTACTTCACATCATATTTTCAGCCTTACACTTTTACTTCGTTGCACTTTCTGACTTCAGATTTCACTTTGCAATCAATCTTGAAGGGATTGACAACCCCTTTATAGCGTTGGGTGCAAGCTTGTTTGTGTTTGCACAGCTACTCTAGACACTTTGGTTCTCAAAACTGAGGGAAATACTTACTGTTCCTGTGCTGCATCACCCTTTCCTCTTCAAGGGAAAAACCAACGCAAGCTCAAGATGCAGCTGAAGGATTTTTGGCGCCGTTGCCGGGGAGGATCAAGTCAAGGAAGCTCATCCAAGTAAGTGTCGCAAACTCATCTCTTGCATTTACTTTTTTTGCCTCTCGTTTTCCTCTCCCCCACTTTTGAAAAACAAAAATTACAAAAAATATTTTCCTTTTCCGTTTGCCTTTCCTTTGCCTGTGTGCTATGTGCCTTCAATACGCTTGCATCTTCACTTGCTGAAAATCTATTGATATGGATCCTCATCCACTTGCTAATCTCTTTAAGAGATCCAATTATGTTGATCCAATTGCTGGTGAGTTGAGTGCACTTGACTATCTTTATGGAGTTTTGCTTGAGATGCGTGAATCCGAAAATCGGGATGAAATTTATGAAGTGATTCACGAGGGCTCCATGAATGAAAAGCATGATTGCAATGGTTTCACTATGAATTCTATTAGTGTCAATCATGCTAAAATATGCAAAACCCTAAGCTTGGGGATGCTAGTTTTGCTATGTCCTCTACTTGTTGCAATGATCATGAATGGAGTGATGATTTTTCTTATGATCTTGAAAATTTGTTTAAACCTCATGATGAATATGATATTTGCAATAATATTGAAAGTGGGATTGGAGAAGTCGTGACTTTAGTTGATGACAATCCCACTATTTTTGAAGAGCGTCAACTTTGCATGCATGTGGATCATGAAAAGAATATCATATGGGATAGCTATATTGTTGAATTTGATTATGATCCCACATGTAATTATTATGAGAGAGAAAAATATTGTGGTAGAAACTTTCATATCACCATATCACCTCTCGTTATGTTGAGATTGTTATTGTCTCTTTCTTCTTCCTTGCATATGGTAACTATTGGTTGTTTTGACAATCTGTTTTCCTATAAAATGCCTATGCATAGGAAGTATGTTAGACTTAGATGTGATTTTCACATGCTTTATGATGCTCTCGTTGTGCTTCAATTCTTGTCTTTTATGTGAGCATCATTGAATTATCAATACCTAGCTAAGGGTGTTAATCAATAGCGCTTGTTGGGAGGCAACCCAATGAATTTATCTTTTTTCTTTCTGTTTTGTTGCATTCACACCATCATAATTCTGTTATGATTGTGTTTCTTGTGTTTCTTTTTGTGTTTGAGCCAAGCAAAACCTTTATGAATAGTTTGGTGAGGGTTGTTTGATCCTGCTGGAAAAAGACAGAAACTTTTCGCTCACGAAATTATTTTTCATTTTTATCCAGAAAGAGCTTTTGAGTTGATTATTTTTTCTGCTGGTTGATTGCCTTTTGCCCAGGCTTTCGTAAATTTTCAGAATTTTTGAGGTACCAGAAGTATACGAAGTATACAGATTGCTATAGACTGGTCTGTTTTTGACAGATTCTGTTTTTGTTGTGTTCGTTGCTTGTTTTGATGAAACTATGGATAGTATCGGGGGGTACTAGCCATGGAAAAGTGAGAATACAGTAATCTAACACCAATATAAATAGAAATCAAGATTGCTACAGTACCTAAAGAAGTGGTAGTTAATTTTCTTGTGCTAATGATATCAAGAGTTTCTGTTTATGTTTTGTGTTGTGAAGTTTTCAAGTTTTGGGTGATGTTCTCATGGACAAAGGGATAAAGAGTAGAAAGAGATCAATCTTGGGGATGCCCAAGGCATCCCAAGCCAAATTCAAGGACACCAAAAATCCTAAGCTTGGGGATGCCCCGGGAAGGCATCCCCTCTTTCGTCTTCAATCCATCGGTAACATTACTTGGAGCTATATTTTTATTCACCACATGATATGTGTTTTGCTTGGAGCGTCTTGTATCGTAGGAGTCTTTTCTTTTTTGCTGTGTCACAATCATCCTTGCTGCACACCTTTTGAGAGAGACATGAACTCATCGAGATTTTGCTAGAATACACATTGAGCTTAACTTATATCTTTTGAGCTAGACAAATTTTGCTCTATGTGCTTCACTTAGATCTTTTAGAGCACGGCGGTGCGTAACTTGGTAGTTGGCTTGTGCTATGAAAGTAGTCCCAAAGGTGATAGCTACCCAAAGAAGATACAATAAAACTTCCATCGTCATGTGCACTGAGTAGAAAGAAATGTTTGATTCCTCTCAATTAGTTTTGAGACGTGGATTTGGTAATATTAAGAGTTATGTTAGTAGGGTGTTGTGAATCTAGAAATACTTGTGTTGAAGTTAGTGATTCCCGTAACATGCACGTATGGTGAACCACTATGTTAGGAAGTCGAAGCATAATTTATCTATTGATTGTCATCCTTTTTGTTGCGGTCGGGATCGCGCGATGGTTAACACCTACCAACCCTTCCCCTAGGTGTATGCATTTAGCACTTTGTTTCGATTACTAATAAAAACTTTCGCAACAAATACGTGAGTTCTTCATGACTAATGTGAGTCCATGGTATAGATGCACTTTCACCTTCCACCATTGCTAGCCTCTCTAGTACCGCACAATTTTCGCCGGTGCACAAACCCACCATATGCCTTCCTCAAAACAGCCACCATACCTATGAGACAAAAGTTTATTAAAGAGAATAATGATATCTTATGTTTTCTCAGAAAACATAATAAAGTCTTAAGTCCAGTCAAATTGACTACCTTTATTTTCATGAAAAAATGGGATCTAGCACGCACATTCAGGATATGCCTCTACTATGATCACTTAATAATCACTTAATCATTTTTTTTTCTTCCTTTTGGTCTTCGAGTCGAAGAAGTACCAAAAACAATTAACTACCAAAAACTTTCAATCTATTCATTGGAATAGTTTATTTCGTTATTATAGTTAATTGTTTTTTGTACGGAAAAAATATATTACTATGGCATTTTCATAGCCATTCCGAGATATATTGCCATGCAACTCCCGCCGTTTCATCTCATGACTTATGCCGTCACTCTCATATTGCCAGTGCATGATCGTAAGATAGCTAGCGAGATGTTTCAACGTCATACGCCAAGCTAGATTGTTGCACATCCTGGTACACTGCCGGAGGCATTTCCTATAGAGTCACCATCGTTCTAAGCTTTGAGCTGTGAGTAAATAAAAGTGTGATGAACATCATTTTTAGAGCATTGTCCCATGTGAGGAAATAAATAAAAAAGAGTCCAAAGTTGCCCACAATAAAAGAAAAAAAGAGGCCAAAGAACCCAAACAAAAAAAAGAGAAAAAAAGAGAAGGGACAATGCTACTATCTCTTTCCACACTTGTGCTTCATAATAGCACCATGTTCTTCATGATTGAGAGCCTCTCATTTTGTCACCACCATATGCTAGTGGGAATCTTTATTATATAACTTGGCTTGTATATTCCAATGATGGGCTTCCTCAAAATTGCCCTAGGTCTTCGTGAGCAAGCAAGTTGGATGCACACCCACTAGTTTTCCTTTTGAGCTTTCACATACTTATAGCTCTAGTGCATCCTCTGTATGGCAATCCCTACTCATTCACATTGATATCTATTAATGGGCCTCTACATAGCCCTTTGATATGCCGAGTCAATGTGACCATCTCCTCTTTTTTTGTCTCACAACTTCCATCACACTCTATTCCACCATAGTGCTATATCCATGGCTCACGCTCATGTATTGCGTGAGAGTTGAAAAAGATTTGAGAAAGTAAGAGTGCAAAAACAATTACTTGGCCAATACCGGGGTTGTGCATGATTTAAATTAGTTGTGTGGGGATGATGGAGCATATCCAGACTATATGATTTTGTGGGGATAACTTTCTTTGGCCTTGTTATTTCGAAAGTTCATGATTACTTTGCTAGTACGCTTGAAGTATTATTGTGTTTATGTCAATAGCAAACTATTGTTTTGAATATTACGGATCTGAACATTCATGTCACATGAAAGAAGTTACAAAGGACAACTATGCTAGGTAGCATTCCACATCAAAAATTTAGTCTTTATCACTTCCCTACTCAAGGACGAGCAGGAGTTAATCTTGGGGATGCTTGATACGTCTCCAACGTATCTATAATTTTTTATGGTTCCATGCTATTATCTTGTCAAACTTTGGATGTTTTGTATGCCTTTTATATATTTTTTGGGACTAACTTATTAACTCAGTGCCAAGTGCCAGTTCCTGTTTTTTTCGTGTTTCTGACCCCTTTCAAAGGAGAATTTTAAACGGTGTCCAAACGGAATAAAACTTCCGAAAAGATTTTTTCCGGAACAGAAGATACGCAGGGGATGTAAGAACCAACGCAGAGGCCACCAGGGGACCCCACAAGCTCCCTAGGCACGGCCTGGGGGGCGGGCCTAGCAGGCTTGTGGGCCCCCTGTGGTTCGTCTGCCCTACCTCTTCCGCCTATAAATTCCCGAAGAATCCAGAACTGCATGAGAGATCCACGAAAATACTTTTCCGCCGCCGCAAGCTTCTGTCTCCGCAAGATCCCATCTGGGGCATGTTCTGGTGCCCTGTCGGAGGGGGGATTGATACGTCTCCAACGTATCTATATTTTTTGATGGTTTCATGCTATTATCTTGTCAAACTTTGGATGTTTTGTATGTCTTTTATATCTTTTTTGGGACTAACTTATTAACTCAGTGCGAAGTGTGAGTTCCTGTTTTTCCCGTGTTTTTGACCCTTTTCAGAGGAGGATTTTAAATGGAATCCAAACAAATCGAAACTTCCAAAAAGAGTTTTACCGAAACAGAAGAAGATCGGGGAACTTGAGAACCAAGGCACGGGGCACCAGGGACCCCGCAAGCTCCCTAGCCGTGGCCAGGGGGCCCGCGCCTCCCAGGCTTGTTGGCTCCCTGGGCCACCTCTGCCCTAGGTCTTTCGCCTATATATTCGCAAAAATTCCAGAAAAAATCAGGAGATCATCGAATTACTTTTCCACCGCCGCAAGCTTCTGTCTCCGCAAGATCCCATTTGGGGCACGTTCTGCTGCCCTGCCGGAGGCGGGATTTGGATACGGAGGGCTTCTTCATCAATACCAGGACCTCTCTCATGATGTGTGAGTAGTTCACCATAGACCTACGGGTCCATAGCTAGTAGCTAGATGGCTTCTTCTCTCTCTTGGATCTTCAATACAAAGTTCTCCATGATCTTCATGGAGATCTATCCCATGTAATCTTCTTTTGCGGTGTGTTTTTCGAGATCCGATGAGTTGTGGATTTATGATCACATTATCTATGAATCTTATTTGAGTTTCTTCTGATCTCTTATATGCATGATTTCATATCCTTGTAATTCTCTTCTAGTTGTGGGTTTTGTTTGGCCAGCTTGATCTATGATTCTTGCAATGGGAGAAGTGCTTGGTTTTGGGTTCATACCAAGCGGAGACCTCACCCAGTGACAGAAGGGGTAGCGAGGCACGCATCGTGTTGTTGCCATCAAGGGTAAACAGATGGGGTTTTCATCATTGGTTTGAGATTATCCCTCTACATCATGTCATCTTGCTTAAGGTGTTACTTTGTTCGTCATGAACTCAATACACTAGATGCATGCTGGATAGTGGTCGATGTGTGGAGTAATAGTAGTAGATGCAGAAAGTATCGGTCTACTTGTCTTGGACGTGATGCCTATATGTATGATCATTGCCTTAGATATCGTCATGACTTTGCATGGTTCTATCAATTGCTCGGCAGTAATTTGTTCACCCACCATAATATTTGCTATTTTGAGAGAAGCCTCTAGTGAACACTATGGCCCCGGGGTCTACTTCACACCATATTTTAAGCCTTACTCTTTTACTTTGTTGCACTTTCCGCCTTCAGATCTCACTATGCAATCAATCTTGAAGGGATTGACAACCCCTTTATAGCGTTGGGTGCAAGCTCTTTTGTGTTTGTGCAGGTACTTTGGACTTGACACGGTTCTCCTACTAGATTGATACCTTGGTTCTCAAACTGAGGGAAATACTTACTGCTCCTGTGCTGCATCGCCCTTTCCTCTTCAAGGGAAAAACTAACGCAAGCTGAAGAGACGACAGAAGCTTTCTGTCGCCGTAGAAGAAGGATTTCTGGCACCGTTGCCGGGGAGGATCAAGTCAAAAACTCATCCAAGTAAGTGTGGCAAACTCATCTCTTGCATTTACTTTTTTTGCCTCTCGTTTTCCTCTCCCCCACTTCTAAAAAACAAAATTTACAAAAATATTTGCCTTTTTCGTTCGCCCTTTTCTTTCGCTTGCTTTCTATTGCTTGTGTGCTATGTGCCTTCAATATGCTTGCATCTTCACTTGCTGAAAATCTAGTGATATGGATCCTCACCCACTTGCTAATCTCTTTAAGAGATCCAATTGCTAGAGAGTTGAGTGCACTTGACTTTCTCTATGGAGTTTTGCTTGAGATGCGTGAATCTGAAAATCATGATGAAGAAATTCATGAAGTGATTCACGAGGGCTCCTTGAATGAAAATCATGATTGCAATGGTTTCACTATAAATTCTATTAGTGACAATCATGCTAAAAATATGCAAAACCCTAAGCTTGGGGATGCTAGTTTTGCTATGTCCACTACTTGTTGCGATGATCGTGATTGGGATGACAATTTTTCTTATGATCTTGAAAATTTGTTTAAGCCTCATGATGATTATGATATTTGCAATAATATTGAAGGTGGGATTGGAGAAGTCATGACTTTAGTTGATGATGTAGATGATATTTGCTATGTCCACTATTTTTGAAGAGCGTCAACTTTGCATGCATGTGGATCATGTAGCGACCCGACTCAATACGAGTCAAGCCTCTGTGTATCTGTGCCATCCCTGGATCTGTATGCTGGCACACACAGTACATCAATGTATATATCAAAGTGCAATCACATGTAAATAGCGTAAAACAGATATAGACCTTGAATATCTCAGCGAAAGCAGTCAAGGGAGTGGAGTCCCAATAAACACCAACGGCAAGGTTAGTGTAGACCGTAACCCTGAATCGTACTCTTACTCGTTGAAGAAAAATATCTGCAACGTAAGACGTTGCAGCCGTGTAGGTCAGCATATTGAATATGCCGGCAAGTCACATATGAGAGGGGGTAAAATATCATCTATACTATATGCATATATGGCAGGTGGTGTTGTAAGTTTTGGCGTAAAGCAAATTTTCTCCTACAACAAGAGAGGGGCTAAAAGCAAAATATTACTACGTAGTTGGTTGTTAATGAGATGGTTCTGCCAACCAGTTCTCATACCCAAGTTATCAATATTACCCACATCAAATATATATAATGGTGTTGAGAATTCCACATAACTTCAGTTCCTTTGCCTCAACTTGTCCATGACCGTGGACACGGCTAATCGATTAGGTTTGAGTACTCTGCAGAGTTTTGCACACGTTCCCCACAAGATTTGATCGCCCCCGTGTATGTCCTCGCACTTCAGGGTGTTTGAAGACCGGATGATCAAAACATGGTCTTTCAACGGGTCCCTCTGAATCCCTGTCGGTGCCCATCCAAAACCTACCGTTCTTCTACATCTGCTGGCACCGCCTGTCCAGAGTCGCCGCGTTGTCCAACCAAGCCAGAGCCCATAATGACTTGTGGCTGTGCAGGTAAGCCTTGGGTCTTGAAAATATACGTCCGTCTCTTTGAGCCTGGGTGAAGCTTTCCGCAAGATGTCATGGCCGTCTCCAGCATCCCGGGTCATCCACTGGTTTCTCCAGGGAGCCGATCAACCGTCCTTCACCCAGAGTTGCATTGCATCACGAGGTCTTGAAAAGTCTTGACTTAACCGGTCTTGGTTATTAAATTATTCTCGCATCACTCGTGATAAACTCTCAACCAGAATCCCGTCTACTCAAGCATAGCAATATGAAATTTGTCGTCCCGGGCCAAGTAACAGGGTTGTTGGGTGCCTACCACATGATACTACAATATGTAACCATAATTTCCAAGTACCTACTCAGCATGCAATTGGGCATAGGATGGTAGAACTATGATGCATAAAACATAGGTGATACATGATCAAATGACTTGCCTGGTGATGTTGACGAAGAAGAATTTCTCGAGAAATAACTTGATAGACTACTCGTCACTCTCCGATGAAATCTATATAACAAACATATCATTCACATAAGCACTCATACTAGCAATCATTCTAGAAATCAAAACAAAAGAGAGAGTGAATTAAGAATCTGAAAGCAACATCCAATAAGACTAGGGAGTCTTCTACTACGTCAAACATTAAATAGTTTTTTTGTCTAACATAAAAAATAATATACTTAAATAACAGGGAACTAAGATATGAATTTAACTAAGATAAAATAAATTATTTTTCACAAAACTATTTGAAAGTATTTCCAAACGGGATTTGAAACACTGGAGAAACCAATTGCAAGTTATTAGAGAACTAGAATTGATTTCATGATAACATATAAAAATAAAAATAAAAACTTGTTGAAAACCTACTGTTAACTAACAGAAACAAAACATAATCTTTCTAAAATATAAAAGAAAATAATTTAAAAACAACTAAAGAAAGGAAATTAGTCACAATCATAAAAGAGGTGAAACAGAAATTGTTTCACAAGAAACACTGAGTTAAAATGCTCAAATAATTCTGAACTTTTTACCACTGATTATTACGATCACTAGTGATCAGTAAAAAAATAATTAAATTAAAAGCTATTTTTAAACTCCCAGAATAAGCAAAACAAGGTTTAAACTAAATCTGATCTAATTCAAATTTGAAACTTTCAAACATAGACAAATTATATGTTTTTAAAAGCTATAGGAAAATTGTGATCTACTGGAAAAAGAATCAATTCCATTGGATCTCTAGATCAAAAGTTATGGGGGGAACAATATTGAAACTCTCTCTGTTTTGGAATTAAAACAGAAAAAGAAGAAACTGGTTTCTAATCGGACAGGGTACACGTGGCGCTCCCTGGTTGGCTGGGATAGTGTGTGCTACGGGGAATACTAGCAAGCGGCCGATATCTAACTAAAAACTTTGGCTAACTAATAAGTGAAGAGAAAAACCGGTTCGGTTATTGTCTAAAGACCGAAGAGGTAACTTGTTCTAATCTGGATCGTTTACTCACGATCTAACGGCTAAGGAAAGGATGGGTAGTTTATCATGGGTTGCAGGAGTTGCTTCTTCTCCGGCGAGACAGAGAAGGGGTGGTGCTCGGGGAGGGGGGCTCCGGCGATCTCCGACGGCTTCCGAGGTGTCCAGAGGGTGGCGGCGGGGCTCCGGCGTCCGTTTGCTGCATCGGGGAGTCGAGGGAGCGTTGGGGACGAGCGGCACGAGCCCTTCAAGCTTCTGCGGTGGCCGAACTCCGGCGAGGGGAGGTGCAGCGGCGTGGGGCGACGAAGGCGGGGGGGGGGGGTTTTGGGGGAAAATGGAGCGCGGCGGCGATGGGGGTTTCTCCAGTGGCGTTGGCTGGGGCGGGGAGGTGCGGTAGTGGCCGGGGCGGCGTGGAGGATTTCCTACTGGAGCTTGGGCTCCAGCGAGGTATGAGGGCAGGGCGAGGTGGTTCTGGCGTGGGAGGAGGGGCCGAGGGGGGGGGGCTAGAGGCGGCGATTATATGGGGGCGAGGGGGCGAGGGGAAGGAAGGGGGAGCCGAATCGGGGAGGATCCCGGCGAGCAGGGGTGGCGCCATGGATGCGCTAGGAAAGGAAAGAGGCAGGGGAGAAAGAAAGGAAAGAGGAAGAAGAAGGAAGGAAAAAAGGAAAAGAAAAAAAAGAAAAAGGAGAGGGGGCGCTGCGCTGGAGGCGGTTGGCCAGGGATTCTCTCCGAGCGATGGGGGGATCTGGCCCAGGAAATCTCCCGATTTTGTTGTTTTTTTATTTCTTGTAAAACAGCAAGAAAAAGAATAAAAGGAAACAAAATAAAAAGGGATTATTCCATCTGTGCCCCCAATTCCTTAGTTGTGCTCAGTTTTCACCACGTTTCAAACTTTTGCTCACTTTTCTCCTCTCCCTTAGTTGAAACTCTCACAAATGTTGATAACACGCGTTTGCCGTCTTGGCCGTTAACTGACTTGTGGGGCCATGTTGAACTCTGTTGACTGTTGCTGTGGCTTCGCTGGTTGGGCCGTGTTTGTGTTCATAGGACGGGCCCGTTAGTTTATTGGTAATAAACTAAAAAAGCCTACTATCGATGGCTGCAGCCTGCTATGCATGCCCGTCTTTGGCATCGATGTAGCCTGCTATGCATGCAAACACCGCCACGCACGCATCTAGTGACCTAGACCTAAACGCATGCATGCACGCCGACACGCACGCATCGATCCGTGCCGCACGGTTGCCAGTGGATTCAGTCGCTCCGCAACGTCGTTTCACGCGTCGCAGGCATACGTGCCGGTGGCAGAAGGGGCAGGCTGCACGCACGCTCGCACGCTCGCGTCCATATGTCGAGGCATCAGTTCACGCCGCACGGCTGCCGCTCGATTCAGTTGTGCCGGTGGCAGAAGGGGCATGCAGAAGGGGCAGCCGCCAACGCAGAGCACGCAAAAGGGGGAGGCAGGCAGCCGCCAACGCAGCAGGGGGAGGCAGCCGCCAACGCAGAGCATGCAGAGCCGCCAACGCAGAGCACACTCGCTTCGATTCACCTTCACACATTGATGATCGCATCGGTTCACACAGCAGCACTGAGTCACGATCTACGCCGTTTGCGCGTGTACCCACTTCGTCTCCCCGGGCTATTTAAAATGTCCTTCATTGCCTCTTCTTCTACAGATCCATCTGCGCCTCCCACTTCTCTTCTTCCCCCAAAAGCCAGAGCGGTTCCACTCAGCGAAGCGTTCAAGATGCAGTTCTACGGCCCAACGTTCCAAGAGCCTCCCACCGTGCCGGAACGGCGGTACCCCGCCAACGTCGTCGTCGAGGAATCGCTCCGCGTGTGGGCGTTCTCACGCTGGAGGGGTAGCACTGAGCTTGCACGGGGGTTCCTCCGTGCGGGCTTCCACCACCTCCCGGCGGGCTCGTCGCCCATGTTCAACCTTGTGGAGCAGCGTCCCCACGCCAACGCTCCACCGGTAGGGCTCGTCGTCCACTTCACCAACAGGTTTGATGGCTACCACCTGCTCGGCAAGGTGTATTGGTGTGGGTGCGAGTTCATCGCATTCACCACCTATAACATCTTCACCGACTTCGAGAGCATCTTCCCTGCTCGCGACCGCATGCACAGCCTCTCGTACCACCTCGGCGACAACGGCCTTGAGGAGGAGGAGTACTGAAGCCGGCGGCGAAGAAGACGGTGAAGCCGGCGGTTAAGGTGAAGACGACGGTGAAGACATGGCGGTGTTGCCCTAGCTACCCTATCTAGTATGTAGTATTAGTTTCGTGTGTGTGTTGCCCGACCTAGCTACCCTAATTATTATTATCTATGTAAGAAATTGGTGTCGTGTTATATGTCCCAAGAACTTATGTTGCCCTAGCAACCCTATCTAAGTTAAGTTATGTGTGTTATATTAATGCTTTGTTATGTTTGTATTTTGTTTGTCCCAAGTTTAGACACGGCTAATTGGCGTGGGAAAAATTAACCAAACTAACTAAAAATGATGTGTTTATAGATGCCTTCTAAAAATAAGAACATATTGTACATTTGTACACGGCTTTGGTTTGCTGAGCTCTGTATTTTTTAGGTATTCCAAGAATACTTTGGTTTTCAGAAATATTGAAGTATCAAATACTTTGAGATGTTTGGCTTTAGTCAAAAGTGTATTTTTATATACTTTAATCCCTACTTTAATATGTAGAAAACTACACTATGTTTGAAGTATGGTTGGACCTCTTTTTCCAATCATGAAGTATAAA
This sequence comes from Hordeum vulgare subsp. vulgare, assembly GCF_904849725.1. NCBI lineage: Eukaryota > Viridiplantae > Streptophyta > Magnoliopsida > Poales > Poaceae > Hordeum > Hordeum vulgare. The sequence continues at coordinate 644,435,781 of NC_058519.1, read as the reverse complement.
TTACACTATATAGAAAACTACACTTTGAGATGTTTGGCTTTAGTCAAAAGGATAAATGAAGGGACCCATAAAGGAAAGCCAAAAAAATTCCTCAATGAGATAGAAGAGATTGGGCAATCAAACTAATGAAAAAAGCAATCAAAAACAAAAAAGAACAAAGCAATCGTTCCTAAAAAAAGAAACATCACTTATTTCTGGCCCTCATTTATCTTTTGTGGGCCTATTGCAGCTTGATTCTCTTTGGGCCCGCAAACTAGGTTTTTTTTCTAGCAGAACTGACGAACTCGAGGACAAAAGTTTGGCAAGTGCGAGAGAGAAAAGATGAACTTGATGTATATCCCTCGTGCTGCTCAAGTACTGCTTACTGTCATCTGACGAGCTAGGGTATGACCCAACACTCGAGGTTATTAGCTAACAAAATAATCCTATCACTGAACTGGTAGTTGTCTTCTGTCGAAACTGAAAGTGTCGAAACTTAACAGTAAACTGCATACATTCAGAGATCGACAGTTGCACTAAATAGAGTTGCATTTGAGATAAATAGACGAGGATTGCTAAACAGTGGCAACAACAGTAGACAAACATCTCTAACGAGAGATGGCCATCAAGTAAAAAATTCCTAGAGCAAGTATTCCTAAAGCTATCGGATTGGATTGCTTCTTCAACTCAATCAGCTGCTTGAAGTTCTTGTTCATCTTCTTCTATTCCGTCTTTAGTTCGACATCTACCACCGTCGGGTATTCCGGACACGCTGCTGCTGCCGGAGCGGCACTGTCATGGGGCAGATTGAACTCGCGGATTGCATCCCCCCTCGAATCCAGCAAGCCCAACCCTTGAAGCCTCTGGATGTAATCATCCATCCACTCGAAATGGTGGCATTTCTTTACGATGTGAAAATGAAATCATGTAACCTAAATCCAAATCTGACAAAGATAAAGGATGCGAGGAAAACTCAGATCTAACCTACCCCTCCGGCTTGCTCTCGCATTTGACGAACTCGCGCCCAAAGTTTCCATTCTTCTCCTCCTTCGAAGTCAACCGCTTCAGTGGCGCAATCTGTGGACAGTCAGTGCATCGAGTCATCGGCACTGGACCATACACCGGCCACGTGGAACGGGGGGTTGACGAGGAGGTCGACATATCGCCCGAGAGGAAAAAACAGAGGAATTGGTCGAGAGGAAGAAGAACGAGAAGATGGGGAAAGAAACAGAGGAATTGCTCGATCTGCTCGATGCCTTTGTCTGTCACATGGAGAAGAGGAGAAGGGGAAGCTATATTGACGATTTGCCACATTGTATTTTGCATTTTGAATATTTGAACCAACTCTTAACACTGACATGTGGTGGTCATGTGCGAGAAATACAATTTCATATGTAAAGTGGGGCAGATCATAAAAACCCGAGAAGGACAGTGTAGTAGCCAATCAGGATGCATCAAGCGGATCGCGCATGCCTGCCCACATCTGACGGGTGGTGTTTCGCGCTAGGATATGATCCGACGGCGGACGTTCGACGCTAGGGTTTGGAGCATTTCTGCGGGGTTATGAGCGAGTCAACGGGGTTATTAGGGTTTGACCAGATTTCAAATGGCCATGACTAAATTAGAAAAAATCGCAAAAATATAAAACAAACGTAGTTCGTCTGTTTATGAGACCTAGTTACCATAAAAAAATATAAACTTGGTATAGGGGCGTTTTTTTGAAAAGTCATTTTTTGAAGTGACCTGTCGAAATCAAGTTCAAATGTTTTTAAAAAATTCAAAAACAAATCAAAATGTTGTAATTCTTGCGCACATAGCCGTCATATGTGACAAGGTTATGAGAAAAAATATAAACTTGGTGTAGGTCACTTTCATGAAAAAAGCCTTCACAAAAATGAGCTATCACCTATGAACATTTTCAGAGTTCGTAGAATAGGGAGAGATGGTTTAGGGTTTGAAAAAAAAAATTCAAAAAAAATCAGAAAAATCTCCATAGCTTCATTTTGGAGTGAATAAGAAGGATCTGAACTTACTTTTTCATTTTCATATCTAAAACGTGTTATTTGACGGTTTTGAATTAAAAGCATTTTTTTTAAACATGTAGTAATATGAATATTAATCAATAAATAGTGAGACTTCGTTTTTACCCTATATATATGGAACAAGTGTTAATAAAAATATATATGTCTCCTTTAGGGAAGGTCAAAAAAACTTGATTATAAATAGGGTTGTTTACCCTAGCTTTCGAGCTCGTTTGTAGCACATTTCTCATTCGGACTCTTCACCTAAGAATATTGGACTTGAAATGCTCGATCAAATACACCGCACACAGCAATGAACCTCCAATGTTCAACTTCAACTTTGGCTCGAATCCAAATTTTGGCCCAAATTCAAATATTGATTTAAATTCAAATTTTGATGGAAATTTGAATTTTGACTCAAATAAGGAACCAAAGTAGAAGCAACATTATTACAACTGATGCCAACATTATTACAACTGATGCCAACATTATTACAGTAGCTCAAAGCTATCAAGTTTTAAGATGCCAACATCTTAATACAAATCTACCAAGTTTTAAGCGATCGACTCGCCCTCAAATTGACAACACAAACATTTTCCAACAACTTAATTCAAATTTTTGACTTGCTCCTTGTGTTTGCAGCTGGCTTCACAGTCTTGCTCCTGGTTTCCCTAGTTGAGATGCTCTTTTCTTTCAGACTCTTGTTCCTTTTGATCTTGGGCTTTACTTGGTGTTTTACCCGTGGAGGTGCTGATGGAGTAGTTCCACTCGCCGAGCACTTGACGACCATTTGACGGTCATCTATGGGTTCAGTAATCTTTAAAGGCACAATTGGAACAATTACCCCCTCCTCTTCCTCTCTTATAGCTTCAAAACCATCAAAGGCCATGGTTTCAAAATCTTCTGCTTCATTTGCTGCTGCATTCTCTACTGCATCTTCAATCTCCATTGCTGCTGCATTCTCCACTTCATCTTCAATCTCCATTGATGTTGCATTCTCCTCAGCATTGGCTGATGTCCATCTTTCCTCCTCTCCAAATGATGCATCCACTGCATTGGTACAAAGCCTAGCAATATGCCCCAGAACTCCACACTTTTTGCAAGCACGCTTCTTTGGTAGACGACCCTCCTCACCTGCTCTAATCCTCTGGTTCCTTGGTCTTCCTGGTGGTCTAGTAATGACAGGAACGTGGAGTTTGAACCCTGGATCTGCTATGTTCCATTGATCTTTCCCCAATAGTGCAGGCACATTGTCAGCATAAGAAGCCATAAATTTGGCAACAGAGAAATACTCAGAGCAATATTGATCAACTTCACCATCTGCACCCCCGATAACGGTCATCAGATGTAGGGCATGTATGCATGGCTTCCCACGGATCTGTCATTGCCTACAAGTACATTCTCTAGTACTTAGGTTCACAGGATACCTCCATACCCTATTTTTAGTGTCAGTATAGGTAACCTCTCCCTCATATGTACCAGATCGAATACATTTCATCTTCAGGCCTCTTGCCTTCAAGTGCAATGCCTTAATCAGTGATGGGAGCATTTGATGACCAACATATTATGTTTCTGCAATTCTTTTGCGAAGAGCCATCTTTATCATGATCATTTGCCTCATCTTGTCAAATGCTGGCCACAACAAGAGCCCTTTCACTGACTTGAACTTTGAATTGACGCACTCTGCAAGGTTACTGGTCACATAATCTACTTTGCAGATTTCGTTGAATTTGCTTCTTGACCACACCTTACCATGATGTGCATCCATGTATTCCTTCACAAGAGGATTTTGAGCATACAACACTCTCAAATGGTGTTCATGCTTCCTTTTGCTGCATGTGTATGATGCTGGCCATAAGTTGTCATCATAAACTTTACCTTTGAACTTCTTTTTGAAATTATGCGCTAGGTGTCGCATACATTCCCTATGCTCCACTCCAGGGAATACAATTTTCACTGCACTCTCTAAACCCTTGCAAGCATCTGTGTGTATAGCCAAACCTGGGGGTGTGCCTATAATGTTGCGCAACTGCTGCAGAAACCAGACCCAACTTTCCTCAGACTCTGCCTCCACCACACCAAATGCAACTGGGAATAGCCAATTGTGTCCATCAACTGCAGAAGCTGCTACTAGCTGTCCTCTCCATCTTCCAGTCAAATGTGTAGCATCTACAGCCAAATAGGGCCTGCAACCATCTAGAAACCCCTGCCAGCAAGCCTTGAAACAAACAAAAGCCCTTCTGAAGCACTCCTTCTGAAATGACTTCCCTTTTATTTTGAATTGAACTGTATGCTTGTCAATCTCTACAACACTCCCTGGACTTGCCATCTCCACTTCATCTTTGAAAGTGTAAAGCAGCTGAAAACTGTCATTCCATTGACCATTAATTCTGTCAAGAGCCTTTTCGCTAGCATTGAAAATTCTCATGTAAGGAATTTCTATCTTGTACTTCTCAAAAAGCTTCCCATGGAGTGCTGTTGGACCAAGTCCAGGTTCTTCTCTCAGCCAATCCAATATAGCATCTGCCACCCACCTAGTTTTTGCTAGCTTGGTTTTGGCCTTCCCCCCTCCCCCTCCAGGTGGACAGGTGTGTTTGTGTGGGTTTTTCTTTATCTGAAACAAAATAAAAGGGTACAAAATAGTTAAGAAACCTTACTCAACAATCTGAAACTAAATTACTAACTGAACTTGGATTACCTGAATATATTTGCTCTTTCTCATACGAGATGCATGCAACTTCCACCTACAACCTAGGATATGGACAAAAAACTGTGAACCTTGCTGGCTCACTCCTTTTAATCTTATAGGTGTTTTCAGATATAATGCACCATGTTGTCACTGCATTCCGATAGTCCACCATTGATTGGAAAATGGTACCTACACTAAGCTCAGGTTTTTCCCTGTTCCACTCAATTGTTGGCATGTCATCACCATCGTGTTCATCCTCGATTAAGCTGTCCATGTTCTCCACCTTCTCTTCATCGTCAGTGTCATCAAACCTAGCTTGGCTGATGGGCTCCTCCATATATTCGTCATCCACTGCTTGCTGACTGGCTACATCGACCAGTTCAGGAAACATCATCTCGTCTTCATCATCATTTGTAGGCACTACCTCGTCAGGTTATGCATCCTCTTCTACACCAACTGCAGAAGGTACATGAGAAGCAGCAGCTGAATCGGAACCACAATTGGCAGCAGGCATTTTGTGGCTCCATGAACCACTTGCTTTACTTGGTGTCGACCTACAAGGAGTGCCGGGGTGCTGGCTATTAGCACAGGTAGATGATGTCTGAACTCCCTTCCCCTTCACCCGTTCTGCGCGTGGCTGAAGCACATCGATTTGGAGTTTACCAAATCGGCAGCCAGCAATCCCAGCAAAAAGCAACGGCATATGATCGTCGCAAGTTTGTGGGAGAAATCTTTGCTCGTCACTGCTGAAGTAATTCAGTCCAACAACATCGGCATCACTCCAGGGATATGTGTTTCTGAGCTCAGCTTGCAAATCTTTGAAAGATATGCTGGTTTCTACCACTTTGGGATAGAAAAATGATGAAATCAAATGCGGTTTAGTACCACGCAGCACACTAGTTTCCATTCTAATCACCAGCCGGAAAGCCAGCGCGGGATCAATCCTATTTTGTTGAAGGAAATAAAGGCTTCAGTTAGCCGGGTAAAATCGAGCACAAATTCGAAAGATTCAAGCAAACAGAAGTCAAATACGGCCTACAATACGACTTAGAACGTCAAGTCGAGAGGAAACAATGCTTACCTAGGTTTGATCCATGAATTACCTGCCGCGGATTCGACCCAATCCTCTCCACGGGCGACTGCATTCCGGGCGTCCTCACTCAACATCGCCATGTAATCCTAGATGGGGAGGTGGGCTATATCTGGCGGAGACGCGACGTCGCCGACGAACGGAATAGGGGCATAGGGTGGAGGAAACAACTGCAGTGGACGCGGCAAGACGCCGGCGGAGGAGGCGGGGCGGCGCGATGCAGTGCGGCCTATCTAGATATGTTTCAGATTTAGACAAGATGCCCAATACGTGTCTCCTTGCGGTCCCACCCGTCAGCAAGCAACAGTCAGCCGAAGACCCGGCCCCACTTGTTAGCAATTAACGGTCAATTGACGGTCAATGGACGGTCAAGACAACAAACGGCCGCTATGAGCATTTGTTAGAGTTTCACCTAAGGAAGAGGGGAAAAGTGAGCAAAAGTTTGGAGCGTGGGGAAAAGTGAGCACAACTAAGGAACCAGGGGCACTAATTTAAATATCCCAAATAAAAAAAATTATATGGGGTATTATATACCAAATCGATCAGAAAAATATTTCCTAATTGATTATCATTTTTCCATAACCAAAAAAAAAGAGTAAAAAATGTTTTTTCAGAAAAAACCCTAAGGCTTTATTTTCTTTTTGAAATTATTTTCTCCACAAGGTTTGTGTTTCCCTTGGCCCAAAATATATCAAAAGTGCCCCTGGTCATTTTGGAGGGTCATATTCCTCCTCTCTTTCTTGCTTGCAAGAAATTATTTCCCGGCACTTCTTGCACGAAGAAAACAAATAGAAATGCAAAAGAAAAAAATTTGAAAGAATTCAAATGCAAACTCCATTCAAATTCTTTATAGTTGAAGAAGTCATGTCATCTTCTCTCATTGCTTTTAACTGGCTGAATTTGAATTTACCGGAGAAGGGGAAAGTCATTTTATTCCCTCTCATTCAAATTTTTTTGAAAAGTTTCAAATTTCACTCAAGTTTCAATCACTCAAGCAAACAAACAAACAATATAATAATTACATTAACATTCCAAAATTTGGGATGTTACAAACCTACCACACTTAAAAATGAATCTCGTCCTCGAGATTCGAAGAGGCTAGAAAGAAAGGTTAGGGTTTGGGGGTCTTCTAACAAATCCAACTTCCGGCAAAGTGGGATGCTACCACACTTAAAATGAAGATTACTGGTCCCTCAAGATTTTAACAATCCTGTGGGGTTTTGGCATCTGACTCCTCACAGTCTTCATACTAACTCCTCTGGTGAAGCTCTTTCGTTATATTCATAACGTTTCCATCAAAATCGAGGGTCCCTCTGTTGATATAAGCTTCTTCCGTTATTGGGTGTTCTTAACTGACAGTCTCAGGGTCAATTCTAAATAACCTATCGATGATTCTCATGGTGGTCTACCATTTGTGGTTATCCTGCAGAGAGAGAGGTCTTGTCTTCATCCTCACCGTAAAATTTCCTACGCGTGACAACAAATGCCATGTACATGGGGCTTTCATCATACCATTCTAAGGCTTAAACAAAAGCTTCAAAGAGCGTCGTCTCTCACTATGGGTAAGTCTCTCAGATTTACCATTCCGAATAGCAAGAGAATGATAATAGTAAGTCGTCATGGTGGCCAAGCCATGTCGCACTGAAATCATTACCTTGTATAAGTCTCAGTGAATCTCGTATTATAACACTTGGGCATCCTCACAAGCATTGGAGAATTTCTCTTGTCCACGAACGAAGTTCGGATAAATCCAATGATTCTGCAAGCTGAACAAACATCTATCGTTTCTTCACAACTCTCAGGTTTTCGTATGCTCCTAAGAAAACGTTTGCTGAAACAAGTTTCCTTCTCCAAAAAGATAGTACTTGATCCTTGTTAGTCCTGGGGTCTGTGGGTTTCAGGCATACTTGGGATTACTCCGCCTTTAAATTTCCATAGTGTTTGATTCCATCATACTCTTGGGGTAACCATCATAAAAATAGTCCTCGGACTTATGTTTGGTACACACTCCACTCTGTGGGATACTTTCCATTGGTGTGTTTACCATGAAAAGGTATTAGTTCATCCATAAATCATATTCATTTCATAATCAATCCTTTATTACATCCTTAATTTCTTCTCAAAAACTTCAATTCAAAAGTACTCTATTACAATGCTGCCATCCACATTGTTCAGTATGGTCGAGCATTTCTGCCAACATTATTCATTCGTCTCTCTTGGAGGTACTTTAGTTCCAATGGAACTTTCCAATGTTCTCCTTGAAATCATCCATCTTTTGCTTCATCATGGTGGTCATGAGCTGCATCTCCATCATCTTCGCACGTACCTCACTCAGGTATTCCTGGGTATGACGGAGTCTTGCTTCAAGTATTTCTCCAAACTGACGTATGGCTTCCATGGCAGCTTCACGAACAGCGTCAAAGAAAGTTGCTCGTGGTACATGTGAAATGAAAAGGTATTGCCCCATAGTCTTTGGACAAACTCCTTTCACATGGTGGAGGTGTACTTCCACATACCAAAGTTCTACTCCACTTTCCATGAATGGGTAGCCTTTGTAGACTGCATCTCCTTCAAGACGAATGTGCTTCATCATGTCCTTCAGGATTTTTGGGTAATCATGGTCACTGGTCAGGGTCATGATCATTTCTGGGCCCTTGAGGAATGACTCGTAGAGAGTTGTCATCTGCAGGCGTCAGTAAATAGGTACTCAGAGGAATGTATATGTCACCTTGGTAGTTATGGTACATTCCTACTCAGTGGATCCTGGGGGTTTACCGATTACTACCACACTTAAAATGAAGTATACTCATGCCTGCATCGACCATATTTTCTCATATCCTCATAATTGTTCAGAGATCTTTGTTCGAAGAGAAACAACGCATACATTTTCAACATAGGCAATCATGAGACAATAAATTCCATTTATTCATGATGTTATTACAATCTCAGGGACTTCTGTTACAAAAATTTCACTACATGATCTCATGAAAAACAAGAGTTCTTCAGATTACACTAATTGCCGCGGTCAAAACTTAACTACTCCTTTTTAGCTTTCTTCCCCTCTGGACAATTACTAGCATAATGTCATGCTTCCTTGCAACGAAAGCAAATGAGTTCCGACAAGTCTCTAGGCTTCTTGGTGTTTGTTTTTGCTCCTTGGGTTTCCTGCTTCCTTCATGGGCACATATTGTTGTAGTGGCCCAATTCCTTACACTTGAAACATCTGATATGACTCAGGTCTTTATGTGTAGGGATTTGGCTCTGGCTGGTGTACTTTCTCTTCTTTCCGGACTCCTTCATTCTGGCCAGTTCTTCTAAAATCTTCTTCTTGAGCGTTTCCTTCGTTGCTTCTTCCTGCTGCTTGACAACTTGTTGCACCTTGGGGTAAATGTGACACTGGGCTGGGTAGTGGGTGGTTCCTTCACACAAGAAACAAGTCACCTGACTAGTTGGGCATTCCTCCGATGAGTGATTTTCTTCACAATGAGGGCATCCATCATTGTGTTATTCCTGGGTGTGTCCTATTTCTCCCCAGATCTTGCATGCACAAGGCTTCTTCATCGGATTATCATAGCACTTCTGAATAAGTCGGGATCTTAACAGAGTGTTCTTGAATTTGTCCCAAGTTTCTGCTCCACCAAATCCTTGTATGGCATGATGCATTTTCCACCAGATTGCAGCACTTTGTGTAAAGTATTGAAGAGCGTGTTCCACTTCATACTTCCTTGATATCAAGTTGCTCCCGAGGTGGTTCTCCATGTTTTGAATCCATATATCAGCCTCCAGCTGGGTCATTGGTCGAGAGACTACAAGTCCAGCTTCATACAACATCTGGTAGCGTTGAGGTTTCGGGGATGAGACGGGTAAGAGAGAGGGAGATACACACAATACAAACAATATTTTTGAGAATAGGTTTTAGTTGTGGCCGTCGGAAAACACACACCAATGAATGCTCACAAATCATCGTAACTAACGTGGGTATATAATTGGGGTTTGGACTTCTAATAAACTTTGGAACGTTTCGGGGTCTTCGAGTTCTTCGGGTCTTGAGAGTCTTCAATTGGTGTAGCTTCAACTGCATGATGAAATCCTCTTTACTTTGAAGTGGGAGTCGATTGATCCTTCACGTGGTCAAAGGGGAAAGGGCATTGTCTAACTATTTGCGGTGAGAGAGAACGTTTGATGAAATGAGAAGAGATGAGAAGTAAAAGGTGTTCTTGAAAAATAGAAATTTTGAGACATCCTTTCCTAAGAAATTTCCAGTTTCTAGGGTCACGTCCTATAGTCAACATGTGCTTTGATATCATTTCTGTAGCGACCCGACTCAATACGAGTCAAGCCTCTATGTATCTGTGCCATCCCTGGATCTGTATGCTGGCACACACAGTACATCAATGTATATATCAAAGTGCAATCACATGTAAATAGCATAAACCTGATATATACCTTGAATATCTCAGCGGAAGCAGTCAAGGGAGTGGAGTCCCAATAAACACCAACGGCAAGTTGAGTGTAGACCGTAACCCTGAATCGTACTCTTACTCATCGAAGAAAAATATCTGCAACGTAAGACGTTGCAGCCGTGTAGGTCAGCATATTGAATATGCCGGCAAGTCACATATGAGAGGGGGTAAAATATCATCTATACTATATGCATATATGGCAGGTGGTGTTGTAAGTTTTAGCGTAAAGCAAATTTTCTCCTACAACAAGAGAGGGGCTAAAAGCAAAATATTACTACGTAGTTGGTTGTTAATGAGATGGTTCTGCCAACCAGTTCTCATACCCAAGTTATCAATATTACCCACATCAAATATATATAATGGTGTTGAGAATTCCACAACACTTCAGTTCCTTTGGCTCAACTTGTCTATGACCGTGGACACGGCTAATCGATTAGGTTTGAGTACTCTGCAGAGTTTTGCACACGTTCCCCACAAGATTTGATCGCCCCCGTGTATGTCCTCGCACTTCAGGGTGTTTGAAGACCGGATGATCAAAACATGGTCTTTCAACGGGTCCCTCTGAATCCCTATCGGTGCCCATCCAAAACCTATTGTTCTTCTACATCTGCTGGCACCACCTGTCCAGAGTCGCCGCGTTGTCCAACCAAGCTAGAGCCCATAATGACTTGTGGCTGTGCAGGTAAGCCTTGGGTATTGAAAATATCCGTCCGTCTCTTTGAGCCTGGGTAAAGCTTTCCGCAAGATGTCATGGCCGTCTCCAGCATCCCGGGTCATCCACTGGTTTCTCCAGGGAGCCAATCAACCGTCCTTCACCTAGAGTTGCATTGCATCACGAGGTCTTGAAAAGTCTTGACTTAACCGGTCTTGGTTATTAAATTATTCTCGCATCACTCGTGATAAACTCTCAACCAGAATCCCGTCTACTCAAGCATAGCAATATGAAATTTGTCGTCCCGGGCCAAGTAACGGGGTTGTTGGGTGCCTACCACATGATACTACAATATGTAACCATAATTTCCAAGTACCTACTCAGCATGCAATTGGGCATAGGATGGTAGAACTACGATGCATAAAACATAGGTGATACATGATCAAATGACTTGCCTGGTGATGTTGACGAAGAAGAATTTCTCGAGAAATAACTTGATAGACTACTCGTCACTCTCCGATGAAATCTATATAACAAACATATAATCCACATAAGCACTCATACTAGCAATCATTCTAGCAATCAAAACAAAAGAGACAGTGAATTAAGAATCCGAAAGAAACTTCCAATAAGACTACGGAGTCTTCTACTACGTCAAACACTAAATAGTTTTTTTGTCTAACAGAAAAAATAATATACTTAAATTACAGGGAACTAAGATATGACTTTAACTAAGATAAAGTAAAGTATTTTTCACAAAACTATTTGAAAGTATCTCCAAACGAGATTTGAAACAGTGGAGAAACCAATTGCAAGTTATTAGAGAACTAGAATTGATTTCATGATAACATATCAAAATAAAAATCAAAACTTATTGAAAACCTACTGTTAACTAACAGAAACAAAACATAATCTTTCTGTAATATAAAAGAAAATAATTTAAAAACAACTAAAGAAAGGAAATTAGTCACAATTCTAAAAGAGGTGAAACAGAAATTGTTTCACAAGAAACAATTAGTTAAAATGCTCAAATAATTCTGAAATTTTTACCACTGATAATTAAGATCACTAGTGATCAGTAAAAAAATAATTAAATTAAAAGCTATTTTTAAACTCCCAGAATAAGCAAAACAAGGTTTAAACTAAATCGGACCTAATTCAAATTTGAAACTTTCAAACATAGACAAATTATATGTTTTTGAAAACTACAGTAAAATTGTGATATACTGGAAAAAGAATCAACTCCATTGTATCTCTAGATCAAAAGTTATGGGCGCAACAATATTGAAACTCTCTCTGTTTTGGAATTAAAACAGAAAAAGAAGAAACTGGTTTCTAATCGGACAGGGTACACGTGGCGCTCCCTGGTTGGCTGGGATAGTGTGTGCTACGGGGAATACTAGCAAGCGGCCGATATCTAACTAAAAACTTCGGCTAACTAATAAGTGAAGAAAAAAACCGGTTCGGTTATTGTCTAAAGACCGAAGAGGTAACTTGTTCTAATCTGGATCGTTTACTCACGATCAAACGGCTAAGGAAAGGATGGGTAGTTCACCGTGGGTTGCAGGAGCTGCTTCTTCTCCGGCGAGACAGAGAAGGGGTGGTGCTCGGGGAGGGGGGCTCCGGGGATCTCCGGCGGCGTCCGAGGTGTCCAGAGGGTGGCGGCGGGGCTCCGGCATCCGTTTGCTGCGTCGGGGAGTCGAGGGAGCGTTGGGGGCGAGCGGCACGAGCCCTTCAAGCTTCTGCGGTGGCCGAACTCCGGTGAGGGGAGGTGCAGCAGCGTGGGGCGGCGAAGGGGGGGTTTTGGGGGGAAATGGAGCGCGGCGGAGATGGGGGTTTCTCCGGTGGCGTTGGCTGGGGCGATGGGTAGTGGCCGGGGCGGCGTGGAGGATTTCCTACTGGAGCTTGGGCTCCAGCCAGGTATGAGGGCAGGGCGAGGTGGTTCTGGCGTGGAAGGAGGGGGCCGAGGGGGGGCTGGAGGCGGCGGTTATATAGGGGCGAGGGGGCTCGGGGAAGGAAGGGGAGCCGAATCGGGGAGGATCCCGGCGAGCAGGGGTGGCGCCATGGATGCGCTGGGAAAGGAAAGAGGCACGGGAGAAAGAAAGGAAAGAGGAAGAAGAAGGAAGGAAAAAAGGAAAAGAAAAAAAAAGAAAAAGGAGAGGGGGCGCTACGCTGCAGGCGCTGGCGAGGGATTCTCTCCCACCGATGGGGGGGTCTGGCCGAGGAAATCTCCCGATTTTGTTTTTTTATTTCTTTTAAAACAGCAAGAAAAAGAATAAAAGGAAACAAAATAAAAATAATTTATATGGGGTATTATATACCAAATCGATCAGAAAAATATGTCCTAATTGATTATCATTTTTCCAAAATCAAAATTAAAAAATTAAAAAAAATGTTTTTTCAGAAAAACCCCTAAGGCTTTATTTTCTTTTTGAAATTATTTTCTCCACAAGGTTTGTGTTTTCCTTGGCCCAAAATATATCAAAAGTGCCCCTGGTCATTTTGGAGGGTCATATTCCTCCTCTCTTTCTTGCTTGCAAGAAATTATTTCCCGGCACTTCTTGCATGAAGAAAACAAATAGAAATGCAAAAGAAAAAAAATTGAAAGAATTCAAATGCAAACTCCATTCAAATTCTTTATAGTTGAAGAAGTCATGTCATCTTCTCTCATTGCTTTTAACTGGCTGAATTTGAATTTACCGGAGAAGGGGAAAATCATTTTATTCCCTCTCATTCAAAAGTTTTTGAAAAGTTTCAAATTTCACTCAAGTTTCAATCACTCAAGCAAACAAACAAACAATATAATAATTATATTAACATTCCAAAATTTGGATTGTTACAGATCATGAAAAGAATATCCTTTGTGATAGCTATATTATTGAATTTGATTATGATCCCACATGTAATTGCTATGAGAGAGGAAAATATTGTGGTAGAAACTTTCATGTTACCAATTCACCTCTCGTTATGTTGAGATTGATATTGTCTCTTCCTTCTTCCTTGCATATGGTAACTATTGGTTGTCTTGACAATCTGTTTTCCTATAAAATGCCTATGCATAGGAAGTATGTTAGACTTAGATGTGATTTTAACATGCTTTATGATGCTCTCGTTGTGCTTCAATTCATGTCTTTTGTGCGAGCATCATTGAATTATCAGTGCCTACCTAAGGGCGTTAAACAATAGCGCTTGTTGGGAGGCAAGCCAATGAATTTATCTTTCTCTTTCTGTTTTGTTGCGTCCACACCATCATAATTCTGTTATGATTGTGTCTCTTGTGTTTTCTTTTTGTGTTTGAGCCAAGAAAAATCTTGATGACTAGTCTTGGTGATGGTTGTTTGATCCTGCTGGAAAAAGACATAAACTTTTCGCTCACAAGATTATTTTTCATTTTTATTCAGAAAGGGCTTTTGAGTTGATTCTGTTTGCTGCTGCTTGATATGCCTTTTATTCAGAATTTTTGAGTTGCCGGAAGTATACGAAGTATACAGATTGCTACAGACTGGTCTGTTTTTGATAGATTCTGTTTTTGTTGAGTTGGTTGCTTGTTTTGATGAAACTATGGATAGTATCGGGGGTACTAGCCATGGAAAAGTGAGAATACAGTAACCTAATACCAATATAAATAGAAATCAAGATTGCTACAGTACCTAAAGAGTTGGTAGTTTGTTTTCTGGTGCTAATGATATCACAAGTTTCTGTTTAAGTTTTGTGTTGTGAAGTTTTGAAGTTTTGGGTGATGTTCTCATGGACAAAGGGATAAAGAGTGGAAATAGCTCAAGCTTGGGGATGCACAAGGCATCCCAAGCCAAATTCAAGGACACCAAAAAGCCTAAGCTTGGGGATGCCCCGGGAAGGCATCCCCTCTTTCGTCTTCAATCCATCGGTAACATAACTTGGAGCTATATTTTTATTCACCACATGATATGTGTTTTGCTTGGAGCGTCTTGAATCATAGGAGTCTTTTTTTTTTGTCACAATCATCCTTGCTGCACACCTTTTGAGATAGACATGCACTCATCTTGATTTTGCTAGAATGCTCACCGTGCTTCACTTATATCTTTTGAGCTAGATAATTTTGCTCTATGTGCTTCACTTAGATCTTTTAGAGCACGGAGGTGCATGACTTGGTAGTTGGCTTGTGCTATGAAAGTAGTCCCAAACGGGATAGGTACCCAAAGAGGATACAAAAACCTCCATCTTCACGTGCATTGAGTAGAAAGAGAAGTCTTGATTCCTCTCAATTAGTTTTGAGACGTGGATTTGGTAATATTAAGAGTTATGTTAGTAGGGTGTTGTGAATCTAGAAATCTTGTGTTGAAGTTAGTGATTCCCGTAGCATGCACGTATGGTGAACCGCTATGTTAGGAAGTCGGAGCATAATTGATCTATTGATTGTCATCCTTTGTGTTGAGGTCGGGATCGCGCGATGGTTAACACCTACCAACCCTTCCCCTAGGAGTATGCGTTTAGCACTTTGTTTCGATTACTAATAAAAACTTTCACAACAAGTATGTGAGTTCTTCATGACTAATGTGAGTCCATGGTATAGATGCACTTTCACCTTCCACCATTGCTAGCCTCTCTAGTGTCGTGCAACTTTCGCCGGTACACAAAACCCACCATATGCCTTCCTCAAAACAGCCACCATACCTACCTACTATGGCATTTTCATGGCCATTCCGAGATATATTGCCATGCAACTCATACTGTTCCGTCTCATGACTTGTGCCATCACTCTCATATTGCCATTGCATGATCGTAAGATAGCTAGCGAGATGTTTCAACGTCATACGCCAAGCTAGATCATTGCACATCCCGGTACATTGTCGGAGGCATTTTCTATAGAGTCATAATCATTCTGAGCTTTTGAGCTGTGAGTAAATAAAAGTGTGATGATCATCATTATTAGAGCATTTTACCGTGTGAGGAAATAAAAAAAAAGAGGCCAAAGAGCCCAAACAAAAAAATAGAAAAAAAGAGGCCCAATAGCCCAAATAAAAAAAGGAGAGAAAAAGAGAAAAGGGACAATGCTACTATCTTTTTCCACACTTGTGCTTCATAATAGCACCATGTTCTTCATGATGGAGAGCCTCTCGTTTTGTCACCACCATATGCTAGTGGGAATCTTTATTATATAACTTGGCTTGTATATTCCAATGATGGGCTTCCTCAAAATTGCCCTATGTAACATCCCAAATTTTGGAATGTTAATAAAATTATTAGATTGATTGTTTGTTTGTTTGAGTGATGGAAACTTGAGTGAAATTTGAAACTTTTCAAAAACTTTTGAATGAGAGGGAATAAAATGACTTTCCCGTTTCCTCTGAGTTCAAATTCATTTTTTTTAAAACCACCGAGAGGAGATAGCATGACTTCTTCAACTACAAAGAATTTGAACCAAGGTGGCACTTGATTTTTCCTTTGCATTTTGTTTTCTTCTTCACTCAAGAAATGCTGGGGAATAATATTTTGTCAAACAGAAAAGAGAAGAGGAACATGACCCTCCAAAGCCAGGGGCATTTGTTTAAGTATTTTGAGCCAAGAAAACAAAATTTTAATTGAGAAAATATTTGCAAAAAGAAAATAAAGCTTTTAGGGATTTTTTTGAAAAAAATATTTTTTTTTGAAGTATTTATTTTGGCCGTGGAAAAATGTCCATCTTCTCGGATTTATTTTTCTGATATTTGTCGTATATAACACTTATATTTTTGGGAAGGAATTTATTTCCTTTTCATATTTATTCTTTCCTGTTTTAATTATTAGGAAGTAAATCATTTTTTTTGGAAACTTACCCTGGCCCATTAAGGAACTTCCTATTCTGGCCCGACAGAGGATCTTCTCCTTCCTCTCGACTCCCTCCTCCCATGCTTAGGCACCTTCCATGGCACGGAGCCAAGAAATCCTCCCCTTCCGGTATTCGCGAAGTTCTTTCCCTCACAGCACCTCCTGGCCCCCTATAAAGGATCCCCATGGCCTCCTCGTTCCATTCCCGTCGGAACCGCCGCCTCTCCCCACCTCCTCCTCCCCCTGCGGAGCTCGCCGGAGCCGGCCACAGAAACTCCTCGGCGACCTTCCCCATCGCCCCTACACCCCCTCCCCACCCCCGCCGACCTTCCCCATCGCCCCCCTGCACCTCCTCCGCCACCCCCACCCCGTCGCCCCCCCCCCCTGCACCCCTCCCCACCCCGCCGAAGATCCCTCCAGGAGCTCCACATCAAGACCAGGAGCTGCCCCTCCCTCGCCCACTGCTCGACCAGGGCACCCGGCGCACCAGCCCCAAGTGCCGAGCCTCCCCCTCCGCCGCCCGCACCCTCCTCCGCCGCCCACCCTCGCCGGCGACCTCGCCCCTCGCCGGAGAGTCTCCTCCTCGCCACTTCTCCTCCCTGCCATCGTGCACAAGGTAACTCCCTCTCCTTTCTTTTTTTTTCTTTTTTTCTTTTCTTTTGTTTTACTTCCTACCGTTAGATCTTTAAGCAACGTGCTAGATTAGATCTAGAATACCCCTTCGGTTCTTTCAAAAGAACCGGTGGTTGTTTTTATTAGTAACTTTAGCCGAAGAGGTTTCAGATAGTTTTCGGTCGTTTGTTAGATTCCCTCGCAGCAAACACCCATCAGCCAATCAGAAGCCGCCACGTGGATTCCCTGTTTGTTTTATTTTTTAGTTTTAGTTCAAAACAGAGAAAGGTTCAATTTTATTTTGATCATAACTTTTGAACCACAACTCCAATGAGGTTGATTCTTTTTTTAGTAGATCACAATTTTTCTGTAGTTTTTAAAAACATATAATTTGTCTATGTCTGAAATAATCAAATTTGAATTAGATCAGATTTAGTTTAAACCTTGTTTTGCTTATTCCAGGAGTTTAAAAATAGATTTTAATTTGATTCTTTTTGCTACTGATCACTAGTGATCTTAGTTATCAGTGGTAAAAATTTCAGAATTATTTGAGTATCTTAGCTCATCGTTTCTTGTGAAACAATTTCTGTTTCACCTCTTTTAGGATTGTGACTAATTTCCTTTCCTTAGTTGTTTTTAAATTATTTTCTTTTATATTTCAGAAAGACTATGTTTTGTTTTTGTTAGTTAACAGTAGGTTTGCAACAAGTTTTATGAAGAATACTCTATTTTATCTTAGTTAAATTTATATCTTAGTTCCCTGTTATTATTTTCCGTTGGACAAAAACTATTTAGTGTTTGATGTAGTAGAAGACTCCCTAGTCTTATTTGAAGTTTCCTTCGGATTCCTATTCGCTCTCTCCTTTGTTTTGATTGCTAGAATGATTGCTAGTATGAGTGCTTATGTGAATGATATGTTTGTTATATAGATTTCATCAGAGAGTGACGAGTAGTCTACCAAGTTATTTCTCGAGAAATTCTTCTTCGTCAACATCGCCAGGCAAGTCATTTGATCATGTATCACCTATGTTTTATGCATCGTAGTTCTACCATCCTATGCCCAATTGCATGCTGAGTAGGTACTTGGAAATTGTGGTTACATTTTGTAGTATCATGTGGTAGGCACCCAACAACCCCGTTACTTGGCCCGGGACGACAAATTTCATATTGCTATGCTTGAGTAGACGGGATTCTGGTTGAGAGTTTATCACGAGTGATGCGAGGATACTTTAATAATCAAGACCGGTTAAGTCAAGACTTTTCAAGACCTTGTGATGCAATGCAACTCTGGGTGAAGGATGGTTGATCGGCTCCCTGGAGAAACAAGTGGATGACCCGGGATGCTGGAGACGGCCATGACATCTTGCGGAAAGCTTCACCCAGGCTCAAAGAGACGGACGGATATCTTCAAGACCCAAGGCTTACCTGCACAGCCACAAGTCATTATGGGCTCTGGCTTGGTTGGACAACACGGCGACTCTGGACAGGCGGTGCTAGCAGATGTAGAAGAACGGTAGGAATGGATGGGCACCGACAGGGATTCAGAGGGACCCGTTGAAAGACCATGTTTTGATCATCGGTCTTCAGACACCCTGAAGTGCGAGGACATACACGGAGGCGATCAAATCTTGTGGGGAAGGTGTGCAAAACTCTGCAGAGTGCCCAAACCTAATCGATTAGCCGTGTCCACGGTCATGGACAACTTGAGCCGAAGGCATTGAAATTCCCCTGAACTCTCGACGCAACTTAATAATGATGTGGGTATTAACATCAACTCGGGTACGAGAATTGGTTGGCGGAACCATCTCGTTAACAACAAATATTGTAGTAATATTTTTGCTTTGAGCCCCTCTTGTTGTAGGAGAAAATTTGTTTTACGCTAAAAACTTACAACACCACCTGCCATATATGCATATAGTATAGATGATTACTTTCTACCCCCTCTCATATGTGACTTGCCGGCATATTCAATACGCTGACCTACACGGCTGCAACGTCTTATGTTGCAGATATTTTGTTCCACGAGTAAGAGTACGATTCAGGGTTACGGTCTACACTCAACTTGCCGTTGGTGTTTATTGGGACTCCACTCCCTTGACTGCTTCCGCTGAGATATTTAAGGTATATATCAGTTTTACGCTATTTACATGTGATTGCACTTTGATATATACATTGATGTACTCTGTGTGCCAGCATACTGATCCAAGGATGGCACAGAAACACAGAGGCTTGACTCGTTTTGAGTCGGGTCGCTACAGAAATGGTATCAGAGCACATGTTGACTGTAGGACGTGACCCTAGAAACTGGAAATCACTTAGGGAAGAATCTCTCAAAAAAATTATTTTCAAGAACATCCTTTACTTCTCATCCCTTCTGATTTCATCCAATGTTCTCTCTCACCTCAAATAGTTAGACAATGCCCTTTCCCCTTTGACCACGTGAAGGATCAACCGACTCCCACTTCAAAGTAAAGAGGATTTTATCATGCAGTTGAAGCTACACCAATTGAAGACTCTCAAGACCCGAAGAACTCGAAGAACCCGAAACGTTCCAATGTTTATTAGAAGTCCAAACCCCAATTATATACCCACGTTAGTTACGATGATTTGTGAGCCGTCATTGGTGTGTGTTTTCCGACGAGCACAACTAAAACCTATTATCAAAAATATTGTTTGTATTGTGTGTATCTCCCTCTCTCTTACCCGTCTCATCCCCAAAACCTCAACCCTACCAGATGGAGTATGAAGCTGGACTTGTAGTCTCTGGACCAATGACCCAGCTGGAGGCTGAAATATGGATTCAGAACATGGAGAACCACTTCGGGAGCAACTTGATCTCAAGGAAGTATGACGTGGAACATGCTCTTCAGTACTTTACACAAAGTGTTGCAATCTGGTGGAAAATGCATCATGCCATACAAGGATTTAGTGAAGCAGAAACCTGGGACAAATTCAAGAAGACTTTGTTAAGATCCCAACTTATTCAGAAGTGCTATGACAATTCGAAGGAGAAGACTTGTGCATGCAAGATCTGTGGAGAAATAGGACACACTCAGGAAGAACACAAGCATGGATGCACTCATTGTGAAGGAAATCACCCAGCTGAGGAGTGCCCAAGTAGTCAGGTGACTTCTTTCCTTTGTGAAGGAACCACCCACTACCGAGCTCAGTGTCACATTTACCTCAAGGTGCAACAAGTTGTCAAGCAGCAGAAAGATGCAGTGAAGGAAACCCTCAAGAAGACGATTCTAGAAGAACCGGCGATGAACGAAAATATTGAAGACCCTGATGGACAAGGTCTGACCAGATTTTTCTCCAATGCATGCTACTCATGTGGAGAAGAAGGACATTATTCACAGGATTGCACGAAGGGAAGCCAAGAGTATCTGGGAAACTTCCCGACGGAAAAAGTGGAGATTGATCCACTTGAAATAGAAGAACTGGCCAAAATAAAGGAGTCCGTAAATAAGAAAAAGTACCCTCGGAAGAGCGAAATCTCTGTAGATATAGACCTAAGTCATGTCAGATGTTACAAGTGTATGGAATTTGGCCACCACAAATACATGTGCTCAGGAAGGAAGCCGGAAATCCAAGGAGCAAAAGCAAACGCTAAGAAGCCTCGAGACTTGTCAGAACTCATTTGCTTCTGTTGCAAGGAAGCAGGACATTATGCTAGTGATTGTCCACAAAGGAAGAAAGCTAAGAAGGAGTAGTTAAGTTTTGACTTCGGCAATTAGTGTAATCTGAAGCACTCTTGTTTTTCATGAGATCATGGAGTGAAAAAAATTGTAACAGAAGTCCCTAAGATTGTAATAACATCATGAATATGGAATTTATTGTCTCATGATTGCCTATGTTGAAACTGTATGCGTTGTTTCTCTTCGAACAAAGATCTCTGAACAATTATGAGGATATGAGAAAATATGGTCTATGCAGGCATGAGTATAATTTAGTTAAGTGTGGTAGTAATCGGTAAACCCCACAGGATCCACTGAGTAGGAATGTACCATGATTACCAACGAGACACATACATTCCTCTAAGTACCTATTTACTGACACCTGCAGATGACAACTCTCTACTAGTCATTCCTCAAGGGCCCAGAAACGATCATGACCCTGACCAGTGATCATGATTACCCGAAAATCCTGAAGGACATGATGAAGCACATTCATCTTGAAGGAGATGCAGTCTACAAAGGCTACCCATTCATGGAAAGTGGAGTAGAACTTTGGTATGTGGAAGTACACCTCCACCATGTGAAAGGAGTTTGTCCAAAGACTATGGGGCAATACTTTTTCATTTCACGTGTACTACGAGCAACCTTCTTTGATGCTGTTCGTGAAGCTGACATGGAAGCCATACGTCAGATTGGAGAAATACTTGAAGCAAGACTCCGTCATACCCAGGAATACCTGAGTGAGGTACGTGCGGAGATGATGGAGATGAAGCTCATGACCACCATGATGAAGCGAAAGATGGATGATTTCAAGGAGCACCTCGGAAAGTCCGAGTGGAACTAAAGTACCTCCAAGAGAGACAGATGAATAAAGTTGGCAGAAATGCTTGACCATACCGAACAATGTGGATGGCAGCATTTGTAATAAATTACTTTTGAGTTAGAATTTTGAAGAAAGCAAGGATGTAATAAAGGATTGATTATGAAATGAATATGATTTATGGAAGAAGCTATGATGTATCAGCAAACGTTTTCTTAGGAACATACGAAAGCCAGAGAGTTGTGAAGATACGATAGATGTTTTGTTCAGCTTGCAGAACCAATGGATTATCCGAACTTCGTTCGTCGACAAGAGAAATTCTGCAACGCCTGTGAGGATGCCCAAGTGTTAGAATACGAGATTCACTAAGCCATATACAAGCTAATGATTTTAGCGCGACATGGCTTGGCCACCAGGACAACTTACTATTATCATTCTCTTGCTATTCGGAATGGTAAATCTGAGAGACTTACCCATAGTGAGAGACGACGTTCTTTGAAGCTTTTATTTAAGCCTTAGAATGGAATAAGAAAAGCCCCATGTACATGGCATTTGTTGTCACGCGTAGGAAATTTTACGGTGAGGATAAAGACAAGACCTCTCTCTCTGCAGGATAACCACAAATGGTAGACCACCATGAGAACCATCGATATGTTATTTAGAATTGGCCACGAGACTGTGAGTTAGAGAAGACCCAGTAACGGATGAAGCTTATATCCACAGGGGAACCCTCAATTTTGATGGGAACGTTATGAATATAACGGGAGAGCATCACCAAAGGATTTAGTATGAAGACTGTGAGAAGTTAGATGCCAAAAACCCCAGAGGATTGTTTAAATCTTAAGGGGCCAGTATCTCTCATTTTAAGTGAGGTAGCATCCCACTTTGCCGGAAGTTGGATTTGTTAGAAGACCCCCAAACCCTAACCTTTCTTTCTAGCCTCTTCGAATCTCGAGGACGAGATTCATTTTAAGTGTGGTAGGTTTGTAACATCCCAAATTTTGGAATGTTAATAAAATTATTAGATTGATTGTTTGTTTGTTTGAGTGATTGAAACTTGAGTGCAATTTGAAACTTTTCAAAAACTTTTGAATGAGAGGGAATAAAATGACTTTGCCGTTTCATGTGAGTTCAAATTCATTTTTTTTTTAAAACCAGCGAGAGGAGATAGCATTACTTCTTCAACCACAAAGAATTTGAACCAAGGTGGCACTTGATTTTTCCTTTGCATTTTGTTTTCTTCTTCACTCAAGAAATGTCGGGGAATAATATTCTGTCAAACAGAAAAGAGAAGAGGAACATGACCCTCTAAAGCCAGGGGCATTTGTTGAAGTATTTTGAGCCAAGAAAACAAAAATTTAATTGAGAAAATATTTGCAAAAAGAAAATAAAGCTTTTAGGGATTTTTTGAAAAAAATATTTTTTTGAAGTATTTATTTTGGCCGTGGAAAAATGTCCATCTTCTCGGATTTATTTTTCTGATATTTGTCGTATATAACACTTATATTTTCGGGAAGGAATTTATTTCCTTTTCATATTTATTCTTTCCTGTTTAAATTATTAGGAAGTAAATCATTTTTTTTTGGAAACTTACCCTAGCCCATTAAGGAACTTCCTATTCTGGCCCGACACAGGATCTTCTCCTTCCTCTGGACTCCCTCCTCCCGTGCTCAGGCACATTCCATGGCAGGGAGCCAAGAAATCCTCCCCTTCCGGTATTCGCAAAGTTCTTTCCCTCCGAGCACCTCCTGGCCCCTATAAAGGATCCCCATGGCCTCCTCGTTCCATTCCCGTCGGAACCGCCGCCTCTCCCCACCTCCTCCTCCCCCTGCGGAGCTCGCCGGAGTCGGCCACAGGAACTCCTCGGCGACCTTCCCCATCGCCCCTCCACCCCCTCCCCACCCCCGCCGACCTTCCCCATCGCCCCCCCTGCACCTCCTCCGCCACCCCCATCCCGTCGGCCCCCCCTGCACCCCTCCCCACCCCGCCGAAGATCCCTCCAGGAGCTCCATATCAAGACCAGGAGCTGCCCCCCACCCTCGCCCCCTGCTCGACCAGGGCACCCGGCGCCACAGCCCCAAGTGTCGACCCTCCCCCTCCGTCGCCCGCACCCTCCTCCGCCGCCCCACCCTCGCCGGCGACCTCGCCCCTCGCCGGAGATCCTCCTCCTCGCCACTTCTCCTCACTGCCATCGTGCACGAGGTAACTCCCTCTCCTTTCTTTTTTTTTCTTTTTTTCTTTTCTTTTGTTTTACTTCCTACCGTTAGATCTTTAAGCAACGTGCTAGATTAGATCTAGAATACCCCTTCGGTTCTTTTAAAAGAACCGGCGGATGTTTTTATTAGTAACTTTAGCCGAAGAGGTTTAAGATAGTTTTCGGCCGTTTGTTAGATTCCCTCGCAGCAAACACCCATCAGCCAATCATAAGCCGCCACGTGGATTCCCTTTTTGTTTTATTTTTCAGTTTTAGTTCAAAAACAGAGACAGATTCAATTTTATTTTGATCATAACTTTTGATCCACAACTCCAATGAGGTTGATTCTTTTTCCAGTAGATCACAATTTTTCTGTAGTTTTTAAAAACATATAATTTGTCTATGTTTGAAATTTTGAAATTTGAATTAGATCAGATTTAGTTTAAACCTTGTTTTGCTTATTCCAGGAGTTTAAAAATAGATTTTAATTTGATTCTTTTTGCTACTGATCACTAGTGATCTTAGTTATCAGTGGTAAATTTTCAGAATTATTTGAGTATTTTAGCTCATCATTTCTTGTGAAACAATTTCTGTTTCACCTCTTTTAGGATTGTGACTAATTTCCTTTCCTTAGTTGTTTTTAAATTATTTTCTTTTATATTTCAGAAAGATTCTGTTTTGTGTCTGTTAGTTAACAGTAGGTTTGCAACAAGTTTTGTGAAGAATACTCTATTTTATCTTAGTTAAATTTATATCTTAGTTCCCTGTTATTATTTTCCGTTGGACAAAAACTATTTAGTGTTTGATGTAGTAGAAGACTCCCTAGTCTTATTTGAAGTTTCCTTCGGATTCCTATTCGCTCTCTCCTTTGTTTTGATTGCTAGAATGATTGCTAGTATGAGTGCTTATGTGAATGATATGTTTGTTATATAGATTTCATCGGAGAGTGACGATTAGTCTATCAAGTTATTTCTCGAGAAATTCTTCTTTGTCAACATCGCCAGGCAAGTCATTTGATCATGTATCACCTATGTTTTATGCATCGTAGTTCTACCATCCTATGCCCAATTGCATGTTGAGTAGGTACTTGGAAATTGTGATTACATTTTGTAGTATCATGTGGTAGGCACCCAACAACCCCGTTACTTGGCCCGGGACGACAAATTTCATATTGCTATGCTTGAGTAGATGGGATTCTGGTTGAGAGTTTATCACGGGTGATGCGAGGATACTTTAATAACCAAGACCGGTTAAGTCAAGACTTTTCAAGACCTCGTGATGCAATGCAACTCTGGGTGAAGGACGGTTGATCGGCTCCCTGGAGAAACCAGTGGATGACCCGGGATGCTGGAGACGGCCATGACATCTTGCGGAAAGTTTCACCCAGGCTCAAAGAGACGGACGGATATCTTCAAGACCCAAGGCTTACCTGCAGAGCCACAAGTCATTATGGGCTCTGGCTTGGTTGGACAACGCGGCGACTCTGGACAGGCGGTGCTAGCAGATGTAGAAGAACGGTAGGAATGGATGGGCACCGACAGGGATTCAGAGGGACCCGTTGAAAGACCATGTTTTGATCATCCGGTCTTCAAACACCCTGAAGTGCAAGGACATACACGGAGGCGATCAAATCTTGTGGGGAACGTGTGCAAAACTCTGCAGAGTGCTCAAACCTAATCGATTAGCCGTGTCCACGGTCATGGACAACTTGAGCCGAAGGCATTGAAATTCCCGTGAACTCTCGACACAACTTAATAATGATGTGGGTATTAACAACAACTCGGGTACGAGAATTGGTTGGCGGAACCATCTCGTTAACAACAAACATTGTAGTAATATTTTTGCTTTGAGCCCCTCTTGTTGTAGGAGAAAATTTGCTTTACGCTAAAAACTTACAACACCACCTGCCATATATGCATATAGTATAGATGATTAATTTTTACCCCCTCTCATATGTGACTTGCCGGCATATTCAATACGCTGACCTACACGGCTGCAACGTCTTATGTTGCAGATATGTTCTTCGACGAGTAAGAGTACGATTCAGGGTTACGGTCTACACTCAACTTGATGTTGGTGTTTATTGGGACTCCACTCCCTTGACTGCTTTCGCTGAGATATTTAAGGTATATATCAGTTTTACGCTATTTACATGTGATTGCACTTTGATATATACATTGATGTACTGTGTGTGCCAGCATACTGATCCAGGGATGGCACAGAAACACAGAGGCTTGACTCGTTTTGAGTCGGGTCGCTACACCCTAGGTCTTCGTGAGCAAGCAAGTTGGATGTACACCCACTAGTTCTCCTTTTGAGCTTTCACATACTTATAGATCTAGTGCATCCTTTGTATGGCAATCCCTACTCATTCACATTGATATCTATTAATGGGCATCTCCATAGCCCTTTGAGACGTCGAGTCAATGTGACCATCTCCTCCCTTTTTGTCTCACAACCACCACCACACTCTATTGCACCTATAGTGCTATATCCATGGCTCACGCTCATGTATTGTGTGATAGTTATAAAACAATTACTTGGCCAATACCGGGGTTGTGCATGATTTAAATTAGTTGTGTGAGGATGATTGAGCATAGCCAGACTATATGATTTTGTAGGGATAACTTTCTTTGGCCTTGTTATTTCGAAAGTCCATGATTACCTTGCTAGTTTGCTTGAAGTATTACTGTTTTCATGTCAATAGCAAACTATTGTTTTGAATCTTACGGATCTGAACATTCATGTCACACGAAAGAAGTTACAAAGGACAACTATGCTAGGTAGCATTCCACATAAAAAATTTAGTCTTTATCACTTCCCTACTCAAGGACGAGAAGGAGTTAAGATTGGTGATGCTTGATACGTCTCCAACGTATCTATAATTTTTTATGGTTTCATGCTATTATCTTGTCAAACTTTGGATGTTTTGTATGCCTTTTATATCCTTTTTGGGACTAACTTATTAATTCAGTGACAAGTGCCAGTTCCTGTTTTTCCGTGTTTTTTAACCTTTTCAGAGGAGGATTTTAAACGGAGTCCAAACGGAACGAAACTTCCAAAAATATTTTTTCCGAAATAGAAGAAGATCGGGGAACTTGAGAAGCAAGGCAGGGGCCACCAGGGACCCCACAAGCCCCCTAGCCGCGGCTAGGCGGGCCGCGCCTCCCAGGCTTGTGGGCTCCCTGGGCCTCCCAGGCTTGTGATCTCCCTGGTCTTTCGCCTATATATTCCCAAAAATTCCAGAAAAAATCAGGAGATCATCAAAAGTACCTTTCCGCCGCCGCAAGCTTCTGTCTCCGCAAGATCACATCTGGGGCACGTTCTGGTGCCCTGTCGGAGGGGGGATTCGGATACGGAGGGCTTCTTCATCAACACCATGACCTCTCCGATGATGTGTGAGTAGTTCACCATAGACCTACGGATCCATAGCTAGTAGCTAGATGTCTTCTTCTCTCTCTTTGATCTTCAATACAAAGTTCTCCATGATCTTCGTGGAGATCTATCCGATGTAATCTTCTTTTGCAGTGTGTTTGTCGAGATCCGATGAATTGTGGATTTATGATTAGATTATCTATGAATCTTATTTGAGTTTCTTCTGATCTCTTATATGCATGATTTCATATCCTTGTAATTCTCTTCGAGTTGTGTGTTTTGTTTGGCCAGCTTGATCTATGATTCTTGCAATGGGAGAAGTGCTTGGTTTTGGGTTCATACCGTGTGGTGACCTCACCAAGTGACAGAAGGGGTAGCGAGGCACGCATCGTGGCCTCCCCTGGTGCCCTCTGCCTTGGTTCTCAAGCTTCGTGCGTATCTTCTGTTCCGGAAAAAATCTTTTTGGAGGTTTTATTCCGTTTGGACTCCGTTTAATATTCTCCTTTGGAAAGGGTCAAAAACACGGAAAAAACAGGAACTGGCACTTGGCACTGAGTTAATAAGTTAGTCCCAAAAAAGATATAAAAGGCATACAAAAGATCGAAAGTTTGACAAGATAATAGCATGGAACCATCAAAAATTATAGATACGTTGGAGACGTATCAACCGCCTTCATGGCCAGGCACGATGGCCATGGGTACTCGTTTGATGAAGACATGGTCGACCCTATGATGGAGAACCAACTCGGAATGGGAAGATCTTTCCCGCTAGATCACGAGTTTCTCGAAGACTATGTCCTTGACGAAGAGAATGATGAAGTGGACATCGATGGAGAGCTATTGCTCAATGAGCTCCCAGCTCAAGACAATGCAAAGAAGAAGTAAAAGAGCAAGCAGACCAAAGCATACACACAAAATGAAGACAAACACCTTTGTGAATGTTGGAGAGACATTGGCCAAGACCCCAAGATATGCTCCGAGCAAAAGACGTTGTCATTTTGGCAAACAGTGCATCGCGAGTTTTACGAGCGCAAGAAGTTTAAACCCACTAGTAGAAAACAAGGATTTGGTCTCGGTTCCTAAGGGCCTTTAGTCTCGATTCTGCAACCGGGACCAAGCAATCGGGACAAAAGGCCCCAACTTTTAGTCCCGGTTGTGTTACGAACCGGGACTAAAGGAGCTCCACGTGGCCTCTTTGGGGCACCCACGCACGAGGACCTTTAACACAGACCGGGACTAAAAGGAAGCCACGCGTCAGCACCTGCCAAGCGTTGTGGTTTTTTTTTGGAAATGAGGGGTTTTAGAGGGTTTAGGGGTTTCATATAGCAATGAAGGAATCATTACACAAATCGTCATGAATATAAAAAGAAGTGACCTCTCTTTCTCCATGCTTGGTCGAAACAACAAGATTTCGTATATCTATTCGACGCTACTACATATAGTACACGTTCGTGCATATATATGTAACTAATGTAACATATCTTACAATCCCTAATATCTAATTACCAACATTCACTATCAATTCTTGATGGTAGATTCTCCGGTTTCAGCTATGACGTCTTCAAGGAAGAATGTTGACAGTTTCTCTTGAATTGCTCGTATGCGAGCCTTTGGTAGGAGTGTGTCCCGCTTCCATTCGATCTAATTTAAAGAAGGGAGTCAATATATATATGAATGAAACTCAACACAATTGATGGTAATAAAATATATTTGTGAATATTGTTTACATACTTCAAGATGTTCGAAATGTCTGCCCTTCTCGCACGTCGTGTGGCGAATGAACTCGCAAATTTAGTATCCACATAAGTTATTCCCGGATCCCTGCCTCGAGCACATTACGACAATAGAGTTCAATCAAAATAATAATCAAGCATAATAATGGTATTGAAACTAGAATCAAAGAGATGTGCGGACCAAGCTAGTACTACTTACATTGAGTTCTTTTAATCGTAGCTCCTGCTCCCATTCACCCCTAACCTTCTTGGTGAACTCTTTCCAAACCCTGTCCGGCAAAGAAAATGAATAAAGGAGTTATTAATTGATTGATATCGGTAAATGAACAAAAGTTGCCGATATAGTTCGATAATGATTGAAATTACCTCTGAACCATTTCTCTCAGCTCCGCCCACATCTCCATGTCTTTACGTAACGAGTCCATCACAAGTACTTTTCCCATGTCAAGCTGGATGACTAGCAGAATAAAGTGGAACCTGCGCACACATATATAGCTCATCTATTAAACTTAACATTGAGTAATTAGCGAAACAGAATGTTGTGTACAAGACAGTATAACACTCACCTGAAGTTGTAAGGAAATAGTATTTTCCTTTTAGTTTGTTGTTGAGTTAATGCCCTTAGCAAGATCTTCTCTGTATCCTTTGTGTTCCATTGTACCGTAGCTTCATGAATAGTATTTGGGTTAATGAACCCAATGTCCCAGATTTGTCCTCTTTTGCATTTGGGGATCTTCTTTCTGCATAATATATACGGTTAGGATAGTTATACATGCAATACCGAGCTGAGCTAGAGACTTAATTATAAAAATGATACTTACAAGAAATAGAAACCGACGGTAGATTTGTCGATGGCATCTTGATTGTATAACTGAAATAATTTTTCAAATTGAACAAAAATCTCCTCGTCTCCATTGAAGTGATGCACATCTTTAACCCCCACAATGATATAGTCGGACCCTCGCTTTGAGGCTTTCAAGTACCAATTATGCAATCTTCGCATCTTTGTTGGTAGATTCTCGAGCGCCTCAGGTTTGACGAGAGGCTTCCCGTGCTCGAATCTATAGGTTACCTCAGCCATTTTGAATTGTACTTCATCACCTAAGTAATCAACAACACTAAAACCAGGACCAGCGGCCGCTACCCCCGGACCATTAGCGATATCGGTAAACACCTTGAGCGGGGGGCACGATTGGATTTTCTGCTCGCCGAACTGGGGAATTGTTTTCCCCTTTGCACTACTGCTAGTTTCCGACCGCTACTCACTTATGTGTAATAAACATGATTATCAAAGAATTTCCACAAAATATATGAAATTCTAAAAAATGCAAAACTTTCATATTTTTTCTGTGTTAATGAAAGAGGTCATGCTTTTTTTCCTTTTAACCCTTTTCCGAATTTGCGATAATAGAGCATGCTTTACAGGTGGCCTACCAACTTGACTCGCATGACAACACCTCTACCACTTAACTTCTCTCTCAGGCCTAATTTACTGGGAGCAACCGAGGAGGCGAACCCGTGTTCCTATTAGTGCCAACAAGTACAGGTCATCTCCAACAATGTTGTTACTCATGAGATGTGTTTGTAGCCAACCGCCGAAAGTCTCCATGTGTTGACGTGTAATCTAGTTATTAGATTGATCCACGTGTTTGGAGCGTGGAACATTCTTGTGTTCATTGATATATGGGGCCACCCGCTCGGCCCTCGAAGTTGCTCCCTTCACCATGGCGGACGACGAAGTGGTCGGGGCCAGAGATCGACGGAGACGGTCGACGGTTCCTGCTTTTTGGTGGTGAGAGGAGGAGGCAGAGATGTGGAGGACGTGATTCTAAAGCACATTCCTCTCTCTCCTCTGCCTCACGCCTTAAATACCCAACGACAAGATTCCCAGTTGAGTATACAGGTGGCCCGAGGAAGATCTGCAGTATCCCGAGGATCGCGCACTGTAGCATGATGGCAACATCACAAGCGCGAAAATCGGGGTGTTGCCCGCTACTTCCATTACCCGTGCGTCTCCGCCGTAACCGCCGCCCGCACGCCCACTCCCTCAAATTCGAAAGTTGCAAAAAATTCGTCCCTCCTCGTATACCGATTGGATTCCATATCCACAGCATGAGACGAGGCGGGTCGAATGATCTTTCTGCATGGGGTCCCGATCAGTTGGGAAATCGATGAGGACTACCTGGTCGTCCTTGCCCCAAGGCGAGTCAATATCTGTCTCAACTCACGGGTTGAGCACACGGAGCTCAGAGCTTTCATCCACCAAACTCATGGAATCTATCTTCCTAAAAGATAATCCATCACTGCCGATTGCTGACATACTTGTATGGCTAGTTAGGCAGTCGGAATTCATCACTTTTGAATCCGTGGAGGTTTGCCAAGAGTCCAAATCATGCGGCCCCGAGCCGCAGCCCGAGAGTTTCCAAGGACATCGAAGGGAGTCATTCACTCGGTCTGCAAAACTTCAACCGGTTCGGGGGCTACTGATGGGGTTATACATTAGGTGTAGGCCTACGAACCTGCTTCTCTAGTCCTACCTAGGACCCCTTACAGACATCAGTGTCCTTAAAGTCACTGGTGTAGTGTCAACCTCACTCGGCTCAGCAACCGTCACTCGGTCTGTCTGGAGTCACTCGGACCACCTCGCGCTAGTCGGATGCATCTTGACACTCGGACTACAGCGATGAGAAGGCACCGGAGAGGCTGCAATGGATATGGACTTAACTCATCACATGAAGAGCAGCGAAGACTCACGTTACCAGTAATGTCGATGGTTAAAGCCATCATTTCTAGTAACTTCCCCGTTTATTATCATTAATTACCATGTACTGAAGCTCGGTCGGTCGTGGTGTACACTATATAAGCCACCCCCAAGCTCCAGATCAAGGGTTTAGCACCTTGTAAACTTCTACACCCCCATAAGAAAACGTAAGCTTCAGGACTTGAGACGTAGGGCTATTACCACTTCCGAGTGGGGCCTGAACTCCTACATCTGAGTGCATGTGATGCGCCTAGCTAGACTTTGCCCCTCCATTCGTACCCCTAGGTACTATTGTCAGGGTCATTCCCACAAAGTGCTCATGCATAGTGATGAGAGGGGTTTTTCTAGCGATCTGGGTTTCTACCGGATACGTGGATGCCACATAATACAACGATGAGATTCATGCAGTATTCGACGGTCAACAAGTATAGACGTATTGTATACCGAAGCGCAACTCATGTGTACTCTATACATGTTGTATACCATTAAATTCATTACATTATTGTTGGTTGCATGATCGGGTGTTATCTAGATCATAGCATTGAAGTGAGGCATAGCTTTCCACTAAGCATATTATGTTCCAACGTATGTTCATTCAACTCACAACCTTTAACTCTATGTGTGAATAACATTGTTTCCCCCTTTGTGCAAGCATTACTTCCTTTTTATGTAAAACAGATTGGTGAGCTAGCTAACCGTGCATTATCTGGTTTTACGTGTGGTTTTTTAATTAGCATCCAATTTGGTGGTTCACAAGGTATTATATATGTATGGTAGTCATATGCGTGTGCTCTTATTGTTGGAAATATGCCCTAGAGGCAATAATAAAATAGTTATTATTATATTTCCTGTTTCAAGATAAACGTTTATTATAAATGCTATAATTGTATTGAATGGAAACATAAATGCATGTGTGGATATATAGACAAAACAATGTCCCTAGTGAGCCTCTAGTTGACTAGCATGTTGGTCAAGGATGGTTAAGGTTTCCTACGCATAGAGAAGCGTTGTCACTTGATGACGGGATCACATCATTAGAAGAATGATGTGATGGACAAGACCCAAACTATAAACATAGCATATATGGTTAAGGTTCGGTGACGTTTTCGGTATAGTTGAATTATTGATGTTGGTAACTGAATGTTGTTCGGAGTCCCGGAGGAGATCCCGGACCTCATGAATGTCTCCGGAATGATCCGGAAACGAATATTGAAATCTAGGATTGTTGCATTTGGCTTTCGGAAAGATTTTGGGCATTACCGTAAAGTACTGGGAGTGACGAATGGGTTATGGGGTTTTACCGGGAGGGGCCACCCACCCGGGAGAGGACCAAATAGGCCCATGGGTGGCGCACTAGCCCTTAGTGGGCTTGTGAGGCCAGCCCAATAAGGCTATTTCGGCCAAAGCAATAATAAAGAAGGAAAAAGAAAAAAGGAGGTGGACAAGATAGGAAGGAGTCCTCCACCAAACCGAATTGGAGGAGGACTCATCCCTCCTTGCCTCGGCCGAAGCTCATCCTCGGAATAGGAGGCAAGCCAACCAACCCTTGGTTCCTCCTATATATAGTGGAGGGTTTTAGGGTTTTTGCAACTCAAGCCTTTGTGCAAACCTCTCTCCCTCCACTACTTCGTGACACCTCGTAGCTAGATCGGTACGGCACGGCGAAGCCCTGCCGGAGTAGCTCCACCATCATCACCGCCACGTTGTTGTGCTGCCGGAGAATTCAGCTACCTCTTCGTCTCTCTTGCTGGATCAAGAAGGCGGAGATCGTGATCGAGTTGTACGTGTGTTGAACGCGGAGGTGTCGTCCGTTCGGTGCTATATCGGGACGGATCGTGGGACGGCAGCGATTTGGATCGCAAAGACGTTCCGCTACATCAACCGTGTTTCTTAACGCTTCCCGCTTAGCGATCTACAAGGCTATGTGGATCCGATATCCCTCTCGTAGATGATCATCACCATGATAGGTCTTCTTGTGCGTAGGATAATTTTTGTTTCCCATGCAACGTTCCCCAACAGTGGCATGATGAGCTAGGTTCATGCGTAGATGATATCTCGAGTTAAACACAAAAGAGTTTGTGGGTGTTGATGTTCAATTTTCTGCCCTCCTTAGTCTTTTCTTGATTCGGCGGTATTGTTGGATTGAAGCGGCTCGAACCAACTTTACTCGTACGCTTACTAGAAACCGGTTTCATCGACTGACATGCAACTTGTTGCATAAAGATGACTGGCGCGTGTCTTTTTTTTCAACTTTAGTTGAATCGGATTTGACCGAGGCGGTCCTCGGAGAAGGTTAAATAGCAATTTGCATATCACCGTTGTGGCTTTGCGTAAGTAAGATGCGATCATACTAGATACCCATAGCAGCCACGTAAAACATGCAACAACAAATTAGAGGACGTATAACTTGTTTTTGGAGGGTATGCTTGTGATGTGATATGGCCAAATACGTAGATGCTACGGCAACCAGCAGGAGCCATAGGGTTCTATTTAAACTAATGTTTGTGCTTGTAGATGCTTTTACTATATCGCTAGGTTGTATTTTTAGTAGTAATTGCATAGATAGCGCAACAACCTCGATGGCGGCACGATGATGGAGATCATGGTGCGGCTTCGATGACTATGGAGATCATGTCGGTGCTTTGGTGATGGAGATCAAGAAGCACAAGATCATGGCCATATCATGTCACTTATGATTTGCATGTGGTGTTAATCCTTTTATGCACCTTATTTTTCTTAGAACGATGGTAGCATTATAAGGTGATCCCTCACTAACATTTCAAGATAAAATTGCGTTCTCCCCGACTATGCACCGTTGCGACAGTTCGTCATTTCGAGACACCACGTGATGATCGGGTGTGATAGACTCAACGTTCATATACAACGGGTGCAAAACAGTTGCACAGGCGGAGCACTCGGGTTAAACTTGACGAGCCTAGCATGTACAGACATGGCCTCGGAACACAAGAGACCGAAAGTTCAATCATGAATCATATAGTTGATATGATCAACATGGAGATGTTCACCACTGAAACTATACTCAACTCATGTGATGATCGAACTTGAGTTAGTGAATTTGGATCATGAGACACTCGAATGACTAGAGGGATGTCTATTTGAGTGGGAGTTTATTAGTAATATGATTAGCTAAACTCAATTTTCTTGAACATAGTCTAAG
Organism: Hordeum vulgare subsp. vulgare; assembly: GCF_904849725.1. Classification (NCBI taxonomy): domain Eukaryota; kingdom Viridiplantae; phylum Streptophyta; class Magnoliopsida; order Poales; family Poaceae; genus Hordeum; species Hordeum vulgare. The sequence goes on along the minus strand of NC_058519.1, from coordinate 644,400,751 downwards.
TAATCTTTGCAAAATTGTATGTTCTAGATCAATGGTTCGCGCAGTAGAAACCCTGAATTTTAATACGTTCCTAGAGAAAGCTAAGCTGAAAGATGATGGAAACAACTTTGTTGACTGGGCTCGAAATCTGAGGCTTATCCTCCAAGCTGGCCAAAAGCAATATGTGCTTGATGCTGTGCTAGGTAATGCACCACCTGCTACAGCAGACCAAGATGTTTTGAACGCTTGGCAAGCGCGTAAGGATGACTACTCACTAGTTCAATGTTCAGTTTTGTATGGCTTAAAACCGGGACTTCAAAGACGTTTTGAACGTCATGAAGCATATGAGATGTTCCTGGATTTGAAGTTTATCTTTGAAAATAATGCCCGGATTGAGAGGTATGAGACCTCCGATAAGTTCTATGCTTGCAAAATGGAGGAGAATTCGTCTGTCAGTGAACACGTGCTCAGAATGTCTGGGTACTCTAACCGTCTAGCTGAGCTGGGAATTGAACTCCCGCAAGAAGCTATCACTGATAGAATTCTTCATTCACTGCCACCTAGCTATAAGAGCTTCATGTTGAACTATAACATGCAAGGGATGAATAAGTCACCCGACGAGTTATTTGCGATGCTGAAAGTCGCTGAGTCAGAAATCCGGAAAGAACATCAAGTGTTGGTGGTCAATAAGACCACTAGTTTCAAGAAAAACGGCAAAGTCAAGAAGGGTAACTCCAAGAAGAGTGGCAAAATTTTTGCCCCTCCGACGAAGAAACACAAGGCTAGACCTAAGCCGGAAACTGAGTGCTATTATTGCAAGGGGACTGGTCATTGGAAGCGCAACTGCCCCAAGTATCTGGCGGATAAGAAGGCGGCCAAAGCCAAACAAGGTATATATTATATACATGTTATTTATGTGTACCTCACCGGCTCTCTGGAACAATGGAGCGTGTAAGTGACTTGTTGGAGATCATACATAGTGATGTGTGCGGACCAATGAGCATAGAGGCGCGCGGCGGATATCATTATTTTCTCACCTTCACTGACGATTTGAGTAAGTATGGCTATATCTACTTGATGAAGCACAACTCTGAAATGTTTGAAAAGTTTAAACAATTTCGGAGTGAAGTTGAAAATCATCGTAGCAAGAAGATCAAGTTCCTACGATCTGATCGAGGAGGTGAATATGTGAGTTACGAGTTTGGTGCTACTTAAGACAATGTGGCATTGTTTCACAATTGACACTGCCCGAAACACCACAGCGTAATGGTGTGTCCGAACATCGTAATCGTACTTTATTAGATATGGTGCATTCTATGATGTCTCTTACTGATTTGCCATTATCATTTTGGGGCTATACATTGGAGACAGCTGCATTCACTTTAAATAGGGCACCATCAAAATCTGTTGAGACGACACCATATGAGCTATGGTATGGCAAGAAGCCAAAGTTTTCGTTTCTTAAACATTGGGGGTGTGATGCTTATGTCAAAAAAGCTTTAGCCTGAAAAGCTGGAACCCAAAGCGGAAAAGTGCGTCTTCATAGGTTACCCAAAAGAGATAGTTGGGTATACCTTCTATCTCAGATCCGAGGGCCAAGTGTTTATCGCTAAGAATGGAGCTTTTCTTGAGAAAGAGTTTCTCTCGAAAGAATTGAGTGGGAGGAAGATAGAACTTGATGAGGTTGCGGAACCTCTGCTTCAACAAGATGGTGGCGCAGGGCAGAAAGAAATTTCTGTCGAGGCAACACCAGTTGAAGAGGAAGCTAATGATGATGATCATAAAGATTCAGATCAAGTTATTGTCGGCCCTTGCAGGTCGACAAGAGCACATACTGCTCCCGAGTGGTACGTGAATCATATCTTGTCAATCATCTTGTTGGACAACAATGAGCCTGCGAGTTATGGAGAAGCAATGGTGGGCCCAAATTTCAACAGATGGTTAGAAGCCATGAAATACGAGATAGGATCTATGTATGAAAACAAAGTATGGACTTTGGAAGTATAACCTAAAGGTCGCAAGGCTATTCAGAACAAATGGATCTTTAAGAAGAAGACGGACGTGGACGGTAATGTGACCGTTTATAAAGCTCGACTTGTGGCAAAGTGTTTTTCACAAGTTCAAGGAGTTGACTATGTGAGACATTCTCACCCGTAGCGATGCTTAAGTCTGTTCGAATCATGTTAGCAATAGCTGCATTTTTCGATTATGAAATCTGGCAGAAGGATGTCAAAACGGCGTTCCTTAACGGTTTTCTTAAAGAAGAGTTGTATATGATGCAACCCGAAGGTTTTGTCGATCCAGAGAATGCTGACAAAGTGTGCAAGCTCCAGCGATCCATTTATGGACTGGTGCAAGCATCTCGGAGTTGGAATCAGTGCTTTGATGAGGTGATAAAGGCGTTTGGGTTTATACAAGTTTTTGTAGAAGCTTGTATTTACAAGAAAGTGAGTGTGAGCTCTATAGCGTTTCTAATATTATATGTGGATGACATATTGCTGATTGGAAACAATGTAGAGTTACTGGAAAGCGTAAAGGATTACTTGAATAAAAGTTTTTCAATGAAGGACCTAGGAAAAGTTGCTTACATATTGAGCATAAAGTTCTATAGAGATAGGTCAAGGCGCCTAATAGCTCTTTCACAAAGCACATACCTTGATAAAGTTTTGAAGAACTTCAAAATGGAACAATCCAAGAAGGGATTCTTGCATGTGTTACAAGCTATAAAGTTGAGTAAGACTCAATGTCCAGTAAGTGTAGAAGATAGAGAAAAGATGAGTGTCGTCCCCTATGCTTCACCCATAGGGTCTATCATGTATGCAATATTGTCCACAAGACCAGATGTCAGCCTGGCCATAAGTATGGCAAGAAGGTTTCAAAGTGATCTAGGAGTGGAACACTGGGCGTGGTCAAGAATATTCTGAAGTACCTGAAAAGGACTAAGGAAATGTTTCTCGTTTATGGAGGTGACGAAGAGCTCATCGTAAAGGGTTACGTCGATCCAAGATTTGACACTGATTGGGATGACTCTAAGTCTCAAACCGAATACGTATTTATTCTTAATGGGGGTGCGGTAAGCTGGTGCAGTTCCAAGCAAAGCATCGTAGGTGATTCTACATGCGAAGCGGAGTACATAGTTGCCTTAGATGCGGCTAAGGATGGTGTCTCGATGAAGCAGTTCATGTCAGATCTTGGAGTAGTGCCAAGTGCACTGGACCCAATCAATATGTTCTGTGACAACACTGGTGCCATTGCTCTAGCCAAGGAACCAAGGTTTCACAAGAGGACTAGACACATAAAGCGACGCTTCAATGCCATGCACGATTACATCAAGGAGGAGGACATAAATATTTGCAAAGTGCACACGGATCTAAATGTTGTAGATCCACTGACTAAACCTCTTCCATGAGCAAAGCATGATCAACACCAGAACTGTATGGGTGTTAGATTCATTATATTGTAAATCACATAGAGATGTGAAGCTAGTGTTGGAAATATGCCCTAGAGGCAATAATAAAATGGTTATTATCATATTTCCTTGTTCATGATAATCGTCTATTGTTCATGCTATAATTGTATTAACAGGAAACAGTAATACATGTGTGAATAAATAGATCACAATGTGTCCCTAGCAAGCCTCTAGTTGGCTAGCTCGTTAGTCAATAGATAATCATGTTTTCCTGGTCATGGGCATTAGATGTCATTGATAACGGGATAACACCATTGGGAGAATGATGTGATGGACAAGACCCGATCCTAAGCGTAGCACTAGATCGTGTTGTTTGTATGCTAAAGCTTTTCTAATGTCAAGTGTCTTTTCCTTCGACCATGAGATTGTGCAACTCCCGGATACCGTAGGAGTGCTTTGGGTGTATCAAACGTCACAACGTAACACGGTGACTATAAAGGTGCACTACGGGACCTCCGAAAGTATCTGTTGGGTTGGCACGAATCGAGGTCGGGATTTGTCACTCCGTGTGACGGAGAGGTATCTCTGGGCCCACTCGGTAGAACATCATCATAAGCTCAATGTGACTAAGGAGTTAGTCACACGATGACGTGCTACGGAACGAGTAAAGAGACTTACCAGTAACGAGATTGAACAAGGTATAGGTATACCGATGATCGAATCTCGGGCAAGTTCTATACCGACAGACAAAGGGAATTGTATACGGGATTGATTGAATCCTTGACATCGTGGTTCATCCGATGAGATCATCGTGGAGCAAGTGGGAGACACCATGGGTATCCAGACCCCGCTGATGGTTATTGGCCAGAGAGGTGCCTCGGTCATGTCTACGTGTCTCCCGAACCCGTAGGGTCTACACACTTAAGGTTCGATGATGCTAGGGTTATAGGGAATTGTTATACGAGGTTATCGAAAGTTGTTCGGAGTCCCGGATGAGATCCTGGATGTCACGAGGAGCTCCGGAATGGTCCGGAGGTAAAGATTGATATACAGGACGGATGGTTTCGGACACCGGAAGTGTTTCGAGCATCACCGGTAACGTACCGGGACCACCGGAGGTGGCCCCGGGGGCCCACCGAAAGGGGGCAACGACCCCGGGAGGCTAGATGGGCCAAGTGGGGGAGGGAACCAGCCCCTAGGTGGGCTGGTGCGCCCCCCCCCCCCCACTCAGCCCATGGCGCAGGAAGAGGGGAGAGGGGGGAACCCTAGCGCAGGTGGGCTCAAGGCCCACCAGAGGGGTACGCCACCCCTCCTCCCTGCCCTGGCCGCCGCACCTCCATCTGGGGGGGCTGCCGCACCACCTAGGGTGGGAACCCTATGGGTGGCACCCCCCTCCCCTCCTCCTATATATAGTGGGCACTTTTGGGCTTTTGGAGACACACCTTTCCCTCTCCCTCGGCACAGCCCTGCCCTTCTTTCTCCTCCTCTCTGCCGGTGCTTGGCGAAGCCCTGCCGGGAGATCTCGTCTCTCCATCGACACCACGCCGTCGTGCTGCTGGAGTTCTTCCCCAACCTCTCCCTCCTCCTTGCTGGATCAAGGTGCGGGAGACGTCATCGGGTTGCACGTGTGTTGAATGCGGAGGTGTCGTAGTTCGGCACTAGATCAGAATCACACCGCGATCTGAATCGCCGCGAGTACGACTCCATCAACCGCGTTCTAGTAACGCTTACGCTTAGCGATCTTCAAAGGTATGAAGATGCACTCACCCCTCTCTCGTTGCTGGTCTCTCCATAGGAAGATCTGAATATGCGTAGGAAATGTTTTGAATTTATGCTACGTTACCCAACAGTGGCATCAGAGCCAGGTTTTCTATGCGTAGATTCTTTGCACGAGTAGAACACAAAAGGTTGTGGGCGATGATTTGTCAATTGCTTGCCGCTACCAGTCTTATTCTTTTCCGACGGTATTTTGGGATGAAGCGGTCCGGACCGACCTTACACGTACGCTTACGTGAGACTGGTTCCACCGACAAACATGCACACCATGCATAAAGGTGGCTAGCGGGTGTCTGTCTCTCCTACTCTAGTCGGATTGGATTTGATGAAAAGGGTCCTTATGAAGGGTAAATAGCTTTGGCATATCATCGTTGTGGCTGTCACGTAGGTAAGAAAGCGTTCTTGCTAGAAACCCAAATCAGCCACGTAAATCTTGCAACAACAATTAGAGGACGTCTAACTTGTTTTTGCGGGGTTTGACATGTGATGTGATATGGCCAAAGTTGTGATGTTGCATGTATGATGTATGAGATGATCATGTTATTGTAATAGGTTTCACGACTTGCATGTCGATGAGTATGACAACCGGCAGAAGCCATACGAGTTGTCTTAATTTATTGTATGAGATGCAACGCCATGTGCTTACTACTTTTACTTCATTGCTAACGGTTAGCTATAGTAGTAGTGATAGTAGTAGTTGGCGTGACGACTTCACGGAGACACGATGATGGAGATCATGGTGTCACGCCGGTGACGATGATGATCATGCGATGCCTGAAGATGGAGATCGAAAGAGCAAAGATGATAATGGCCATATCATGTCACTATATGATTGCATTGTGATGTTTATCATGTTTTTCATCTTATTGCTTAGAACGACGGTAGCATATAATAAGATGATCCCTCTTAAAATTTCGAGAACGTATTCCCCTAAGTGTGCACCGTTGCGAAGGATCGTTGTCTCGAAGCACCACGTGATGATCGGGTGTGATAGATTCTAACGTTCGCATACAACGGGTGTAAGCCAGATTTACACACGCGAAACACCTAGGTTGACTCGACGAGCTTAGCATGTACAGACATGACCTCGAATACAAGAGTCTGAAAGGTCGAACATGAGTCGTATGGTTGAATACGATCAGCATGAAGTTGCTCACCATGGTGACTAGTCCGTCTCACGTGATGATCGGACACGGGTTAGTCAACATGGATCATGTATCACTTAGATGACTAGAGGGATTTCGATTTAAGTGGGAGTTCAGACTTCATTTGATTAAATGAACTTAATTGTCATGAACTTAGTCTAAAAGTTGTCTTTATAAATATTGTAGATGGCCAACGTCAACCTCAATTTCAACGCATTCCTAGAGAAAAACAAGTTGAAAGATGATGGTAGCAACTATGCGGACTAGGTTCGCAACTTGAAGCTCATCCTTGAAATAGCTAAAAAGGCTTATGTCCTTGATGCGCCGCTAGGTGACCCTCCCACTCCCGCAGCAGCCCAGGACATTCTGAACGTCTGGCAAACGCGGAGTGATGACTACTCTCTGGTTAGGAGTGGCATGTTATACAGTTTAGAAACGGGGCTCCAAAGGCGTTTTGAGCAACACGGTGCATATGAGATGTTCCAAGAGCTGAAGCTAGTTTTTCAAGCTCATGCCCGTGTCGAGAGATATGAAGTCTCCGACAAGTTTTTTAGCTGTAAGATGGAGGAGAACAGTTCTGTCGGTGAGCACATACTCAAAATGTCTGGGTTACACGGTCGTCTGACTTCACTTGGAGTCAAACTTCCGGATGATGCTATAATTGACAGAATCCACTGTCTCTCCCACCAAGCTACAAAAGTTTTGTGTTGAACTACAACGTGCAAGGGATGGAGAAGACCATTCCCGAGTTGTACTCGATGCTCAAGTCTGCAGAAGTAGAAATCAAGAAAGAGCATCAAGTGTTGATGGTCAACAAGACCACTAGTTTCAAGAAGGGAAAGGGTAAGAAGAACTTCAAGAAATACGGCAAAGTTGTTGCCGCGCCCGGTAAGCCAGATGCCAGGAAGAAGAAAAAGAATGGACCCAAGACTGAGACTGAGTGCTTCTATTGCAAGGGAAAGGGTCACTCGAAGCGGAACTGCCCCAAATACTTAGCGGACAAGAAGGCCGGCAACGTTAAAGGTATATGTGATATACATGTTATTGATGTGTACCTTACCAGCGCTCGTAGTAGCTCGTGGGTATTTGATACCGGTGCTGTTGCTCACATTTGCAACTCAAAGTGGGAACTGCGGAATAAGCGGAGACTGGAAAAGGACGAGGTGACGATGCACGTCGGGAATGGCTCCAAGGTCGATGTGATCGCCGTCGGCACGTTACCTCTACATCTACCGTCGGGATTAGTTTTAAACCTTAATAATTGTTATTTAGTACCAGCTTTAAGCATGAACATTGTATCAGGGTCTTGCTTAATGCGAGACGGCTACTCATTTAAGTGAGAGAATAATGGTTGTTCTATTTACATGAGTGATATGTTTTATGGTCATGCTCCACTAGTGAATAGTTTATTCTTGATGAATCTCGATCGTGATGTTACGCATATTCATAGTGTGAGTACCAAAAGATGTAAAGTTGATAATAATAGTCCCAGATACTTGTGGCACTGCCCCCTTGGTCATATCGGCGTTAAGCGCATGAAGAAGCTCCATACTGATGGACTATTAGAGTCTCTTGACTTTGAATCATTTGACACATGCGAACCGTGCCTCATGGGCAAGATGACTAAGACTCCATTCTCAGGTATAATGGAGAGAGCAACCGACTTATTGGAAATAATACATACTGATGTGTGTGGTCCAATGAACGTTGAAGCTCGCGGTGGCTATCGTTATGTTCTCACTCTTACCGATGATTTGAGTAGGTATGGGTATATCTACTTGATGAAGCACAAATCTGAGACATTTGAAAAGTTCAAGGAATTTCAGAGTGAGGTCGAGAATCAACGTGACAGAAAAATTAAGTGTCTACGATCTGATCGTGGAGGAGAATATTTGAGTCACGAGTTTGGCGCACACCTAAGGAAGTTTGGAATCGTTTCACAACTGAAGCCGCCTGGCACACCGCAACGCAACGGAGTGTCTGAACGTCGTAATCGCACTTTATTAGATATGGTACGATCTATGATGTCTCTTACCGACTTACCGCTATCATTTTGGGGATACGCATTAGAAACTGCAGCATTCACTTTAAATAGGGCACCGTCTAAATCCGTTGAGACGACACCGTATGAACTATGGTTTGGCAAGAAACCTAAGTTGTCGTTTCTTAAAGTTTGGGGCTGCGATGCTTATGTGAAGAAACTTCAACCAGAAAAGCTCGAACCCAAAGCGGAGAAATGCGTATTCATAGGATGCCCTAAGGAAACTATTGGGTATACCTTCTATCTTAGATCCGAAGGTAAAACCTTTGTTGCCAAGAACGGATCCTTTCTAGACAAAGAGTTTCTCTCGAAAGAAGTAAGTGGGAGGAAGGTAGAACTTGATGAGGTAATTACACCCCCTCTCGAACAGGATAGTAGCGCAGCGTGGGAAGTTATTCCTGTGGCGCCTACACCAACTGAAGAGGAAGTTAATGATAATGATCATGAAGCTTCGGATCAAGTTACCACTGAACCGCGAAGGTCCACGAGGGCACGCTCCGCACCAGAGTGGTACGCAACCCTGTGATGGTAATCATGTTGTTAGACAACGGTGAACCTTCGAACTATGAAGAAACGATGGTGGGCCCGGATTCCAACAAATGGCTTGAGGCTATGAAATCCGAGATAGGATCCGTGTATGAGAACAAAGTATGGACTTTGGTGGACTTGCCCAATGACCGGCGAGCCATAGAAAATAAATGGATCTTCAAGAAGAAGACTGATGCAAACGGTAATGTAACCGTTTATAAAGCTCGACTTGTCGCAAAGGGTTTTCGACAAATTCAAGGAGTTGACTACGAAGACACTTTCTCTCCCATAGCGAAGCTGAAATCAGTCTGAATCATGTTAGCAATTGCCGCCTTTTATGATTATGAAATTTGGCAAATGGACGTCAAAACAACGTTCCTTAACGGGAACCTTAAGGAAGAGTTGTATATGATGCAACCAGAAGGTTTTGTCAACCCTAAGGGTGCTAAAAAAGTGTGCAAGCTCCAACGCTCCATCTATGGGCTGGTGCAAGCATCTCGGAGTTGGAACATTCGCTTTAATGAGGTGATTAAAGCGTTTGGGTTCATACAGGTTTATGGAGAAGCCTGACTCTACAAGAAAGTGAGTGGGAGCTCTGTAGCTTTCCTCATACAGTATGTGGATGACATATTATTGATGGGGAATGATATAGAGATTTTGGAGAGCATAAAGGCCTATTTGAACAAGAGTTTTTCAATGAAGGACCTTGGAGAAGCTGCATACATATTAGGCATCAAGATCTATAGAGATAGATCGAGATGCCTCATATGTCTTTCGCAAAGTACATACCTTGACAAGATATTGAAGAAGTTCAGTAAGGAAAACTCAAAGAAAGGGTTCTTGCCAGTTTTGCAAGGTATGAGATTGAGTAAGACTCAGTCGCCGACCACGGCAGCAGATAGAGAGAAGATGAGTTATGTCCCCTACGCTTCAGCCGTAGGCTCTCTTATGTATGCCATGCTGTGTACCAGACCTGATATAAACCTTGCCATAAGTTTGGTAGGGAGGTACCAAAGTGATCCCAGTATGGAACACTGGACAGCGGTCAAGAATATCCTTAAGTACCTGAAAAGGACTAAGGAAATGTTTCTCGTTTATGGAGGTGATGAAGAGCTCGTCGTAAAGGGTTACGTCGACGCTAGCTTCGACACAGATCCGGATGACTCTAAGTCACAGACCGGATACGTATATGTGTTGAATGGTGGGGCAATGAGTTGGTGCAGCAGCAAGCAAGAAGTCGTGGCACCATCTACATGTGAAGTGGAGTACATAGCTGCTTCAGAAGCGGCTCATGAAGGAATTTGGATGAAGGAGCTCATCAGCAACCTTGGAGTGGTTCCAAGCACGTCGGGTCCAATGACACTCTTCTGTGATAACACTGGGGCCATTGCCATTGCCAAGGAGCCCAGGTTTCACCGGAAGACCAAGCACATCAAACGCCGCTACAACTCTATCCAGGACCATGTCCAGAGTGGAGTAATAGATATTTGTAAAGTACACACGGATCTGAATATTGCAGACCCGTTGACTAAACCTCTTCCACGAGCAAAACATGATCAACACCATAATGCTATGGGTGTTCGATACATCATAATGTAACTAGATTATTGACTCTAGTGCAAGTGGGAGACTGTTGGAAATATGCCCTAGAGGCAATAATAAAATGGTTATTATCATATTTCCTTGTTCATGATAATCGTCTATTGTTCATGCTATAATTGTATTAACAGGAAACAGTAATACATGTATGAATAAATAGATCACAATGTGTCCCTAGCAAGCCTCTAGTTGGCTAGCTCGTTAGTCAATAGATGATCATGGTTTCCTGGTTATGGGCATTAGATGTCATTGATAACGGGATCACATCATTGGGAGCATGATGTGATGGACAAGACCCAATCCTAAGCGTAGCACTAGATCGTGTTGTTCGTATGCTCAAGCTTTTCTAATGTCAAGTGTCTTTTCCTTCGACCGTGAGATTGTGCAACTCCCAGATACCGTAGGAGTGTGTTGGGTGTATCAAACGTCACAACGTAACTGTGTGACTATAAAGGTGCACTACGGGTACCTCCGAAAGTATCTGTTGGGTTGGCACGAATCGAGATCGGGATTTGTCACTCCGTGTGATGGAGAGGTATCTCTGGGCCCACTCGGTAGAACATCATCATGAGCTCAATGTGACTAAGGAGTTAGTCACACGATGACGTGCTACGGAACAAGTAAAGAGACTTACCGGTAACGAGCTGAACAAGGTATAGGAATACCGACGATCGAATCTCGGGCAAGTTCTATACCGACACACAAAGGGAACTGTATACGGGATTGATTGAATCCTTGACATTGTAGTTCATCCGATGAGATCATCGTGGAGCAAGTGGGAGCCACCATGGGTATCCAGACCCCGCTGATGGTTATTGGCCAGAGAGGTGTCTCGGTCATGTCTACCTGTCTCCCGAACCCGTAGGGTCTACACACTTAAGGTTCGATGACGCTAGGGTTATAGGGAATTGTTATACGAGGTTATCGAAAGTTGTTCGAAGTCCCGGATGAGATCCCGGACGTCACGAGGAGCTCCGGAATGGTCCGTAGGTAAAGATTGATATACAGGACGGATGGTTTCGGACACCGGAAGTGTTTCGGGCATCACCGGTAACGTACCAGGACCACCGGGACCACCAGAGGTGGCCCCGGATGTCCACCGAAAGGGGGCAACGACCCCGGGAGGCCAGATGGGCCAAGTGGGGGAGGGAACCAGCCCCTAGGTGGGCTGGTGCCCCCCCCCCCACTCAGCCCATGGCGCACGAAGAGGGGAGAGGGGGGAACCCTAGCGCAGGTGGGCCTAAGGCCCACCAGAGGGGTGCGCCACCCCTCCTCCCTGCCCTGGCCGCCGCACCTCCCATATGGGGGGCTGCCGCACCACCTAGGGTGGGAACCCTATGGGTGGCACCCCCCTCCCCTCCTCCTATATATAGTGGGCACTTTTGGGCTTTTGGAGACACACCTTTCCCTCTCCCTCGGCACAGCCCTGCCCTTCTTTCTCCTCCTCTCTGCCGGTGCTTGGCGAAGCCCTGCCGGGAGATCTCGTCTCTCCATCGACACCACGCCGTCGTGCTGCTGGAGTTCTTCCCCAACCTCTCCCTCCTCCTTGCTGGATCAAGGTGCGGGAGACGTCATCGGGTTGCACGTGTGTTGAATGCGGAGGTGTCGTAGTTCGGCACTAGATCGGAATCACACCGCGATCTGAATCGCCGCGAGTACGAGTCCATCAACCGCGTTCTAGTAACGCTTCCGCTTAGCGATCTTCAAAGGTATGAATATGCACTCACCCCTATCTCGTTGCTGGTCTCTCCATAGGAAGATCTGAATATGCGTTGGAAAATTTTTGAATTTATGCTACGTTACCCAACAGCTAGATTATTGACTCTAATGCAAGTGGGAGAGTGTTGGAAATATGCCATAACAACAATAATAAAATAGTTATTATTATATTTCCTGTTTCGAAACAATCGTTTATTATCCATGCTATAATTATATTGAATGGAAACATAAATGCATGTGTGGATATATAGACAAAACAATGTCCCTAGTGAGCGTGTAGTTGACTATACTATTGGTCAAGGATGGTTATCCTAGCCATAGACAAGTGTTGTCACTTGATGACGGGATCACATCATTAGGACAATGATGTGATGGACAAGACCCAAACTATAAACGTAGCATATGATCGTGTCATTTTGTCGCTATTGTTTTCTGCATGTCAAGTATACATTCCTATGACCATGAGATCATGTAACTCACTGACACCGGAGGAATGTCTTGTGTGTATCAAACATCGCAACGTTGCTGGGTGACTATAAAGGTACTCTACAGGCATCTCCGAAGGTATCCGTTGAGTTAGCATGGATCAAGACTGAGAATTGTCACTCCGTGTGACGGAGAGGTATCTCGAGGCCCACTCGGTAATACAACATCACAAACAAGCCTTGCAAGCAATGTGACTAAAGAGTTAGCCACGGGATCTTGTATTATGGAACGAGTAAAGAGACTTGCCGGTAACGAGATTGAAAAGGGTATGGTGATACCGACGATCGAATCTCGAGCAAGTAACATACCGAAGGACAAAGGGAATGATATACGGGATTGTGTTAATCCTTGACATAGAGGTTCAACCGATAAGATCTTCATAGAATATGTCGGATCCAATATGGGCGTCGGGTCCCGCTATTGGATATTGGACGGAGAGTGTCTCGGCCATGTCTACATAGTTCTCCAACCCGCAGGGTCTGCGCACTTAAGGTCCGGTGATGTTTTCGATATAGTTGAATTATTGATGTTGGTAACCGAATGTTGTTCGTAGTCCCGGATGAGATCCTGGACATCACGAGTGTATCCTAAATGGTCCGAAAACGAATATTGATATATAGGATTGTTGCATTTGGCTTCCAGAAAGATTTCGGGCATTACCGGTAAAGTACCGGAAGTGACGAATGGGTTCTGGGGTTTTATCGGGAGGGGCCACCCACCCGGGAGAGGACCAAATAGGCCCATGGGTGGCGCACCAGCCCTTACTGGGCTAGCGAGGCCAGCCCAATAAGGTTATTTCGGCCAAAGCAATAATAAAGAAGGAAAAATAAAAAGAAAAAGGGGGTGAACAAGATAGGAAGGAGTCCTCCACCAAACCGAATTGGAGGAGAACTCCTCCCTCCTTGCCTCGGCCGAAGCTCCTCCTTGGAGTAGGAGGCAAGCCAACCACCCCTTGGTTCCTCCTATATATAGTGGAGGGTTTTAGGGTTTTTGCAACTCAAGCCTTTGTGCAAAACCTCTCTCCCTCCACTACTTCGTGACATCTTGTAGCTAGATCGATACGGCACGACGAAGCCCTGCCGGAGTAGCTCCAGCATCATCACCGCCACGTCATCGTGCTGCCACAGAATTCAGCTACCTATTCGTCTCTCTTGTTGGATCAATAAGGCGGAGATCGTCATCGAGTTGTACGTGTGCTGAACGCGGAGGTGTCATCCGTTCGGTGCTAGATCGGGACGGATCGTGGGATGGCGGTGATTTGGATCGCGAAGACGTTCCACTACATCAACTGTGTTTCTTAACGCTTCCCGCTTAGCGATCTACGATGGCATGTGGATCCGATTTCCCTCTCGTAGATTATCATCACCATTATAGGTATTCATGTGCGTAGGAAAAAAATCCCATGCAACGTTCCCCAACACTTATTTCTGTGGCATGTACTACACAAAACTAACATAATATACAATGTAGTTAACTTATAACACTAGTAGAAAAAGGGCCTTTTGTCCCGATTCGTAAGGGCCTTCTTTCCCGGTTTTGGAACTGGGACAAAAAGGTCGTTACTAATGCCCTTTGCCTTTAGTCCCGGTTCTTACACGAACCGGGACAGATGGGCCTCCACGTGGCCGCTGCAGCCAGGCCACGCAGGGGGCCTTTAGTCCCGGTTGGTAACACCAACCGGGACCAAAAGGCATCCACGCGTCAGCACCTGGCTGGAGCTGAGGTTTTTTTTAAAGGGGCTGGTTTAGGGGTTAATTTAGGTTGTTATTAGCTAGCTAATAGAGAAAAGTGTCCTCTCTTATATATCTCCGTCCTTGGTCATCCGTCGTGCTTTGTCGAACATATTTACAAAATGTAGACACGAGTTACATGCACATATATGCATCTTTTTTACACTATATCATTTCATATCATTTCCGTTGAATGGCAATAGTATTCTAATCGATCATCTAAGAACTCATCATCAACTTAATCATATACCAAGTTATCATATGATACACATAAAATAAAATAGAGAAACATCATAATATATATAGTCATCATATGCATCATGCATCCTAATTAATCGATCATGTCAAGTAATAATATAAACTAGAATAACTTGTCTCTCGTAAGACCTAGTCCTCGCTCTTAGATATAATGTCATAAAACAGAATGAGACCTATGGCTCCCTGATGAATCACAGAGATCCAACGGTCTCCAGCTTGTGGCTTGCGATCCTTCTTTATTTCTCTCCATGCTTCAATTTGGAGTCTTTTTTATCTTGATTTGAAGTTAATCAAGTATGGAGCATAGAACTCAGCCCTCGGCGGGCTTCTAATTCTCATTTGACCTTCTGGGTCCATTAACGGAGGCACTACATGCATCATGTGGCAGTTGATGTTGAAGAACATAATAATAACCTAGTTAGCAATGTAATCAACACCATTTATGCAATAGTGGAGCGTACTTAATTAGGAAACTCTTACCAAGACATTTCGGCGAATGTCATCTGGACTCAACCTATGCACTAGTGGCATGTAAAATGAATAATTTTGGCCAATTCCAAAATGATACGGGAAGGTATCCCTAGAAGCCAGAACACCAGCAACAAGAAAGTGGAGAGGATCATCCTTCTCCTCCCAAGTTAGATGTGACCCATACGTGTAGTGTGTCGTATCAATTAATTTCCATAATTCAATCGAAGCAACGGAATAAGCTGTAAATTATAATTTAACAAATTTAGTATATAGATGAACACCAACTATTTCTAAAAATAAATGCAAATTACTTCACATGGAGGTAAAACAGGAAGCATATCATCGACAACCACCCAAATTTTGTAATAATTGAATGTTTCAAAAATACTTAGAAATTTTGTAATTGTCCACAAGATATGAGTATAACTTGTTAAAACATCAAATTCAATTTTGTAATAGTACACCTTGAGCTCTAAACAGTTCCACACAATGTGGGCATTATATAAACCATTCAAAACAACCACATGTGCTACGATCATTCAAAGGACAATTTGGGTTGTTGTTGTTTGTAGAACATGTAACATGAGACAATTATAACTATGGCCCAATAACTAGGAACCTGCAACGTGTGGCCAAAGTTTTAATAGACGATGAACACCACATGACATGTAAATTGCGAGAGGAAAACAGGTTGACTACACCAACTATTTCTAAATATAAATGCAAATTACTTGACAAATATGGTTGAGAAACTCACATGGAGGTAAAACAGGAAGCATATCATCGACAACCACCCAAATGTCGATGTTGTCTGGCATATTATCTTCAGGACGAAGATCAAGGTGATTTCCATTCCAATCTGAAATCCATATGCCTTGCAAAGATCTTCCCACTTTGGGCACCCAAATTCTGTTTGAAAAACTAAATTAAATACTTGGATAACAAATGTGTGACCATGTATAGTCCTCAGCTTAGCGCTCCTCGTCTCAGTTCTCTCGTGGTCTTCGAAACCGAGCCTCTCCAACACATATCTTCTTGCATGGCAAGGGAGGCACATATCGCCGTTCTCATCAAGCTTCATGCTGAAGAACCTATCGTCTCGCAGGTGAGGCATGTCGCACATACCCCGAGAGTCACCGCAATATTCACACTCGCAATATCCATCGTCAAACATTTCCTGTTTTAATGTGGTAAATGTGTGTAAACAACAATATAATCGTGAGACACTATATATATCGAAAGAATTGAACATCTATATATAATAACTCTTCATGCTCGCATCATGCATCATCATATATAATAACAAGTCCTACTAATTAATCATCATCATACAACTTCTACTCGTTATTAATAACAAGATATACATTTTTATAGAAAAGCAAAAACATCATATTCTATAAAAAAATCATATACATATAATCTGAAGAAAAAACATTATATTCTATTAAAAAAATCATCATATATATGAACAAAAATAATTATCACATATATTAAAAAAACAGGGGAGGGCGTCGCCGAACCAAGGTGAGGAGGGGCAGGGGCGCGGGGTCGGGGCAGGGCGGCGACGACGACGGCGTCAGGGCAGGGCCGGGGCGACGCGCTTCAGGGCACGGCGGCGAGCGGCATCGGATGAGGGCGTCGGGGCAGCGCGGCGAGCGGCGTCGGGCGAGGGCGTCGGGGCAGGGCTCGGCGGCGACGAGGAGCAGTGTGGGGGCAGGGCTCGGCGGCGACAGCGACGAGGAGCAGCGTGGGGGCGTCGGGGCGGAGAAGAAGTGATTTTTGCAGAAACTGCTAAGTGTTTCTTATAAACCCAAGGCATCGTTACCGGTTCGTGGCACCAACCAGTACCAATGCCACCCTTTAGTCCCGGTTGGTGCCACCCTTTAGTCCCGGTTGGTGCCACCAACCGGGACCAAAGGTCACTTTTCCGCAGCCCAAAGGGCGGGAAGCGGCGGCCTTTGGTCCCGGTTGGTGGCACCAACCGGGACCAAAGGTCGCTTTTCAGCAGCCCAAAGGGCGGGAAGCGGCGGCCTTTGGTTCCGGTTGGTGCCACCAATCGGGACCAAAGGCCCCTGTGTTGCCCGCGTCGCGGCCAAAGTTTAGTCCCATCTCGCTAGTTGAGAGGGGCGCGCAGTGGTTTATAAGCCCCACTGTCGCACCCTCTCGAGCTCCTCTCCACTACAGGCTTACGGGCCTACTTGCTACTGCTTTGCCTGATGGGCCTTCTAGGCCTACTGCAGGCCTGAATCCTGGCCCATGGATGGGTTACTAGTCGTACTCACACCGTGGTGGCCCAGTTGGTGGCAAATTTTTTATTTTTTCCCATATTTTTTTGTTTTATTTTTTGCTTTATTTATTTTGTTTTGTTTCTACTTACAACAAAATACTTATTTATTTTATTTTATTTTGTTTA
This sequence comes from Hordeum vulgare subsp. vulgare, assembly GCF_904849725.1. Classification (NCBI taxonomy): domain Eukaryota; kingdom Viridiplantae; phylum Streptophyta; class Magnoliopsida; order Poales; family Poaceae; genus Hordeum; species Hordeum vulgare. Next base: position 644,383,197 of record NC_058519.1, on the reverse strand, counting down.
TAATTACTTATTAATTTTATTTTATGATAATTCGTTTTGCTATTAAAGTTTCTAACAAAAAAGTTCTTTATGAAAATTCTTTTTTCTTTTAATGATTTTGAACAGAAAATACTTTGATAATTTTCATGCATTTACTAATTATTTTGAGCTATAAGACCATGAAATTGAAAAGCATTTGAAATGAACTCTGAAAAGGTTCCAAGTTGGCATGGTATCATCATTTCACCCACATAGCATGTGCAAGAAAGTAGAGAGGCTTACGGCAAAAACTGGATGCACTTCGTATACAAAACATACAATCTCCTTCGAAGTATTAGGGTTTCATGCGGAAACTCGTCTGTTACAAAGAGATTTCAATTTTTTTCAACTTATTTGAACCCCCTTGTTTTTCTGTGTTCAAAATGCACCATTCAAAGCCACATCATCAATTTACAACCCTTTCTGACTTCATTTGTTATTTTTCATGCATATACTGATTATTTTGAGCTATAAAACCATAAATTGAAAAGCATTTGAAATGAACTCTGAAAAGGTTCCAAGTTGGCATGGTATCATCATTTCACCCACATAGCATGTGCAAGAAAGTAGAGAGGCTTACGGCAAAAACTGGATGCACTTCGTGTACAAAACAGACAATCTCCTTCGAAGTATCAGGGTTTCATACGGAAACTCGTCTGTTACAAAGGGATTTCATTTTTTTTGAACTTATTTGAACCCCCTTGTTTTTCTGTGTTCAAAATGCACCATTCAAAGCCACATCATCAATTTACAACCCTTTTTGACTTCAATTGTTATTTTTCATGCATTTACTGATTATTTTGAGCTATAAGACCATGAAATTGAAAAGCATTTGAAATGAACTCTGAAAAGGTTTCAAGTTGGCATGGTATCATCATTTCACCCACATAGCATGTGCAAGAAAGTAGAGAGGCTTACGGCAAAAACTGGATGCACTTCGTGCACAAAACAGACAATCTCCTTCAAAGTATGAGGGTTTCATACGGAAACTCGTCTGTTACAAAGGATTTCAATTTTTTTAAACTTATTTGAACCCCCTTGTTTTTCTGTGTTCAAAATGCACCATTCAGAGCCAAATCATCAATTTACAATCCTTTTTGACTTCATTTGTTATTTTTCATGCATTTACTGATTATTTTGAGCTATAAGACCATGAAATTGAAAAGCATTTGAAATGAACTCTGAAAAGGTTCCAAGTTGGCATGGTATCATCATTTCACCCACATAGCATGTGCAAGAAAGTAGAGAGCCTTACGGCAAAAACTGGATGCACTTCGTGTACAAAACAAACAATCTCCTTCGAAGTATGAGGGTTTCATACGGAAACTCGTTTGTTTCAAAGGGATTTCAGTTTTTTTAAACTTATTTGAACCCCCTTTTTTCTGTGTTCAAAATGCACCATTCAAAGCAACATCATCAATTTACAACCCTTTCTGACTTCATTTGTTATTTTTCATGCATTTACTGATTATTTTGAGCTATAAGACCATGAAATTGAAAAGCATTTGAAATGAACTCTGAAAAGGTTCCAAGTTGGCATGGTATCATCATTTCACCCACATAGCATGTGCAAGAAAGTAGAGAGCCTTACGGCAAAAACTGGATGCACTTCGTGTACAAAACAAACAATCTCCTTCGAAGTATGAGGGTTTCATACGGAAACTCGTTTGTTTCAAAGGGATTTCAGTTTTTTTGAACTTATTTGAACCCCCTTGTTTTTCTGTGTTCAAAATGCACCATTCAAAGCCACATCATCAATTTACAACCCTTTCTGACTTCATTTGTTATTTTTCATGCATTTACTGATTATTTTGAGCTATAAGACCATGAAATTGAAAAGCATTTGAAATGAACTCTGAAAAGGTTCCAAGTTGGCATGGTATCATCATTTCACCCACATAGCATGTGCAAGAAAGTAGAGAGGCTTACGGCAAAAACTGGATGCACTTCGTGTACAAAACAGACAATCTCCTTCAAAGTATCAGGGTTTCATACGGAAACTCGTCTGTTACAAAGGAAATTTGAATTTTTTTGAACTTATTTGAACCCCCTTGTTTTTCTGTGTTCAAAATGCACCATTCATAGCCACATCATCAATTTACAACCCTTTCTGACTTCATTTGTTATTTTTCATGCATTTACTGATTATTTTGAGCTATATGACCATGAAATTAAAAAGCATTTGAAATGAACTTTGATAAGGTTTCAAGTTGGCATGGTATCATCATTTCACCCACATAGCATGTGCAAGAAAGTAGAGAGGCTTACGGCAAAAACTGGATGCACTTTGTGTACAAAACAGACAATCTCCTTCGAAGTATCTGGGTTTCATACGGAAACTCGTCTGTTACAAAGGATTTCAATTTTTTGAACTTATTTGAACCCCCTTGTTTTTCTGTGTTCAAAATGCACCATTCAAAGCCACATTATCAATTTACAACCCTTTCTGACTTCATTTGTTATTTTTCATGCATTTACTGATTATTTTGAGCTATAAGACCATGAAATTGAAAAGCATTTGGGGCGTCGGGGCGGAGCAGAAGTGATTTTTGCAGAAACTGCTAAGTGTTTCTTATATACACAAGGCATCGGTACCGGTTCGTGGCACCAACCGGTACCAATGCCACCCTTTAGTCCCGGTTGGTGCCACCAACCGGGACCAAAGGTCACTTTTCAGCAGCCCAAAGGGCGGGAAGCGGCGGCCTTTGGTCTCAGTTGGTGGCACCAACCGGGACCAAAGGTCATTTTTCAGCAGCCCAAAGGGCGGGAAGCGGCGGCCTTTGGTTCCGGTTGGTGGCACCAACTAGGACCAAAGGCCCCTGTGGTGCCCGCGTCGCAGCCAAAGTTTAGACCCACCTCGCTAGTTGAGAGGGGCGCGCAGTGGTTTATAAGCCCCACTGTCGCAGCCCTCTCGAGCCCCTCTCCACTTCAAGCTTACGGGCCTACTTGCTACTGCTTTGCCTGATGGGCCTTCTGGGCCTACTACGGGCCTCAATCCTGGCCCATGAATGGGTTTCTAGTCGTACTCACGCCGTGGTGGCCGAGTTGGTGGCAAATTTTTTCTTTTCTCCCAGATTTTTTTGTTTTATTTTTTTCTTTATTTATTTTGTTTTGTTTCTAGTTACAACAAAATACTTATTTATTTTATTTATTTCTTTTATAATTACTTATTAATTTTATTTTATGATAATTCTTTTTGCTATTAAAGTTTCTAACAAAAAAAGTTCTTTATGAAAATTCTTTTTGCTTTTAATGATTTTGAACAGAAAATACTTTGATAATTTTCATGCATTTAGTCATTATTTTGAGCTATAAGACCATGAAATTGAAAAGCATTTGAAATGAACTCTGAAAAGGTTCCAAGTTGGCATGGTATCATCATTTCACACACTTAGCATGTGCAAGAAAGTAGAGAGGCTTACGGCAAAAACTGGATGCACTTCGTGTACAAAACAGACAATCTCCTTCGAAGTATCACGGTTTCATACGGAAACTCGTCTGTTACAAAGGGATTTCATTTTTTTGAACTTATTTGAACCCCCTTGTTTTTCTGTGTTCAAAATGCACCATTCAAAGCCACATCATCAATTTACAACCCTTTCTGACTTCAGTTGTTATTTTTCATGCATTTACTGATTATTTTGAGCTATAAGACCATGAAATTGAAAAGCATTTGAAATGAACTCTGATAAGGTTTCAAGTTGGCATGGTATCATCATTTCACCCACATAGCATGTGCAAGAAAGTAGAGAGGCTTACGGCAAAAACTGGATGCACTTCGTGTACAAAACAGACAATCTCCTTCAAAGTATGAGGGTTTCATATGGAAACTCGTCTGTTACAAAGGATTTCAATTTTTTTGAACTTATTTGAACCCCCTTGTTTTTCTGTGTTCAAAATGCACCATTCAAAGCCACATCATCAATTTACAACCCTTTCTGACTTCATTTGTTATTTTTCATGCATTTACTGATTATTTTGAGCTATAAGACCATGAAATTGAAAAGCATTTGAAATGAACTCTGAAAAGGTTCCAACTTGGCATGGTATCATCATTTCACCCACATAGCATGTGCAAGAAAGTAGAGAGCCTTACGGCAAAAACTGGATGCACTTCGTGTACAAAACAAACAATCTCCTTCGAAGTATGAGGGTTTCATACGGAAACTCGTTTGTTACAAAGGGATTTCAGTTTTTTTAAACTTATTTGAACCCCCTTTTTTTCTGTGTTCAAAATGCACCATTGAAAGCAACATCATCAATTTACAACCCTTTCTGACTTCATTTGTTATTTTTCATGCATTTACTGATTATTTTGAGCTATAAGACCATGAAATTGAAAAGCATTTGAAATGAACTCTGAAAAGGTTTCAAGTTGGCATGGTATCATCATTTCTCCCACATAGCATGTGCAAGAAAGTAGAGAGGCTTACGGCAAAAACTTGATGCACTTCGTGTACAAAACAGACAATCTCCTTCGAAGTATCAGGGTTTCATACGGAAACTCGTCTGTTACAAAGGAAATTTGAAAAAAAATTAACTTATTTGAACCCCCTTGTTTTTCTGTGTTCAAAATGCACCATTCAAAGCCACATCATCAATTTACAACCCTTTCTGACTTCATTTGTTATTTTTCATGCATTTACTGATTATTTTGAGCTATAAGACCATGAAATTGAAAAGCATTTGAAATGAACTCTGATAATGTTTCAAGTTGGCATGGTATCATCATTTCACCCACATAGCATGTGCAAGAAAGTAGAGAGGCTTACGGCAAAAACTGGATGCACTTCGTGTACAAAACAGACAATCTCCTTCAAAGTATGAGGGTGTTACAAAGGATTTCAATTTTTTTGAACTTATTTGAACCCCCTTGTTTTTCTGTGTTCAAAATGCACCATTCAAAGCCACATCATCAATTTACAACCCTTTCTGACTTCAGTTGTTATTTTTCATGCATTTACTGATTATTTTTAGCTATAAGACCATGAAATTGAAAAGCATTTGAAATGAACTCTGATAAGGTTTCAAGTTGGCATGGTATCATCATTTCACCCACATAGCATGTGCAAGAAAGTAGAGAGGCTTACGGCAAAAACTGGATGCACTTCGTGTACAAAACAGACAATCTCCTTCAAAGTATGAGGGTGTTACAAAGGATTTCAATTTTTTTGAACTTATTTGAACCCCCTTGTTTTTCTGTGTTCAAAATGCACCATTCAAAGCCACATCATCAATTTACAACCCTTTCTGACTTCACTTGTTATTTTTCATGCATTTACTGATTATTTTGAGCTATAAGACCATGAAATTGAAAAGCATTTGAAATGAACTCTGATAAGGTTTCAAGTTGGCATGGTATCATCATTTCACCCACATAGCATGTGCAAGAAAGTAGAGAGGCTTACGGCAAAAACTGGATGCACTTCGTGTACAAAACACACAATCTCCTTCAAAGTATGAGGGTTTCATATGGAAACTCGTCTGTTACAAAGGATTTCAATTTTTTTGAACTTATTTGAACCCCCTTGTTTTTCTGTGTTCAAAATGCACCATTCAAAGCCACATCATCAATTTACAACCCTTTCTGACTTCATTTATTATTTTTCATGCATTTACTGATTATTTTGAGCTATAAGACCATGAAATTGAAAAGCATTTGAAATGAACTCTGAAAAGGTTCCAACTTGGCATGGTATCATCATTTCACCCACATAGCATGTGCAAGAAAGTAGAGAGCCTTACGGCAAAAACTGGATGCACTTCGTGTACAAAACAAACAATCTCCTTCGAAGTATGAGGGTTTCATACGGAAACTCGTTTGTTACAAAGGGATTTCAGTTTTTTTAAACTTATTTGAACCCCCTTTTTTTCTGTGTTCAAAATGCACCATTGAAAGCAACATCATCAATTTACAACCCTTTCTGACTTCATTTGTTATTTTTCATGCATTTACTGATTATTTTGAGCTATAAGACCATGAAATTGAAAAGCATTTGAAATGAACTCTGAAAAGGTTTCAAGTTGGCATGGTATCATCATTTCACCCACATAGCATGTGCAAGAAAGTAGAGAGGCTTACGGCAAAAACTGGATGCACTTCGTGTACAAAACAGACAATCTCCTTCGAAGTATCACGGTTTCATACGGAAACTCGTCTGTTACAAAGGAAATTTGAAAAAAAAATTAACTTATTTGAACCCCCTTGTTTTTCTGTGTTCAAAATGCACCATTCAAAGCCACATCATCAATTTACAACCCTTTCTGACTTCATTTGTTATTTTTCATGCATTTACTGATTATTTTGAGCTATAAGACCATGAAATTGAAAAGCATTTGAAATGAACTCTGATAAGGTTTCAAGTTGGCATGGTATCATCATTTCACCCACATAGCATGTGCAAGAAAGTAGAGAGGCTTACGGCAAAAACTGGATGCACTTCGTGTACAAAACAGACAATCTCCTTCAAAGTATGAGGGTGTTACAAAGGATTTCAATTTTTTTGAACTTATTTGAACCCCCTTGTTTTTCTGTGTTCAAAATGCACCATTCAAAGCCACATCATCAATTTACAACCCTTTCTGACTTCAGTTGTTATTTTTCATGCATTTAGTGATTATTTTTAGCTATAAGACCATGAAATTGAAAAGCATTTGAAATGAACTCTGATAAGGTTTCAAGTTGGCATGGTATCATCATTTCACCCACATAGCATGTGCAAGAAAGTAGAGAGGCTTACGGCAAAAACTGGATGCACTTTGTGTACAAAACACACAATCTCCTTCGAAGTATGAGGGTTTCATACGGAAACTCGTCTGTTACAAAGGGATTTCAATTTTTTGAACTTATTTGAACCCCCTTGTTTTTGTGTTCAAAATGCACCATTCAAAGCCACATTATCAATTTACAACCCTTTCTGACTACATTTGTTATTTTTCATGCATTTACTGATTATTTTGAGCTATAAGACCATGAAATTGAAAAGCATTTGGGGCGTCGGGGCGGAGCAGAAGTGATTTTTGCAGAAACTGCTAAGTGTTTCTTATATACCCAAGGCATCGGTACCGGTTCGTGGCACCAACCGGTACCAATGCCACCCTTTAGTCCCGGTTGGTGCCACCAACCGGGACCAAAGGTCACTTTTCAGCAGCCCAAAGGGCGGGAAGCGGCGGCCTTTGGTCCCAGTTGGTGGCACCAACCGGGACCAAAGGTCATTTTTCAGATGCCCAAAGGGCGGGAAGCGGCGGCCTTTGGTTCCGGTTGGTGCCACCAACCAGGACCAAAGGCCCCTGTGGTGCCCTCGTCGCAGCCAAAGTTTGGTCCCACCTCGCTAGTTGAGAGGGGCGCGCAGTGGTTTATAAGCCCCACTGTCGCACCCCTCTCGAGCCCCTCTCCACTTCAAGCTTACGGGCCTACTTGCTACTGCTTTGCCTGATGGGCCTTCTGGGCCTACTACGGGCCTCAATCCTGGCCCATGAATGGGTTTCTAGTCGTACTCACGCCGTGGTGGCCGAGTTGGTGGCAAATTTTTTCTTTTTTCCCAGATTTTTTTTGTTTTATTTTTTGCTTTATTTATTTTGTTTTGTTTCTACTTACAACAAAATACTTATTTATTTCATTTATTTCTTTTATAATTACTTATTAATTTTATTTTATGATAATTCTTTTTGCTATTAAAGTTTCTAACAAAAAAAGTTCTTTATGAAAATTCTTTTTGCTTTTAATGATTTTGAACAGAAAATACTTTGATAATTTTCATGCATTTACTCATTATTTTGAGCTATAAGACCATGAAATTGAAAAGCATTTGAAATGAACTCTGAAAAGGTTCCAAGTTGGCATGGTATCATCATTTCACACACATAGCATGTGCAAGAAAGTAGAGAGGCTTACGGCAAAAACTGGATGCACTTCGTGTACAAAAGAGACAATCTCCTTCGAAGTATCAGGGTTTCATACGGAAACTCGTCTGTTACAAAGGAAATTTGAATTTTTTTTGAACTTATTTGAACCCCCTTGTTTTTCTGTGTTCAAAATGCACCATTCAAAGCCACATCATCAATTTACAACCCTTTCTGACTTCATTTGTTATTTTTCATGCATTTACTGATTATTTTGAGCTATAAGACCATGAAATTGAAAAGAATTTGAAATGAACTCTGAAAAGGTTCCAAGTTGGCATGGTATCCTCATTTCACCCACATAGCATGTGCAAGAAAGTAGACAGGCTTACGGCAAAAACTGGATGCACTTCGTGTACAAAACACACAACCTCTTTCGAAGTATCACGGTTTCATACAGAAACTCGTCTGTTACAAAGGGATTTCATTTTTTTAACTTATTTGAACCCCCTTGTTTTTCTGTGTTCAAAATGCACCATTCAAAGCCACATCATCAATTTACAACCCTTTCTGACTTCATTTGTTATTTTTCATGCATTTACTGATTATTTTGAGCTATAAGACCATGAAATTGAAAAGTATTTGAAATGAACTCTGAAAAGGTTTCAAGTTGGCATGGTATCATCATTTTACCCACATAGCATGTGCAAGAAAGTAGAGAGGCTTACGGCAAAAACTGGATGCACTTCGTGTACAAAATAGACAATCTCCTTCGAAGTATGAGGGTTTCATACGGAAACTCGTCTGTTACAAAGGGATTTCAATTTTTTTGAACTTATTTGAACCCCCTTGTTTTTTTGTGTTCAAAATGCACCATTCAAAGCCACATCATCAACTTACAACCCTTTCTGACTTCATTTGTTATTTTTCATGCATTTACTGATTATTTTGAGCTATAAGACCATGAAATTGAAAAGCATTTGAAATGAACTCTGAAAAGGTTCCAAGTTGGCATGGTATCATCATTTCACTCACATACATGTGCAAGAAAGTAGAAAGGCTTACGGCAAAAACTGGATGCACTTTGTGTACAAAACAGACAATCTCCTTCGAAGTATCAGGGTTTCATACGGAAACTCGTCTGTTACAAAGGGATTTCAATTTTTTTGAATTTATTTGAACCCCCTTGTTTTTGTGTGTTCAAAATGCACCATTCAAAGCCACATCATCAATTTACAACCTTTCTGACTTCATTTGTTATTTTTCATGCATTTACTGGTTATTTTGAGCTATAAGACCATGAAATTGAAAAGCATTTGAATGAACTCTGAAAAGGTGACAAGTTGGCATGGTATCATCATTTCACCCACATAGCATGGGCAAGAAAGTAGAGAGGCTTACGGCAAAAACTGGATGCACTTCGTGTATAAAACGACAATCTCTTTCGAAGTATCAGGGTTTCATACGGAAACTCGTCTGTTACAAAGGGATTTCAATTTTTTTGAACTTATTTGAACTCCCTTGTTTTTCTGTGTTCAAAATGCACCATTCAAAGTTGTAAGACCATGAAGTTGAAAAGCATTTGAAATGAACTCTGAAACCAAAGTACATGCATAGTTCTCCAGAGCATTAAAACCAAAGTACATACATAGTTATCATTGAACAACATATAGCTCTCCAGAGCATCTAATTAAACCATACATTGAAATTATGTAAAACATTTCAATGCAAAAACAAATGCGATCATAACCGCAACCAAGGTAACAACTGATCCAACTGCATAATGATATCAAGCCTCGATATGAATGGCATATTTTCTAATCTTTTTAATCTTCAACCGCATTGCATCCATCTTGATCTTGTGATCATCGACGACATCCGCAACATGCAACTCCAATATCATCTTCTCCTCCTCAATTTTTCTTATTTTTTCCTTCAAGTAATTGTTTTCTTCTTCAACTAAATTTAACGTCTCGACAATAGGGTCGGTTGGAATTTCCGGTTCAACAACCTCCTAGATAAATAAAATCTATGTCACATTGGTCGGCATAATTGTCATAAACAATAAATGAACCAAATAGTTATGAAAAGATAATATATACCACATCTGAATCATAGACAGGACGAGGGCCGACGGGGGCGGATAGCAAAACCATCGCACTATATAATAACAAGGAATAATAAAAGTAAGAAAATTAGACAAGTATCTATCTGAAGTCGGAATTTTTTTTTTTATTTCAGAAAGAAGATAAGAACAAGAGGCTCACCACGATGGTGCCGGCGACGAGATCGGCGCGGGCGATCGAAGGCTGTGAAGACGGGGCGGGCACGGGGCGTGACGGACCGCTAAATCTAGACAAATCTCGTTGAAAATGGAGCTCGGAGGTCGAGTTTCGAGAGGAGAAAGCTTAACTAGTGTGCCTCGGGCATTTCATCGAACACCTCATGTGCATAGGAGGTGAACTAGAGCACCCAAATGCCCTCCCCTCGCCGGCTTGACAAAAACAGAGCACTGTGGAGTGCTCTGCCGCGGCGGTGGGTATATGTAGGCAAGTTATTTGTCCCGGTTCGTGGCATGAACCGGGACTAAAGCCAAACCTTCTATCCCGGTTCAAGCCACGAACCGGGACCAATGGTTGTGGGCCAGCAGCGAGGACCATTGGTCCCGGTCGTGGCTCGAACCGGGACAAATGATTCCACACGAACCGGGACCAATGCCCACGAGGCCTCGGCCGGCCCCCTGGGCTCACGAACCGGGTCTAATACCCCCCATTGGTCCCGATTCTTGAAGAACCGGGACTAATGGGCTGGCCAGGGCCGAACGGTAGCCCTATTTTCTACTAGTGTAACGTGGTGAAAATGATGCATAAACGAAACATGTCTGTGTATAGAAGGGGTGTATTGTTGTTTCGCCCTTCATGCAAGTATTGTTAGAAGTGAATCATCTATCTCTAGCATTGGATGATTACCAGTATATATACAAGGAGAAGAGATGCAATGAAGAGGCATCTCTTAGGGAGAGGTGGCAGTTACAAGGGGAGATTACCCCAGAATTAACACATGTTAATTAAAATCTAACCGTCCTCCTAATCTACACTTGTCCATCCAAAATCATCATCCTGATTAGAGGCTCCGCCAAAAACCCTGTGGGGGAAATATGAGGAGTATAATGTTTGATATGTTTCCAAGACTCCTTCAAATCCAGTGGAAAAAATAAGGAGAAAATGTCGGAACATATAATGATCATTGTCTGTTTTAACTCAATATGAGAAAACCCATAGAGTTTAGAAGACAGTAAACTCATGAGGGGAAAAAGAGTGCAATATGATGCATTGAACAGGAATAATTCGGGAAGATACTCCCCCTGATTCTTGCAAATTTCGAAGTCGTCATGTACCAATTTCATGGACATATTTCTGGAATGTAAAAGTTGGTAGAGACTTTGTGGAAAAATTAGCCACATGATTTGATTTACAAGATATGCAATATAGCAATGTTGTTTATTGCATAACATGTTTGCATCCGGGCAACATAAGAAAACATTATCGTTGAGATAATGGTTGTGGATCCGCGGCCGCGTCCCTTCCGGAGTGGAGGTGCTCAAGCGACACGGTCAAAAATACAACATGGGAGTTATGTGTAACAAAAAGATGAAGCTAGCTAGTGGTCAAAGAAATTTTCAAACGAGCTGCGGCTACTTTTATGGAGTAGATGATCAAGAGGATATATGAGAGAGAGGTTGAAGAAAACATGTCCACATAAATACATGTCTACTTGTGTAGGAGCGTTGAAACAAAAAAGCTTACAATAGAATGGTTATTTGAAACAATAAGATGCAAGTACTCAAAGGAAATTTTAGACGGAAGGCCATGCGTAATAAATTTTATGAACTTGCTAAGTTGAACTAAAAAAACTCTAAACTTGGACACGGAATTGGACATTTACAGTCAATGAAACCAGGAGCTGATCGCTTGAATGGAGACACAATGTCAATATGCATCATCTCTTGTAGAGCTTATCTCGAATCAAAACATCTTTATGTAGATTAGAATGGATTGGATAAAGGAGAATAATGAAGGTCAGGAAAACATAACATGTGCAAACATAAGCAAGCTTAAAGGATAATTTTACCCATATTTGAGTATACAACGGTAGGGTAGGGGATATAACTTTACATGTAAAAATATCCAACCGTGCAAGATCCATTAGTCCTCAAGCACCGGATGAACTCCTGGTTTCATGAAAATACCCAACGCACCTCGCTCATCGTCGACGTGTCTGCGGATCCTCCCAAAACCTCCCTCGCCCCAGCCTGGTCCCCACGAGTTCTTGAAGCGCCAATACTTGATCCTCCCAAAACCTCCCTCGCCCCAGCCTGGTCCCCACGAGTTCTTGAAGCGCCAATACTTGAGGCCGGCTGAATCAGTGCCGTAACCAACAATCAGGACAGCATGCCTCCACCCGGTCCCGCCTTCGACAGCTTTGTAATCCATTATGCCTCCTGTATAGTTTTCAAGTTCATCGGAGCCTTGCAAAGACACAACTACGGGCTGCTTTGCCACAGCCTTCTCTAGGGCGTCCTCCGTTGGGTCGACAAATCGAAACCCTGATATCCTTGCTGCCGCTTCTTCCGTTTCGTACCGCTTGCAACCCGATTTACTCCTGCGAGCCATGTATGGGTAGGAGGATTCGCTCAAGAGCCCATTGTCTTGTATATACCCGAAGGCGTTCTCTTTGAAGCCGTGTTCGCAACCACCGCTCTCCGTGTCACAGTCGATGAGTTCTTGAACCGACAATGAGATCAACTGCGAGGTGTTTTGATAGTGCGCGGCTTCGACTGAGGCTACAATAGCCATGGCCCAACAACATTCTGCAACATCCGCACGATCGATCGGGTTAAGGTGGTTATGAATTGCACGCACGCTACCTCCAAAAAAAAAATAGTCCAGCAGTGGAGATTAATAAATAATTAAGGTCAAGGACACTCACGACAGTTGTTTTGTCTCCTCACAAGTGGAGAAACAACACCGGTTTTGACCCAGTAAACCTCGGACGGGCGTAGGTTATTGCCCATATACCAAAGTCCAACGCTAAGAATAGACGACAATCCAGCTAATGCCATGGCCATGGCCTGCGGGTTGAGGCAGCTATGGAAAAAGCCAGCACTTCCCGGCTGAGACTGCAATTTTTTATCACCAGAAAATATTCAGTTTCATCATCAGCAAACACACGGCGGAAGAAAGGGGAGTACGTACGTACGTGTAGGTGTTGCGGCTTGTTATTGCTAGCTCCGTCCGGCCTCCACGGCGACCCAGACGCCGCGGCAGTTGTGCAGAACCGCCGCAGTTGTGCAGTGCCGGCGGGCATCTGCGCCCACTTGGCGAGCTGGGGCACCATGGAAAAAAGATTTTTTGTATGATAGATATTGTGATGCGTGAGGTCCGCTCCAAATTTCTTACTATTTCTTTGTTCATTTTCTATTTTCCCTTTTTCCTAGATTTTGTTTCATGTCTTATTTTCCAAAAATTCAACAAATACATGAACATTTTTTAATATTTTTATAAATATGCGACCACTTTCTAAAATCACATGCATATTTACAAATATAAGTGAACACTTTCAAATTACATGTACATTCTTTAAAAACATTAAAAAAAACTATTTTAATATTACACAAACATTTTTTTCAAATGCATAAACGCTTTTTAAAAAGAATTAGAACTTCTGATTATTTGTTTTATAAATGAAGGGCCACTTTTTAAGCATGATCACTTCCTAGGCAGATGGCCATTTTTTATGGTAAATAATATTTTTCTAATTTTCTTCATCTTCAGTTTATAATTTTCTCACCCTGCATTTTCTTGTAATTTTCAATGGAAGACAACGAGGTACCTCATTAGCTCTATTTTTAGGCCCGACAAGATTGCTCTAAGCGTTTTAATCAGAATGCATCTCTCAAGAATCTTGTTTAAATATTTTTCTTTTCTATTCTTTTCCATAGCAGATAAACCTTGATATTTTACACGTGTTTTTTGTTTGTTTCTTTCTAACCATCACCTGCTTTACACACGGTCACTCGGTGATCTATACGTAATATACAAAAATATTTTTGGACGTTTCTCTTTTCTTTTTACACACAGTCACTCGGTCATCAAACATTAATGCTCCTATGTAGAAAGATACAATGCTTGTAAACATCTTTTGTCCGTAATTAATCTTTGGACGTTTCTCTTTTCTTTTTACGCTATAGGTGTTTGGACGCATTAACCTTTACATGTGGCATGTCTATCTTTGTGGAGGGTTCTACCTCTACGCTAAGACATCTCTCTCCCTATATATTTTCCAACCGCATGTGGCATGTCACTAGCCATTGCTAGTACTCGCTACAAGCCAGTGAATTAGTGTGGTTGAGCATCGATCGACATGCCGTCGCAGCTGAACAAGGACCCGCACAACCGCTACTTCGACTTGGGGGCCGCGCGGGAGGTGCCGGACACGCATGCGTGGGACGGGCAGCACGAGCTCCCGGTGGTGGACGGTGGCGTCGGGGCCGGGGACGACGCCGTGCCGGTGGTGGACATGCGGGATCCACGGGCGGCCGAGGCGGTGGCCCGTGCGTCGGAGCAGTGGGGAGCGTTCCTGCTCGAGGGCCACGGCGTGCCGACCGAGCTGCTGGCGCGCGTCGAGGCCGGGATCGCCGGCATGTTCGCGCTGCCGACGCCGGAGAAGATGCGCGCAGCGCGGCACGACGGCGACCTCTACGGCTACGGGCCGCCGCTCATCGCCTCCTACGTCTCCAAGAACATGTGGTCCGAGGGCTACACCCTGACCCCGGCGAACCTCCACGCCGAGTTCCGCAAGATCTGGCCCGACGCCGGCCAGCACTACCGCCACTTCTCGTATGTCTCCATGCATGCATGCATGCACGTGCGACGGACCTAGAGTGACTTATTGGCGCTACTCTTAATTATACCTGTACGTACGTCGTGCTGATCGCGTGATGTGCAGTGGCGTGATGGAGGAATTCCTGAAGGAGATGCGTTCGCTGGCCAACAGGCTGATGGAGCTGTTCCTCGTAGCGCTTGGGCTCACCGCCGAGCAGATCGCCGGCGTCGAGGCGGAGCACAACCTCACCGAGAGCATGACCGAGACAATGCACCTCAACTGGTACGTACTAGTATTTTTCAGACACTTTAGCTACTTGTCAAGCCGTGCCTGGCGGCTCGTAAGCCTTGCGATTTACAAAGTAGTTGGATCCACATGAGGACACAATAAGTTCTAGTAAGTTCCAGTCGTACGATTTTTCTACTGAACTTGATTTTCTTGCTCACTCTTATCAAATTTTATAGATAAAATTGTATGACACTTTTTCGGTTGTAGGCACAAAAATCACGATTTTATCAGTTGCTCGTAGTAAGTTTCAAGAATTGACACTTTATTTATTTATATTAATATTCATTAAAATATACTTCCTTCATTTTGTATAGAAGGCCACAAACTCATGTTACAGGTAGTAAGGCAAAAGTTAATATTTTCTAAGTTAATGTTCCAATGTCCTCATTTGTTAGTATTACGTGTCAAACACCATTAATATTGCATTAATTAGTGTTAGTGGTCTTGTATTTCTGTAAATTGTAATTTTAATAGTGGCCTTGTATATAAAAATGAAAGGAGTATTCAAAATGGATCTTTTTTGAAAGTCCTCATCCAGAGAAACACGAATACGAAAACAGAACTTAATTTTAGTTGTTAGTTCAAAAGAAACACAAGTTTGAAAATCGAAAGCCACAAATAAAAACACGCACGAGGGACTGATACCTGCGTGCCACAAAAAGCCTTCGTGTAAGTCGCCTGAATTTAGAATTTGGGTAAGTCGAATTTCGGTTAAGGAAGAAGCAACTGAAGGGAAGGAAGGAGCTCACCGGACAAGACCCGCGGGTATATCTTAGGGTGACTGGCGTCCCGGTATCTATCTTAAGGTGGCAGACGAAAACATTATCAACACCGGGTTAGAGGGATGGCCGAGCGGCGGGAGAACGTTGGTGGGCGACGTTGAGCGAAGTGCGGGGCGAGGAGGTTGGCACGAGAGCGCCCACGTCCAGAGGTGGTGGAGGCATGCGATTAGGCTCATAGTGATACGTGGGGCGGTTTGGCGGAAGAAGATACACATGAGGTTGAAGAAAGTGATATGTCCTTCGTTTCACATCTGACGAACCGAGTTTTGCTCACTTGCTAGTCCTGTTTTCAGAATAAAAAATAAAACTGATACTCCCGCCGTCCCATAATGTCACTAAATGCCAAAAAACTTTTGGCATTAGTGACATTATGGGACGGAGTGGATATGTAGTTGTAGCCTACCATGCAACCTTGTAAGAATGTATCCGGTGTATCTGCACTTGTGCTATTACCAGTGCACCAGATGCCATAAAATATATTTTTAAAATTTGAAACAAAACTAGTGCATTAAAAGAAACATCAATGAATATTGTCATAAAATTCTGTATTGAAACTTAAAACATTCTCGAGATACAAAAATGATACATTTGACATCAGTGTGGCAATGACCGAATCTAAGGCTCAATTTATGTTATGTACTATTCAGTGTTGAATTTTTTATTTTTGTTTTTTCGAGTTATATTTCAAATTTTGAATCGTAATTTTATGACAACCCACATGCATGCAGGTACCCCAAGTGCCCTGACCCGACGCGGGCGCTGGGCCTGAAAGGGCACACGGACTCGGGGTTCTTCACGTTCGTGATGCAGAGCCAGGTCCCGGGGCTACACCTGTTCCGGCACGGGCCGCCGGCGGACAGGTGGGTGGAGGTGCCGGCCGTGCCGGGAGCGCTCATCGTCAACATCGGCGACCTCTTCCAGATCCTCACCAACGGCCGCTTCCGCAGCGTGTACCACCGCGTTGTCGTCAACCGTGAGAGGGAGCGCATTTCGGTCGCCTACTTCCTCATCCCACCCGCCGACGTCAAGGTGGCGCCGCTCAAGGAAGTCGTGGGCGGCGGCAAGCCCGTCTACCGCGCCCTCACCTGGTCGGAGTCCATCGTCGTGCGCAAGGAGGCCTTCGCCAACCATGGCGCCGACCTCGAGTTCGGCAAAGGACGCACCGCGCTCGACATGCTCTCTATCAGCTCCGACGAGGACGATGGCGCCGAGCACCACCGTGACTGACATCTCCTCGTAGATCAGCGCCAATATCACGGGAGATCGTGAAGCGAATGAAGGTGAAATAAAATGTTAGAAACGGTGTTTAGGGCATTTAAAAAACATTGCTGTCTCTCCATCCATGCATGCTTCAGTTACCTGTTATCAATGAAGAACAATAAATCATTTCCGTCTCGTCACTTGAATGAATGTTCACAACTTCGGATTATTATATTTACTTAGGTTGAACGGCACGTGCCACATCACCTGTTCAGTGGGCCCGTTCTATTGGAAAAGTCATCAAAATGGTACAAACGAGTGATAAGTGCTAGTACTTGCTACTGCCTCTCTTCCGGTTTACATGGCTCAAATTTAAAATGTCATCAATTAAGATGAATTATAAATGGATGATATTAATTTTAACTGACCAACGAAATATTTTGCACATATTAGATTTCCGAAGTAATAAATGTAACAGCCTCCCTTTCATTGGACTTGCATAGTGCATTTAAAAATAGATGCATGCATGACCATTAAATTTTTTTCTATTATCTCTATGAATAAAATATAGCATGTGAGTCAAAGCACTTTAAATTAATTGGACTCAAAGTGAGCCTAATATAATGAATATTTTAAAAAAAGGAGCCATTTAAACCGAAAAGGAGGAAGTAGGTCCTTTCCCATAAACATGGTGTTTTTAGCAAAACAAAAACTATTTGGTGGTTTTCTGCACGGAAATTCGTAAGGGCATGTACCTTTCAAGCCATTTCTTAATTTTTACCTGAAACTTGTGATTTTCTTGCCCACTCTTATCAAGTTTCATAGATGAAATTTGAAGACTTTTTTTTGTTGGTCATACGCACAAAAATCATGATTTACCGGTAGATCATAGTAAGTTTTGAGATTTGACAGTTAATATTTATATTCAGAATTCTTCAAACCGTATTTAAAAATGGATCTTATTCGAAAGGCCTCGTCATGAGAAAGATGAATATGAAAACAAAATTTAATTTGAGTTTATCGTTCAAAAGATATAAAGCTTACAAATCAGAAGTCAGAAATAGAGGCACTCGGTGCCTTGAGACCTGTGTGCCACAAATCATCTCCCGTTTTCTTCAATTAACTCTTGTTTAGTGAGAAGCTCTCCTTTTTTTTCAGAAAAAAACATTCATTTTGCCAACAACAACGTATAGGATTATAGGATTCTTGTCCTAATAAGTGAACGAACGACCGAAAAATGATTCACCGGCCCCCGCGTCATCCTCCCCAGGGCGACTCTGGCGACGGCGCTCCCGCGGCCACAGCAAGGCCTACCTCCTACTTCCCCTCCCCTCATTGTCGTCTAATGGCCTCCGCCGGGCAAAGCCCACGCGGATCCGACGATGGTGGGGATTTGGTGTCCCGGAGCAGCTCCTACACGAGCGACGGGCTTGTGATGTGGCGGCCGGCGCGGCGCTCCCACGCACGTGCAGCTGGTGCTCTGTGGTATGGAGGATGGAGGTGGTCTGTCATGCTTGCCTCCTCGTGTGGCGTGACTGTGGTTCCTCTGCTGCATGGCTGCTCAGCCCCGCGGACTGTTTGGATCGGGAGTGCGGCGCGGCTACTGCTCGAACTGGTGCTCGCCCTCTGGAGGTTCCGACGGTGGAGAGTGTCTAGCCCGTGAGTCGCCAGATATGCGTCCCAGCTGGCTTGGTCATTCCCAACCAACATCTCGGTGGTATGGTGGCTAATGCTCGGTGACATGGTGGCAACTCATCTCGAGGGGACGGCTGTGTGTGGAAGAAGGCATGCGCGGCTGGTGGCGATGGTTCTGTCACGCGACTATTGGTAGGGCCAGCTGGTTTGGTCTATGGAGTGGTAGACGATGACAGGTGAAAGTCAGTCTCTAACTATGGTCGGAACAGATAGCGACGGCGTCCTAGGGCGCCGATGCGTTCTTGAAGGCGATGTCGTGGCGTTGTGCTCTTGTCCCTTACCATCTCCTATTTCGAGGGAAACCTCGGATGTGTGCTCTCTCGGATTGGATGATAGTGGCGCATTGTATCATTTTTGGAACAAGGATCCGCCGGAGGGACCAACGGTGGTCGTGGTGGTTGAGGGAGTCCGGGACTAAGGGATCCTCGGACCGCTTATCTATTTCCGTGGGTCGGACTCCTGGGTCGTTCGATCATCATAGGTGATACTAAAATCAAGATGGGCTCTTCCAAAGACTTGACATGCAATCCAAGGCGACGTGGTAATCGGCATATTCCTTTCTTTGTGTAACCCTAACATTCCTAGTATCTATATAAACCAATGGCGCATAGTTCGTGGGATATATTAAGCTCATTACGATTGGGGGTTTAGACCACAATAGTCGATCTCGAGGTAGATCAACTCTATACTCTGTTCTACTTTATCAATACAACAAAAGAATGAAGTAGGGTTTTATCTCTATCAAGAGGGTCTGAACCTGGGTAAACATCGTCTCGTTCGTTTCTTGTTACCCATCGACCCAAGATCCATAGTTCGGACCCCCTACTCGAGATCAGCCGATTTTGACACCAACACTAGTGGTGGTGCGACTAGCTTGGAGTCCGCGGTGGCTGTTCGGTGTTGTTCATTGGGGCTCGGTGGCTCGGTTGGGTCATGAGTGATGCATGACAGTATCGGAGCTGACTTTCTATTAATATATTTCTCAAAAAAATAAAACATTTGGAATTTTTTTCTGAACTTTCAAAGATGTTCGATTTAAAACTTTCAAAGTTTTCAAAAAAAAACATTCACAAATTTAAATAATCTTTATCGATTTAAAACTTCTTTACAAATATGAAAAACAAATAGTAAGCTCCCAATGAATAAATGCCTAGGAGATCTACAAAGTTTTTCCTTGAAGTGGACCCTGCATGTAAGGTCTAGTGCGGTCATGGGTCCTGCCTGACAACATAAGAACCGACATTCTGTTAAATATTTAATCAGAAAAAAAACATTTGTGAATTTAAAAAAAAATAAAAAAATTAAGAACATTCATATTTTTTTGAACTTCCAAAAATGTTCACAGATTGTAAAATTATTTATAATCTAAAAGATGCTCACAAGTTTTTTTTCTTGATCTTGTTAAATGGTCACGAATTTTAAAAATTCTTCACGAATATAAAACAATATTCATATATTTTAAAAATATCACAATTTTGAAAAAACATTGATGAATTTTGAAAATGTTCAAGAGTGTAAATTATTTTCCTGAATTTCAAAATACTATTCATGAAATTTAAAATATTAGTGAACGAAAAAAAGGCAAAATAGAAAACAAGTAAAAAAAAACAAAAAGGAAAATAAAACATGTAAGAAAACGGTAGAGACAAAAGAAAACCTAAAAATGGACGAAACCTTTCCAAAACCGAAAGGATCGGACTACATGGTCAACCCAATAGCACCGTCACCGTGATATGCACGAAATGTGAATTATCATAATAACCCTTGGGATAAAAATAGAATTAATTCCAAACCAAAGAACAACACGGCAAAGCGCACATTAGGTGTTACCCTCTAGTGAATAATACTATGGTTTACTGAGACGCACATAATCACACTAGTACGCATAAAACTAGTGGCAAACACTTTTTTTTCCTAGACATGTGTATTATATTGTACTCTTAGCATCAAAATGTATTATTCTTTGATTGAATGAATGATGCCACCAAAATTTGTCCATTGCATTGCTAGACTACAATTTCATTGGATTTCTATCAAAAGTAGACGCACGTACTTCTACATTGGGTCAGCATTTTTGTTTCCCTTTAGGCAGTGATTGGATTGTCGTTTTCAAACCTGTTACACGTGTAAAATATACAGACCATAATCCGCTGTTTTTATTTTCTACTGAAAATCATACATGACCAGTAAAATACAGTTGTAAAATTAATACGGGTGTATTAGAATACACCGATTCCAAGCGACCCCTTAACTTGTTGTTCTTTTTTACCCCGTAAAAGAAACTTGTAGTTCTGGGATGGCCGTTTTGCTTCGGTTTTTCCTGGAATTGTTTTGGGGGTGGTTGGCCTTTTACTGTGCCGACACATTTTGTTTCGGTTGTTAGCTGCTGCTGGGTGTGTGTGGTTTAGTTTGCAGATGTAGACGCCATTAAAAACTAATCAGCGAAACAACACCTCGATGCACAACGACCCTCAAATTCCAGGGAGCTTGGGATTTATAGGTAGAAGTTAGACCTTGTTAACAGAAACTGCTTTCATTTTCTTCATGATTTCAGTAGTCGTTATTCTTATCTTCTAAAAATCTCTGTTCCAAGGACCCAATTCTTTTTCACAATAACCGGTGTAAAAAAGATAACCCGCTGCTCAGTAATGCAGATTAACCAGATCCGTACGAAGCTCTCAGCCTTTTTTTCCTAAACTAAACTGAGAAAAACTGTGGTTTTTAGATTGGGACTCGGGTTTCAGATTACTGTGCTGCCAAACTAACTCTGTGAGAACTATAAATATATTTCCATCCACAAATATGTGCATAGCAAAAGAGACTCTACTTTCCCATACATGGTATTGTAATATCTTACTGCAGAAAAGAACAAGTCTGGTCATATATAGTAGAACAGAGAAGGTGAACACTGAAGGATATGCTACAACAGGCGAGCTCAATGCAGAACTGAAGACAGCACCCCGGAATCAACTTCTTAAACTTGTGTATCTTGCCCATAGAATCCGTGCAAGATTATGGAATTATTCGCTACCCAGCACAGAAAACATCATCGTCTCTGTCGTCAATCTCGCAACCCTTCAAATATAAGACTAACTGTATATGTATGTGTGCCTATCTAACAGTATGTAGAAGTGAAGACGTGCAGAGCACTGCTCACATCTTGCATGCTTTATCATCTTTACATTCGCCCTGCCAAAGGAAAAGAAGGGTCCCCAAGCTCAAGTTATTTATGGTCATATATGAAGTTCCAAGAAGAGGAGATAAAGCCAACTAACCGCTTGTCTTCGGGCTGCAAAGATTTCCTCCAGGGGAGGTCGACCTGTCATAGCGACAAAAGTGGGCAGATCATTCAAACCATCCAGTATACTTCATTAATGTGCATATCGTTAAAATGATTTTAATCCGACTACAAAAATAAATGGAGCAACAACACAGTTAGAGTTGTCGATATGGCAAACTATTAGTAGCCAAACCTGTAACTTCCATACGGTATTTGGCCCATACACCATATACTGCATTTGCTATGGTAGCCACCTGCAAGGTATCAGAGTAGGATAAAGGAAGGGATTACAAGTAGCAGAATAAATTAAAATTGAAGTTAATCACATAAGAGCAAAAAATTAGATTCCTCAGTTCTTCAATTTGATTTAGCATTCCATCTAAAAAAGTTTAATACGGCGAATGTTCCATCAAGTAGGAAGTGTGCAGCTGAACGACAGCTCACTGAAATGAACGAAACAAGTTTTTTTTTGTGTGCGTAGAAACAAGTTTTTTTTATACTTGGATTTGCTCTGGAAATGTGCACTTACAGGCTCATACTTAGTAACTGCATAAACCCATCCGAGTCCAACTTCCTCATAAAGCCTTCTAAATGCCTGCAATTGTAACTTTAGTTACTACTTACAATTATTTAGTCTGGTTCTCCACAACTACAATTATTTAGGTACAGAGGGAGTAAATAGCCATTGCACACACAAAATGTATATGAATTCTGCATATGTTGCTAAGGTCATCCTACTTCTCTTGGTATTACAACCTTTGTCAGCTTGGCAGTTGGCAATACCGCACTAGTATGGAGCGGTTATACTGTAGGCTCAAACTAACTCCACAGACTGGTAGATGCTTCTTTAATACTCCTTCTGTAAACTAATATAAGAGCATTTAAATCACTATTTTAGTGATCTAAACACTCTTATATTAGTTTACGGAGGGAGTATATGATAATACCACATGGTTAAAACAGTTACTATAATAATGTGATGATAATAAGCTCTGCGTGTAATACTAGTCTTGCATCGCAGTACTAATATCTCTGTTCTGTGTCTTGGACCAACCATCCCTTTGAGGATTTTAGCTTCTCCTTGCTACCAAGGGATGTGGATGCTCTTGTAATAGTGAGACATTATATATCATTCACTACTTCCATCACTTCCATGTCTAACTCATGCCTTTCATTAGCTTCCAAATATGTCCAAGTTATTATATTATCTATAGTAACTTGGTAACTTCTGTTTTTCGAAAAGAAAAGGTTCAGTAGGGGAGAATGTGAATCACTGAATTTTCATACGGTCATACCTCAACATCTGTGACTATAGTTCCATCTGAGAGAATGGCATGTATCCTCCCCATGGCCTGGAAACAGAAAATAAGTTTATTTAGAGAGAGAAAAGATAGGCTTTCAGTCTAAAAGATAAAATGATTGCATACTGTTCTATAGCACTGCCATCAACTTTTAACTATAAACATAAGTAGTTGGGAGTTACTAAGAACTGTGAATATAAAAACGGCTGCCATTGGAATATCCAAAATTAAGTTCACAAGGGTGGAAAATAGATATTCATTTTCCTGGGTGTGTATCACTACAATAGCAAACTGGTATCTTTTATACTCTTTAAGAATTCCAACAGACTAAAATTTGCACACTGAGGTAATAAATCGTGTACATGACCAACTTCAATCTTTCCAGATAACCGAGTCTGAAACTAATAAACCAAAATGAGAATCTGTACTAAAAGGTAATACGCACAGTTTCATAATCAAGACCATGGTTGTCCTTCGGAGAGTAATCTTTCGAGCTGATGTCGACAAAATTTATAGCTCCATAGGATTTGTTCCTTTCCCTCAACATGTTTACCTGTCAAAACACAAGAGTTGGTAAGGGCAAACTTAGCTTCTAGATCTCATCAGTAAGCCTGAACTGTTCTATTCGCCGACAGTGTTAGTGAAGAAAATAAATTCACAATTAAATGATTGCGAGTCAAAGAATTCATTATTCATAAGATGGTGATGCAGATAGAGTTTGTAGCATGTCTAACCCATGCGACAGGGTCCTAAAGTATTAGAAACTCACGTTCATGGCTGAGAACTCTGGAGTAAAAACTAAGTGTTTCCTAAAGACAATTTTATGCCGATGAGAAATTCCAAGGGAACAAACTAAGCATGACATGAGTAGTACATGATGATGACAGTAAAACTTTACTGGTAAACATGAATCCATAGGAAACACCCATGTTGTTGGGACTAATTCAAATCAACAAAGTGCATCCACATGATCAGATGGTTCAGAATCCAGGAAGTAATGAGATTTATGTATCGTGGCAAAACATTCTCTGCAGTTGATTGAGCATCAAATAATCTAAACTGAAAAAGGGATTCAATACAATGGAATGGAAAATTAATGATAGAAACAACATATCACTACATTATACTTTAAAAAAATAGACAGTTGAGAAGTGCCCTAGGATATGATGAAACAGACACAGGATATTCTGTTTCAGTAAGTGAGCCAAGGCGAAATCAGCTTGCAGGCTCAGCAGCATTAGTTCATTCTCATGGATTCATATGGCCTATCATACAGTCGGCAATTCCAACATTCAGTTATGGCAGTGGTCGAACATGCACAAATATGTGTCCTTGCTAAGCTGCTTCGTACTAGGTTTGAGCGCACTCTGAACATGCAATTGCTGAATAGTCCATAATATAAATCCATGGGTGTATGATGCGTGCGACACACCTCACGCATACAGAGCGGGCATTCACCATCGTAGAGCATCTTGATCCTCCAGCCCTGGGCCGAGCTCCCCGCATCCTTGGCCTCCGATGCAGGGGGCGCCTTCACGTCCGAGTGAGCCTGACATCTGCGAGCTGCAGTTCGATTCGAAGTTCAGACGCAACAGCATGATGTTTCGGTCTGGGAAATGCGATTCCCGACTCGAATCGATGCAGCGAAGCGGGGGAGCGGGAGGCAGGCTCGCTCACCGTACAGCGGAGCGGGGCGTGGGCCGGCGGGGTCCCATCGCGCTCCCCGCGGCGGGATCCGCGCCGCGGCGGCGGCGAGCGGGCGCGCGCGGGGCAGCGCCGCCCCCAGGCGGGCCAGGGAGCTCGCCATCGACGCCGGTCGGGTCGGGTCGATCGATCCCTCGCGCGCGACGGTGCCTGCGTTTGCGTGTGGTGGTGGGCGAGGTGGCCTCGTTGCGCCCGCAGCGGTGGCCTCCCGCCGGTTCAAATGGGGTTCGCTTCGCTCACCGGTCGGATTTTGCGCCACGACGGCGGTTTCTCTGCCTCACTCCACACCGCAAATTTCCCCGCATGCATTTTACTCCTGCGTACATCGTTCCCTGCTTCTTTGTGTTTTTTTTTTCATTGAACAGGACTAAGAGTGAGCGTTCGTCCCTTAGCCTTAGTGCATGAACGCTTGCGTAGTCTTCTAGCTCCCCTCTTTCTCTCTGGATCGCAGTCTTGCACCCTTCGTTTTTTCACTGTCCACGTCGGCACCGTCCCTTGTTACGGGTGTGTCCTTCTCTTCCACCTCCATGGCCTCGCGGCATCCACAATTTGATGAAAATATGTCAATTGTGGTATTGCATCTTTTGTTTCTCCCTCCCGACGTTGGTGTTGTCGCTTTCTTGTTACCAATGTGTCCTCTTTCACATCCATGGCGTCGTGGCCACCTTAATGTGATGATGTCGACCGCGATCGTGCATCCTTTCTTTTCCTCATCCGACGAACCATCTGAGTCCATTGTCTTGCCTGCAAAACGACCACAAGAGATTGGTCAAACGATGTGTCAAACACATCGAGGGCAAGATGAAGTCCCAGAGGAGCCGGACATACCGCGGCAGTGGTCAGCCAGCGAGAGTGTCCGCGACAATGAGAGTGGAGGGGAGGGGTGTTGTGCCGGTGTTAACAAAGTTGAGGTTTTGGCACAACGACACAAAGGGTGGCAGCGGAGCGAGGGGTGCATTGAAGAGGAGAGGAAAATTGCTAGTTCGATAGGTCACGGATGGATCTAATGCAATTTACGATGAAAACAATATGATGGACGCGTCCAAGCCTGCCATATGCGCTTAAATTTTAACTTAATATCCAGAATGCCGGTTAGTCCAAACATTTAAGACGGGTATAAAGAGCTGCGACTCAGCCGTTCGTCCGGACGTATAAGAGGGGTTCGGGGGAGTATGGGTGCAGATGCTCTAATCCAAATTGTGATGATTAGAATCCGAGAAAACCAAGAACAAGGCCACACAGCTTTAATAACAAGAATGCCCATGGTATTGCCAGCACCTAACGAGGTTCTTCGACGAGGAACAGAAGAAGCAGATAGCATGAACAAATAATATACGACGACGACGACATCCGTTCTCCTAAACCGTGAACTGATGGCCTCCAAGTTGCATGGCTGGCGTCCAGGCAGGTCGTCCAAACCGCAGCTGAAAAAAAAAAGTTGCGGTGCGGTAGCTTTCCCTTTCGGATAGGAGCCGGCCCACGCGCGCCAGCCTCGTCGTAAACAGCAGCGCAAACCGGAGGCCGTGGGCCCCGCCGCGGCCAATCGCCCGCCCTTATCCACATGGCCGCCATTCGTCCGCGGCTCCCGTACCGTACGCGCGTCCGCGTGTGCATTCGGGCCGGCGGCTGGGGCGATTCGGCTCGCGATCGGACGGCCCCCGCGGTTCCTTCCAGGCCTTTCCATGCGGCTGGCCGGCCGGGAACCGCGACCCGGCTCTTCCTTCAATCCCCCTCCGTCCGCTCGCGGCGTGGCGGGCGCGGGTTGCCCCACGCGTGGTACAGGGTGGGCGCGGGCCATCACGCCCGTGCAGTACAGTTACGGCTTTTTCGGCTAGGCCCTTACGGGATCCCCCACATTCAATTGCCTTCTCTCAACGGGAGCAAATTGCAATTTAGGTCAGGCATCATGTCAGTAGTTGCGCCTTTTTTCTCCTTTTAGTTGGAGTTTTATTTCCGCGGAGAATAAGATACTTCATACTTAAAGGGTGTTTGTTTTCAGGGACTTATTGGTTTTGGGACTTAAAAAAATCCCTATAAGTCCCACCTAAACCAAACACAAGGGACTTATTGGGACTTATTATGATGATTTGGGACTTATCAAATAAGACTCTTTTGTAGGAGCTTATTGGGACTTATTGCTCGTTAGCCCGCGGAAAAAGTCTCCCGCATCGATCGAGTGGCCGCCGCCCTACCCCTCGTCGCTCGCACCGCCCTACCCCTCGTCGCTCGCAGGCCCCAATCGCCGCTGCCCCACCGCCACGTCGCCGCCCGCCCCGTTGCCACCCGGTCCGTCGCCGCCCCGCCCCGTCGCCACCCAGTCCATCGCCGCCCCGCCCCTTCGCCGCCCGGTCCGTCGCCACCCGGTCCGTCGCCGCCCCGCCCCGTCGCCGCCCGGTCCGTCGGTGCCCCGCCCCGTCGCCGCCCTGCCCGGTCGTCCCATTTTCTGCATCGGTTCGTCCCCCCCGCCGCGCCGTTTCTGCGTTGGTTCTTCCCCCCGTCGCCCCGTTTCTGCATCGCTGGAGTTTTCTGGTCCGCATGGTTATGTGAACAAGTGTATTTTATTAGGTGCAACATGGACTTATAAGTCCCTGTAAACAAACAGGTAGGGACTTATGACTTATAAGTTGGGACTTAAAAAAGTCCTAGGACTTATGAAACAAACAGGGCCTTAAACTACTCTGATTTTGAGTTGGAGCATAGTCACACTTTCTACTAGTTCTCCTCCAATACGGTGTTCAAAAAAAAACTAGTTCTCCTTAATGCGATAGGTGGATGGGTTGCTAAGGCTGGTCATAGTGGGAGTATCATATAGTAGTATCATGCATATGATACTATTGCATGATACTACCTTCATAGTGCATAGTATCATAAAATAGTATCATAGATGATCTTATTTATTGACATGCATGACACGTAGTAGCATAGCATTTAACATGTTACGGTATCTACCTATGTTACTCTAACCCGCTCTCTTCTTTAATTGTCTGCCACATCAGCATGTTTGCTAGTCCCAAGTACATGATACTAGCTAAGTTACTCCCACTATGACCAGCCTAAAGTGCATGGTTCAAATGCGAACCAATCTCTCGTTGGATAGTCAGAGAAACAGTGGCGTCTATAATTCAACAGAGTTCAAGTCATAATGATCGCATTATTTTTTAATTTATTTCAGTGTTCTTAACGATGCGTCTACATCGACTTTATAAATCTCAAGATGATATGACAGCTTAGAGGGTGTTTGGTTGAGATTTTTAGCAGCTTCCCCAGCTTTGAAGCCAGCAGCCCAACCAAACAGCCAGCTTCTGGGAGAAGTTTGACTGCAGCTGCAGCTTTTTTACATGCAAAAGGAGAAGCTGGTCCCGAGCAGCTTCCACAGCTTCCTCCCCCGGTGAATCACTCCCACGCCCATCCTACCCCTGCCACTTCGTTAGAATTACAGCAAAAATGCCCCTCCCATATAAACGTGCAAATCCCCCATTCAGTTTTTTTCCTTAGCCATTTTTCCCCCGCAGCACACAGCCACACGGGATGGAGCAAGGGCGGCGCTAGGTTTTCCCGTGGCCAGCCTCGTCCGCCGGCCGGGACTGCGCCGCCGGCGCCGGCCGGCGCCCGCCCTCGCCTCGCTGTACACCAGAGCCCGCCCTCCGGCGCCCGCCCTCCGGCGCCCGCCCTCGCCGGGGACTGCGCCCTCGCCCGTGTTCGTCTGCGCCGGAGACCGCCTCCCAGCGCCTAGCTGAACTCCTCCCAACGCACCTCCCACAGATTAAATTTTAATTACCAAATTTAGCAATATATGAACAATGTTAGCAATTATCAAATTTTAATTACCTCCAAAATACATGCATCAACTAAAAATTAGTGAAACATGTCAAAAAATAGATTATTATCATAATATCAGTACATATACACCGTCTCAGCATCTCAGGGGTATTCCAGACATTTACTCGAAACCCACAGTTCAGACAGCCAGTTTACCAAACGACAACACTGCTCACAGCAGCTTTCCTGACACAGCAGCTTTTCCACAGCCCACAGCTCACAGCTGCTTCTCCACAGCCCACAGCCTAACCAAACACCCTCTTAGTCTTGTAAAGATGTTTATAAGGGTACGATGTGTTGTGTATTCATAAGAATGAATGAATGCATAGGTGTATATGTATATGAATGCTTGTGTTTATATTATATAAAAAAATACAACTTGTGTATTGTGCTAAAAAAACGCAACTTGTTTGGAGTTGTAACACCTTTGTATAAAGTGCAAACTTGACACATCCAAATTGCAATAAGTAAGTAGCCCAAAATACCGGGACCAAAATGGGAAAATGTAACATGCTCTTTGTACGACGGTTCCAGCCTTCCAGGTGTGAATACTGCTTATATCGGGGTGTTATGTGACAAGATTCAGTTCCCGTCAATTTTTTCGGATCAGGTAGAAAAAACCCAGAGGAATACTCCTCCCCAGGGCGGGCAGGCAGCGGGTTGGTGATGATGCGGGCGCAGTAGCAATCAGCCAACACAGGCCAGGCCAAACCAAGGGAGGGAGCGAGCGAGCGAGCCATAGGTTGGTCCCTGGACGGCATGACCACGACTCCGGATCTGCTCCGCCGCTACCGCTAGCCTGCTGCTACCTCGCCGCCCCGGCCGGCGCCCTCGCCGCCGGCCGAATCCCCCACCGTCCTCCAGCGCGTCGCCCCCTCCATGGTGAGAGCTTGTCCGAGAATCGATTCCCGCCCCGCCGCATCTGAGTTGGTCCACTTCTTGCTCTGTTCTTGCATGCTCGAGCCAATTCGATGCCGAGTTCGTGGCGAGATTCATATGCGCGATTTTGAGGTGTTTGGTGCATAATTGGAGTGTAAAAATCTGTTTTTTTAAAAAAAATCGTTGTTGGCTGGCAGGCGTGATCCGATGATAGCAACGAGAGCGCGCCATCCCCTCCTCTCCCTGACGACGGCGTCGGCGCGCGGCGGGCGCACCAAGCGGCGGAGGAGGAAAGGGAGCGGCGGTCGCCATGTCCCCCAACCTGGAGGGCACGCTCAAGAGCCAGGTGCCGGCGCTGCTCCTCAGGCGCCTCTTCGGCGCCGGGGCGCGCCGGGATGAGGCGGCGGCCAGGCAGCAGCACCACCAGGCGCCGCGGCCGTCGCCCTCGCCGCCGCCGCCGGCCGGGCGGCGCCGGGTGTTCGTGCAGACGGAGTCCGGGTGCGTGCTCGGCATGGACCTGGACCGCGGCGACAACGCGCACACCGTCAAGCGCCGGCTGCAGCTGGCCCTCAACGTGCCCACCGGCGGCACCTCGCTCACCTTCGGCGACCGCATCCTGGACAACGACCTCTCCTCCGTCCGCCACGACTCGCCGCTGCTGCTCACCCGGAACAGCATCCACCGCAGCTGCTCCACCCCGTGCCTCTGCCCCGTCTCCGAGGACTTCGAGCACAAGGACTGCAGCGGCCTGGTTGAGATACTCGGGTCATCGAGCGGCAGCGTGAGGCGCCTCGTCGACGACGTGGCCACCGGCATAAGGAGCGGGCTGGATCCGGTCCCCATTGACAGTGGCCTTGGCGGCTCCTACTACTTCAGGAACGATGAGGGCGACAGAGTCGCCATTGTCAAGCCCACGGATGAGGAGCCGTTTGCCCCCAACAACCCGAAAGGGTTCACCGGGAGATCGCTTGGCCAGCCAGGACTGAAGAAGTCCGTCCGGGTAGGGGAGACAGGATTCAGGGAGGTTGCGGCGTACCTGTTGGACCATGAGAATTTCGCAAATGTTCCTGCAACGGCTCTGGTGAAGATAACACATTCAGTTTTCAATATCAATCGTCCAATGAACGGCGGCACTCCGGCTCATGACCATAAGCCGCAAGTCACCAGTAAGATTGCTTCATTTCAGCAGTTCATCGCTCATGACTTTGACGCCAGTGACCACGGCACTTCGAGCTTCCCGGTTGCTGCTGTTCACAGGATCGGCATATTAGACATCAGGATTTTCAACACTGACAGGCATGGTGGTAATGTCCTGGTGAGGAAGCTGGATGGAGGCACCGGCAGGTTTGGTTGCCAGACAGAGCTGTTCCCAATTGATCATGGGTTGTGCTTGCCGGAGAACTTGGAGGACCCTTACTTTGAGTGGATACACTGGGCACAGGCGTCAATTCCGTTCTCCGAGGAAGAGCTCGAGTACATTAGGAATCTTGATCCAATGAGGGATGCTGCAATGCTGCGGGGAGAACTGCCGATGATACGTGAGGCTTGCCTCCGGGTACTTATTCTATGCACAATTTTCCTCAAGGAGGCTGCTGCTTTCGGGCTTTGCTTGGCAGAGATAGGTGAGATGATGACCAGAGAATTCAGAGGAATGGAGGAGGAACCCAGCAAACTGGAGATTGTGTGCATGGAAGCTAGGAGGAAAGTGGACGAATGGGAACCGTTCTCCCCTAGTGTTGAACAAGGAGAGGACATGGATTTCCAGTTCTCGATGGATGTGTTAGGAGGGTACAGTGATGTGATTCGATCTCCAAGATTCAATTGCTCGGGCTTGAAGGGCAGCTTCAGAAATCCTCTGACTAAGCTCGTGGAGAGCATGAACGAGGACAGTGATGATGAAGAAAATCGAAAGGAGCCTTCCATGCATTCATCTGACCGGTTCTCATCTGCTGAGTTCAGTACGCCTAGTCTTCAGAGAACTACCAGTTCAAAAACTAGTTCAAATGGCAGTGTGCACGCCCCGAACAGGAGCGCAGACGAACAGCTCCCATCGAGCTTGTGCTTTGTCAGGTTGTCGGACATGAATGCAGAGGAGTGGCATGTCTTCGTCGAGAAGTTCCAGGAGCTGCTGAAAGAAGCGCTGGAGGAATGCAAGGCGGCTGCAGGGCAGCGGATGAAGCAACGGCTGGGCACTTCCTGCAAATTTTGACTAGGACCATAGAGCAACACGGAAGAAACATTGTACTGTTGCCTGTGTTGCTTTTGGAGCTAGTGCAGCAAAGATATGATCATATCTACTACTTCGGCCGATGTTGCAGTATAACTGCCTCAAGCTATGTTCGTCAGGTAGACGAGATCGAAGGCTGGTGATGGGTTTGGAGGACTGCTATACACGTTTTACTAGTTATGTTAATTAAAACCGAGTTTTGCATAATAAATGCTTGCCAGCTTGTGTATATTGTGTTAGATGCTACACACCAAGAGTGCTATTCGTTGGCTGTCGCTGAACATTCTTTGTGTTGTGCTGTGAGCAGTGTAAATATGAACCTCTGATGTAAAATGCTTACCTGGTGTTGAACATCTTGGATGAAAGCTCGTCTTGCGATGGTTCTGATATCCGAATTTCTTTGCGTTCAAATCTGACAAGATTAAAAATGTTGTCTTTGGGAATGGTAAGTTGTTTGTCAACTCGCAAAGATCAGTTGAAAAATGTAAGAAATAAGAAATGGGCAGTTTTTCTTACTGCTGTTACCTTGCATAATTGCGCAGACAGGGAGCAGCCTATCTTAATCACAGGTGCATTATGCTTTCTGTTGGCAATAATAAGGCTGAAAGCAGCACCCAAGCTAATTTCAGTTGCCAAGGCCGGACTGTACGGTACTCCCTTTTGATGAATTTAAATACTCCCTCTGTACAGAATGAATAGAAGATAAAGATTTAAATACTCCCTCTGTATCTAGACTGGTTCTCCACAACTACAATTATTTAGGTAGAGAGGGAGTAGAAGATAAAGAACAGAGATAGATAATCTCCACCAGATAGTCATGGATGCCCCTAATATAATGGTACTGTTAACAGCTGTCCATACTGTCTGCACCAAGATTAATTTGAGCATTTGACATAACCAGTTCTGAAGCCAGTTACTGCTTAACAACATATGATCAGGCTAACAAGAATGTTTTATAACCAATAAACTAAGCAAACAATCACCAACAGATAAAATAAACAAAAAATCACCTGGCTGTTGACCAGGGATACTGCTCATTCTTGAGAAGCTGCAATCAAAGAAATTAAGAGGGAACACAAAGTAGATCTTGCAACAAATTGAATATCTGCAGTCGTGCAATCATGATGGTTGACCTGTTACAGACATAGCACTATCAACCAGCCCTCAACCTCAAGCATAGTGCCAACATGCATAGCAGTATAACTTAGCAACTCTGTTTGTCAATCAACAGCTTGACTGATGTCAACAACTTCCCTGCTATTAGCTGGGAGCCTGGGAAGATCAGAAGAGTTTGCTGTCCCCTAAAATAACGAAAATGATAGCCTGAACCAGGTAGATTAATATGTGCCAAGACATATGCAGCATTGGACTAAATAATAATCTCGTCCACACACTGGCACCAGCGTTACAATGTTACATGAGAGCTAGCTACCAAACTCCGAGAAGTTAATCCAAAGGAAACAGGTAGCTGGCTTACATTTTTAGCAAATGAAGTGGAAAGGCAGATCTACACTTACATAATGTTTGTCCAGCTTACCGCATACAATTATTTACCACAGGATCACTTTGTCTCCATACGGCATCACAAAGCAGCAAGCCAGCAACCAAATGTATTTTAGTAAGCATATTATTGAAAGCCCTCAATTCAACATCTTACTAAGTGGAACACATATCGTCCAACACATGAGCGATAACATAAAAGATTGACAAAGGTCATGCCAGAATAATTTTTTCTCCTAGAGGATACTATCTCCATTTCTTTGGCCATGTCACTCTCACAACAAGTAACAGATTAATAGAGTGCTTAAGTAGTGCAGGTACAGTTTCTATGGACAGGCATTCTGCACTCATATACTCCCTCTGTAAGGAAATATAAGATCATTTAGATAACTAAAGTGGTGATCTAAACGATCTTATATTTCCTTACAGAGGGAGTGCTTGATATTTTTCGAGAACTGATGATGCATCATGTTTGTATTATATTGTTTCGCGTAGCAAAGTGCAGAAGCAATTTCAGTTAATGTTACACAAGTTGGATCAAATGCTTTGGTCTTTGGAGTAGATGATCCTAGTGAACCTGGAAGCTGAGTATATGTCAGTGGAATATTAATGCTACAGAAATTGGAAAATGCTGCAGAAGCAATTTCAGTTAATGCTACACAAATTGGATCAAATGCTTTGGTCTTTCGAGTAGATGATCCTAGTGGACCTAAAAGCTGTAATCTTTATATGTCAGTGGAACATTCACTTTCAGGGGGGTGATTTGTGGGTGCAGAAAAGTTGTGAACATTCGATAGTGTTCGGCTGATTAGCTGGTAAAATGCATAGCTAAGGACACCGTCTACAATGCCTGGATGGAATCACTGGCAAACAAGTAAACCACACACTGAGCTTAAAGGAAGTCATCCTAAGGGCTCAGTCCACCATGCACTCATACATCCAAAACAAAAACACGTTGCTTGGTGTGCATATCAAAGCTGAGAAGGAATAGGCTGTTTTTGATATCAAAAGACCCCATAACATATGAATATGGTTGACATTCCAATGAAACCAGTATCATATGCTCACTCATATGGTTAACTACCATCACAGATCAAGTGAACTCATGTTTTTAACTTGCAGAAAATGTAACTGAACACTATTCGGATAAAACATCACGAGATCCTTTTCATTTCAGATATGGAAATGGAACCACTTACAAGTCACTGTTTGCTAAAAAATAATGGGAATGGGAGCAGGCAGACCTCCAATTGTATCTGTAACGATACTTCTAACTGCTGGAGTAGTGAAGGATCTCTGATGGCATGACTTGAGAAAACTGGTGGCTCAAGTCAAGTACTAGAAATGTAAAATTTATTGGCTCAAAGAAGACACTATTCACCTAGCACTTGACAATTGATACAGCTAACAGGAATGATCCAGTAGAACATCAAACGGGCAACTGAACTTCAACGCCGAAAGCATTTGAGCTGAAATCTTCGCAATGCAGCTTGTTGTCACCATCAATAGATCGATGTGTCAAATCTTGGCTCATAGAAGCAGAACTGAGTATTGCATAATTGGCTTGCGCAGCCAGCAATCCACGACCAAGCCTTCTTGTCAACGTCGTATAGGAGACCTCTGCCCTGGTTCCACGACGTGAAACAGATGAGGTTGTCCTGCCCAAAGCACTCAAATCTCTCGGCAGACAACCTCAACAGAGCCCTGAAGTACTTGGGCGGCATCCTGCTTATTTCCACCCAGACACTCCTACCATGATCCAGCTCCCAGATCCTCATACTCTGCAGCGTGCTGTAAAGCCCGATCCTTCCCACCAAGAAGAGCCTTTTGCGAGCTCCGGCGACGAGATACCCATCGAGCAGCGACCGGGGGAATTTCGCTGGGATATGCTCCCATTTGCCGGCATCCACTTTATACATCATCAGCCCGAGCGGCGAGAGCGTCTCCAGGTATAGCCGGGAGTCACAGAAGGCCATCTTGGAGGAGCAGAGGTTCTCGGCGGGCATCATCTGGTGAAGTGACCATCTGTCCGCCTTGGAGTCATAGACCTCGGTGGGGAGCGTCTCCCCGTAGACATCGCTGGTGGCGATGACCTTGAAGGAGCGGAGCTTCCTGTCGACGGCGAGCACGAGCTGGCGCTGCTGGTTGTGATGCATCTCCGGGAGCAGCCGCCAGGCCTGCGTGAGCGGGTTGCAGACGAGGGTGCGGAAGACGGAGGAGCCGTCGAACCCGGAGAAGCAGACGAGGCCCCCCGAGGAGCCGACGAGCCAGAGGTCCCAGGCGGGGAGGAAGCCGAGGGGGAGCCTGTAGCGCGCGCGGAGGGGCAGGCTGAGCGCGGCGCAGTGGGTGGGGGCGGAGCCCCGGGCGAAGGCGAGCACGCAGGGCCCGTGGGAGGGCGCGGCGGCGTGGGCGGCGAGGAAGGCCGGGTCGCGCGGCACGGCGGCGGCCCAGCGGCGGGAGACGGCGCGGAGGCGCGGGAGGAGGAAGGGCGGGACCCGGGCGAGCACCTCGAGGAGCAGGTCGTCCGGGAGCGCGGCCCAGACGTCGGCGTCCATGGGCACGTCGGCGGGCGGCGCGGCGGCGGCCGAGGGCGCCGGCGTCGCCGCGCAGGTCTCCTCGTCCAGGCCCCGCGGCCTGGTCCGCGGCCGGGACGGGCTGGTGGGGCGCGCGGCGGCGGCCGCCGCGCGCGCCCCCGCCGACGCCGCCGCGGTGAGCCGCGCCGCCATCTCGCGCATGTTGACGTCCATCGCCGGGATCGGAGCGGGGATCCGGCCGGGGTGGGCGAAATCTCGAATTTCCTCTGGGGTCGCTGCGCTCCACCGTCTCTCTTTTTGGACGGAGTCGGCGGGCCGGCGGGCCCCACCCGCTGCGAAACGGGGGAGCACGACGCCGGGGGTGACGGAACGGAACGGAGCGGAGCGGGGGCAGCGGGTTCCGTTACGTTTTCGGCGCGTTCGGAACGGAACGGGGTGTGGTTGGTCGCCGTCGCCGGGTTCTGGGCGAACCGACCGGTTGATCGGACGGGCAATGGACGCGCCTCGCTTCCTCTTCCTCGATAAACCCGAGACCGATGCGTGTGAGGTCGGAAATGGCATGAAATTTGAACTACAATGTATTACATGAAATTTGAACCCCAGACAAAGTATAATTTGGAAAACATTGCATAACATGAAATCGGGGGGTGCTGTCGATGAACGTCGGGACCTCAGATTGTTGATACAGAAGTTAATATTTGTCGGGCTATCGTAGAGGCTCACCGCCTTCTTGTTGTATGGCCTCGCCGCCAGCTTCGCCAACTGGGAGGAACGTTCGCTAGATATCTATATCGAAACTAAATTGTCGTGACTCTCTAGAGCGTGTGGATTCGAATGCACTATGGGTCTATCAACAAAAAAGCTGAAACTTTCCGTGGCAGGAGAACAATGTCGTTTGAAGTTACACATGAAGGAAACTCTTTTGTGGGTCCACATTGGAAGCATAGACACACACTTATGCATTACATCTAACTTGGGAGAAGAAGAATTTCCTTATCATGTTTGTTAGTAATGTCATGTCTACTAAGGAAGACATGTATTATGGAGTTGGCCAAAATTATACAAAATACATGTCACTGGTGCATAGGTTGAGTGTTGATAACATTCACGCAAATATTTTGATAAAAATTGCTAACTACACTATTATTATGTAAATTGCATTACTAGTTATGCTACTAGTATGTAAATTACATTGTTAACTAGACTATTATTATGGTCTTCAACATAAATTGTCAAAGGATGTTGTGCCCCCGTTGATACATGACAAAGATGATATGACAATTACTTATCGTGCAAGTGTCACTTTCGCTTTTCCATACTCGACTGACCACAAACACAAGGAAAACTTTAAGTTGAAGCATGGAGACAAATAAAGGAAGACCGTAAATCACAAATTGGAGACTGTTAGATCTCTTTGCTTCATCATGAAGATCTAGGTGTTTTCTGTTTTATGACATTTTACCTAGGAGAGAGGACTAGGTCCTATGATAGAGGAGTTTTCTGGTTTATGACATTATGTAGCAGTGATTAACTTGACATAATTAAGATGATGATGAGTTATTAGATGATTACGAAGATAATAAGTTATATAACATGTATTAGATTAAAATGAATAATGAGCTATTATCTGACATATATTAGATTAAAGTGGATGAAAGCAGGTGACCAAGTTGAATTACAAGAAAATATCGTATTTTTATCTAATTCAATTTGGTATCTTGCATTTCATCTACTTTAATCTAAATGTTGTTTTTTTTCAATTTTTTATTGATGTTATATTTCAATATGTATAACCGTGTGAAAATACAATATCTTTACCTAATAATAAAGAGGCTATCGCTTTCGTCGGAAAACCCACCGAGGTGATTTTACAAAAAAGCCCTTACTGTTTATGACATTAAACTCGTAGTATATATTAAATATTTTTTTAAATACTCATATCTTTTAAACCGTAACTTTAAATTTAACATATTATACATGGAATTTGATTAGAAGAATATGTAGAATTTAAATATGATATTATTTTATCTGTTAAATGTTTAATAAAAATACTATCTAGGGTGCAATCTTAATAAATAAGTCATTATTCGTCTTTCTTTCATACTGGTACTCATCCGGGTTGGGGATGAGCACGTCAACAAAATCAGGATTAGAGATGAAACTGAAGGTCACTTGACTGATTCTTTGTACGTATTAAATCTACATGCAAGCCGTGTTAAAATAGAAGACCTGTGAAATTTTGAACTGCATTTTTGTAGGATAAGACCATCTTTATTTGTATCATAACTATAAATTCTTAAATTATAGACATTTTTTATAAATTAAGAGCGTGTGTCGTGTGGTATTTTTTTCTCCCGTTGCAACGCATGGGCCCTTTTGCTAGTAAATATATATATAAATACGCGTGATTAGTAGTGATGCGGGATACGAACACGCACTGCTGATAGTTAACAGTAGCACGTATACGAAAATACGCTAGTGATACATTAAGCGCTGGACGACTCACGCTACTGCTAATTGTTAGCTGTAGCGCCGTAACAGTAGTACACCCTTTAACCGATGTTATCGTTAGGGTTTTTGCTCGTAGTGCCAATAGGGATGGTAAGTGCCAACACCACAGCATACCTGGCCAAATGGGCCGGCACGACACGACTCGCCCAGTCACGTTTATTAGTCGGGTCGTACCGTGTCGGCCCGTGGGTTGCGCCTCCAGGCCTAGGCACGGCCCCGTTATTAAACGGGCCGGCATGTTGGCCCGATTAGCACGCTGGGTCGCATATTTTTAGCCGCATGGGTTTATTTTTGGATCTATTATGCCATATGTTATGTATATATATATATATATTAAAAAAATCTGAAAATATATGAACGGCCGTGTCGTGTCGTCCCGCGTGCACAGCCTCCAGGCACGGCCCGAGGCGTGCTTCATGCCGATCCCAAGCACGATTAGCCCGTGCGGGCCCGGGCCCGTGTCGTACCAGGCACGCGGGCTGTCGGACCGGCCCGATTTACCCGACCCGTTTGACCAAATCTGCGTAAAGATGGCATTTTATGCGACAAGTGTGACATTTTACAAGGCTGCCACCATCATATCCAGGGGCATCGGTTGTGATCCCATTCCAGCGAAGGTTTGCGAGATATCTATACCGAAAATGAATCATCATGACTCTCCATAATGTGTGGATTCGATGCGTCGTGCGTCCATTTTATAGAAAGCCGGAACTTTTCGTGACCAGAGAACAAGGCCGTTATAGAGGCACATGAATGAAACACTTTTGTTGATTTAATTTTTTAAAACACAATATTCCACTCATACATACACATATATATACTTATCCCTATAAACATATACACACCTTTTATTTATATGAATACCTACAAAAGAGTGAGTCAACACGTCATCTTAAAATGAACGAAGTTGCCACACAAACCTTTATGATCGATGTGAACGTCTCCTTCCACTGAATGCACATTACCATAAAGCTCGAAATATATCCAGATAAATACGAGTACCATTGTCAAATTCAGATTTGAACTTGCTGAACAGAGAATACTATTGTTTTAGTACTCCCTACATTTCATAATACTTGTTGTTGTTTCAATTCAAAAATTAAACTAAAGCAATGACAAGAATTACGGGACGGAGGGAGTACCATTTAATCATAGACTAGTTGGATGCCCGTGCGTTGCCACGGGAATACAAAATATGATGTGAAAAGATTACTCGACAATGAATATTTTATATAGGGAACATAAAACAGTGATTAAATAACTTTCCAACTAAAGAATATGTGTCGATCATACCAACCCATGGTTTCAACTCCTACACGCGAAATTGTTTCTCTCTCCCTCTTCATTCTTCTCAGGCAATCATCCTTTCTCTCCCTTCACCATTTTTCTCAACATCATTTGCGAGCACTCTTTTAAATCTTGTGCTTTTATATATTATACTCCCTCCGTTTCATATTAGTTATGATTAATTTAGTATAAAGTTGTCCTAAATTAGCAGCAACTAATATATAATAGAGGGAGTTTTTTCTGTCAATTCAAATTATTATTTCAATCTCCTTTTATGAGAATTAGTTAGTTGAAAGGATACTTAAGCAATACCTCTTGTAACTATATGAAAGGAAACTTAAAAAGGACCTGTCACAACAAAAAGAAACGAAACATGAACTTCGTTGAGTATAGAAACACAATAATAAGATCTTATTTTCTGGAAAATATACTCTCTCAAACCACATAGACTACTCCCAAACCCAAAGTAGAAAAGACCTACACGAGAGGCATATCTATACCTAATAATAAAGAGGCTATCGCTTCTGTCGGAAAACCCATCGCGTCATTTTTATAAAAAAAATCCGTGTAATTTTTGTTATTCAACCCACGCTCCATCATTTATCTGCAATGAAAAAAATGATTTGCTGCAAAAATTATACCCGTACGCATCAGCCGTACCTCTCCCCGCTCACTGCCCCCGTTGCGGCGCTCGAGCGCATCGCGTCGACCCTGGTCCACCCTGGCCTGTGCCCAGGCCGCTGCCACACCACTCGTCGCCGCGGCCGACCTCAACCACCACTGTTGTCGATCTCAACCCACCCGCCTCCGCGGCCGTACTTCTGCCCGCTTGATGCCCCGTTTCGACGTTTGAGCACAGCTTCTGGATCAAATCAACGCGACAGCTACAACGACTTGGGATGATGCGTCTGCTCGATGCAGAACGGCGGCAACGCGGTGGAGCGAAGTACTTGCAGGTGGAGGCGGACCTCCATGGCTCACACAGGGAACTCCGAGATTATGGCGCGGCAACGGCGACTCCTTATGGCCAGATAGAGGCGCCTAACCCTTGCTTCCCTCATCGTATCCCCTCCTCCGGCAGGAACTCATCATTTGGTAAGATCCCCTCCCCATGCCTCCAACCGTGTGCCAAGCACCGGTAAGAAATTTTGTTTCGTGGGGTTTTGTTTGCTGATGAATGAATGTATTGAATGTAAGATTGTATTATTGTAGAGACAAAGAATGGAACACCACCTTCAGTTTGTCATCTAATCCCACATTCTCTACCCCATGAGTGAAATAAAATAACAATACATTGATCAATTCACGTAGCCTCTATGTTTTGCTTTGCTTGTCCCGCTCAATTTCTCATCATGGTGGAATTAACAATGAACGGGTTGATTTCTCAACAAAATAGGATAGGACTGACTACATTAATTAGTTAGCTTATTATTTTAATAAATCAAAATGATTATAAAAAGATTAAAAGCGTGTGGTATTTTTTTCTCCCGTTGCAACGCACGGGCCCTTTTGCTAGTCTACTACAAAACATCCGACCTTCATATCAATTCTCATGAAAGTTTTCCTATATCCTTCAAATGACTTGGGAGAAGCTCGCTAGTAGCATATTCCGTTCAAGAACTTCTCTTTGATGTATCACCTTAATTTCAAGAATGTCCTCTTCGCCCCCAAGAGGGACCATTTGACCTCCTTGAGAGTGGAAAGAAGTTTTGGTGTTGTAATTTCCATGCAATAAAAGCCTCACTCCAATACGAGGAACCATAGACTTATGGTTTTCTCTCTGTGTACAAGAAGGCAAGAATAAATCAATATAATTAGTTCTTAAGCACAAATATCCATCTTATAAAAGGAAAACTCATAGAAAATCCACATACCCGATCCAGAACAC
This sequence comes from Hordeum vulgare subsp. vulgare, assembly GCF_904849725.1. Lineage (NCBI taxonomy): Eukaryota > Viridiplantae > Streptophyta > Magnoliopsida > Poales > Poaceae > Hordeum > Hordeum vulgare. The sequence continues at coordinate 644,341,557 of NC_058519.1, read as the reverse complement.
AACGATGCCTACAACCCACTCCCATGGTTAAATGTAATAAGAAATAATGAAAACTCGGAGAAGGAAAAAAAATCGATGTGCGCCTCTACTGATAACGATAGAGTGCATGGACGACAAAACTACAAAGAGATAATAATATCATTCGTGGGCACAAAAATGCATAAAATGAAATTTCAACAAAACGGATGATTCTTTTTAAAAAGGATAATTTATAACTTTCACCCGGACACATATTTTTTTATTAATACTTGCAGCGCATCAATGGTGAAAATATAGGATGTAAATTATAACTTGATGTTCAACACTTCAATGACACATTAACTAAATAAATGATGTTGAAAGCAGATCATACCTCAAGGTAAAGATGAAGGTTTCGGCACATGGATTCAAGAAGATGTATACTTAAACTCGAAGCACTTGCAAAACCTCCTTCGGTATCTTCCTTGTATCGTTATGTAGCATGACTCTCTACTTTATTACCAAACATAACTGCTGGAATTGGCTGCATAACATGCACATAAATCACAAAAGGGATAAGTATTATTAGGGGATGAACAATGTGTCCCAAAAACAAAACCATGTTGCAAGCACCTGAAAAGCAAGCGAAAAAATAGACCATCTCACTTTAGATATTTGCAATATATTTGTTTCTGGTTCATACAGACAACAAGAAAATAATGTCAAGGGTCAAATAACATAAGCCAATCTTTTACAATGCAATCACTGACCTAATATTATAAATCAAATTCCAGTTACTTAGAAGGTTGGTTCCAAACTGAACCAAGAAGGAAATAAAAGAAAAAACTCATCGCCGAACCAAAACAGAAATTGTTTAAACATCATTCCGTAGTTATTGTATTTCACTCCAGAGCATGCTAAAAATAATACCAATATGGTTTGTATATACCAATCGTGTGACCTTTCCCACATCCGCATTCGGCGAACATATCAGAATCACATATCAACATAAACTTCCTAACACATGGTAGCATTTGACTATGGATGTAAAATTCAGCGATGCCGACTATTCGAAGCATTTTACGAACCTGCCCATGATCTGACCTGGACCTCAGTTGAGCTCTGCCCGTGCTTCTCCCGTGTCGCCGGTGGATCTCTACCCATGCCGTTGTTGCTCGTCTACCCATGCTTCTCCCCTGTCGCCGGTGGATCTCTACCCATGTTGTTGCTGCTCGTTTGCCCGTGCTTCTCCCTGTCGCCGGTGGATCTCTACCCATGCCACTGCTGCTCGTCTGCCCGTGCTTCTCCCCTGCTTCTCCCCCACCGCTGGTGGATCTCTACCCATGCCGCTGCTGCTCGCCTGCCTGCGCTCGTGCCAGTGCTGGTGCTCCGCTGCCCTGCTCCTTGTGCTGCCGCTAGAGCTCCCCCGATGGCCTGGAAGAATAATATTGAAGGCTACAAAAAGCTTCAGGAAAACATGAAATGTGAAAGATGTTGTATCTCTAATTCTCTATGAGCTAACTGAATTCAGTCAAAAATCAGTTAAATTTGGTGCTCCATTAACTGTTAAAATTCAGTAAATATTCTGAACCAAATTTACCACATAGTTTTGGGGCAATTCTATCTATCTAAAGCGATTTGCAGCTATGGATGGCAATGTCATAATACATACAGACTTGTGGCTGCTCATTTGCATTCGGGCAGCTATGGCAGTGACGTAAACAAACTTGTTAATGCTCATTCGCATTCACAGCAACACTTCATCATTCCTCTACTGATATTATTTTACTGCCTCTCAACTGAATTTTGCAGCCAAGAGGCACAGCAGCACAGCTGCAGAGTTGGCGCACATACTTACATTGGAGGCTTGGTAGCGTTGGCCTTGTCCCAGCCATTCTCGTCAGGCCAGACAAAGAGCAGCCCCTGGGAGAGGAGCGTGGGAACTTGGTGGTGCAGGCCCTGGGCGAGCGCATCGCCCGGGCGTGGGAACTGGGTGATGCAGTTCCATATGACGAGGTCACGGTTGGGGAGCTAGAACGGGGTGAAAACAAGATGAAGAAAAAATTGAAAGAGATCCAAGGGAAGAGAAGGGGAAAAGATACCTTTTACTCCGGCAAGCTCCTCCACCCTGGAGACGGCACCCGGTACGGGTCAACGTCGACCTCCCAGCGCAGGGCGGCATGCTCAAACGACTCCAGTGCAGGATGGCAAGCTCAGACAGCTCCAGCTCCCAATACCAGATCCGTTTCACCTAGTTGGTCGTCGCGCCGTCGGACAGCAGATCGACTAAAAAAACCAAGCTTCATGGTGGGGAACGAGGAGGCCGCAGCGTGGCATGGGGGAAGCAAGGCGAAGGTGGCGTGGGATGGGGAGGGTGGGGGAGCAGGTGGCGTGCTGCTGGAGGAGAAGCATGCGACGTGGGGCAGGAGGAGCGGTGGTGGAGAGGAGCGGTGTGGGGCGGCGATCAGTCGGGAGAGAACAGGGAAGAGAGCGAGGAAGAAGGTGGACTTTGGGTTTGGTCGGTGAAACAGTAAGGACTAAATCCCAAAAATGCCATGGGGACAAGCTTTTTGGGACGAAGGGAGTACATAGTAAGTGAGAACCCACAATTATTATCCATGCCTTAGAAGTTTATTCATATACCACCAAGAAAAGGCTATGCGGGTAGCATGTTTGACTCTGTTATAAATATATACCGTCTGTCAAAATTTGACATTTATTTAGAAAATAATGTGTACCAAACAAACAGACGTTGAGAATTAAAATTGACCATAGGTGTTGTCTGGACAGTCTTTTTCTGGACATAAAAAAGCCAGCATATGCTATACATGGGAGGCATAGTTATTTGTAAGCTGGGCATAGTGGTTTGGACAGTCTAGAAGAGTAAATGGGATGCGTGCATGTTGGGCATATTAGTTTGTAAGCTCGGCAACAGTCTCTTTGCTACTTTTCTACACATTCAAAGGTCATCAACTTCTTAATTTAAGTAGTTCGAAAGTTCTGCAAAGCAAAATATTCATAATTGTAATTAGAATTCAAAAGTATAGAAATTTAGGATATCTATTCTTACCGTGGACATTAAGAGCAACCTGAATATGACCGGCAACTTGCAGGCTACCCCTACATGTTCGGTTTATACATAGCTTTATTGTTGCTTTGCTTCTCTTTGGGTCTTTATGGAGTCCTTGTGTTGAGAGCGAGCGCATAATGCAAACATACCACCACGGCATGAGCACCAACCTGATCAACTTCATGAAACAACAATCCAACTTAGTTACTACTAATGATCACATCTACAGGAGGAAGACGCGCATGACAAAAGGATCCAACTTTGGGGGAAAAGAATAGATAACTAAACAAATTGAACGACCTCTACCTCATTGATCTTGTATGTCTCCAGGTTTGTGGTCAACGAGACCCAATCCGGGAATAAGGCCTGTAATTCCAAACACACAAGAAGAATTAAACACTGAGAGCAAAAAATTAGGCATAATGAATACAAACCAAGGATAACTTAACATGAGACATAAAATTAGGCATCGAGACAGGAAGCGTGCTTACATCAATCAGTTTATGCAGGTAGGGCTGTAGCTTCACCGCACGGTGGCCGCGTGCAACGGATGGCAACAACGTCATCCATCGTTTTCTGTTTCGTAAAGCCTGACGGAAAACACCTGTTCCACCGACAGCGTCGCATCCAACTTGAGCGCCTGCCTAACAATATCCGATCTCTGATGTGGGGGAGCGGTAGCGGTGGCGCACCGGTGTAGGCCTTCGAGGCTGCAGCCGCTGAGCAAGTCCTCGCCTTCTCATTGACGACGGGGTGAGGACGGGCACAACAAGAGCGATGGACTAACCTTGGCCTCGAGGCGTGCGGTTATGTGGGACTGGAACGTGTCGCGGAGGTTCCTCCTCAAGCGCAGCGCCGCGTGGTACTCAAACAGCCTGCGCATACCCCAAAAAAATACGACGCGGGGAGAGGGCGAGCTTCCACCGAATCGGGGACGGACGGGCGGCGGGGCGAAGAAGGGGCGTACCTTCTGTTGACGCACGCGTCGCAGCAGAAGGGGAGGTTGGATCCCTCATAGAGCGCACAGCTGCTGCTGGTGCTGCTGCCGCTGGCCCACCGAGCGGCCATCATCCTGCGGCGATTTGGATGGCGGCGGTCCTGGGTTCCTGGTTAGGCGGGTGTGTGGTGGCGGCGACGGCGAGGTCGTGGCGGGGGAGGGGGTAAGGCGTTTGCGTGCGTGGGGAAGGGGATGCGGGGTGAAGAAGGGAGGGGGAGAGATCTAACTTCCGTGGGTGTACAGAGAATGAGTCGGCGACGAGCACGAACCTTTTCGTGTGTTACGTGGCCTGAGTTAGAAAAAAAATCCTTCTCGTGCCATCGTGGCCTTCCCGCGACGGGTGGGTTTTTGGTCGATGTTTCCCTCGTAGGTGGGAAGATGGTCGAACCATCACGACGACGGCAGATCCTCCTAGTAAGTAGCAGTGCCTAGACACTTTGCAAATTTCAAAATATGAAAGTAAGAAGACGTCAATTACAATGTTGATCCAATAATGTTAAAGCAGAGCTTGACAATGTCACAATTTATCATATCAGAGATCCAGGACCAAGAGGCAACAATACAAACAACATAAACTTACCACAGGTTATCTTTTGCTTACTGTTAGCAAACTCCATCAGCAAATGACCCTACAATAAATAGAAGCAACTCATACAAGTCAAAATCTCAAAGAAGACATAACAGATTCATGTGTTAGTGGTGTACATAATTTAATTTCAGACCCATGCATTTGGAAAAAGATGCAAGTAAATTTCACTCAGCTAGATAATAAATAGGATCGTTGGAAGCTAAAAAATCATCAATGAAAATTAACATGTGAACTACAAGCGTAAATTATCGTTTGAAATTTTTTAGAAGAGAAACAAGAAATACACATGTAATGAGGTTTATGTAAATAAGTCAGATGAAGAAATGGCATTTTAAAGGATAGGCTGTGCTTTACAAGCTGTTTAGCATGCAGGTTATGGTTCACAATGCAACAAATGGTGAAACAAAAATAATAGAACAAGATCAGCCTACCAGCACACAAGTTAAAACTACATATAGTTTATACTCCCTCCGTTCCGAGTGCGGACGTTTGGAGCTCGGCCTCCATGGAGGCCGAAATTTTTGAATAATTCAAAATTCAAACTTTTCGGTTTCAAAAAAATCTGAAAAAATATGGAAGTAAAGAAGGATGTTATGCGTATGTGTGCAAAAATTTAGGATGAAATACCTTGAAATACGATCTGCACAAAAAAGACAAATTCATGACCTGAAATGATGAATAGTGTCATGTGTAAAAAAGTCTTAGATTTGTTTTTTTTGCACAGCCCTCATTTCAATGTATTTTTTTCTGAAAATTTACACACACTTCACTTATCCCTGTATTTTTTTTCAGAATTTTTTAAAATGTAAAAATATGAATTTTCATGAAATTTGAATTTCAAATTTAAAGGCCTCCATGGAGCTCGGTCACCAAAAGCAATTTCCGCTCCGTTCCTAATTATAAACCTTTTTAGAGATTCCAATACATACTACATCTGGAGCAGAATGAGTGAATCTACATTCTAAAGTAAGTCTATATACATCCGTATGTAGTCCCAGTTGAAATCTCTAAAAAGGATTATATTTAGAAACGGAGGAAGTATATAACAATAGAAATGAGACAGAAAGTATATACGAATAACGAGTGAAGCCACAAAATGCTTCAAAACTTGAGGGTGGAAAATCAGGTTTCAATCAAGATAGTGGTAAATAATGTGAACATATCAAATTTCCATAGTCATCTTGATCAAAGTTTAGAGTAAATTCACTTTACAAGAGTTGAAGGAAAGCAAATCAGGTTTAGCAAATTATTTGCCATAGCTTTATTTTTTTTAATGAGCTGCAGAAAACCCACTTCCCTTAGCTTCCTTTAGTTTCAAGAACATATGCAAATGGGTCTCAACTGTCGCTGGGAGAAAGAAAATCTTCCTAGGTAGGTCTTGGACGAACCTTTTTTGTCAAAAATTGTGTCTGCTTCCTCCATTTGCAAAAAAATATCGTTCTATAATGTGTTTGGTAACATCAAGGATTGAGCACTATACAAAACCCTTATAAGTTGTATTAACCACATGAGCTTGCAGTCTACGAGAAAAAATTGCCCTAAACTATACTTGCTAACAACCTGACGACCGTGGTCATCCATAGGGGTGCACTCTACAACAAGAACAGCGCCAACATCATCTGCAGTAACCACATAGTCGTACATCGTAGCACCTGAATTGCAGAACATACAGAATCAGTCAGTATAATTACTTTTTTGCTCAGCATTATCCACTTGTAGGACAAATTTCCTTCTTTACCTTTTGTTCTTAGTACCAGTAACTTTATTCAAACACGATAATCATTATAAGTACAATGCTTCGGATCAAAGATCCAAAAAACTACAAAAAAAAACTCCAAAAACTCGCTTCTTTACCTTCAATAGATTGCCTAGTGCCATCTTCAAGATAGTGAACCCACTGAAAACAACATTCCCATGTGAAAGGTCTATTGCAAGGTTTAGAAACTCACAACAAAGATAACATAATCACAATCCAGAGTCAGAACACAACATACCTGGAAATTACAATGTGTAGTACCATTTATAGAAAAACCACATGCTCTTAGAGTAGATCCTGGTATAGGATTGCCGACAACTTGAAATCCCTCAATACCAGGTAATAAATCACCTATGTTAAACGTATGAGGTATGCTTATATCAACAGAAATGACCTGGAATCTTATATAGTTAAATAACATAATTAGCTATTTATTTACCACCAGATGAGTAATCTTGAATGTCATTCGGCGAGTCACCATCTAATCTTGTTCCTGTAGGACCAACATTTTCTTCAAAACAAGTAGATATAGGAGTAATTATTATATCCCTGAAAGGTAATTCCAGGCAAGAAGCAGAGGTCAAAATCTTTCCATGTCGATGACATATTTGACTGGATGGCTGATAACTAACAGAATTTCAAAATAGACACTGAGCATACTGATTAAACTTGGATCCATGGTATATATGTTGGACATGTTTATCAAATGGATCTTGAGCATCCTGCACAAACTATTCTGCACTTTTGCGTCATTTTGATTAAAAAAACCATTTTGATGTACTTATAAAAATGCGAAATTGGACATGTCAAGGAGCTGCAATGGCCATATGCACATGGAAAATCCTTATGTGCCAATGTCTAGAAGCAGAGCCCAGAAAAAAGGGCCTTCCAATTGTCAGACTGATTCCTGGTGTGCTCAATTGATTCACAGCTCCTTCCTTGGACCTCGCCACCCAGGTGCAGGCCTAGTGCCTTTTGACCACGAATTCTACCTCCATCCGAAGCCAGATTGAGCGGTAGTAATACCATGTGGTAATTTGAGGAAATTATCCAATCATTCGGTTCCTGCTCTTTCTTTGCTTTTTTAATCTTTCTTCATTGCTATACATAGACCTCCATAAACATCAGCTTCATGTTCCTAGCTCTAAAACATACACAGAAAGCGCCGCATGTACAATTGAACTAATCTAAAATAGACTATGCTTGAGTCAAACTAAGAAAAAATCCATGTTCATTAGCATAATATTTTCATGGTGCACCAAATATTTTCAGTCTCTTGTTATAAAAAAGAAGAACATCGTAGTTTAAGGGGAAGCTACTATGTAAATAGTGATCAATTCGCACCAAGTAAGACAACAAGTACTTTCTTACCGCATAAGTACACGTAGTTTCTGTCTCATTCAGTATATCGGCAGAATATCCTGTATAGTTGGCCTTTCCTGCCGATCCTCCTGCACACAACTTAAACCTACTTCAATGCATATCTTTACTTGTTCAGAATATGCCCTCCTGAGATTTGATGTTTCAAGTAGCCTGTTCGTCCAGCTTTCCTGCACCTACCAAGTCAGAGCACACAAAAACGGTAATATATTAGAATAACCAAAGTATTATTTATGGAATACGTACACATGATCTCGATAGACAACACGTTCTCTTACAAGATTAGTGAATTCCTCGGAAGACATGTCAGCACTATTGAAGTAGCCCGCGCGTCCTGCCATTATCTTCATGATTATAACACCCATACTGAATATGTCGAACTTATTTGAGATTAAATTATAGTATATGTATTCGGGTGGTAAGTATCCACTGCATCATATATCATACATAATGTTAGTGATGATATATATCTGACAAAAAATGTAGTTAGCTTCACAAATTTGAGTTCACATGAAGAATGCTTACATTGTTCCTAAAGAACTTTTTGTAGATTGTGTTTGCTCGTCACCGAAGAGTCTTGACATCCCAAAATCTGCAATTATGGGAACCATGTTCTCATCCAGCAATACGTTGGCTGGCTTCAAATCCAAGTGATAAATAGGAGACTTTAATTCATTCTGGAGGTATTTCAAATCCTGGCAAATCCCCTTAATTATTCCATAGCATGTATGCCAATCATATCTATCACATTTAAGGAGAATTCTCAAGATAATGATAACCTAACATACTAACTAAATCAAGGAGATCATTACCAGAAAGATACTTGTCAAGGCTTCCATTAGACATATACTCCAAGCAGAGTGCCCTATGTGTCTTTTCAGCGAGAACCAATTTTCCTTCGTGCATTACTTGTACTACCTGAATATCATGGCAATAGCCAACTAACCGCACAATATTTTGGTGTCTGAGCCTTGTAAGGTTTTTAAACTCGTTCTGAAATAGCTCATCATCGAGCCCTGGCATATCATAGAGCATCTTCACAACAATCTTTACACCGTCTTGATGCACTCCCTGTCCAAAATTTCACATGGTTCAATTTTCCGTTCATAAACACATGCAATTCTATGAAGCAGCAATCGCTATGTTTGAGTGTGGCAGTTATAGGTGCAAAATCCCTTATGCGCCATATGTCGAGCACGTGTAATGTGACAATTATATAGTACACGTGTAATAAATCATAAACACGTGCGCACATATACACCCGCGTAGAGACTACCAAAGGTTGGATCATGGATCTTGCATATTGACAGAATCACCATACAACTCTTGGTCAAGAAGATGCTAATAGTTGCCCGGTTGTGTTGTATTGTGTTATTATTGATGTAAGGAAACCACAGACATCATTAATTTTACCTTGTAAACCTTCCCAAACGAACCGCTCCTCAGAGAAATCATTAGTAATTTCTCGTCATAAGTCGAACGGCATGACCAGTAGACCTTCAGCCGCACCATCCATGCAGTTGATTTTCCTGGTAGAAATAACGAAAATTCGCATGTCCATACTTTTTTCAGCCAGAGAAAGCTAGCTTTGCAAAATTCACAGGCAAATTGTAACTCTTCCTCTTCTTTGTTCACTTGTTACAACAGTTGAACTGAACTTGCAGGAATCGGATCCGAAACACCATATAAACAGGGAGAACAATCGAGTAACAAATATGAGCAAATTGAGCAGTGCTAACCTGGAAACTTCCTGCCGCGACAAGGAAGGAGCTCGTTGATGCAGTGGGTAGAGGAGGGGCGATGCAATTGCAGCCAGATTAGACGACGCGGTTGACTTGACTGGAGGGAGAATGACAAGGATGGCATCGTTTTATGTTTTAAGTTGGTGTGTTTGCTATTGGTGACAGACAGGCACTAAAATCTACTCCCTCTGTTCTCAAAATAAGTGTCTCAAGCTTAGTACAATTTTATACTAAAGCTAGTATGAAGTTGAGACACTTATTTTGAGACGGAGGAAGTACTTAGTTGGCGTGGAGAAAAGACTTGAATGCCCTTGGACGAAATCGCACACGACAGGGCCTGTAGGGAAATCAAAATCAGTATTCCTTAATTTTCTCCGCCAGTGGCAGCATGGGCGTGCAGATTTGCATCAGCTAAAGACAACGTACGGCAACTGAATCAATTCACGCCACCGCGCGTATTGAAATTAGGATCTGTCTGGAACTAATCACAGGCAGAGGCAGGGACGGATGAATGTGGATGAGGGGGGAGCTTAGCTTACTTGCCGACGTAGTGGGGTAGGCGCCCGAGCCTCTTCACCACGGAACCTGCGGGAGGAGGTTGGACGAGGGAGGTCGAGCGTGTCGACCCCGCCGGCGGCGAAACGGGAGCGGATCTCGACGGCCGTCGCGGCACGGGAGGCGCGTGCCCATTTTCCCTCTATATGCTACCCGTGCGTGCCCCGGCTCTCTCTCCGTCGGCCGCGGCGGCGCGTATCTCGGAGCCGTCCCTGTCGTCTCCGCCATTCTTCCCTCCGGCCGGTGACCGGGCAGGTTGGAGTTGACTCGCCTCTGCCTACCTTACCTCCTTGTCAGCCCCATCGTCTCATCACCCGCGTTGTAATGTTGCTCGTGCTTCAGAACCGGCGGCGACAGCGAGGATCGGGATCGGGACGGGGAGGGAGTTTACTGGATCGCGGCAGCGGATGGAGAGGTGACGGGGCGACGAGCACAACCGGCGGCGGCAGCGAGGATCGGGATCGGGACGGGGAGGGAGTTTACTAGATCGCGGCAGCGGATGGAGAGGTGACGGGCACAACCGGCGGCGGCAGCGAGGATCGGGATCGGGATGGGGAGGGAGTTGGGAGTGGGGGAGGCGGAGACGTGTGCGAGTGTTAGCGATTTTTTTTCGTTGGGCTGATTTCTGGGCCACGTCGAACGCCGGGTGGGCTGCCTGTTTTACGCGTGGGTGTCAAATCTTACGTGGGAGGTGATTGAGGATGAACCATCATCACGACCGCAGATCCCTTTTAATAATAGAGATTTGTTACTTGGTCGGTCCACCTTTGAAACGGAGATGCACAACTTTTTGAGTGTGTGCTGAGATAGTGAGATTTGCCACTTGGAGATGGAGCGGGTGGCGCACGAAACCAGAAAAACGCGAAACAGTGGGCGCCGCCCGCCGCCCGCCGCCCGCAGCACCCACCAGAAAACCCGCTCGTTATCGCCCCACCCCGAAACCACCTGACCCCCTCCGCCGTCTCCCCGCCGGACGCATCCAATCCAAGCGCCACCCGCCGACCCAATGGCGTGGGGCGCGCCGTCGCGGGTGCAGGCGCTCTACGACCTCTGCAGGCGCACCTTCCCCTCCCCCTCCTCCGCCGCCCCTCCGCCGGCCAGCGCCGTCCGCGCCATATCCTCCCTCATGGGTAACCCCCGGCCCCCCTCTCCCCCCTTCTCCATCCGCCTAGCCATGACCGCCCTCCCTGTCCCCTGTACATCCATATCTCTGCCTCCTCCTATGCTCCTCAATGTGCACGGTTATATATATGTGCAGACACTATCAGCCCCGCGGACGTCGGGCTCAGGGACGACAGCCCCGGGGACGGCGGCGGCGGGCACGGGTTCTTCGAGTCGGCCTTCGTCAAGGGCGCGGCTAGGGCGCCGAGGTGGGCGCAGCCCATCACCTACCTGCACGTCTACGAGTGCGACGCCTTCTCTGTAAGTTCCCATCGCCTTGGCATCACTTGTGACATAGATCCATATATTACTGGCAACCATTCAATTTCCGACGAGTGTGGCATGGATTGTGACCTCATTGCTGCTGCTTTATGAACAAACGCATGTTAAAGGATATCATGCTTGTTCTAGATTTGCAGTATGCTGTTGGTTAGATGATCAATCCCAAATATTTTCCGCACTGGGAAATATTTTCTCCCCACTGTCCCTTTGTTATAATCAAACTAGATATCCACTTGGGTGCTCCTCTGTAGTGTATGTCATATTTATCTGTTGAGATTTGCAACCTACAATTAACTTATGTAATAACTGGCCGTGCTTACCATTGTGACTCCGCCGTCAGCTTTGAAAAACTATCTTATCTTTTGAACGAACTTATAGTTTCATATTGTAGTTTCTTTTACATTTTTCATTTTTTCTTGATTACAACTCTTATAGTAGCAGTATAGCAATACTACAGGGCACTTGCTAGTTATAGCTCGTATAGGTCATTTAACATTTTTTGTGTGTGTGTTTTGTATGTGTTTTTGCAGATTGGAATATTCTGCCTGCCAACTTCAGCTGTCATTCCTCTTCATGATCATCCAGGAATGACTGTACTGAGCAAAATCCTGTATGGTTCGATGCATGTGAAATCATATGACTGGGTAGAGCCTACTGTTTTAGCGAGTAATCGACAAGGTTATTTTCATGCCCTACTTCAAGTTTAATATTATTTTTTTCTTATTTCATTTCTTATCATTTATAAATATTGCATGCAGAGTCTGTGTTTGGTCCTTATTTCTTAGAGTATAATGATTCTCCTGCCTGGTTTCCACTTTTCCAAGTTGCACACTAATGAATGCGTCCTAGTACCAATGGTCCAATACTACTGCATTTTGTCACCTGAATATGTTACTTCTTTTTGATCGGGGTTTTGACGGGCTGACATATGTTAGTTACGACTTACAAGTGTTGAAATCATTTTAGAGTGGTTGTTTCCACGTGTTCATCATACTTCAAAGTCAGATCTTCAAAAGGAGTATTCCTAGCCTGAAATAATTTAATGTGTTTATTGCTCATATGCAGTGAGACTGGCCAAGTTACATGCAGATGATGTTCTTACTGCTCCATGTCCAACTACCGTTTTGTATCCCCAAAGTGGCGGGAACCTACACACCTTCACTTCAGTTGCCTCTTGTGCTGTTCTTGATGTACTTGCCCCACCATACGCTGAAGACGCTGGTCGAATTTGCACCTATTTTAATGATTATCCGTTTTCTAGCTTCTGTAAGTGAAACTCCTCCTTTTCATTATAGCACATGTTTATTCTCATGGCATCCATGAGAGATTTATTCCTGGAAGCATATATTATTTGTTAATGTGCCTTTTAGTTTTATCATCCTAGAAATGATAATTGCCTCGTAAATCTTGTTAATGAAAAGGCGGGAACCTGGTTTAGGGAAACAATGCAACTGATTGATTTGGTCACTCTTTCCCATGAAAGTACCAGTGTAGGTGTGAGATCACTCTTGGTTTTCTAGGAGTGAAGGCATAGTTATGATGTATGGAAGTGATGTTACAGGATGACAGCAACCGATCAGTTGATTTCACTTTGGATCAGAGACTGGATGTAGCAAACACCAGTATGGTGGCTCATCTGTACAGATTCTTTAATGGAATTGTGATGTGTATTTGGAGCATTTAAATGACCCTGGACATTGAAACATGGCCCTTGCTCCTTTAGGATCCAAGGAGATATCCAGTGTTTCCTCTTCTTATGGTGCTTCCATGCCATCTACATGTAAAACTATATCCAAAAGATTATAAAAAGTTTGATTTTATTTTTGTAACGCTGATGCAAGATGCATCTACCATGCCTCAAATTTTTATATGAAAACCCAGTTCTTAGACAAAGAAAAAAATTAGACCGTGAATAGTACCAAACACATACTGTTCATTACAAAATTGAGTTGTGTACTATTCACAGTCAGATTTGTCTTCTTTGTTTCTTGAGCTGTAGATTGAATTTGATCTTGAAATTTTGTGGCATGAAAGTTGTGTACTGTATCAAGGTTTTCAACAAAAATCTTTTTTTTTTCATAGTTTCTAGATTCTGCTTTTGTTCTTAAATAGCACACCCTAAGAGGAGGAGGACCGGATATATCCATTTTAGCAAATTCAACAACCTACTATTTCCAGAAGTGGTCCTCGGTATGGGTATGCACATGGCATGGAGGACATACAGATCTATAGGGCCATACGTTGCCCTTCGGTGTGAGCAAGATTGCCAACTTTTGTTTAGGTTAGGTCTGCTTATGCGAAGCGTGACATACCTGCCACACAGGGGACTGCATGCTGACCCCATTGCCTCAGATTGGTGGTAGGTCAAGATTTAGCATAGGCAGCAGGCTGAGGTATATCGACTATAATTTGCCAAAACATGTTGTTTTTGCCGTTAGGTGTCATAACTCATAGGTTTGGTGATTTAGGTACTTCAACCAACATTCTTTTATGTTCTGTTTGTTCATTCCCAATTTGAGAAAGTATCCGATTGTAGTATCTTAACATCCTAGAGCTGTTGATGGTTTTTCATCTTGTCTGGATACCCTTAATTTTCAGTTTGCTCTTGCATCTTCTATTTTCTCATGATTCGTGTGGTGCACCAACTGCAGCAAGTGGACGCGCAAAGACAGTTGATAGCCCAGATAATTATGCCTGGATTGAAGCCATAAACTCACCTGTGAACATTAACATGCGCCCTGGAATGTATTCTGGCCCAACTGTACAGGTATCCCCTAACTTTAACCTGCTATATTCCTCTTTATCGGCCTTGGTCATTGCTAAAGAAGATGCTTGGATGCAATTCCTGATGTGTTTGTGCTTTCCAGGACCGCCTATCATAACCGACGAACTGAGGAGCATCAGTCAGTGTGTCCAGGCAGCAAGGCACCAATACAGTTCTTCCAATGTAGTGTTGTAAATGTACCGTAACCTGTTACTTTTCTATTTAGATGTTATGCTAGATGAATGGCTACAGTGAATATACAGTTAGAACTTTCTCATGCTCCGTTTAGTTGGAGGAATCTGCATTCCGTGGCCTGAGCTTGTTGCGATTCTGTTTTTGCGGCCCCATAGTATATCTGTGTAAGTTTGGTGGTAGATTCTGCCGTTCATGGTGCACACTGTATTCTGAGTTAACTGCAAGAACTTTGGAATGGCACAAACAGTCACAGATTTTTTTGGGGTGAATGCTGGCATATTCATAATTTGGATGGGCAAATTGTGGTCTTTGCCCTCTTTGCAAAATGGAGCGAGAGACAGGCGTCCACCTCCTGGACACCACTGCTTGGCACCTCTAGGATTCCCTGGGATAAGAGAACTGACATGAGGAACCCCAATAGGTGAGCCACGGCCTCCCTTACCATGCTCATCTTTTGGACAATATGGAATGAAAGAAATGCTCGTGTTTTGCCACAAGAACGCATCGCCACCAATCCTCCTCAAAATTATTGTTGATGAGCCTAAACTTTGGGTTACTGCGGGGGCTAAGAAACTAGGGATTATTGTATTGCGTGAGTAATCAGCATGCCATTGGAACCACTTGTAAAACCTTAAAACTCTATTCTTCTCTCATCTAATGGATGAGGCAAATCTTTTGCCTCTTTTTTTTTTAAATTCATGCAAAAATCAGCTGAAAACATGATTGGTGCCATGAGAGAACATGATGCAGGCATCCAGCCACTGCTATCAAAGTACCGATAAATATGCATGAACAATGACATTCTTAGGGCATGTACAATGGTGGATAAGATAGTCTTATCTTAAATCTTGCATGTAATTTAGAGATGACAAAAAAGAGAGCCTACAATAGGTTATCTTTTAGTCTCATTTTCTATAATTAGCTATTCCTAAAAACATGGTGAGACATATTGTGCTAAGAGATCACCTCTTATCTTCTTTCAAATAAGAGAAGGCAAAGCCTTTTTTTTGAGTTCTCTCTCCTCCACCTCATCATTTATCCTACGTGGCACTCCTAAGATAGCACCATTGTACATGCCCTTATATTCCACCTTGCATTCATGCGCGATTCGCTGATTCCACATGCATCAGGTGTTCCCAGCAAATCTCCAATTAGGATGCCACAGTAATACGAAGAAGAAAGTCATTATATCAATATATCATGTTAATCAGGAACCAGATTGAGCAGGCAGAGGCTGCTTCTAGCAGCAGATACTTGCCACACCGCACTAACTTACAGCGAAAACAATTTAGAGCAGAAGGCTAAGGTCAGGGAGGGTGCTGTGCCTCCAGCTTCCTGATAATGGAATTGGTCACGGCCCAGCTGAAGCCTCTGTACTGAAGCCATCTCACCATGCGCGCACGCCGTTTCTCCAGGGGCAAGCTGCTTCCCCGCAGCCACTGCTTGGAGGCCTGAGCGAAGAGATGATCCATGGAAGCTTCTGAGAACCCATGTGATGCCTGGTCTTCGTCACCACAGTCGTCCTGGAACACGCTCCTTGTCGCCTGGTCCACTTCGGCCTCTGGCACCCCTTTTTGGCGAAGTGCCTGATTGGTAGGAAAATAATGATGAGATACTTGATGAATGACTGCAACATCTCCATGAAAGTAAGCACAAAAATCAAAGTCAAAGGGAAGTGTTTCGACAACTACACATGTCAACTAATTACAGAGGACTTCAGTGAAAAAACAACAGGAATATCCGAATATGGCACCCAATGTATCATTTGGGAGAAGGGTAGAGAAAACACTACCTGCTTTATACGCCTTGGACCCCAAGTTGATGACTGCCACCGGGATCGTGAAAATGATTCCGCATAATAACCATCATTCAACAGGCCCCTTCAGGGACAAAGAAGGCATGAGAATTTATTCCGCATAATGATCGTGAAAACGATTCCGCATAATATACTAATGATTCTACTATGACGATGATCCAATGCATGAGTATTTATTCACATTTTCATGTCAGGATATTCAATGGGATTCTTACCTTGACTTGAAATCAGCAATCACAGAATCGACTGTATGGACAGAATAATTCTTACCACATAGTTTCTTCCTGAGCTCAGAAACGCTGTATGCTCTGCTCAAGATAAACAAAAAGGCGTATTTCAGTGTCCAGTTTCAACAGCCGTATACAAGTGCTAACCGTACAAGTGAATAATGGTGACTGCAATTCAAAGCACAAAATTTCCTTTAGACTCTGTGTGGTGCTCAACAAATTGGCAAGTTGAAGAGATTAGGCAGCCTACTATAAGCATACGTTATCTTGCGGTGCTGTGGCTTCCAGACCATCCTAAATAAACCATGATTTCCCAAAAGTAAAGGTTTTGCACTTGTAAGCAGCAAAATCCTGCTTTTATTTTTCTACAACTGGTTCTCCTCAGGTTTCCAACTATCACAGTGTGCGAGATGAACATGCAAACTTCACAATGTTCACACTGAGACCTATTGCGTCGAATTCATGGGCAAGCATCGCCTAGCAAACATTGGTATGCAGCCAATGGCACATTGCTTCTATGAAGGTTTTCAGAGATATTCCTCCAATATCGCCGGAGGTGGATATATTCAGTAACAGCAGAGCACATTCTAACAGTGTATCAGTCCTGACCTGACAGCAAGCAGTTCGATGGCGCTCTTCTTCGCATCCTTCACGACACTTTTGCTGATTCCGGGCACCACGTCATCACCTTCTCCGCCTTCTAACGAGAGCTGCAGGAACTGCTCGTCCGGAGCATTGTTCTTCGCTGTCAGGCAAAGAACCCAGAAGCAATGTCACACGTCTGCATTTTAATACACACGGCCTGACGAGCAAGACTTGGAATCTCATCTGCTGCGGCTCTCACCGGCGTACGCGCTCCCCTCGTCGGAGAAACCTCGTCGGAAGCTCACCAGCACAGGCGCGCGCCGGACGCCGCCGGCCCACCTCGCCCTGGCAGCAAGAAACCGTCTGAGGCCGGGTGACGCCAAATCGAAAGGCGAGGGGAGGTTCGAGGGAGAGGGCTTACCGGCCGGAATAGGGGTTAAGGGCGCGGGGGCGCAAGCACGGGTCCAGCTCCGGCCGGAGCAGGAGGAGGAGGAGGCGGCGGCTCGCGGCCAGCGCCGCCATCCTTCGGCGGCTGGTGCCCTGACGGAGCCGCGCTGTGTCAGCGAGGATTGAACCTCGGGGCCGTGTTTTTCCTCCTTTCCGTACTTTGTTTTTGAGAGTTTTTTTTTGTGTTTGATGACATCGGGTCTGTCAGTACTTAGGGTTCATTTTTTATTCAAAGGAATTTGACAGGAATTTTTGTAGGAATTGGATCCTTGGTAAATTTTCCTATGTACGGAGTAGTTCATTTTATTCGGATGTAATAAAGCAAACTTTTTTTTACCAGCAAACCAGAGGGCTTTTTATTCCTTATCAAATAATGTTACATCGATTATAAGCGCATGTATAAGAAAAGTAGGGAGTTCATGGATCCAGGTACAAAAATCTGAATAAAATAAAAATGATCTAGCTATCTCATGTGCCCTGCTTTCTTAGGGCATAACTCATAAAAAACATCGTCAAAGGCACTTGCATGCAGTATGCAGTCATAAAAAATTGCTGAACTTGCAGTCTCAGAAAACTCTCCTGAAATAAGAGTCGATATTACCTGTTTATTGTCAGACTGAAGAATAACCATGTAATGCCCCATTTGTTGAGCAAAACATACGTCATCTCGAGCCGCGGTAGCTTCCGTCATAAGTACATCTATTGCTTCTTCAGTTATGAAGAAGAGTGGCCACAAAACATCAAGCCGTCACTTGGGTTTCAGGATTGAAATAAGCATCTACCTTCACCATGTATGTTAAATTGTGATTCAAATTCTACCGTATTGGACTAGACGTAATACAAACGGTGTGGGCCTTTGCGTTGGTACCGACGCGTACGAATACAACTCGTTTACTTGTCCTCCAAGGACTCTCATGTATTGCCCCTCATATATATTTCATGTAGTCGCATCTAAAGATGGCCAGTCGTCTCGTGCTTGTAATACTCCTCCTCATAGTGATTGCGCCTTTGTGCGTCCGTGGTTTTCTTTCGTAAGGGTTTCCACGTAAAAATCCGTGTTTCTCGTGTCTCATTGACCTCATTTTATCTAACAAGTGGTATACAGAGCTGAGGTTCTACAATACGAGATTCGTCCGAGGCGAGAGTTAGGGTTTGGCGTGCTGTGCGCCGCCGCCGACGCGACCTGGCGATTTGCGATCCGAAGCGAGATCGTTTTTTCCTCTGCTGCGTCGTTGCTGTGAGAAGCCGAGTCCGATAGAGATTAAATCGCTGCAGTTGGTCGCTGTTAAATCCGAGCCGCTGCCGCGATTGCTGTGTACAGGAGTTGTCGCGGAGTTCCGTTGTGTACGCACAGGCCGTATAAATCCGCCGTTGCCGCTACAGGCTGCAAGTCGCCGAGTGCTGCCGCTGTTGGTTGCTTCAAGTTCCGAGGACCGTGGTTGTTCCACTGTTACTACACGATTGATCAGCCACCACTTCGTAGCTACCAGGTGACAAGGAATCGAGATCTAATCTCTCTCTCATACACACGTGAAGGCCAAGCCTGGTTATTAGTTTGACTTTGTCATCCCAATTGCTACATCCACTGCCCAATACTATCGGGTGCTATTTTTTCAATAATTCTTTGATCGGCATATTAATTCTGTCAAGAATTTTTCTACCGGCTTGTACTACTTTGTGTACACAGATTTATCGACTCATGGCTTTCATGAAGTACGATCTTCCGCTGCTGGATCGTGACACAAGGTTTACGCTTTGGCAAGTCAAGATGCGGGCGTTGTTGGCGCAGGCCGACTATGATGATGCACTGGATAGTTTTGGAAAGAATTGAATTGAGGATTGGACTGCTGAGGAGAAAAGAAGGGATTGTAAGGCTTTGTTACAAATTCAACTCCATTTGCATAATAATATTTTGCAGGAAGTTTTGAGCGAGAAAACTGCCGCCGCTCTATGGTTAAAGCTGGAAGGGATTTGCATGACTAAAGATCTCACCAGCAAGATGCATCTGAAGCAAAAATTATTCATGCACAGGTTACCCGAGGGAGGTAACGTTTTGAATCATATTTTAGAATTTAAAGAGATCATATCCGATCTAGCTGCAATGGAGGTTACGTATGATCAAGAAGATACTGCTTTAATGTTACTTTGTTCGCTGCCAAGTTCTTATACCAATTTTCGAGACACCATATTATACAGTCGTGATACTCTCACGCTTAATGAAGTTTATGAAGCTTTGAACTCTAAGGAGAAGATGAAATTAATGGTGCCTCATGATGGTTCAAGTTCATCCCAAGCCGAGGGATTATCTGTTCGTGGCAGGACAAAGGAGAAGAACTCACATAATGGAAACCATGGCAAAAGTAAGAACGGCCAGAGGGACCGGTCGCAATCCAAAGACAAGAAGCAATGTTGCAGGTATTGCAAGAGAGACGGGCATGACATCTTAGAATGTTTCAAGTTGCAGAACAAGGAAAATAGGAATGGTACGTATAAACCGAAAGGTAACAAACAAGGTGAAAATTCTGCTAATGTTGCTCGTGATGAAAGTTCCGATGATGCTCTTGTTGTTATTGCTGGATGTGCTGAGACCAATGATGAGTGGGTACTTGACACTGCGTGTACTTTTCATATGTGCCCGCATAGAGATTGGTTTACTACTTTTGATTCTACTACTGCTGCTGGTTCCGTTTTGGGTTTTGATAATTCACCATGCAAGATTGAAGGCATTGGTTCCATTCGAATCAAGATGTTTGATGGCACAATCAGAACTTTGACAGATGTTCGGTATATTCCGAAGATGAAGAGAAATCTTATCTCTCTGAGTGCCCTTGATGCAAAAGGGTACAAGTATTCAGGTGGAGATAGCGTTTTGAAGGTCACCAAAGGTTCTCTCATTGTGATGAAAGGTAACTTAAGTTCGACCAATGGTCTTTGTTACCTTCGAGGTTCTACAGTTTCGGGTATCGCTACTCCAGTTATTTCAAAGAATTTTGATTTTGATGCTTCTAACCTTTGGCATATGCGTCTTGGACATATGAGTGAACTTGGTTTGGCAGAGTTAAATAAGAGAGGACTTCTTAAAGGATACCAAACTGGTAAATTGAAATTTTGTGAGCATTGTATCTTCGGCAAGCACAAGAGGGTGAAGTTCAACACTTCGACTCATACAACTGAAGGCATTTTTGATTATGTGCATTCTGATTTATGGGGACCATCTCGCAAAAGGTCATTAGGTGGTGCTCGTTATATGTTGACTATTATTGATGATTATTCGAGAAAGGTTTGGCCTTATTTCTTGAAGCATAAATGGCAAGCTTCCTCAGCTTTTAAGGAGTGGAAGATTATGATTGAGAGACAAACTGAAAAGAAGGTAAAAATACTTCGCACTGATAATGGTATGGAATTATGTTCTAAGCAATTTGGGAATTATTGCAAGTCTAAAGACATTGTCAGACACCACACCGTTCCTTATACTCCTCAACAAAACGGTGTTGCTGAGCGTATGAACAGGACCATTATTTCCAGAGCCCGTTGCATGTTGTCCAATGCAGGTTTGCATAGGCGTTTTTGGGCTGAGGCCGCTTCCACTGCTTGTTATCTCATCAACCGTTCACCATCTATTCCTCTTAATAAGAAAACTCCAATTGAGGTATGATCTGGTTCACCTGCTGATTATTCACAGTTGAGAGTTTTTGGTTGCACTGCTTATGCTCATGTTGATAATGGAAAATTGGAGCCAAGGGCTGTTAAGTGCATCTTTCTTGGTTATAAATCTGGTGTTAAAGGTTTTAAATTATGGAATCCTGAAACACAAAAGATTGTTATTAGCAGGAACATTATCTTTAATGAATCTGCTATGTTACATGATGTTGCATCTACTAATGTTCCAATTGAGAGTGATCAACGGCCTACTGTTCAGGTGGAGCATGTTATCGATTCAGGTGATACTTCTGATAAGGAAAATATTGATGCATATGATGAACCCGTCTTTGATGATGAACATGTCACTCCAAATCAGCCTATTGTTCCACCCAGTTGGAATCTCGCACGTGACAGAGTTAGGCGGGGTATTAATGCACCTGAAAGGTTAATTGAGGAGTGCAATATTGTTTCTTTTGCTTTATCTGTTGCAGAAGAAATTGAAGGTAATGCTGAGCCTTCTTCATATTTCGAGGCTATTATTTCTGGTGATAGTAATAAGTGGATGACTGCTATGCATGATGAGATGGAATCACTTGAAAAGAATGGCACTTGGGATTTAGTAAGATTACCTAGAGATAAGAAACCTATTCGTTGCAAGTGGGTTTTCAAAATAAAGGAAGGTGTTTCTCCTAATGATGAGGCAAGATATAAAGCAAGGTTGGTTGCTAAAGGTTATAGCCAAATTCCAGGTATTGACTATAACGAAGTCTTTTCTCCTGTTGTGAAGCATAGCTCTATTCTCACTTTACTTAGTATTGTTGCCATGAATGATTTTGAGCTTGAACAATTGGATGTTAAAACTGCATTCTTACATGTAGAATTAGAAGAGGATATTTATATGGAACAACCAGAAGGTTTTGTTATTCCTGGAAAAGAAAAGCTTGTCTGTAAATTAAAGAAATCTCTTTATGGATTGAAGCAATCCCCTCGACAGTGGTACAAGAGATTTGACACCTTTATGCTCTCTCAAGGTTTCAATCAGTCTAATTATGATAGCTATGTTTATTTGAAAACTGTCAATGGTTCAACTATTTATTTGCTCCTTTATGTTGATGATATGTTAATTGCTGCAAAGAGCATGTCAGAGATTGATGAACTAAAGAAGCAATCGAGTAATGAATTTGAGATGAAGGATTTGGGTGCAGCAAAGAAAATACTTGGCATGGAAATATCCAGAGATAGACCGTCTGGAAAATTATATCTCAGTCAGAAGGGATATATTGATAAAGTTCTTCGTCGTTTTAATATGCATAATGCCAAGCCAGTAAGTACTCCGTTAGCTGCACACTTCAAATTATCATCAGCCTTATGTCCTGAGTCAGATGCAGATATTGAGTACATGTCTAGAGTTCCCTATTCGAGTGCAGTTGGTTCACTTATGTATGCCATGGTTTGTTCTCGTACGGATTTATCTTATGCACTGAGTGTTGTTAGTAGATACATGGCTAATCCTGGAAAAGAGCATTGGAATGCAGTTCAGTGGATTTTCAGATACCTGCGAGGTACTTCTAATGCTTATTTACAGTTTGGGAAAACTGGAGATGGACTTGTTGGTTTTGTTGATTCTGATTTTGCTGGTGATTTGGATAAGAGAAGATCACTCACAGGTTATGTTTTCACCATTGGTGGTTGTGCTGTGAGTTGGAGAGCAACCTTGCAGTCTATTATGGCTTGTTCCACTACTGATGCCGAGTATATGGCTATTTCTAAGGCATGCAAAGAAGCTATCTGGTTGAGAGGTTTGTACACTGAGCTTTGTGGAGATTCATCTTGCCCTACCATATTTTCTGACAGTCAAAGTGTTATATATCTTACAAAGAATTCAATGTATCATGAGAGAACAAAACACATTGATGTCAGATTTCACTATGTTCGAGATGTTGTTGCTAAAGGTGATTTGAAATTATGCAAGATAAGTACTCATGATAATCCAGCTGATATGATGACAAAGCCAGTTCCTACCAATAAGTTTGAGCTTTGCTCAGGCTTAGTTGGTATTTCTCACTAGTCCTATGGACTTTGACGCACAAGGTGTTTAAGCTGATTTGGATGGAGTTATTCACTTTCTTGGACTACTGGAGGGAATTTGGCTCAAGGTGGAGATTGTTAAATTGTGATCCAAATTCTACCGTATTGGACTAGACGTAGTACAAACGGTGTGGGCCTTTGCGTTGGTACCGACGCGTACGAGTACAACTCGTTTACTTGTCCTCCAAGGACTCTCATGTATTGCCCCTCATATATACTCCATGTAGTCGCACCTAAAGACGGCATGTCGTCTCGTGCTTGTAATACTCCTCCTCATAGTGATTGCGCCTTTGTGTGTCCGTGGTTTCTCCCGCAAGGGTTTCCACGTAAAAATCCGTGTTTCTCGTGTCTCGTTGATCTCGTTTTATCTAACAATGTAAACACCTTCAAGGGGGTTTGTGCCATCCTACTCGAGGCCTTTGAGCCATTTTTATGCTTTTGATATAATTAAGCGATAAAACACTGGTTAACATCAAAGATCGTTTCATCGGCTGGACGTCCTCTCTATGTGTTGCTTGCCTTTTCTCCCACCAAATATACCAAGCCGTATTTAGAACTAGCTCTCATATGGAACTTCTGTGCATAAGAGCAACTCCAACAAGCGCGTTAAAATTTTTTGCAGCGTTGAAATGCCCTTTTTTAGCACGCGACAAGGCGCCCGCTCGAGCAGGCGCCGCAAAATGGGGTGTTGCTGCTACCGCTCTAACAGGTTGTAAAATGCAGCGTACGCGCGCACACGCCTGTCTGACAATGCGCGCGAGCAGCCAATCATGCTATGCAATATTTCAAACGTAATTTTTTTTGCATTCGAGCAATATAGCATAGTTGAATTGCATGACATAGTTTAAAATCATCCAACAAAGATCGTGGCAAATAGAAAGTTCACACACAAACAAATGGCATATGAACAATCATGCCTCATTTTCTTCCTCCTCTTCTTCGTCCGAGTCTTTGCCCGAGGACGAAGATGATTCATCGTCCTCGTTGTGAGTCATGCGTCTATCCATGAGACCATCTCCAACGGCATCATGCGAAGCTATGTCCGGCATATCGGAGGCCATGCGTGCACTCATGTCACACGGAGGATCTCCCATGCCTCCCATGAGAGAACCAAAACTCATGCCTCCCATGGTAGCACCGAAGCCACACATGCCTCCCGCAGATGCTCCCATGCCTCCCATGGTAGCTCCGAAGCCACCAATGCATCTCGTAGATGCTCTCATGCCTTCCATGGTTGCTCCGAAGCCACCCATGCCTCCCATGGTAGGTCCCATGCCTCCGAAGCCACCCATGCCTCCTAATCCTCCCATGGTAGCTCCCATGCCTCCGAAGCCTCCCATGCCATGGATCTTTTTTGGGCCAAGACTTCATCGCGGGGAAGTTTGATGAACTCCTTTTGCCTATCATCGAAGGTAGATGTGTCCATGAAGAACAAGTGTTTATCCCATTCCAATAATTTAGCCCGCTCCTCCATGGGCAATTTCTTCTCCTTCAAGGCCACCTTCCTCTCCTCGGTCGACATCCTCCTCTCCTCGGCCACCAACCTCCTCCTCGTCCATCACTTCTTGGCTCATTGCCATCCTACGCACCTCGGTTGCTTCCTTTCTTCCCGCTAAAAGAGCATCCATGGCATTCGTTAGCTCATCATCTCCTCTCCTCTTCTTTTTTTGTTTTGCTTCTTTCTTACTTCCATTTGGTCTTTTTTGGCTTGGAGTAGGCAACCGAGTTTGGTGTAGGTCTCCTCTTGCCATCATAACTTGATGCCTCCACCTCATCATCCAAATCAATAGTTTCCTTGCTTTTCTTGCTCTCCTCTTGGTCATCGCTGGCCTTCCACTTCTCTACATCCTTCAACACTTCGTAGCAATGGGGCAACACAAATTCTCTCCCTTTCTTGGTCTTCTTCTCTTCTCCTCGAAATAAGTTTTGTGGAATATTGAGCTACAAACAAGAGAAAACGTTAGCATTTGAAACACAAAGAAGAATCATGAACATGGAACATAAAGAAATGTCACTTGCCCTAACTCTATCATTAGTGCCACTTGGGTTCATCATGTCAACCGACTTCATTGCCGCTGCCCACATTTGACAATCTTTGTTGATTGTCGACCACCGGGAGCGAAGAGATCTATTGGTTCGCTCAATCTCATTCTTGTTTCGATCATCAAAGTACTCCTTCATCTGGTACCAATAAGTATCTCTACTTTGGTCCCCTCCAACGGTTGCATCCATAGACACAACCAACCAACCATGCATTGCATAGCAAGATATCTTCGTCGGCGGTGTAGTTTCCTGCTCTTCCTTTCGATGCCTCGACGATACCCTCACCATCCTCATCCATCTCATCATCTCCATGCACTTCATTGGTTTGAGACTAATGAGAATTGTTCGAGCTGACACCTATAGTTGACATATATGTCTCATTATCGAAACTACAAAGCATGTAGAATAAAACAAAGCTATCCATTGTTATGTAAAATAACTACAATAAAAAGGGCGAAATCATACCTTGTGTGCACTTCATCAAGCACCTTGTCCGCGGCGGACACCGAGGCAACAAATTGCGAGATCTCCGGCGCTTCTTCAGTCGGCGAAGCCACGGTCGGACGCCTTGCAAGTTTCTTATTCAGTCGCTTACTAGTGACGGCGCCGTTCGTTGACCCCTTCTTTTGAGATGTCGTCTCCGCCGTCGCGTTCGCCGCATTCGATTACTTGACGGGGGGCGTGGCTTGACGGCGGGCAGCGGCGCGACGACACCCAGCACGGTCGACCGTGGCACCATGAACAAGCTGCGCGCGAGGCCGCAGCTTGGAGGTGTTGGAAATATGCCCTAGAGGCAATAAAAAATTAGTTATTATTATATTTCCTTGTTCATGACAATCGTTTATTATCCATGCTATAATTGTATTGATTGGAAACTCAAATACATGTGTGGATACATAGACAACACACTGCCCCTAGTGAGCCTCTAAGGACTAGCTTGTTGATCAAAGATGGTCAAGGTTTCCTGACCATAGACATGAGTTGTCATTTGATAACCGGATCACATCATTAGGAGAATAATGTGATGGACAAGACCCAAACTATGAACGTAGCATGTGATCGTGTGAGTTTATTGCTACTATTTTCTGCATGTCAAGTATCTGTTTCTATGACCATGAGATCATGCAACTCTCGGAAACCGTAGGAGTGCCTTGTGTGTATCAAACATCACAACGTAATTGGGTGACTACAAAGGTGCTCTACAGGTATCTCTGAAGGTGTCTGTTGGGTTGTCATGAATCGAGACTTGGATTTGTCACTCCGTATGACGGAGGGGTATCTCTAGGGCCCACTCGGTAATACAACATCATAATAAGCTTGCAAGCAATGCGACTAAGGAGTTAGTCACGTGATCTTGTATTACAGAATTAGCAAAGAGACTTGCCGGTAATGAGATTGAACTAGGTATGGAGATACCGACGATCAAATCTCGGGCAAGTAACATACCGATGCACAAAGGGAACAGTATACGGGATTGATTGAATCCTTGACATCGTGGTTCAACCGATAAAGATATTCATAGAATATGTAGGAGCTAATATGGGCATCCATGTCCTGCTATTGGTTAGTGACCAGAGAGTGTCTCAGGTCATGTCTGCATAGTTCTCGAACCCGCACGGTCTGCACACTTAAGGTTCAGTGACATTTCAGTATAGTTGAGTTATGAATGTTGGTGACCGAAGGTTGTTCGGAGTCCCGGATGAGATCCCGGACGTCACGAGGAGCTCCGAGATGGCCCATAGACGAAGATTGATATATAGGAGAGAGGTATACGGGTTCCAGGAAGGTTTGAGGCACTATCGGTAAAGTACTGCGAGTGACGAATGGGTTCCGGGGGTTCACCGGAAGGGGCAACCCACCCCGGGGGGAGGGAATATAGGCCCAAGAGGTGGCGCACTAGTCCCTGGTGGGCTGGGCGTCCAGCCCCTATGGGCCTATGCGCCAAAGTGTGAGGAGGGAAGGGAGTCCGTATTGAAGGAGGACTCCTCCCTAGCGCCTCCACCTCCCAATCGGAGGAGGAGGATGATACGTCCATTTTGCATCATGCTTTCATGTTGATATTTATTGCTTTATGGGCTGTTATATTACTTTGTGGTACCATTTTTATGCATTTTCTCTCTTATTTTGCAAGGTTTATTTGAAGAGGGAGAATTCAGGCAGCTGGAATTCTGGACTGGAAAAGGAGAAAATCCTAGTCCACTATTCTGCACATCTCCAAATGCCATGAAAAGTTACGTGGATTTTTTTGAGATTATATAAAAAATATTGGGTGAAAGAAGTACCAGAGGGGGGCCACCAGGGCGCCACAAGCCCTGCCACCGCCCCCTACCCCCTGGTGGCGGAGGGCAAGCTTGTGGGCTCCTTGACGGCCCACTAGCCCCCCTCTTTTTCTATATGAAGGGTTTCGTTCCAGAAAAAATCATTCGGGAGCTTTTTCGTGGTTTCTTCGCCGCCACGAGGCGGAACTTGAGCAGATCCAATCTAGAGCTCCGGCAGGACGATCCTGTCGGGGAAACTTCCCTTCCGGAGGGGGAGATCGTCACCATCGTCATCACCAACACTCCTCTCGTCGGAGGGGAGGCATCTTCATCAACATCTTCATCAGCACCATCTCCTCTCCAATCCCTAGTTCATCTCTTGTAATCAATCTCCGTCTCACGACTCCGATTGGTACTTGTAAGGTTGCTAGTAGTGTTGATTACTCTTTGTAGTTGATGCTAGTTGGATTACTTGGTGGAAGAGTTTATGTTCAGATCCTTGATGCTATTCATTACACCTCTGATCATGATTATGATTATGCTTTCTGAGTAGTTACTTTTGTTCCTGAGGACATGGGATAAGTCATGCTGATAATAGTCATGTGAATTTGATATTCGTTCGGTATTTTGATATGATGTATGTTGTCTTTTTCTCTAGTGGTGTTATGTGAACATCGACTACATAACACTTCACCATATTTGGGCCTAAAGGAAGGCATTGGGGAGTAGTAAGTAGATGATGGGTTGCTGGAGTGACAGAAGCTTAAACCCGAGTCTATGTGTTGCTTCGTGAGGGGCTGATTTGGATCCACTAGTTTAATGCTATGGTTAGACTTTGTCTTAATTCTTCTTTTGTAGTTGCGGATGCTTGCGAGAGAGGTTAATCATAAGTGGGATGCTTGTCCAAGTAAGGGCAGTACCCAAGCGCTGGTCCACCCACATATCAAACCGTCAAAGTAACGAACGTGAATCATATGAACATGATGAAACTAGCATGACAGAAATTCCCGTGTGTCCTCGGGAGCGTTTTCCCTCCTATAAGACTTTGTTCAGGCTTGTCCCTTGCTACAAAAGGGATTGGGCCACTTGCTGCACCGTTGCTACTACTTGTTACTTGTTACTTTTTGCTTGCGACGTTTCACCTCGCTACACCATCACTTGTTACCGCTACTTTCAGTGCTTGCAGTTATTACCTTGCTGAAATCCGTTTATCAGAGCCTTCTGCTCCTCGTTGGGTTCGACACTCTTACTTATCGAAAGGACTACGATTGATCCCCTATACTTGTGGGTCATCAAGACTCTTTTCTGGCGCCGTTGTCGGGGAGTGAACCGCCTTTGGTAAGGAAACATCTATTTACTGTGCTGAAATTTATTGTCACTTGTCACTATGGAAACTGTTCCTTTGAGGAGTTTGTTCGGGGTATCTTCACCACGAACGGAAGCACGAGGAGTTGTTCCTCAACCTGAGGTACCTACTGAAAATATATTTTATGAAATTCCTTCGGGTATGCTTGAGAAACTGCCGAGGATGAGGTAAAGAAGAAATTATTTCCTTTATCTTTGAAAGATAAGGCGTTGACATGGGAGGCTATGTGATGATACTGGATCATGGGGCTACAATCGGTTGAAATTGGAATTTCATCAAAAGTTTTATCCTATGCATTTAGTACATCGTGATCGGAACTTTATTTATAACTTTTGGCCTCGTGACAGGGAAAGCATAGCTCAAGCTTGGGGGAGTCTTAAATCAATGCTATATTCATGCCCCAATCACGAGCTCTCGAGAGAAATCATCACTCAAAACTTTTATGCTCGGCTTTCTCATGAAGATCGTACCATGCTTGACACTTCTTGTACCGATTTTTTTTATGAAGAAGGATATTGATCACAAGTGGAATTTATTGGAAAGAATCAAGCGCAACTCTGAAGATTGGGAGCTGGAGGAAGGTAAGGAGTCAGGTATGAATTTCCAGTTTGATTGCATTAAATCTTTTGTTGAGACAAACACTTTTAGAGATTTTAGCGCTAAGTATGGACTTGACTCTGAGATAGTAGCTTCTCTATGTGAATCTTTTGCTGCTCATGTTGATCTTCCCAAAGAGAAGTGGTTTAAATATCATCCTCGTGTAGAAAGCAACATAGCCAAAACCAATCTAGTTGAGGAGAAAGTCATTGCTTTTAGTGATCCTGTTGTTCCTTGTGCTTACACTGAGAAACCACCATACCCTGCTAGGATAAAGGATTATTCTAAAGCTCCAACTGTGATACGTAGGGGTTACATTAGACCACTTGCACCCCCTGAGGAGATTAGAGTTGAACCTAGTGTTGCTATTATCAAAGATCTCTTAGCTGAAGACATAGATGGGCATGTTATCAAATTCTGTGAGGACTCCGCTAGAATTGCTAAACCTCACGCGAAAGACAAATACGGACCTGTAGTTGGCCTACCCGTTGTTTCTGTCAAGATAGGAGATCACTGTTACCATGGTTTATGTGATATGGGAGCTAGTGTTAGTGCAATACCCCGTTCTCTATATGATGAAATCAAAGATGAGATTGCACCTGCTGAGTTAGAACCCATTGATGTCACTATTACGCTAGCTAATAGAGACACTATCTGCCCTCTCGGAATTGTGAGAGACGTAGAAGTCCTGTGTGGTAAGACGAAGTATCCTACTGATTTCCTCGTCCTTGGTACTGCACAAGATAGGTTTTGTCCCATCATATTTGGTAGACCCTTTCTCAACACTGTCAATGCTCACATTGATTGCACTAAGCAGACCGTCACTGTTAGTTTCGAGGGTGTGTCTCATGAATTTAACTTCTCCAAGTTTGGAAAACAACCCCATGAAAGAGAGTCGTCTGGTAGAGATGAAATCATTGCTCTTGCCTCTATTGCCGTACCTCCTACGGATCCTTTAGAGCAATATCTGCTTGAGCATGAAAATGATATGCATATGGAGGAGAGAGATGAGATAGATAAAATTGTTTTAGAACAATATCCTATTCTCAAGAATAATCTTCCTGTTGAACTGCTTGGGGATCCTCCCCCACCAAAGGGTGATCCTGTGTTCGAGCTTAAACAGTTGCCTGATACTCTTAAGTATGCCTATCTTGATGAGAAGGAGATATATCCTGTCATTATTAGTGCTCTCCTCTCAAAGCACGAAGAGAAGAAGTTACTAAAAACTCTGAGGAAGCACCGTGCTGCTATTGGATATACTCTTGATGATCTTAAGGGTATTAGTCCCACTCTATGTCAGCACAAGATTAAAACTGATCATGACTTCAAACCAGTTGCTGATCATCAAAGGAGATTGAATCCTAAGATGAAAGAGGTCGTTAGAAAAGAAATATTAAAGCTTTTGGAAGCAGGAATCATTTATCCTGTTGCTCATAGTGATTGGGTAAGTCCAGTACATTGCGTACCTAAGAAGGGAGGTATCACCGTCGTTCCTAATGATAAGGATGAACTAATCCCACAAAGGATTATTACTGGCTATAGGATTGTGGTAGACTTTCAGAAACTGAACAAGGCAACCAGGAAAGATCATTATCCTTTGTCGTTTATCGACCAAATGCTAGAAAGGCTATCAAAACACACACACTTCTGCTTTCTAGACGGTTATTCGGGTTTCTCGCAAATACCTGTTGCACAATCTGACCAGGAGAAAACCACTTTCACCTGCCCCTTTAGTACCTTTGCTTATAGACGTATGCCTTTTGGCTTATGCAATGCACCTGCCACTTTTCAAAGATGTATGATGGCTATATTCTCTGACTTTTGTGAAAAGATTGTCGAGGTTTTCATGGATGACTTCTCCGTTTACGGGTCTTCCTTTGATGATTGCCTCAGCAACCTTGATCGAGTCTTACAGAGATGCGAAGATACCAACCTCGTCTTGAATTGGGAGAAGTGCCACTTTATGGTTAATGAAGGCATCGTCTTAGGACACAAAAATTCTGAAAGAGGCATTGAAATTGATAAGGCTAAGGTTGATGCAATTGAGAAAATGCCTTGCCCCACAGATATCAGAGGTATACGAAGTTTCCTAGGTCATGCTGGTTTCTATAGAAGGTTCATTAAAGACTTCTCTAAGATTTCTAGGCCTCTTACCAACCTCTTGCAGAAGGATGTTCCTTTTGTTTTTGATGTGGATTGTGAGAAAGCTTTCGAAATACTTATGAAGGCTTTGATAACCGCACCTATTGTTCAACCACCTGACTGGAACTTGCCCTTTGAAATCATGTGCGATGCTAGTGATTATACTGTTGGTGCTGTTCTAGGACAAAGAGTTGACAAGAAGTTGAATGGCATTCACTACGCTAGTAAAACTCTAGACAGTGCCCAAAGAAACTATGCCACTACGGAGAAGGAATTTTTAGCAGTCGTGTTTGCATGTGAAAAGTTCAGATCTTATATAGTTGACTCCAAAGTCACTATTCACTCTGATCATACTGCTATTAAGTACCTCATGGAGAAGAAGGACGCTAAGCCTAGACTGATCAAATGGATTGTCCTGCTACAGGAATTTGATTTGCATGTTGTTGACCGAAAGGGTGCTGATAACCCCGTAGCAGATAACTTGTCTAGGCTAGAGAATGTCCTTGATGACCCACTACCTATTGATGACAGCTTTCCTGATGAGCAACTAAATGTCATCCGCACTTCACATAGTGCACCGTGGTATGCCAATTATGCAAATTATATCGTAGCCAAATACATACCACCCAGTTTCACCTATCAGCAAAAGAAGAAATTCTTCTTTGATTTGAGACACTACTTTTGGGATGATCCTCACCTTTATAAGGAAGGAGTAGATGGTGTTATTAGACGTTGTGTACCTGAACATGAACAGGTACATATCTTGTAGAAGTGTCATTCCGAAGCCTACGGAGGACACCACGCTGGAGATAGAACTGCCCACAAGGTATTGCAATCAGGTTTCTATTGGCCCACTCTCTTCAAGGATGCCCATAAGTTTGTCTTGTCTTGTGATGAATGCCAAAGAATAGGGAACATCAGTAAGCGTCAGGAAATGCCTATGAACTATTCACTTGTCATTGAACCATCTGATGTCTGGGGCTTTGATTATATGGGACCCTTCCCGAGTTCCAATGGGTACACTCACATCTTAGTTGTTGTGGATTACGTTACTAAGTGGGTAGAAGCTATCCGCACTAAAAATACTGATCACCACACCTCTATTAAGATGCTTAAAGAAGTCATATTCCCAAGATTTGGAGTCCCTAGATATTTGATGACTGATGGCGGTTCACACTTCATTCATGGTGTTTTCCGTAAGATGCTCGCTAAGTATGATGTCAACCACAGAGTTGCATCTCCTTATCATCCTCAGTTTAGTGGTCAAGTGGAGTTGAGTATTAGGGAGATCAAATTGATCCTACAAAAGACCGTCCATAGATCTCGAAAGAATTGGTCTAGCAAACTTGATGATGCACTATGGGCTTATAGGACTGCTTATAAGAATCCCATGGGCATGTCACCGTATAAAATGGTTTACGGTAAGGCCTGTCATTTACCTCTTGAGCTGGAACACAAAGCTTATTGGGCAATCAAAGAGCTCAACTTGGATTTCAAACTTGCCGGTGAGAAGCGGTTGTTTGATATCAGCTCGTTAGACGAATGGAGGGCCCAAGCATATGAGAATGCCAAGTTGTTCAAGGAAAAGTTTAAGAGATGGCACGACAAACGAATACAGAAACGAGAGTTCAATGTAGGTGATTATGTCTTGCTATACAATTCTCGTTTGAGATTCTTTGCAGGCAAGCTTCTCTCTAAATGGGAAGGTCCTTATGTTATCGAGGAAGTATATCGTTCCGGTGCCATCAAAATCAATAACACGGAAGGAAATTTTCCTAGAGTGGTAAATGGGCAAAGAATCAAGCATTACATCTCTGGTACTCCCATAAATGTTGAGACCAATATCATCAATGTCATAACTCCACAGGAGTACATAAGGGATGTTTAGCAGCCTGTTTCAGACCCTGAAAACGAAGAGGTATCTGTTTCGGTAAGAAATTGGACTGCGATGCTTTTCCAATGGGAAATTTCCTCCGTTTTGGATTTTTTGGAAAATTAGAAAAATATAAAGCAGTCCGGAGAGCGCACGAGGCGGCCACAAGCTTGGACACCGCCCCTACCCCCTGGTGGCGGAGGGAGGGCTTGTGGGCACCTCGTGTGCCTCCCGGACTCCGTTTTCTTGCGGAGCACTCCTTCTGGTCCAGAAAAAAATCAATATATACTCGCCCGAAGGTTTTGATCTCCGTATCGCGCAGTTTTCCTGTGTTTCCGTTTCGAGCTTGTTGTCTGCCGCAGATCTAGGTCAAGATGTCTTCTCAGGATTCAGAGGGGGAGAGCTATGTGGTTGACTACCTTGCTAACCCCAAGGTCTATGGGGACTTGAAACCATATGGCTGGACCACTGATGAGGAAGAGGACTATGAGCCCAAGGGGAAGGAACAAACGAGTTCCGATGAAGAGGGGGCTCCTCTACCTCAACCTGGACGCACTCATGTGGAGTTCAAGAAGTCAAGCCTCCCTGACCATAGGAAGAAGCCTAAGACCTTTTTTATCCCTTCCCGTTTCTTGCAGGAGAGTAAGCAGGAACTTTGCCATAGAGTGTTGAAACTTGAGGAGGAAAATGACGATCTAAGGGAGCAGAACTTTTTTCTCAAGTGGAAATTAGACAAGCTCAAGACTGCTTCAACAACTCCACCAGCTTCACCACCGAAGGAAGACAACTAAGCATTGGTATGGGCAATCCCCTTGGCTTCTGCCAAGCTTGGGGGAGTTGCCCTGGTATCGTATCACCTTTATATCTTTTGCTTTTACCTTTGTTTTAGTTCTTTCCTTTTCAGTTTTTACTGCTTCTCTTAGAGGAATAAGTCTTTAGTGTTTAGTTTGAGTCTTTTGCTTTTATCTCTCCCTCGATGTATTCAAGCTTGTGAGCTATATAATAAAGAGTATCTTAGTCAAGGGCTTTGCTTTGTACCATGACCAATAGTATGAAAAGAACGATAGCATGAAAGATCATGAGACGATCTTATGGAAAGTGATAACTTCACTTATGACACGTATGATGATTGAAACTTGTTGAGAACAAATCAACATAGACCTCAGTCATTGTTGCAACTAATAAGAAGTAATAAGGAAAGAGAGGTTCACATATAAATATATCATCTTAGACACTTTTTACAATTGTGAGCACTCACCAAACTATTATATGCTTAGGAGTAGATGTTGGACAAGGAAGACAA
This sequence comes from Hordeum vulgare subsp. vulgare, assembly GCF_904849725.1. Taxonomy (NCBI): domain Eukaryota; kingdom Viridiplantae; phylum Streptophyta; class Magnoliopsida; order Poales; family Poaceae; genus Hordeum; species Hordeum vulgare. Next base: position 644,306,721 of record NC_058519.1, on the reverse strand, counting down.
CATAATGGATTGTTTTTTGCTTAGTTCCAAACAATGTTATATGATTAGAGATCCCTTAGCATGTGACGATTGCTTCCACCTCATTTTAGCCAAAACTCCCGCACCAAGTAGAGATACTACTTGTGCATCCATAAACCTCCAACCCAGTTTTGCCATGAGAGTCCACCATACCTACCTATGGATTGAATAAGATCCTTCAAGTAAGTTGTCATCGGTGCAAGCAATAAAAATTGCTCTCTAATATGTATGATCTATTAGTGTGTGGAAAATAAGCTTTGTACGAACCTGTGATGAGGAAGGCATAAAAGCGACAGACTGCATAATAAAGTTCTTTATCACAGGAGGCAATATAGAGTGACGTTCCTCCGCACTAAGAGGACACGCATTCAAACCTCAAAAGCAATGACAACCTCTGCTCCCCTCTGCGAAGGGCCTATCTTGTACCTTTACTTTTTGCCCTTGTAAGAGTCATGGTGATCTTCACCAATTCCCTATTTTGCCTTTGTCTTGGCTACCGTCACATGCTTGGGAAAGATCTATATTCATATATCAACTTGGAGTTGAGTACTTATGCTTTATTATTGTTGACTTTACCCTTGAGGTAGATCGTTGGGAGGCAAAACTATAAGCCCCTATCTTCCTCTTTGTCCAGCTGAAACTTTGACACCATGAGTACCACGTGAGTTGTAACAATTGTGGAAAACAAAAGAGATGATTGAGTATGTGGGTTTGCCTTACAAGCTCTTATTTGACTCTTTCTGATGTTGTGATAAATTGCAATTGCTTCAATGACTTTGGACCAAAGTTGTCAGAATCGTGGCTCAGGTCTTAGAATCTTACGATCTTACGATGCAAACTAGCCCCTACGATTCTACGATTTTTCTCATAGAATCTAAGTTTCTACGATCCTGATAGTTAAGATTCTACGATTGACGATCCTAGCAACGGAGCTCCGATCCGATTCAGAATCGCGATTCTGACAACTTTGCTTTGGACTGTTGTTGGTTACTTCTCGGTAAGGTTTTTTGCTTCATGCTTTGCTTTGTGAAGGAATTGTTACTTTCTCATAAGAATCTTTATGATGTATTGCTGTTCTATGTGTGATCATGATGCCCTCATGTCTGTATTATGTTTTATCGACACCTTCGTCCCTAAACATGTGGACATGTTTATGGAACTTGGTTTTCGCTTGAGGACAAGCGAGGTCTAAGCTTGGGGGAGTTGATACGTCCATTTTGCATCATGATTTCATGTTGATATTTATTGCTTTATGAGATGTTATATTACTTTGTGGTACCACATTTATGCCTTTTCTCTCTTATTTTGCAAGGTTTATTTGAAAAGGGAGAATTCAGGCAGTTGGAATTCTGGAATGCAAAAGGAGCAAATCCTAGTCCACTATTCTACACATCTCCAAATGCCCTGAAAAGTTACGTGATTTTTTGGGATTATATAAAAAATATTGGGCGAAAGAAGTACCAGAGGGGGGCCACCAGGGCGCCACAAGCCCTGCCACCGCCCCCTACCCCCTGGTGGCGGAGGGCAAGCTTGTGGGCTCCCTGACGACCCACTAGCCCCCCCTCTTTTTCTATATGAAGGGTTTTGTTCCAGAAAAAATCACTCGGGAGCTTTTTCGTGGTTGCACCGCCGCCACAAGGCGGAACTTGAGCAGATCCAATCTAGAGCTCCGGCAGGACGATCCTGTCGGGGAACTTCCCTCCCGGAGGTGGAGATCGTCACCATCGTCATCACCAACACTCCTCTCGTCGGAGGGGAGGCATCTTCATCAACATCTTCATCAGCACCATCTCCTCTCCAATCCCTAGTTCATCTCTTGTAATCAATCTCCGTCTCACGACTCCGATTGGTACTTGTAAGGTTGCTAGTAGTGTTGATTACTCTTTGTAGTTGATGCTAGTTGGATTACTTGGTGGAAGAGTTTATGTTCAGATCCTTGATGCTATTCATTACACCTCTGATCATGATTATGATTATGCTTTTGTGAGTAGTTACTTTTGTTCCTGAGGACATGGAGTAAGTCATGCTGATAATAGTCATGTGAATTTGATATTGATTCGGTATTTTGATATGCTGTATGTTGTCTTTTTCTCTAGTGGTGTTATGTGAACGTCGACTACATAACACTTCACCATATTTAGGCCTAGAGGAAGGCATTGGGGAGTAGTAAGTAGATGATGGGTTGCTGGAGTGACAGAAGCTTAAACCCCAGTCTATGCGTTGCTTCGTGAGGGGCTGATTTGGATCCACTAGTTTAATGCTATGGTTAGACTTTGTCTTAATTCTTCTTTTGTAGTTGTGAATGCTTGCGAGAGAGGTTAATCATAAGTGGGATGCTTGTCCAAGTAAGGGCAGTACCCAAGCGCCGGTCCACCCACATATCAAACTATCAAAGTAAGGAACGCGAATCATATGAACATGATGAAACTAGCATGACAGAAATTCCCGTGTGTCCTCGGGAGCGTTTTCCTTCCTATAAGACTTTGTTCAGGCTTGTCCCTTGCTACAAAAGGGACTGGGACACTTGCTGCACCGTTGCTACTACTTGTTACTTGTTACTTTTTGCTTGCTACGTTTCACCTCGCTACACCATCACTTGTTACCGCTACTTTCAGTGCTTGCGGTTATTACCTTGCTGAAATTCATTTATCAGAGCCTTCTGCTCCTCGTTGGGTTCGACACTCTTACTTATTGAAAGGACTACGATTGATCCCCTATACTTGTGGGTCATCAGAGGACTCCTCTTGGGCGCCACCCCTTCCCTCCCTCCTATATATAGTGGAGAGGAGAGAGGCAACCGCACCCAAAAAGGCCATGGCGGGCAGCCGCACCCGAATAGGTCATGGCGCAACTCTCTCTCCCTCCTCTAGTTCATTACACCTCTAGATTGATTCGGTAGCGCACGATGCAGCCCTGTCATATCAGCTCCACCAACACCGCTGCCATGCCGTCGTGCTGACGGAGAACTCATCTACCTTTCCATCCTGGCTTGCTGGATCAACGAGGTGGATATCGTCATCGAGTTGTACGTGTGCTAAACGCGGAGGTGCCGTACGTTCGGTACTAGGTCGGGATGGATCGTGATGGGATCGTGGGATGGATTGTGATGGGACCGCGGGACAGATCGTGATGAGATCGCGGGATGGATCGTGATGGAATCGCGGGACGGATCGTGATGAGACCGCGGGACGGATCATGATTGGATCACGAAGACGTTTGACTACATCAACCGCATTATATACGTTTCGGCTTAGCAATCTATAAGGGTATGTAGATGCACCCCCTCTTCTCGTAGATGCTGATCTCCATAGATTGATCTTGCTGAGGTAGGAATTTGTTTTGTTTCCCATGCGACGTTCCCCAACAGAAGGAGCGGCACCTATTGCGTCGATGCTCAACCCCGCGTTAGGATTTGCGGCGGTCACGAGGGAGGGGCCGTGGGTGTAGGAAGGGGTGAGGGGGATGTCACCAGTGCGCTCCATCGAGCGATTTCTCCAGCCATAGGTGGGGCGGAGAGAGGGTTGTGTTGCGCGCGCGGGAGCGGGCTCCTGAAATAACCAGTACGAGATGGCGTTTTGCTCCACGCACGCAACCGATTTTCCAGCGTGCGCGATTCTCGCACCTCTACTTGACCGGCGGACGCGGGTGCGCGCACGCAAAAGACGCTATTTTTCCAGCACATTGCTTAGATACCGCTATTTTTTTAAAAGCTCCTCCAACACAATGTCGCCAGTCTGTGGGCACACGAAGCCATGTCTACCTCTTCTTTTACTCCTAATTCGTTCCAAATTTGCCTTATTCTAGTGCAAGTAAAAAAGCATATGCGTCAAATCTTCATATCCCAATGGACACAAAGGGCATTGACCCGTATCATTGGCGTGTCTACGTGCTAATATACCCATACATGGAATCGATTATTTTAGTGCTCTCGAGTCAAAAACCTTCACTTTTGGTGCCACGACAGATGTCCATAAATTTCTCCAAACCTCCCTGTCTCCTGTCTGTCCTATGTCCTGATCTGTAGGCCGATTTTACTAAAAACATGCCTGTTTTTGAATTATGCCACGCAACAAAATCCTCACGATCATCCACTAGTGGAATTGACAATATGGAATCAACATCAATCGGCCGAACAATATCCCTAAGGATCTGATTAGATTGCAAACTTTCTTCACTAAAGCCCTGTTTGGAACCACTCGGATTATATAATCCAGTTTTTATAATCTACCAGGCAAACGACCCGTGTGTTGCAACGGAAAGAAATCTCATCACACTCTCGCATTTCATGTACTTCCCCCGTTCCTAAATATTTGTCTTTCTACAGAGATTCAACTACGAACTACATGCGGAGCAAAATAAATAAACTTACACTCTAAAATATGTCTATATACATCCATATGCAGTCCGTAGTGAAATGTCTAAAAAAACAAATATTTAAGAACAAAGAGAATATGTTTCTTCTTTAATTTTGCATGCATGTCTTAGATATCAGTTTAATTAGCCCACCATATAGAAGGTTAATTAGCCAATCATATACCCCTATATAGGGAGGCGTGGCTCTCTCCTCTTTCGTCGGTTTGGGCTTTCATCCAATTTTTCTTAAGTTTTAGGACATCTACTAGTGGTGCTGCAAATTAACATCAGTCGTAAAGAAATTACATACAGACCTAAAAACAAAATAGAACCAAAACAAAACATACTTTTATGATCACACATTTTTGGGCCGCTATTTCTAAGTGTTTTTAGGTCTCTTTTCAATTTTCATGGTCAACATTTTTCAAAACATATTTATTTTTTATTTCTACTTTTTATACACATTCTAAATTTTTGGTATACATCAAGAATAGGATTGTATGTCTGACTATCATTTTATGTTTGACATTTTCCAAGTTTTTATGTTTGGCATTTTAAATTTTTATTTCTAAGTTTTTATGTTTGACATTTTCCAAATACATGATTATCATTTTTTCATATTAATTTATTACGTCTGATTTGTTCCGTAGACATTGTATTTTTGTGTATACATTTTTCTTATATATTGGAAACATTTTTCTATGCACATTTAATATTTTTATATGCCTGATCAAAAAAATTCAAAAATAAAATAAAAATAATATTGTTAATTTTCCAGATGCATTGAACATTTTTTGTATACAATGAAAACTTCTTTATTCAAGTTTAGCATTCCTTTTAATGCATGATTAACATTTTATCAAAGTTTGCATATAGGTGATTTTTATAATTAAAATATTCAGAGTATATCTAAATATAGTCAAAACAAAAAGATAAGAAAAATAAGGGTTCAAGGCCACACTGGGCCGGGCCGGTCGGGCAGCTGACGACAGAGGAAAAGGGAGAGAATAAAGTGATTTGTTAGGGATCGAACCTCGGTCTGCAAGTTCGAAGCACAAGGCTCCAACCAGTCGGGATGACCGTGGAGATGCAATACAGTGGTGGATCACTTCTTTTTGAATCAGAAGAACGACCGATTTAAAAAGGAAAAACCGAATCGTTTTTTCCACTTATCGGTGGCATAGGGGGTAATTAATGCGAACTTTAGGGGCAAACTTTATGACGTACGACCAGAAATAATATTTGCTTTATTATTAGGTAGAGATTTTGTCTTCAAACAAGACAGATTATGGTGTAGATTATAAAAACTAGATGGACAGATTATTAAAAACTCATAATCTACTCTACCCGAGGTAAAATCAGATTATGGATTGCTAATGACCCATTACCCTTGTAAAGTTGGAGATAATTACATTCCTGCCACCGCCACCCTCCTTTAAAAAAACAGAGGGCAGACAGGTCATTATGCAATGTAAAACTTGGATTACAGTTTATATAATCCGGCCTCCAAACATGCCCACCTAAATTATTTTTATAAACCAGATTGTATAATCTATCTTTATAAATCTATTGTGGTTCCAAACAGGGCCTAAGTTCCCATCTTTAGGAGTTAAAACTCGTAGATCAGGATGTGTTGGTAACTAGTTATCACTCGAGATATCAATTTGTGTTCCATCCCCAACCCTCCATTACAATTTATATAATCTGGCCTCCAAACATGCCCAACTAAATTATTTTTATAAACCATATTATATAATCTATCTTTATAAATCTATTGTGGTTCCAAACAGGGCATAAGTTCCCATCTTTAGGAGTTAAAACTCGTAGATCAGGATGTGTTGGTAACTAGTTATCACTCCAGATATCAATTTGTGTTCCATCCCCAACCCTCCATATATAGCCCCTATTGAACGCTTCAAGACCCAACATAATACTTTGCCATGTGAATAATGATCCACTTTTTAGTTTAGCTTTCAAAAGATTTCCGTGTGGAAAAAAATTCATCCTTGGGATAGAGGAACATAAGGAATCCGGACTCTCCAACAACCTCCAGCATTGCTTTGCAAGCATGGCTAGATTAAAACAATGCAGGTCACAAAATCCCATACATCCACTTAATTTAGGTATGCGCAGTTTCCACCATGCCATCCAGTGCATCTGTTTCTTATCATGATCATCTCCCAACCAATATCAAGCTATAGCATCATGTATACCTTTCGAAATTTGCTTTGGTATATTCAAAACAGTCATAGCAAATACTGGGACAACTTGTGCAATTGCTTTAATAAGAGTCTCCTTCCCTCCATATAATAACAATTTCACCTTCCGACCTGCAATAAGAGCACAAACTCTGCCCACTAAATGTTTGAAACAATGTGACCTATCCACTCCCACCATAGATGGTAGGCCCAAATATTTATCATTTACCAATTCAGTCATAATATCCAGAACTTGGCAAACGTCTACTCTTGTGTCAACGAGTGGATTGGGGCTAAAATAAATGTTGTATTTTGTGGCACTCACTATTTAACCCGAATCACTACAATAGGTGTCAAGGATATGCTTCAAAGTCAAAGCATTCTTCCGATTTGCCGACATTAGTATTAGGGAGCCATCAACAAACTTTCTTTTCTAATGATTGGTTTGCACTTTGGAGAAATAATTCTGTCTACTCAAACTTTACCATGTCCAAATATCCGGTATTCCCAAACTCTATATGATTTAGACAGAAAATTGTTGGGGAACGTCGCATGGAAAACAAACAAATTCCTATGCTCGCCAAGATCAATCTATGGAGATTAATAGCTATGAGAGGGAGAGTGCATCTACATACTCTTGTAAATCGCTAAGCAGAAGCTTTAAGAAACGTGGTTGATGTAGTCGAACGTCTTCGCGATCCAATCACGAACCGTCCCGCGATCCAGTCACGAACGTTCTGATCAAGTGTCGAATGGACGACACCTCAACGTTCAACACATGTACAACTCGATGATGCCTTCACCTCCTCGATCCAGCAAGCGATGGTGAAGTAGAGGCTGAGTTCTCCGATAGCACGATGGCATGGCAGCGGTGGTGGTGGAGTGATCTCAGCAGGGCTTCACCAAGCACTGCTACGATCATGACGGTGGAGAAATTCTAATAGAGAGAGAGGAAGGGCAGCGTTGCGGCTATTTCTGGTGCGGCTGTGATACGTCTCCAACGTATCTATAATTTTTGATGGTTATATGCTATTATCTTGTCAAATTTTGGATGTTTTGTATGCATTTTATATCTGTTTTGGGACTAACTTATTAACTCAGTGCCAAGTACCAGTTCCTGTTTTTTCCGTGTTTTTGACCTTTTTCAGAGGAGAATATCAAACGGAGTCCAAACGGAATAGAACCTCTGAAAAGATTTTTTCCAGAACAGAAGATACGCAGGAGGCTTGAGAACCAAGGCAAAGGGCACCAGGGGAGGCCACAAGCCCCCTAGTCGTGGCCTGGGGGGCCGCGCCTAGAAGGCTTGTGGGCCCCTTGTGGCTCCTTTGCCCTACTTCTTCCGCCTATAAATCCCCGAAAAATCTGAAACCACGGGAGAGAGCCACGAAAATACTTTTCCGCCGCCGCAAGCTTCTGCCTCCGCAAGATCCCATCTGGGGCACGTTCTGGTGCCCTGCCAGAGGGGGGATTCGGACACGGAGGGCTTCTTCATCAACACCATTGCCTCTCCGATGATGCGTGAGTAGTTTACCACAGACCTTCGGGTCCATAGCTAGTAGCTAGATGGCTTCTTCTCTCTTTTGGATCTTCAATACAAAGTTCTCCATGATCTTCATGGAGATCTATCCGATGTAATCCTCTTTTGCGGTGTGTTTGTCGAGATCAGATGAATTGTGGATTTATGACCAGATTATCTATGAATCTTATTTGAGTTTCTTCTGATCTCTTATATGCATGATTTCATATCCTTGTAATTCTCTTCGAGTTGTGGGTTTCATTTGGCCAACTTGATCTATAATTCTTGCAATGGGGGAAGTGCTTGGTTTTGGGTTCATACCGTGCGGTGACCTCACCCAGTGACAGAAGGGGTAGCGAGGCACGCATCGTGTTGTTGCCATCAAGTGTAAAAAGATGGGGTTTATATGTATTGCATGAATTTATCCCTCTACATCATGTCATCTTGCTTAAGGCGTTACTCTGTTTGTTATGAACTCAATACACTAGATGCATACTGGGTAGCGGTCGATGTGTGGAGTAATAGTAGTAGATGCAGAAAGTATCGGTCTACTTGTCTCGGACGTGATGCCTATATGTATGATCATTGCCTTAGATATCGTCATGACTTTGCGCGGTTCTATCAATTTTGCCACCATAAATTCGTTCACCCACCGTAATATTTGCTACCATGAGAGAAGCCTCTAGTTAACAGTATGGCCCCCAGGTCTACTTCACATCATATTTTCAGCCCTACACTTTTACTTTGTTGCACTTTCCACCTTCAGATCTCACCTTGCAATCAATCGTGAAGGGATTGACAACCCCTTTGTAGCATTGGGTGCAAGTTTGTTGTTTTTGCGCAGGTACTTTGGAGACTTGGCTTGATACTCCTACTGGATTGATACCTTGGTTCTCAAACTGAAGGAAATACTTACTACTACTATGCAGCATCACCCTTTCCTCTTCAAGGGAAAAACCAACGCAAGCTCAAGAGGTAGCAAGAAGAATTCCTGGCGCTGTTGCCGGGGAGGAGGATCAAGTCAAGAATTGTCTCCCGTCAACGTGCCAATTTCTGGCGCCGTTGCCGGGGAGCATCAAGTCAAGAATAGTCTTCCTCCAACGTGTTAATCTCTCGCACCGGGGATTATTCTAAGTGAAGTTTATCCAAGTAACCGGCTCAAACTCATCTCTTGCATTTACTTTTTTGCCTCTCGTTTTCCTCCCCTCCACTTCTGAAAAACAAAAATTTACAAAAATATTTGCCTTTTTCGTTTGCCCTTTTCTTTCGCTTGCTTTCTGTCCGTTTGTGTGCTTGTCTGCTTGCTGAAGTCACCATGACTAAAAACACCAAACTTTGTGACTTCTGGAATACTAAAAATAATGATTTTATTAGTACTCCGATTGCTCCCGCCACTAGTGCGGAATCTTATGAAATCAATGCCTATTTGATGAATCTTGTTATGAAAGAGCAATTCTCCGGCCTTCCTAGTGAAGATGTCGCATCCCATCTTATTACCTTCATTGAGTTATGCGATATGCAAAAGAAGAAAGATGTGGATAATGATGTGATTGAATTGAAGCTATTTCCGTTCTCATTGCGAGATCGAGCAAAAACTTGGTTTTCATCTTTGCCCAAAAATAGTATTGATTCTTGGAACAAGTGCAAAGATGCTTATATATCCAAGTATTTTCCACCGGCTAAGATTATCTCTCTCCGTAATGATATCATGAATTTTAAGCAACTAGATCATGAACATGTTGCACAATCTTGGGAGAGAATGAAATTGATGATTAGAAATTGTCCCGCTCATGGCTTGAGTCTTTGGATGATTATACAAATCTTCTATGCTGGTTTGAATTTTGCTTCTAGAAATATCTTAGACTCCGCCTCCGGTGGAACTTTCATGGAAATCACATTAGGAGAAGCCACAAAACTCCTAGACAATATCATGACAAACTATTCTCAGTGACACACTGAAAGGACACCTACTAGTAAAAAAAGTGCACGTTATAGAAGAAATGAACTCTTTGAGTGCTAAGATGGATGAGTTAATGAAATTGTTTGCTAGTAAAGGTGCTCCTTTAGATCCAAATGATATGCCATTGTATTCCTTGATTGAGAGTAGCAATGAGAGCTTGGATGTTAATTTTGTTGATAGGAATAATTTTGGCAACAACAATGCTTTTATAGGAAACTATATTCCTAGGCCTTTTCCTAGTAATCCCTCTAATAACTTTCGCAATTCCTACAAGAATGCTCATGGAAATTACAATAAATTACCCTCTGATCTAGAGAGTAATATTAAAGAGTTTATCAACTCACAAAAGATTTTCAATGCATCCATAGAAGAAAAACTACTCAAAATTGATGATTTGGCTAGGAGCGTTGATAGAATGTCTCTTGATATTGATGCTTTGAAAGTGAGATGTGCTCCTCCCAAAATCAATATGGATGAAACTTTGAAAGCTATGCGTGTTTCCATGAATGAGAATAAAGAAAGAACCGCCCAAATTCGTTCTAGACATGAATGGCTTAAAAAGGCGTGTTCTCATGATGAGAATCACGAAGATCTTAAAGTGCTTGGTGTGACTCCCATTAAATCCTTGTTTTCTAGTGTCAAACCTAATGATGATGGGGCTGGATATGAATCCACTTTGGTTGAAAAACGCCCCAATGATTCGGAGTCTATCTATCTTGATGCTAAAAGCATTGAAAGTGGAGTAGAGGATATCAAAACTTTGAGTAGTAATGAAACTACTACTTTGGATTTCAAGGAATTCAATTATGATAGTTGCTCTTTGATTGAATGTATTTCCTTGATGCAATCCATGCTAAACTCTCCACACGCTTATAGCCAAAACAAGGCCTTTACCGATCATATCGTCGATGCTATGATGAAATCTCTTGAAGAGAAACTTGAATTGGAAGTTTCTATTCCTAGAAAACTTCATGATGAGTGGGAACCTACTATCAAAATCAAGATCAAAAACTATGAATGCAATGCTTTGTGTGATTTGGGTGCTAGTGTTTCCGCGATTCCAAAGCGTTTATGTGATGTTCTAGGCTTCAATGAGAATGATGAGTGCTCTCTTAATTTGCATCTTGCGGATTCTACTGTTAAGAAACCCATGGGAAGGATCAATGATGTTTTTATTACTGCAAACAGGAACTATGTACCCATGGATTTCATTGTGCTTGATATTGATTGCAATCCGACGTGTCCTATCATTCTTGGTAGACCTTTCCTAAGGACTATTGGTGCTGTCATCGATATGAAGGAAGGGAATATTAGATTTCAATTTCCATTAAAGAAGGGCATGGAACATTTTCCTAGAAATAAAATAAGATTGCCTTATGAATCCATGATGAGGGCTACTTATGGTTTGAGCACTAAAGACAACGATACATGATTATATCGCCTTATGCCTAGCTAAGGGCGTTAAACAATAGCGCTTGTTGGGAGGCAACCCAATGAATTTATCTTTGCTTTTTTGCTTTCTGTTTTGTTGCGTCCACACCATCATAATTCTGTTATGATTGTGTTTTTGTGCTTCTTTTTGTGTTTGAGCCAAGTAAAATCTTTATGACTAGTTTTGGTGATGGTTTTTTGATCGTGCTGAAAAAGACAGAAACTTTTTATCACGAAATTATTTTTCATTTTTATCTAGAAAGAGCTTTTGAGTTGATTATTTTTGTTGCTGGTTGATATGCGAATTGCCCAAATTGTCGTAATGTTTCAGAATTTTTGAGATACCAGAAGTATATGAGGTATACAGATTGCTACAGACTAGTCTGTTTTTGACTAATTCTGTTTTTGTTGTGTTGATTGCTTATCTTGATGAAACTATGGATAGTATCGGGGGGGGGGGTACTAGCCATGGAAAAGTGAGTATACAGTAATATAACATCAATATAAATAGAAATCAAGTTTCCTATAGTACCTAAAGAGGTGGTAGTTTGTTTTCTTGTGCTAATGATATCACGAGTTTCTGTTTAAGTTTTGTGTTGTGAAGTTTTCAAGTTTTGGGTGATGTTATCATGGACAATGGGATAAAGAGTGGAAAGAGCTCAAGCTTGGGGATGCCCAAGTCATCCCAAGACAATTCAAGGACACCAAAAAGCCTAAGCTTGGGGATGCCCCGGGAAGGCATCCCCTCTTTCGTCTTCAATCCATCGATAACATTACTTGGAGCTATATTTTTATTCACCACATGATATGTGTTTTGCTTGGAGCGTCGTGTATTATAGGAGTATTTTCTTTTTGTTGTGTCACAATCATCCTTGTTGCACACCTTTTGAGAGAGACATGCACTCATCGTGAATTTGCTAGAATACTCATTGAGCTTCGCTTATATCTTTTCAGTTAGGCAATTTAGCTCACATGTGCTTCACTTATATCTTTTGAGCTAGATAACTTTGCTCTAAGTGCTTCACTTAGATCTTTTAGAGCACGGCGGTGTCATATTTTGGAAAAATAAGAACTCTCGATCTTCACTTATATCTTTTTGAGAGTGCTCTCTCTGAGTAACTTGGTAGTTGGCTTGTGCTATGAAAGTAGTCCTAAAGATGATAGACATCCAAAGAGGATACAATAAAACTTCCATATTCATGTGCATTGACTAGAAAGAGAAGTTTGATTCCTCTCAATTAGTTTTGAGACATGGATTTGGCAATATTAAGAGTCATGTTAGTAGGGTGTTGTGAATCTAGAAATACTTGTGTTGAAGTTAGTGATTCCCGTAGCATGCACGTATGGTGAACCACTATGTTAGGAAGTCGGAGCATAATTGATTTATTGATTGTCATCCTTTGTGTTGCGGTCGGGATCGCGCGATGGTTAACACCCACCAACCCTTCCCCTAGGAGTATGCGTTTAGCACTTTGTTTCGATTACTAATAAAAACTTTCGCAATAAGTATGTGAGCTCTTCATGACTAATGTGTTTCCATGGTATAGATGCACTTTCACCTTCCACCATTGCTAGCCTCTCTAGTGCCGCGCAACTTTCGCCGGTACACAAAACCACCATAGACCTTCCTCAAAACAGCCACCATACCTACCTATCATGGCCTTTTCATAGCCATTCCGAGATATATTGCCATGCAACTCCCACCGTTCCGTCTCATGACATGTGCCGTCACTTTCATATTGCCATTGCATGATCGTAAGATAGCTAGCGAGTCAAACACTAAGCTAGATCGTTGCACATCCCGGTACACTTCCGGAGGCATTTCCTATAGAGTCATCATTGTCCTAAGCATTGAGCTATGAGTAAATAAAAGTGTGCTGATCATTATTAGAGCATTGTCCCATGTGAGGAAAAATGAAAAGAGGCCAAAGTTGCCCACCAAACAAAAAAAAGGAGAGAGAGAGAAAAAGAGAGAAGGGACAATGCTACTATCTTTTTCCACACTTGTGCTTCACAATAGCACCATGTTCTTCATGATTGAGAGTCTCTTGTTTTGTCACCACCATATACTAGTGGGAATCTTAATTATATAACTTGGCTTGTATATTTCAATGATGGGCTTCCTCAAAATTGCCCTAGGTCTTCGTGAGCAAGCAAGTTGGATGCACACCCACTAGTTCTCCTTTTGAGCTTTCACACACTTATAGCTCTAAGTGCATCCGTTGCATGGTAATCCCTACTCATTCACATTGATATCTATTGATGGGCATTTCCATAGCCCTTTGATACGCCTAGTTGATGTGACCATCTCCTCCTTTTTGCATCACAACCTCCACCACATTCTATTCCACCTATAGTGCTATATCCATGGCTCACGCTCATGTATTGCGTGAGATTTGAAAAAGTTTAAGAAAGTAAGAGTGCGAAAACAATTACTTGGCCAATACCGGGGTTGTGCATGATTTAAATTCTTTGTGTGGGGAGGATGGAGCATAGCCAGACTATATGATTTTGCAGGGATAACTTTCTTTGGCCTTGTTATTTCAAAAGTTCATGATTACCTTGCTAGTTTGCTTGAAGTATTATTGTTTTCATGTCAATAGCAAACTATTGTTTTGATTCTTACAGATCTGAACATTCATGTCACATGAAAGAAGTTACAAAGGACAAATATGCTAGGTAGCATTCCACATCAAAAATTCAGTCTTTATCACTTCCCTACTCGAGGACGAGCAGGAGTTAAGCTTGGGGATGCTTGATACGTCTCCAACTTATCTATAATTTTTGATGGTTCCATGCTATTATCTTGTCAAACTTTGGATGTTTTCTATGCATTTTATATCTGTATTGGGACTAACTTATTAACTCAGTGCCAAGTGCCAGTTCCTATTTTTCCCATGTTTTTTGACCTTTTTCAGAGGAGAATATCAAACGGAGTCCAAACGGAATAAAACCTCCGAAAAGATTTTTTTCCGGAACAGAAGATACGCAGGAGGCTTGAGAATAAAGGCAAAGGGCACCAGGGGAGGCCACAAGCTCCCTAGCTAGCCGCGGCCTGGGGGGCACGCCTAGCAAGCTTGTGGGCCCCCTGTGGCTCCTTTGCCCTACTTCTTCCGCCTATAAATCCCCGAAAAATCTGAAACCACGAGAGAGAGCCACGAAAATTCTTTTCCGCCACCGCAAGCGTCTGCCTCCACAAGATCCCATTTGGGGCACGTTCTGATGCCCTGCCGGAGGGGGGATTCGGACACGGAGGGCTTCTTCATCAACACCATTGCCTCTTCGATGATGCGTGAGTAGTTTACCATAGACCTTTGGGTCGATAGCAAGTAGCTATATGGCTTCTTATCTCTCTTGGATCTTCAATACAAAGTTCTCCATGATCTTCATGGATATCTATCTGATGTAATCCTCTTTTGCGGCGTGTTTGTCGAGATTCGATGAATTGTGGATCTATGATCAGATTATCTATGAATCTTATTTGAGTTTCTTCTGATCTCTTATATGCATGATTTCATATCCTTGTAATTCTCTTCGAGTTGTGGGTTTCATTTGGCCAACTTGATCTATAATTCTTGCAATGGGAGAAGTGCTTGGTTTTGGGTTCATACCGTGCAGTGACCTTACCCAGTGACAGAAGGGGTAGCGAGGCACGCATCGTGTTGTTGCCATCAAGGGTAAAAAGATGGGGTTTATATCTATTCATGAATTTATCCCTCTACATCATGTCATCTTGCTTAAGGCGTTACTCTGTTTGTTATGAACTCCATACACTAGATGCATTCTCGATAGCGGTCGATGTGTGGAGTAATAGTAGTAGATGCAGAAAGTATCGGTCTACTTGTCTCGGACGTGATGCCTATATGTATGATCATTGGCTTAGATATCGTCATGACTTTGCGCGGTTCTATCAATTGCTCGACAGTAATTCATTCACCCACCGTAATATTTGCTATCATGAGAGAAGCCTCTAGTGAACACTATGCCTCCCGGGTCTACTTCACGTCATATTTTCAGCCCTACACTTTTACTTTGTTGCACTTTCCACCTTCAGATCTCACCTTGCAATCAATCGTGAAAGGATTGACAACCCCTTTGTAGCGTTGGGTACAAGTTTGCTGTTTTTGCGCATGTACTTTGGAGACTTGGCTTGATACTCCTACTGGATTGATACCTTGGTTCTCAAACTGGGGGAAATACTTACTGCTACTATGTTGCATCACCCTTTCCTCTTCAATGGAAAAAACCAACGCAAGCTCAAGAGGTAGCAGGCTCCTCTCCCTCTCCTCTAGTATATATAGGAGGGAGGAAGGAGGGCCTGGCACCCTAGGGTTTCCCCTAGGGGTGGGCGATGGCCAAGGGTGCCTTGCCCCCCAAGGAGAGTGGAGCGGCAGCCACCCCTCAGCCAGCTCAGCCCCTTGGCCGCATGGGCCTCAGGTGGGAGGGGCTGGTGTGCCACCTCTCACAGCCCATGGGGCCCTCCGGGATAGGCGGACCCTCGTGGTGGACCCCCAGAACTCTTCCGGAACCTCCATCACAAAACCGGTAACCTTCCGAAACCTTTCCGAAACTCTAATACCAACTTCCTATATATTAATCTTTACCACTGAACCATTCTGAAGCTCCTCGTCATGTCCGGAATCTCATATGGGACTCTGAACAACCTTCGATCACCAACACAATAACTCAACCGTGTTTATATCGTCACCGAACATTAAGTGTGCAGACCCTACGGGTTCGAGAACTATGCACACATAACCGAGGCACCTCTGCGGTCCATAACCAATAGCGGGACCTGGATGCCCATATTTGTTCCTACATATTTGATACGTCCATTTTGCATCATGCTTTCATGTTGTTATTTATTGCTTTTTGGGATGTTATTACACTTCACGGTACAATACTTATGCCTTTTCTCTCTTATTTTGCAAGGTTTACATGAAGAGGGAGAATGCCGGCAGCTGGAATTCTGGCTTGAAAAAGGAGCAAGTTTGAGATACCTATTCCGCGCAACTCCAAAAGCCGTGAAAATCAATGATGATTTTTTTGGGATTTATAAAAAATACCGAGCCGAAGAAGTACCAGAGGGGCGCCAGCATGAGGCCACAAGCCTGCTTGGCGCGCCCCCTGGCCGCGCCTAGGGGGCTTGTGGGCTCCCACTTGGACCTCTGGCTCCCTCCTTTTGCTACAAGAAGGGTTTCGGTCTGGAAAAAATCAGGAGGAGGCTTTACGGAGGATTCGCTGCCGTCACGAGGCGGAACTTGAGTAGAACCAGTTTAGAGCTCCGACAGGACGATCCTGCTGGGGAAACTTCCCTCCCGAAGGGGGAAATCATCGCCATCGTCATCACCAACACTCCTCTCATCGGAGGGGACTCGTCACCATCAACATCTTCATCAGCAACATCTCATCTCCAAACCCTAGATCATCTCTTGTAACCAATCTCCGTCTCGCGACTCCGATTGGTACTTGTAAGGTTGCTAGTAGTGTTAATTACTCTTTGTAGTTGATGCTAGTTGGATTACTTGGTGGAAGAGTTTATGTTCAGATCCTTGATGCTATTCATTACCTCTCTGGTCATGAATATGATTATTCTTTGTGAGTAGTTGCTTTTGTTCCTGAGGATATGGGATAAGTCTTGCTATAAATAGTCATGTGAATTTGGTATTCGTTCGATAATTTCATGTGTTGTATGTTGTTTTTCCTCTAGTGGTGTTATGTGAACGTCGACTACATAACACTTCACCATTATTTGGGCCTAGAGGAAGGCATTGGGAAGTAGTAAGTAGATGATGGGTTGCTAGAGTGACAGAAGCTTAAACCCTAGTTTATGCGTTGCTTCGTAAGGGGCTGATTTGGATCCACTAGTTTAATGCTATGGTTAGACTTTGTCTTAATTCTTCTTTCGTAGTTGCGGATGCTTGCGAGAGGGGTTAATCATAAGTGGGATGCTTGTACAAGTAAGGGCAGTACCCAAGCGCCGGTCCACCCACATATCAAACTATCAAAGTAACGAACGCGAATCATATGAACATGATGAAAACTAGCTTGACAGAAATTCTCATGTGTCCTCGGGAGCGTTTTACCTCCTATAAGACTTTGTCCAGGCTTGTCCCTTGCTAAAAAAGGGATTGGGCCACTTTGCTGCACCGTTGTTGCTTTTGTTACTTGCTACTTGCTGCGAATCATCTCACCACACAACTACTTGTTACCGATAATTTCAGTGCTTGCAAATATTACCTTGCTGAAAACCACTTGTCAGATCCTTCTGCTCCTCGTTGGGTTCGACACTCTTACTTATCGAAAGGACTATGATAGATCCCCTATACTTGTGGGTCATCAAGACTCTTTTCTGGCGCCGTTGCCGGGGAGTGAAGCGTCTTTGGTAAGTGGAACTTGGTAAGGAAACATTTATATAGTGTGCTGAAATTTATTGTCACTTGTCACTATGGAAACTAATCCTTTGAGGGGCTTGTTCGGGGTATCTTCACCTCGAACGGAAGCACAAAGAGTTGCTCCTCAACCTGCTGCACCTACTGAAAATATTTGTTATGAATTTCCTTCGGGTATTCTTGAGAAACTGCTGGCTAATCCTTTTACAAGAGATGGAACATCACATCCATACTTGCATCTAATCTACGTAGATGAAGTTTGTGGTTTATTTAAGCTTGCAGGTTTGCCCAAGGATGAGGTCAAGAAGAAGGTCTTTCCCTTATCTTTGAGGGATAAGGCGTTGACATGGTATAGGCTATGTGATGATACTGGATCATGGAACTACAATCGGTTGAAATTGTAATTTCATCAAATGTTTTATCCTATGCATCTAGTACATCGTGATCGGAATTATATTTATAATTTTTGGCCTCGTGACAAAGAAAGAATCGCTCAAGCTTGGGGGAGGCTTAAATCAATGTTATATTCATGCCCCAACCATGAGCTCTCGAGAGAAATTATCATTCAGAACTTCTATGCTCGGCTTTCTCATGATGATCGCACCATGCTTGACACTTCTTGTACCGGTTCTTTTATGAAGAGAGATATTGACTTCAAATGGAATTTATTGGAAATAATTAAACGCAACTCTGAAGATTGGGAGCTTGATGAAGGTAAGGAGTCAGGTATGAATTTCAAGTTTGATTGCGTTAAATCCTTTGTTGAAAGAAATACTTTTTGTGATTTTAGCGCTAAGTATGGACTTGACTCTGAGATAGTAGCTTCATTGTGTGAATCATTTGCTTCTCATATTGATCTCCCCAAAGAGAAGTGGTTTAAATATCATCCTCCCTTAGAAGTCAATGTAGTTAAACCCAATCCAGTTGAAGAGAAAGTCATTGCCTATAATGATCCTATTGTTCCCAGTGCTTACATTGAGAAACCACCTTTCCCTGTTAGGATAAAGGATCATTCTAAAGCTTCATCTGTGATACGTAGAGGCTACATTAGAACACCTAAACCCCCTGAGAAAATTTGAGTTGAACCTAGCATTGCTATTATCAAAGATCTCCTGTCCGACAATGTTGATGGCCATAATATTCACTTCTGTGAAGATGCTGCTAGAATTGCTAAACCACACGCTAGAGACAAACATAGGCCTGTTGTTGGCATGCATGTTGTTTCTGTTAAGATAGGATATCATTGTTATAATGGTTTATATGATGTGGGTGCTAGTGTTAGTGCAATACCTCAATCCTTATATGATGAAATTAAAGACGAGATTGCACATGTCGAGATAGAACCCATTGATGTCACTATTCAGCTTGCCAATAGAGATACTATCTGCCCTCTGGGAATTGTTAGGGATGTTAAAGTCTTGTGTGGTAAAACGAAGTATCCTGCTGATTTCCTTGTTCTTGCTACCACCCAAGATAGCTTTTGTCCCATCATATTTGGCAGACCCTTCCTTAATACCGTCAATGCTAATATTGACTGTGAGAAGCAAACTGTCACTGTTGGCTTTGAAGGCGTGTCACATGAGTTTAATTTCTCCAAGTTTGGTAGACAACCTCATGAAAAGGAGTAGCCCAGTAAGGATGAAACTATTGCCTTAGCTTCTATTGCCGTGCCTCCTACTGATCCTTTAGAGCAATACTTGCTTGAGCATGAAAATGATATGCATATGGATGAAAGGGATGAGATAGATAGAGTTGTCTTAGAACAATATCCTATCCTTAAGAATAACTTGCGTGTTGAACTCCTTGGGGATCCACCCGCACCAAAAGGTGATCCTATGTTCGAGCTTAAACAGTTGCCTGATACTCTTAAGTATGCTTATCTTGATGAAAAAGAGATATATCCTGTTATTATTAGTGCTAGCCTCTCAGAGCATGAAGAAAAGAAGTTACTAAAAACTCCGAGGAAGCACCATGCTGGTATTGGATATACTCTTGATGATCTTAAGGGCATTAGTCCCACTCTATGCCAGCACAAGATTAAAACCGATCCTGATTCCAAACCAGTTGCTGATCATCAACGAAGATTAAATCCTAAGATGAAAGAGCTAGTAAGAAAAGAAATACAAAAGCTCCTAGAAGCAGGTATTATCTATCCTGTCACTCATAGTGATTGGGTAAGTCCGGTGCATTGCATCCCTAAGAAGGGAGGTATTACCGTTGTCCCTAATGATAAGGATGAATTGATCCCATAGAGGATTATTACTGGCTATAGGATGGTGATCGATTTTAGGAAATTGAATAAGGCCACTAGGAAAGATCATTACCCTTTGACTATTATCGACCAAATGCTAGAAAGACTTTCTAAACACACACACTTCTGCTTTCTAGACGATTATTCTGGTTTCTCCCAAATACCAGTTGCACAAGCTGATCAAGAGAAAACCACTTTCACCTGCCCTTTCGGTACCTTTGCTTATAGACGTATGCATTTTGGCTTATGTAATGCACCTACCACCTTTCAAAGATGTATTATGGCTATATTCTGTGACTTTTGTGAAAAGATTGTTGAGGTTTTCATGGACGACTTCTCCGTTTACGGGTCTACCTTTGATGATTGCCTCAACAACCTTGATCGAGTCTTGCAGAGATGTAAAGACACCAATCTTGTCTTGAATTGGGAGAAGTGCCACTTTATGGTTAATGAAGGCATCGTCTTTGGACATAAAATTTCTGAAAGAGGTATTGAAGTCGATAAGGCTAAGGTTGATGCAATCGAGAAAATGCCATACCCTACAGGTATCAAAGGTATAAGAAGTTTCCTTGGTCATGTTGGTTTCTATAGGAGGTTCATTAAAGACTTCTCTAAGATTTCTAGGCCTCTTACCTATCTGTTGCAAAAGGATATTCCTTTTGTTTTTGACGATGATTGTGAGGAAGCCTTCGAAATACTTAAGAAGGCTTTGATAACTGCACCTATTGTTCAACCACCTGATTGGAACTTACCTTTTGAAATCATGTGTGATGCTAGTGATTATGTTGTTGGTGCTGTTCTAGGACAAAGAGTTGATAAGAAGTTAAATGTTATTCACTATGCTAGTAAAACTCTAGACAGTGCCCAAAGAAACTATGCTACTACGGAAAATGAATTTTTAGTAGTTGTGTTTGCATGTGAAAAGTTCAAGTCTTACATAGTTGATTCCAAAGTCACTATTCACACTCATCATGCTACTATTAAGTACCTCATGGAGAAGAAAGACGCTAAACCTAGAATTATCAGATGGGTTCTCTTGCTACAAGAGTTTGATTTGCATGTTGTCGACACAAAGGGTGGTGATAACCCAGTAGCAGATAACTTGTCTAGGGTGGAGAATATTCTTGATGACCCACAACCTATTGATGATAGCTTTTCTGATGAGAAATTGAATGTCATGAATACTTCAGGTAGTGCACCGTGGTATGCTGATTATGCAAACTATATCGTTGCCAAATATATACCACCTAGTTTCACATACCAGCAAAAGAAGAAATTCTTCTTTGACTTGAGACATTGCTTTTGGGATGATCCTCACATTTATAAGGAAGGAGTAGATGGTGTTATTAGACGTTGTGCAACTGAACATGAACACAGACACATCCTACAGAAGTGTCACTTCGAGGCCTACGGAGGATACCATGCGAGAGATAGAACTACACACAAGGTATTTCAATCAGGTTTCTATTGGCCAACTCTCTTCAAGGATGCCCGTAAGTTTGTCTTGTCTTGTGACGAATGTCAAAGAATAGGTAATATCAGTAAACGTCAGGAAATGCCTATGAACTATTCACTTGTCATTGAACCATTTGATGTTTGGGGCTTTGATTATATGGGACCTTTTCCAAAATCCAACGGGTATACTCACATCCTAGTTGCCGTTGATTACGTCACTAAGTGGGTAGAAGTTATCCCCACTAGTAGTGCTGATCACAACACCTCTATCAGGATGCTTAAAGAAGTTATTTTCCCGAGAATTGGAGTCCCTAGATATCTAATGACCGACGGTGGTTCACATTTCATTCATGGTGCTTTCCGTAAAACGCTTGCTAAGTACGATGTCAACCATAGAATTGCGTCCCCCTATCACCCTCAGTCCAGTGGTCAAGTAGAGCTAAGCAATAGAGAGATTAAACTAATTCTGCAAAAGACTGTCAATAGGTCTAGAAATAATTGGTCTAAGAAGCTCGATGATGCACTGTGGGCTTATATAACTGCCTATAAGAATCCCATGGGCATGTCTCAGTACAAAATGGTGTACGGTAAATCATGTCATTTACCTCTTGAGCTAGAGCATAAGGCTTATTGGGCAATCAAAGAGCTCAACTTTGATTTCAAACTTGCTGGTGAGAAGAGGTTATTTGATATTAGCTCACTTGATGAGTGGAGAACTCATGCATATGAGAATGCCAAGTTGTTTAAAGAAAAGGTTAAGAGGTGGCATGATAAAAGGATACAAAAGCGTGAGTTCAATGTAGGTGATTATGTCTTGCTATATAATTCTCGTTTAAGATTTTTTGCAGGCAAGCTTCTCTCTAAATGGGAAGGTCCTTATATTGTTGAGGAAGTATATCGTTCCGGTGCTATAAAGATCAATAACATGGAAGGTAATTGTCCGAGAGTGGTAAATGGGCAGAGAATGAAGCATTATATCTCAGGTACTCCCATAAATGTTGAAAGCAACATTATCAATACCATAACTCCGGAGGAATACCTAAGGGATATTTATCAGCCTGTTTCAGACTCTGAAAACAAAGAGGTATGTGTTTTGGTAAGTAAAGAGACTCCAAAACTTTTCTAGTAGGAATTTTTCTCCGTGTTGGAATATTTAGAAAAATAGAAAAATTTGAAGTAGTCCGGAAAGCGCACGAGGAGGCAACAAGCCTGCCAGGCGCAGGCCACCCCCTGGCCGCGCCTGGGGGGCTTGTGGCCACCTCGTGTGCCTCCCGGACTCTGTTTTCTTGTGGAGTACTCCTTCTGGTCAGAAAAAAATCATTATATATTCTCCCGTAAGGTCCAACCCTCGCATCACGCAAATTTCCTCTATTTTCGTTTCGAGCTTGTTTGTGT
Source organism: Hordeum vulgare subsp. vulgare (assembly GCF_904849725.1). Lineage (NCBI taxonomy): Eukaryota > Viridiplantae > Streptophyta > Magnoliopsida > Poales > Poaceae > Hordeum > Hordeum vulgare. Next base: position 644,283,752 of record NC_058519.1, on the reverse strand, counting down.
TGCAGATCTAGATCGCTATGACATCCCCAAAAGCTCTGAAGGACAAGATCTTTGAGAAGGTCATCAATCCCTACCTCGCGGGAGTGCTGCAACACCCTCAATCTATCGAGATGCATGAGGGGATGTTGAACATCCATGATGTTGAGGGGCCCAAGAAGACCGGAAGCATCGAGGTGAGGCTCGAAGCAATGGAGCAACAAGTCTTCAAGTGCCAAGGGATGGTGGAGCGTGGGCTCAACGCCAACCACATGATGATCACGGAGTTCATAAACAAGCACAAGATCGATGCCAATGACATCGGGAAGAACCTCTCCAGGCTCTATGACATAATTGATCATCTCCAAGCCCAGATCTATGACCTGCAGAACCAAAACTGTGAGTATGAGTATAGATTTAAATCAATACGGTTGGCTGCAGATTTGAGGATTTCGGAGACTCGGTCATCTTTCCATGATGAAGCACCTATGCCTTGGAAGACGCAGGATCAAACCCATGTTGCAACACCTCCACCACCATCACCTCCAAAGGGAGACAACTAAGCATGGGTATGGGCAATCCCCTTGGCCTGTGCCAAGCTTAGGGGAGTTGCCCCGGTATCGTATCACCATCACATCTTTTGCCTTTACCTTTGTTTTAGTTTGTTCCTTTTCAGTTTTATCTTTCTCTAGTAGATTAAAGGTCTTAGTGTTTTAGGCTTGAGTTTTGCTTTGTGTCACCCCCGATGTATTCGAGCTCGTGAGCCATATAATAAAGAGTGTCTTAGTTAAGGGCCTTGCCTCATGCCATGATCAAAAGAATGAGAAAGGAACAAAAGCATGAAAGATCATGTAATGATCTTATGGGAAGTGATGGCTTCACATATAAAAAGAATGATGATTGAAACTTGTTGAGGGTAGACAAACGTAGACCTTGGTAATTGTTGCAATTAATAGGAAGTGATAAAGAAGGAGAGGTTCACATATAAATATATCATCTTTGACACCATCTATGATTGTGAACACTCACTAAACTATTGCATGCTTAGAAGTAGATGTTGGACAAGGAAGACAACATAATGAATTGTGTTTGCTTGGTTCCGAACAATGTTATATGATTAGAGATCCCTAAGCATGTGACGATTGCTTCCACCTCATATTAGCCAAACCTCCCGCACCAAGTAGAGATACTACTTGTGCATCCATAAACCTTTAACCCAGTTGTGCCCTAAGAGTCCACCATACCTACCTATGGATTGAATAAGATCCCTCAAGTAAGTTGTCATCGGTGCAAGCAATAAAAATTGCTCCCTAATATGTATGATCTATTAGTGTGTGTGGAAAATAAGCTTTGTACGAACCTGTGATGAGGAAGACATAAAAGCGACAGACTGCATAATAAAGTTCTTTATCACACGAGGCAATATAAAGTGACATTCCTCCACACTAAGAGGACACACATCCAAACCTAAAAAGTGCATGACAACCTCTGCTTCCCTCTGCGAAGGGCCTATCTTGTACCTTTACTTTTTGCCCCTGAAAGAGTCACGGTGATCTACACCAATTCCTTATTTCGCCTTTATCTTGGCTAACGTCATATGCTTGGGAAAGATCTATATTCATATGTCAACTTGGAAGTAAGTATTCATGATTTATTATTGTTGACATTACCCTTGAGGTAAATTGTTGGGAGGCGAAACTATAAGCCCCTATCTTTCTCTGTGTCCAGCTGAAACTTTGATCTCATGAGTACCACGTGAGTTGTAGCAAATGTAGAGAACGAAAAGATGATTGAGTATGTGGATTTGCTTTACAAGCTCTTATTTGACTCTTTCCGATGTTGTGATAAATTGCAATTGCTTCAATGACTAAAGGCTATCGGTTGTTAATTCTCCGTAAGGTTCTTGATCCATGCTTTACTTTGTGAAGGAATTGTTACTTTAGCATAAGAGATGATATGATGGTATTGCTGTTCTGATCCTGATCATGATGCCTGCATGTTCGTATCTTGTTTTGTCGACACCTCTCTCTCTAAACATGTGGGCATATTTATTGATCTCAGCTTTCGCTTGAGGACAAGCGAGGTCTAGGCTTGGGGGAGTTGATACGTCCATTTTGCATCATGCTTTCATGTTGTTATTTATTGCTTTTTGGGCTGTTATTACACTTCACGTTACAATACTTATGCCTTTTCTCTCTTATTTTGCAAGGTTTACATGAAGAGGGAGAATGCGAGCAGCTGGAATTCTGGCCTGAAAAAGGAGCAAGTTTGAGATACCTATTCTGCACAACTCCAAAAGCCGTGAAAATCAACGTTGACTTTTTTTGGGATTTATAAAAAATACTGGGCCGAAGAAGTACCAGAGGGGCGCCAGCAGGAGGCCACAAGCCTGCTAGGTGCCACCCCTGGCCACGCCTAGGAGGCTTGTGGGCTCCCACTTGGCCCTCTAGCTCCCCCCTTTTGCTACAAGAAGGGTTTCGGTCTGGAAAAAATCAGGAGGAGGCTTTTCGGAGGATTCGCCACCGCCATGAGGCGGAACTTGAGCAGAACCAATCTAGAGCTCCGGAAGGACGATCCTGCCGGGGAAACTTCCCTCCCGAAGGGGGAAATCGTCGCCATCGTCATCACCAACACTCCTCTCATCGGATGGGACTCGTAACCATCAACATCTTCATCAGCACCATCTCATCTCCAAACCCTAGTTCATCTCTTGTAACCAATCTCCGTCTCCCGACTTCGATTGGTACTTGTAAGGTTGCTAGTAGTGTTAATTACTCTTTGTAGTTGATGCTAGTTGGATTACTTGGTGGAAGAGTTTATGTTCAGATCCTTGATGCTATTCATTACCTCTCTGGTCCTGAATATGATTATGCTTTGTGAGTAGTTACTTTTGTTCCTGAGGACATGGGATAAGTCTTGCTATAAGTAGTCATGTGAATTTGGTATTCGTTCGATAATTTGATGTGTTGTATGTTGTTTTTCCTCTAGTGGTGTTATGTGAACGTCGACTACATAACACTTCACCATTATTTGGGCCTAAAGGAAGGCATTGGGAAGTAGTAAGTAGATGATGGGTTGCTAGAGTGACAGAAGCTTAAACCCTAGTTTATGCGTTGCTTCATAAGGGGCTGATTTGGATCCACTAGTTTAATGCTATGGTTAGACTTTGTCTTAATTCTTCTTTCGTTGTTGCGTATGCTTGCGAGAGGGGTTAATCATAATTGGTATGCTTGTCCAAGTAAGGGAAGTACCCAAGCGCCGGTCCACACACATATCAAACTATCAAAGTAACGAACGCGAATCATATGAACATGATGAAAACTAGCTTGACAGAAATTCCCATGTGTCCTCGGGAGCATTTTACCTCCTATAAGACTTTGTCCAAGCTTGTCCCTTGCTACCAAAGGGATTGGGCCACTTTGCTGCACTGTTGTTACTTTTGTTACTTGCTACTTGCTGCGAATCATCTCACCACACACCTACTTGTTACCGATAATCTCAGTGCTTGCAGATATTACCTTGCTGAAAACCACTTGTCAGGTCCTTCTGCTCCTCGTTGGGTTCGACACTCTTACTTATCGAAAGGACTACGATACATCCCCTATACTTGTGGGTCATCAATATTCTACAAAGATCTTTATCGGTTGAACCACGATGTCAAGGATTCAGTTAATCCCATATGCAGTTCCCTTTGTCCATCGGTATGTTACTTGCCCGAGATTCAATCGTCGGTATCTCCACACCTAGTTCAATCTCGTTATCGGCAAGTCTCTTTACTCGTTCCATAATACAAGATCCCGTAACTAACTCCTTAGTGAAATTTCTTGCAAGCTTACTGTGATGTCGTATTACCGAGTGGGCCCCGAGATACCTCACCGTCAGACGGAGTGACAAATCCAAGTCTTGATCCATGCCAACTCAAAAGACACCCTCGGGCATACCTTTAGAGCACCTTTATAATCACCCTGTTACGTTGTAACATTTGATACACACAAGGCATTCCCCCGGTGTCACGGTGTCAGTGAGTTGCATGATCTCATGGTCATAGGAAGAGATACATTGACTTGCATAAAGCAATAGGAGTAAACTGGATACAATCAAATGCTATGCTTAAGGTTTGGGTATTTTCCATCACGTCATTCTCCTAATGATGTGATCCCGTTATCAAATGACAACTCATGTCTATGGTTAGGAAACCTTAACCATCTTTGATCAACGAGCTAGTCTAGTAAAGGCTTACTAGGGACTAGGTGTTGTCTATGTATCCACGCATGTATCTGAGTTTCCAATCAATACAATTATAGCATGTATAATAAGCGATTAACATGAACAAGGAAATATGATACTAAACAATTAATTATTACCTCTAGGGCATATTTCCAACAATCACCCACTTCACTAGAGTCTATAATCTAGTTCACATCACCATGTGATTAACACACAATGAGTTCTCAGATATGATCATATGTTTTTTCTTGTGAGAGAGGTTTTAGTCAATGGGTGTGCAACACTCAAATTAGTGTGTACTTTGCAAATCTCTATGGCGTATATACTGTAGATGTTGCTACCACGTTCCACTTGGAACTATTCCAAATGACAGCTCCACTATATGAATCCGGTTTGCTACTCACGGTCATCCGGATTGGTGTCAAAGCTTGCATCCACGTAACCCTTTACGATGAACTCATTTATCAAGATAGGCCGCTCATCGAGAGGGGATGGCGACTCCCACCTCCCACCTCCTACACCGGCGACTCCATGGCGATCTCGATTTCTAGCTGGCGTGCATCTCTTTCTCCCCGTTCATCTTCTCAGGTGAACTCTTACATTCCTCTATGTGTCCTCTATCATGGCCTGCATAGGTGGCTCCACGCTGGATCTGGATTTTTCACCTGGTGCGGCTTTTGGAGATGATGTGTTTCGTCACTCTGGTTTTTCTGTGCACCCGATGGATCATCGTCGACCTTTCATCATGGTGGTCTCTTTTAGCCGACACATTTTCCGTTTATCTGAGGATTTTGTAGTTGTAGCACTTGAGTCTGCCATTGGGGGTTCGACCATTGATCTTGTGGTCACACAAGTCAAGGACTCGGTTTTCTCGTTCAAGGTTTCTTGCAAGCAAGTTGGTTTTCATATTCTTGCCTTGCGATCTTATAAATGCTCCAGTTTTAAATGTTTCTTTCATCTCTGGGGCAATGGTGGTACGAATTAGCGTCGTGAATTTACCCTATGGAGAAAACAGTGTGATGCTGAATGGATTTTAGTTAGTCCGTCTAAGAGGAGGGCAACATTAGGTCTAATGGCAATGCATTCCAGACCTCTCAAGTCCTCTTTTAAATCTGGATCATCTACACGCAATAAACTATCTTTCGCAGCTCTCCAACAATATGAGGTTTGCAAAGGTTACACGTGTCCTGTCACCCAAGATGAACTTACGACACTTCAGAATGCTGGCTATTCTATTCCTCAGCAAGAGCGCATTATTATCAGTGCACCACCGCCGGCTGAACTCCAGTGGACGACAGCGACACCTCACATTACTTTCGGGGCGGTTTCTCAGCCGGTGTCACCTTCCGCTTTGTCCGACTTTCAAAATCATATCAGCGGAATGAATGGGATTTCTTCCTCTCTTGGTGCAGATATTGTTCCTCCCTCCCCTTCGGGCGGGATTTCTGGTTCTTTCAAACTGGCTTTGTCCGATGGTTTAGTCAGTGGGCCTTCCTCTTATCAGTTTCCAACTCATGGGCCGGCAGTGGGTTCATCTTCAAACGGGCCGGATATTCCTTCCTCGCAAGAGGCCTGTCAGCTCTTCGACGATTTAATTAATGGCATGGTTCAGGAGATATTTTCTTGCACGATCTATTTGAATCGTGGGCACCTAGCTCCCAACTGCATGACTTCGCCGATATGCTCTTCCTGCGGTAGGGTGGGCCATACAAAATCTAACTATGCTTCTTTTATGCGTGATAATTGTCTTACTTGGAAACGTAAGTGCCCCACGACCTCCTCTGTTGCTGATTTATCGGGAACCTCTTCTGGTCTTGGGGAAACCGTGCAGCCTGCCGAACAGTTCTGTAGGGAAACGTCGCATGGGAAACAAAAAATTTCCTACACGCACGAAGACCTATCATGGTGATGTCCATCTACGAGAGGGGATGTGTGATCTACGTACCCTTGTAGACCGTACAGCAGAAGCGTTAGTAAACGCGGTTGATGTAGTGGAACGTCCTCACGTCCCTCGATCCGCCCGCGAACAGTCCCGCGATCAGTCCCACGATCTAGTACCGAACGGACGGCACCTCCGCGTTCAGCACACGTACAGCTCGACGATGATCTCGGCCTTCTTGATCCAGCAAGAGAGACGGAGAGGTATAAGAGTTCTCCGGCAGCGTGACGGCGCTCCGGAGGTTGGTGATGACCTTGTCTCAGCAGGGCTCCGCCCGAGCTCCGCAGAAACGCGATCTAGAGGAAAAACCGTGGAGGTATGTGGTCGGGCTGCCGTGGAAAAGTCGTCTCAAATCAGCCCTAAAACCTCCGTATATGTAGGTGGGAGAGGGGGAGCCTTGCCTTGGGGGCTCAAGGAGCCCCAAGGGGGTCGGCCGAGCCAAAGGGGGGAAGGACTCCCCCCAAACCGAGTCCTACTTGGTTTGGTGGGTGGAGTCCCTCTTTCCTTTCCCACCTCCTCCTTTTTTTTCTTTTCTCTTTGATTTTTCTTCCACTGCGCATAGGGCCCTTTTGGGCTGTCCCACCAGCCCACTAAGGGCTGGTGCGCCACCCTCAAGGCCTATGGGCTTCCCCGGGGTGGGTTGCCCCCCCTCCCCGGTGAACTCCCGGAACCCATTCGTCATTCCCGGTACATTCCCGATAACTCCGAAAACCTTCCGGCAATCAAATGAGGTCATCCTACATATCAATCTTCATCTCCGGACCATTCCGGAAACCCTCGTGACGTCCGTGATCTCATCCGGGACTCCGAACAACATTCGGTAACCAACCATATAACTCAAATACGCATAAAACAACGTCGAACCTTAAGTGTGCAGACCCTGCGGGTTCGAGAACTATGTAGACATGACCTGAGAGACTCCTCGGTCAATATCCAATAGCGGGACCTGGATGCCCATATTGGATCCTACATATTCTACGAAGATCTTATCGTTTGAACCTCAGTGCCAAGGATTCATATAATCCCGTATGTCATTCCCTTTGTCCTTCGGTATGTTACTTGCCCGAGATTCGATCGTCAGTATCCGCATACCTATTTCAATCTCGTTTACCGGCAAGTCTCTTTACTCGTTCCGTAATACAAGATCTCGTAACTTACACTAAGTCACATTGCTTGCAAGGCTTGTGTGTGATGCTGTATTACCGAGTGGGCCCCGAGATACCTCTCCGTCACACAGAGTGACAAATCCCAGTCATGATCCATACTAACTCAACGAACACCTTCAAAGATACTTGTAGAGCATCTTTATAGTCACCCAGTTACGTTGCGACGTTTGATACACACAAAGTATTCCTCCGGTGTTAGTGAGTTATATGATCTCATGGTCATAGGAACAAATACTTGACACGCAGAAAACAGTAGCAACAAAATGACACGATCAACATGCTACGTCTATTAGTTTGGGTCTAGTCCATCACGTGATTCTCCTAATGACGTGATCCAGTTATCAAGCAACAACACCTTGTTCATAATCAGAAGACACTGACTATCTTTCATCAACTGGCTAGCCAACTAGAGGCTTGCTAGGGACAGTGTTTTGTCTATGCATCCACACATGTAAATGAGTCTTCATTCAATACAATTATAGCATGGATAATAAACGATTATCTTGATACAGGAATTATAATAATAACTATATTTATTTCTGCCTCTAGGGCATAATTCCAACAGTCTCCCACTTGCACTAGAGTCAATAATCTAGCCCTCACATCATCATGCGAATGACAGTTCTCGTGTTGATCATGCTTTGCCCATGGAAGAGGTTTAGGTAGCGGGTCTGCTACATTCAGATCCGTGTGCACTTTGCATATATTTACGTCCTCCCCTTCGATGTAGTCGCGGATGAGGTTGAAGTGTCGTTTGATGTGTATGGACTTCTTGTGAAACCGTGGTTCCTTTGCTAAGGCAATGGCACCCGTGTTGTCACAGAACAAGGTTATTGGATTCAGTGCGCTTGGCACCACTCCAAGATCCGTCATGAATTGCTTCATCCAGACACCCTCCTTAGCCACCTCCGAGGCAGCCATGTACTCCGCTTCACATGTAGAATCTGCTACGACGCTTTGCTTGGAACTGCACCAGCTTACCGCACCCCCATTAAGAATAAATACGTATCCGGTTTGCGACTTAGAGTCGTCCGGATCTGTGTCAAAGCTTGCATCGACGTAACCTTTTACGGCGAGCTCTTCGTCACCTCCATACACGAGAAACATCTCCTTAGTCCTTTTTAGGTACTTCAGGATATTCTTGACCGCCGTCCAGTGATCCACTCCTGGATTACTCTGGAACCTACCTGCCATACTTATGGCGAGGCTAACGTCCGGTCTAGTGCACAGCATTGCATACATGATAGAGCCTATGGCTGAAGCATAGGGGACGGAGCGCATATGCTCTCTATCCTCATCAGTTGCTGGGCACTGAGTCTTACTCAATCTCGTACCTTGTAAAACTGGCAAGAACCCCTTCTTGGCCTGTTCCATTTTGAACCTCTTCAAAACTTTATCAAGGTATGTGCTTTGTGAAAGTCCTATCAGGCGTTTTGATCTATCCCTATAGATCTTAATGCCTAGAATGTAAGCAGCTTCTCCTAGGTCCTTCATAGAGAAACTTTTATTCAAGTAATCCTTTATGCTCTCCAAAAACTCCACGTTGTTTCCAATCAACAATATGTCATCCACATATAATATTAGAAACGCCACAGAGCTCCCACTCACTTTCTTGTAAATACAAGATTCTCCAACCACTTGTATAAACCCAAATGCTTTGATCACCTCATCAAAGCGTTTGTTCCAACTCCGAGATGCTTGCACCAGTCCATAAATGGATCGCTGGAGCTTGCACACCTTGTTAGCATTCTTAGGATCGACAAAACCTTCGGGTTGCATCATATACAATTCTTCCTTAAGGAAACCGTTAAGGAACGCCGTTTTGACATCCATCTGCCAGATTTCATAATTGAAAAATGCAGCTATTGCTAACATGATTCTGACAGACTTAAGCATCGCTACGGGTGAGAATGTCTCATTGTAGTCAACTCCTTGAATTTGTGAAAAACCCTCTGCCACAAGTCGAGCTTTATAAACGGTCACATTGCCGTCAGCGTCCGTCTTCCTCTTAAAGATCCATTTGTTCTGAATAGCCTTGCGGCCCTCAGGCCGTACCTCCAAAGTCCACACTTTGTTCTCATACATGGATCCTATCTCGGACTTCATGGCTTCTAGCCATTTGTTGGAATCTGGGCCCACCATTGCTTCTTCATAATTTGCACGTTCATTGTTGTCCAACAACATGATTGATAAGACGGGATTACCGTACCACTCTGGAGCAGCACGTGGTCTCGTCGACCTGCGTGGTTCGACAGAAACTTGAACCAGAGTTTCATGATCGTCATCATTAACTTCCTCCTCAACCAGCGTCGCAACGACAGAGGTTTCCCCTTGCCCTGCGCCACCATCCAGAGGGATGATAGGTTCGACAACCTCGTCAAGTTCTATCTTCCTCCCACTCAATTCTCTCGAGAGAAACTCCTTCTCGAGAAAAGCTCCGTTTTTAGCAACAAACACTTTGCCCTCGGATTTGAGATAGAAGGTGTACCCAATTGTCTCTTTTGGGTAACCTATGAAGACGCACTTTTCCGCTTTGGGTTCCAGCTTTTCAGGCTGAAGCTTTTTGACATAAGCATCACATCCCCAAACTTTAAGAAACGACAACTTTGGCCTTTTGCCATACCACAGTTCATATGGTGTCATCTCAACGGATTTTGATGGTGCCCTATTTAAAGTGAATGCAGCTGTTTCTAATGCATAACCCCAAAACGATAACGGCAAATCAGTAAGAGACATCATAGATCGCACCATCTCTAATAAAGTACGATTACGACGTTCGGACACACCATTACGTTGTGGTGTTCCAGGCGGTGTCAACTGTGAAACAATTCCACATTGTCTTAAGTGAGCACCAAACTCGAAACTCAGATATTCACCCCCACGATCAGACCGTAGGAACTTGATCTTCTTGTTACGATGATTTTCAACTTCACTCTGAAATTGCTTGAACTTTTCAAATGTTTCAGACTTGTGCTTCATTAAGTAGACATAACCATATCTACTCAAATCGTCAGTGAAGGTGAGAAAATAACGATATCCGTCGCATGCCTCTACGCTCATCGGACCACACACATCGGTATGTATGATTTCCAACAAGTCACTTGCATGCTCCATTGTTCTGGAGAACGGAGTTTTAGTCATCTTGCCCATGAGGCATGGTTCGCACGTGTCAAGTGAATCAAAGTCAAGTGACTCCAAAAGTCCATCGGCATGGAGTTTCTTCATGCGCTTTACACCAATATGACCTAAGAGGCAGTGCCACAAAAATATGGCGCTATCAGTGTTAACTCTAACTCTTTTGGTCTCAATGTTATGTATGTGTGTATCGCTATCAAGATTCAATATGAACAATCCTCTCACATTGGGTGCATGACCATAAAAGATGTTACTCATAGAAATAGAACAACCATTATTCTCTGACTTAAACGAGTAACCGTCTCGCAATAAACAAGATCCAGATATAATGTTCATGCTCAACGTAGGCACTAAATAACAATGATTTAAGTTCATAACTAATCCTGATGGTAACTGAAGTGAAACTGTGCTGACGGTGATTGCATCAATCTTGGAACCATTTCCTACGCGCATCGTTACTTCATCTTTCACCAGCCTTCGTCTATTCCGTAGTTCCTGTTTCGAGTTGCAAATATGAGCAACAGAACCGGTATCGAATACCCAGGCACTACTACAAGAGCCGGTTAAGTACACATCAATAACATGTATATCAAATATACCTGATTTTTCTTTGGCCGCCTTCTTATCTGCCAGATACTTGGGGCAATTGCGCTTCCAGTGACCCATACCCTTGCAATAGTAACACTCTGTTTCAGGCTTAGGTCCAGCTTTGGGTTTCTTCGTCGGATTGGCAACAGGCTTGCCGCTCTTCTTTGAATTACCCTTCTTGCCTTTGCCGTTTATCTTGAAACTAGTGGTCTTATTCACCATCAACACTTGATGCTCTTTACGGAGTTCAGACTCTGCGACTTTCAGCATCGCAAACAACTCGCCGGGTGACTTGTTCATCCCTTGCATGTTGTAGTTCAACACAAAGCCTTTATAGCTTGGCGGCAGTGATTGAAGGATTCTGTCAGTGATAGCCTCTTGCGGGAGTTCAATACCCAGCTCAGCCAGACGGTTTGAGTACCCAGACATTTTGAGCACATGTTCACTGACAGACGAGTTCTCCTCCATCTTGCAAGCATAGAATTTATCGGAGGTCTCATACCTCTCAATCCGGGCGTTCTTATGAAAGATAAACTTCAACTCTTGGAACATCTCAAATGCTCCATGACGCTCAAAGCGACGTTGAAGTCCCGGTCTAAGCCATACAAGACTGCACATTGAACTACTGAGTAGTCCTCCTTACGTGCTAACCAAGCGTTCTTAATATCCTGATCAGCCGTAGCGGGTGGTTCATCTCCTAGCGCAGCATTAACGACATAATCCTTCTTCCCAGCTTGTAAGATTAGCTTAAGATTACGAGCCCAGTCTACAAAGTTGCTTCCATCATCTTTCAACTTAGCTTTCTCTAGGAACGTATTAAAATTCAGGGTGACTGTCGCGTGAGCCATGATCTACAACACAAATATATTCAAAGTGGACTTAGACTATGTTCAAGATAATTAGAGTTTAACTTAATCAAATTATACGCTAAACTCCCACTCAAAAAGTACATTTCTCTAGTCATTTGAGTGGTTCATGATCCACTTACACTAGCTCAAGTCCGATCATCACGTGAGTTGAGTATAGTTTCAGTGGTAAGCATCCCTATGCTAATCATATCATCTATATGATTCTTGATCGACCTTTCGGTCTCATGTGTTTCGAGGCCATGTCTGCACATGCTAGGCTCGTCAAGCTTAACCCGAGTGTTCCGCGTGCGCAACTGTTTTGCACCCGTTGTATGTGAACGTTGAGTCTATCACACCCGATCATCACGTGGTGTCTCGAAACGACGAACTGTAGCAACGGTGCACAGTCGGGGAGAACACAACTTCGTCTTGAAATTTTAGTGAGAGATCACCTCATAATGCTACCGTCATTCTAAGCAAAATAGGGTGCATAAAAGGATTAACATCACATGCAATTCATAAGTGACATGATATGGCCATCATCACGTGCACCTTGATCTCCATCACCAAAGCACCGGCACGATCTTCTTGTCACCGGCGCCACACCATGATCTCCATCAACGTGTCGCCATCGGGGTTGTCATGCTACTCATGCTATTACTACTAAAGCTACATCCTAGCAAAATAGTAAACGCATCTGCAAGCACAAACATTAGTATAAAGACAACCCTATGGCTCCTGCCGGTTGCCGTACCATCGACGTGCAAGTCGATATTATCTATTACAACATGATCATCTCATACATCCAATATATCACATCACATCGTTGGCCATATCACATCACAAGCATACCCTGCAAAAACAAGTTAGACGTCCTCTAATTTTGTTGTTGCATGTTTTACGTGGTGACCATGGGTATCTAGTAGGATCGCATCTTACTTACGCAAACACCACAACGGAGATATATGAGTTGCTATTTAACCTCATCCAAGGACCTCCTCGGTCAAATCCGATTCAACTAAAGTTGGAGAAACCGACACTTGCCAGTCATCTTTGAGCAACGGGGTTACTCGTAGCGATGAAACCAGTCACTCGTAAGCGTACGAGTAATGTCGGTCCAAGCCGCTTCAATCCAACAATACCGCGGAATCAAGAAAAGACTAAGGAGGGCAGCAAAATGCACATCACCGCCCACAAAAACTTTTGTGTTCTACTCGAGAAGACATCTACGCATGAACCTGGCTCATGATGCCACTGTTGGGGAACGTCACATGGGAAACAAAAAATTTCCTACGCGCACGAAGACCTATCATGGTGATGTCGGCCTTCTTGATCCAGCAAGAGAGACGGAGAGGTAGAAGAGTTCTCCGGCAGCGTGACGGCGCTCCAGAGGTTGGTGATGACCTTGTCTCAGCAGGGCTCCGCCCGAGCTCCATAGAAACGCGATCTAGAGGAAAAACCGTGGAGGTATGTGGTCGGGCTGCCGTGGAAAAGTCATCTCAAATCAGCCCTAAAACCTCCGTATATATAGGTGGGAGAGGGGGAGCCTTGCCTTGGGGCTCAAGGAGCCCCAAGGGGGTCGGCCGAGCCAAAGGGGGGAAGGACTCCCCCCCAAACCGAGTCCTACTTGGTTTGGTGGGTGGAGTCCCTCTTTCCTTTCCCACCTCCTCCTTTTTTTTTCTTTTCTCTTTGATTTTTCTTCCAATGCGCATAGGGACCTTTTGGGCTGTCCCACCAGCCCACTAAGGGCTGGTGCGCCACCCTCAAGGCCTATGGGCTTCCCCGGGGTGGGTTGCCCCCCCCGGTGAACTCCCGGAACCCATTCGTCATTCCCGGTACATTCCCGGTAACTCCGAAAACCTTCCGGTAATCAAATGAGGTCATCCTATATATCAATCTTCGTTTCCGGACCATTCCGGAAACCCTCGTGACCTCCGTGATCTCATCCGGGACTCCGAACAACATTCGGTAACCAACCATATAACTCAAATACGAATAAAACAACGTCGAACCTTAAGTGTGCAGACCCTGCGGGTTCGAGAACTATGTAGACATGACCTGAGAGACTCCTCGGTCAATATCCAATAGCGGGACCTGGATGCCCATATTGGATCCTACATATTCTACGAAGATCTTATCGTTTGAACCTCAGTGCCAAGGATTCATATAATCCCGTATGTCATTCCCTTTGTCCTTCGGTATGTTACTTGCCCGAGATTCGATCGTCAGTATCCGCATACCTATTTCAATCTCGTTTACCGGCAAGTCTCTTTACTCGTTCCGTAATACAAGATCCCGTAACTTACACTAAGTCACATTGCTTGCATGGCTTGTGTGTGATGTTGTATTACCGAGTGGGCCCCGAGATACCTCTCCGTCACACGGAGTGACAAATCCCAGTCTTGATCCATACTAACTCAACGAACACCTTCGGAGATACCTGTAGAGCATCTTTATAGTCACCCAGTTACGTTGCGACGTTTGATACACACAAAGTATTCCTCCGATGTTAGTGAGTTGTATGATCTCATGGTCATAGGAACAAATACTTGACACGCAGAAAACAGTAGCAACAAAATGACACGATCAACATGCTACGTCTATTAGTTTGGGTCTAGTCCATCACGTGATTCTCCTAATGACGTGATCCAGTTATCAAGCAACAACACCTTGTTCATAATCAGAAGACACTGACTATCTTTGATCAACTGGCTAGCCAACTAGAGGCTTGCTAAGGACAGTGTTTTGTCTATGCATCCACACATGTAAATGAGTCTTCATTCAATACAATTATAGCATGGATAATAAACGATTATCTTGATACAGGAATTATAATAATAACTATATTTATTATTGCCTCTAGGGCATAATTCCAACAAGTTCTCCCTGTCTCATCGCACTCATCATCTCCCAGGACTCCATCTGAGCCACCTCCATTGAAAACACCTCCTCCAGCTATGCTCCCTGACATGGCCAACTTTGAGCCAGACCCTGAGCGGTATGTCCCTTCAGGCCATCACATCATCGACGGCGGCCCCAACCGCCTGCCAAGGTCATTCATCACTCCTTCGATACCCATTCCCCGCAGACATGAACAGTTCGTCATCGCTGAGGTGATGCCTGCCCCACCCGCCAACCTCGTTGGTCAGGTATGACAAGAAGTTGTTGATCTTCTTCACCCCAGGCCGCGCCCAGGGGGCGCGGCCACCCCCCCAGGCCGCGCCGACCAGGCTTCTGGGGCCCACGTGGCGCCACCGCCTCCAAACTCAGCTCTATTTATTCCATTTCGCCCGGAAAAAAATCAGGGAGAAGGATTCATCACGTTTTACGATACGGAGGCGGCGCCACCTCCTGTTCTTCATCTGGAGGGCAGATCTGGAGTCCGTTTTGGGCTCCAGAGATGGGAAATCGTCGCCATCGTCATCATTAACCTTCCTCCATCGCCAATTCCATGATGCTCTTCACCGTTCGTGAGTAATCTATTCGTAGGCTTGCTGGATGGTGATGAGTTGGATGATATCTATCATGTAATCGAGTTAGTTTTGACAGGGATTGATCCTTAGTATCCACTATGTTCTGAGATTGATGTTGCTACTACTTTGCCATGCTTAATACTTGTCATTAGGGCCCGAGTGCCATGATTTTAGATCTGAACCTATTATGTTGTCGCCAATATATGTGTGTTTTAGATCCTATCTTGCAAGTTGTAGTCACCTACTATGTGTTATGACCCGGCAACCCCGGAGTGACAATAGCCGGAACCACTCCCGGAGATGACCATAGTATAAGGAGTTCATGTATTCACCAAGTGTTAATGCGTTGGTCTGGTTCTTTATTAAAAGGAGAACCTTAATATCCCATAGTTTCCATTACGACCCCGCTGCCACGGGAGGGATGGACAATATATGCCATGCAAGTTCTTTTCCCTAAGCACGTATGACTACATACGGAATACATGCCTACATTAGATTGACGAACGAGAGCTAGTTACATATCTCTCCATGTTATAGCTGTTACATGATGAATCACATCCGACATAATCATCCATCACCGATACAATGCACACGAGTATTTTACTACTGGTCCTTGCTATGTTACTTTGTTGCTACTGCTGTCACTTCTACTACTATTACTCTATCGCTACCGTTACTACTCTGTTGCTACTGCTGTCACTACTGCTGTTACTTGTTGCTGTTGTCACTACTGCTGTTACCTGTTACTTTGTTGTTACCTGCTGCAAGACTTTTCTGGCGCCATTGATACAACAAGTTAGGAATAGTCTGTCGTCAACAGACCCTTTTCTGGCACCGTTGCTATCATACCACTTTGCTACTGATACTTTGCTTGCAGACACTATTCTTTCAGGTGTGGTTGAATTGAAAACTTAGCTGCTAATACTTGAGAATATTTTTTCGCTTCTCCTTGAGTCGAATCAATAAATTTGGGATGAATACTCTACCCTCGAAAACTGTTGCGATCCCCTACACTTGTGGGTTATCAAGACTATTTTCTGGCGCCGTTGCCGGGGAAGCACAACTATATTCTCTGAGTCACTTGGGATTTACGTCTGCTGGTCACTATGAAGAATCTGAGAGATCCAGGAACTAAAGTCTTGCCCTCAACTACGAGGTCAGGTAAGGAACTGCCATCTAGCTCTGCACTTGATTCACCTTCAGTTATGAGTAAGTTTGCGACACCACCTCCTGCTAGAAATCTTGATATGTCGCATGTGCTTGATGATGCTACTTCTGCTGCCCATGATGCTTATGATGATGCTATGCTTGATACTATGCCTGATACAACATTGCCACTAGGTGCATTCCTTGATGCACAAATTGCTAGAGTTGCTGCTAGATGTGATGATACTTCTGAAACTGCTGATACTATTGATGTAGAGCCTACTATTTTGCCTACTAGAACTAGCTCTCCTATGCCTGAATTGCCTGATATGCCTTATACACGTTATGTTATGGAGGGAGAGATAGCTGAGGATTTTCTTGCGTGTAAGGATAGCTATGATGTTGAGAATTTACTGGCAAGTGGAAAGAAAAATCTTTGAGCGCTAGGATGAAATACAACCCGAAGTTTGCTACTTCGCCTATCTTTGTGACCGATAAGGATTATGAATTCTCTGTCGACCCTGACTTAATCACTCTGGTCGAATCTGATCCTTTTCACGGTTATGAGTCTGAAATGGTTGTAGCCCATCTTACCAAACTGCACGATATAGCCACCCTATTCACTAGCGAGGAAAAGATCCGCCACTACTATATCCTCAAGCTGTTTCCTTTCTCACTAAAGGATGATGCTAAGACTTGGTTCACTTCTCTTGCTCCTGGTTGTGTGCGTAGCCCCCAGGATATGGTCTACTACTTCTCTAAAAAATATTTCTCTGCCCATAAGAAGCAAGCTGCCTTGCAGAAAATATACAACTTTGCTCAAGCTGAAGAAGAGAGTCTCCCACAAGCTTGGGGGAGGCTCATCCAGCTACTGAATGCTTTGCCTGATCACCCTCTTGAGAAGAATGAAATACTTGATATCTTCTATAATGGACTTACCGATGCTTCTAAAGACCACCTAGATAGTTGTGCTGGTAGTGTTTTTAGGGAACGAACTGTAGAACAAGCTGAGATTCTATTGAATAACATCTTGTGCAATGAGAATGCTTGGACTATTCCCGAACCACCTCCTAAGCCAACTCCGAATAAAAGAGGTATTCTATTCCTCAGTCCTGAAGATATGCAAGAAGCTAAGAAATCTATCCGAGAGAAAGGCATTAAATCTGAAGATGTCAAAAATCTACCACCTATCGAAGAGATCCATGGTCTCGATAACCCGATACACGTAGTAGAAGTAAATTCTCTGCGTAGGTTTGCTGAGAGTGATATTCCTTTTGATAAACCTGCTAGCTTATGCCTGGATGAATTTGATAACTTCGTTGCCAAACAACAGAGTTTGAATGATTATGTTAGCAGACAATTGGAACAGAATGCTCGTATGCTTAGTCATTTAAGTGCTTGTGTGGACAGAAATGTCAATGATCTTAAACTTGTGAGTAAACATGCCTCTATGGTTACTACTCAAGTAGCAAAAGTACTTAAAGCTCATAATGACTTGCTCAATGAGTTCAATGACAATTCTGTCAGAGTCGTCACTAGAGGCGGTAGAATGACCCAGGAACCTTTGTATCCTGAGGGTCATCCTAAGAGAATTGAACAAGATTCTCAAGGAGTTAGCACTGATGCACCTAGTCATCCTAGAAAGAAGAAGAAAGATGATAGGAACTTGCGCGCTAGCGACCCTGTTGCTGCTACCCCCGAGAGTCCAAACGATGCCTCTGTCTCTGATGCTGAAACACAATCTGGTGATGAACATGAGCTTAATGATAATATCAATAGTGATGTTCATGATGATGCTCAACCTAGCAATGATAAGGATGTGGAGATTGAACCTAGTGTTGATCTTGATAACCCACAGCCTAAGAATAAGAGATATGATAAGAATGACTTTGCTGCTAGGAAGCATGGTAAAGAAAGGGAACCATGGG
Source organism: Hordeum vulgare subsp. vulgare (assembly GCF_904849725.1). NCBI lineage: Eukaryota > Viridiplantae > Streptophyta > Magnoliopsida > Poales > Poaceae > Hordeum > Hordeum vulgare. The sequence continues at coordinate 644,265,326 of NC_058519.1, read as the reverse complement.
TTCAGAAACCTATGCCCTTTCCTCCCAAACCATCCAAGAAAAAGGATGATGAGGATTTTGAGCGATTCGTTGAAATGATCAGACTTGTCTTTCTGCAAATGCGTTTGACACATATGCTCAAGATGTCTCCGTATGCTAAGTACATGAAGGATATTGTGACTAATAAGAGGAGGATACCTGAGGTTGATATTTCCACCATGCTTGCTAACCATACCTTCAAGGGTGGAACTCCTAAGAAACTAGGTGATCCCGGTGTGCCCACTATACCTTTCTCCATTAAAGGCAACTACGTTAGAACTGCGTTATGTGACCTTGGAGCCGGTGTTAGTGTTATGCCTCTCTCTCTTTATCGTAGACTTGAACTGGATAAGTTGACACCCACTGAGATCTCTCTGCAAATGGCCGACAAATCAACTCCTTTCCCTATTGGCATTTGCGAGGATGTGCATGTTGTGGTTGCTAACGTCACTATCTTAACAGACTTTGTTATCTTGGATATTCCCGAGGACGATGCCATGGCTGTCATCCTCGGAAGACCCTTTTTAAACACCGCAGGGGCTGTTATAGATTGCAACAAAGGCAATGTCACTTTTCATGTCAACGGTAATGAGCATACGGTGCACTTTTCGAACAAACAATATCGAGTACATTGCATCAATGCTATCGAGAAGACTTCATTGATTCTTATTGGGAGCTTTGAATGCCCTATTCCTCCTGTTAAGATGACGTATGATTTGCTTGTTAGGGAGATACACATCCCCATTGAGGTAACCTAGTGATTTGCTTGTTAGGGAGATACACATCCCCATTGAGGTAACCTAGTGATTGTTCAAAAATTCTCCATTCTGTTTTGCGATTCGAAAAGGTTTGTCGAGGAGACTTGATCAACCTCATTGACGGATTTCTTTCAATGACCATGAGATGGATGAATCGAGGAGTCACAAACCTCGGTTCAAGCTTTCACTTTAGGTTGCTTAGAAGAAAAATGATAGATTTAGTTTAGTTTTCCCTGTTTACTGTTTTAGTGTCCGGTAGAAAAATACCCCGAAAATAAAAGTTCTCTGAACGTCCTGACAATTAAGTATAATTTTTTTCTGGATTTTTTGAAAAATACTGGGACGAAGAGCTTGTCTGGGGGGCTGCACCAGTGAGCCACAAGCCCTGGGGTCGCGGGCACCCCCCTGGCCGCGCCACCCAGGCTTGTGGGGCCCACATGCACCCCCTCCACTCATTCTTGCTCTCATCTGGTTCTCCTACCTCCAGAAAAAATCGTTTCGCAGCTCAAACCCGTGTTCTTGCTCCTCTTGCTGGGATTTTAGATCTCTTTGCTCAAGGAACCATTCTCCGAACTGTTTTGGGGAAATTACTCCTTGGTAAGTGACTCCTCCATTGGTCCAATTAGTGTTTGTTCTAGTGCCTTATACTCCGCGTATTTTTGCTACCTTGGTGACCCTGTTCTTGAGCTTTGCATGCTAATTTTAGCTGGTCCCAAGTAGTTTTGATGCGTAATATGGCCTCTAGGCACTTGTGGGAGTAGTTGCTATGAGTCTTATTGAGCCTTATTCACTTTTCCTTAGAATCACTAAAAATTTCAGAAATTTTTGGAGATAGAAAAGGGAAAAGATGAGGAGGTTCTTAAGAGGCTCTTCAAGCAGTGACCCCAAGGATGATGGGAGTGAGAAGAAGCCCAACTATCCGGTCCCTCGAGTCGCGGAAGTGCAAGCGTGCGAATGGCCAAGCGATGTGTTCTTACGCGACGACGGACTTTATGAAGACTTTTACCACTTGGTGGAGAACGCAGGCCTTACCGCCTTCGTTGAAGATAAGTGTCCGCAATACCTCCTCCTCACTAATATCTTCGTACAAAGCTTTAACTTCTATCCGAAGAAGAATCCTCACATGGTTGGGTTCAAACTTTATGATATCCCCCAGCACATGTCACTCCAGGATTTTTGCAATGTTTGCAAATTGCCTTTTGTTGGGGATATTCATGAACCTCGTCCACGGGACTTGGAGGCTTTCATTGATACAATTGCTGTAGGAGAGGAGAGAGGAGTGTCTTGCGCTAGAGCTGCTAGCATACATTTTCCCGTGCTTCGGTACTTCTCACTATTTGTGGGAAAATGTTTGATTGGCTGTGGGAAGGCTGGGTCACTTAGTTCCCCAGATATTGCGGGCTTGCGTGAAGCCCTTTATAACGTTAAAACTTATAGCTTGGGCGCTATAGTAGCTCAATGGTTGAACATGAACCGTTCTAAAGGCGTTGTCTATGGAGGTATCTACGCTACTCGTCTTGCCAGACATTTTGAGATACCTATTAGACTAGAAGAGGAAGAAGAGATTCTTCTTCACTAGAGATATCTAGATTACGATAGCATGGTTCGCCATGAATTTCTTGATAGAGATATAAATAGAAGGATGATTTATAACCTGGTATTTAGTCAGGGTACTCGTGAGACTATTACTTTGCCTGCTCCTTCTTTGTTCAATGTTCATGCAGGCAGGTACATTATTATGCCCTCAGACATCTATGCATATTGGGGCTTGGCCCAACCACAGGTGCCCGTGCCCGAGCTGCCAGTCGAGTTCCCGACGCGAGTTTATCAGTGGGAGCCAGAGGAGCTCACATAGTAGTGGCATCCTCAGCCCACTCCAGAGTACCCCGGAGCTGGTTATTTCCATCCTTGGGAGTAGACCAGCTTAGGCCAAAAGCCTAAGTTTGGGGGAGTACATGTTTCTCACCGACTTTACATTCTTGCTTATGCTTTCACTTTGTTCGTCGGTGTTCACACTTTGCCACTGTATCATCCATGCTAGTTTATTTTCTTTTTCTCGTTTTCTTTTCGTGTGTCTGTCTAGTTTGAGAAAACCCAAAAATATTTTCTTTTTCTTCTTTTGCTTGTTGGGAGCTTTCCCGTGTAGATAGTTTTCTTTTCTTTGGGTCAAGGTAGAAGACCATGGTTACAATGTTTAGTGGCTCTCGCATGCATACCTGTTTAGCTATCAAGAGCCATACTACTTTGTCTTCTCCTTTGTGTTTGCCTGCAGATTCCATCTTTAGTCCAATGCACGAGCACGCTTATTATTGTTCACACCGTTCGGTCGTGCAACTGAAATGCAATAATGACGATATATGACGAAGTGACTGAGCCTAGAAAAGCTGGTATGAACTCGATCTATTTTGTTTTTGTAAATATGACTAGCTCACTGTTCCTAGTTCAGCTTTGTTGTGAGAGAAACATGTTTGCAATGACAACTTAGAGATCATAGTTGTTGATGCCATGCTTAATTAGCTAGGAGCTTATAATGGTTTGTCTTGGTTGCCAACATGAATGTTGAGATGACTATGATGTAGTATGATAGGATGGTATCCTCCTTTGAATGATTCAAGTGGCTTGACTTGGCGCATGTTCACGCATGTAGTTGAAACAAAATCAACATAGCCTCTATGATATTCATGTTCATGGTGATTTATGTCCTACTCATGCTTGCACTCAATGTTAGTTACTCTCAATGCATTTTGATGACCGTTGTTGCTCTCTAGTTGGTCGCTTCCCAGTCTTTTGCTAGCTTTCACTTGTACCAAGCGGGAATACTGCTTGTGCATCCACTTCCATAAACCCAAAGTTGTTCCATATGAGTCCACCATACCTACCTATATGCGGTATCTACCTGCCGTTCCAAGTAAATAATATGTTTTGCATGCCTGAACCGCTCATGTGGTGACAGGGGGCTATTAGTATCTTCCATGCTAGGCGTGTTATCCTCGATATGTGTTTATTCACTATCATTCGCGAGAAATGGGCCGGTAATTGGAATTCCTAGTTCCATGCTCAAATCGAAAAGATAATTGCAAACAGAATTCCCCCAGGATTGATGTTGGTATGGACGGTACCCGTGGATTCGGCTAGCCGTGGAGTGTGATTGACTGGTGGTGGGGGAGTCAAAACTTTACTTTTCTGTTTGGGAACCGCCTATAGCATGTGTAGCGTGGAAGATGTTGAGAACTCTTAGACATTGCGTTGACAATGAAAGCATGCCACCCAAAATTATTACTTCTGTTTTCAAAGCTTGAGCTCTGGCACCTGTGCAAATCAATGCTTCACTCTAGGAAGGGCCTGTCTATTTATGTTCCTGTTGAGTCATCCTCCTCTTGTAAAAGCACCAATTAGAGAGCACCTCTGTCATTTTTATGCTTTGCTTTTAACTGTGTTGAGTATGACTGTGACTGGATCTTCTTTGCCATGAATTACAATGTTTAGTCAGCCCTTGGTCTTTGAAGCTGCTCTGCATTTATGTTTTGCAGTCTCAGAAAGAGCTAGCGAGATACCATCTATTCGTACTGCTTCATGTTGTTTTGATTGAAGTGTTGACGTTCGATACTTATTATTATTTGCTCGCTAGTTGTTTATGCAATTGATATGAGTTTACCGTGAGACCTAGATGCCATTTGCTTGTGATCTTGCTGAAACTCTGGATATGAGTTAGACATAGTTGCAACAAGAAGACCAAACAAAGTTCGTCAAAGTTTTTCTTTTGTCTCTTTTAGTTTGTCAACTGAATTGCTTGAGGACAAGCAAGGCTTTAAGCTTGGGGGAGTTGATACGCCTCCGTCGTATCTACTTTTCCGAACTCTTTTGCCCTTGTTTTGGACTCTAATTTGCATGATTTGAATGGAACTAACCCGGACTGACGCTGTTTTCAGCAGAATTACCATGGTGTTGTTTTTGTGCAGAAATAAAAGTTCTCGGAATGACCTAAAAATTTACGGAGAATTTTTCTGGAATTAATGAAAAATACCTGCGCAAAGATCCACCGGAGGGGGTGAGCCAGTGGGCCACAAGCCCAAGGGCGCGGCCACCCCCCCCCCCAGCCGCGCCGACCAGGCTTTTGGGGCCCACGTGGCGCCACCGCCTCCAAACTCAGCTCTATTTATTTCGTTTCGCTCGGAAAAAAATTAGGGAGAAGGATTCATCGCGTTTTACGATACGGAGGCGCCGCCACCTCTTGTTCTTCATCTGGAGGGCAGATCTGGAGTCCCTTTTGGGCTCCGGAGAGGGGAAATCGTCGCCATCGTCATCATCAACCTTCCTCCATCGCCAATTCCATGATGCTCTTCACCGTTCGTGAGTAATCTATTCGTAGGCTTGCTGGACGGTGATGAGTTGGATGAGATCTATCATGTAATCGAGTTAGTTTTGACGGGGATTGATCCCTAGTATCCACTATGTTCTGAGATTGATGTTGCTACTAGTTTGCCATGCTTAATGCTTGTCACTAGGGCCCGAGTGCCATGATTTCAGATCTGAACCTATTATGTTGTTGCCAATATATGTGTGTTTTAGATCCTATCTTGCAAGTTGTAGTCACCTACTATGTGTTATGACCCGGCAACCCCGGAGTGACAATAGCCGGAACCACTCCCGGAGATGACCATAGTATGAGGAGTTCATGTATTCACCAAGTGTTAATGTGTTGGTCCGGTTCTTTATTAAAAGGAGAACCTTAATATCCCGTAGTTTCCATTAGGACCCCACTGCCACGGGAGGGATGGATTATAGATGCCATGCAATTTCTTTTCCCTAAGCACGTATGACTACATACGGAATACATGCCTACATTAGATTGACGAACGGGAGCTAGTTACATATCTCTCCGTGTTATAGCTGTTACATGATGAATCACATCCGGCATAATCATCCATCACCGATCCAATGCCTACGAGTCTTTTACTACTGGTCCTTGCTACGTTACTTTGCTGCTACTGCTGTCAGTGCTGCTACTATTACTCTATCGCTACCGCTGTTACTCTGTTGCTACTGCTGTCACTACTGCTGTTACTTGATGCTGCTGTCACTACTGTTGTTACTTATTACTTTGCTGTTACCTGTTGCAAGACTTTTCTGGTGCCATTGATACAACAAGTTAGGAATAGTCTGCCGTTAACAGACCCTTTTCTGGCACCGTTACTATCATACCACTTTGCTACTGATACTTTGCTTGTAGACACTAATATTTCACGTGTGATTGAATTGACAACTCAGCTGCTAATACTTGAGAATATTATTTCGCTTCCCCTTGAGTTGAATTAATAAATTTGGGTTGAATACTCTACCCTCAAAAACTATTGCGATCCCCTACACTTGTGGGTTATCATGGGTCTGTTAGAACTACCACTCAGGGGCAGGTCTTTCACTTGGTCAAATATGCAAGATTCACCACTACTGGAACAATTAGACTGGTTTTTCACTTCTACCAATTGGATATCCTCCTATCCATTAACACATGTTCTTCCTTTAGAAAATCTGCATCTGATCATGCCCCATGTGTTGTGACAGTAAACACTTCCATTCCCAAATGTAACCTGTTTCGTTTTGAAAACTATTGGGTGGAGATGGATGGATTCCTTGACTGTGTCCAGAATTCTTGGAAGATTCCTTCCAGGAAAAGTCACATCATTTCCATCATCATGGATAAGTTTAAACACCTAAGGCAGGCTCTGAAGAGATGGCAGACTAGCCTCTCTCAGATCAAAGCACTCATTGATAAGTGCAATCAGGTGGTGCTCTGTCTGGATAATCTTGAAGAGCTCAGACCCCTGCTCAGACCTAAAGCCAACTTTAGAGTGATTGTCAAGCTTCACCTAGAACACCTTCTGCATTTGCAAATCCTTTACTGGAAAAAGAGAGCTACTATCAGATTCATCAAGGTGGGGGAGGAGAACACTGATACGTCCATTTTGCATCATGTTTTCATGTTGTTATTTATCGCTTCTTTGGCTATTATTTCACATCACGGTACAATTCTTATACCTGTTCTCTCTTATTTTGAAAGGTTTACATGAAGAGGGAGAATGCCGCAACTGGAATTCTGGCCTGAAGGTGGAGCAAAGTTGAGATACCTATTCTACGCAACTCCAAACGCCGTAAAAATCAACGAGGATTTTTTTTGGATTTATAAAAAATACTGGGCCGAAGAAGTGCCAGAGGGGAGCCAGGGGTTGGCCACAAGCCTACACGGCGCGGCCACCCCCCACGCCGCGCCATGAGGGCTTGTGGGCAGCCTGTTGGCCCACTTGCTCCCCTCTTTTGCTATATGAAGGGTTTCGTCCAGGAAAAAATCAGGGAGGAGCTTTTTCGTGGATTCGCCGCTGCCACGAGACGGAACTTGAGCAGAACCAATCTAGAGCTCCGGCAGGACGATCCTGCCGGGGAAACTTCCCTTCCCGGAGGGGGAAATCGTCCCCATCGTCCTCACCAACACTCCTCTCATCGGAGGGGGCTCATCACTATCAACATCTTCATCAGCACCATCTCATCTCCAAACCCTATTTCATCTCTTGTAACCAATCTCCGTCTCCCGACTCCGATTGGTACTTGTAAGGTTGCTAGTAGTGTTGATTACTCTTTGTAGTTGATGCTAGTTGGATTACTTGGTGGAAGAGTTTATGTTCAGATCCTTGATGCTACTCATTACCTCTCTGCTCATGAATATGATTATGCTTTGTGAGTAGTTACTTTTGTTCCTCAGGACATGGGATAAGTCATGCTAATAGTAGTCATGTGAATTTGGTATTCGTTCGATATTTTGATGTGTTGTATGTTGTTTTTCCTCTAGTGGTGTTATGTGAACATCGACTACATAACACTTCACCATTATTTGGGCCTAGAGGAAGGCATTGGGAAGTAGTAAGTAGATTATGGGTTGCTAGAGTGACAGAAGCTTAAACCCTAGTTTATGCGTTGCTTCGTAAGGGGCTGATTTGGATCCACTAGTTTAATGCTATGGTTAGACTTTGTCTTAATTCTAGTTTCGTAGTTGCGGATGCTTGCGAGAGGGGTTAATCATAAGTGGGATTCTTGTCCAAGTAAGGGCAGTACCCAAGCGCCGGTCCACCCACATATCAAACTATCAAAGTAACGAACGCGAATCATATGAACATGATGACACTAGCATGACAGAAATTCCCGTGTGTCCTCGGGAGCGTTTTTCCCCCTATAAGACTTTGTCCAGGCTTGCCCTTTATACAAAAGGGATTGGGCCACTTTGCTGCACCGTTGCTACTTTTGTTACTTGTTGCTCGCTACGAATCATCTCACTACACAATCACTTGTTACCGATAGTTTCAGTGCTTGCAGATATTTCCTTGCTGAAAACCACTTGTCAGATCCTTCTGCTCCTCGTTGGGTTCGACACTCTTACTTATCGAAAGGACTACGATTGATCCCCTATACTTGTGGATCATCAAGACTCTTTTCTGGTGCCGTTGCCGGGATGTGAAGCGCCTTTGGTAAGTGGAACTTGGTAAGGAAACATTCATATAGTGTGCTAAAATTTATTGTCACTTGTCACTATGGATACTAATCCTTTGAGGGGCTTGTTCGGGGTATCTTCACCTCGAATGGAAGCACGAAGAGTTTCTCCTCAACCTGCTGCACCTACTAAAAATATTTTCTTTGAATTTCCTTCGGGTATGCTTGAGAAACTGCTGGCTAATCCTTTTACAGGAGATGGAACATCACATCGAGACTTGCATCGAATCTATGTAGATGAAGTTTGTGGTTTATTTAAGCTTGCAGGTTTTCCCGAGGATGAGGTCAAGAAGAGGGTATTTCCTTTATCTTTGAAGGATAAGGGGTTGACATGGTATAGGCTATGTGATGATACTGGATCATGGGACTACAATCGGTAGAAATTGGAATTTCATCAAACGTTTTATCCTATGCATTTAGTACATCGTGATTGGAATTATATTTATAATTTTTGGCCTCGTGACAGAGAAAGCATCGCTCAAGCTTGGGGGAGGCTTAAATCAATGCTATATTCATGCCCCAATCATGAGTTCTTGAGATAAATCATCATTCAGAACATCTATGCTCGGCTTTCTCATGATGATCGCACCATGCTTGACACTTCTTGTACCGGTTCTTTTATGAAGAGAGATATTGACTTCAAATGGAATTTATTGGAGAGAATTAAACGCAACTCTGAAGATTGGGAGCTTGAAGAAGGTAAGGAGTCAGGTATGAATTTCACGTTTGATTGCGTTAAATCCTTTGTTGAGACAAATACCTTTAGTGATTTTAGCGCTAAGTATGGACTTGACTCTGAGATAGTAGCTTCATTGTGTGAATCCTTTGCTTCTCATATTGATCTCCCAAAGAGAAGTGGTTTAAATATCACCCCCTTTAGAAGTCAATGTAGTTAAACCCAATCCATTTGAAGAGAAAGTCATTGCCTATAATGGTCATGTTGTTCCCGGTGCTTACATTGAGAAACCACCTTTCCCTGTTAGGATAAAGGATCATTCTAAATATTCAACTGTGATACGTAGAGGCTATATTATAACACCTACACCCCCTGAGCAAATTAGAGTTGAACCTAGCATTGCCATTATCAAAGATGTTCTGTCCAACGTTGTTGAGGGACATAATATTCACTTCTGTGAATATGCTGCAAGAATTGCTAAACCTCACGTTAGAGACAAACATAGGCCTGTTGTTGGCATGCTTGTGGTTTCTGTTAAGATAGGAGATCATTTTTATCATGGTTTATGTGACGTGGGTGCTAGTGTTAGTGCAATACCTCAATCCTTATACGATGAAATCAAAGACGAGATTGCACCTGTTGAGATAGAGCCCGTTGATGTCACTATTCAACTTGCCAATAGAGATACTATCTGCCCTGTGGGAATTGTTAGGGATGTTGGAGTCTTGTGTGGTAAAACGAAGTATCCTGCTGATTTCCTCGTTCTTGCTACCGCACAAGATAGCTTTTGTCCCATCATATTTGGTAGACTTTTTCTCAATACTGTCAATGCTCATATTAATTATGAGAAGCAAATTGTCACTGTTGGCTTTGAAGGTGTGTCACATGAGTTCAATTTCTCTAAGTTTGGTAGACAACCTCATGAAAAGGAGCTGCCTAGTAGGGATAAAACTATTGCCTTAGCTTCTATTGTCGTGCCTCCTACTGATCCCTTAGAGCAATACTTGATTGAGCATGAAAATGATATGCATATGGATGAAAGGGATGAGATAGATAGAGTTGTCTTAGAACAATATCCTATCCTTAAGAATAACTTGCGTGTTGAACTCCTTGGGGATCCACCCGCACCAAAAGGTGATCCTATGTTCGAGCTTAAACAGTTGCCTGATACTCTTAAGTATGCCTATCTTGATGAAAAAGAGATATATCATGTTATAATTAGTGCTAGCCTCTCAGAGCATGAAGAAAAGAAGTTACTAAAAACTCCGAGGAAGCATCGTGCTGCTATTGGATATACTCTTGATGATCTTAAGGGCATTAGTACTACTCTATGTCAGCACAACATTAAATATGGTCCTGATTTCAAACCAGTTGCTGATCATCAAAGGAGATTAAATCCTAAGATGAAAGAGGTAGTAAGAAAAGCAATACTAAAGCTCCTTGAAGAAGGTATCATCTATCATGTTGCTCATAGTGATTCGGTGAATCCGGTGCATTGCGTCCCTAAAATGGGAGGCATTACCGTTGTCCCTAAGGATAAGGATGAATTGATCCCATAGAGGATTATTACTGGCCATAGGATGGTGATCGATTTTAGGAAATTGAATAAAGCCACTAGGAAAGATCATTACCCTCTACCTTTTATCGACCAAATGCTAGAAAGACTGTCTAAACACACACACTTCTCCTTTCTAGAAGGTTATTCTGGTTTCTCCCAAATACCAGTTGCACAATCTGATCAGGAGAAAACCACTTTCACCTGCCCTTTCGGTACCTTTGCTTATAGACGTATGCCTTTTGGCTTATGTAATGCACCTGCCACCTTTCAAAGATGCATGATGGCTATATTCTCTGACTTTTGTGAAAAGATTTTCGAGGTTTTCATTGATGACTTCTCCGTTTACGGGTCTTCCTTTGATGATTGCCTCAGGAACCTTGATCGAGTCTTGTAGAGATGTAAAGACACCAATCTTGTCTTGAATTGGGAGAAGTGCCACTTTATGGTTAATGAAGGCATTGTCTTAGGACATAAAATTTCTGAAAGAGGTATTAAAGTCGATAAGGCTAAGGTTGATGCAATCGAGAAAATGCCATACTCCAGAGATATCAAAGGTATAAGAAGTTTCCTTGGTCATGTTGGTTTCTATAGAAGGTTCATCAAAGACTTCTCTAAGATTTCTAGGCCTCTTACCAATCTCTTACAAAAGGATATTCCTTTTGTTTTTGACGATGATTGTGAGGAAGCCTTCAAAATACTTAAGAGGGCTTTGATAACTGCACCTATTGTTCAACCGCCTGATTGGAACTTACCTTTTGAGATCATGTGTGACGCTAGTGATTATGCTGTTGGTGTTGTTCTAGGGCAAAGAGTCGATAAGAAGTTGAATGTTATTCACTATGCTAGTAAAACTCTAGACAGTGTCCAAAGAAACTATGCCACTACAGAGAAGGAATTTTTAGCAGTCATGTTTGAATGTGAAAAGTTCAGGTCTTACATAGTTGATTCCAAAGTCACTATTCACACTGATCATGCTGCTATTAAGTACCTCATGGAGAAGAAGGGCGCTAAACCTAGACTTATCAGATGGGTTCTCTTGCTACAAGAATTTGATTTGCACGTTGTCGACAGGAAGGGTGCTTATAACCCATTAGCAGATAACTTGTCTAGGTTGGAGAACATTCTTGATGACCCACAACCTATTGATGATAGCTTTCCCGATGAGCAATTGAATGTCATCAATGGTTCACGTAGTGCACCGTGGTATGCTGATTATGCAAACTATATCGTTGCCAAATATATACCACCTAGTTTCTCATACCAGCAAAAGAAGAAATTATTCTTTGACTTGAGACATTACTTTTGGGATGATCCTCATCTTTATAAGGAAGGAGTAGATGGTGTTATTAGACATTGTGTACCTGAACATGAACAGGGACAAATCCTACAGAAGTGTCACTCCGAGGCCTACGGAGGACACCATGCGGGAGATAGAACTGCACACAAGGTATTGCAATCAGGTTTCTATTGGCCCACTCTCTTCAAGGATGGCCGTAAGTTTGTCTTGTCTTGTGACGAATGTCAAAGAATAGGTAATATTAGCAAACGTCAGGAAATGCCTATGAACTATTCACTTGTCATTGAACCATTTGATGTTTGGGGCTTTGATTATATGGGACCTTTTCCAAAATCCAACGGGTATACCCCTATCCTAGTTGTTGTTGATTACGTCACTAAGTGGGTAGAAGCTATCCCCACTAGTAGTGTTGATCACATCACCTCTATCAGGATGCTGAAAGAAGTTATCTTCCCTAGATTTGGAGTCCCTAGATATCTAATGACCGACGGTGGTTCACACTTCATTCATGGTGCCTTCCGTAAAACGCTTGCTAAGTACGATGTCAACCATAGAATTGCGTCTCTCTATCACCCTCAGTCAAGTGGTCAAGTAGAGCTAAGTAATAGAGAGATTAAACTGATTCTGCAAAAGACTGTCAACAGGTATAGAAAGAATTGGTCTTAGAAGCTCGATGATGCACTGTGGGCTTATAGCACTGCCTATAACAATCCCATGGGCATGTCTCCGTACAAAATAGTGTATGGGAAAGCATGTCACTTATCTCTTGAGCTAGAGCATAAAGCTTATTGGGCAATCAAAGAGCTCAACTTTGATTTCAAACTTGCTGGTGAGAAGAGGTTATTTGATATTAGCTCGCTTGATGAGTGGAGAACTCAGGCATATGAGAATGCCAAGCTGTTCAAAGAGAAGGTTAAGAGGTGGCATGATAAGAGGATACAAAAGCATAAGTTCAATGTAGGTGATTATGTCTTGCTATATAACTCTCGTTTAAGATTCTTTGCAGGCAAGCTTCTCTCTAAATGGGAAGGTCCCTATGTTGTTGAGGAAGTATATCGTTCCGGTGTTATCAAGATCAATAACATGGAAGGTAATTGTCCGAGAGTGGTAAATGGGCAGAGAATCAAGCATTATATCTCAGGTACTCCCATAAATGTTGAAAGCAATATTATCAATACCATAACTCCGGAAGAATACCTAAGGGATATTTATCAGCCTGTTTCAGACTCCGAAAACGAAGAGGTATGTGATTCGGTAAGAAAACAGAGTCCAAAACTTTTCCAATAGGAATTTTCTCCGTTTTGGAATATTTGAAAAAATACAAAAAATGGAAGTAGTATGGAAAGTGCGCGAGGAGGCGACAAGCCTGCACGGCACGGGCCCACCTCCTGGCCGCGCTGTAAGGGCTTGTGGCCACCTCGTGCGCCTCCCGGACTCCGTTTTCGTGCGGGGTACTCCTTCTGGTCTGAAAAAAATCATTATATATACTCCTGTTTGGTCTGACCCCTGCATCACGCAGATCTCTTCTGTTTTTCGTTTCGAGCTTGTTTTCTGCCGCAGATTTAGAGCAAGATGTCGTCCGAGGAATCTGTGGGGGAAAACAATCTCCGTCAAATCTATGGAGAAGTTCATGCTGATCTGAAAAGGATGGAGGTCATGGAGGCTAAGGAAAGTCTACCTAAAGAAACCAAGGGCAAAGCTAAGGAGAAGGATCAGGCATGGGACGAAGTACAATCTATGCTCAACAAGGAAGAAGTTGAAGAAGTGGATTTTCTCCAACCCTACCTCCATCTACTGTCTCCATCTTTGATTGAACTCTTGAGGTTTTGTGAAACAACTCGTGCTCGCAATACTTGTCTCACTCGTGAAATTGTTTTGCTGGAAAAACATATCGCAGATCTCCAAGGTATAAATCAAAGATTAATGGCCCTCTTGGAGTCAAAGATTGCAACAACTCCACCTTCACCACCAAAGGAAGACAACTGAGCATTGGTATGGGAAATCCCCTTGGCTTGTGCCAAGCTTGGGGGAGTTTCCCCGGTATCGTATCTGTTGGGTAACGTAGCATAAATTCCAAAAATTTCCTACGCATATTCAGATCTTCCTATGGAGAGACCAGCAACGAGAGAGGGGTGAGTGCATCTTCATACCTTTTAAGATCGCTAAGCGGAAGCGTTGCTAGAACGCGGTTGATGGAGTCGTACTCGCGGCAATTCAGATCGCAGTGTGATTCCGATCTAGTGCCGAACCACGGCACCTCCGCGTTCAACACACGTGCAACCCGGTGATGTCTCCCACACCTTGATCCAGCAAGGAGGAGGGAGAGGTTGGGGCATATCTCCAACAGCACGACGGCGTGGTGTCGATGGAGAGACAAGGTCTCCCGGCAGGGCTTTGCCAAGCACCGGCACAGAGGAGGAGAAAGAAGAGCAGGGCTGCGCCGAGGGAGAGAGAAAACTATGTCTCAAAACAGCCCCAAACCTCATCTATATATAGAGGGAGAGGGAGGGGGCGCAGCCCTTAGGGTTCCCACCCCAAGGGGTGCGGCAGCCCTCATCTGTGCCAGGAGGTGGCGGCCAGGAGGGGAGGAGGGGTGTGGCGCACCCCTGGTGGGCCTTAGGCCCACCTGGCTTAGGGTTTGCCCCCCTTCCCTCTCCCCTGCGCCTTGGGCCCCTGGTGGGAGGCGCACCAGCCCACTCTGGGCTGGTTCCCTTCCACCTTTTGGCCCATGTCACCTTTTGGGGCTGGTGGCCCCTCTCGGTGGACCTCCGGAACCCTTTCCGATGGTCCCGGTACATTACCGGTGACGCCCTAAACACTTCCAATGTCCGAAACCATCCGTCCTATATATCAATCTTTACCTTCGGACCATTTCGGAGCTCCTCGTGACGTCCGGGATCTCATCCGGGACTCCGAACAACTTTCGATAACCTTGTATAACAATTCCCTATAACCCTAGCGTCATCGAACCTTAAGTGTGTAGACCCTACGGGTTCGGGAGACAGGTAGACATGACCGAGACACCTCTCTGGCCAATAACCATCAGCGGCGTCTGGATACCCATGGTGGCTCCCACTTGCTTCACGATGATCTCATCGGATGAACCACGATGTCAAGGATTCAACCAATCCCGTATACAATTCCCTTTGTCTGTCGGTATAGAACTTGCCTAAGGATTTTTTCCGGATTTATAAAAAATACTGGGCCGAAGAAGTGCCAGAGGGGCGCCAGGGGTTGGCCACAAGCCTACACGGCGCGGCCACCCGCCCAGGCCGCGCCATGAGGGCTTGTGGGCAGCCTGCTGGCCCACTTACTCCCCTCTTTTGCTATATGAAGGGTTTCGTCCAGGAAAAAATCAGGGAGGAGCTTTTTCGTGGATTCGCCGCCGCCACGAGGCGGAACTTGAGCAGAACCAATCTAGAGCTCCGGCAGGACGATCCTGCCGGGGAAACTTCCCTCCCGGAGGAGGAAATCGTCGCCATCGTCATCACCAACACTCCTCTCATCGGAGGGGACTCATCACCATCAACATCTTCATCAGCACCATCTCATCACCAAACCCTAGTTCATCTCTTGTAACCAATCTCCGTCTCCCGATTCCGATTGGTACCTGTAAGGTTGCTAGTAGTGTTGATTACTCTCTGTAGTTGATGCTAGTTGGATTACTTGGTGGAAGAGTTTATGTTCAGATCCTTGATGCTACTCATTACCTCTCTGATCATGAATATGATTATGCTTTGTGAGTAGTTACTTTTGTTCCTGAGGACATGGGATAACTCATCCTAATAGTAGTCATGTGAATTTGGTATTCGTTCGATATTTTGATGTGTTGTATGTTGTTTTTCCTCTAGTGGTGTTACGTGAACGTCAACTACATAACACTTCACTATTATTTGGGCCTAGAGGAAGGCATTGGGAAGTAGTAACTAGATGATGGGTTGCTAGAGTGACAGAAGCTTAAACCCTAGTTTATGCGTTGCTTCGTAAGGGGCTGATTTGGATCCACTAGTTTAATGCTATGGTTAGACTTTGTCTTAATTCTTCTTTCTTAGTTGTGGATACTTGCGAGAGGGGTTAATCATAAGTGGGATGCTTGTCCAAGTAAGGGAAGTGTTGGGGAACGTCGCAAGGGAAACAAAAATTTTCCTATGCGCACGAAGACCTATCATGGTAATGTCCATCTACGAGAGGGGATGAGTGATCTACGTACCCTTCTAGACCGTACAGCAGAAGCGTTAGAGAACGCGGTTGATGTAGTGGAACGTCCTCACGTCCCTCGATCCGCCCCGCGAACAATCCCGCGATCAGTCCCACGATCTAGTACCGAACGGACGGCACCTCCGCGTTCAGCACACGTACAGCTCGAGGATGATCTCGGCCTTCTTGATCAAGCAAGAGAGACGGAGAGGTAGAAGAGTTCTCCGGCAGCGTGACGGCGCTCCGGAGGTTGGTGATGACCTTGTCTCAGCAGGGCTCCGCCCGAGCTCCGCAGAAACGCGATCTAGAGGAAAAACCGTGGAGGTATGTGGTCGGGCTGCCGTGGAAAAAATCGTCTCAAATCAGCCCTAAAACCTCCGTATATATAGGTGGGAGGGAGGGGGCCTTGCCTTGGGGCTCAAGGAGCCCCAAGGGGGTCGGCCGAGTCCAAGGGGGAGGACTCTCCCCCCCCCCCAAACCGAGTTGGACTAGGTTTGGTGGGAGGGAGTCCCCCTTCCTTCCCACCTCCTCCTTTTTTTTTTCTTTCTCTCTTGATTTTCTTCTCCTTGGCGCATAGGGCACTTGTGGGCTGTCCCACCAGCCCACTAAGGGCTGGTGTGTCTCCCCCAAGGCCTATGGGCTTCCCCGGCGTGGGTTGCCCCCCCCCCCCCCCCCGGTGAACTCCCGGAACCCATTCGTCATTCCCGGTACATTCTCGGTAACTCCGAAAACCTTCCGGTAATCAAATGAGGTCATCCTATATATCAATCTTCGTTTCCGGACCATTCCGGAAACCCTCGTGACGTCCGTGGTCTCATCCGGGACTCCGAACAACATTCAGTAACCAACCATATAACTCAAATACGCATAAAACAACGTCGAACCTTAAGTGTGCAGACCCTGCGGGTTCGAGAACTATGTAGACATGACCCGAGAGACTCCTCGGTCAATATCCAATAGCGGGACCTGGATGCCCATATTGGATCCTACATATTCTACGAAGATCTTATCGTTTGAACCTCAGTGCCAAGGATTCGTATAATCCCGTATGTCATTCCCTTTGTCCTTCGGTATGTTACTTGCCCGAGATTTGATCGTCAGTATCCGCATACCTATTTCAATCTCGTTTACCGGCAAGTCTCTTTACTCGTTCCGTAATACAAGATCCCGCAACTTACACTAAGTTACATTGCTTGCAAGGCTTGTGTGTGATGTTGTATTACCGAGTGGGCCCCGAGATACCTCTCCGTCACACGGAGTGACAAATCCCACTCTTGATCCATACTAACTCAACTACCACCTTCGGAAGTACCTGTAGAGCATCTTTATAGTCACCCAGTTATGTTGCGACGTTTGATACACACAAAGCATTCCTCCGGTGTCAGTGAGTTATATGATCTCATGGTCATAGGAACAAATACTTGACACGCAGAAAACAGTAGCAACAAAATGACACGATCAACATGCTACGTCTATTAGTTTGGGTCTAGTCCATCACGTGATTCTCCCAATGACGTGATCCAGTTATCAAGCAACAACACCTTGTTCATAATCAGAAGACACTGACTATCATTGATCAACTGGCTAGCCAACTAGAGGCTTGCTAGGGACGGTGTTTTGTCTATGTATCCACACATGTAAATGAGTCTTCATTCAATACAATTATAGCATGGATAATAAACGATTATCTTGATACAGGAATTATAATAATAACTATATTTATTATTGCCTCTAGGGCATAATTCCAACAGTCTCCCACTTGCACTAGAGTCAATAATCTAGCCCCCACATCACCATGTGAATTACATTGTAATAAATCTAACACCCATACAGTTCTGGTGTCGATCATGTTTTGGCCGTGGAAGAGGCTTAGTCAGCGGGTCTGCTACATTCAGATCCGTGTGCACTTTGCATATATTTACGTCCTCCTCCTCGACGTAGTCGCGGATGAGGTTGAAGCGTCGTTTGATGTGTCTGGTCTTCTTGTGAAACCTTGGTTCCTTTGCTAAGGCAATGGCACCAGTGTTGTCACAGAACAAGGTTATTGGATCCAGTGCACTTGGCACCACTCCAAGATCCGTCATGAACTGCTTCATCCAGACACCCTCCTTAGCCGCCTCCGAGGCAGCCATGTACTCTGCTTCACATGTAGAATCTGCTACGACGCTTTGCTTGGAACTGCACCAGCTTACTGCACCCCCATTAAGAATAAATACGTATCCGGTTTGCGACTTAGAGTCGTCCGGATCTGTGTCAAAGCTTGCATCGACGTAACCTTTTACGGCGAGCTCTTCGTCACCTCCATACATGAGAAACATCTCCTTAGTCCTTTTCAGGTACTTCAGGATATTCTTGACCGCTGTCCAGTGATCCACTCCAGGATTACTCTGGAACCTACTTGCCATACTTATGGCTAGGCTAACATCCGGTCTAGTGCACAGCATCGCATACATGATAGAACATATGGCTGAAGCATAGGGGACGGAGCGCATATGCTCTCTATCTTCATCAGTTGCTGGGCACTGAGTCTTACTCAATCTCGTACCTTGTAGAACTGACAAGAACCCTTTCTTGGACTGTTCCATTTTGAACCTCTTCAAAACTTTATCAAGGTATGTGCTTTGTGAAAGTCCTATCAGGCGTTTTGATCTATCCCTATAGATCTTAATGCCTAGAATGTAAGCAGCTTCTCCTAGGTCCTTCATAGAGAAACTTTTATTTAAGTAATCTTTTACGCTCTCTAAAAACTCCACGTTGTTTCCAATCAGCAATATGTCATCCACATATAATATTAGAAACGCCACAGAGCTCCCACTCACTTTCTTGTAAATACAAGATTCTCCAACCACTTGTATAAACCCAAATGCTTTGATCACCTCATCAAAGCGTTTGTTCCAACTCCGAGATGCCTGCACCAGTCCATAAATGGATCGCTGGAGCTTGCACACCTTGTTAGCATTCTTAGGATCGACAAAACCTTCGGGTTGTATCATATACAACTCTTCCTTAAGGAAACCGTTAAGGAACTCCGTTTTGACATCCATCTGCCAGATTTCATAATCGAAAAATGCAGCTATTGCTAACATGATTCTGACGGACTTAAGCATCGCTACGGGTGAGAATGTCTCATCGTAGTCAATTCCTTGAACTTGTGAAAAACCCTTTGCCACAAGTCGAGCTTTATAAACGGTCACATTACCGTCAGCGTCCGTCTTCCTCTTAAAGATCCATTTGTTCTGAATAGCCTTGCGGCCCTCAGGCAGTACCTCCAAAGTCCACACTTTGTTCTCATACATGGATCCTATCTCGGATTTCATGGCTTCTAGCCATTTGTTGGAATCTGGGCCCACCATTGCTTCTTCATAATTCGCAGGTTTATTGTTATCCAACAACATGATTGACAAGACGGGATTACCCTACCACTCTGGAGCAGCACGTGGTCTCGTCGACCTGCATGGTTCGACAGAAACTTGAACTGGAGTTTCATGATCATCATCATTAACTTCCTCCTCAACCGGCGTCGCAATGACAGGGGTTTCCCCTTGCCCTGCACCACCATCCAGAGGGATGAGAGGTTCGGCAACCTCGTCAAGTTCTATCTTCCTCCCACTCAATTCTCTCGAGAGAAACTCCTTCTCGAGAAATGCTCCGTTTTTAGCAACAAACACTTTGCCCTCGGATTTGAGATAGAAGGTGTACCCAACTGTTTCTTTTGGGTAACCTATGAAGACGCACTTTTCCGCTTTGGGTTCCAGCTTTTCAGGCTGAAGCTTTTTGACATAAGCATCACATCCCCAAACTTTAAGAAACGACAACTTTGGCCTTTTGCCATACCACAGTTCGTATGGTGTCGTCTCAACGGATTTTGATGGTGCCCTATTTAAAGTGAATGCAGCTGTTTCTAATGCATAGCCCCAAAAAGATAACGGCAAATCAGTAAGAGACATCATAGATCGCACCATCTCTAATAGAGTACGATTACGACGTTCGGACACACCATTACGCTGTGGTGTTCCAGGCGGTGTTAACTGTGAAACAATTCCACATTGTCTTAAGTGAGCACCAAACTCGAAACTCAGATATTCACCCCCACGATCAGACCGTAGGAACTTGATCTTCTTGTTACGATGATTTTCCACTTCACTCTGAAATTGCTTGAACATTTCAAATGTCTCAGACTTGTGCTTCATCAAGTAGACATAACCATATCTACTTAAATCGTCAGTGAAGGTGAGAAAATAACGATATCCGCCGCGTGCCTCCACGCTCATCGGACCACACACATCGGTATGTATGATTTCCAACAAGTCACTTGCTCGCTCCATTGTTCCTGAGAATGGAGTTTTAGTCATCTTGCCCATGAGGCATGGTTCGCACGTGTCAAGTGAATCAAAGTCAAGTGACTCCAAAAATCCATCAGCATGGAGTTTCTTCATGCGCTTTATACCAATATGACCTAAGCGGCAGTGCCACAAAAATATGGCGCTATCATTGTTAACTCTAACCCTTTTGGTCTCAATGTTATGTATATGTGTATCATTATCAAGATTCAATATGAACAATCCTCTCACATTTGGTGCATGACCATAAAAGATGTTACTCATAGAAATAGAACAACCATTATTCTCTGACTTAAAAGAGTAACCGTCTCGCAATAAACAAGATCCAGATATAATGTTCATGCTCAACGCAGGCGCTAAATAACAATGATTTAAGTTCATCACTAATCCTGACGGTAACTGAAGTGACACTGTGCCGACGGCGATTGCATCAACCTTGGAACCATTTCCTACGCGCATCGTCACTTCATCTTTCGCCAGCCTTCGCCTATTCCGTAGTTCCTGTTTCGAGTTGCAAATATGAGCAACAGAACCGGTATCGAATACCCAGGCACTACTACGAGAGCTGGTTAAGTACACATCAATAACATGTATATCAAATATACCTGATTTTTCTTTGCCCGCCTTCTTATCTGCCAGATACTTGGGGCAATTGTGCTTCCAGTGACCCATACCCTTGCAATAGAAACACTCCGTTTCAGGCTTAGGTCCAGCTTTGGGTTTCTTCGTCGGATTGGCAACAGGCTTGCCGCTCTTCTTCGAATTGCCCTTCTTGCCTTTGCCGTTTCTCTTGAAACTAGTGGTCTTGCTCACCATCGACACTTGATGCTCTTTACGGAGTTCAGACTCTGCGACTTTCAGCATCGCAAACAACTCGCCGGGAGACTTGTTCATCCCTTGCATGTTGTAGTTCAACACGAAGCCTTTATAGCTTGGCGGCAGTGATTGAAGGATTCTGTCAGTGATAGCCTCTTGCGGGAGTTCAATCCCCAGCTCAGCTAGACGGTTTGAGTACCCAGACATTTTGAGCACATGTTCACTGACACACGAGTTTTCCTCCATCTTGCAAGCATAGAATTTATCGGAGGTCTCATACCTCTCGATCCGGGCGTTCTTCTAAAAGATAAACTTCAACTCCTGGAACATCTCAAATGCTCCATGACGCTCAAAGCGACGTTGAAGTCCCGGTTCTAAGCCATACAAGACTGCACATTGAACTATTGAGTAGTCCTCCTTACGTGCTAACCAAGCGTTCTTAACATCCTGATCAGCCGTAGCGGGTGGTTCATCTCCTAGCGCAGCATTAAGGACATAATCCTTCTTCCCAGCTTGTAAGATTAGCTTAAGATTACGAGCCCAGTCTACAAAGTTGCTTCCATCATCTTTCAACTTAGCTTTCTCTAGGAACGTATTAAAATTCAGGATGACAGTCGCGTGAGCCATGATCTACAACACAAATATATTCAAAGTGGACTTAGACTATGTTCAAGATAATTACAGTTTAACTTAATCAAATTATTCGCTAAACTCCCACTCAAAAAGTACATCTCTCTAGTCATTTGAGTGGTTCATGATCCACTTACACTAGCTCAAGTCCGATCATCACGTGAGTCGAGTATAGTTTCAGTGGTAAGCATCCCTATGCTAATCATATCATCTATATGATTCATGATTGACCTTTCGGTCTCATGTGTTCCGAGGCCATGTCTGCACATGCTAGGCTCGTCAAGCTTAACCCGAGTGTTCCGCGTGCGCAACTGTTTTGCACCCGTTGTATGTGAACGTTGAGTCTATCACACCCGATCATCATGTGGTGTCTCGAAACGACGAACTGTAGCAACGGTGCACAGTCGGGGAGAACACAATTTCGTCTTGAAATTTTAGTGAGAGATCACCTCATAATGCTACCGTCGTTCTAAGAAAAATAAGGTGCATAAAAGGATTAACATCACATGAAATTCATAAGTGACATGATATGGCCATAATCATGTGCTTCTTGATCTCCATCACCAAAGCACCGGCACGATCTTCTTGTCACCGGCGCCTCACCATGATCTTCATCAACGTGTTGCCATCGGGGTTGTCGTGCTACTCATGCTATTACTACTAAAGCTACATCCTAGCAAAATAGTAAAAGCATCTGCAAGCACACACGTTAGTATAAAGACAACCCTATGGCTCCTGCCGGTTGCCGTACCATCGACGTGCAAGTCGATATTTCTATTACAACATGATCATCTCATACATCCAATATATCACATCACATCATTGGCCATATCACATCACAAGCATACCCTGCAAAAACAAGTTAGACGTCCTCTAATTTTGTTGTTGCATGTTTTACGTGGTGACCATGGGTATCTAGTAGGATCGCATCTTACTTACGCAAACACCACAACGGAGATATATGAGTTGCTATTTAACCTCATCCAAGGACCTCCTCGGTCAAATCCGATTCAACTAAAGTTGGAGAAACCGACACTTGCCAGTCATCTTTGAGCAACGGGGTTACTCGTAACGATGAAACCAGTCTCTCGTAAGCGTACGAGTAATGTCGGTCCAAGCCGCTTCAATCCAACAATACCGCGGAATCAAGAAAAGACTAAGGAGGGCAGCAAAACGCACATCACCGCTCACAAAAACTTTTGTGTTCTACTCGAGAAGACATCTACGCATGAACCTAGCTCATGATGCCACTGTTGGGGAACGTCGCAAGGGAAACAAAATATTTCCTACGCGCACGAAGACCTATCATGAAGATGTCCATCTACGAGAGGGGATGAGTGATCTACATACCCTTGTAGACCGTACAGTAGAAGCATTAGAGAACGCGGTTGATGTAGTGGAACGTCCTCACGTCCCTCGATACGCCCCGCGAACAATCCCGCGATCAGTCCCACGATCTAGTACCGAACGGACGGCACCTCCGCGTTCAGCACACGTACAGCTCGACGATGATCTCGGCCTTCTTGATCCAGCAAGAGAGACGGAGAGGTAGAAGAGTTCTCCGGCAGCGTGACGGCGCTCCGGAGGTTGGTGATGACCTTGTCTGAGCAGGGCTCCGCCCGAGCTCCGCAGAAACGCGATCTAGAGGAAAAACCGTGGAGGTATGTGGTTGGGCTGCCGTGGAAAAAATCGTCTCAAATCAGCCCTAAAACCTCCGTATATATAGGTGGGAGGGAGGGGGGGTCGGCGGAGTCCAAGGGGGAGGACTCTCCCCCCCCCCCCAAACCGAGTTGGACTAGGTTTGGTGGGAGGGAGTCCCCCTTCCTTCCCACCTCCTCCTTTTTTTTTCTTTCTCTCTTGATTTTCTTCTCCTTGGCGCATAGGGCACTTGTGGGCTGTCCCACCAGCCCACTAAGGGCTGGTGTGTCTCCCCCAAGGCCTATGGGCTTCCCCGGGGTGGGTTGCCCCCCCCCCGGTGAACTCCCGGAACCCATTCGTCATTCCCGGTACATTCCCGGTAACTCCGAAAACCTTCCGGTAATCAAATGAGGTCATCCTATATATCAATCTTCGTTTCCGGACCATTCCGGAAACCCTCGTGACGTCCGTGATCTCATCCGGGACTCCGAACAACATTCGGTAACCAACCATATAACTCAAATACGCATAAAACAACGTCGAACCTTAAGTGTGCAGACCCTGCGGGTTCGAGAACTATGTAGACATGACCCGAGAGACTCCTCGGTCAATATCCAATAGCGGGACCTGGATGCCCATATTGGATCCTACATATTCTACGAAGATCTTATCGTTTGAACCTCAGTGCCAAGGATTCGTATAATCCCGTATGTCATTCCCTTTGTCCTTCGGTATGTTACTTGCCCGAGATTTGATCGTCAGTATCCGCATACCTATTTCAATCTCGTTTACCGGCAAGTCTCTTTACTCGTTCCGTAATACAAGATCCCGCAACTTACACTAAGTTACATTGCTTGCAAGGCTTGTGTGTGATGTTGTATTACCGAGTGGGCCCCGAGATACCTCTCCGTCACACGGAGTGACAAATCCCACTCTTGATCCATACCAACTCAACTAACACCTTCGGAAGTACCTGTAGAGCATCTTTATAGTCACCCAGTTACGTTGCGACGTTTGATACACACAAAGCATTCCTCCGGTGTCAGTGAGTTATATGATCTCATGGTCATAGGAACAAATACTTGACACGCAGAAAACAGTAGCAACAAAATGACACGATCAACATGCTACGTCTATTAGTTTGGGTCTAGTCCATCACGTGATTCTCCCAATGACGTGATCCAGTTATCAAGCAACAACACCTTGTTCGTAATCAGAAGACACTGACTATCATTGATCAACTTGCTAGCCAACTAGAGGCTTGCTAGGGACGGTGTTTTGTCTATGTATCCACACATGTAAATGAGTCTTCATTCAATACAATTATAGCATGGATAATAAACGATTATCTTGATACAGGAATTATAATAATAACTATATTTATTATTGCCTCTAGGGCATAATTCCAACAGGAAGTACCCAAGAGCCGGTCCACCCACATATCAAACTATCAAAGTAACGAACGCGAATCATATGAACATGATGAAACTAGCATGACAGAAATTCCCGTGTGTCCTCGGGAGTGTTTTTCCTCCTATAAGACTTTGTCCAGGCTTGTCCCTTGCTACAAAAGGGATTGGGCCACTTTGCTGCACCATTTCTACTTTTGTTACTTGTTGCCCGCTACGAATCATCTCACTACACAATCACTTGTTACCGATAATTTCAGTGCTTGTAGATATTTCCTTGTTGAAAACCACTTGTCAGATCCTTCTGCTCCTCGTTGGCTTCGACACTCTTACTTATCAAAAGGACTACGATTGATCCCCTATACTTGTGGGTCATCAAACACCAAGTTTTTTCATGCCATGGCAATTGAAAGATATAGAAGAAACTCCATTTCATCACTTAAATTGGAGGATGGATCTGTTATATGTGATCATGAACAAATTGCTGGCTGTTTTTGGTCATCCTTCAAGGACAGGATGGGCTCCTCTCAAGGAATTAACCTCACTTTCAACCTTCAGTCTCTCATACATAGGGTAGAAGGGCTAGATGTTCTTACTTTGCCTTTTACCAAAGAGGAGATGGATAAGACTGTCAAAGAAATGCCCATTGATAAAGCTCCAGGTCCAGATGGTTTCAATGGACTTTTCTTCAAAAAATGCTGGCATATCATCTGTCGTGACTTTTATCAGCTTGCAAATGATTTCCATGCAGGGATTGCAAAACTGGAAAATATGAACCCTTCATACATTACCTTGAGGCCCAAAAAGAGTTCTCCTGAACAAGTAGTTGATTTTAGGCCCATCTCCCTCATTGGAATGGGACTTAAATTCCTTTACAAAATGGTTGTCAATAGAGTGCAGTTACAGATTGTGAAGTGCATCCATAAGAACCAGTATGGTTTCATCAAGTCCAGAACCATCCAAGACTGTGTTGGATAGACATTGGAATACCTCCACCAGTGTCACCACTCAAAGAAACCCATTGTCATCCTCAAACTTGAAAAGGCCTTTGACTATGTGGTACATGAATTTATATTTCAGGTTCTTAGACACAAGGGTTTTAATGAGAGATGGATATTATGGGTACAACAGCTACTCTCTTCTGGATCTTCCTCAGTTCTTCTTAATGGAGTTCATGGTAGAAAATTCATGTGCAAGAAGGGTGTCAGACAGGGAGGTCCCATGTCCCCTATCCTTTTTTCCGTTGCTGGTGACTTTCTTCAGACCTTGGTAAATCAGTTGTTAGAAAATGGGCTCATTCGGCTGCCAATACCTTGCCATGATAAAGACTTTTCAATAGTACAATATGCAGATGACACTCTTATCATTTTGCCTATTGTGGAGTCCCAGCTACTGGAGTTCAAAAAGATGCTTATGCTTTTCTCACAGTCCACTAGTCTTCAAGTGAATTATCACAAGTCCGCTCTATTGCTTATCAATATTGATCAAGGAGAACTTCAAAGGCTAGCTGCCTCTATTGGGTGTAAGGTAGGATCACTGCCTTTCACCTATCTTGGCTTGCCTGTTGGGACAACCAAACAAAGGATTATTGATCTAATGTCGTTGGTGTATAATGTGGAAAGGAGACTATCTGCTAGTTCCTCCTTCCTAGCTCAGGGTGGTCGTTTGCAATATCTCAACTCAGCTTTGTCCTCTATTCCCATTTTTCCCTATGTAGTCTGGACATACCACCAGGGATCATTGAGAAGTTGTAAAGGATACAAAGACAATGTATCTGGCGAAAAAATGGCCAAGACCATGCACCTTCTCTTGCGGCCTCGGACTTGGTGTGCAGACCAAAAATGAAAGGTGGTTTGGGGATTATGAATCTTTCAGTCCAGAATGAGGCTCTGCTTCTTAAGCATGTGATAAGTTCTTGAATAAAGCAGAAGTGCCCTGGGTTGATTTAACATGGAACACTTACTACCACAACACAGTCCCACAGGGTACCTCCCTTTGTGGATCATTCTGGTGGAAGCATACCTGTAAGAGAATGGATAATTTCAGAGTTGTCACCTATGTACAACCAAACAGAGGAGATACTTTCCTCTTTTGGTCTGATTCCTGGGCACTAGGTGACTCAACCCCGCCCCTAGCTCATCGGTTCCAATGACTATTCTCTTTTGCTATTGATACATTCTGCACTGCTCAGGAGGTTTTCCAAGCATTTGAGACAAATAGCATGACCAACATGTTTCACTTGCCACTTTCTGACAGGGCCTTCCAGGAGTTGGAAACGGTCACCTGCTTGCTCCAAAACCTTAATAGAGAACAATTAAGCAAAGATGTCTAGCTTTGGAGTAGTGACAATAAGGTTTACTCTGCTTGGAAATACTACCTTCATGTCCATCATCCCATTATACCCAACCCTCTCCTAAGTTGGATTTGGAAGAGTTGCTGCACCATGAAGATCAAAATGTTTGCATGGATGCTCATTATGGACAGGCCGAACACCCAGGATATGCTTGAGAGATGCCACTAGAAAGTTTCTGATTCAAACCTATGTGTTCTATGTCATGCAAGGGTCAAAGAGGATAGGGATCGTCTCTTCTTCAACTGCCTATTCAGCACCAGGGTTTGGAACTATCTTCAGATAACCTGGCAGGGTACTTCCATGTGGGACATTTCATTCACAGCCAGGAAAGATATTCAGCATCCTTTCTGTTGGAAATATGCCCTAGAGTCAATAATAAAATGGTTATTATCATATTTCCTTGTTCATGATAATCGTCTATTGTTCATGCTATAATTGTATTAACAGGAAACAGTAATACATGTGTGAATAAACAGATCACAATGTGTCCCTAGCAAGCCTCTAGTTGGCTAGCTTGTTAATCAATAGATGATCATGGTTTCCTGATCATGGGCATTAGATGTCACTGATAACGGGATCACATCATTGGGAGAATGATGTGATGGACAAGACCCAATCCTAAGCATAGCACTAGATCGTATTGTTCGTATGTTAAAGATTTTCTAATGTCAAGTGTATTTTCCTTCGACCGTGAGATTGTGCAACTCCCGGACACCATAGGAGTGCTTTGGGTGTATCAAACATCACAACGTAACTGGGTGACTATAAAGGTGCACTACGGGTACCTCCGAAAGTGTCTGTTGGGTTGGTACAAATCGAGATCGGGATTTGTCACTCCGTATGACGGAGAGGTATATCTGGGCCCACTCGATAGAACATCATCATGAGCTCAATGTAACTAAGGAGTTAGTCACAGGACGACGTGCTACGGAACGAGTAAATAGACTTACCGGTAACGAGTTTGAACAAGGTATAGGTATATCGACGATCGAATCTCGGGCAAGTTCTATACCGACAGACAAAGGGAATTGTATACGGGATTAATTGAATCCTTGACATCGTGGTTCATCCGATGATATCATCGTGGAACATGTGGGAGCCACCATGGGTATCTAGATCCCGCTGGTGGTTATTGGCAGGAGAGCATCTCGGCCAAGTCTGCATGTTTCCCGAACCCGTAGGGTCTACACACTTAAGGTTCGATGACGCTAGGGTTATAGGGAAATGTTATACGAGGTTACCCAAAGTTGTTCGGAGTCCTGGATGATATCCCGGACATCACGAGGAGCTCCGGAATGGTCTGGAGGTAAAGATTGATATATAGCATGGATGGTTTTGGACGCCGGAAATGTTTCGGGCGTCACCGGTAGCGTACCGGGACCACCGGAAGTTGTCCCGGGGGTCCACCGGGAGGGGCCACCAGCCCCAAGAGGTAGCATGGGCCAAAAAGTGGAGGGCAACCAGCCCAAAGTGGGCTGGTGCACCTCCCACAAAGGGGCCCAAGGCGCAGGAGGTGGAGAGGGGGGGAAACCCTAGGCGTTGGTGGGCCTAAGGCCCACCTAGGGGTGCGCCACCCCTCCCCCTGCCCTGGCCACCGCACCTCCCATCTGGGGGGCTGCTGCACCACCTAGGGTGGGAACCCTAGGGGTGGCACCCCCTCCCCTCCTCCTATATATACCTAGGGGTTTGGGGCTGTTTTGCGCACCGTTTCTTCTCTCCCTCGCCGCAGCCCTGCTCCTCTCCTTCCTCCTCCTCCCACAGTGCTTGGCGAAGCCCTGCCGGGAGACCTCGTCTCTCCATAGACACGACACCGTCGTGCTGCCGGAGATCTTCCCCACCCTCTCCCTCCTCCTTGTTGGATCAAGGTGCGGGAGACGTCACCGGGCTGCACATGTGTTGAACGCGGAGGTGCCGTGGTTCGGCACTAGATCGGAATCACACTGCAATCTGAATCGCCGCGAGTACGACTCCATTAACCGCGTTCTAGCAACGCTTCACTTAGCGATCTTCAAAGGTATGAAGATGCACTCACCCCTCTCTCGTTGCTGGTCTCTCCATAGGAAGATCTGAATGTGGCGTAGGAAAATTTTGAATTTATGCTACGTTACCCAACAGTGGCATCCGAGCCAGGTTTTCTATGCGTAGATTCTATGCACGAGTAGAACAAAAAAGGTTGTGGGCGATGATTTGTCAATTGCTTGCCGCTACTAGTCTTATTATTTTCCAGCAGTATTGTGGGATGAAGCGGCCCGGACCGACCTTACACGTACGCTTACGTGAGACTGGTTCCACCGACAGATCTGCACACCGTGCATAAAGGTGGCTAGCGGGTGTCTGTCTCTCCCACTCTAGTCGGATTGGATTTGATGAAAAGGGTACTTATCAAGGGTAAATAGATTTGGCATATCATTATTGTGGCTGTCACGTAGGTAAGAAGGCGTTCTTGCTAGAAACCCAAATCAGCCACGTAAAACTTGCAACAACAATTAGAGGACGTCTAATTTGTTTTTGCAGGGTTTGACATGTGATGTGATATGGCCAAAGTTGTGATGTTGCATGTGTGATGTATGAGATGATCATGTTATTGTAATAGGATTCACGACTTGCACGTCGATGAGTATGACAACCGGCAGGAGCCATAGGAGTTGTCTTAATTTATTGTATGAGATGCAACGCCATGTGTTTACTACTTTTACTTCATTGCTAATGGTTAGCTATAGTAGTAGTGATAGTAGTAGTTGGCGTGACAACTTCACGGAGACACGATGATGGAGATCATGGTGTCACGCCGGTGACAATGATGATCATGCGATGCCTGAAGATGGAGATCGAAAGAGCAAAGATGATAATGGCCATATCATGTCACTATATGATTGCATGTGATTTTATCATGTTTTTCATCTTATTGCTTAGAACGGCGGTAGCATAATAAGATGATCCCTCTTAAAATTTCGAGAACGTATTCCCCTAAGTGTGCACCGTTGCGAAGGATCGTTGTCTCGAAGCACCACGTGATGATCGGGTGTGATAGATTCTAACGTTCGCATACAATGGGTGTAAGCCAGATTTACACACGCGAAACACTTAGGTTGACTCGACGAGCTTAGCACGTACAGACATGACCTCGAATACAAGAGACCGAAAGGTCGAACATGAGTCGTATGGTTGAATACGATCAGCATGAAGTTGCTCACCATGACGACTAGTCCGTCTCACGTGATGATCGGAAACGGGTTACTCAACATGGATCATGTATCACTTAGATGACTAGAGGGATGTCGATTTAAGTGGGAGTTCATACTAAATCTGATTAAATGAACTTAATTGTCATGAACTTAGTCTAAAAGTTGACTTTATAAATATTGTAGATGGCCAACGTCAACCTCAATTTCAACGCATTCTTAGAGAAAAACAAGCTGAAAGATGATGGTAGCAACTATGCGGACTGGGTTCGCAACTTGAAGCTCATCCTTGAAGCATCTAAATAGGCTTATGTCCTTGATGCGCCGCTAGGTGACCCTCCTGCTCCCGGAGCAGCCCAGGACATTCTGAACGTTTGGCAAACGCGGAGTGATGACTACTCTTTGGTTAGGTGTGGCATGTTATATAGTTTGGAAACGGGGCTCCAAAGGCGTTTTGAGCAACACGATGCATATGAGATGTTCCAAGAGCTGAAACTAGTTTTTCAAGCTCATGCCCGTGTCGAGAGATATGAAGTCTCCAACAAGTTCTTTAGCTGTAAGATGGAGGAGAATAGTTCTGTCAGTGAGCACATACTCAAAATGTCTGGGTTACACGGTCGTCTGACTTCACTTGGAGTCGAACTTCCGGATGATGCTATAATTGACAGAATCCTCCAGTCTCTTTGTCGTGGTTTTGTCACGGCAGATGTCCTCGTGAAAGGACTTAGTGTTGGAGTCATCGCACCTTGGTGGCGACTCAAAGGGGTTGAACGGGAGCGAGACAAATATTTACCCAAGTTCGGCCCCTCGTGAGGAGGTAAAAGCCTACGTCCTGCTTTGTGTTGTATTGATGGTGTTTCGATTAAACGGAGGGCGTAACTCGCCTAACCTAGTACTCGATGATTTCTAACCTACACCTCCTTCCCTGGGACTCGCCTTTATATATAGGTCGAGCCCTTAGGGTTTACAAGAGTCCTTGCCCTCACGCAAATCATGATTCTTTCTATCTCTAAGTCGTCGTGCTTTCCAAGACTGGAGTACTCCCTCATAATTGGTTCTCCACGAGGATCTTGAACCGCCATCCAGCTCCAGGGCCTATTGGGCCAAAGCTTAAATCGTCAAAGGATGAGTCGCCCACTTGGTGACCCGTCCCAACTAGGGCGGGTCACAGCATAGATAATATGCCCAACATTAGGCCCCAGATTGACTTGAATCTGTTCACGCCAATACTCTTACCTAGTTAGGGGCGGCTCATTCTGCTCCTTTTATGCACCATACGCTTTAAATCGCCATCAGTTGTGGGGATACCCAAGTCGCCGAATCACTTCTTGTTGGCATCATCTTATCCCTTTAATTTCGGAAGAGATAATGACGCAATCTCCAACGGATCCTTCGACGCAGATATCCCGAAAATTTTGGGCGCTATTATAGCGAATCTTTATCATGTCGTCAGTTCCCGCACGAGGCGCCTTGATTCCAGCGCCCGACCTAATAAATAGGCTGGGGGAAGGGGGCAGGGAACATTTCCACCTACCCATCTTGTCGACCCCTTCTTCCCCGCGACTGCACCGAGAGCTCCGTCGCCGCTCGAAGACCTCCGTCTCCGGCTGCCGCATCCGACGCATCCCCACGCCAGCTAAACGCGCAGCACTCGCCGCCGATCTTCCTCGGTCGCCATCACCAGGTCAGTCTTCCGCCATTAGAGGTAGACCTTAGTTCCTCGAGGTCCATTGCTTGTCGGTTCTTTAGAACACCTCGAATGCCTCCATAATCGCTGACTAGTTCACGACGATAACAGTAGGCACAGTAGCATCGACCATATCCTTAGTTGACTAGCTTCGGTTTGAAGATCTAGAAAGGCTTTCATCAAATCAGCTCCACTGTTCTTACCCTAGCCATAGGCTGTTCTTCTTTATCCATGCTTTTTTCATTCATTTTTGCCTGCTCTGTAGATCTATATGTTACTACCTGTTGTATAAAACCTGTTTGTAGATCCATACTTCACCATTTTAGCGAACATCTCCGAAGCTCTGAGCCATCTCTCTTAAGCAGTAGGAAATTCATAAATCGCCCTGGTATTCTGACCCGGCCCCTTGTTGGCGAGTCAACAAACTCCCTTAGTCACGTGACAAATGTTCGGCGAGTTAATTGATCTTTTAACCACTCAGTAAGCGCTTGGCGAGTTAATTTACCCATAATCTCTCCCTTTGTAGCATGGGTACCATTTTCAAAGCCGATTGGCTCCCGACCAAAGTTGATGAAGCTTTTCTCAACGACTGTGTGAAGACGGGAAATCTCGACCGGCAAGAAGTTATCAGATGGCGATCCGGGTTTGGAGAAGAAATTCCCAACCCGAAGGAAGGGGAAATAGTTGTCTTTGCTGAGCACCTCGAACGGGGGTTTAAGCCGCCAGGATCAAAATTCCTCAGAGACGCCATGACCTTCATGAATGTCTGCCTCCAAGACTTAGGACTCAACTCGATTAGCAACTTATGTCAGTTCCAAGTGTTCTGCGAAGCCTACTTGCGGATGGAACCTTCAGTTCCTTTGTTCTGGTATTTCTTTCATTTGAATCGCCAGACAGAATTTTCCAATGGCCCTAGCTTGGAACTTGGAGGCGTCAACGTTCAACGCCGCAGGGACAGCCCATTCCCATCACTCGCCATGCCAAGCCATCCCAAAGGTTGGGGCGAGTCTTGGTTTTATTGCCAGGAAACCTCTCCTGAGGGTGAGAACAAGCTCCTTGGCTATAGGGAGGAACGCCTTCCTACAAACTTCAAACTTCCAGACAAGCTTACTGAAGAAGAGGAGTCAGATTTTATCTCGGTGCTATCCGAGTTACGATCTCTGACAAACAACGGTCTTACCGGGATCGACTTGATCCACTGCTGGGTTGAATGGCGCATCCTCCGCTTAAGTCGTCGAGACGGCTTAATGTGTGAGTTTGATGGCACCTTGGACCATCCCCAATGCTATTTCCGTACAGCACTGACAGAAAATGTCATCGTGTCCATCATCAAGAAGCTGACCGGCGAGCCCTTGGCCAAGTGTGGCCAAATAGGTCTTAAGCCATTCTGCAAGATCAACCCGGCACCTAAGGTAAATAACTTGACCCGCCTTTACTTTATTCCTTCCAACTTACTTGAATTATGATCCTCATAATAAAAATGCCACTTCAGAAAGGTGACAAATTCTGGTCCAAGTGGCCGAAATAGATGGCCCTGAAGCAAGCCAGGCCGCCCCCAAAGAAGAAAACCAAGGGCAAAGGCAAAGCAGCCGTTACTGAACCGTCTGGTGCGGACGAATCCCAAGTCAGCGACGTACTTTCAGAGGTAAAAATTCTATCTTCTTTGTCTTGCCATCCATTGCTATAATTTTGTGTTTACACCTCCGTATCTCTTGTGTAGAACGAGGACAACGAGAGCCAGGAAGACTCCGTAGAGGTAATTTATGTTTCCTCCGACTCATCTTCTCCTCCGCCTAAGCCGTCCAGGCGGATTTGTGGGAAGGTTCCCATGTCTCACCTAAATGCTTGTTTGGATCCTAATTTCCTTTTGAAGAAAACGCAATATCCTTCCAATCGGAAAACTCGGAGTCATTCTGGAGACTTGGTGTCCGGGTTACCAACGAAGACTCCTACCAAGAAGAGGCAGAATGAGGTATCCTTTTAACAGCATCCCCTTTCGTTTCCTTTTGGATCATATTTATAACTCGCTCATATCTTGAGGCATTACTTTTGCAGAATTCTCCCCCTTTGTCAGGCGACTCAGTGATGTCAGCCCTTCCGCCGATGATCCGCGTTTCAGGGTAAGTTGTTATAGTACTTACATTATTCTGATAATGATGATGTCTGTTTTTAAGCGCACCCCTTCCCCTTTAGGGCACAAGCGAAGAAGAGGAAAACTGGCGTGTCAACTTCCACTACAGCTCCGGAGCTTATTGAGAAACCGGCGCCGACTCAGGATGACCCGGCCAAGGATAAATCTGATGATCAAGCGGATCTCCCGAATTCGCCCAAGGAAGGCATGGAAACGCCCAATCCACCGAGTCCGTTGAAAACGGCAGAGGATCGAGATGTTGTGATCATCACTGGTACTCGCTTCTCTAAGTCGGCTTTAGCAGTCTTGTCGAAGCATGTATCATCATCATCCCAACCTTCTATTGAACATGAAATTTCCAAGGCCAAGCTATCCCAATATGAGAACCTTGAATTTAAAGAGCTCTGCTCCGGCTTCGCAAGTCGCCTGGAGGTGAGTTATGAAATGGAAAAGAGTCTGCTCCTTATGATGAAGAACAAACATGAGGTACTCCTTAATGCATACTATCCTCATTAACCCCCAAGGGCCGGGTCATCTGTTTGAAAGATGAGCCGGGTCTTGTCATTAGAAAAATCTTCCGACCTGTAACCCCCAAGGGCCGGGTCATCTTGTTGAAAGATGAGTCGGGTCTTGTCATTAGAAAAAATCATTCGACCTGCAACCCCAAAGGGTCGGGTCATCTGTTGAAAGATGAGTCGGGTCTTGTCATTAGAAAAATCTTTCGACCTGTAACCCCCAAGGGTCGGGTCTGTAACGACCAAGATGCGGTCCTTTCCGATCTGGGGGTCGATGCCCCGAATAGGAAAGAAGCGCATCTAAGCGTTTCGCAAGCGAGTAAACATAGCACAGAATAATAATTACAAGTAGACAATTTGGGATTCAACTGCCTTCTTATTAATAATACAGAGTACAACGCAGATACAAACAAGGTAGTTCCGGTACGGACTACAAAACAAGGAAAATGCTATGCTACCCGCTGCAGGCCCACGATCACGACCACGGCTCAGTCCTCTGGATAGTTCACGTAAAGGCGATCTATCTCCTCGTCGTACTGCCACGCCAGCTGGGTGCCGTCGGGATCATCTGCCTCAGGGGTACCTATACCTGCCGGGAGTTTCGGAGGAATCCGTGAGCCACGGGGACTCAGCAATCTAAGACCTTGGTGCCAGAACTAGTCATGTTATTGGGAAAGGAAGGGATGAAGTGTATCAGGCTACTGCAACCTAGGATTGAATAAGTGGCTAACTTACGCAAAAGAGAAGTGAAGGTGGTCTACACTAACGGTCGAGATTACTTGATCAGAAAGTGATCCTGAACACCTACCTACGGCATTCATAACCCCACCGTGTTCCCGATCGAAGAGAGATCTTCGAAGGGACAGTCACGATTACGCACACAGTTGGCATTTTTATTAGTTTATGTTTAAGTTCTCTAATACCGGATGTTAACAAAATATTCCAAGTTGCCACATAACCGCGGGCACGGCTTTCCGAAAGATTAAACCCTGCAGGGGTGCTCCAACTAGTCCATCACAAACGAACACAGGCCGCAAAGGCATCCTCTATCACGAATCTCGTGATCTCGTCGGATTCCTTAGAGGAAAACCT
Source organism: Hordeum vulgare subsp. vulgare (assembly GCF_904849725.1). Taxonomy (NCBI): domain Eukaryota; kingdom Viridiplantae; phylum Streptophyta; class Magnoliopsida; order Poales; family Poaceae; genus Hordeum; species Hordeum vulgare. The sequence continues at coordinate 644,229,493 of NC_058519.1, read as the reverse complement.
CAACCCTGGGTGAAACCAAAGCTTCATTGGGATTCCTATACGCAAGATATACCGCTAAGGTAAGACAAGGCTAGCAGGACCTCCCGACGTGTCGACGACCCCGATAAGAGCCGCGTATCTCAGTCTCAGGACACGCCGGATGGAACTAGCTACACGTACCAAACCTCAAGTTTCCTTGTGGTGGCCCCACAGGCATACCAGTTTGGACCAACACTCATGAGGAGCACTGGCCCGGGTTGTTGATTAAGAAACCTCGGGGTAGCTACTCCCTATGCAGATTATTATTAAGTGATTAGCAAATTAACACCAAAGTTGGGTCCTGCCGGACAAGCCTTAACACTACGCGATTTATCAAGGGGGTCCCCATAACAACCCCGAACGTGTTAGGAGCGATCATTATGGAATCAAACACCGGTAACCGGTAACTAAGGCGGCAATAACGGAACAAGACACCCGACAAAAGGCTAGGCCTCCCGTCATTTACCAAGTATATAGGTGCATTAAATAAATAACAGAATTTAATATATAATGATATCAAGCTCATGTCATCACATGAGTTTAAAACACCTGCAACTAACAGTGCTAACATTAGTAGCTGAGCAAGCCTACCTAGCCATACAAGTTTGCTAGGAAAGAGTACGGTGTTTGGGCTCATGGCATATGAAGAGGAAATTTAAATTCAGTGGTAGGCAGCGAGCAATATGACATGGAATTGAAACTAACATAACAAGTCTAGAGATGGAATCAAGGTCATATCATCTTGCCTGTGATATCCTCAGCTTGGAATGGTTCTGGATCGTTCTGCACGTACTCTCCTGACTCCACGTATTCGTTCTCCGCTCCCGGTGCTACCCAACATAAGAATAACAGACAATGAACAACAGCACCACAAAATGCAACAATCACATGATGCATGAGATGAAAGTTGAGCATGCACCACTATTTCTATCACTAGCACAAGCAAAATAAACTACAGCAAGTTTCTGGACAGAACTGTGCACTAAGCTATTTTGACATGCATGAGAATGACATGAACAGATGCATCTCGTAAAAACGGTGCAAAACCATATGAAGAACATTGCAAACGGAGCTACGGATCAACGGGAATCAACGAAACAAGATATGAAGCTCTACGTGAAAGATTCAACACCACACACACAATTGGCACAAATCTGGTATTCCCAGGTTGCCAAGACATGTAATAACCCAACATGAATGAAATGGAGCAAGGTAGAACACCACAACATCAATGAAGCACAAACTTTGAACAAAAATGGCAAAACTTCATAATCTGCCAGAATCTGCATCTTAGCTGTTTGGGAGCAACATGCAACATAGCTACAGGTCTTCAAACATGACAACTAATATATGTGGCTGTTGCCAACGAAGAACACTACAAGCCCCAGCAAGAATCACAGCAAAAGGAATTAAACTCTAGAAGATACAAGGCCACAAACTTTCCCAAAACCATCAGATCTCAGGGACTTAGTGAAAATTCCTGCACCTGAGTTTCTGTTTCTGTTCTGAAGCTTTTTTACAGCAATCAAAACACAACCTACTGGACTCCAAATGACTTGAACATTTACAGGAAGCTTCACAAACATATCAGGTTCAAAATACTAGCACTGAACTAAGGCCAGTTCTCAACAGAATGACCAGCACATCCTCATCTACAGGGGAAGAAAATGTTTCCAGCATCCCAGACTTAGTGAAATTTTCAGAGTTCAAAAATCTGGAATTTTCCAGCCACATGCCCACTTTGTCTAGGCATAGTTTGCACACACATGTCACCAAGAGTTAATTGACACCACTATGGTGTTGAGCACAAACCCCTACTATTAACACACAAAAACTCATGCCCTTGGGCTCCATCTATACCATGGAATCAAGGACCAAACTCTCAACAAAACTGCAAACGCAACTCCATAAGGTATTCTTCTAAGATGACAATTACATAGGTTGAGTTTCATGTGCACAATGACAAAGTGACATGGGGGTTTGAACCCCATGTTTGTGTCATGCACATCAACAACACCAACACATATACCACACTATCACTAGCATCAAGCACAACAAAATATAACTCCTATGCTACAAGAGAGCTTGCACACCCTCACATATGGGCATGTGATGGTACACACTCTCACATGCACCACAAGGAACACCCTAGGAATCATGTCATCCTCAAGGTGCAACCCCCACAAGAACCTACCCATGCTTAACTAGTAAGCTCCACCTACACATGCTTATCATAGCTAGCCACCTAGTGCATCACATACACACCAAATACTTGTGGTGAGGGGGGAGGCATCCACACTCCTAATAACACTCCACTAAACCTGAACATGCAAATAAACTACAAACACAACATAGCCCATCCAAAGCTCTTAAGATAGGGCTACACATGCTTATCTAGTACAAACTTTCACACCTTAAAGCACAACACTTACAAGTAACCAAAACAATAGAACCAACTCCTATCAAGGGTAACTTCACATCACAAAGGTGCAATCACCATAAGTTCTCAAGGCTAGCAAACATCATCTATCACTCACTAGTGTGCAAAACACACACACAAAGAAATCTGCCCTAACTATACTAGCAGGAAAAGAACTAAAACACCACTATGTCTAAGAGTTAGCTAAACAGAAAATTAGCAGAACTAAAATGCCACTTTGTCTAAGAGTTAGAAAAACAGGAAAAAAATAGGCAGAAAAGACAAGACAACAAAAAAAAGAAACAGGGGCTCCTGGGAATCGAACCCAGTACCTCCTGGTACACAGCAGCACCACCTAGCCACTACACCACTATCACTATGTCGACATGATAGGGGAAGAGAACAGGGTATCATATCCCTGATGCTCCTGCACAGGGAAAACAGAAAAAAAAACAGCACCGAGGGGGGAATCGAACCCACACCCTACTCATCAGGCTCACAGCACCACTACCACTGGACTACGGCACGGCTTCTGAACTAGAACGCGCAAGAAAAGAAAAAGAAGGGATTCTCCCGAACTGACTTGCCCTCTGATCTACCTTACTCAACAGAGACACAGCAGGCAACATACGCAGATCCATCTGCTCACTCCAACGTCGACGGGGAAGCACCCCGTCCGCGTCGCTGCTGGCACGAGGGGGAGATCCACTTCTACTGCTACGAGCCTAACTGTCGCTCTGAAAAAGAGATACACGCGCAAACACCTGCTGCCTTGGGTCCTGCCGGACAGAAGCCTGGCGACAGAGAAGAAGGCGCACGCCCTCTGCCGCAGCGGCTCATCGTGCTGGATGGAGGCGAGCTCCTGCTCCTACCACTACCAAACAACAGCAACACCCTACCACACCATGCTACGCACACGCACAACTCGCTATTCTCTGACGAACGGCAACAGAGAAGAAACGAAGAACCCTACTTCGGATCTTGACCGAACCAAGGAGGAGGAGGCAAGGGGGCGATGATCCTCACCTTGGGGAGAAGAGGGGGCGCCGATCGGGAAGGAGGAGCGCCGGAGGGGAAGAAGGCCGTCGACAAAGAAGTTCTTGAGCTGCAGAATCGAAGGAGAGGAAGGAGACACCGCGGGCACGTCCTTAACGGGCTTGGGGTCGTCGGTGTGGCCGATCTCTGGGGCTTCTAGCGTCGGGAATGGATCGCGGGGATCCACCCGGAGCTCCCGGACATGGCGACGGCGACGGACAGAGGCGGGGGCGCGACGGTTGCCGGCGGGGAGCTGCTCACTCTCGGCCTAACCCTACAGAGTCCCACCTGCCGACGGGAGAAGAGAGAAGGGAAGGAAGAGAGGTGGCGGCGGCAGGAGGGAATGGAGGAACCCTAGGCGAGGGGAGGGAGGCACGGACGCCAACGCGCTTAAAAAGGGGGACCTCGACGTCCATGAGACCTCACGGCGTCGCGCGTGTTCTCTCTAGCGCCTGACGGACAGCTCGCACGGGGAGGTAACGGCGTCAGGAAGAGGGAATGAGGCCGCTGGCGTGGGCTCCTAGCGCCGGGAGGAAGATTAAATGGGCCAGCAAGTAGGAGGGAGCCCACAGGCGACCACTATAAGAAAGGCCCAAGTGGCCTTTCCAAATAAAAGAAACACCAAGAAGGAAAAGAAATAAAACAAATAATCTGGTGGGAATAAACTTAAAAGGAAGAATCCCCTGGTCATAGAAAAATACGACCTAAATTAAAAAAATAAGAACAAGATTTTTAGAGTAGGCAAATATTTTACAAAATAGCATTAAGTTTGTTGTTTTGTGTCATTGCCACATGTATAAATCACTCTCAAAATTCACCAAACTAGCATAACTACACACTCACCTTAATCCCTAAACACAAGACATTTTAGAACAACTTTTGGGAAGATGGAATTTTTGAACATGAGATAAAAGGAAAGGAAAAGGGTTTGAAATAGCAAGGAACTTTGAGATTACATAGCACTCACTCCTACACTCCACACACCATCATCACATGTGCATCAACACAAGAAATTACAATACCACAACATCACACCTAGCAAGATCACATGCAATCATAACAGGACATAGAAACATAAGGTATGGCAAGGATGGTATGGCATGGATGCATGCATGCAAAAGAAGAATAGAAGGTGACACATGAAATCATACATGCATAGAAACTCTCATGACAAAGTCAAGGTGGTCCCACATGGAAGGTTACAAAAAGGGAAAGTCCTACACTTGGGGCATTACAGGGTCATCTTGTTGAAAGATGAGCCAGGTCTTAATAGTAGAAAAATCTTCCGACTTGTAACCCCCAAGGGCCGGGTCATCTTGTTGAAAGATGAGCCGGGTCTTGATAGTAGAAAAATCTTTCGACCTGTAACCCCCAAGGGCCGGGTCATCTTATTGAAAGATGAGATGGGTCTTGATAGTGTATAATTTTGTCTAAAAAATTATACATTAGCCCCCAAGTGTCAGAGATGTTGCTTGCAATAATTCTGAGACTTGCCCCTTGATAATATATTTTGACAGGAATCTCTTGCCCAAGCTGAGTCGGCATTTGGCGATTTAAAGAAAAGTTTAGCCGATCAGCAAGATGCACGGGCAAAATCAGAAGAAAAATATCAAATAATCTTATCTGAGATGGAGAAGCTGAAGGCCGCACATAAGAAGGCTCAGGCTGATCAAGACGCCACGGTAAAGCGAGCGGAAAAAGCTGAAGCCAAATTGGAAGCCGTGCAACAAGAGCTGGCCGGCTTAAAGCAACATATCACCAACATGGCACAGGCTATCTTTGGTAAGAAGCAAAACCCTGATCTTGCACTTTGTAAATAAATAACTTAGTATGAAGAAGTTACTGACCATCATTATCCCTTATATAGGTCCGAGAGCCGCCAACCTTCAGAATGATTGCATCCTGATGCTGAAGGCAATTTACACATTAACAGAGCAACTGCATACCGGAAGCGTGCTAACCGTGAAGGCAGTGATGGGTGCCAAGGAACCCATAACATCAATCAAAAAGATGCTTGGCTGCTTATCTACCCTTCCGCCTCAGATCGGTGAGCTAACCCGGTCAGCTGCCCGAAAAGGGGTACTGACTACATTGAGTCGGTGCTTAGCGTACGCTCTAGAGTTGAAACCCGAAGAAGTAGCAGCAGGCTTTCCTCAGCTCAAGGACGACGGGTCAAAATTTGCTCAAGAGGATTACCAACGCGTTGTCAAAGAATCTCGCTTGGCGGCGACTCAGCTTGCAGCAAGCTTGGATTTATAAAAGTATCAAGCTGCTTATGATGACAAGAATAAAAAAGTAAATCCGCCAACCTTTGTGACAACCAGCTTGACTCCGCGTCGACCCAAGAACCCTTTTGATTTGGAGGCGGATCTCTCGTCATTTCTGAACGATGAAGATGAATTTTCCACCTTATCCAAGTGTAACTGGGTATTGGGCGACTTGCAAATTGAAGTCGGTCAGAGCTCAAAGCAGGCTGACCCGGGGACATCAGCAGAGTAATTCTTCGTGGATTTGTCCATCAGAGCCATGTAATAAGTCATTCGTAGAAAACAACCCTGTTCTATGATTTCTTTAAAACCCTTGTGTCGCCCTCAGGGCGCCTTATGATGCTTGACCCGCCCTCAGGGCGTCTTATGATGCTTGACCCGCCATGGCAATAATGATTTTGATCATCAACCTGTTAGGCTTAAAAACATACATCAAACCACCTCAGTGAGTAATGGATGATAATAAATAATAACCGACTCAAGATGTTAGGGTGAGTCGGAAAAATTTGAAAAACCTTGTGGCAGTGCCAGGAAGGTGAAAAATAAGAATTTCGTTGGCTCATTCAAGTCGCGATAGGATAGGACGAGTTATATAAACTCAAGTGCTACCCGAGGGAGACTTTTGTATAAAAAAGCTCAAGTATTTAGATCGGCTGATCAGGCACGAGTCAAGCTTTAGTGAAGCAGGTTCAGTGAACCAATGGTTTCTCTATTTTCCATGTGGGGCGCTAGCCGGTACCAGACATGTTTTAACCAAGGCGAGTTCAGGGTCCATAAAGCGGAGTAACTCACCAAGAGTTCATGGGTCCATATGGCGATTCGGCCAACACACAGTCTAGTATAACCATTTGTAATGCGGTAATTTTTCGCAGACCAAATGGGTACTAAGGCTGATCTCAGTGAGAGGAAGCCCCCAAGTGACCTATGATTAGGGGAAAGACCGGTCATAGGATTGTAGAAGCGTATACGCTATTACCACAAAACGACTTGGGAACAAATTGCCCCCAAGTAAGCCGGCCTAATCCACAGAATCATATAAGGCGCCTATGTTTGAATCACGCGCTTGTAGCGACTTTTGTCCTCTTTGGCTTATCGATACCCAGTTTTGTAATAAGTGCATCATGGCGACTTATGCTCTCTGGTATGGATAGCGTCCATGCTTGGGCGACTTGTTGAGGAGCAAAATAAAAGATCCATACTTTCAATAAGATGAAATAGCAGGAAAGCCCCCGAGCTTGTAGGCATCAATTTTATTGCTTCATAAAAATGAAAAACTTACAAAAAAGCAGAGCTAATAGCTCAAGTGTAATAAGGCCGCAAGTGGGCTATGTTCCAGGGGCGAGTTGACTCAGCCTCCGTGGTTGGCCGATCAGGCCGAAGATCCACCAGATAGTATGACCCGTTGCGAAGGATTTTGCTGACGACGAACGGTCCTTCCCATGGTGGTGATAACTTATGCATGCCAGTGCGATCTTGGATCAATCGAAGCACTAAATCGCCCTCCTGAAAGGTTCGGCTCTTAACCCGGCGGCTGTGGTAACGCCGCAAGTCCTGCTGATAAATAGCCGATCGGGCGATAGCCAAGTCGCGTGCTTCCTCCAAAGCGTCCAAAGAATCTTGACGCGCCAACTCGTTGTCCTGTTCCACATAAGCAGCAACTCTGGGCGAGTCATGCCTAATGTTAGTGGGAAGAACAGCTTCTGCTCCGTATACCAGGAAAAAGGGAGTAAAACCCGTAGAATGGTTTGGGGTGGTCTGGATGCTCCATAGTACTGAAGGCAACTCCTCAACCCAACACCCTCGGGTGCGTTCCAGGGGAACCATAAGTCGGGGTTTGATTCCTCGCAATACTTCCTAATTCGCCCGTTCGGCCTGCCCATTAGATTGTGGATGAGCCACTGCAGAGATATCAAGCCGGATGTGCTCACGATGGCAAAAACTCCTGCATCGCACCTTGTGATAGATTAGTACCATTATCAGTAATAATGTTGTGTGGATATCCGAACCGGAAGATCAGTTTTTTCAAGAACTTGACCGCTGTCTCCGCATCACAAGCACCAATAGGTTCTGCTTCGACCCACTTGGTAAATTTATCAACCGCCACCAGCATATGAGTTTTTTTGTTGGACGACATCTTAAAGGGGCCAACCATGTCTAGCCCCCAGACCGCGAAAGGCCAAGTAATAGGTATCATCCTTAGTTCTTGAGCCGGCACATGAGCCCGTCGTCCGTAACGCTGGCAACCATCACATCGACGAACTATCTCTTCTGCATCTGCATGAGCCGTCAACCAAAAGAAACCGTGACGGAACGCCTTTGAAACCAGGGAGCGTGACCCGGCATGATGCCCACAATCTCCGTCATGGATGTCGTTCAGAATCACGCATCCTTCTTCGGAAGAAACGCATCGTTGGAATACCCCAGAAGTGCTTCGCTTATACAATTCGCCATTGATGATGACCATGGATTTGCTTCGACGAACAATTTGGCGAGCCAACACCTCATCCGAAGGTAACTCGCCTCGGGCGAGATATGCCAGATACGGAAGAACCCAATCCGGCGTAACACGGAGAGCCGCCACGAACTGGGACTCAGGGTCTGGTATTGCCAACTCCTCTTCTGAGGGCAGCCTTACGGAAGGATTATGCAAAATATCCAGAAAGACATTGGGAGGAACCGGCTTATGCTGTGAGCTGAGACGCGAAAGAGCATCAGCTGCTTCGTTAAGGCGTCGGTCGATATGATCAACTTGATAGCCATGGAAATGACCTACCACATTAGACACAGCCCTTCTGTAAGCCGCCATGAGGGGTCCCGAGAATCCCAAGTACATGAAACTTGCTGAGCCACCAGATCAGAATCGCCGAGACATCTGACCGCGTGAGGTTCATCTCCTTGGCGAGTCGCAAACCATGAAGAAAGGCTTCGTATTCTGCAGCGTTGTTGGTGCATGGAAACATGAGTCAGAGAACATAACAGAATTTGTCTCCCTCGGGCGAAATCAACGCCACGCCAGCCCCCGAGCCATCCAATTGCCTAGACCCGTCAAAGTAAATAGTCCAGTACGTGAGGTTGTGCCTGTCTTCCGGAATCTGTAATTCGGTCCAATCGTTGACGAAATCAACCAAGGCCTGAGACTTGATAGCCGTGCGAGGGGTGTATCGCACGTGGTGCGGCCCAAGTTCGATCGCCCATTTGGCGATTCGCCCTGTCGCTTCTCGGTTTTGGATGATGTCCTCGAGAGGAACGGAGCTAACCACCGTGATGGGATGCTCTTGGAAATAGTGTTTGAGCTTTCGACTCGCCATAAAGACCCCATAGACCAACTTCTGCCAGTGCGGGTATCGTTGCTTGGAGAGAGTTAGCACCTCACTAATGAAATACACCGGGCGTTGCACCGGATATTCCTTCCCTTCTTTCTTCCTTTCGACGGCTACTGCCACGCTCACCGTCTTGGAGTTTGCCGCAACGTACAGGAGCATAGGCTCTTTTTCAGTCGGGGCGGCCAAAACCGGAGGGTTGACCGGCTGCTGCTTCAAGGCTTCAAAAACTTCATTGGCCTCGTCTGTCGAAACAAAACAGTCAGATTTCTTAAGCAACTGATAAAGGGGAATAGCTTTTTCTCCCAGGCGGCTTATGAAGCGACTTAAAGCCGCGATACGACCCGCCATCCGTTGAACTTGATTGATATTTGCCGGTTTCCCAAGCGAAGTAATCGCCTTGATTTTGTCCGGGTTGGCTTCAATGCCGCGCTCAGACACCAGGAAACCCAACAACTTTCCTGCAGGAACGCCAAAGACACACTTGGTGGGATTAAGCTTCATCTGGTATACCTGCAGATTGTCAAAAGTCTCCCTTAAATCTTCCAAGAGCGTCTCCTTCCTATGAGTTTTGACCACAATGTCGTCAACGTAAGCATGGACGTTGCGTCCGATTTGGCCACGGAGACAATTTTGGATGCAGCGCTGGTAAGTCGCCCCAGCGCTTTTGAGCCCAAACGGCATGGACACATAGCAAAAAGCCCCGAAGGGGGTTATAAAAGTTGTCTTCTCCTGATCTTCCTCAGCCATCTTGATTTGGTGATACCCGGAATAAGCGTCCAGGAAACCCAAACGCTCGCAGCCCGCCACTGAATCAATGATTTGATCGATACGGGGAAGGGTGAAAGGGTCCTTTGGACAGGCTCTGTTAAGATCTGTGTAATCAATGCACATGCGAAAGGTGCCGTTCTTCTTGAGCACCAGGACCGTGTTAGCCAACCATTTGGGGTGGAAGACCTCTACGATGAATCCGGCGGCAAAAGACGGGCGACTTCTTCCCCGATTGCCTTGCGTCGTTCCTCATTGAACCTGCGAAGATATTGCTGAATCGGCTTTGCTTTTGGGTAAACATTAAGATGGTGCTCAGTGAATTCTCTCGGTACACCAGGCATGTCAGAAGGTTTCCACGCGAAGATGTCTCGATTCTCATGGATGAATTCTATGAGCGCACTTTCCTATTTGGGGTCCAGACCCGCCCCGATAGTGAACTGCTTGGTTGAGTCGCCAGGGATGAAATCCACTATCTTAGTGTCATCTGTTGGTTTGAACTTGAGGGGCGGCCCAGCATCTGTTGTTGGCTTCTTTAGAGGTGACATATCTGCTGGATCAACATTGGCCTAGTGATATTTGAGCTCTTATGCAGCGCAAGCGACTTCTGCATAAGCCGCATCCCCTTCTTCACACTCTCTTGCTATCCTCCTGTCACCATCAACCGTGATGGGTCCCTTAGGACCGGGCATCTTGAGTTTAAGGTAAACATAGCAAGGGCGAGCCATGAAACGGGCGTAAGCCGGTCGCCCAAACAACGCATGATAGGGGCTCTTTAACTTGACCACCTCAAACATAAGCGACTCACTCCTGTAATTAGATGTTGTTCCAAACGCAACTGTGAGTTTAACCCGGCCTATGGGGTATGCCGATTTACCTGGGACAATTTCTTGGAATACCGTGGTTGAAGGCATTAAATCTTTCTCCAGCAGGTTCATCCTTCGAAAAGTGTCAAAGTATAATATGTTGATGTTGCTACCACCATCCATCAGTACCTTCGATAAGGTATATCCCCCGACTTGAGGAGCCACAACCAACGCTAAGTCATCGGGGTTGTCAACTCTGGGCGGGTGATCCTCCCTGCTCCATGATATAATCTGCTCGGACCAGTGGAGGTACCTAGGGAGTACTGGCTCAAATACACTGTACGCTCGGTGATTCACCTTTTTATCACGCTTGCAGGCATTGGTGGTGAAGACGTGGTATTGCCCGTTGCTTAATTGTTTGGGATTGTTGCGGAACCCGCCATTATCATCTTGCCCCTGTGGAGCCCCCTGTGGGGGTGGCTGTTGAAAAACCCCGGGCGGGTTATACCGCCGTTAGTTATGCACTGGATACTGGCCGCTGCTTGGCTGCGAGCCCCCCTGAGCCCCCGGTTCGGGGAAGCCGCCGAACGGGTTCTGGCGTTGATTAGGTGCACCGAACTGTTCCTGCCGTTGGTCTGGGTCACCGCTTTACCCTTTTTTGATCGCCTCCGCCCGAAATTCCCACATCACGTAACAGTCCTCCCAGGAATGAGTCGCCGGTCCTTCTGCCATGGCGTGGTGCGGGCAGAGGCCCTTGAGTATCTCGTTATAATTGCGCGGCTTCTTGCCACTGTAACCCCTCTTCTTCTAGCGCTCGTTGCCGTTGTTGGCATTGGTGTTGGCGACTAAGTCTGAGGATTCTTCCTGCTGCCTTCTCTTGCCGTTCCCTTCATGATTATGGCAGGCGCGTCCCTGAAACCGGGTATGATTTTTGGATGACTCGCCTTTCCTCGGCGAGTTGGCCTTGCCGCCATCCTCTCCTGGGTCTTTGGTGTCGTCCGCCTCGGCGTACCTAGTGAGGGTGTCCATTAGTTCCCCCATATCCTGGACTTTTCGCTTGAGTCGCCCCAACTTCTGTACCAAGGGCTCATAGTGGCAGTTTTGCTCCAAGATCAGCACAGGCTGAGCCGCCGTGATGCCGTCCGACGAGTGAATGATTTCCGCGACCCGCCGCGTCCAGTGGTGAGCCGACTCATCAGGGCGCTGAATGCAGTGCTGTAAATCGACTATTGTCATTGGGCGCTTGCAAGTTCCCCGGAAGTTTTTGATAAAACGCTCTTTCAATTCAGCCCAAGTCTGGATGGAGTTGGGGCAGGTTTTTTAACCAAGTATGCGCCGTTCCCTCGAGCATCATTGTGAAGTACCTGGCGTAGATTGCTTCACTTACATCGAGCATGTCCATGGCGATTTCGTAAATCTCAACCCATGACGTCGGCTCAAGGTCCGGGGTGTAGTTAGGCACCTTTCTTGGTCCCTTAAAATCCTTCGGCATTCGCTCATTACGAAGGGCGGGGGCCAAGCATGGCACCCCTACCTTCCTGCCGCCTCCAACAAGCGGCGCTGGGCCGGTTTGGATGTCCGGGTGATCCCGACCCGGCGGGTCCCGATGATCAGGCGAGTTGACCTGGGGAAGGGGTCGCGGTCCGCTGGTTATGGTGGGTTGGTACTCTAGCCGGCTCCATGTGCGGCTTGCCTGGGGGGTGGAGTGCAGCCGATCGAGGCTGTGCGAGAACTGGGTGTTTTGAACCACCGCCGTCTTCAACATCTCAATGGTGTTCCTTGCTTCTATTTCAGCCGGGGTGTTGCCATGAATCGGAAGGGACTCTAAATGGCAAGTCGCGGCGAGGACGTTGTCCACCGGATTGGAAAAGTGACCTCGAGGTGTCTGGAATCGAGGGACGCGATCAACAGCTGGCTGAAGCGGCGGGTTTGGCGGCTGGCCCGGCCCTCCTCCCGGAGCTTCTCCTGCCCCGGGAGTACGTGGAGTGTCGAATAGGCGGGTCGGGTTGAGATCAGGGGGTAAACACCCCTGGTGCCTCTGCTGATGGACAACGTCAAATGCGCGCTGATGCCTCTCGAGCCGCCAGTTTTCGGTGTTCAAGCGGGCTGCCTCAGCGGTGATTTGAGCTTGTCGGGTCTCGATCCTGGCGGCTTATATTTCAGCGTCTCGCTGAGCCTTTGCCACCCCATCTCTTAGCTTTGTTAGCTCGGTGTTTATCATGTCCTGGTTTTCTGCTGTTACACGGGTCGCCATGAGCCTTGTTATCTCTGCCGCCAAATCCACCAAGATCGCAGCTGGGCTTCTCGATGCTTCGCCAGTCCCGTCGTTGCCTGTCGGGTTTGGCGGGGGCTGAGTCGCCCCTGCCACGTAAACGGTGATCTGACGGCGGGTCTGGTCGAGAACCTCGGGATCCATTGCTAGTGACAGGCCTCCGAGGCAGCCCCCATGTAGAGACTGAATTGAATTTGAGTCGCCCATGGATGATTCGTCATCAGTGTTGACCGGCGTGGTCTCCTGATTCGCCGATCGTTCTGGTTCCTCAGATCCCTGTGTGAAACCAACAAAGATCGGACGGGTTAGATTTGGCGTCGTGACAGGGCGGACGTACCTGGCCGGCTCGATGATGTCGGTGAAGATGTCCGGCTCAGGCATAGGCGATCCAACCAGGCCACAAAGACGTTGATCTTGCCGAAGGGGATTCTGTAGCCGGATTCGATTGAATCGGCCTCGGGCCCCCACAGCAAGTTATTGATGTAGTACTTCCCACGGCGGCTCCGAGTCATGAGCCCCGCTGCGTAGCTCTCTGACCCTGGTAGGGCTCCCTTTGAGAACTCAACTCCACCGTGCGCAGGCCCCACAGTGGGCGCCAACTGTCATGGTTTTGTCCCGGCAGATGTCCTCGTGAAAGGACTTAGTGTTGGAGCCATCGCACCTTGGTGGCGACTCAAAGGGGTTGAACGGGAGCGAGACAAAGATTTACCCAGGTTCGGCCCCTCATGAGGAGGTAAAAGCATACGTCCTGCTTTGTGTTGTATTGATGGTGTTTCGATTACACGGAGGGCGTAACTCGCCTGACCTAGTACTCAATGATTTCTAACCTACCCATCCTTCCCTGGGACTCGCCTTTATATATAGGTCGAGCCCTTAGTGTTTACAAGAGTCCTTCCCTCACGCAAGTCATGATTCTTTCTATCTCTAAGTCGTCGTGCTTTCCAAGACTGGAGTACTCCCTGATAATTGGTTCTCCACGAGGATCTTGAACCGCCATCCAGCTCCAGGGCCTATTGGGCCAAAGCTTAAATCGTCAAAGGATGAGTCGCCTACTTGATGACCCGGCCCAACTAGGGCGGGTCGGGTATACCTTCTATCTTAGATCCGAAGGTAAAACCTTTGTTGCCAAGAACGGATCCTTTCTAGAGAAAGAGTTTCTCTCGAAAGTAGTAAGTGGGAGGAAGGTATAACTTGATGAGGTAATTACACCCCCTCTCGAACAGGATAGTAGCGCAGCGCGGGAAGTTGTTCCTGTGGCGCCTACACCAACTGAAGAGGAAGTTAATGATAATGATCATGAAGCTTCGGATCAAGTTACTACTGAGCCGCGAAGGTCCACAAGGGCACGCTCCGCACCAGAGTGGTACGACAACCCTGTGATGGAAATCATGTTGTTAGACAACGGTGAACCTTCGAACTATGAAGAAGCGATGAAGGGCCCGGATTCCAACAAATGGCTTGAAGCCATGAAATCCGAGATAGGATCCATGTATGAGAACAAAGTATGGACTTTGGTGGACTTGCCCGATGACCGGCGAGCCATAGAAAATAAATGGATCTTCAAGAAGAAGACTGATACAAACGGTAATGTCACCGTTTATAAAGCTCGACTTGTCGCAAAGGGTTTTTGACAAATTCAAGGAATTGACTACGAAGAGACTTTCTCTCCCGTAGCGAAGCTGAAATCAGTCTGAATCATGTTAAAAATTTCCGCCTTTTATGATTATGAAATTTGGCAAATGGACGTCAAAACAGCTTTCTTTAACGGGAACCTTAAGGAAGAGTTGTATATGATGCAACCAGAAGGTTTTGTCGACCCTAAGGGTGCTAACAAAGTGTGCAAGCTCCAGCGCTCCATCTATGGGCTGGTGCAAGCATCTCAGAGTTGGAACATTCGCTTTAATGAGGTGATTAAAGCGTTTGGGTTCATACAGGTCTACGGAGAAGCCTTTCTGTACAAGAAAGTGAGTGGGAGCTCTGTAGCTTTCCTCATACTATATGTGGATGACATATTATTGATGGGGAATAATATAGAGATGTTGGAGAGCATAAAGGCCTATTTGAACAAGAGTTTTTCAATGAAGGACCTTGGAGAAGCTGCATACATATTAGGCATCAAGATCTATAGAGATAGATCGAGACGCCTCATAGGTCTTTCGCAAAGTACATACCTTGACAAGATATTGAAGAAGTTCAATATGGAAAACTCAAAGAAAGGGTTCTTGCCAATTTTGCAAGGTATGAGATTGAGTAAGACTTAGTCGCCGACCACGGCAGCAGATAGAGAGAAGATGAGTTATGTCCCCTACGCTTCAGCCGTAGGCTCTCTTATGTATGCCATGTTGTGTACCAGACCTGATATAAACCTTGCCATAAGTTTGGTGGGGAGGTACCAAAGTGATCCCGGTATGGAACACTGGACATCGGTCAAGAATATCCTGAAGTACCTGAAAAGGACTAAGGAAATGTTTCTCGTTTATGGAGGTGACGAAGAGCTCGTCGTAAAGGGTTACGTCGACGCTAGCTTTGACACAGATCTGGATGACTCCAAGTCACAGAACGGATACGTATATGTTTTGAATGGTGGGGCAGTGAGCTGGTGCAGCAGCAAGCAAGAAAGTCGTGGCAGCATCTACATGTGAAGCGGAGTACATAGCTGCTTCAGAAGTGGCTCATGAAGGAATTTGGATGAAGGAGCTCATCACCGACCTTGGAGTGGTTCCAAGCGCGTCGGGTCCAATGACACTCTTCTATGATAATACTGGGGCCATTGCCATAGCCAAGGAGCCCAGGTTTCATCGAAAGACGAAGCACATCAAACGCCGCTACAACTCCATCCAGGACCATGTCCAGAGTGGAGTAATAGAGAATTGTAACGTACACACAGATTTGAATGTTGCAGACCCGTTGACTAAACCTCTTCCACGAGCAAAACATGATCAACACCATAATGCTATGGGTGTTCGATACATCACAATGTAACTAGATTATTGACTCTAGTGCAAGTGGGAGATTGTTGGAAATATGCCCTAGAGGCAATAATAAAATGGTTATTATCATATTTCCTTGTTCATGATAATCGTCTATTGTTCATGCTATAATTGTATTATCAGGAAACAGTAATGCATGTGTGAATAAACAGATCACAATGTGTCCCTAGCAAGCCTCTAGTTGGCTAGCTCGTTAATCAATAGATGATCATGGTTTCCTGATCATGGGCATTAGATGTCACTGATAACGGGATCACATCATTGGGAGAATGATGTGATGGACAAGACCCAATCCTAAGCATAGCACTAGATCGTATTGTTCGTATGCTAAAGATTTTCTAATGTCAAGTGTCTTTTCCTTCGACCGTGAGATTGTGCAACTCCCGGACACCGTAGGAGTGCTTTGGGTGTATCAAACATCACAACGTAACTGGGGGACTATAAAGGTGCACTAGGGATACCTTCGAAAGTATTTGTTGGGTTGGTACGAATCGAGATCGGGATTTGTCACTCCGTATGACGGAGAGGTATCTTTGAGCCCACTCGGTAGAACATCATCATGAGCTCAATGTAACTAATGAGTTAGTCACAGGATGACGTGCTACGGAACGAGTAAAGAGACTTACCGGTAACAAGATTGAACAAGGTATAGGTATACCGACGATCGAATCTCGGGCAAGTTTTATACTGACAAACAAAGGGAATTGTATACGGGATTGATTGAATCCTTGACATCGTGGTTCATCCGATGAGATCATTGTGGAACATGTGGGAGCCACCAGTGGTATCCAGATCCCGCTGGTGGTTATTGGCCGGAGAGCGTCTCGGCCATGTCTGCATGTTTCCCGAACTCGTAGGGTCTACACACTTAAGGTTCGATGACGCTAGGGTTATAGGGAAATGTTATACGAGGTTACTGAAAGTTGTTCGGAGTCCCGGATGAGATCCCGGACGTCACGAGGAGCTCCGGAATAGTCCGGAGGTAAAGATTGATATATAGGATGGATGGTTTAGGATGCCGGAAATGTTTCGGGCGTCACCGGTAGCGTACCGGGACCACCGGCCCACCGGAAATGGTCCCGGGGGTCCACCGGGAGGGGCCACCAGCCCCAAGAGGTAGCATGGGCCAAAAGGTGGAGGGCAACCAGCCCAAAGTGGGCTGGTGCGCCTCCCACAAAGGGGCCCAAGGCACAGGAGGTGGAGAGGGGGGAACCCTAGGCGCTGGTGGGCCTAAGGCCGGCCTAGGGGTGCGTCGCCCCTCCCCCTGCCCTGGGCGCCACACCTCCCATCTGGGGGGCTGCCACACCACCTAGGGTGGGAACCCTAGGGGTGGCACCCCCCTCCCTTCCTCCTATATATACCTAGGGGTTTGGGGCCATTTTGCGCATCGTTTCTTCTCTCCCTCGGAGCAGCCCTGCTCCTCTCCTTCCTCCTCCCACGGTGCTTGGCGAAGCCCTGCCGGGAGACCTCGTTTCTCCATCGACACCACATCGTTGTGCTGCTAGAGATCTTCCCCAACCTCTCCCTCCTCCTTGCTGGATCAAGGTGCGGAAGACGTCACCGGGATGCACGTGTGTTGAACGCGGAGGTGCCGTGGTTCGGCACTAGATCGGAATCACACCGCGATCTGAATCGCCGCGAGTACAACTCCATCAACCACGTTCTAGCAACGCTTCCACTTAGCGATATTCAAAGGTATGAAGATGCACTCACCCCTCTCTCGTTGCTGGTCTCTCCATAGGAAGATCTGAATGTGGCGTAAGAAAATTTTGAATTTATGCTACATTACCCAACACTTTCTTCTCTAAAGTAGTGTTCACTGCTGCTACTTCTCAAACAACAGCGCCAGAAATTGGCACGTTCACGGAGACTTGGCTTGCGTTGGTTTTTCCCTTGAAGAGGGAAGGGTGGTGCAGCACTGGAGCAGTAAGTATTTCCCTCAGTTTGAGAACCAAGGTATCAATCGAGTAGGAGAATCTCGTCAAGTCTAGAGTACCTGCGCAAACACAAAAGAGCTTGCACCCAACGCTATAAAGGGGTTGTCAATCCCTTCAAGATTGATTGCAAAGTGAGATCTGAAGGCGGAAACTGCAACAAAGTAAAAGAGTAAGGCTAAAAATATGGTGTGGAATAGACCCGGGGGCCATAGTGTTCACTAGAGGCTTCTCTTAAAATAGCAAATATTACGGTGGGTGAACAAATTACTGTCGAGCAATTGATAGAACCGCGCAAAGTCATGACGATATCTAAGGCAATGATCATACATATAGGCATCACGTCCGAGACAAGTAGACCGATATTTTCTGCATCTACTACTATTACTCCACACATCGACCGCTATCCAGCATGCATCTAGTGTATTGAGTTCATGACGAACAGAGTAACGCTTTAAGCAAGATGACATGATGTGGAGGGATAATCTCAAACCAATGATGAAAACCCCATCTTTTTACCCTTGATGACAACAACACGATACGTGCCTCGCTACCCCTTCTGTCACTCGGTTAGGTCACCGCACGGTATGAACCCAAAACCAAGCACTTCTCCCATGGCAAGAATCATAGATCTAGTTGGCCAGAAAAAACCCACAACTCGAAGAGAATTACAAGGATATGAAATCATGCATAAGAGAGATCAGAAGAAACTCAAATAAGATTCATAGATAATATGATCATAAATCCACAATTCATCGGATCTCGACAAACACACTGCAAAACAAGATTACATCGGATAGATCTCCATGAAGATCATGGAGAACTTTGTATTGAGGATCCAAGAGAGAGAAGAAGCCATCTAGTTACTAGCTATGGACCCGTAGGTCTATGGTGAACTACTCATGCATCATCGGAGAGGTCATGGTGTTGATGGAGAAGCCTTCCATGTCCGAATCCCCCCTCCGGCAGGGCACCAGGACGTGCCCGAGATGGAATCTTGCGGAGACAGAAGCTTGCGGCGGCGGAAAAGTGATTACAATGCTCCCCTGGTTTTTTGGGAATATTTGGGAATTTATAGGCACAAGATCTAGGTCAGGGGACCTCCAGGGGGGCCACAAGCCTGCATGGCGCGACCCCCCTGGCCGCGGGGTGGGGGCTTGTGGGGCCCCTGGGGCTCTTCTGGCTTGGCCCCCAAGCTCTCCGATCTTCTTCCATTCCATAAAAAATCTTTTCGGGGATTTTCTTCCGTTTGGACTCCGTTTCAAAATCTCCTCTGAAAGGGGTCAAAAACATGGAAGAAATAGGAACTGGCAGTTGGCACTGGATTAATAAGTTAGTACCAAAAAATAAATAAAAGGCATGCAAAACATCCAAAGTTTGACAAGATAATATCATGAAACCATCAAAAATTATAGATACGTTGGAGACGTATCACCTGCACAAACACAAAAGAGCTTGCACCCAACGCTATAAAGGGGTTGTCAATCTCATCAAGATTGATTGCAAAGTGAGATCTGAAGGCGGAAAGTTCAACGAAGTAAAAGAGTAAGGCTGAAAATATGGTGTGAAGTAGACCCGGGGGCCATAGTGTTCACTAGAGGCTTCTCTCAAAATAGCAAATATTACGGTGGGTGAACAAATTACTGTCGAGCAATTGATAGAACCGCGCAAAGTCATGACGATATCTAAGGCAATGATCATACATATAGGCATCACGTCCGAGACAAGTAGACCGATACTTTTTGCATCTACTACTATTACTCCACACATCGACCGCTATCTAGCATGCATCTAGTGTATTGAGTTCATGACGAATAGAGTAACGCCTTAAGCAAGATGACATGATGTAGAGGGATAAACAACACGATGCGTGCCTCGCTACCCCTTCTGTCACTGGGTGAGGTCACCGCACCGCATGAACCCAAAACCAAGCACTTCTCCCATTGCAAGAATCATAGATCAAGTTGGCCAAACAAAACCCACAACTCGAAGAGAATTACAAGGATATGAAATCATGCATAAGAGAGATAAGAAGAAACTCAAATAAGATTCATAGATAATCTGATCATAAATCCACAATTCATCGGATCTCGACAAACACACCGCAAAGAAGATTACATCGGATAGATCTCCATGAAGATCATGGAGAACTTTGTATTGAAGATCCAAGAGAGAGAAGAAGCCATCTAGCTACTAGCTATGGACCCGTAGGTCTATGGTGAACTACTCACGCATCATCAGAGAGGTCATGGTGTTGATGAAGAATCCCTCCGTATCCGAATCCCCCTCCGTCAGGGCACCAGAACGTGCCCAGATGGGATCTTGGGGAGACACAAGCTTGCGGCGGCGGAAAAGTGTTTTCGTTGATCTCCTGATTTTTTCTGGGATTTTAGGGAATATATAGGCGAAAGACCTAGGGCAGAGGAGGCCCAGGGAGCCCACAAGCCTGGGAGGCGCGGGGCCCCTCTGGCCGCACCATGAAGGCTTGTGGGGTCCCTGGTGACCCTCTGCTTTGGTTCTCAAGTCTCCCGATCGTATTTTGTTTCGAAAAAAATCTTTTCGGAAGTTTTATTCCGTTTGGACTCCGTTTAAAATCCTCCTCTGAAAAGGGTCAAAAACACGGAAAAAACAGAAACTGGCACTTGGCACTGAGTTAATAAGTTAGTCCCAAAAAAGATATAAAAGGCATACAAAACATCTAAAGTTTGACAAGATAATATCATGAAACCATCAAAAATTATAGATACGTTGGAGACGTATCAACTGCGTGCTGGAATATTTGGACTGTCAGAAATGCAAGGATTTTCAACAATGAGCGTCCCAGATTCAATAAATGGAAGTCTAGCTTCACTCATGATATTTCTCTTTTAACCTATAGGATTAAGGCTAGATTTAAGGAAGATCTCCTTAAGTGGATCTCCTTCCTACCTCCTTGAGGTTTGTATATCTACACCCACCACCTCCCCTGTTGTATATTCTAATCCTCTCATGTACATAAGCTCTCTTTATGTTGGAATAAAATAAAAGGTTGTGGGGGTGATTCCCTACAGTAGTTGCTAAAAAACACTTTTATCACCTCCATAACCGAGAAACATTTCCGTAGTTCTCTAGTTACTAAGGTTAACTTTGACCGTTGTTCAGTGATCCACTCATGTATCACTCTTGTAATCCTTGACAAAATCATGGAAAGGCACACACACCAGGTGTGGTACACATCATGGCATACTATAGAGCCTACGCCTAAGGCATATGGGACGAGCTTCGTCCTTTATTTTTCTTCTTCCTTGGTCGAGCTTTGAGGCTTACTCAAAATCACACCTTACAATACATGCAAGAACTCCATCTTTGACTAATCCATTTTTAACTCCTTCAAAATCTTGTCAAGGTATGTATTCATTGAAAGTTTTATCAAGCATCTTGATCTATCTCTATAGATATTGATGCCCAATATTTAAGTAGCTTTATCTAGGGTTTCCTTTGAAAAACTCCTTTCAAACAACCCTTTATGATTTCCAAAAGTTATACATCATTTTCAATCAACAATATGTCATCCACATATACTTATCAGAAATTCTATAGTGCTCCCACTCACTTTCTTGTAAATGCAAGTTCCTTCATAACCTTTGTATAAACCAAAAGCTTTGATCACTCATCAAAGCGCTTATTCCAACTTCGAGATGCTTGCACGAGTCCATAAATGGATCGCTAGAGCTCGCATGCCTTTTAGCATCCTTAGGATCGACAAAACCTTCTGGTCGTATCACATACAACCTTTCCTCCAGGAGATCGTTAAGGAAATGATGTTTTGACATCCATCTACTAGATTTCATAATTGAAAAATGCAGCAACTGCTAACATAATTCCAATAGACTTCACCTTCGCTACGGGTGAGAAAGTCTCATTATAGTCAACTCCTTGAACTTGTTGGAAACCTCTTTGCGACAAGTCGAGCTTTCTTAATGATGATATTTACCATCATCGTCTGTCTTCCTTTTAAATATCCATTTGTACTTAATATCCTTACAGCCATCAAGTAATTCTTCCAAAGTCCACACTTTGTTTTCATACATGGATCCTATCTCAGATTTCATGGCCTCTAGCCATTTGTTGTAATCCGGACCCACCATTGCTTCTTCATAGATCATAGGTTCATCGTTGTTCAACAACATGACCCCTTAAGATAGGATTACCGTACCACTCAGGAGTAGTACGCGTCCTTGTCGACGTACGAGGTTCGATAGTAACTTGATGTGAAGAATTATGATCACCATCACTAGCTTCCTCTTCAATAGGTGTAGGCGCCACAAGAAATGGCTAGCCATAACTCTTGTTCATGGCACGCCATTTCTCACCAACGCCAACACTAATATTTTCAAATAGTGCTCAAGTTGGTTGAATTCGAAGGCTGCGGACATTTGCTTAGTGCCGGCGTTGCACATTACGCCTAGTGTTGAACATTAGGCCCATTAGGTCCACACCAACACTAGTCGGTTTTTAGCACCTCCTCACAGAGTAAAAAACTTATCCTTTCGTCCTCACTCTCGATCCCCAACTCCACCCGTCCTCCTCTCAATCCCCGCCGCCACCCCGCCCGACACCGCTGCCGCCCGACGCAACATGTCTCCTCCCGGCGCCGCCTCACCCGACACCGCCCCGCCTGACGTCGGTCGACGCTGCACGCACACCTCTCCTTACCCCCGAGCACCTCGTGGTAAGTCTCATGCCCCTCCCTCTCTCATTTTGCTTAGCGTTAGGGTTAGATAATGTATGCAGGATTAGTAGTCATGTGTTAGTATAAGTGAAGCACAATTCTTCTAAATTAAGCCATAGATAATGAAATGTGTTAGTATAGGGTTGTGGAGGCATGTGTAATGTTCTTCTAAAGTCATGTGTTAGTATAGGATTAGGGTCTGGAGGCATGTGTACTGTTCTTCTTTGAGATGATATAACTTTCTATTTTTGCTTCTGTAAGTACTAAATTAACATGCTTAAAATTATTTTGGAAATAACTGAGTGATAATTACCCAAGAAGAAAAATTAATTTGAATCTGATGTGTTGAGTGACAAGTCATGTTATAGCCATCCTATTAGAAGTGTGTACATAAAAACATTCAAATACATAGCTATGTCCGAAATATCTAGACCCGATACAATTGAAGAAGAACAATATGTTAAATTGTTTCCTTTATGTGAAGCTGAGATTGTGCATGTCTATCTGGTTATGTGGAACAATATAGTGGGATAGTGCACATCATCATAGTTATGTGGAATACATTGCATCTAATTTTTGGCACAAAGTTGATGATAGAGCTTGCAAATATATACTTTTTTCAAAGATACATTTATAATAACATATTCAAAATAGCTAAAATGAATTACAATCATTTGTGTTTCTATTTAATTTGCCTACAATCTTTTTTGATAATACACTCTAAAATATTGCATCACGAGGTTTTCTGTTTGATGCCGCCGCATGGCCGACTCTAGCATCTGGGAAGGCTCCTCTGAGCACTTCTCGGGGTATGTTGAGGAGAAAGGCCAAGTGAGCACCAACCAGGTAATTAAGGTTATAAAAAATGCATGAACATTGCAAACATCAGTATATCTAACCATTAATTAATTGTTCATGATTTGAAACGCTTGCCACACATATGTACGAGGTCAGCCTTCTCCAACACCCGTTGACCAGTAGACATGTGATGTGGACGTGCTCAACCACAAGCTAATCGCGTCACATAAGAGTACCATCAAGGCCCTCGAGGAGTTGAATGACTCCCTAAAGAAGGAGAAGGACAAGATTACCGATGACAATGTTATTGTTTGTAGCAAGATAGTAAGTCTGGAAGATCAAATCGAGTCGCTGAACCTCGAGATAAGTGTGGTAAAAAAGGACATACAAGTCCTGAAGTCCGAGAGGACTCAACTGAAGACAGAGAAAGCCCATTACATCATGGAGGGACACATGCATACGGATAAGCTTCGTGAGCTTAAGTTAGTCCTTAGAATCTAGGTATAGTGTCGACAAGGGCACATCGATCGTCCATTGTGAAGTTGGTACTTTCTTTTGTGAATTGGTGAAACGTTTTTAGTTTGTGAAGTTGGTACAATCTTTTGTGAATTGATAAAATGTTTGTTTTGTGGTGTTTGCACTGCTCTGATTTTTTATTAGATAAATATGACATTGTCGGCGTGCAACTCTGTCCAACGTCATATGTATTCAAAATACTGCCGACGTCATCTCCAACGCCACCAATAAATTATAACAATGACGCCATATTGGTGGCATCTGGTATCCACGCCAGCAAGTCCATTTTTGCCACGCCATAGCTAGGCTTTTTTGCACTAGTGCTACTAGTAACCCACATGTACCAATCTAAGATTGTGAGACAAAGATTGAATACAAGAGATGAACTAGTATTTGAGATGAGATGGTTTCGGTGAAGACGTTGATGAAGATTGATCCTCCCATGAAGGAGGAAGCGTTGGTGATGACGATGGCTTCGATTTCCCCTTCTGAAGGGAAGTTTCCCTGGCAGAATCGCTCTTCCGGAGAGCAAAAGGGCCTCTCACTGGTTTCCGCCTCAAGACGGCGGCGTTTCATCCTGAAAGTCCCTTCTTATTATTTTTTCTAGGTCAAAACCCATATAGCAGAAGAGGGGGCGGAGGGCTTGGGAGGTGGTCCCAAGCCATCAGGGCGTGCCCACGGGGGTGGGCGCACACTGTTGGCTTGGCACCAACAGGTGGCCCCCCTTTCGCACTCCGTTGCTCCATAAAATTCACATATATTCCACAAAAAGTCCTCGTGAAGTTTCAAGTCATTTGGAGTCCACAAAATTTGCAGCCTTTTTCTTGGTTTTCAGGTCCAGAATTCCAATTTCCAGCAATTTCCCTCTTGGTGATGTACCTTATAAATTCAAAGATAAAAGGCACAAGAATTGTATCATAAAGTGAAGTAATGACCAAGAATAATATAATTATCAATAAGAAATCATGATGCAAAATGGACGTATCAATGTGCACGCCATGGGGTACCACAAAACTCTCCGAGTAGCTCGTGCGCACGAGGTCTTTCGACCCCGTGCGCACGAGGTGGGGTTTCAGTCTCTGAGTACCCTGTCCATACGGGGATGACTTAGCCCGTGTGCATGGGGTCCAACGCGCAGAAACCCCCATTGAACCAAGAACACTATAAAAGGCCACTTCTTCCTCCTCCATTCCTAACCCCTATGGCTTGTTGAGCTCCACCATTGCTGCACCCCATTTTGCTCAACACCCTCAATCTCTCCACCCAAACTTGTTGAAACCTTGGGGATTTGGAGAGCAAGACCCGATCTACACTTTGACCAAATCAAATTCCAATTCCCCACAACATTTGTTTATCATTGACTTGTTACTCTTGGAGTTTGGGCTCCTAGGTGGTTAGAGGTTCCTCCGGAAGCTTCCTTGATTGTGGTGTGCTCTAGGGAAGTTTGTAAATGTGTGGTGGTCGCCTTTAAGACCAACTCCGAGTAATTCGAGGCTCATCCGTTGGGGTGACTCGAAAAAGATACGATGAGCCTTTCCTGGCGTTCCGCAAGCTTTGGCTCCGACACCACTCTAAACGCAGAGTAGTTCTTCCCCAAGGAAAAGTGAACTTGTGATAAAATATGCGTCCTAGTCTCACTTGTGGTTAATCCATTCCTGCACTTTACTTTGCATTTTATGCTTGTAGGCTTGTTAATTACCTTGTTACCTAGCATATTTAGTACTACTTGTGTTTGTCATATACATCGTGTTCACCTAGTTGCATATCTAGTGAAACCTATTTATTCACATATCCCTAAAATTGACAAAATAAAATAAAATGTATACCCTTCTATTCACCCCTTAGTCGACCGTATCGATCCTTTCAACGACTTGTATGGCTCTTTGGATACACCATGCACTAGAGGAGATTCTCCCTTATATAACCAAGACTATAACACCCCCGGTTGATGAATGAAAATTCCTTTTTTCACACAAAAAGGATATTCATCTAGCGTCATCTCCCATCTATCTCTTCTCCTCTTCTTTCACTAGATAATTACCTACACATTGCCACATGATATAAATATTTAATACATTAGCCAATGTTTTATCTGCTCATATTAATGTAACTATATAAATAAATATTTATAAAATTATGCCTGTGATTTTCAACCTAAATAAAAAATCACTTACTTGGTAATAACTTATTGGATTATCGAAGAAAACCTAATTTTATTTGATTAAGGCGAGTTTCAAGAAAAAGGGTTAAAAGTAGAGATAGTAGAGGAAAAAATCAAAACAAAGAGAGGAAGAAGGAACATACGTAAGATTTGACGAAATACTCCGCCTTGCAAGAGGAGGTAAGCTATTTTCTATATAACATAGATAACTAACCATGCCTTGCCACATGATATAAATATTGTAGTATGTTAGTTCATGATTTATCTATCCATATTTTCTTGGAACACATTAAAAATGCGAATGCTTACATACACATACATATACTCATCCCATGAATGCACGCACATTCTATCCTTTTGAGCACCCTGAGATGCTGAGCCGACACAATATTTTGAGATTGACAAAGTCATCACACACGCCTCGTAGTCGATGTAAACACCTCTTCCTACTGAACGAACTTTGTCGAAAAGTCTGAAATAAATTCAGTAAAATGCATGCATCAGTGCCAAGTCTATTACTTAAAGCGTGGCGGGTTGTAAATAAATATTATAAACCCTACCAATGATTTACCCACCTAAATGGAAATCATTTATTTATTGGTTTACCACAGAAAACATATTTTTAGTTGATAACTCAATAAAAGGTGGGATAGTTAAGACTGTTTTAATGGAAAATGCGTGAAAAAATCTCATAGAAAAAGGACAATCAAAACAAAGAGGGTGAGGAAAAACATATTTAAGGTTGGACGAATCACTTTGGAAGAGAACATTTTTTGAGTACTCCCTCCGTTTATAAATATAAGCCTTCTTTTAAAGATTTAAAGATGAACTACATACAGATGTATATAGACGCATTTTAAAGTCTAGATTCATTCATTTTACTTCATACACGCAAATTGTTTGCAAAATTTCCCAAAAAAAAACATGCTTATTTTCCTCCCCGCCCCAAAAGCACCGAAAGGGGGAGCGAATCTGTGCGCGTCCAGCGTAAGCATCACGCGAGCCGCGGGCGGCCGTCGATCCCCGATCGGACGGCGCAGGCCGCCCCTCCGCCCTATATAAAGCGCCCCCGGCCAGCCCACACCCAAATCCTCCGACTCCTCTCGCTCCCTCTTGTCCCGTGGTCCCCAACCGCCGTCCGTCGCCGCCGCAGAGGGGAGAGGCGGCCGCCGCCGCCACAGCACCGCCGACCCCGTCGCCTCCGCCCCCCGCCGGCCGGTACGCGCGACGCCGCACACCCCATCTCGTTTCGATCTGTTTTTCCAGGGCCTGATCTGTGCCGGATTTCGCGGGTTAGGGTTTGATCCCATGGCGTCCAAGAGGATCCTCAAGGAGCTGAAGGACCTGCAGAAGGACCCTCCCACCTCATGCAGCGCAGGTGATTTCCCCTCCGCCCCGTCCGATTACGTCTAGATCTTGCCCCCTAGTTGAATTGCGTCTGGATGAGCGCGCCGCCTGCGTGGTCTGGTTGTTGGCTGTTGTAACAGGTCATGGGGGGATTAGGTTGTCGATTGTTTTCCTGTGCTCGCGCAGCGCTTTTAGGGTTTCTGAATTGATTGTTGGAGAGTACTACTTATGAACTGTGCATGGACTATTAATATGATTCGACTCATGTCATGTGTGTGATGTATCTTCTGAACAGGTCATTAAAAAAACCCTAGATGTTTGTTCTGTTAGGTTTAGGTATGCCAACCTTATTACAGTATGCAGTCAATAGCTCATTAGGTTAGTACCACATGGATGGAACATCCACCACCCAGTAGCACTATATGCTATCTTAACTGCCATTAACCAAAAGACATTAAAATTGCCAAGGACTTGCAGTTTATATGGACAGTTAGGCATGGACTAGCACTATTTAAGAAACATAAACAGTGCCAACCTTATCTGTTAGGCATGTACTAGGACTATTTAGTGCCAACCAAATCATAGGGATAATTTCCAAGAGTGGCCTATGTTTTACTAGGTGAGGTCTATCAATGCATGATAAATGTATAATTACTGAAGCAACTTTGTTTTGTTAATGTTGTTTAAACCTGATTTAAGAATCATAAACAGTACCAGCCTAACCAATAGATAATTGTCAAGAGTGACCTATGTTTTTGTAGGTGGGGTTGAAATGGTCACACCTGTTTTCCTTGGTATTAATGCATACTGGAAGAAATATAATTACTGAAACAACTTTATCGTTCTTAATGTTGTGTAAACCTGATTCAAGAAACATGAACAGTACCATCCTAACCAAGGGAGAGAATTATCAAGAGCCGACTATGTTTTAGTAGGTGAGGTTGTAATGATCACCTGTTTTCTTTGGTCTATCAATGCGCACAGGAAGAAATGTAATTACTGAAGCAACTTTAGCATTCTTAATGTGTATAAACCTGATGTTCTGTGTTCTTGTGGAGATACCTGGATGCAGTGTATTTCCTGGGTAACTTGATGTTATTTATATGGCGGTTACTTCCACTAACTTCTTGAAATTAAGATCAGTGAAATTTGGATTATTCTAATCATTGTACTGGACGTATATAGGATCGATAACCCTTGATATAATAATTGCATGTCTAATTCTTAACTTGTTTGCACAGAACTAAAGCTAGCAGCCATTTGATCTCTCAGCAAATGAGACTTGTTTCTACTCATACTGGACTGGCTTTATACAGCTGTGTTTGTCTGGCTGTTGTGTAATTCTGTATTACTTTCTGTTTATTTGGACAGGTCCTGTAGGTGAGGACATGTTCCACTGGCAGGCCACTATCATGGGGCCCTCGGAGAGCCCGTTCACCGGTGGTCTATTTTTGGTCAACATTCATTTCCCACCGGATTACCCCTTCAAGCCCCCGAAGGTAATTAATTGCTGAGCTAACCTTTGCAAAAAATAGTTCATCTTGATCCTTTGATGCTGGTATTGCTGTTACACTGATGTCTTGGGGTCCTCAAAACAACTGGTTTGCTGCTGCCTGCTATCTTATCTATTATATTCTGACATTCAGACATGAACATATTTCAGGTCTCTTTCCGCACCAAGGTGTTCCACCCGAACATCAACAGCAACGGCAGCATTTGCCTTGACATTCTCAAGGAACAGTGGAGCCCGGCTTTGACCATATCAAAGGTAATAATCTGCATTCCTAACTTGGTCGTTCCATTTTTGCTTAAAGCTTGTTGCTGATATAAGCTTGGCTCCTTCCACACCTTCATCTCACAACTTTCTTTGGTTATGTTTCTCTAAACATTTACCCTTCTCTGTTAACAGGTCCTCCTGTCAATCTGTTCGTTGCTGACGGACCCGAACCCTGATGATCCTCTGGTGCCCGAGATCGCTCACATGTACAAGACTGATCGGGCCAAGTACGAGTCCACGGCGCGCTCCTGGACACAGAAGTACGCCATGGGCTAGAGCCTGGAGGGGCCAGCTGGTGACCATGGATGCGCCGAGCCCAGAACCGTTATCACCTAAATAACCAGCCAAAAGTATCACCCCACCCCGTGACGAAGTGAAATGGACTTTTGAGGTTGTCGTGCCCCTGTTGAACTCGTATGAATGTACTCTTGCCATGTCAAGTCCGTTGGGTCTGGGTAGTCTGTTCTACCTGACGTTTCGTTATCTATTAAGTTAAATCTCTGTGTCCTATCTATGATGTGTGTGGCTTTCCATTGCATGCTTTGATTGGGTTTGCTGTCTGGGAAACAACTGTGCTCATTTTTTAGACAGCCCCCAAGTATTTTGATCATTGGAGTTGAAAGTGTCAGAGCGTGCAAGTTTTGCTTTGTGTAGCTGCGATTGATTTTTTCTGATTGATTACGTAAATGCCAATTTTGTCACAGAAGCAGTATAACTCAATGAAAACTTGGTACGATTTTCTTTCTGTTATGGTCACTCGTGGAATTTCACATGGCAATATTACATGGAAACCAAGTTTCAATGGAACTACGTGGAAACGACCTTTGGAAGTTCTAAAAAAATGCATTATGTTAAGAAGGTGATGTTGCATGTGAAATTCCAAGTTCAAACACAAAACTACTCCCTCCATCCCTAAATATAAGACCTTTTAGAGATTGCACTATAAAATACATATGAATATATATAGACATATTTTAGAGTATGAATTCATTCATTTTGCTTAGTTTTGTAGTGAAATATCTAAAAGGTCTTATATTTAGAAACGGATGGAGTATTTATTAGCTATGAATAAAAATACAAATTCTGCGATTGATAGTGACATTACCTGTTCGGCACTATCAAATGCTGATTTTGTTTTTTTAGCTTGTAAATGAAATTGTGTTTGATATTCTAATAGAACATCACTCTTATGTTGGGATTTTTTTTCTTCTGAAACTTGGAAACATAGTATTGCAGGTGGTTTCCATCCAAACTTGATTTCCATATGATATTCTCTCAAATGGATCATGGCATCAAGCAGACATAGGAGGGCTAACAAAGAATAAACCCTAGTCGCCACCCTCCAGAGAGGATCTTGATTGGTGCGGAAGATAAATTTTCTTTTTCTTTTTGCCCATCGCCTGACTCAACAACACAACTTATTTTTCAAGCATTGCGATGCTGTCTGTCCGACCTCCCCAATGTGCTTAGCGGAAAATCTCTATCTGTCCGACCTCCCCAATGTGCTTAGCGGAAAATCTCCATCGTACACAATGGTCTCTTATTGTGGCAATTCAACGAGGCTTGATCCGTGCTTCATTGGCAGAATGGGTTGCAGCTTGAAATCCTAGGTTTGTCCCAAATCAAATTTAAAGTTTGACTTATAATATTATTTTTTCATCAACATCTATGACACAAAGTAGTTTCACTTGATGCAGCATATGCATACAAACATATATTTGATACTGTAGATACGTCCCAAAATTCTTGTCTTAGCTTTGTCTAGAAATAGATATATCAAAATATTAAAACATGACTAACATTCATATCTAGACAAATCTAAGACAAAATTTTTAGGACGGAGAGAGTACAAATTTAGTCTAATATACAGAAGTTTGACTTGGATAAAGCTAGAACTTCAAATAATTTGAAACAAAAAGGTGTTATTATCTGCAAACCAATAACGTACGGGTACATAAATAACACAGAATCGTTCTAATGCGCACAGCGCGATGCATTCACTTATGCTATACAGCATCCTATAACAACCTATCATGTTTTATTTACTCGCAATAATCTATCATCCATAGGTAATCGTATCTGTTATGTACACCAGGAACTAGTGCTGTATAGATCTGCGCCATCTCTTAAGAGGATAGGCAACCTCATGGCTCTTTCCCTGTGGCTTTGCCAATCATAGCTGCGGCCATCAGAATCTATCGCCATGCATTCGCTAAAGATGGACCACTGTGGCGTGACTTCTGGCGGAACTGCTTCTTGTTTATGCACCATGCGTCCGAGAAAGTGCTCACCTGAATTAGGGCGGTCATTAGTGAAGATATAAGTGCGATAAACTGATCACCAGAATCAACGCTGTCCTTACAGTGCCGATCATCTTTGCACCAAACCAGGCGGTGTCTGTGCCAAATGGAGGGGGCAGAACCCTTATTCCTTCTGAGATATATGAAGGAAGAAGTGTGTGGAGCTCTTTCTCGAGCCTCTCTGTTCACAATGAAAATACAGCCTTATCCACCGGTGTTCTACATTTATTTTGTGATATGCATTAACATCCAATGAGCTGTTCAGTATTAAAATGCATTAGGCAAGCATACCTGGCAAACCAGGTAAGCATGACGATCCACCAGCTAAAACCACCGTCTTGAACCAGCTGTGGTCACGGAGCCCCTCTGCATTGTAGCAGTGATCCACACATAGAGATACTGCTTTGTGCAAAGCCATAGCACGACTGCAACACCAACATCGAGCAAGCATAAGCGAACCGTATTAATAAAAGGAAAATGACAAAAAAGGTTACGCAACAGAGAAGATAACATACACTCCTCCCATCTGGGGCTGGAAAAGGATTTCTGCCATCTTGAATCTTTCTTCTGACAGAGTGAACCACCCTTCACCATCCACCTCACAGGAAGCTTGTGTATTTTTACATAGTTCTGCTTCATAATCATACGCGACGTAGCAAATTTTCTTTACAGATAGAAAAGGAAGGGAGGTAGAATCATGTGTTAGTATCATCTCCATTTCTGTCATGTACATAATCAAAATAGGTTGCCCAACTAATGGCTCCAAGCACAAATAGTTCATTAGTATGTCGCCCCAACTAATAATATAGGTTTCAAGCACAATTAGTTGGTCTGTAGCCCCCAACTAATCGGTTACAAGCACAATTAGCCACTAGGTGATATTTATGTGGAGAACGCAAGCTACAATAAATTACATTAGCTAAATTGAGTAATAAACAAAACATTACCTCCTTGATTGTCCGAACAGTGTACAGTGATTCAAAAGAAATATTCCTTCGCTGCAATAGCTCCTTCAGAAATCCAGTAAGTTTCAGAGCACCTTGCCCCACAGTTTCAATGCCTATCTCATACATCACCCTACCTTGGAAAACTGTTGCAAGGAAGAAACATAAGATAAAAAAATGGATATTTTTACCACTTGATCTAGACGCACTTCCATGTGTTATAAACATTTGGAAAGAAGCTCGACCATGAATAATTAACAGTCTACAGCCCACGGAGTCTTAAAACCCCTATGGTCCCACCCTATGTCTCCCTCTGATGTGCATTCCTATTAGCCTGTGTATTTCAGGAAGGACACATTTATCAATACTCAAGCAGATTATTTGCATTAAGTTGATATTCGATGTAATAAAATTGTGGTAGGCCTAAGGTTAGGAGTGGCAAACGTGGGCTTGAAATATCGGCCATGTCTACTGATCTTAAGAGAAAACATCAGATACTGAAGAAAAGAGTAAGATGCTCGACTGAGTCGAACCTTAGACCAGAACTTACTGGGAACAACGGATGTGACATTGAATCCAATGTTGACAACAATACCAGAGGTTCGTCTAGCAGCATACAAAGCTAGGAGTGCCTGTAAAAACACATGTCAACAATCCCACAAAATATCTTCTTCAGCAGGTGAAGTTAACGAATAAAGTAAACAGAAAAGGTGGCTTCTACAAGACTACAACTACATTGATGTTCGATTTAAATTTTACGCCATAACACAGGTGTATTATACAGTAGAAAATTCTCAGTTGAGAAGTTCCAGGCTTCCAGCTTGAACCGCGATTCATGATTCTGACACTATAATATGCGAATCTTATACTTTTCCAAATGCCAAATCCAAAAAACAATAGTGCCTCAAACCTCAATATGACAACAAAATTAATCAAAGGGACAGTGGTACACAAGGTTGAACCAAAAAGTACATCAAGAGGTGATAAATGTAAGCATTTGGGCGAGCAAAATCACCAAGTGAACATAAAATTCCTTACTTGATCAACAGCACAAACAGCAGGAACATTCATTTCAAACAAAACCGAGTATAATGTCTCCTTGTATTGCTTTCTTGAAGCCCTAGCAGCCTCGGTATCTGTACCAAGTTGAGTTAGAAACATACAGTTAGACAAAGAAGTTTGAAATTGTTCATCAACCATAGCGACAAATTAATGGGCAAAAACATGTAACCATATAACAGGGCCGCCATATAGAAATAGTGATAAAGTAGAAAATTGTATCACCTAAAAATACTAACCATCAGAGTGGCAGAGGGGAAGGGCAACAACAATTGGTCGAGCAGAAGGCTTTACATGCATCCTATAAAAAGTCAAGATAGATAAGAGTTTATGGCAAAAATATCTGGATATGCATATTGATTGGTCGTGTGTTGTGATCAAGCAAGATATGGTGCAGCCACTTTGATAGTAGACCAACCTAGTCAGCCAAAGTTTTCACAATATAAGTTGTGTGTGAGTGTTTCAAGTGAATTCACCCGGTGAGAACTCAGATCATCAATGGAAAATGCTGTCTATTGAAATGGAGCAAAAAAGGTAAAGCAAATATTTTATATACAAGATATTGCAGTGGAAATTAAAAGATCTTACAGACCTGTTATAGATCGTCGAGAAAAAGTGACGAAGTCTTGCATACATTGGGGACTCGATGTTACCAAATTCCTGCATGATGTCCCAGCAGAATTAGGACATAAATTATATCATCAATTCAATTATCTTATTATCACCGTGAAGTTGTTAAACCAACATCGGCCATCATGTGCCACAAAGAAAAATGTTGGTCATGATGAATGATTGATGTGCATTGGGTTGGTAGATTTCAGATTTCACTAATCACCACAGCTTACCAAAAAGGTTGCACAACGCCCAGAAGGAGCAGCATATTTGCTCCAGCCATACTTGCAGTAGCCTGACCCACCTGTTATTTAAGAAAAGAAACAACAGGGAATGCGCCATTTAAGGAGACTATGAAGCCGAAACAACCAAGATCAATAAACAATGTACATTCTCCAACAAAAAAAAACTATTACGTCGCACAAAGCAAAGGGCCAGATACAATCAGCCTACCATAACAACCTAATGATTACTGAAGATACCTAATCATGTCTAGTAATTGAAGTGTTTGCTTTCAATTGCATCAGGATGCTTGAATCATGTTATGTTCTGTTACTGTTAATAGTGGAATCGGAAGTCCGGGCACATGGCCGTTTGAAAAAAAAAATGTCTGGTAACTGAAGGTAAGATCATTGGAGTCTAGATTGCACTCAAACGGATACGCTTATCAGTATTGGTGCGATACGGATATGTAAATAAGTCATTTCTGAAAAAAAAAACGCCAATACAGGGATAGGCTTGACTATTTTTGAAAAAAATAAATAAATATATGTTATCGATTAAGCATCAAACCATTTATCATATAGTATTTAGTCACTGCAGTCCATTATCTTCTATCTTCTTATCCATGATTCCAACAAAAAGCAAGAACCAACAGCCAAAGGGTAGCAGTAATTTACCAAACATAAAAGTTCAGTTAGAGAGAAAGGGAGGAGGAGGAAATCAGCAGCCTTCCATTAGATAGAATTCTACTACTCCCTCCGTTCCTAAATATTTGTCTTTTTAAAGATTCAACTACGGATTACATACGGAACAAAATGAATGAACTTACACTCTAAATTATGTCTATATACATCCGTATGTAGTATGTAGTCCGTAGTAAAATCTATAAAAAGACAAATATTTAGGAACGGATGAAGTACAAGACAGTGGGGCTGTGGGGGGAAGGGGAGCGGGAGCACCGGGGAAAAGAGCCCACCACCGGCACTACCAGAGCTTGAAGGTATCGGGGCGCATCAGGAAAGAATCAGTATTCTCTGGTTGCCGGAGGTATCGGTGTTTTCTTGATTAAAGTTGTTGAAATGTGAGAATTTGTTGGTTGTATAGAATCCTTAATGAAGCAATCAATGCATGTATACTTACACAACTCAACTGCCCCCCTTGATTAAGAAGTAATCGCTGGCTACCTGTACAAGATTAAGCGCATGGCTACTCACCATCGACTATGATAGAGCCCGGAACCAGCGCTCGCTGTCCGTAGATGCGCTTGAAGGAGAGCTGCGGCGGGACGCGGACAGCGCCGAAGTAGACGCTGCGTGCGCACGGCACAGTGGTGTTAGACAGGCGAAGGAAACGGAGACGCGTACGACAGAATGGGAAGGCCCCGGCCGCGTGAGCAGCCAGGAGGAGGGGGGGCAAGGGCAACCGACCTGCGGGGCTCGGCGGGGCCGGCGGCGAGGTGGGTCTCGGCGAAGACGACGAGGTCCCAGGGGTCGGGGCCGAGGCTGAGGAAGAAGGCCCAGAGGGCGTTGTCGGAGGCGAGGATGCGCCAGGTGCGGCACACGGCGACGGAGCGCGCGGCGTCGGCGGGGCCCAGCAGGCGCAGGATCTGCGCCAGCACGTCGATCGGCACGGCGTCCAGCGCGCCCAGCGACCCGTACTCGGCCGCCGCCGCCGGGGCGCCGCGGCGGCGCGGGGAGGAGGAGGAGGAGGCGGCGGCGCCGTCCGGGTCGCGCGGCCCGGCGCGGGCCAGCACGGAGCCCCACACCTTGCGCAGCAGCATGGACGCCATGGTCCGGCCGGCCGCTCGGACGGGCGGGGCGGGGCGGGGCGGCGACCGCTACATGCGGCGGACGGGGAGGAGGAGCGCGGGGGAGGAGTGGCCGAGTGGGTTGGGAATGGGATCGAGGGGCACGGAATCCACCAGAAATTTGGGGGTGGACCGGGCACGGGGTGGGTTGGTCCGTCGTGTGACTCCGAGTGGGCCGCGCGGCTCCCCCCGTACACTGTTCTAGCATTTCTTGATGTTGGTTGCAGTACCCTGTCGCCGTCGTGGCCCTTCGCCAGTCGTAGCAGTGACAATCACTTGTTCCAGCAAAAAAATGTCTATCGCAGCAAAACAGCATCACCATCCATGTAAGCTGACTACACATTCCAACAAAATGTGTAGTCGATTTCAACAAAAGTCGGTGCCAACACGTGGTTGTAGCTCGTCAAAACAAAATCATGATTTCTGCCATGACCAAACAACTCGCAGGCCATGACCGCGAAAACATGTCACACAATCACACCAGTTCCAGTGACAAGCATGCAAGTTGCAACATTCATGGAAGGCCAGGAAGCTCGCACGTCGTGCCCGTGCCCGCGAGCAGGGGTAGGGCAGCCATGGCGGCGAGCATAGGGGGAGAATGAGTTCGAGCGAGAGGGTACACAAGATAATGAAGAAAGGGGTTGTGCGTGGGTATATATGGTCACATGGGGAGAATGAGTTCTCTTGCTCGTATGCAACTTGCTTGATCTTCAGTACCATCTTAGTACTTCTCAGTGATCTATATAGACGTCTTCTTCATGGTCTTATAGACCAAGTCTTATGTCTTGCTTTGGAGCTATCCTCCGGCAAGCCTTGTCGTCGGGGAGGCTATTACTGTGTGTACATAAGTCAGGGTACTAAGGCACCATATTTTAGTACACCGACACCGTTATTTTCGTATCCATCATCCCCATCTTCATCATAGTTCTTCCTCCTGTAGCCATACTTGTAATTGTGTATCACACACGACACTGACTAAGACATATTACCAATTAGTCTACGTTCATGATGTGTTCTGTGATATGTTATTCGTGTGATCTGATCTTCATGTGTGAGTAGTCTAGTAAGGTATGAGCTGAGGCAAGAGCCTTGCAACTGATGTATTTGTTGTAGGGATCAATGGAATGGCTTTGAATAAACGTCTTGTATGTGTGAACTAAAATTGTTACATAGATGTCTCTTGTATCGTTCATTTCATTTATCCCAGCAGATATCCACGATCATGGAAAGCGAGCCACGAAAAGGCTAAGAGTAGGGTGACCATGAAATGTTATTTTGAACACCAGTGACAGAAAGGTTAGTGCGGTAACACGGATCCTAAATTGGAATTCAAGATGTGTAGTCATTAAACGACCAATCGTTTTGTCTGATTATAGCAATCTTAGTTATCAAGGCAATCCTACGAGACGAATTAGGCCTTTGGTTGGACAACCGACTCTTGATGTAGGACACATGCCGGTCAAGACGTAATTTTGGCAAATCCCACACTTCGGTTCATAACAAGCACATCTTGATGGATGACTTTTAGCGCATAAATTAAAATCATATTTGGTCTCAACACAAATATATCGTTGTAAGCATTAAGATCTCATACCCATGCCTATTTTTTATAAGAGTTCTTCTTCAATTCTTTGATTTTGATCCGTATGAAAGTTGGAATTGTTTTCTTTAATAAAAGCTTCTTTGAGACCCTAGATTAAAGGGCATCGTCCTCCCATGGGTTCGATAACTCAGGGTCACCTGTGGTAAAAAAAAGCAGAATCTTTTCTTCTGCATTTCCGGATCACCAGATAAAGTAATCAAGTTATACTAAGTTTTCAGGTCTAGAAACGGAGGGCTATCTAGGCGAACTGGTCATAAGTGAACCAAAACCTTCTCGTTATTTAGGTTTAAACAAGAACGTTATTTCTGATTCAAATTTCCTTGAGGATGATCAAGTTTAAGCTTTGGGGAGTTGATGAGTGATATTTTACACTCTTCTAACCCGAGTTTAAACTAGTATATTTCATTAAAACCGAGATATTCGCTCTAATATTGCCACTAATGACTAATGAATGTTCTAATATCCTTTTCTAGTTTGTTTTCATGGGAAATGGGCTAAATATTGACGAAATCAAGTCGTAACGAGATAATAGAAATCAAGTGGATGTGCACTAGAAGAAACCGACCAAAATACGATGCATCATGCGACCACGACCGCTCGCATGAGTGGTCGTATGACATGGAAACCGAGGCGTTTCGTCCACCTGACCATACTTTATAAAGGGGCCGAGGCCAAAATGTCAACATAACAACTGTGAGAGGAGCCGCAAAATAGAAAGCCTTCATCCCATCTTCAACTATAGCCGCCACCATTTCCCATCTCCATGGTCACTATCTCCATCCTCACCACAATTCTTCCTTCTCTAGTCATACTTGTAATTATGTATCACACACAACATCTATTATAAGACATATTACCAATCAATCTATCTTCATGTTGTGTTCTATGCTTAGTTCTTCCTATGATCTGATCTTCATGTGAGAGTAGTTCGGTAAGGTATGGGTTGAGGCAAGAGCCTTGCAACACGATGTATTTGTTGTAGGCATCAATGATAGGGCTTTGAAGTAACGTCATGTATGTGTGATTTTTTTTCTTCTGTAGATGTCTTTTGTCTAGTTCGCGTTCTCCAATCCTGCACATACCCAAGATTATGGAGAGTGAGCCACGAAGAGGCTAAGGTAGTGCGTCCGTGAAGTCATTAAACGCCCAATGCATTTGTATGATTATTGCAATCTTAATTATCAAGGCAACCCCGCGAGACGGATATGGACTTTGGTTGGACAACCGACTCTTGATACACGATGCGTGTTGGTCAAGACGTAATTTGAACACACACCCCACTCCGGTTCATAACAATCACATCTCGAAGGGTGACTTCGAGCGCACAAATTAAGATCATATTTGGTCCCAACACAAATATATGGTCGTAAGCATTAAGATCTCATACCCATGCCTATTTTTATTATGAGTGTTCTCCTTCAGTTGTTTGATTTTGATCGGGTCAAAAGTTGGAATTGTTTCCTTAACAAAAGCTTGTCCGAGGTCGTAGCTTAAAGGTCATCATTCTGTTGGGATTAAACCCGATGTCCATAAACGGCTGGTGTACATGTCCGAGTAGAATAGGATTAGCATACCGAGCGGGATTGATCCTTTAGGCTCATACATGTATATAAGTGCAACCCCTGTAATCTCTGAATTACCAGAAAGAGAAAAAGCAATATAAAGTTTACCAGGCTCGACACGAGCATGTGGCCATCATACATCGATTCGTGCCTTCGCGAGATCGATCGTGTGGATCATAGCCGGCCGAAGCAAGGATCCGGCTGCACACGCACCTATGTGGGCTGGAAATCCATCCAGTTGCCTGCTTGCTAGCTTAGAAGCTAGTTTGCACGTACGCGGAAGGGTCTTGAGGGTCCAAAGCCAAGAATTGGTATCTAGAGCCTCGAAGATCTACGATCTACAACGAGGGACAACGACGCTGAGTCGGTCAAGTACGTCAACGGCGGTTTCAAGGCGAACACGAGCGGCGACAAGGTGAAGAAGGGTGGGAGGTCAGCGACTAGTGGTGGAGGAATGGGCGGCACCAACGTCCAGGCACATCGCAACATCCCCATCGAGTGCCCGATGCTCACTGACGCCAACAACAACGTGTGGACGGTGAAGATGAAGATTATTCTCCGAACCCTCCGAATCTGACACACAATCACGGACGACGACGTCGACGAGGAGTGTGACGAAGGTGCCATCGATGCCATAGCCTAGTCTGTGCCGGATTCAGTGATGATGACATTGGCGGAGTTCGAGACGGCAAGAGAGGCATGGAACACACTCGAGGAGATGAGGATTGGAGAAGACCGCGTCACCAATGCTCGCGCACAAGTGCTGAAGCGCCAATTTCACAAGTTGCGGATGGAGGAAACTGAATTGGTGAACGACTACGCCATGTGTCTTACTACTTTGGTGGGAGAGATCCGCACGCTTGGTCCAAAGCTCGAGGAGACCGAGATTGTGAAGTAAATTTTCAGTTTGATGACTGATAAATTCACGTACATCATCAGCACGCTTGAGCAGTTTTACGACATCGATGACATGACCATAACGGATGCGATTGGACGCCTATGGACGTGGGAAGAGAATGCTTGTGGCTATCGGAAAGGAAACGAAGGGGGTAGTGACCAACTCATGTACTCGCGCGCAGATTGGGAGTCCCCAAGTAGCAAACGAAGGCGTGATGGCTATTGGAAATATTCCCTAGAGGCAATAATAAAGGAGTTATTATCATATTTCCTTGCTCATGATAATCATTTATTATCCATGCTATAATTGTATTGATTTGAAACTCAAATACATGCGTGGATACATATACAACACCGGGCCCCTAGTGAGCCTCTACTAGACTAGCTCGTTGATAAAAGATGGTTAAGGTTTCCTAACCATAGACATGAGTTGTCATTTGATAACAGGGTCACATCATTAGGGGAATGATGTGATGGACAAGACCCAACCGTAAGCATAGTATCTGATCCTATTAGTTTATTGCTACTACTTTATCCATGTCAATGTATCTATTCCTATAACTATGAGATCATGCAACTCCGTGACACCGAACAAATGCCTTGTGTGTATCAAACGTCACAATGTAACTGGGTGACTATAAAGGTGCTCTACAAGTATCTCCGAGGGTGTTTGTTGGATTAGCATGGATCAAGACTGGGATTTGTCACTCCGTATGATGAAGCGGTATCCCGGAGCCCACTCGGTAATGCAACATCATAATAATCTTGCAAGCAATGTGGCTAAGGAGTT
This sequence comes from Hordeum vulgare subsp. vulgare, assembly GCF_904849725.1. Taxonomy (NCBI): domain Eukaryota; kingdom Viridiplantae; phylum Streptophyta; class Magnoliopsida; order Poales; family Poaceae; genus Hordeum; species Hordeum vulgare. The sequence goes on along the minus strand of NC_058519.1, from coordinate 644,188,558 downwards.
AGTCACGAGGAGCTCCGGAATGGTCTGGAGGTAAAGATATATATATGGGAAGTCATATTTTGGATACTGGAAAATTTTTGGGTTTTATCGGTATTGTACCGGGAAGCTTCCGGAGGAGTCCGGAAGGGTCCCTCCAGCCCCTAGGATGTGCATGGGATGTAAGGGGCGTCCAAGGTTGTACCGGACCCAAGGGCCCATGTGGCTAGGGGATAGGAAACCCTAAAGGGGAAGGCACCTCGTGACTCCTCCCTCTTGGCCGCCGCCCCTCCCTTGGAGGAGTGGTTACGGTTGTGCCCCTACTACCCCTTGCCTCCTATAAATAGGGGAGGGGAGGGGAGGGTTGAACACATCAAGTCCTCTCCCTTGAGACAACTCTCTCCCCCCTCGTTTCCCCTGTTCTTCCTCATTCACAGTTCCGGAGGCGCTTGGCGAAGCCCTACTGGGATTGCTCCACCACCATCTCCACCATGCCGTCATGCTAGTTGAGATCCCATCTACTTCGCCTTCCTCTCTTGCTGTATCAAGAAGGAGGAGACGTCATCGAGCCGCACGTGTGCTGAACGCGGATGTGCCATCCGTTCGTCTCAAGATCGGGACGGATCGCAATTGGATCGTGAAGACGTATGACTACATCAACCGCGTTATATACACTTCCGCTTAGTGATCTACAAGGGTATGTAAATGCACCCCCATCGTATATGTTGATCTCCATAGATTGGTCTTGGTGAGCGTAGGAAATTTTATGTTTCCTGTGGGACGTTCCCCAACAATGGCAACGAAGGCTCATGCAACGCAACGCGCAGTGGACAAACCAGAGAAGGCAAAGGAAAAGGCAAGCCACAAGGTCGTGGTAAGGCTGACCGGTCTAAAGAGAGGAAGCAACAGAACTTGGATATGTCCGAGGTCAAGTGCTATAACTGCAATGAGATGGGTCACTTTGCAAAGGATTGTCCGGAGCGTGACAAGCGGAAGATCAAAGCAAATTTGTCACAGTCGGAAGACAAATGTCCAGGTCTTTTGATGGCCAAAGTTTGTGATCTCGCTGAAACGATGGTTGTGAAACCAAACCGGAAGATGCTACTTCATGAGAAGAAAGTGATACCGAAGCTATCCGGGGATCAAAGCGTATCGTGGTATCTCGACACGGGTGCTAGTAACCACATGATGGGGTGCAAGGAGAAATTCCTCGAGGTGGAATATGACGTTGAAGGCTCGGTCAAGTTTGGTGATGGTTCTTATGTGGAGATTTGTGGGCAAGGATCTGTCCTCTTCGAGGGTCTCACAGGCGAACATTGCATACTCACCAGAGTGTACTACATCGCACGACTTCGCAACAATATCATCTCTATCGGGAAGTTTGACGAGAATGGATGCAAGGTGGATATAGAGAACAGAGTGATGAAAATCTTTGACAACCTACGAAATGTGCTAACTCGTGTTAATCGCACACGGAACAGGCTCTATATCCTCAACCTTTATCAATCTCAACCAGAGAGTTGGCTCGCCAAGAGTGATATTGATTCATGGTTATGGCATGCTAGATTTGGACACGTTAACTTCTAGCCTTGAAGAAGATGTCAAAGATGGAGATGGTATCCGGATGCCATTCATCGACCATGTTGATCGAGTATGTGACGGGTGCTTGGTTGGAAAATAGCATCGCAGGCCGTTCCCTGCTTAGTCTACCTATCGTGCAAGTGATGCACTCGAGCTCTTCCATGGTGATGTATGTGGTCCTATCACCCCGGCAACTCATGGAGGAAAGAAGTACTTTTTCCTTGTGGTAGATGACTACTCGAGATATATGTGGGTCATTCTCCTATGATCTGAAGATGAGGCGTTCGAAGCATTCAAGAAGCTAAAGGCTGCAATAGAGATGGAACACAAGATGAAGGTTCGTGCTCTATGGACAGATCGCGGCGAAGAGTTTACGTCGAACGAGTTCAACGACTAACACGACAAGATTGGCATAAAAAGGTCCTCACGACACCTTATACGCCACATCAGAACGTGATCGTTGAAAGGCGCAATCAAACCGTCGTTGACATGGCAAGGAGTTTACTCAAGAGCAAGAACCCGCTAGGACTTTTTGGGGAGAAGCTGTCTCGACGACAGTCTATTTTCTCAACCGGGCTCCAACGAAGGCGGTGCTCGGCAAGACTCCATATCAAGCAATTTACGGATGTAAGCCGAATGTGTCTCATCTACGGACGTTCGGGTGCATGGCACATGTGAAGACGGCGGAGCCGCATCCCTCAAAGTTTGCCGATCGTAGCACCAAGATGGTGTTTGTTGGATACAAGAGGAGTTCCGATACCAAGGCATCTACGATTCATGAACCAAGCATCTACGAATTTCATGCGGCGTTGTGTTTGAAGAAAACCAAGCGTGTAATTGGAGCGCCGCAACCGACGATGATCCAAAGAGTAACATATTCACAGTTAAGTTTCCAACTAACGATGATGCAGGGGAGGACATCCAGGTGGTTGGCAAGATGCCCAACCAAGGTGACCATAATGGTAGTGATCATCATGTTGCCGACTCCGACGACAACACGCATGGGACGCAAGGTGATAGACACAACGACGTGCACGACACGAGCGGGGATCTTGGTGATGACATCGACAATGAAGCGCATAGTGACGACGACAATCAAGATGATGGTCATGGTCACTACGACTACGCCAACGACGCGGATGCCAATGACACGTCCGAGACTCAACCATCTTCCTCAAGTGAATCGACACCGACACAATTTGTGTTGCCTCCTTCGCAAGCCACAACGGACTCCTCCGAACTTCGTCACTACAAGGTACTCCGGACTATGTGTGACAGCCTGAGACCGACGTTCCAGAAGATTCCCCTTTATTTCCGTTTTCGTCGTGTGTTTATTTTTATTTGTCGCATCATCATTGCATCATATGCATTGCATCGGCATCTCCGTTGCCGCCAGTTTTCAAACTTGCATCCGTTGTTAGTTGCCGGTTCTCATCGTTGTCCGTTCTGAGCCCGACCACACACGCACGCGCCCGCGACATCGTCTAAATCTTGTTTTTAAAAGTGTGTGTAAACCTTTCTCTGATTGGGTTGAGATTTGACGTGCGGTCTTATTTTAATATAGGTAGGCCGCGTGTCAAATTTTGTCGCAATCGGAGTCCGTCTGGTACCCGAACGGTCGACCGTAGCGGCACCATATTCGGCCTAGCGTCGGACGTTTTGTCGGGGTTTTAAAATCGTTGCCGCACCGCACCACTTCCCTCTCATCTTAGCAACGCCACTCTACACAGCTAACCCTAACTCGCCTCTCCGATCGGACCGTACGATCGCGATCGGAGGGTCGAAAAACCCCCCAAAACCCTAAGCCTAGCCCTTCCCTTCTATAGATGGACAGCTAATCCTCCCTCTCCTCGTTTTCAGCGCCTTAACCCCACCAGCCAGCCTTCCACCTTCTCCTCGCGCCGCCGGGCCCGCGAGCCCGCAACCGGCCCGCCCGGGCCCGATCTGGGCCGAGCAGCACGAGCCGCCGCTGGCTCCTCCCTGCTCCCGAGCCCCGCGCCTAAGGTGCCCCGCCTCGCCTTCGTCCCTGCGCCGCCCTCGCCGGACACCCTCCGAGCTCGCCGGTGCGCAACCGCTGCCCGGACCCGCCTCCTGCCGGTCTCCCGTTGCGGCCTCCTGCCCGAGCTCCTCCCATCGGAGCCCCCAACCTGTAGTAGCTCGCACCCTGCTCGATCTCTGCCAGATCCCGACAGCCCGCGCCGCCGCCATGCGCCGCAGCCGCTCCCCCGATCGGCGCCGCCGATCCCGACCGGATCTGCTCGTCCTAGCCGCCGCCATGGCCGGCAGACGCGCAGTCAACTCCCACCGCCGGCTCCCTGTGCGCGTGCGAGAGGAGAACGAGGACCCGTGGCCATCACCCCTGGCCGCGTGGGCCTCGTGTCCGTGCCGGCCCAGGCCAGCTCCTCCCGGCCCGCTCCACCGCCAGCAGCAGGCCGCCTCGCCCTCGGCCTCCTCCGTCCAGGCCGGCCCAAGAGGCAGGTGAGCGCCCCGTCAATCCCTTTCTTGCCCTGTGCACCATATAGCATGTTGCGCTCAATGCCAGATTCAGCCTGATGTCCAATTTGGCCCGTGGCATTTTTTTTAATTTATCCCTGCGACTTTTATTATTTCAGGGAATAGGGATATATTAAAATGCCCGTATCTTTTTACCCGTAAGTCGGATTTAGATATGCATCTCGTGTAGAATTTCGCGTAGATTACGAATTTACAACTTGCATAAATGTTTGAAGTATTTTGACGTGCCTAATGCCTAGTTTTGCGTGTTGTCTCAATAGGATAGTTGGCCGTATTTATTTTCCGTACGTGTCCAGATTGCTCGAACTCCGTAGATAAAATGTTTATGTTTTAGGAACCTCTTTGCCATATATTTTAAAGTAGTCGTTGGTATTTTTGAATGTAGGTTTTAGCCCTAGTTTATTATTTCGTGTTTAGGACATTATCTCGCATATACGTGTGGCGATATTCTTGTGTTGCAACCCCTCATGTTTTATATGTTTTCGGGGTAGAAAAATCCATAGGATTTAACCGTGTATTTAGTTTTAGCTTTAGAGCAAGTTAGTTCGCGTGATATTTTGCCATGTTGCCCTTTTGTTGATTTGTGGGATTTAATCCGTGCTTCATTTGAAGGAGTTGTCAACTAGAGAGTTGCCCTTTGATGTGTAGGCTAGCCCCTGGTAATTTTGGTTGCAATAGAAATCCATGTTTAGGTGTGGTTTGCTTGCTCTCAAGTTGCTACGAAATAGTGTTGTTTTAGAGATGCTGAAATATTTCTAAGTCTGAAATCTGTTATATTTTGTTGCTGTCTTTGCATGAGTTTATCTGGTGATCTATAGCTCTTTTGAGGTTGGTGCAATGGAGTTAGTTGTAGACTTTGGGATTCTCTAGCATGCTTTGAATTTTCATGCCATTTGGAGTCATGTAGCTTATGGTTTTGTTGCTGTCAATATGCCTTCAGATCGAAAACTGCAGTTTCATAAACTGTTATTTTCACCAAGTCTGAAACTGTGTGTGAGAAGCCATTTTGTGACTTCTTTTCCTAGTGTTCCATGCTTCCATGCAAGGTGTTGTTAGTTGTATGTTGTAGTGATTTTTGACCTCTATTGCCTCATGCCTTGGTTGAGCATATTGGATTTGTGTAGCTCGTAGTTGTGGGGTGTAGAAAATGCTATGTGGCTGATTTTGGCAGATTGTAGTGATTTCTTGTTTTTCTCGTAGTTGTTGAACCGTTGTTCCGTTTTGATCGTGTCCTATATTAAACTTGCTTAGAATCTCGTGTAGTTTCATTTTATCTTGCTGGTTGGGTGTTTTGAAATGTTGTGGATGCCATTTGCACACATATTGCATTCATGACATCATATCTTGCGATGCTCGTATCTTTTGAACCGTAGCTCCGTTGGAGATGTTCTCTATGTGTAAATTGCTTGTAACGACGCGTAGAATCACGTGAACGTATTTGTTTTTCTGTTTACCAAACATTTAAATGTATTAGTTCAGATCTAGACAGAATTGTAAATTAACATGTGAGGTCGTCTTGGAGGTGCTATATGTCATTTCCGACCTCATTTAAAATGCCTAGATAGGTAGTTTAATTACGCTTCACCTCTTTCCATGTGTAATCACATTTAATATTGCCGTGTACCTAATCGGGATAGAACTAAATAACTCGTATGTGGAGTTTCGTCAATATGCAACTCGTTGCATATTGAACTTCGCTTAATGTGTAGTATTTGGTGTTGTGATTGACATGCCGTGACTTGCATGTATTCAGCCGTTCATGCATCATTTGTGTTGTGCATCGTGTGGTGTATATCATGTGTTGATTCTTATTTCCGGTTTCCTCCGTCTCGATAGAGTTCCACAAGCGTGTCGGATGTGAGCACCCGTTCGACTACATCAGTTCGTCTGCTTCACGGAGTCATTCTTCTTCCAAGCGGGATCTCAGGCAAGATGACCATTTCCCCAGATAACATTACTATCATTGCCATGCTAGTATTACCGTTTCTATCGATTATGTCTCGTTGCCTACCACATGTTAAGCCTCCCGACATTGCCATGAAAACCTTCAACCTGATAACAACCTAGCAAACCACTGATTGGCTATGTTACTGCTTGCTTTACCATGAGTTAGTGTTGCTAGTTGCAGGTGCAGTTGCTTCCATATGATAACATGGGTTCCTTGTTATATCACCCTATTAAATGCTATTTAATTTAATGCACCTATATACTTGGTAAAAGGTGGAAGGCTCGGCCTTTCTAGCCTAGTGTTTTGTTCCACCTTTGCCCCCTTAGTTTCGGCTACCGGTGTTATGTTCCATATTTGAGCGCTCCTAACACGATCGGGGTTGTTATGGGGACCCCCTTGATAATTTGTTTTAGATTAAAGCTGGTCTGGCAAGGCCCAACATTGGTACTACATTTGCCCAACATAATAATTCTGTTAATACTGAAATGCATAGGGAGTTAGCGCTACCCGAGGAGTAATTCTACATAATACAGGGAGGGCCAGTGCTGGTCCAAAATAGAGCACCGTGCGGGGCCAACCCGGGGCAACTCGGGTGATGTCTATCAGGCCACCGTATGCTTCGCTTATCCGTCGTGTCCTGAGAACGAGATACGCGGCTCCTATCGGCTGGGATCGTCAACACGTCGGGTGGCCTTGCTGGATTAGTTTTACCTTTGACGAGATATCTTGTGCATCGGGATTCCGGTGATGCTTTGGGTAATCTCAGAGTTGAGGTTTTCCACTAAGGAGCCCGACGAGATCGCGAGCTTTGTGATCGAGGATTTCTATGCGGCTTGTGGTAATTTGTGATGGATTACTTGGAGCATCCCTGCAGGGTTAAATCTTTTCGGAAAGTCGTTCCCGCGGTTATGTGGCAACGTGGAATCTTTGTTTAACACTGGTTCTAGATAACTTGAAGTTAACTTAATTAAAATATGCCAACTGAGTGCGTAACCGTGACTGTCTCTTTCGCGAGTTCCTTCTCCGATCGAGAACACAGTGGGGTTATGTTTGACGTAGGTAGGTGTTCAGGATCATTCATTTGATCAATAGTAGTTCACATCCGCTATGCGTAGATCACCCCCCTCTTATTTCTTGTAGTCGTAAGTTTAGCCACTAAATAAATGTTTAGCCGCTGCTGCAACCTCACTACTTAACCTTACCTCACCCATTAAGCTTTGCTAGTCTTGATACCTTTGAAAATAAGATTGCTAAGTCCCCTGTGGCTCACAGATTACTACAACAACAGTTGTAGGTACATGTAAAGATTACTTGACGCGAGTGCATTGATTGTTCATTTGGAGTTGCTTCTTCTTCTTCTTCATCGATCTAGGATGGGTTCCAGGTCGGCAGCCTAGGATAGCAAGGATGGACGCCGTTCTTCTTTTCTCGTTTGTTTTCGTCCGTAGTCGGACCCTGCTCTTCTTCCTGATGGTTATGTATTGTACTGATGTGACTCTGATGTAGCTTCTGGCGAGTGTAAGCCAATTCCATATATCTCATCTTTTCAGTACATGTACTTGTAACGATATCCATTTTTGCGAAACGACGAGATGCACTTCTATCCCTGACGAGGCCCTCGTGCCAAATTGAGGATAGAATCGCATCTTGGGCATGACACTATGCCTGCTCGGAGTTGAGGAGACGGCGAACTTCGTAGAGGCGAGAAAACTCCTAGCTAGATGCACGTGATGGATGAAGAGATGAAGGCGATTGAGAGCAATGGCACGTGGACTTTGGTAACCCAACCTCCGAACCAAAAGGCCATCGGTTTGAAGTGGGTTTACAAGTTAAAGAAGGACACGGAGGGTGGCGTTGTGAAGTACAAGGCAAGACTCGTTGCAAAGGGCTACGTACAACGTCAATGAGTTGACTATGATGAGGTGTTTGCACCGCTTGCTCGACTCGAGATAGTGAGAGTGCTCCTAGCTTTGGCGGCACAAGAAGATGTGAAGGTTCATCATATGGATGTTAAATCCGCTTTCCTCACCGGTGATCTCACATAAGAAGTGTATGTGGAAGAACCCCTCGGCTACGAGAAAAAAAGCGAAGAAGGAAAAGTTTACAAGCTCAAAAAGGCACTTTACAGGTTGAAGCAAGCGGCAAGAGCTTGGAACTCAAAGTTAGACCGAAGTTTGGTCATGCTTGAGTTCAAAATATGTCTCATTAAGGATCCCAACGACAGTGTGCCAAGCTTCGAAGAATAGACGAAGGTTGAAGACGCGACCAAGGAGGAGCGTTGGCATCAAGCCATGGAAGAGCCGACAATAATAAAGTCGATGACCGAGATTCTGCGAGGAACGATGAAGACAATGCCGACGATAATGTCTATGAGTTGTGGTCATCGCATTTGGGATCCAGGTCGTAACGAGGACTTCATGTTTAAGAGGGTGAATATTAGGATTAAAATCGATGTCCGTGCACGGTTGGTGTACATGTCCGAGTAGAATAGGATTAGCATACCGAGCAGGATTGATCCTTTAGGCTCGTACGTATATATAAGTGCAACCCCCTGTAATCTGAATTACCATAAAGAGAAAAAGCAACACAAAATTTACCAGGTTCGACACGAGGCTGTGACCATCATACATCGATAAACCGATTCGTGTCTTCACGTTCGTTTTACTGAAAGAAGCCGAGACGTTGCGTCAAGAGATCGACATCGTAGCCGACCGAAGCAAGGATCGAGCTGCATGCACGTACGTGGGCTGGAAATCCGTCTAGCCGCCGTACGTGGAAGGGTCTCGAGGGTCCAAAGCCAACACATTCTCCCGTGGGTTTGATAACTCGAGGTCATCTCTCCAAAAAAAGAGAATCCCTTCTACTCCATTTGCGGATCACCAAATGAAGTGATCACCGCCACCCTGATTCCGGGCACTACATCAAGCATCCACTACTGCGCCAGCCGATGTCGTCGCTCATACAACGGCAACCACCGTCACGACCATCAGATCCAAGCACTATGTCTAGTACCCCTCATGTGTCGCTCCATGGTCAGCCGCACTCGACCACCAGATACGTTGCCCGACCTCTGCTGTCGTTTCAGGCCGTTGCATATTTGAATCAGGACAACGCTTGAGCACCACACACACACACTGATCCGAGATCACTCGGCCGACCGAGAGCCGTTGCAGCTAGTGTTGGCTGCACCCGTGCGACGCCCGTTGTTGTCAGTCTGTCGACACACGTCCTTCCACACCCATGCTGGTGGTGCCCAGATCAGGCCCGCCGCCCCACCGAGCCGTCATGGCTCCGTTGCCACCGGTGAGCACATCGTGCCAGGGCGCAGGAGCGCCACCGCGCCGGTGACCTAGGCCGCCGGTCGTCACCTACCGACGGGCGATTTTCCCAACTCGCAGCATCCACCACCGCGCAGAGAGACCCCGCCGCCGCCTGCTCCACGTGAGCTTCGCCCGCGGGAGACGCCGGCGATGGCGAGGGGGTGGAGGTTCCCGGCGCCACTGAAGGTTAGGTCACCCCTTGCTAGTATATTATCTTTAAAAAGTGTCCAAATTTAATCACCGATATCATACTGGAGTAGTTTAAGAATAGAAGTTCCCTAAAAAATACGAAAAACACAAGCGTTAAGACTCTTAATTAAATATTTTTTAGTAATAGGATGTTAAATTGAGTATGCATCATATGCATCTAATAAGGTTTTCTGATTTTATGTCTATAAGAAATGCTATGATCAGTACTCTATGTAAAACACTTTACTAAGCATCCATGCATTTAAAGAAAAATAGAGGAAGCAACTGAATAAAATGAAGAAAAAAGGTTTAAAATTATCGATACATAAAACTCATAACAAATCTAGCCGCACAAATGCGTGGTCGCTGTGCTAGTTAGTACTCCCTCCCTACAAAACATAATAGTGTTTAGATGATTATTTTAATTATCTAAACCTTTTTATATTTCTTTAAGGAGGGAGTACGTAGCAGAGGTCAATCTTATTATCCAGTAAAACAAGGAAGCAAACAAAGAGGCAGCGAGCGAGGAGAGGACCGAAGAACGTTTGATCAGTAGGTGAGCGCGGTGCTGTTGGCGCCGAGCAGCAGCTGCTGCGCCTGGAACTGCCTCCACTCGTGGAGCACGGCGTGGAGCCTGTCGATCTTGTCCTGCAGGCCGTGGATGCAGGCCGCGTGGAAGATGCAAATCTCATGGAAGTTGAACTTCTTCCACTCCTCGCACGCGTTATGGAAGTAGGTGGTGTCCACCAGGTACACCGTCGCGCCGTGCCTCGCCGCCAGCTCGTGCTTCATCTCCCGGAACACCACCTGGTCGTTCTCCCCGGGCCACCGCGTCCTCGCCTCGTACCAGCCCTCGAAGAAGGCCAGCGTCGCCGCGGTCGGCCTCGCGTACACGAACCCGCTGTTGGCGGCCTTGTCCAGGTCGTACGGGTTGCTGCCGAAATGGTTGTCGCAGGCGAGGGTGATGTCGGCGCCGACCGGGATGCGCAGCAGCGGGTTCCGGAACCACAGGATGTCCAGGTCGGTGAACAGCATGGTGTAGCCCAGCGCCAGCACCCGCGCCTGCAACCTGTTCCGCGCCCACATCATGTCCACGTAGTCCTTGTCGTAGAACATGAGCTTCGTGCCGTTCGCGGACATGCCGTTCGCGACCAGAAGGTGGCAGAGCGGGTGCATGCGCCGGCACCGCTCCAGCCCCTTGGGGTCCGTGGCCACCACTACCAGGTGCTTCAGGAGGTGCTGCGTCCTCACGCCGGTGCGGAGGCTGTCCAGCATGATCTGGAGGACCGAGCCGGGCATCGCATGCGCCTCATTAGTCAAGGTCAGGATGACGGTCTTGTCCTCCATGGACGCGCTCCGGAGCAGCTCCGCGAGCCCGTCGTCGCTTGCAGCCGCGGCCTACACGCGCGAACGAACGCGATCGATGCATGGTTTCAGTTCAGACATGCGACAAGACATTAAGAATTCGAAACAACAGAGAATTGACGTACGAACCGTGCTCAGCTTCCTCATGCCGAGATCTGCGACGGCGTACGGGCGCGGAGCAGACGGTGGCAGCAGCGCCACAAAGGCTGCCGTGGCCGCTGCTCCCAGAACGAAGCATAGCAAATTCGTCACGGAGCTCATGGCCAGTGATCCGGCGGAAAGTCCGAAACCTCCGACAGTCCAGAGTGCACTGTGTAGTGTGTACGACGAGGCCCTGTGCCTGTTATAAACTTCGTGGATGCCAGGATTCCTGTCAGAACCAAAGAAAAGGAAAACAAGATCATAGGTTGTGGCAATTAATGCCATGGTAGTGGCAATTAATGCCACGGTTGACGAGATTTCATCTGAACAGTATAAAATGTATGGGATGAGATCCGCCATTTGGCATATCTTACTGGAAGGGCCTCTTTCTGATTTTCTCTGTGGCAAGTCGAGATGCGCGCAATCCTCGCAGCTCTGGATCTTGATGAGGCACTGGATGGATTCGCAGGCAAAAGATGAGAAGACATTGAGTGTGCTGTGATGAGAAGCGGATGGATCGCAAGTCTTTGTTCCCGATTCACCATCATCTGTTTAATGATATTTTGCAAGAAGTGCCGCAGGAGAAAACTGCATCAGCCTTTTGGACCAAGCTGAAATCCTTCTGTTTATTTAGGGACCTAAGAGCATCTCTAGCAGACCCTGTATAAGTGGTCAAATCCGTAATTTTTTTAAGTTTTATAGTTTTGATCGAAAAAAATGTCCACAACAAAAACTGTAAAAGTGGTTCAAGCCGTAATTTTTTTAAGGGGCATGAAAAGGTCATACCCGAAACCCTTATATTTCAAGGTTGGAAGGCCGAACCGAGGGGGTCCCGTATACCGGTGAAACCTCGTCGGAGCAAACACGCCTCCGCGAAATTTGCTGGAATGCGTCCTAAACTCGTCGGAATTCATCACCGCACACCGGAAAAGACCGCTAGACGTCGCAGTTGATCGCCACCGGTTCGAATTGGACGAGCTCGACCTCATCATGGCCTCCCATGATCTCAGCATGGCTACCGGAATCCTCCCGGCACGGCCAGCAAAGTGGCACGACTCGGCCGGCTGGCTGGCAACAGAGAAGGACAGTGTCGGCGGGCGATGGGGCATGGCCGGCGAGGCTCGGCGCGGCCGACATGGTGATGGGGCGCGGCCAACGGGGACGGGACGCGGCCGATGGGCGACAGGGTGCGGCCGACGGGGTTGGATGGGGCCGGCGTGGCCGGCTGGAGGAAGGGGCCGCGACCGCCGCACTGGAGGAAGGAGCTCTTTATCTCAGTTTTACAGCTTATTTTATAATTTCTGTTCTGTCGTAGCTGAAATGGACCCTTAAAATGCTTTTTTTTTTTGACTCGTATCTCAGTTTCACAGTTTGCGTTTTTACGGAGTCTCCTAGAGATGCTCTAACCATTTTAGAATTTCGAAAATTGTTCACCATTTCAAACATTGTTCAATTTTCTAAGAAATATTGTTCACATTTATTTTCCAAAAATGTGATTTTTTTTGAATCAGCTGCTGAGAATTCATCCGCTTAACCAGTTAACTTGTCGACTAATCGCTACTCGTTGAATCATCGAGTGACCAATTAACTGATAAGTAGCCCGATTAATTAATTAATTAGCCAATTATAACTTACCAATTAGCTTATTAATTTCCTACTCGCCGGCCAACCAAGCAGCTACGACCAGTTAACTATTTCCTCTGCTGTAATTAGTCACCAACTGTTGCCAGCTAGACTGGCTAATTGCGTTAATATATATCTGAAGGTCGGTGGTTTGACTCTCATTAGGTACTAATTAAGCTAAAATAAACGTTGGGCCAAGCTGAAATCGATCTGCATATTTAAGGATCTAATCAGCAATATGCACGTGAAGGTGGAGTTGTTTACGTACAAGCTGCAAGAAGGTGGTTCGGTGTTGAATCAATCTTTAAGGAGATGGTTGCCGACCTAAGATAAAATATGATGAGCAAGATTTAGGTCTTCTACTGTTTATCATCGCTGCCTAGTTCCTTTGCAAATTTCCGAGATAACGTACTGTTAAGCCGTGATGGACTAACCCTTGAGGAAGTATATGAAACCCTCCACACGAGGGAAAAGATGAAAGGTATGGTACGGTTCGACAAGTCATCCTCCAAGGGCAAAGCGTTGCAGGTCCGAGGCAGCCCCTAACAGGAAACTTACAACAACACAAATTACACACTATTGGAAAAAGGCATTATAGGCAAACTCAAATTAGTGGCAGGCGAAGTCAGACACCCGCCACATCAAATTTTGAAAACCATCACCGGCAGGTGGCAGGATGGATTTCCTGATATTGTCCCGAACTTGTTTTTTTTACCTTTCCCTCTCTTTCTGGTTCTGGTCTCAAAACATTGTATCTCCGTTATGAAAGTAATGGAAAGGAAAGAAAGTCCGCTTCGAAAAAAAAAGGTGGCAGGATGGATGCACCAGTGCTGGTGGTGTAGCAGTGGCATGTGGGCCGGAACGACCGTCTCAGCTGGATTTGTAAAATTTGCAGCATGTTGAAACCTTCCACTAGCGATCTCAGTTGTGCACCCATCACTACTACTTCGTCTTACAATACTTTCAAATTTTTATTTTTTCATATTTAGATGTTTGAAGTGGCAGGCATTAAAGGTACTCGCCACTGCTACAATGCAGTCAGCCACACAAATAAAAAAAATTCAACAAGCCAACAGTGCCGGATGTTCTGTATTACCCGCCGTAGATCTTTATTGCCTTTTTTGCTTGCCAGAAATACAGTTAATACCATGTAAAGAGAAAGGCAACTCAAAAAGTTGTCAAATTGTAGAACGGGGCTTCTGATGACGTATATTATGGATGTAATTTTTTTCATGTCTAAAAGATAATTAAAAATTGATTTTTATGTATTGGATGGTCGTTTCGAAACTCTATACACTTGGCGGAAGAGTGTCTTGTTTGCACATGATGTGCATTAGGTTTTGATCGTAACGATCTCTAATCTTTATCACACCCTACAAGTGTTCAATGAAGGCGCCATGGAAAGTTTGAAACGTTTCCAGCCTCGGTAGCACGACCAGAATTTTGGATGACATTTCAGGTTAACATTTGATGTTCAAATTTGTTATTTTTGCACATGCCAAAATATTTAGTCTTTTTGTCTAAAAGTCTGCAGGCAACATTATAATCTGACTATAAATGCATACAATTTTTATTAGAATTTTTTAACATTCTAGAAATTATTTTTCACAAGCAGGAGCATTTTGCTCCTGGAGCTAAATTATTTTTCACGAGCAGGAGCAAATGCTCCGGGAGCTAATTGTTTTATCAGATGGTAACTGTCAGGTGGTACTACATGTCACCTGGGTTCACAATTCTCCCATTGGCATCATGCCATGGCTTGATCACCGTTTTCATTGCCTAGGCCGCTGACGGACGCATGAAGCGCGCACACACACAGCACGGATGGAGCACGCCACAGTAAAACGGTCTATCCACTGAACCAAACAAACCCTAGTACTACCCATCCAACCAACACCCCGCCGCCGCCGCCGCCGCCGCCCGACAAGGCACTGCCGCCGACGAATCCCCTCCTTCTCCAGCGTTACCCCTGCTAGCCCTGGCCACCGCTCCACACCACATAATCCCAGGCCCACCGCCCGCCTCTCTGTTCCGGCCGCTGCCGGCGGCAGAGGCGGAGGCGGCTGCACGAAGCCCCGTCTCGCCGCCGTTGGTCGCCGAAGCGGTCATCCAGCTACAGGCGTCCCGCGGGTACTTTTCCTCTTCCATCTTTCAGAATCGGAACCCAGCTTGTACAAGACAAGAGAGAGGAGCCAACAACACTCGGACTCGGAGTTGTTGCATCTACGGTGGTAGTACCAGTTCGATTCAAAGTCTGAACCGACAAGGATGCAATGAAGAATTCGGTGTTTGGACTCGGATTGTCAAAACCTGCTCGAATTGGTATTGAGGCCTCCCCATAAGTACCCAGGCCCTCCGACCTCAGAGTACCAATCAAAGGTTCTTCCAACTTCAGCTAGGTGGGGATCAGATATATTCAGATCAGAGGTTGCAGCTTTCCAAGCACCGCTGAAGCAATTCATCTTTCGTACATACATAGGTGGGGATCAAAGTTTTGCTTCAAAAAATGGAGGCTTGTAGCTTAGCCAGGACAACTGGCTTATGGAGTTTACCCATACACCCAAGGATGTTCTTCTCAACGGTCTTCAGAGTCTTACCCAAGCTGCTAGGTCTGCCCCCCAGTTTAATGAAGAAATTCCTCAAGATCAAACATGAACATATTCATCCACCACACATGGAGATTGAAGTAGGTGGATCGCCGGAGCTGCCGCACGAACTCCTCGTGGATATATTTGCCCTTCTAGAGATTCCTGACCTGAAGCGTGCCAGCTCCGTCTGCTCCTCCTGGCGCTCCGCTTATACTAGCCTATGCAACCTTGGGTTGTACAAGCGGCCCCAGACGCCGTGCCTCCTCTACACCTCTGAATCTGCTGGTGAGAGTGTTGCGTTCCTCTACAGCCTTGCAGAGAAGAGGTCATACAAGTTGACTCTCCCGGATCCACCTATGCACACTAGGTATCTGATCGGCTCCACAAATGGCTGGCTGGTTACTGCTGATGAGAGGTCTGAGATGCATCTTCTAAATCCAATCACCTGTCAACAGATCGCTCTCCCGTCGGTGATCACCATCGAGCATGTGACTCCAATTTTTGATGAAGCAGGTGCCTTATCTAAGTACCATTACTCGCGGCACACGGGATCTCCACGGCTCAGTAGGTTCTGTACTGACCAACCTTCAATCCTTGCTCTTGCTGAGCTACGGAGCTACCTCCATGAAAAGGCATTTGTATTTTATGATGCATATGCAGGTGGACATATCGTGGTGCTTATCCACAGTCCAGACGGGCAGCTTTCGTTTGCTAGGTTAGGGGATGACAAGTGGACCTGGCTGTCACAACACTCTTTTTTTCATGATTGCATCTACAAGGATGGCCTATTATATGCAGTGACATCTCAAGGGAAAATTCTCGCCTTCAATCTCAGAGGCCCTGTGGTCACAACAGAGTTAATCATGGACATTACAAAAGACTTTGCATATGAGAATATTTATATTGCCCAGGCTCCATGTGGCGGTCTACTTCAAGTCTGGAGAACCCAAGAGGATAGTGAGTATGTTGAAGATGCTGACCCTGCAACATATCTGACTAATACCGCAAATATCAAGATATTTAAAGTTGACACCATGGCTGAAAAGCTTGTGGGAATAGATAGCTTGGATGATCATGTGTTGCTTCTTGGGCTCAACCAAACACTTTATCTAAGTGTTGAAGAGTATCCACATCTGAAAGCAAACCATGTCTATTTTACAGATGATTGCGAACTGTATCTTTTTGGATGGAAGAATAACCGTCGTGATATCGGAATCTATGACTTGGCAAATAATACTTGTGAGGAACTTGTGTCCCCTCAGCTTTGGCCCAACTGGCCTAATCCCATATGGATAACACCAAGTCTTACAAGACTGTAACCCAGCGACGGGCAATCTATGAACTTTCCTTCGTTAGATCCTTAATGGAGTGACTCAATACCAGTTTCATGTTTGGATTCTTGTAACGGGGCGTGCCTGCGAGCCGCTTATATTTTCTTATTTTATATTATATGTGCCTACCTGATCTGTAGGGGCATTGTAATCTGTTAAGCACAGGATGTGTCTGTCCCTCTGTTGAAACTGAGAAGTCATGTTGTAGCATTATTTTTTCCCCTATGCAAAATTCTTTGTATTTCCTTCCAATATAAGAAAGTACATATTAGTCTTTGTTTTTCTTGTTGTCCAGTGTTCCTCGCAGATAAAGTGCGTCAAGTGTGACTGATGTGTCTAAATGTGTGATTTTCATGTATCTATCCAAATTATGTGCACTTTTTCTGCATTTTGTTTGGAGAAAATCACCATCATTGCACTTCGGATATGATCATCACGGAGAGCAGCCAACACCTGACGTCCTGGGATATGATCAGGTGTGCGAAAAAGTAGAGGTCATCAATCTTCACCACCAGAATTCATCTAAAAAATAAAATAAAATCAAGGGCTCTTGCTCAAATTTATGACCTCCAGCAGAACAAGCTGAAGGGTTTTTCATCCCTGGGTTGAAATTGAAAAGCCATTAATACAATGGCCTTGATACAATAGGAAAGCTGAGGGGTATCTTACTTTTGCTGCCTGTAGCGTTATCTCTATTTTCCCTATGCAAAAGTATTTGTGTCTCCTTCCCATATAAGAAAGTACACTGTTCGTCGCAGTCGCGGATAA
Source organism: Hordeum vulgare subsp. vulgare (assembly GCF_904849725.1). Lineage (NCBI taxonomy): Eukaryota > Viridiplantae > Streptophyta > Magnoliopsida > Poales > Poaceae > Hordeum > Hordeum vulgare. The sequence goes on along the minus strand of NC_058519.1, from coordinate 644,171,214 downwards.
AGTGCGACAAGGGTAGCAGATGTGTCTAAAAGTGCATCTGCATTCATGTATCTCTTCCAAATTATATGCACTTTGTCTGCATTTTGTTTGGAGGATATGATCAGTCACCCAAAAATTAGAGGTCATTAATCTTCGCCTCCAGAATCCGAGGGGTCTTGCTTAAATTTAAGCACAAGTTGTACAATAAAGAAGACCTCCAGGGCCAGATGTCTTTACAGTATCAGAACATATGTATACCAGAGAAGAAGAATCACTGAGCTATCTTCATGCCTCGTTCTTTCTAGTTGCTGTCATTTTAGGAGAACGATTTGCCCTTGCAGGGCAAACTGTTCGCAACAATTTACTAACCGTCTACAAATCTTGTTACTAACTGTCTACAAATCTTGTTACTAACTATCTACAAATATGTGGAGAGAATCCAAATGACTGGCTTCATATTTTCTTGGTTCTTTTCTTACGAATACGAAGATTGAAGAACAAGCCAAAATGAGTTTGTTAAATGTAAAGGTTAATTCATAAACTAACATGCGGTGAAGTCACGAGAAGAACACGAGGAGGTAAATGAGGAAAGGATGCTAGAGGTCTGAAAATTCTGCTCCTTGCCACCAGAGTCCAGCCTTTGAAGGCTTCTCCTTGCTTTGCTCATCCGGAAAAAGTGCAAAGCACGAATCAAGCTGAAAATAGAATGAACGATGGTGAGAGAATAATTAGGCAAAATATGTTGTCAATAAGACGTATTTATTGTATTCCACTTCCACAAAGCCACTGGCAGCCCAGAAACTGCCGGTTTTCGAGTTCTGTTGTTGAAACTGTTCAACCGACACCCGAATAAATTCTCATCAGTACGAGAACATATACTTGATCTTCAAATGAACACTCACATTCCAAGTGAAACTGAGGAGAAGACCCCTCCTGGGATTTCAGACTGGAGAAGGAGAGGATTTAAACAATCCCATCAGGACGCCATCAGGATGATTGAACAAAAAAATGTATAATACTTCCTTTGCACTTCTTCTCACGTTCTGCTTCATTGCAAGGTAAGGACATCAGTCCTATTGCCAAATCGCAAAAAAGACCTTAAACAGAATTCCTCAACGCTGTTCCACAAAATTAGATACAGTGGCGGTCGGATTGATATGAAAGCTAACGCTGATCGGGCCCAAATTGCACGGTCAACATCACAAAAATCTCATCGCAAGTGGTGTTGAGCATCTGCAACTTTTAAGATTCAAGCCACAGAGTCGTATTGCCCGCTAAGTGCATTATGCCCATATCTATCCAAAACACGGGGTGCACATTCCACAATATGAATATTCACATGAGTTCTTCCACAATTTCCGATTATCTCTGCTAAAACATGGGAAATCAACTCTGGGAATGGCATCTGCTGCCATGCTACAGAATGGTGAGTTTGGATCCTGGGCCTTCTCCATCTGAATAACTTTCCAGCACACATAACTGAATTGGACAACGTAAGGATAACCGACAAACGATTTTCCCAATAACCCGAACGCACCGGGGTGGTTGACATTGCTCCCATGCAAAGTATCGACGAATCATTCGACAAAAACATGCAATAGCTGTCTCCTTTTTTTTATAGCGCACGTTGATGTTCTTCAATCTCAATAACACTATACTCGTAGGCCCCTATATTTTCAGACTCGGAAAAAGGGAATTTCAAACGAAACCCATGCTACCAAATATCCACAGGACTGAATCAGGAGGATTATACAAACAAAAATGCAGTGTATTTTCTTTGCAACTCTTCCAACGTCCTTCTGGTTTCACTCCACAGTAACTGTATAAATGCAGTCTGACAGTTCCACAAATAAATCTTCAGCTACTGCTAATCTTCCCCACAGAATATACTTATTTACCTGTGCCAACGGAGACTCTTACTCCCTGCCTCAACAAAATTTCCCATACCACAACTCCGGCTTTAGCCACCATGAATCTTCCCAAAGGAGAGTTATTTTTTCCATTGCCAACTTTTGTAGGGCAAAACATGGCATGGGCAGTTCTAATATCCATGCTAGAAACTAGGAATCTCCAAACTTGCCTTCACAATGAAATATAATTTGGTTATAAAGATACTTTTGCCGTCAAAACATGCTACCACGGTCCATCCTCATACTGTAGTTTCAAAAACCTCTTAAACTTCACAGGTTTGTGGTGTAATGTCCTATTGATCTAAAAGAACATCTTACCCTCGATTTGTCAGCATAAACCAGTTGTGCTTGCAACGTGTCTAACAATCTTTCATTAGCTTTTTTGCAATGTAAGGACTTCAGACCTATTGTCACAACTCAAAACTACAAGATGGTGAATATGTTCAGCTACATATGAAAGCCTTTAACCCGAGTTTGGGTTCCCAAGCAGAACTTTAACAGAATTACCAGTGCTCAACACTTCCCCAGAAGCAGTCAAACCTACAGAAAATTGAGACCATGATACCACCGATCTGAATATCACACATCCTGTGCCAGACTGCCTGTAGAACTCGGAACAAATAACTGAAGCTACACGCGTCATGATTCCATGTCATGATGAAGACGACACTTGTCACCAGTTTCCCCAGTTGAATAATTTTCGAGCAGCACAATCGTATTGGACAAACTAGCAGTAAGTTCTACAGTAGCTCCAACACATCATCCACCAATAAAATCATTTTTTCAACAACCTGAGCGTACTGGGCTCACAATCTGTGATTGAAATTTATCTCACAGGTCATCCTACAAGAGCATTGCACTGTATCTCACATCTTTTTATCAGCACACTCTGTAGTTCTTCAATCCCAATAATGCTATACTTGTAGACGCCTCCTAATATCTCAGACTGGAAAAAGAGGATTTCAAAAGGAATCCATGCTTCCAAATATTCCCAGAAGGATTACACAAAGAAGTGCAGATCACATTCGTTGCAACCCCTCCAATGTCCTCTGGTTTCAGTCTACAGCTACTGCGGATCTTCCCAACAGAAAGTACTTAGGAGCATAGGCAAAACCTGAACTAGGCATTGCAGTGCATGCCATGCAGGTCTCGGACGTGCTCTGTACGAAACCTCGCTGGGCAATTCGTGCACTTCACGCCTGCAAAGCTCTCATGCCTTTTGCGTATGTGTGGAATTCTCTGCGAAATGAAACTGAAAGTAAACGAAAGGCACCTGAACTCAAACCAACAAAGCATGGAACAAAATATACGAGACAATGTTTCGTCTGCCACTAAAACTTACCTGTGACTGAGACCTTTGAGTCTTACTGTCTTTCTCAAAGTAGCAAAACGCGCACACCTCCATACCCGGTGGGCAGCTTGACATAATCTTGACGTAATCCTTGTGAATATCACTGCTCAAATACGGATCGAAATTCTGGTGGTCCTCAACAATCTGCAAGTATATAATTCGCAAATTATGTATAATTGTTTCTCTAACATCTTATTTCAGCAAATAGGGAGGCATAGCAGTTTCACGTACTTTACTGATTGAAGGGCCTGCAGGTATAATGCGGTCTGCTTCGGCCTCATCAAAATCACGCCCATTCTGCAGAACATGTGCAAACAAACTTAAGGTGGAAATAAAGCATTTGCTGTCTTGCTGATATAAAGAGTGTTAATTGACAATAAAATGCAAGAATAATCTAGAGATGAACATAGTTGTGGCATAGGCGCTCCTGAACATATTCCAAAAGGATTGGGGAAACTTCAACATTTTAGAGTTTCCACTTCAGAAAGATGAGTTAACTAAACATTAACACATCAAGACATTGCTCCACATAACATTTGCAAGCAAAGTTAAGAAGGAAATAAATCATTTCCTGATATAAAGAGTACTATTTGACAACAAAGTGTAATAATAACCTAGAACAACGACATGTTAGAAACTATAGTAAGAAAATTAACTCAAAGATTCAATTACCCCAAAGCTATTCTGTGTAGGAATTTTTTTGTGTTGACACCAGAACATGTTGTAAAAACACAGAGGCAACTTCAATAACATTACCTCTGGAAGTTGATCTGCAGCCTGCTGTTGAGTGTTCTCCGCCTCTTCCAGGAACCCCTTCTCCCTCTGCTCCTGATAGGCAGAACTTTCAGTGGGCGCCTCTGCCTGGGCCTAATAACAATAAAAGAATGAATTTTAGTGCGCCTGAGCATATTGCAAAAAGCAAAGACGAAATTCCAATGTTTAGGTGCTTCCACTTCATAAATATAAATCAACTAAAGCAATGGCGACAGCCTCAACCTGCAGAGAAAAAGGAAGGCAGATAATTCTCTGCGCAATCTCCTACTAAAGCAATGATGACAGTCATGGGCAGCCAAAATTAAGCAAAAAACGCAAGGTAAACATAAAGATGTGACTACTGAATACTGATCATAAAGAAATGGTTGAGGCACAATAAGCAAGCCTGCTCTTTATCGACAATTTCTCAAGGAAGGGTACAGAAAATGAAACTAGCACACACACAAATGGCGGCACCATGGAGTGTTTAGAGAAATCAAATAGTACATTCCGATCTGTAAGATTGTCTTCTTAGTGACAGGTTAGATAAGGTAGAAAATTAAGGGTGAATCCTGCTCGCTGCTACTGATGGTAAAACCTTCTTCCTGGTCCCAATAAGAATAAGAGGATGGGTTTTTTTTATCTTGACAAATTGTCTTAATGTGGCATTCATATGCAACAATGTCACAATACGGTGAAAAGGTGCACACAAAATCTGACCACATTTTCCATTTTATGTTTCCTAGATACCAAATCTGACGTGAAAGAGGAATCAAATTAAAATGGCAACTTCAATGCCAACTTCCTGCTTGAATGAGACTCGTATTGCATAGCTGAACAGGGGTTGCTCACCTCGCCGCGGGCGCTGCTGTGCACCCAAGTCAGGAAGGCGTCGAGGAGTTCCCTCCATGGCAAGGCTGAAGCTTTGTCGCACAGGAAGTTGATAAATCTCCTCAATGCTGTGTCCTGGGGCGGCGCAGCCACCTCATCTTCATCGGGAGCGGCGGGAACCACCACCTCATCTTCATCGGGAGCGGCGGGAACCACCACCTCATCTTCATCGGGAGCGGCGGGAACCACCACCTCATCTTCATCGGGAGCGGCGGGAACCACCACCTCATCTTCATCGGGAGCGGCGGGAACCACCACCTCATCTTCATCGGGAGCGGCGGGAGCGATGGGAGAGGCGGACGCCTTGTTCTTGTCCGGGACGGGGGCCTCGTTCTTGGCAGAAGCGGACGCCTTGTTCTTGTCCGGGACGGGGGCCTTGTTCTTGGCAGAGGCGGACGCCGTGTTCTTGGCCGGGGCGGGAGCATCGTCGGACTCACCTTCACTGGAAGAGGCGGGCGCCTGGTCCTTGGCGGAGGAGGGCGCCGTGTTGTTGGCAGGGGAGGACGCCGTGTTCTTGGGCGAGGGCGCCGTGCTCTCGTCGGCGTCGGATGCGAAAGGGGGCGCCCGGCGCCGTGTCCCTGGCAGCGGTGAGCGCGCCAGTTGCAGCGCAGACTCCACCGCCTCCTTGGCCGCGGAATGTTTGTCCCGGTTCGGGGCAAACTTCTTGTTCGCCATCCCCGCCGACCAGCAAGGGTTCTTGGCCGCCGGGCTCGGGCGTGGCGCGGAGAGCTTGGGGGAGCAGCGAGGCGGCGCGGCTGACCGGATTGTAGAGTATACTGGATTTAGGGTTCAGGCGGGGTGGTTCGAACTGGCTGACGGTGGATTTCTCGATTTCCGGCGAGGTGGCTGGGGAATGGGGACGGTGGTGGATTTCAGGCAAAGCGCGCCGGGTGAAAGAGGAGAGGGCACGGGAGAAGCTACTTATGGGCTGGACGGACAATCTTATCTCATGGGCCTGCGAGATATATCGGGTGACCCATGGGCATCCAGCCCAATAGCTGCCTCTGTTTTCTTTAACAACTCAATTGTCAGCCTTTTCCATTTAGCATTGTTTTTTTCTCAAAAAACAAATTAGCATTGTTTTTACCCTAAAAATAAAATAAAATAATAGCATCCCTCCCTCTCGGAAGAATTAGCATCGTTTTATTTTTGGGCAACGCTACGCATCCATCGGCGGATTATTTCCAATGATCCGTCACCTTCACACCCGTTTGATTTGGTGCATCCAGCCGATCTCATCCATCCGATCCGCACGCGGGGCTTTGGCCTAATTTCTGAAACGATGCTCGAGTTTCTGAAACATTACTGGGTGACTATAAAGGTATTCTACAAGCATATCCAAAGGTGTCCGTTGAGTTAGCATGGATCAAGATTGGGATTTGTCACTCTGTATGACGGAGAGGTATCTCGGGGCCCACTCGGTAATACAACATCACATATAAGCCTTGCAAGCAATATGACTAAAAAGTTGTTGGAAATATGCCCTAGAGGCAATAATAAATTAGTTATTATTATATTTCTTAGTTCATAATAATCGTTTATTATCCATGCTATAATTGTATTGATTGGAAACACAATACTTGTGTGGATACATAGACAAAACACTGTCCCTAGTAAGCCTCTAGTTGACTAGCTCGTTGATCAAAGATGGTCAAGGTTTCCTGGCCATAGGCAAGTGTTGTCACTTGATAACGGGATCACATCATTAGGAGAATCATGTGATGGACTAGACCCAAACTAATAGACATAGCATGTTGATCGTGTCATTTTGTTGCTACTGTTTTCTGCATGTCAAGTATTTGTTCCTATGACCATGAGATCATATAACTCACGGACACCGGAGGAATGCTTTGTGTGTATCAAACGTCGCAACGTAACTGGGTGACTATAAAGATGCTCTACAGGTATCTCCCAAGGTGTTCGTTGAATTAGTATAGATCGAGACTAGGATTTGTCACTCCGTGTGACGGAGAGGTATCTCGGGGCCCACTCGGTAATACAACATCACACACAAGCCTTGCAAGCAATGTAACTTAATGTAAGTTGCGGGATCTTGTATTACGGAACGAGTAAAGAGACTTGCCGGTAAATGAGATTGAAATAGGTATGCGGATACTAACGATCGAATCTCGGGCAAGTAACATACCGAAGGACAAAGGGAATGACATACGGGATTATATGAATCCTTGGTACTAAGGTTCAAACGATAAGATCTTCGTAGAATATGTAGGATCCAATATGGGCATCCAGGTCCCGCTATTGGATATTGACCGAGGAGTCTCTCGGGTCATGTCTACATAGTTCTCGAACCCGCAGGGTCTGCACACTTAAGGTTCGACGTTGTTTTATGCGTATTTGAGTTATATGGTTGGTTACCGAATGTTGTTCGGAGTCCCGGATGAGATCACAGATGTCACGAGGGTTTCCGGAATGGTCCGGAAACGAAGATTGATATATAGGATGACCTCATTTGGTTACCGGAAGGTTTTCGTGCATTACCGGAAAAGTTTCGGGCTCATCGGTAGTGTACCGGGAGTGCCAGGAGGGGTGCCGGGGACCATCGGGAGGGGTGTCACGCCCCAAGGGGTCTCATGGGCTATGGGAAGAGATAAACCAGCCCCTAGTGGGCTGGAATAAGTTCCCACTAAGGCCCATAAGGTTTGAGAAGGAAAAAACACAAGGTGGAAAGAGTTTCCAAGTGGGAAGGTGGAATCCTACTCCAAGTAAGATTGGAGTAGGACTCCTCCACCTCCAATTTCGGCCAAACCTTTAGGTTTTGAGGCTGCCTCCTCCCCTCCCTCCCACCTATATATACGGAGGTTTTAGGGCTGATTTGAGACGACTTTTCCACGGCAGCCCGACCACATACCTCCACGGTTTTTCCTCTAGATCGCGTTTCTGCGGAGCTCGGGCGGAGCCCTGCTGAGACAAGGTCATCACCAACCTCCGGAGCGCCGTCACGCTGCCGGAGAACTCTTCTACCTCTCCGTCTCTCTTGCTGGATCAAGAAGGCCGAGATCAGCGTCGAGCTGTACGTGTGCTGAACGCGGAGGTGCCGTCCGTTCGGTACTAGATCGTGGGACTGATCGCGGGATTGTTCGCGGGGCGGATCGAGGGACGTGAGGACGTTCCACTACATCAACCGCGTTCACTAACGCTTCTGCTGTACGATCTACAAGGGTACGTAGATCACTCATCCCCTCTCGTAGATGGACATCACCATGATAGGTCTTCGTGCGCGTAGGAAATTTTTTGTTTCCCATGCGACGTTCCCCAACAGTGGCATCATGAGCTAGGTTCATGCGTAGATGTCTTCTCGAGTAGAACACAAAAGTTTTTGTGGGCGGTGATGTGCGTTTTGCTGCCCTCCTTAGTCTTTTCTTGATTCCGCGGTATTGTTGGATCGAAGCGGCTCGGACCGACATTACTCGTACGCTTACGAGAGACTGGTTTCATCGCTACGAGTAACTCCGTTGCTCAAAGATGACTGGCGGGTGTCAGTTTCTCCAACTTTAGTTGAATCGGAATTGACCGAGGAGGTCCTTGGATGAGGTTAAATAGCAATTCATATATCTCCGTTGTGGTGTTTGCGTAAGTAAGATGCGATCCTACTAGATACCCATGGTCACCACGTAAAACATGCAAACAACAAAATTAGAGGACGTCTAACTTGTTTTTGCAGGGTATGCTTGTGATGTGATATGGACAACGATGTGATGTGATATATTGGATGTATGAGATGATCATGTTGTAATAGTTAATATCGACTTGCACGTCGATGGTACGGCAACCGGCAGGAGCCATAGGGTTGTCTTTATAACTAACGTTTGTGCTTGCAGATGCGTTTACTATTTTGCTAGGACGTAGCTTTAGTAGTAATAGCATGAGTAGCACGACAACCCCGATGGCGACACGTTGATGGAGATCATGATGATGGAGATCATGGTGTGACGCTGGTGACAAGAAGATCGTGCCGGTGCTTTGGTGATGGAGATCAAGAAGCACGTGATGATGGCCATATCATGTCACTTATGAATTGCATGTGATGTTAATCCTTTTATGCACCTTATTTTGCTTAGAACGACGGTAGCATTATGAGGTGATCTCTCACTAAAATTTCAAGAAGAAATTGTGTTCTCCCCGACTGTGCACCGTTGCTACAGTTCGTCGTTTCGAGACACCACGTGATGATCGGGTGTGATAGACTCAACGTTCACATACAACGGGTGCAAAACAGTTGCGCACGCGGAACACTCGGGTTAAGCTTGACGAGCCTAGCATGTGCAGACATGGCCTCGGAACACATGAGACCGAAAGGTCGAGCATGAATCGTATAGTTGATATGATTAGCATAGAGATGCTTACCACTGAAACTATTCTCGACTCACGTGATGATCGGACTTGAGATAGTGGATTTGGATCATGTACCACTCAAATGACTAGAGAGATGTACTTTTTGAGTGGGAGTTCTTAAGTAATATGATTAATTGAACTAATTGTCATGAACATAGTCTAATGGTCTTTGCAAATTACGATGTAGCTTGCGCTATAGCTCTACTATTTTTATATGTTCCTAGAGAAAATTTAGTTGAAAATTGATAGTAGCAAAACTTTGCAGACTGGGTCTGTAAAACCGAGGATTGTCCTCGTTGCTGCGCAGAAGGATTATGTCCTTAATGCACCACTCGGTGTGCTGCACCTCGAGCGTCATCTATGGATGCTATGAACATCCGACATACATGTTTTTTATGACTACACGATAGTTCAGTGCAAAATACTTAATGGCTTAGAAGCAAGGCGCCGAAAACGTTGTAAAACGTCACGGAACATAAGTGATGTTCTAAAGAGATGAAATTGTGATTTCATGCTTGTGCCCTTGTTAAGAGGTACGAGACCTCCGACAAGATTCTTTGTCCACAAAGTAAAGGAGAAAGGCTCAATCGTTGAGCGTGTGCTCAGATTGTCTGAGTACGACAATCGCTTGAATCAAGTGGGAGTTAATCTTCCAGATGAGATAGTGATAGTTCTCCAAAGTCACTGCCACCAAGCTGTGAGAGCTTTGTGATGAACTATAACATATCAAGGATACATACAATGATCCTTGAGCGATTCGCGATGTTTGACACTACGAAAGTAGAAATCAAGAAGGAGCATCAATAGTTGATGGTTTGTAAAACCACTAAGTTTCAAGAAAGGCAAGGGCTAGAAGGGATACTTCGTGAAACGGCAAAACAGTTGCTGCACTAATGAAGAGACCCAAGATTAAACCCAAACCCGAGACTAAGTGCTTCTGTAATGAGGGGAATAGTCACTGAGGCGGAGCAACTCTAGATACTTGGTAGATAAGAAAGCTGGCAAAAGTCAAGAGAAGTATATTAGATATACATGATGTTGATGTGTACTTTACTAGTACTCCTAGTAGCATGAGGGTATTGGATACCGGTTCGGTTGCTAAGTGATTAGTAACACGAAATGAAAGCTACGGCATAAACGGAGACTAGCTAAAGGCGAGGTGACGATACGTGTTGGAAGTGTTTCCAAGGTTGATATGATCAAACGTCGCACGCTCCCTCTACCATCGGGATTGGTGTTAAACCTAAATAATTGTTATTTGGTGCTTGCGTTAAGCATGAACATGATTGGATCGTGTTTATTGCAATACGATTATTCATTTAAGGAGAATAATGGTTACTCTATTTTCTTGAATAATCACCTTCAATGGTTTATTGAATCTCGATCGTAGTGTTACACATGTTCATGATATTGGTGCCAAAAGATACGAGTTGATGATGATAGTACCACTTACTTGTGGCACTGCCGCTTGAGTCATGTTAGTATAAATTGCATGAAGAGGCTCCATGCTGATGGATCTTTGTACTCACCTGATTTCGAATCACTAGTGACATGCGAATCATACCACATGAGCAAGGCCTTGTTTTCATTGAGATGAAATAAGATAGTAACTTGTTGGAAGTGATACATTTTGATGTATGCAGTCCAATGGGTGCTGAGGCACGTAGTGGATATCATTATGTTCTTACTTCACTGACGATTTGAGTAGATACAGGAGTATTTACTTAATGAATCACAAGTCTGAAATGTTGAAAAGTTCAATTCCGTTTCAGAGTGAAGTTCGTCGTAACAAGAGGATAAACTGTCTACGATATGATCATGGAAATGAATGTCTGAGTTACGAGTTTTGGTACGCAGTTAAGACAATGTGGAAATTGTTTCGCAGTTCATGCCACCTGGAACATCATAGTGTGATTATGTGTCTGAACGTCATAGCCACACACTATTTGGTATGGTGCATACTATGATGTCTCTTATCGAATTATCACTATCGTTTATGGGTTATGCATTAGAGACAACCGCACTCACTTTAAATAGGGCACCGCGCATTTCCGTTGAGATGACACAGTATAGACTGAGGTTTAGAGAAATCTAAACTGTCGTTTCTTGAAAGTTTGGGGTTTCGACACTTATGTGGAAAAGTTTCAGTCTGATAAACTCGAACCCAAAGCGGATAAATGCTTCTTCATAGGGTATCCAAAACAGTTGGGTACATCTCCTATCTCAGATCCGAAAGCAAAGTGTTTGTTTCTAGAAACGGATCCTTTCTCGAGGAAAGGTTTCTCTCGAAAGAATTGAGTGGGAGGGTAGTAGAACTTGATGAGGTTATTGAACCATCACTTCAACCAGTGTGTAGCAGGGCGCAGGAAGTTGTTCCTGTGGCGCCTACACCAATTGAAGTGGAAGCTGATGATGGTGATCATTGAGCTTCGAATCAAGTTACTACAAACCTCGTAGGTCGACAAGGTCGCGTACTGCTGCAGAGTAGTACGGTAACCCTGTCTTGGAGGTCATGTTGTTGAGCAACAGTGAACCTACGAGTTATGGAGAAAGCGATGGTGGGCCCAGATTCCGACAAATGGCTGGAAGCCATGAAATCCGAGAGAGGATCTATGTATGAAAACAAAGTGTAGACTTTGAAAGAACTACTTGATGGTCATAAGACTATTGAGTAAAGATGGATCTTTAAAAGAAGACAGACGATGATGGTGATAAGTCACTATTAAGAAAAGCTCGACTTGTCGCAAAGATGTTTTCGACAAGATCAAACAGTTGACTATGATGAGACTTTCTCACTCGTAGCGATGCTAAAGGTCTGTTAGAATTATGTTAGTTGTTGATGCATTATTTATGAAATATTGCATGTAGGACGTCAAAACATTGTTTTCTCAACGGTTCCTTGAGCAAACATTGTATGTGATACAACCAGAAGGTTTTGTCGATCCTAAAGATACTAGCAAGTATGCAAGCTCCAGCGATCCTTCAATGGACTGGTGCAAGCATCTCGAAGTTGGAATATATATACTTTGATGAGATGATCAAAGATTTTGGGTTTGTACAAGGTTTATGAGAAACTTGTATTTCCAAAGAAGTGAGTGGGAGCACTATAGAATTTCTGATAAGTATATGTGGTTGACATATTGTGGATCAGAAGTAATGTAGAATTTCTGTAAAGCATACAAGGTTGTTTGAAAGGAGTTTTTCAAAGGAATACCTAGATTGTGCTACTTGAACGTTGAGCATTAAAGATCTATGGAGATAGATCGAAAGCGCTTAATAGAAGTTTCAACAAGATGCATGCCTTGACAAGTTTTTGAAAGAGTTCAAAATAGACCAGCAAAGAAGGAGTTCTTGGTTGCGTTGTGAGGTGTGAATTTGAGTAAGACTCAAAACCCGACCACGACAGAATAAAGAGAATAGACGAAGGTCGTCTTCTATGCCTTAGTCGTAGAATCTAAAGTATGCCATGCTGTGTACCGCACCTGAAGTGTGCCTTGACTCAAAGTATGTTGAGAGGTACAAAGAGTGATCTATGATTGAATCACTAGCAGCGGTCAAAATTTATCCTTAGTAACTAATGGACTAAGGAATTTTTCTCGATTATGGAGGTGGTTAAAGAGTTCGTCGTAAAGTGTTACGTCGATTCAAGCTTTGACACTAATCCGAATAACTATGAGTAGTAAAACGGATTCGTATAGTAGAGTAGATATTTGGAGCATTTCCGAATAGCACGTAGTAGCAGCGTCTATAAGATGACATAAATATTTGTAAAGAACGCACGGATCTGAAAGTTTCAGAACCGTTGACTAAAACCTCTCTCACGAGCAAGACGTGATCAGACCCCATAACTATATGGGTGTTGGATTCGTTGGAATCACATGGTGATGTGAACTAGATTATTGACTCTAGTGCAAGTGGGAGACTGTTGGAAATATGCCCTAGAGGCAATAATAAATTAGTTATTATCATATTTCTTAGTTCATGATAATCGTTTATTATCCATGCTATAATTGTATTGATTGGAAACACAATACTTGTGTGGATACATAGACAAAACACTGTCCCTAGTAAGCCTCTAGTTGACTAGCTCGTTGATCAAAGATGGTCAAGGTTTCCTGGCCATAGGCAAGTGTTGTCACTTGATAACGGGATCACATCATTAGGAGAATCATGTGATGGACTAGACCCAAACTAATAGACGTAGCATGTTGATCGTGTCATTTTGTTGCTACTGTTTTCTGCGTGTCAAGTATTTGTTCCTATGACCATGAGATCATATAACTCACGGACACCGGAGGAATGCTTTGTGTGTATCAAACGTTGCAACGTAACTGGGTGACTATAAAGATGCTCTACAGGTATCTCCGAAGGTGTTCGTTGAGTTAGTATAGATCGAGACTGGGATTTGTCACTCCGTGTGACGGAGAGGTATCTCGGGGCCCACTCGGTAATACAACATCACACACAAGCCTTGCAAGCAATGTAACTTAATGTAAGTTGCGGGATCTTGTATTACAGAACGAGTAAAGAGACTTGCCGGTAAATGAGATTGAAATAGGTATGCGGATACTAACGATCGAATCTCGGGCAAGTAACATACCGAAGGACAAAGGGAATGACATACGTGATTATATGAATCCTTGACACTGAGGTTCAAACGATAAGATCTTCGTAGAATATGTAGGATCCAATATGGGCATCCAGGTCCCGCTATTGGATATTGACCGAGGAGTCTCTCGGGTCATGTCTACATAGTTCTCGAACCCGCAGGGTCTGCACACTTAAGGTTCGACGTTGTTTTATGCGTATTTGAGTTATATGGTTGGTTACCGAATGTTGTTCGGAGTCCCGGATGAGATCACGGATGTCACGAGGGTTCCCGGAATGGTCCGGAAACGAAGATTGATATATAGGATGACCTCATTTGGTTACCGGAAGGTTTTCGTGCATTACCGGAAAAGTTTCGGGCTCATCGGTAGTGTACCGGGAGTGCCGGGAGGGGTGCCGGGGACCATCGGGAGGGGTGTCACGCCCCAAGGGGTCTCATGGGCTATGGGAAGAGATAAACCAGCCCCTAGTGGGCTGGAATAAGTTCCCACTAAGGCCCATAAGGTTTGAGAAGGAAAAAACACAAGGTGGAAAGAGTTTCCAAGTGGGAAGGTGGAATCCTACTCCAAGTAGGATTGGAGTAGGACTCCTCCACCTCCAATTTTGGCCAAACCTTTAGGTTTTGAGGCTGCCTCCTCCCCTCCCTCCCACCTATATATACGGAGGTTTTAGGGGGGCTGATTTGAGACGACTTTTCCACGGCAGCCCGACCACATACCTCCACGGTTTTTCCTCTAGATCGCGTTTCTGTGGAGCTCGGGCGGAGCCCTGCTGAGACAAGGTCATCACCAACCTCCGGAGCACCGTCACGCTGCCGGAGAACTCTTCTACCTCTCCGTCTCTCTTGCTGGATCAAGAAGGCCGAGATCATCGTCGAGCTGTACGTGTGCTGAACGCGGAGGTGCCGTCCGTTCGGTACTAGATCGTGGGACTGATCGCGGGATTGTTCGCGGGGCGGATCGAGGGACGTGAGGACGTTCCACTACATCAACCGCGTTCACTAACGCTTCTGCTGTACGATCTACAAGGGTACGTAGATCACTCATCCCCTCTCGTAGATGGACATCACCATGATAGGTCTTCGTGCGCGTAGGAAATTTTTTGTTTCCCATGCGACGTTCCCCAACAAGAGTTAGTCACGAGATCTTGTATTAAGGGACGAGTAAAGAGACTTGCCGGTAACGAGATTGAAATAGGTATGGGGATACCGACGATCAAATCTCGGGCAAGTAACATAACGAAGGACAAAGGGAATGATATACGGGATTGTTTGAATCCTTGACATAGAGGTTCAACCGATAAGATCTTCGTAGAATATGAAGGATCCAATATGGACATTCAGGTCCCGCTATTGGATATTGGCCAAGGAGTGTCTCAGGTCATGTCTGCATAGTTCTCGAATCCGTAGGGTCTGCACACTTATGTTTCGGTGACGTTTCGGTATAGTTGAATTATAGGTGCTGATGACCGAAGTTTTGTTCGGAGTCCCGGATGAGATCCCGGACGTCACTAGGGTTTTCGGAATGGTCCAGAAACAAAGATTGATATATCGGAAGTTGGTATTTGGATTCCGGAAGAATTTCGGGCATTGTCGGTAGTGTACCGGGAGTGACGAATGGGTACCGGGGGCCCACCAGGTGGGCCCACCACGCCCCAAGGGGTCCACATGGGTTTATTGGATGCGCAATAAGGCATAATGGGCTGAAAAGTCATCCAAGGAAAGCCCATGAGGAAAAAAGTGGAAAATTCAAAAGAGGTGGGCAATTTAGGAAGGAGTCCTAATCCAAGTGGGGTTGGAGGAGGACTCCTCCCTCCTCCACTTCGGCCGAAGCCAAGGAGGCTCCCTTGTGCCTCAAGGCTAGACTCTCCCCTCCTCCTATATATAGTAGAGGTTTTAGGGTTTTTGAGACACAACTTTGCCACGTGCAACCCTAAACCTCTACTTCGTAGTTCTTCCTCTAGATCGGATTTCTATGGTGTTTAGGCGAAGCCCTGCAGGAATAGATCACCACCACCACTGGCGCGCTGTCACGCTGCCAGAGAACTCATCTACTTCCCCATCTCTCTTGCTGGATCAAGAAGGCGGAGATCGTCATCGAGTTGTACGTGTGCTGAACGCGGAGGTGCCGTCTGTTCGGTACTAGATCAGGACGGATCGTGGGACGGCGGCGATTTGGATTGTGAAGACGTTTCACTACATCAGCCGTGTTTCTTAACGCTTCCCGCTTAGCGATCTATAAGGGTATGTAGATCCGATCTCCCTATCATAGATGATCATCACCATGATAGGTCTTTGTGTGCGTAGGAAAAAATTTGTGTCCCATGAAACGTTCCCCAACAGTGGCATCATGAGCTAGGTTCATGCGTAGATGATATCTCGAGTAGAACACAGAAGAGTTTGTGTGCGTTGATGTTC
This sequence comes from Hordeum vulgare subsp. vulgare, assembly GCF_904849725.1. Taxonomy (NCBI): domain Eukaryota; kingdom Viridiplantae; phylum Streptophyta; class Magnoliopsida; order Poales; family Poaceae; genus Hordeum; species Hordeum vulgare. The sequence goes on along the minus strand of NC_058519.1, from coordinate 644,154,953 downwards.
AATTTGCTGCCCTCCTTAGTCTTTTCTTGATTCGGCGGTGTTGTTGGATTGAAGTGGCCCGAACCAACTTTACTCGTACGCTTACGAGAGACCGGTTTCATTGACTAACATGCAACTTGTTGCATAAAGATGACTGGCGGGTGTCTGTTTCTTCAACTTTAGTTGAATCGGATTTGACCTAGGCGGTCCTTGGAGAAGGTTAAATAGAAATTTGCATATCACCGTTGTGGCTTTGCGTAAGTAAGATGCGATCATACTAGATACCCATAGCAGCCACGCAAAACATGCAACAACAAATTAGAGGACGTCTAACTTGTTTTTGCAGGGTATGCATGTGATGTGATATGGCCAAAGACATCATGTGATATATTGGATGTATGAGATGATCATGTTGTAATAGTTAAATATCGACTTGCACATAGATGGTATGACAACCGACAGGAGCCATAGGGTTGTCTTTAAACTAACGTTTGTGTTTGCAGATGCGTTTACTATATTGCTAGGTTGTAGCTTTAGTAATAATAGCATAGATAGCACGACAACCTCGATGGCGGCACAATGATGGAGATTATGATGATGGAGATCATGGTGTGGCGCCGGTGACGATGAAGATCATGCCGGTGCTTTGGTGATGGAGATCAAGAAGCACAAGATCATGGCCATATGATGTCAGCTATGATTTGCATGTGATGTTAATCCTTTTATGCACCTTATCTTGCTTAGAACGACGGTAGCATTATAAGGTGATCCCTCACTAAGGTTTCAAGATAAAATTATGTTCTCCCCGACTATGCACCGTTGCGACAGTTCGTCGTTTCGAGACACCACGTGATGATCGGGTGTGATAGACTCAACGTTCACATACAACGGATGCAAAACAGTTGCACACGCGAAACACTCGGGTTAAACTTGACGAGCCTAGCATGTACAGACATGGCCTTGGAACAGAAGAGACCGAAAGGTCGAGCATGAATCATATGGTAGATATGATCAACATGGAGATGTTCACCACTGAAACTATACTCAACCCACGTGATGATCGGACTTGACTTAGTGAATTTGGATCATGCCACACTCAAATAACTAGAAGGTTGTCTATTTGAGTGGGAGTTTATTAGTAATATGATTAGCTAAACTCAAATTGTCTTGAACATAGTCTAAGTAATCTTTGCAAAATTTTATGTTGTAGGTCAATGGCTCGTGCAATAGCAACAGTGAATTTCAATACGTTCCTAGAGAAAGCTAAGTTGAAAGATGATGGTGGCAACTGTGAAAGCCCGATGCCGACGTTCCAGAAGATTCCCTTTCCTTTCCGTTTTCGTCGTGTGTCTATTTTATTTTGTCGCATCATCATCGCATCATCAGCATTGCATCGGCATCCCGTTGCCGCCCGTTTTCAAAGTTGCATCCGTTGTTAGTTGCCGGTTCGCGTCGTTGTCCGTTCTGAGCCCGACTGCACACGCACGCGTTCGCGGCATCGTCAAAACCCTATTTTAAAAGTGTGTTGAAAACTTTCTCTGATCGAGGTGAAACTTGGCATGCGGTCGTGATTAGTTATAGCCAGGCCGCCTATCGAATTTCGTCGCGATCGGACACCGTCTCGTACCCGAACGGTCGACCGTAGCGGCACCGTATTCGGTCTACCGTCGGACGTCTGTCGGTGTTTTAAAATGCGTTGCCGCGTCGCGTGTTTTCCCTCTCATCTCCGCCTAGCCCCTCTGCACAGTGCACTGACCTGCCCACAACCTAGTTCGAAAACCTCCCGAAACCCAAACCCGGTGATCGTGACCGTTGGATCCAGATCAACCCCGTTCTACCGCAAACCGTCATCGGTTTGTCCACTGGACTCCCTAAGCTAGCCATTTCCGACCGCCCAATTTAAGACGGAGGGTCCAGATAGCGGTGGACCTAGACCCATTTGCTAGATATTTAGAGCCACTTAGCCCAATCAGACTAAAACCTAGTTTCTAGGGATCCTCCCCTGTTCCATCTGTGCGCCGCCACCCACCTCGGGGTCCAACCCGATCCAATCAGCGCGCAGCGCGGTCCCAGTTCTTCCCACGATCCCCAGGCGGTGACCTCACCAGCCGCCGTGCCGCGTTCTGCACCTGCCGGCACCGAGCTGCCCCAGCCGCGCCGCACCGAGCCCTCTCCCACGCCTCCTCGCGCCCGAGAACGAGCTCCCATGCCCTGTGCGTCCCAGAGGCCACTCCTCCCGAGCTCCTGCGCGCCCGAGACCATGTTGTGAGCCGCCGGCAGCCGCACCGGCGAGCGTCACCGATGGACAGGCGCCACCGCTCACCTGGGCCGCTCCTCGTGCCAGCCTTCTTCCTCCTCTCTCCATTTTCTCCCCACCTCTCTAAGCTTCCTCTGCGTGCCCCTTTCTTCCCCGCAGGTACACAACCATGGAGGCCAAGCTCCGCCGGATCGCGTCAGATTCGTCGGGAATGGAGCCACCCCGGCCAGATCCGGCGAGAGCCACCACCACCTGACCCTTCTCCGCTGTTCCCCGCCGGTATCCCCACCTCTCCTCCTCTTTCCCCTGCTCCCCCTCTAACCCAACTTTCTCTCTCTCTCTCTCTCTCTCTCTGTTGGATGCAGCTTGGATGTGCTGCTCTGCCATGGACGTAGGTCCTCGAGCTCGCCCCAGGTGCAGCTCGTGGCCGTGCTAGGGCCCCCTCAGCCCTCGTTGCTCGTGGGCCAGGACGCCGCCAAGCTCCAACGTTGACTCCCCCCCATCTCGCCCTCCCCGAAGTCCTAGCGCCGCCCCTAGCCTGCATCCCCGCCGACCCTTCTGTCTGCTGTAAGGAAGTGTCCCGGTCTGAACTTTGTTTGTTTTGCCTAGATCCATTATGTCTGTCCAAATTATTCAGTATAGCCACCACTTTTGAGCACGAGCACAACGCTAGCCGAGCTGGCTAGCGCAGCAAGTCTACTAAACTGGAGGTCCCGAGCTCGAGTCCTGGGCACCCCCAATTTTGCTGGTGCCTGCTATTTTTTTGCACGCACACACGCACACACAGTTCTTTGAGGCGATTTCAGCCCTGGGCCACTGCACTATGGTGCAATCGGTCCATTATGTTTTTTTTCAACGTCTTGTGATTTTCCAATTTTCAGGGATTTTGTTAATTTCAGAAAAAGGCATTGTTTTTCTAAACGAGCGTAGTTTCTAAACCGTGCATCGGATCGGAGTGATTTAAATATGAAACTTGACTAGAATTTCGCGTAGGTTAATAATTTCCGACTTTCATCATGACAAAATTACATAAACGGGTTGTTTGATTTGGTTTGCGTGTCGATATGTTAGAAGCGGTTTAGGACGTAGCTATTTGTCCGTAGCTCCGTTGGAGTTGTGCCATATATGTAAATGGACCAACACGTTGCATAGCATCACGTGAATCACTTTGTTTTGCTGTTTAACAAACTTAAAATGTGATTAGGACAAATCTGGACAGAATTAGAATTTAACACGTGGGGTCATTTTGGAGATGCTATATGTCGTTTCCGGCCTCATTTAAAATGCCTAGCTAGCTAGATTAATTGGTGCTTTACCCTCTTGCCATGTTTAACCACAATTAATATTGCCATGTATCTAATCGGGATAGAACTAAATAATTAACGTGGGGGTTTCGTAATGTGTAGTGTTTGATTGTGTGAATTGTCATGCCGTGACTTGCATGTATTCAGCTCCTCATGCATCATATGTGTTGTGCTTCGTGTGGTGAATTCTGTGTGTTGATTTGTGTTTCCGGTTTGCTTCGTCTCGCTAGAGTTCCGCAGCGTGTCGGATTGTGAGGGCCCGTTCGACTACGTCGGTTCGTCTGCTTCACGGAGACATTCTTCTTCCAAGCGGGATCTCAGGCAAGATGACCATTTACCCAGATACCATTACTATCATTGCCATGCTAGTTTATCGCTTCTATCGCTATGTCTCGTTGCCTACCACCTGTTAAATATCAGCCTCTCAAAAATGCCATGATAACCTTCAACCTGTTCGACCTAGCAAACCACTGATTGGCTATGTTACTGCTTGCTTAATCCCGTGTTAGCGTTGCTAGTTGCAGGTGAAGTTGATTCCATGTGATAACATAGGTTCCTTGTTATATCACCATATTAAATGCTATTTAATCTAATGCACCTATATACTTGGTAAAAGGTGGAAGCCTCGGCTTTTCTAGCCTGGTGTTTTGTTCCACCTTTGCCCCCTTAGTTTCCGGCTACCGTTGTTATGTTCCATAAATGAGTTGTAGTGCCCCATATGTATCCTTCCTATTTTGGAACCATTGAATGTGGGTCCACCTTGGCAGAGATTATGATGTTAAAGTTGGTACCATGATTTCATGTGTGTTCCTTACTATTTCCTTCTCATGCATGCATGCATAGCGTATCATTGCATGCCCTTATCTTGTGTTGTTGCACTATGATTCCTTGTGGTGTTAGTAATAAATGTAGGTGGTGATCTTGTGGTTAGCTACCTTGTGATGCATGTGACCTTATATATGTGATGAGGTGCTGCTATGATGTCATGTGTTGGAGTACTAAGAGTAGTGGTGTTTGTCATATTTTTTTCAACACCCTCTTTTAACTTGCAAACCCTTTTTCTGTCTTCTTTCTCAAGATCAAAATCCCACCTTTTTATCTCTGCTTTTAAAATGTCTTTTTTAGGGATTAATGTGAGTGTGTAGTTGGGCTAGCATGGTGATTTTTAAGAGTGCTTTATACAGGTTGCAATAACACAAAACAGCAAGCCTAATGCTGTTCTGTTAAATATTTGCTTACTCTAAAAATCTTGTTCTTATTTTTATTATTTAGGTCATATTTTTCTATGACCAGGGGATTTTTCCTTTTGAATTTATTCCCACCAGTTTGTTTGTTTTATTTCTTTTCCTTCATGGTTTTTTTTTGGAAAGGCCACTGGGCCTTTCTTATAGTTGGCGCCAATGGGCTTCCTCTCCCTGGCGCTCCTTTCCTTTCCTTTCCTCCCCGTGCGTGAGGCCCATGCCATTCCTTCTTTCCCTGATGCCGTCTCCTCCCATCGCCTCCTTTCCGCCAGGCTCCAGAGAGGGCACGCCCGACGCCATGAGCGCGGACATCGAGGACCCCCCCTTTAAAATGCGTTGGCGTCCATGCCAACTTCCTAGGGTTCCTCTTTCCCCCTCAGCCGCCGCCGCCACCTCTCCCCATCCCCATCTCCATCTCCTCTTTCTTCCCTGGTAAGTCTCTTGTAGATAGTAGCAGAGAGAAGCAGAGGAGCTCCGCCGCGTCTACGCCGTCCTCCCGTTGTCTCCGGCGCCGATGGCCATGTCCATGGGCACGGGAGGTCACCCCGCGCTCCATTCCTGCCATCGCTGAGGTCGAGGAGCGACCCCAACGACGGCCAGGACCTCGTCATCGCCTCGGTCCAGGAGCTCTTCTTCCTCTTCTTCGGTTTGACAAAAACAGTTCGTCTCCTTCCTCTCCATCGTCTCGTCGCCGTTGGGTCCTCTCCTTCCTTCCCCAAGGTGAGGAACGTCTTCCCCTTTCTTCTTTCTCCTCCCACGGCCTAGATCCGTCGTGGCACTCCTCGTGTCTCTCTGTCGCAGTAGCCAGCAGGAGAGCAGAAGATCGTGCTTGTTGTGTGGTGCTCGTGTTGTAGGTGTGTGGTGCTCGTGGGCTGCAGTAGCAGTAGGAGTTGCCATCCCGAAGCCTGGGACTTTTCCTCCCTTGTAGCGCGGTAGCAGTTACTGCAGCAGAGGTTTCGGCGTAGCTCTTGTCGAGCAGTCTCTACCGAGCAGCAGAGGTTGCGATAGCAGTAGCAGTAGCAGTATCGGCCGAGAGCAGCAGCAGCAGCAGATCGAGTAGAAGTCGTGGTGGTTTCGGTGTTGCAGGTAGCTGGGCTCCCTCCCCGCGTAGCCGTCGGCTAGTAGCACGCGTGCAACATTAGCAGGTTCAGCTCCGGCCGTCTCTCTATCGCTGGCGCCTGTCAGCTTCCGTGGTCGCGACTGTCTGCAGCAGTAGTTACCTTGATCGCGACCCTCCTCTGTCAGAAGCCTTGTCGTAGCGAAGTGGTTGGTTGTTCAGTTTGATAGCGTGAGGTCCAGGGTTCGAATCCCAGAGGCAACAAGCCCCCCCTTTTTTTGTTGATTTTGTTTGCCCAGTAGCACAGTAGCTGCACGTAGTAACCTATGTGGCTTGGTCCTCTCTGTTCTGTCGAGGTAATGATAGTAGCAGAGTGGTATGAGCTGCAGGTGGTGTCCAGTGGATCTGGGGTTCGATACCCCCCCAAACCTTTTATTTTTTCTGTCTTTTCCTTTGTTGTTTTGTTTTAATCACTTCCTTACTTGCATGTGGTAGGCTTGCACCTTGTGGTATTTCTTTTTCCTCCCCTCAGACAACATGTTGTTCTTATTGTTTTCGTCAGTGATGTGAATAGATGATGGTGTAGGCTTGAGAGCATGTATGTAGTGTTCATGGGTGTTAGGGTAGATGTGTAGATTTATGTGTGTGTGAGTGAGTGCTTGAGGGTGAGTGTGTGTGCAAGTGAGTGTGTGACCCTACACACATGCTTGTGCAATTGCACAAGCCCTTGAGTTTAAGCTTGGGTGTGTAGGTGTTGGAATCATGATGTGAGTGTAGTTAGTGTATGTTCTAACTAGCATGGGTAGGACTAGCTATATGATGTGTTTGACATATGTGTGAGTGTGGACCTTCCCACCTTTGCAAGTTGTGCACCTCCTCATGTTTAATATGAGAGAGAGCATGTTGTGTGTGGGGTTGGCTTGTGATAAGTATTGGTGTTGTTGATGTGCATGACGCAAACATGGGGTTCAAACCCCCATGTCACTTTGTCATTGTGCACATGAACTCAAACTTTGTAGTTGTTGTCTTAGAAGGATACTTTATGGAGTTGCATATTCAGATCTGTTGCAAGTTTGATCTTTGATTCCATGGAATAGGTGGAGCCCAAGGGCATGAGCTTTGTGTGATAGTAGTAGGGGTTTTGCTCTACACCATAGTGGTGTCATTTATCACTTGGTGATATGTGTGTGCAAACTATGCCTAGACAAAGTGGGCATGTGGCTGAAAAATTCCAGATTAGTGAAATCTGAAATTTCACTAAGTCTGGGATTCTGGAAACATTTGCTTCCCCTATAGATGATGATGTGCTGGTCATTCTGTTGCGATCTAGCCCTAGTTCAGTGCTAGGATTTTGAACCTGATATGTTTGTGAATCTCCCTGTCAAATTTCAAATCATTTGGAGTCCAGTAGGTTGTGTTTTGATTGCTGTCAAAAAGCTTCAGAACAGAGACAGAAACTCAGGTGCAGGAATTTTCACTAAGTCCCTGAGATCTGATGGTTTTGGGAAAGTTTGTGGCCTTGTATCTTCTAGAGTTTAATTCCTTTTGCTTTTATTCTTGCTGGTTCTTGTAGTGTTCTTGGTTGGCAACAGCCACATATATTATTTGTCATGTTTGGAGACCTGTAGCTATGTTGCATGTAGCTCCCAAAGAGCTAAGATGCAGATTATGGCAGATTATGTAGTTTTGTCATTTTGATCAATGTGTGTGCTTAATTGATGTTGTGGTGTTCTTCCTTGCTCCAATTCATTCATGTTGGAATGATACATGTCTTGGCAACCTGAGAATACCAGATTTGTGCCATTTGAGTGTGTGGTGTTGAATCTTCCACGTAGAGCTTCATATCTTGTTTCGTTGATTCCCGTTGATCCGTAGCTCCGTTTGCATTGTTCTTTATATGGTTTTGCACCATTTTCACGAGCCGCATCTGTTCATGTCATTCTCATGCATGTCAAAATAGCTTAGTGTACAGTTCTGTACAGAAACTTACAGTAGTTTATTTTGCTTGTGCTAGTGATAGAAGTAGTGGTGCATGCTCATTTTTCATCTCATGCATCATGTGATTGTTGCATCTTGTGGTGCTGCTGTTCATTGGCTGTTATTCTTGTGTTGGGTAGCACCGGGATCAGAGAACGAATACGTGGAGTCAGGAGAGTACGTGCAGGACGAACCATAACCATTCCAAGCTGAGGATATCACAGGCAAGATGATATGACCTTGATTCCATCTCTAGACTTGTTATGTTAGTTTCGTTTCCATGTCATATTGCTCCCTGCCTACCACTGCAATTAAATTGCCTCTTCATATGCCATGAGCCCAAATACCGTACTCCTTCCTAGCAAACTTGTATGGCTAAGTAGGCTTGCTCAGCGACTAATGTTAGCGTTGCTAGTTGCAGGTGTTTTTGACTCATGTGATAACATGAGCTTGATATCATTATATTAAATTCTGTTATTTAATTAATGCACCTATATACTTGGTAAATGACGGGAGGCCTAGCCTTTTGCCGGGTGCTTTGTGCCGTTATTGCCGCCTTAGTTACCGGTTACCGGTGTTTGATTCCATAATGATCGCTCCTAACACGTTCGGGGTTGTTATGGGGACCCCCTTGATAAATCGCTTAGTGCTAAGGCTTGACCGGCAGGACCCAACATTGGTGTTAATTTGCTAATAACTTAATAATAATCTGCATAGGGAGTAGCTACCCCGAGGATCTTTAATCAACAACCCGGGCCAGTGCTCCTCATGAGTGTTGGTCCAAACTGGTCTGCCTGCGGGGCCACCACAAGGAAACTTGAGGTTTGGTACCTGTAGCTAGTTCCATCCGGCGTGTCCTGAGACTGAGATACGCGGCTCTTATCGGGGTCGTCGACACGTCGGGAGGTCCTGCTAGCCTTGTCTTACCTTAGCGGTATATCTTGCGTATAGGAATCCCAGTGAAGCTTTGGGTTCCCCCAGAGTTGAGGTTTTACTCTAAGGAATCCGACGAGATCACGAGACTCGTGTTAGAGGATGCCTTTGCGGCATGTGTTCGTTTGTGATGGACTAGTTGGAGCACCCCTGCAGGGTTTAATCTTTTGGAAAGCCGTGCCCGTGGTTATGTGGCAACTTGGAATATTTTGTTAACATCCGGTATTAGAGAACTTAAACATAAACAAATAAAACTGCCAACTGTGTGCGTAACCGTGACTGTCCCTTCAAAGATCTCTCTTCGATCGGCAACACGGTGGGGTTATGAATGTCGTAGGTAGGTGTTCAGGATCACTTAGTGATCAAGTAAATCCGACCGCTAGTGTAGACCATCTTTACTTCTACTTTGCGTAAGTTAGCCACTTAATCAAGCATAGGATGCTGCAACCTGATACACTTCATCCTTACCCTACCTAATAACATGACTAGTTCTGGCACCAAGGTCTTAGATTGCTGAGTCCCCGTGGCTCACGGATTCCTCCGAAACTCCCAGCAGGTACAGGTACCCCAGAGACAGATGTTCCCGACGTCACCCATCTGGCGTGGCAGTACGACGAGGAGACAGACCGCCTCTACGTGAACTATCCAGAGGACTGAGGCATGGTCGTGATCGTGGGCCTGTAGCAGGGTAGCATAGCATTTTCCATGTTTTGTAGTCCGTAGCGGAACTACCTTGATTGTATCTGTGTTGTACTCTGAGTTATTAATAAGAAGACAGTTGAATCCCGAATTATCTACTTTTATTATTATTTGTGCTATGTTACTTGCTTGCGAAACTCTTAGATGCGCTTCTTTCCTATTCGGGGCCCTCGACCCCCAGATCGAAAAGGACCGCATCTTGGTCGTTACAAGTTGGTAATCAGAGCCTTACGACCATAGGAGCCTTTGTGTGATCGTACTTGGCCGAGTCGAGACAAGAAAATGTTTTGAGTCTTAGGTATGATGGAGAGTAGGATTCTTTTTTCTCCTCTTCTTTGCTCTGGTAAGGTTCCCGTCTTAGGAAATCTTTAACTCTACTCCTTTTCTCGCTCAATTTTTTTTTAGGATCACGCGGGTATTTGTGAAATCTATATGATTTTGATGTGACGAAATCATGTCCTGGTGCCTCCTATCTGCTCTAAGTATCAGGGGAATTGAGCTCCAGGGATTATCGCGCACATCGCCATCATTCAGATTTCTGAGTATCTAAGAACGGAGGGTGTTCGTTATTGCTTCAATACGGGTAGTGGTGAGATAACCCCGATGTCCCCAGTTCTGGTGTAGATTGTTCGGGGGTATTACCACACTTTGTATCGTTGTGATCACGAGGATCTGTTGTAGATGAAGGTCTGAGATGCTGGTTGTGTGTTGAAGGATGTGATACAGGTGACGGGATAGTTTAGGAGTTGTGTGAAATACTCCTTGTATCCGGGTACCAGATTGCATGACCAGTTATTTCGGGAATTCATAGGTGGGATATCTAGTAGTATCTTATAGGACTATCTTCCTACAGACGCTTGATTGAGGTTTGGGAAATCTCGGTCATATGTTTGTTCCGAGCAGTTCTAGCTCACACTTGTTTGCAGTGGTCCTTATCGGAATTTTGTCGTCTGTTACTTTGAGGATGCACTCTTGCTATGTTGTTCGAGTGCAATGCTAAATTCTATTCAGATATTCTGTCTTTTGATTCAGCAATATCTTCAATTATTCTGTGGACTAATATGCTGTCCGTCTTCAGGATGGCTCCACCGACTCGTCAGACCCCTGCGCGTGAGGAGATGACGCCTCCACCTCCTCCTCCTCCTCCGCCGCCTCCTCCGGCAGAGGCCTGGCAGGCGATGATGGCAGCTACTAATGCAAACACGCATATGCTGTTGCAGTTGATCCAGGAGAGAGCCAATCATCAGCAGGGAAATTTCCAGCAGGGTGGCAATCACTTCGCCAGTCTGAGTCAGTTCCTGTCAAACCAGCCTAAGACGTTCACTTCTTGCGACCAGCCGTTTGTTGCGGAAGATTGGATCCGTGATATGAACAAGCATTTCGAGTGTAGCAATGTGTGTCCGGAGGACTATGTCAAGTTTGCAACGTTTCAGTTGAAGGGGCAGGCTTCTATTTGGTGGCAGCAGCTTAAGGACTCCAGAGGTGGCAGGGTGATGTCTTGGGACGAGTTTTGTCGTGACTTCAGGTCCCACTACATCCCTTCCAGTTTTGTTGAGGAGATGCGTGAGAAGTTCAGGAGCTTGACGCAGCGCAACAATTCTGTGTACAAGTACAATGTCGAGTTCCACGAGCTGGCCCGTTACGCGCTGCAGGATGTCCCGGATCAGAAAAGCAAGATATACCAGTTCAGTGGTGGTCTAAAGGAGGATTTGCAGTTAGCACTTGCTTTGCACGATCCTGAGGAGTTTGACAAGTTCTACAACTTAGCTCTCAGAGCAGAGGCAGCCTTGCTCAGGGTGGAGAACTCCAAGAAGCGCTTCAGAGATTCTAGCTCTTCCTCGACTCAGGTGGCTCAGAAGAAACAGAGGTTTTGGGTTTCTCCTCCTCCTCCTCGGCACTCGCAGCAGGCGAAGCACTCAGGTGGACGTGGTTCTTCCCACCCACCCAACCCTGGCTTCCAGCAGAGATACCAGCATCAGAAGCAAGGGCCTCCTCAGTCTCAGTTCCGGCAACCAGGAGATGTCATTTGTCACAAATGTGGGCAGAAGGGTCACGAATGATGAAGAGCGTTATGGAATTGTCGATGGAGAAGGTTTGATGATGACGATTTCCCCTCTCTGAAACCCGAAACGGACTCCAGATCTGCCCTCCAGATGAAGAATAGGATGTGGCGGCGCCTCTATATCGCAAAACGCGATGAAACCTTCTCTCTGATTTTTCCAGGCGAAGCGGAAGATATAGAACTGAGATTGGGGGCGGTGGTGCCACGTGGGCCCCACAAGCCTGCACGGCGCGGCCATAGGGGGTGGCCGCGGCCTGTGGGCTTGTGGCCCACTGGCACACCCCCTCACGTGGATCTTTCCGCAGGTATTTTTCTTTTATTCCAGAAAAAATCTCCGTAAATTTTCAGGACATTCCGAGAACTTTTATTTCTGCACAAAAACAAGACCATGGCAATTCTGCTGAAAACAGCATCAGTCCGGGTTAGTTCCATTCAAATCGTGCAAATTAGAGTCCAAAACAAGGGCAAAAGAGTTCGGAAAAGTAGATACGACGGAGACGTATCAACTCCCCCAAGCTTAAAGCCTTGCTTGTCCTCAAGCAACTCAGTTGACAAACTGAGAGAGACAAAAGAAAAACTTTGATGAACTCTGTTTGATCTTGTTGTTGCAACTATGTCTAACTCACAACCAGAATTTCAGCAACATCACAAGCAAACCACATAAGCAAATGACATCTAGGTCTCACGGTAAACTCATATCAATGGCATAATCAACTAGCGAGCAAATAATAATAAGCCTCAAGTGTCAACACTTCAATCAAAACAACATGAAGTAGTACGAATAGATGGTATCTCGCTAGCTCTTTCTGAGACCACAAAACATAAATGCAGAGCACCTTCAAAGACCAAGGGCTGACTAAACATTGTAATTCATGGCAAAGAAGATCCAGTCACAGTGATACTCAACACAGTTAAAAGCAAAGCATAAAAATGATAGAGGTGCTCTCTAATTGGTGCTTTTGTAAGAGGAGGATGACTCAACAGGAATATAAATAGATAGGCCCTTCGCAGAGGGAAGCATTGATTTGCAGAGGTGCCAGAGCTCAAGCTTTGAAAACAGAGATAATAATTTTGGGTGGCATGCTTTCATTGTCAACACAATGACTAAGAGTTCTCAACATCTTCCACGCTACACATGCTATAGGCGGTTCCCAAACAAAAAAGTAAAGTTTTGACTCCCCCACCACCAATCAATCATACTCCACGGCTAGCCGAATCCTCGGGTACCGTCCATACCAACATCAATCCTGGGTGAGTTTTGTTTGCAATTATCTTTTCGATTTGAGCATGGAACTGGGAATTCCAATTACCGACCCCTTTCTCGTGAATGATAGTGAATAAACACATATCGAGGATAACACGCCTAACATGGAAGATACCAATACCCCCTGTTACCACATGACCAGTTCGGGCATGCAAAACAGATTATTTCTTGAAGATTTAGAGAATGGCACATGCAAGTTTACTTGGAACGACAGGTAGATACCGCAAATAGGTAGGTATGTTGGAGTCATATGGAACAACTTTCGGTTTATGGAAGTGGATGCACAAGCAGTATTCCCGCTTAGTACAAGTGAAGGCTAGAAAAAGACTCGGAAGCGACCAACTAGAGAGCGACAACAGTCATCAAAGTGCATTGAGAGTAACTAACATTGAGTGCAAGCATGAGTAGGACATAAATCACCATGAACATGAACATCATAGAGGCTATGTTGATTGTGTTTCAACTACATGCGTGAACATGCGCCAAGTCAAGCCACTTGAAACATTCAAAGGAGGATACCATCCTATCATACTACATCATAGTCATCCCAACATTCATGTGGGCAACCAAGACAAACCATTATAAGCTCCTAGCTAAGTAAGCATGGTATAAGCAACTATGATCTCTAAGTTGTCGTTGCAAACATGTTTCTCTCACAACAAAGCTGAATCAGGCATGATGAGCTAGTCATATTTAATACTCGATAACACCTTCGCCGATAGCAGAGACACCACAATTTGTAGATTTCCGGTCGAGAATAGATAGCTCTTTGCCAAAGGTACGAAAGAGATACCCGTTGATGTTGTATTTCTCAAATGAACGGACCTTATAGTCAAAACCATTAGCGCATAGATAGCTCTTTGCCAAAGGTACGAAAGAGATACCCGTTCTTCTTCTTCTTCTTCTTCTTTCCATTTTTCCTATTTCTTCTCCTCTTCTCCTCTTGTTGGAGCTAAATTATCTAATTATGTCTTTTTGGAGCTATATGGACTAATTATGTCATTTTAGAGGAAAACAAGCTAAGAATATAATATTCATGAGCTAACCAAGGTTCTTATGCCATTTTGGACTTATTATGGCATTTTTGAGCTAAATGGGCTAATTATGTCTTCTTCTGTTCTTCTCTTCTTCTCTTCTTCTTCTCTTCTTCTTCTTCTCTTCTTCTCCTTCTTGTTTTTTTCTTCTCCTCCTCTTCTTCTTCTTCTTCTCCTCCTCCTCCTCCTCCTCCTCTCCTCTTCTCCTCCTCCTCTTCTTCTACTTCTCCCTCTTCTTTCTATTAAGATAACTAACTAACTAACCAAGCTAACTAAACCTATCGCTAAACCTATACAACACTAAATAGCAAAAAAGTAACAAAAACATAATCTACCACTAAGTAACTAAAAAATAATCTAGCTACCACTAATTAACAAAACATAATCTACCACTAAACTATCTACTAAATCTACTAATTAACTAACTAAATCTACTAACTAACTAAACTACCAACTAACTAAAGATAATCTACTAATTAACTAAACTACCACTAAATCTACTAATTAACTAACCTACCAACTAAACTATATATACCACTAAATCTATTAATTAGCAAAAAAAGAAAAAAAATCACCTTGGTTAGTAGTGGGCAGCCGGGGTGGTGACGGTCGGGGCGGTGTGTGACCTGGCCGAAGCTGGTGGAGGAGGGGGTCGCGGGGAGGAGAGGGAACCAGGGCGAGGGGTGGTGCAATGGTGGATGAGAGGGGGTCGCGGGGAGGAGGGCACCAGGGCGGTGGTGGAGCAGGGCACGGAGAGGAGGGGGCGGTCGTGGAGCAGGGGCACGGTGGTGGAGGAGGGGGTCGCAGGGAGGAGGAGGGGCAAGCTCTGGCGGCGGGTCACGGGGAGAAGGGCGAGCTCCGGCGGCAGGTCACGGGGAGGAGGAGGGGGCGAGCTCCAGCGGCGGCGCGGGGAGAGAGAAGGGTGTCGTGTGTATAAGTCTGACAGTAGAAGTATGGGGTACGAAAGTATATGGGCAGAGCCTTAGCTACGGCGAGGATGTATGAGTTCAGGACCCTCTACGGTGGAGGTAAAAGCCCTACGTCTCAGTGCTCTTGGGAGCTTTGTGTCGAGTGAATTATAGGATTACAGCAAGTGCCAACCCCCGTACCAGTGGTGAAGGGCCGCTTATATAGAGTGCGCTGCCCTTCATAATGGCCCGGTGGACAGGGGTGGAATAGTGGCGAGTAAATGCTTACGTTACAAGTAATGTAAGCTTTAAATGCTAACAATGGTGTATGAAAACGTATGACCGTTGCCCTCCTGGGAGGTTACGATGTACAGAGTGCATTCCAGTCGGTACGTTAGATATGCTCCGAGTGGATTGTCGTCGACTGGATGATGGGGGCGTCCTTAGACAGTTCAGTCGGAACTGTCTAAGGGCCTTGTCTTCTATGAAGGATAGTCCTTGGGTAGGACCTATAGGGCAGACCTATGACCCTACCCTGGGACTATAACCCCATCATTAGTCCCCGAATGGATGGGGGTTGGAACGATGAAGTGATGTCTGGAGTTTGGAACCGACTGGTATTGAGGTGACTTTAGCGTTGTTTCCTCGATCCATTTTATCTTTTCAGCTAGTGATCCGAGTGAATATGCCAGTGAAACGAATCGTCAGGGACCGAGTGCTTCCGCAGAATCTTTCGACGTGACTGGTCAAACTGACAGCGCCGGATTTTCCGGGATCCTCAAATTTCGGTTGTCGCACGCTCAGCGGGGATGACGACATCGCCATCGAGTAGGTTTTGCCCCCTCGATTACCGTGGCGTTATCTTCTCCACTAATCTTGCAGCGGCCGGTTGGGGGGATAAGATCCTAGTCGGAGGCCTATTAAAGCCTCCCCGGCAGGATTTCCTGTTGCGTTGCTCATCCTCCTCCCATTAATCTCGCTCCTCCTGCAGCTCTTTGCACACCTCAAGCCACCTCCTTCCCCTCCTCCCCTGTGGATCCGTCGCCCTCGCCATGACGAAGGGGCAGACCAGCAAGCTCGAGGCGCAGAAGAAGAAGAAGAAGGGGGCGGCCTCCACTCAGCGGCGGCAACGGGCGTTGGCGGCGGGCTGGATCCAGGGGGACTTCCTCCCCTCCTCGGTGACGGTGAACGATGTGCTGGAGCTGGTGGAGCACGGCATGGTCGCCAACAAAACCTGGAGGCTGCCGGAAGGCGAGACGGAGCTGACACCAAAGGAGGGGGAGCGCGTTCTGCTGCTCAGTCACGTGGCGAGAGGTTTCTGCTTGCCTCCCCACCCTTTCTTCCGAGGTATCATGAATTACTTCGGGGCGCAGCTCCAAATGCGATAGCTCATCTTTCCGCATTCATCACCCTCTGCGAGTGCTTCATAGGATATCCTCCCCACTGGGGGCTCTTTAAATATGTCTTCTCCACTAGATCCCAAACTGTTAGGAAACTTAGCCAGTCGGATGATAAGACACACATCCTCCAGCTCTGCGGGGGTTTAGGCTTTCAGAAGAAAACAAAGAGTAGCTATCCCTCCCTCCAGCTATCCGAGTCAGTTAGGAACTGGTAATCGTCCTGGTTCTATTGCCAGGACATTGCTTGCCCGAATGCTTCGAGTGGGTTGCCACCTTTGTAAGTGCATCTAGTGCCCCTTAGTGATTTTGGTGGTTTGAAGACTTATTGGTTAAGTATCTAATGTGTTTATAAGTATACACAGGATCTATAAGTCATTGAGGAGTTTGAGATATTTGAAGAATATCGACCCCTAAAAATGTATATCTTCAGTTGAAGAAATTGGTCTGAAGCTGAAGAAATGAATAGCGAGGAATCTGCGATGAAATTGATATTCCTCGTGAAGACACTGATATTGAGAAGATCGGTGGTTCCTGAAGAAAATCATTCTGAAGAAATTGAAGCGTGAAGATTTTCGTTTTCTGTTTTACTTTCTTCGCATTTGATGAATAGGAACACCGTACTGTTAAAGGGGGTCAAAGTAACACTATGGAATAGATTTCCTCATGATGCTCAACCCAAGCCAAATCCTACCAAAAGCCTCAAGTGAGGAATATGAGTGACATGAGGACTCTCACAGTTGAGGGTCCCGACCGTTTTGATAACCACGCCAAGTCACTGGTCTTATCCACTCCAACGGTCATATTATTTAAGGGCATTAGTGTCAAATCATGTCGGGATGCTCCCAGGCTATAAATAGCCACCCCCCACAACCACTAGCTGGTTGGCTGCTCCGTTAGAAACTGACACTTGTCATAAGAGCAACCCAAATTCCTCAGAGCCTTCGAGAGTAATTCATCAGTGAGGAAATACACCACCCACCGGAACCACAAACCAAACCTAGTGATTGAGCATCACTGAAGAAATTGTTCCTGTGTGGGACTGAAGCCTTTTACCTTTGAGGACTGTGCATCCTCCAGACGGTTAGGCGTCATGGTCTAGAGCAATCCAGCAGTCAATTGTGGACCGCCGGGTGACCGAGTTTGTGAGGGTTTGGAAGTCTGCCCTGAAGACTTACCACGAGTGTTGGGCGAGGACTGTGTGTCCTTAGCTCAAGGAGAATACGGTAGGGACCGTGTGTCCCGGGACTGGGTGTCCTTTGGTTTCAATTCCAAGCCGCTCCAAACCAGATGTACAACTGTCACAGCAGTTGGAACTGGGTCATCAACGACTGTCGTCTCTGACAATCGGGTTCTAATTCCTCAACTCTTTACTTTCTTTGTATTATGTGTTGATGAATTTCACTGTGACCGTTTGATGAATTTGCTGAAGACTTTCTCTAAATTTCCTCAACCCCAAATTCTTCACAATAGTTAATCATCATCTGTATTCTGCGTGCCTGCTTACTGTGCGATCTGTTTTCACATTCTTCACTCTGAAATACTGCTGGTGTGAACGTTTGCACGTCTGATCCTTTACTGTTTCCGCTGTAAGTTAGTCATCAGTGAGGAATTTCCTCAAAAGGAATTTCCTCAGTGATGGAATTCTAAAAATCTCCTATTCACCCCCCCCTCTAGTCGATATAACGCACTTTCAATTGGTATCAGAGCAAGGTGCTCCCTTGTTCTGTGTGATTTTGGTTTAACCACCTGGAGTTTTAGTTATGTCGACTGCAGGCATGTTCAAGGTGAATGCACCATGTCCCACCTACGAAGGGAAGAACTTTCCTTTCTGGAAGAACAAAATGCAACTGCATCTACAAGCTATTGACAATGATCTCTGGTATATTGTGGAAAATGGCGTCCCCATCATTTCTGCCAGTGTCACTGCGGCTGATGTGAAGAAATTCAAGCAACTTGATTCACAAGCGAAGAACATCATATGTGGCTATCTGAGCCCTGGCCAGTTTGGAAGAGTAAGTGCTTTGGGCTCTGCAACACTGATCTGGGAGAGACTGTGCAAGGTAAATGAAGGAGTATCAACCCAGCGTGACTCTCGTGTTGATATTCTTCGGAATCTCTTCAATCGCTTCAAGAGACATGACAATGAATGCTGCCAAGACACCTTTGATCGCCTCACTGATATATCAAATGAACTGCAAGCACTGGGAGCTCGAGACATGACTAATCACGAAGTTGTGAAGAAACTGCTGAGATCCTTGGATTCTTCATTTGACACTTAAGTTCTGATGATTCAAGAAAGACCAGACTACAAGATGCTAGATCCAGCTGATATCCTTGAAAGGCTAAATACTCATGAATTCCAGCAAGAAGAAAAGAGAGATCTATATGGACAAAGCTATTCTAGACCACGTGCACTCAAGGCTAGAGCAATTTCCTCATCTGAAGAAGAAGACACAGATGACAGCAGTTGTGACCCTGAAGAATTTGGACAGGAGCTTGCAATGCTTGTGAGGAAACTCCAGAAATTTACACGCCGAGGCCAGTTCGGTAAATCATCAAGAAGACACATGAGGAAATCAGAATATGCATCTGAAGACTACAAGAAACGGACCTGTCACAAGTGCAAGAAATCAGGTCATTACATTGCTGGTTGTCCCCGCTGGGGAAAGGAATCAAAGAAGAATAAATACAAGGATGACAGTTCTGATGACTCAAGGAAGAAGAAGAAATCTTCAAAATCCTCATCTTCAAAGTCCTCTTCACACAAGAAGACTAGCTTCAGAAAGGCTCGGGCACTTATTGACAAGGAAATGGATTTCGAGGCAGAATCAGAGGAATGTGATGAAGAAGAAGGCTCTGGAGAAGACTCAGAATCCGGACAGGCTAGTCTTGCACTAGCAACCAATTTCGTCAGCAAGTCAATCTTCAATCTTGAAGAAAATGACTGCACCATCCATACTGATGACTATGCTGATGACATCGCTCCAACCTATTGCTTCATGGCAAAAGGTTCAAAGGTATCAAATAATGCCTCCTCCTATGATTCAAGTGACTGTGAACATAATGATTATAAAAAAACCAGTTACAGTAAACTTGCCATCATTGCCACTAAACAACAAACTGCTCTGGAAAAGCTTCAAAAACTGCTAGACAAAAGTGATGATCTGTTGAATGATGAAATGAATCTTAATCAAATCCTCGCTGATGACATGAAAAATCTTCAGTCTAGATTTGATATTCTTCAGGATTGTTATGATACACTCCTCAGTGATCATGAGAAGCTTTCCTACGAATTTCTTCAAAGGAAGCTTGATCTTGAGAAGCTGAGGATGTCTCATGATGATCTTCGCATGGAAAATGATTCATTACTAGCTCAACAGATCAGCGCTAGTCAAGTTGAGTTTATTCCTCCATGTCTTAAATGCATTGAACGTGAAACTGCTAATTCCTCACCAGAATCATCAAATGCTACAAATTCTTCAACTGCACCTGTTGTGTCCATTTCCTCACTTGAGGAAAACACAAATGTTACTGATGAAAATGCAGGGTTGAAGGAATTGTACGTGACAGGCATGTACAAAAGTCTCAAAGGACACCAAACCCTTTGTGATGTGTTCAAAAAGCAGATCTTGAACAGGAACCCGAGGAAAGAAGGAATTGCCTTTGAGAGGAAATTAAATGCTGATGGAACTTATTGGAAACCTGAGCAGTATCCCAAAACCTCATGGGTTACTGCTACTGGGCCTCCTTTTGATCCATCTAATCTAACTTGCTTCTCATGTGAATTATCCTATTCCTCGGATGAGTCATTTGATTCCAACTATAAACTGTTCAAAAATCAATCTGGTGAAGTATTTGTTCGATATGTTGGAACTAACTGCAGGAATGGCCCTCCTGTGAGGAAAATATGGGTTCCCAAAAGTTGTCTTGAAAATCTTCAAGTGAATGTTCTCATGACACCACCTCTGAAGAATCTGAACCTCAGATCAAATTCCTCAGGAGGACCAAAGTCTTCAAGAGGATCAAAATCCTCAGCTGGTCAAAACTATGCTCGTACTCGTGCTTATGCGTCTAACATGCAGGGAAGCTACAAGGAATATGAATATGAGCGCGACTCCTGAAATCATTATGTTTATAAATCCTCAAACCAGTTATCTGCATGCTCATATGAGTACTTTAACCCCCCTACTGTTAAGAGAAGTGCATTAGCTTCAATGCCACCTTTCTCATATGGTGCTCGCGGGATGATGAACGCTTTGCCACCCCTTCAGATGTGGGTGGTGAAGAAATCAAACTAATCACTTCTGCAGGTCAGGTCTCGAGATGAAAATCATCATCTGAAGAATTTGCGGGAGACGTGAGGAAATGCTTGATAGGACGCAAGCTAATGATTGATGAAATAGAAATATTTCACACGTCCTTACATTTCTGTTATGATGAAATTACTGAACTGATGAAATTAGTATCATATTCTTGAAATTTGAAGCATATGAGATGGTAAGCTGTACTAATTCATCTACAGGATGACAAACCCAAAAATACTGAGTGGGTTCTTGATAGTGGCTGCACACATCACATGACTGGTGATAAAAGCCTACTGATGAATATGCCACTAACTCCATCACCTCTGAAGCAAATCACATATGCTGACAAAGGTAAAAGCAAGGTATTGGGACTTGGCAAAGTAGCTATTTCCAAGGATAGGCATATGGACAAAGTGATGCTTGTTGAATCCCTTGGTTTTAACCTCATGTCAGTCTCGATGCTTTGTGATCTTGATATGATTGTTATCTTTGGTAGATATAGATGTGTAGTCATCATGGAATCTGACAGATCCAAAGTCTTCGAAGGTGTAAGAAGAGGGGATTTGTACATTGTTGATTTCTCTACAGGTTATTAACCAGCCACTTGCTTACTAGAAAAAACCTCAGAAGGATGGTTGTGGCACCGAAGACTAGGTCATGCAGGCATGAGGAATTTGCACACGCTTGCAAAGAAGAAGCATGTCGTCGGCATCGAATCAGTCAAATTCCTCAAGGACCATCTCTGCGGTGCTTGTGAATCTGGGAAAATGACCAGATCCAAGCATCCCTCTAAAACCATCATGACTACTACACGTCCATTCGAATTGCTTCATATGGATTTATTTGGACCTACTCACTATGCCACACTAACCAATGCAGCATCTTTATATGGCTTCGTCATAGTTTATGATTATTCTAGATATACTTGGGTGCATATCATAGTTTATAAAACTGAAGTGCAGGAAATCTTCAAACGATTTTCTTCAAGGGCCTCGACGAATTTTGGCATCAAGATCAAACACATCAGGAGTGATAATGGAACTGAGTTCAAAAACACTGGTTTTGATGATTATCTTGATGAACTTGGTATTACTCACGAATTGTCTGCTCCTTATACTCCTCAGCAGAATGGAGTCGTCGAAAGGAAGAACAGGACTCTGGTTGAAATGGCAAGAACCATGCTTGAAGAATATCAAATTCATCGTCTCTTCTGGCGTGAAGCAATCAACACTGCATGCCATATCATCAACAGGGTATATCTTCACAAATTCCTCAAGAAAACCTCATATGAACTCCTCACTGACAAGAAACCCAATGTAAGTTATTTCAAAGTCTTCGGGGCAAAATGTTGGATTAGAGATCCTCACCATAGCTCAAAATTTGAACCTAAGGCACATGAAGGTTTTATGCTCGGTTATGGAAAGGACTCGCACACCTACAGAATCTTCAACAACTATCACAACAAAGTTGTTGAGACTGTAGATGTGCGGTTCGATGAAACTAATGCCTCGCAAAGAGAGCAATTGCCTTCTGATCCAGATAAGCTGTCTCCTGAGGAAGTGATAAAGCTTAAGCCTACTGAAGACATTGTCCCCATTGAGGAAATTGGTGAAGAAATAATCCCCATCGCTGATAAAAACCAAGAAGATGCTCCTCAGGAAATTGCAACACCACCACTTCCTCAGCCCAGACAAAATCCTCAACCAGCTCATCCAAGCATTGCAAACGAAGTAGAACTTGACAAAATCCTCAACGACATCAACGCGCCAGGTCCTCTCACTTGCTCAAAAGCTTCACACTTAGTTAACTTTTGTGGGCATTTTTTCTTTGTATCCATCACAGAACCCTCAAAAGTAGGTGAGGCTTTTCTGGAACCGGAGTGGATCCAAGCCATGCAAGACGAACTTCTTCAATTCAAGCTGGATGACGTATGGGAGCTCGTCAAACGACTAGATCCTCGCAAGCATAACATCATCGGCACCAAGTGGATTTTCCGAAACAAGCAAGATGAGGACGGTCAAGTGGTGAGGAACAAGGCACGACTTGTAGCTCAAGGCTACACTCAGGTTGAAGGAATAGATTTCGATGAAACTTTTGCACCTGTTGCTAGACTTGAAGCTATTCAAATACTACTTGCTTATGCTAATCATCATAACATCACCTTATATCAAATGGATGTGAAAAGTGCATTCCTCAATGGTAAGCTTGAGGAAGAAGTATATGTTGCTTAGCCCCCAGGTTTTGAGGATCCAAAGAATCCAGACAAAGTCTTCAGACTCAAAAAGGCTCTGTATGGCCTCAAGCAAGCCCCTCGGGCATGGTATGATACATTGAAGGAATTCCTCATGAAGAAAGGCTTCAAACCTGGTTCACTCGATCCAACTCTTTTCACAAAATCCTATGATAATGAGATGTTTGTATGTCAAATATATGTTGATGATATCATATTTGGCTGTACTGACAAAAGATACAGTGATGAATTTGCCTACATGATGAGTGAAGAATATCAGATGTCCATGATGGGGGAGCTGAAATTCTTCTTAGGTCTTCAAATTCGTCAACAAAGCAATGGAATCTTCATATCACAGGAGAAATACCTCAAGGATGTTCTGAGGAAATTCGACATGCACGAATGCAAAGGTGCCAAGACTCCAATGCCTACCAACGGCCACCTCGGCACTCATGAAAATGGTAAAGATTTCGATCAGCAGGTATACCGTTCTATGATTGGCTCTTTATTGTATCTATGTGCATCTAGGCTAGATATAATGCTTACTGTTTGCATGTGTGCACGTTTTCAAGCAAAACCGAAGGAATCACACCATAAGGATGTGAAACATATTCTTCGATACTTAGCTCACACACCAACACTGGGATTATGGTATCCCAAGGGCTCCAATCTTCATCTGGTAGGATATTCTGATTCAGACTATGCTGGTGACCGTGTGGATCGCAAGTCAACTTCTGGCACATGCCATTTCCTCGGAAGATCACTAGTTTGCTGGTCCTCAAAGAAGCAGAACTGCATATCACTCTCCACTGCCGAAGCTTAGTACATTGCTGTTGGTTCTTGCTGTGCTCAATTGCTATGGATGAAGCAAACCCTCAAGGACTACGGCATCAAAATGAAGAATGTGCCTCTCTAGTGTGACAATGAGAGTGCTATCAAGATTGCATATAACCCAGTACAGCACTCGAAGACCAAGCACATCCAGATTCGTCATCATTTTCTTCGGGACCATGTCCTCAAGGGCAATATCCTCATCGACCATGTGAAGACTGATGATCAACTGGCAGATATCTTCACTAAGCCCTTGGATGAGAAAAGGTTTTGCAAGTTGCGGTGTGAGCTAAATATCTTAGAGTCTTCGAATGTTTTGTAAAAACATGCACACATCCTAACACTTATGCAAAGTTGATGACTTAGATGTGCAACACATGATGAAACGATTTTCTTCAACTGATGAAGAAAGTCACTCTGAATGTGAAGAAATTAACGAAGAAATTGATTCTCAGGGCCCTACGACAATTGTACGCGGCGTCTGTAATCAACATTCTTATATGGTGGGTAACGCCACCGCCCAATGTGAAATTCGTCAAGTTGATTTTCTTCAAATGATCAATTTCCTCACAATGCATTTTTCCTCAAAACAGTTGTTCTTCATTGTGATGATCTATTACAAAATCATCAAAAACACTTGATGACTTTCATTTACCTAGGTAGACTGTGATTTCTAGTCCTCAAGAGCATTCACTTATTGCTATTTCCTCAAGTTGATGTTTCTGCTAAGTGAATGTGATCGGAACCTACTTTCCCTCTATGCTATACTTATCCAGTCTATTCAATTCTTCATATGCGTTCTACTTGAAACTTTGTTCAAAGTCCTCACTGCATCCTTGTCAGCTGATGATTTTGTAACTAAAATCCTCAAATCTTCAAAAATTGTTTTCTTTAAAGGCACAGTAACTGAACCCCCACTTCCCACGATCGGATAACCACGATCTCCACTATCTCCACCGCATCGTACGGGAGCTACACGTGTCCTGCGGAGACGTAGAGGCAGGGGCTATTTGGTCCGAAACTTTCGCGCCAAACAGTAACTTTCGGGCTATAAATATGTTCTTATCCCCCTCGGTATCCTCTTCTTCGCCTCATCGCTCTCCTGCCACAGCACACTCCACCGAACCCTAGCGCCACCGCTGGTAGTCTTGTTGCCGGTGAGGAAGAGCTTCACTGCCTCGACCTTTTCGTCGCCAGGATCACGCCGGAGTCGGACCATCTACGTCCTCTGCCGCCGTAGACGTCCTCTGCCGCCAAGTTAGGGTGCATTGGACACTCGACCGAAGAGCCTCTCCAACACCACTTTCTGTGTTCTTCGTTCGCACCTTCCAGGGTAAATAGACCCCATTTTTACAGCAGATTAGATCTGAAATTTTACCTCTTCTATGTGAAATATGTTTTTCCTCAAGATACGATGCGCACATGATTCCTCAAACACTACCTATCACCGCAATCATTGATGAACTAGCTAAGCATCTAAGATTTTCACGAGATTCCTCAATTGTGCGAATTTTCGGATCTGTACAACTCTGGAACCCAAGAACAGTATGCTTAGACAAATTCCTCAACCACTGGTTATATTCCTCAAATTGTCAAAATTTTTCATTCTCTTCAAATCTGAGAACGCATATGACCTCTCCAAATTCCTCGCAACTATACTCTGTTCACAGGTACACACATGTCAGCTGATGAATCTCTCGGTTCTCATCACATTAACTCATTTGCAGCGTTTCTGGAAGAAACTCTTCAAGGCTCATCAGAATCCTCAAGAGTTCAAAATCATCAGCAAATTCCTCAACTGAAGAAAATGGAGGAAGAGAGAAAATAGAAGGGAGGAAAGAAACTGGAGCAGAACACAGCTGCTGATATTCCTGACGACATATACTTGGACTATTGTACGCCTGATGAAGAACCTGAGACAATGGCCAAGAGAAAGATTAGACTGCAGAAGATTGAACGCAGATGGGCGAAGGAATGGAAGGAGTACAGGTTTGTGACTCCAAAATATGCGAAGAAATTCGCTTTGAAGACTCATGGCAGAAGCGCCCCACTTGAGGATCATCAAGTAGCACATCCCTCAAGTCTTATGACAATTGATGACTACCCAGATGAGAAAGAAAGGCATCTGGCCAAGCTCAAGAAGCAAGCTGAAGCTGCAGTGAAGAAATTTAATGAATCCTCAGCTGCTGCCTCCGGTGCTGCTCATTCATCGGCAGCAGAAACCTCAGGATCAGAGATTCCTCAAATGCAGTCTGCGCCAACAAAGCCAAAGGCTCCAAAGCCTCAAGAGACTTCTGTCACAAATCCCTCAGCTCCAAAACCCTCAGCCACAAAACCCTCAGCTCCAAAACCCTCAGCTCCAAAACCCTGAGCACCAAAACCTTCAACACCAAAACCATCAGTGCCAAAACCCTCAGCACCAATCTCCTCTGCACCAAAATCCTCAGCTCCACCTCCAAAGCCTCAAGAAAAACCAGTACAAAAGCATGTCGTGAAGCCTACAACCGCCAGCTCCAGCTCCTCACTCCCAGCTGCAACTAGCTCGGAGACAAAGTCTTCAACACCACTTGTGAAGACTTTGACAACTGCTCAACCTGCACCTCTGCCCAGCCCCAGCAAAATCATCGTAGTCCCGTCTGCATCAGAGGGAAGTGATGATTATGATGATGAAACCCTGCAAGCCATCATCAGGAACAAGCAAGAACGGGTAGCACAAGCATCAGGCAGTGCTATTCCTCTGGCCATGGACCCCAAGGTCCTCCTCGACTACATCAATATATGGTATGAGGACCCAAACACACCCATTGATGATTTGAAACTTCCTCTTGGCATCAGCCACATGGTGGCCACCTTCATAAACGAAGCCAAGTGGAAGGAACAGAAGGCCAGGCAGGCAAAGGTTGCAAAGGCCAAAAAGGAGAAATTCCTCAGGCAGAATCTCCTCAAACTGACTCCTGATGCACTGGTGTCAACCCAGGCAGAGCTGCAAGTATTGACTGACAAGTATGAAAAACTGTCAGACCGCAAAAGCATCAAGCGCAATTTCATCAAGCTAGCCACTAGTGTTGTTGATGACTACAACAAGAGAAAAGCACCACCAGCACCAACTCCTCAGCCCCTGGTTGAGCAGCCAGAAGATGCATCTCCTGATGAGGAGGAAACTCCTCAAGCCGAGGAAGAACACCAAGAGCGACGTGCTGATGAACCGGCCATTGAAGAAATCATCACCGAGACTGCAACTGATGAAATTGCAACCACTGAAGAGACTGCTCCTAATCCAGCTGCTTCATCAAAGCAGGCTGATGACTCTGTTCCAGCTGGTTCCTCACTACCAGCTGAAGAATCTGCAGAAAGAACACCTTCACCAAAAGCTTCAAAGGTGAAGAAGATAATCCCGTCTGCATCAGACGTGAAGAATACAAGAGCTGTTGAGAAGGAAGCAAAGAAGAGAAAAGCCTCCTCAGCAGTAGAAATGACAGAGGCAAAGCGCCTCAAAGAAACTGAAGAAACTGCTCCTCTGGATCCAGTACCTCTGAATGTCGCCCCTTCATATGAGATGGTCGTCATTGATGACCCAACTAAAAGGGCTGATGAGGAAATGAAGGATGTCGCCTCTGAGGAACACACTAATGAGGAAATCCAGATTGATGACAGTCCTCAACCTCATGTTCCTCAGAAAGAGACTACTCAAGCCTCAGCTGCAGCAGCTGAAGAAACTGCTTCTGCCACAAAGCCAGCTGAAGAAAAACAAGCTGAGGAAAATGCACATTCTGAGCAAACTTCTCATTCTAAACAGGCTGACCCAACTCCTCAAGCTGAAGCAGAAATTCCTCGGCCTGAAGCTCAGCCAGAGCAAGAAGTACCAGCTGATGAAATTCCTCAACCTCAGGAAAAGGCTGAAGAAAATGTTCCCGCCCAAGACAATGAATTCATTGTGCTCAACCGAGAGACTTCCATGGTTGTTTCCCCTCCCATTCCTCAGCCAAATCTCAAGCCAGTTCAGCGCCAGCCATTCTCCAAACGTCCAAAGTTTTAGAAAGGAGATTTCTTTGAAGAACGCATGTATTTCATCGGAGAGAATCCTTATGACAAGCCTCAAATGAGGCATCTGAAGTTTTGGACAAGAACTCAGATGAACTACTATTCCTCGGTGCTCTGTGGCCGCAACAAGATATTCCAGCACAGGCACATTCCTCATGTTGAGCTTGAAGCAATACCCTGTCTGGAACCAGTCCTCAGTGTACTCCACGATGCAGGTTTGCTCCCTACGTGCTCCAACATATCAGACTGGAATAGTGAGCTTATTCTTCAGTTCTATGCAACACTGCACATCTCTAGCAACGCTGATGACATCAACACTTGGGTGTTCGACTGGATGTCCCAAAATACTCACTACAAAGCTCCGGCTTTTGAACTCCTCAGAGAACTGCCCGTACCAATTCCCTCAGATGGGGGCAGTGAAGCTTTATGGTGAGCGTGAGCTGCCAAATGGAATGATGGAAGTCCTCATGAAGCCTTTGGCTGTAGGAAAACTCTCAAGAACCACATTTCTCGTCCATGAGCTCAAGTACACACCACGGTCTGTCTACAGAATCCTCTGCAGTGTGCTCACGCCAATCAAAAGGCCATGACGATGAAGAAGATGTTGTAGGCCTCATGAAGAATATCCTCTTCAACATCATTCACGGTATTCCTATCAATATCCATGATTTCTTCTTGAGGACTTTGGCCGACAATGCCATGTGCCCCTTTGATCACAAGATTTATGCCCCATAGATCATGAGATTCATCAGGACAAGGACAGGCATCAACTTTCATGCTGATTGTCAAAACCATGTTGGGTATATGCCTCCTATCAGGGTCAACAAGAAGACTTTTGAGCCCATTGAAGGAAAAGGAAAATCTGTGATTGAAGAAGGCAGCAGGCCCCTTGATGGTCAGTTCAGAGAGCCAGACGCATATTCTTCATGGGACGATACTGAGACTTGTCCACCCAGCCCTGTTCCTCATCGCGTGCTAACCACCAGAGAGCTTCTCCTCAGTCTTCATCACAAGGTGGATCACAACCACAAATGGGTCAAACGCCAGTTTGGTGCCATTTTGAAAACCCTCACTGAAACCCAGAACTCTGTGAAGATTAATCATCACTATCTGCATGAGGTTTTCGATCGCACCTGGGCTACACTTGCACATCTGAAGACCCAGACTGAGCTTGAAGAAATGAACTTTGAGCAGGACTTTGACTGGTCGTGGCCTCCCAAGAGGAAGTTCAGGCCCATTCCAGTGCCACACCTTGAAAACAACACCTTCTCTTCATTCCACACCGCAGAATCTGATGAGGAACAACTCGACACAGCAACCGGCCCAAGGAAGAAGACTACACCCAAGAAGCGTCAAGGATCTTCATCAACCGCCAAGAAATGAAGTCTTCACGGGCGTTAGTCCTCAGTTTGTCCCTTTTTGTCACTTGATGACAAAGGGGGAGAAACTTGAGAGTTAGTCTTCAAGCGGGATATTTTTGGGGCTTATGAACTATATTTAAGTTACAAACTCTTGGCTCTTCTGAAGTTTTTATGTAATGAGTTGTAACTTAAGCCCGATGGTACTCTGATGCTTTTGAATGTTTTTCTTCGCATGCTTATTCCTCAAGTTTTTAATGCACGCATGCTGGAATTCGTCAGATACCATTTGCCATCATGCATCTTCATTTTCTTCATATGATATGTTATATGTATGCATGATTTACAAGATTCAGGGGGAGATCTCCATGATATAAATCATCAATGTGCATCTGCTATAAAAGCAGAATCCTCAAGGTATGCACATCTTCAGGGGGAGTCTCTGTGAATCTTGTTTTCAAATTCCTCAAATGAGTATTTACACTTCATATTTTTGATCCCTGTTGAAGACTTAACCTAATTGTCATCAACCACCAAAAAGGGGGAGATTGTAAGTGCATCTAGTGCCCCTTAGTGATTTTGGTGGTTTGAAGACTTATTGGTTAAGTATCTAATGTGTTTATAAGTATACACAGGATCTATAAGTCATTGAGGAGTTTGAGATATTTGAAGAATATCGACCCCTAAAAATGTATATCTTCAGTTGAAGAAATTGGTCTGAAGCTGAAGAAATGAATCGCGAGGAATCTGCGATGAAATTGATATTCCTCGTGAAGACACTGATATTGAGAAGATCGGTGGTTCCTGAAGAAAATCATTCTGAAGAAATTGAAGCGTGAAGATTTTCGTTTTCTGTTTTACTTTCTTCGCATTTGATGAATAGGAACATCGTACTGTTAAAGGGTGTCAAAGTAACACTATGGAATAGATTTCCTCATGATGCTCAACCCAAGCCAAATCCTACCAAAAGCCTCAAGTGAGGAATATGAGTGACATGAGGACTCTCACAGTTGAGGGTCCCGACCGTTTCGATAACCACGCCAAGTCACTGGTCTTATCCACTCCAACGGTCATATTATTTAAGGGCATTAGTGTCAAATCATGTCGGGATGCTCCCAGGCTATAAATAGCCACCCCCACAACCACTAGCTGGTTGGCTGCTCCGTTAGAAACTGACACTTGTCATAAGAGCAACCCAAATTCCTCAGAGCCTTCGAGAGTAATTCATCAGTGAGGAAATACACCACCCACCGAAACCACAAACCAAACCTAGTAATTGAGCATCACTGAAGAAGTTGTTCCTGTGTGGGACTGAAGCCTTTTACCTTTGAGGACTGTGCATCCTCCAGACGGTTAGGCGTCATGGTCTAGAGCAATCCAGCAGTCAATTGTGGACCGCCGGGTGACCGAGTTTGTGAGGGTTTGGAAGTCTGCCCTGAAGACTTACCACGAGTGTTGGGCGAGGACTGTGTGTCCTTAGCTCAAGGAGAATACGGTAGGGACCGTGTGTCCCGGGACTGGGTGTCCTTTGGTTTCAATTCCAAGCCGCTCCAAACCAGATGTACAACTGTCACAGCAGTTGAAACTGGGTCATCAACGACTGTCGTCTCTGAGAATCGGGTTCTAATTCCTCAACTCTTTACTTTCTCTGTATTATGTGTTGATGACTTTCACTGTGACCGTTTGAAGAATTTGCTGAAGACTTTCTCTAAATTTCCTCAACCCCAAATTCTTCACAATAGTTAATCATCATATGTATTCTGCGTGCCTGCTTACTGTGCGATCTGTTTTCACATTCTTCACTCTGAAATACTGCTGGTGTGAACGTTTGCACGTATGATCCTTTACTGTTTCCGCTGTAAGTTAGTCATCAGTGAGGAATTTCCTCAAAAGGAATTTCCTCAGTGATGGAATTCTAAAAATCTCCTATTCACCCCCTCTAGTCGATATAACGCACTTTCAACCTTTCAGTTTAGACCGTCCGGGCCCTCCCAGGAAGCTAGCGCTCTCTAAGGGAGAAAGAACCCAGATCCAGCCTTTGGTCGACGCGTTGATAGCCGTCGTCTGGAGGGGAGTCACCGGCATGGACCTGCCAAAAACTTTTCTGGGTCGGCGCATCCAGCTGCTGCAGGCCCGAGACCACACTATGTGGCATTACACGGGGCCTTCGGATACCACTCGGTCTCATCCAGAGGACGTGAGCGGGGAGACTATGAGTGCGTGGGTCCGCAGCATCACAGGCACATGTGATAACCCCGTGGGAGCTCGGCGGGTGAAGCCCTTCCGCACCGAAAATCCTCCTCCGAATGAGGTGAGTACATGTTGTCGAGTGCTTTTAACCTTCTCAGGTTTATTGCTTTTCTTGTCTCGCTGACTGACGTTGCCTACTGTGTTTTGTGCAGGAGTGGACGAACTGGCATTCTACAGTCTTGAATGGGAATCCAGTCGAGGACGAGGAAGGCAGCATGGAGGGCAGCGCGGATAGCGCCGAGTACGTCTCTGACAGTGGGGAGACGGAGGAGGAGACGGAAGAGGAGGAGGAGGAGAGTGGAGAGCAGAGCTCGTCACCCTCACCACCAGAGCACCGAACCAAGCGCCGTCATGACCCTGCTGCTCCGCCGGCTCCTCCCACGGCCCCGAGTGCTCCGCCAGCTCCTCCCGTGGCCCCGAGTGCTCGGAGTGTGAAGAGAACCAGGGGTGCTTCTGCCGAACCCGTGAACCAGCCGTCCAAGGTGGCAAAACCTAGCGGGTCTAAACCTCGGAAAGCCTTGCCCCGGATGAGGATCACTGATCCGATCGCCTTAGTGTAAGTGTCTTGTTCTTCCATCTTACTTCAGTATCCGATTGGCCTCTTCTTTTTGGGAATTCATGTTTACCCGTCGAGTGGATTTCACTCAACAGAGCTGCTAACTCCGCCATCTCTCTGCCGCGCCAGGACGATGATCCCATGGACACCGATAACGCCGCCACGTCCCAGCAAGGTACGTTGTCACGACTCCGAGAGCTGTATTACTGTTTCGCGAGTGTTGTCTTTGATCTTGACCTTTTTTCTGTAATTTTATTTTGTTCAGTCGGGCTTCCTTCGGAGGTGATCCATCTGGACGACGACGACCAAAGGAGGTCGGAGCCAGCTTTGGCGCCTGTCCCTGGGGTTATCCAACCTGCTGCCAATCCCGCCATGAACGTGCCGCCGACTGAGACGGTGGCCCTCACGGCGGAACCGACTGGACCACAGCTCGGGATGCCCAGGGAGCCTTCTGTCGTGCCGGGTCCGTCGGCTGTTCAATATGATGCCCGACGCCTCCCGGAAGATCAAGTAGGAGCTGCCAAGGACGCCATGGTACAAGTAGAGCTGATGGTGGGCAACGCCAAGGGAGCGTATGACTCCATCGCATCCCTGTACAAGAAGAGCTTGAAGCTTCGGGATGATATCCGAGTAAGTGCGCTAGTAAGTGTTTACATTCCTCTTGGTGCCCACTGGGGGATTCAGCGAGATACTCGGATACAGTAGGATGATTTTGCAGTGGGTTCACTCCGAGTGAACCCAGTGGGTGTAGTCCACGAGACTTCTACCGAGTGCTTGCGCCGGCAGTTGTCTTTATATGTATTTTTCATAATCTGTACAAATCAGAGCTTATCTGCCCGAATGGTACCAGTGGGAGCACGCCGAGTGCATCCACTGGGTGTAGTCCCCGAGAGTAGTGTTACTCGGGTCGAGTAATAGTAATCTCATAGTGTTGTTGGTTTGCTATGGAGCTCAATAGGGCCGACCTGTTCAAGCATCATACCAGTGGGGTCACTCTCAGTGAACCCACCAGGTGTAGTCCCCGAGACCGCTGTCGATTGCTTGCATCGGCAGGGGTCTGAAGAATTTTGAGCTTTGATTGTTTTGTCATATCTGTCGAGACTTTTTCCTTGTTGATTGTGGCTGATCCTCCCTTTGTGTCTCTTTGACAGAAGACTTGTGAAATGGGATCGGCGTATAATGCTCTGAAGGCTGAGAAGATTCAACTTGCTGCGGACTTGGAGGTGGATGTGAATGATCTGGCTGGCGCGAAGAAGGCTCTCGCTGACCGAGAGAAATCTTTGGAGGAATCTCGGGAGGCCAACAAGGCACTGCTAGCCGAAGTAGAAAAAATGAAGAGGGAGAGATCCGAATGGATGGGCCAGCTGAAGGTAAGGAACACTCGGTGCAGAGTGCAGGAGAACTACGTCGGCGACTGGGCGAAGAAGATGGTCGCACTGCTTGGTGGTAAGTTCTTGTCGAGTGCTTTTTGACTTTGGAGTTCACTCCGCGCTTATTTTCTGCTTGTCTTTTCTTTGTAGATTTCTGTCGGGACGTTGAGGCCGAAACAGCCAAAATTGAGCGGTACCTTGTTTCGGATGTTCCACTCGGCGATGAAGCTAACCGGGACATGTTCCGAGCGCATTCTCGCCTTAATAGGGTGGGCCCTTTCATTGGTCGCCTGAGAAGAGTTGTCGGCCGAATCGACAAGGAGCTGTGGCCTGAAGATGACTCCTGGAACGAGATAGAGGGGTTGATGACTCGACTGGAGGACGTTCCAAGCAGGGTGCAGGCATGGAAGAAGTCTGCCGCTCGGTGTGGTGCGGACGTGGCGCTGTCTCTGGTTCGAGTGCACTGCAAGGAAGCCCGTGAAGACTAGCTGAAGACGTTGCAGCTCGTCAACACCAAGAAGCTTCGATTTGAAGATTTCATGGAGACCTTCCTCGACACAGCCACTCGGATTGCAGATGGAATCGACCTTGACACCTTTGTGGAGCCTGCCAGTCCCGGCGACGCTTGATAAACTTTATGTTGAACGCACATTTACCTCGGTATGCCAAGTGGAGTATGTATTAAACTTTGGCCACTGCTGTTGGCTGGTACATTCGTGGCTCGGTGTGGATAAACTTGATTCACACCGAGCCGACTGATTGTAGAACCAATTTGAATTCGAATCGGATCTTTTCCTCTTCTTTTGCTGAGTTTTTTTTGACACGATTTTGGCTCATGGTTTTTGTTTGGGCGTCTCTTGGTGAAGCCAATGGCAAACATGCGGAGTATGTAGTTGTCAGTTGTCTTCACATCCACATGAGCCTCAATGAAGGTCTGCTAAGCCTCCGAGTGTATCTCGAGTGCCCACTCGGAGGAAGCTTTTTACTTAGGTGACTCTGGTTCGCATCTAAGTCTCCGAGTGTGACTTGAAATGCACATTCGAAGCAAGTTGTTTACTTAGGCGACTCTGAGTCGCAGCTAAGTCCCCGAGTGTGACTTTTGGTGCACACTCGGAGCGAGTTTTTACTTAGGCGACTCTGGGTCGCAGCTAAGTCTTCGAGTGTGACTTTTGGTGCACACTCGGAGCGAGTTTTTACTTAGGCGACTCTGGGTCGCAGCTAAGTCCCCGAGTGTGACTTTTGGTGCACACTCGGAGCGAGTCTTTACTTAGGCGACTCTGGGTCGCGGCTAAGTCCCCGAGTGTGACTTTTGGTGCACACTCGGAGCGAGTTTTTACTTAGGCGACTCTGGGTCGCAGCTAAGTCCCCGAGTGTGACTGTTAGTGCACACTCGGAGCGAGTTGTTACTTAGGCGACTCTGGGTCGCAGCTAAGTCCCGAGTGTGACTTTTCATGCACACTCGGAGCGAGTTCTTACTCATGTAGTTGACAGTTGTCTTCACATCCACATGAGCCTCAATGAGGGTCTGCTAAGCCTCCGAGTGTATCTCGAGTATGCACTCGGAGGAAGCTTTTTTACTTAGGCGACTCTGAGTCGTAGCTAAGTCCCCGAGTGTGACTTTTCGTGCACACTCGGAGTGAGTTGTTTACTTAGGCGACTCTGGGTCGCAGCTAAGTCTCTGAGTGTGACTTTTAGTGCACACTCGGAGCGAGTTTGTACTTAGGAAACTCTGGGTCGCAGCTAAGTCTCCGAGTGTGACTTTTAGTGCACACTCGGAGCGAGTTTGTACTTAGGCAACTCTGGGTCGCAGCTAAGTCTCCGAGTGTGACTTTTCGTGCACACTCGGAGCGAGTTGTTACTTAGGCGAATCTGGGTCGCAGCTAAGTCTCCGAATGTGACTTTTCGTGCACACTCGGAGCGAGTTGTTTACTTAGGCGACTCTGGGTCGCAGCTAAGTCCCCGAGTGTGACTTTTAGTGCACACTCGGAGTTGGTTTTTTAGACCGGGGTCTGCAAACGCGGAAGAATTTTGAATCGGCAAGAAATCAATCTACTTTGTATTACTTCGATGATACTTGTTCCTTACATTGTCTCCGGCGGCGGTTATGTGTAGAAGCGCTTCAGTAGATCTCCATTCCATGCTCGCGGCTCGTCCGTTTCCCTGTCGAGGTTGTAGAGTCGATATGCTCCGTTGTTTAGCACCTAAGAGATGATGAACGGTCCTTCCCAGGCAGGAGCCAACTTGTGTGGTCTCTGTTGATCCACTCAGAGCACCAGGTCGCCTGCTTGGAATGTGTGGCTCCTGACGTGCCGCGCATGAAATCGCCGCAGATCTTGTTGATAAATTGTTGAACGGATCAGTGCCATCTCGCGCTCCTCTTCTAAAAGGTACACTCCGTCTTGCCTGGCTTGCTCTGCTTCGGCTTCGGAGAAGAGTTCGACTCGTGGAGAGTTGTGAAGCAAGTCACTCGGAAGGACTGCCTTTTCTCCATAAACGAGGAAAAATGGGGATCGCCCTGTTGATCTGTTCGGAGTTGTTCGGAGGCCCCACAGCACCGAAGGCAGCTCGGTGACCCACGCGCCGGCTGCATGTCCAACTTCCCGCAGGAGTCGAGGTTTCAACCCTTGAAGAATGAGTCCATTCGCCCGCTCCGCTTGTCCATTTGTTTGGGGGTGCGCCACAGATGCAAAATCCACTCGGATACCTTGGCCTGCGCAAAAACCTTTGAACCTTTCCGAGTCAAAGTTCGTGCCATTGTCGGTGATTATGTTGTGTGGAACCCCGTATCTGGCGATGATGTCTCTGATAAATTTGATGGTTGTAAGGGCATCAAGCTTCTTGATAGGCTTGGCTTCAATCCACTTGGTAAACTTGTCGACTGCTACCAGCAGATGGGTGAATCCTCCTTGGCCTGTTCTGAATGGTCCGACTGCATCTAATCCCCACACGGCGAATGGCCAAGCAAGAGGAATTGTCTTCAGCGCAGACGTTGGCTTGTGGGACTTGTTTGAATAGAACTGACAACCTTCGCAACGGTCGACCATATCTTTTGCCATTTCATTCGCCTACAACCAGAAGAAACCAGCTCTGAATGCTTTGGCGACGATTGCCCTTGAGGAAGCATGATGGCCGCAGGTTCCCGAGTGAATTTCTTCCAAAATTAACTGCCCCTCCTCAGGAGAGATACACCGTTGAAGGACGCCTGAAACACTTTCCCTGTATAACTGCTCATCAATGACGGTGAAGGACTTCGACCTGCGAACGATCTACCTAGCTTGGACTTCGTCTTCTGGTAACTCTTGCCTCATGATGTACGCAATGAATGGCACAGTCCATTCGGGAATGACAGCTAGAATCTCCATGATCAAATCAACCACAGCGGGGACCTCGACTTGAGTCTGATCTGTTGAGCTCTTCGGTTCTACTAGTTCCTTTGTAAAAGGATCTTCTTTTATCGAGGGGAGGTGTAGGTGCTCGAGGCAGACATCACTCGGGACCGGTCTCCGTGTGGATCCAAGTTTTTCCAATTCATCTGCTACTTGGTTTTTCAGTCGGGGAACATGGTGAAGTTCCAGACCTTTGAACTTCTTCTCGAGCTTCCTTATTGCGTTGCAGTATGCAGTCTTGGTGGGGTTCCTTACATCCACTCCTTCATTACTTGATTAACCACTAGATCTGAGTCGCCATAGACCATCAGGCGACGGACGCCGAGTGTGATGGCCATGCGCAACCCGTAAAGGAGAGCTTCGTACTCTGCTTCGTTGTTGGAAGAATCAAAATGGATCTGCAACACATACTTGAGTTTATCACCTTTTGGCGATATGAGCACTACGCCGGCGCCGGAGCCATTCAACATCTTGGACCCATCGAAGAACATGGTCCAATGAGCGGAGTAGATGTGAGTCGGTTGCTGTTGTTCTACCCATTCTGCTATGAAGTCAGCAAGAGCTTGAGACTTTATAGCTTTCTTGGCTTCGAACTTGATGTTGTAGTATAGCATCTCCATTGCCCACTTTCCACTCGGCCTGATGCGTCCCGATTGTGGAGAATTTCCGACAACGGAGCATCAGATATGACAGATACCGAGTGGTCTTGGAAATAATGAGCCACCTTCTTTGCAATCATGTAGATCCCATAAATAAGCTTCTGATAATGGGGATACCTCTGCTTGGAAGGAGTCAGGACTTCGGAAACATAATATACTGGCCGTTGAACCTTGTACGCTTTGCCTTCTTCTTCGCGTTCGACTGTCAGAACGGTGCTGACGACTTGATTTGTAGCTGCGATGTACAGAAGAAGGGGTTCTTTACTGAGCGGGGCAGTAAGAACCGGTTGGGTGGAAAGCAGGGCTTAGAGGTCGTCGAATGCGATTTGGGCTTCGTCTGTCCACTCGAAGGTATCTGACTTCTTCATGAGTCGGTACAGAGGTAACGCCTTCTCACCGAGTCGAGGGATAAACCAGCTCAAAGCTGCTAGGCAACCTGTGAGCTTTTGAACATCATGTACTCTTACCGGCCGCTCCATTCGAACAATGGTCCCGATCTTTTCGGGGTTGACATCGATCCCTCGTTCGGAAACGAAGAAACCGAGTAACTTCCCGCTGGGAACGCTGAATGAACACTTGGCTGGGTTGAGCTTGATATCGTACCTACGTAGGTTGGCGAATGTTTCTGCCAAGTTAGTCAGCAGGTCGGAACCTTTGCGTGACTTGACTACGATATCATCCATATATGCCTCCACATTTCGACCGATCTGGTCTAGGAGGCATTTTTGGATCATTCGCATAAAAGTTGCTCATGCATTCTTCAAACCGAATGGTATAGTGATGTAACAGAAACACCTGAATGGGGTGATGAAGGTTGTTTTAATTCATCTGGACCATACAGACGGATCTGATGATAGCCCGAATAGGCATCAAGGAAGGATAAGCGCTCACAACCCGCAGTCGAATCAACGATTTGATCAATGCGGGGGAGCGAGAAGTGATCTTTTGGACAGACCTTATTGAGATGCTTGAAATCGATGCACATACGGAGGGACTTGTCCTTCTTGGGCACCATGACAACATTAGCGAGCCACTCGGAGTGGTGTACCTCGCGAATGAAGTTGGCTGCCAAAAGTTTAGCCACCTCCTCTCCGATTGCTTTCCTCTTGTGCGCGGCGGACCGACGCAGGCGTTCTCGGACGGGCCGAGCGGCAGGATCCACATGCAGTCGGTGCTCAGCCAACTCCCTAGGTACACCTGGCATGTCAGCAGGCTTCCATGCAAAAATGTCCTAGTTCTCACGGAGGAATTGGATGAACTCGGCTTCCTACTTTGGATCAAGGGTGGTGGAGATGTTCGTTGGGGCGGCGGTGTCGTCCGTCGGGTGGATGCTGACTTTCTTTGTGTCTCCCGCCGACTGGAATGCGCACTCGGAAGCTGGCTTCTTTGAACGCATGAGGTCAGCGGTGTCGGTGGTCTTCTTGTACTCATCCAGCTCGAGTATAGCCATCTGATGGTCAGCAATTCTCGACCCCTGCTGCAGACACTCCTCGGCCCGCTGCCGATTGCCTGTGACAGTAATCACACCTTTGGGACCGGGCATCTTCAGCTTCAAATAGACGTAACATGGACGGGCCATGAAACACGCATATGCCGGACGACCCAGAATCGCATGGTATGCACTCAGGAAGTCTACCACCTCAAATGTTAACTTCTCTTTACGGAAGTTCTTGTCAGAGCCGAAAACGACATCCAACGCAATCTGGCCGAGTGATTTGGCCTTTCTTCCTGGGACGACTCCATGGAACTGCATACTGCTCTCGCTAAGTTTGGACATCGGAATGCCCATTCCCTTGAGAGTGTCGGCGTACATGATATTCAAGCCGCTGCTGCCGTCCATGAGGACTTTGCGCAGCCTAACTCCTTCCACCACCGGGTCGATGACTAGAGCTTGCCTCCCTGGGGTGGGTACGTGTGCTGGGTGGTCTGACTGATCAAAGGTGATCGCAGTCTGTGACCACTTGAGGAACGTGGGAGTGGATGGGTTGCCATGTTTACCTCCCTGTTGACCAGCTTCAGTCGACTTTTGCTTTCCACATCAGCAAAAATCATCAACGTTGCATGGACTTGGGGGAATGGATCCTCCTTGTCCTCATCATCCTGCTCGGTGTCCTTCTCGCTCGGCTGTCCTTCACCGA
Organism: Hordeum vulgare subsp. vulgare; assembly: GCF_904849725.1. Classification (NCBI taxonomy): domain Eukaryota; kingdom Viridiplantae; phylum Streptophyta; class Magnoliopsida; order Poales; family Poaceae; genus Hordeum; species Hordeum vulgare. The sequence continues at coordinate 644,115,715 of NC_058519.1, read as the reverse complement.
ATCCTTGGATCAGGAGGCGACACTGCCGAGTGGTATGCTTCGGCAATATGACATTGCCTTCTTCATCCGTCTTCGTGTGGATTGGACACGGTTGATCTAGGATGGAATTTCCTGACTGCCTCTTCTTGGGGGTGTACTGTGCTTTCCCCTTGCCTTTGAACTTAGCATTTGTAACGACAGCTGCCTCTGCCTGCGGAGTGGATTGAGATTTCTGTTTCTGCTTTCGATTGTTGTTCCCATCTCCATCAGCGACTGACTTATACTTGCCGCTACGTATGCGGTCCTCCTCTTCGCCATTTGCATAGCGTGTGGCTATCTCCATCATCTTGCTCATGGAGATGTCGCCTGTCCGACCAAACTTCAGGTACAGATCTCTGTACCGAACGCCTGCCTTGAAGGTGCAGACTGCTTGGTGCTCTGTGACGTTCTCCACCGTGTGGTAGAGGGCGTCCAGCGCTGGATGAAATCGCGCAAAGGCTCGTTTTGCTTCTGGACGCAATGCTGAAGCTCTACGAGACCAGCAGGGCGTTTGCACGTTCCCTCGAAGGTCCTGATGAAGACTCGGACCAAATCTGCCCAACTGTAGATGCTTGACGGAGCTAACTGGTTTAGCCAAGCTCGCGCCGAACCGTCGAGCATCAGTAGGAGATGTTTCATGGCGACATGGTCATCTCCGCCACCGATCTGGACCGCCACTCTGTAGTCGTCCAACCAAGTTTCTGGTTTGGACTCTCCTGTGAATTTGCTGATTCCCGTCGCCAATCGGAAGTTGGGAGGGATGTCAGCTGAGCAGATGGCCCGACTGAAGCACTCGGGGCCAGAAACAACGGTCCTGCTTCCACTCGGACGGTCTCTATCGTGACCATCACGGTGTGCTCGACTTCTGTCGACCTTCTTCTTGGCGATGTACCCTCTTGCATCAGGCCTTGGATCGTGCGCGCCACTGCCCGAACGATGATCATTGTAATGTCGGGGCCCGTAAGGCCCACTCCGCGGAGGAGTACGCGAACGGCGACGATCTTCGGGATGAGACCGAATGGGAAGCGGATTCCGACTCGGGTCCCTAGAACGGCTGCCTCCTCTGCGTCACTGGTGAGAGTCGGGACTGAAAACCGACCGATGCATGTTCGCTTGAAAGAACTGTTGTGGATCCTGTTGTGCGACTGGGAGACCGCCGAATTTTGCTGCTGCGCCGTATACCAAAAATGTGGTAAGCATGAAAATGAAACCGAATAGAGGGCACCAGCAGAAATCGATCTGCCGCTGGTAGTTAAAAGAAATAACCATCTGCATCATAGCTCGATAGACGCCATGCCCCACGGTGGGCGCCAACTGTCGTGGGTATAAGTCTGACAGTAGAAGTATGGGGTAGGAAAGTATATGGGCAGAGCCTTAGCTACGGCGAGGATGTATGAGTTCAGGCCCCTCTACGATGGAGGTAAAATCCCTACGTCTCAGTGCTCTTGGGAGCTTTGTGTCGAGTGAATTATAGGATTACAGCAAGTGCCAACCCCCGTACCAGTGGTGAAGGGCCGCTTATATAGAGTGCGCTGCCCTTCATAATGGCTCGGTGGACAGGGGTGGAATAGTGGCGAGTAAATGCTTACGTTACAAGTAATGTAAGCTTTAAATGCTAACAATGGTGTATGAAAACGTATGACCGTTGCCCTCCTGGGAGGTTACGGTCTACAGAGTGGATTCCAGTCGGTACGTTAGATATGCTCCGAGTGGATCGTCCTCGACTGGATGATGGGGGCGTCCTTAGACAGTTCAGTCGGAACTGTCTAAGGGCCTTGTCTTCTATGAAGGATAGTCCTTGGGTAGGACCTATAGGGCAGACCTATGACCCTACCCTGGGACTATAACCCCATCAAAGGGGGCTGTGGTGAACCTTCATGGGGGAGAGAGAGGGGGTGGGGTGGGGGCTGACGATGTTAGGTCTAGTTGCCTCTTTGCCGTCTGCCCCCGACGGCAAAGTGGTAATAGGCTGACGGCAAAGTGTTGGACCGTTATGGGTTAGAGGCGGTGTGGGGTGGGTTCTTTGCCATCTGCCTGCATGTGCTTTGCCATCAGCTGGCAGACGGCAAAGAGTACACTTATGGCAAAGAGGATGTTTTCCATCAGCCTGCTCTTTGCCGTCTGGTTTTGGGTAGCTCATGGCAAAGAGTGTCTTTGCCATCAGCTAGCAGACGGCAAAGAAGCAGGAGATGGCAAATTCTCTGATTCCAGTAGTGAGTATTAGCAGCTGAGTTGTCAATTCAACCACACCTGAAAGATTAATGTCTGCAAGCAAAGTATCAGTAGCAAGGTAGTATGATAGCAACGACACCAGAAAAAAGCTTTGACAATTCCCAGCAATGGCGCCAGAAAAGGCCTTGTTGACGGGATGTTAGCGCCAACAAAGTCTTGCAACAAGTAACAAAGGAGTAGCAAGGAACAGTAGTAGTAGCAGCAGAGTAACAAGTAACAGTAGTAGCAACAGCAGCACCAAAGTAGCAGCAAAGTGGCCCAATCCCTTTGGTGGCAAGGGACAAGCCTAGGCAAAGTAACGTAGCGAGAACTAGTAGTAAAAGACTCGTAGGTAGTGGATCGGTGATGGATGAGTGTGACGGATGTGATTCATCATGTAACAACTATAACACGGAGAGATATGTAACTAGCTCCCGTTCATCAATCTAATGTAGGCATGTATTCTGTATGTAGTCATACGTGCTTAGGGAAAAGAACTTGCATGACATCTATTGTCCATCCCTCCCGTGGCAGCGGGGTCCTAATGGAAACTACGGGATATTAAGGTTCTCCTTTTAATAAAGAACCGGACCAACGCATTAACACGCGGTGAATACATGAACTCTTCATACTATGGTCATCTCCGGGAGTGGTTCCGGCTATTGTCACTCCGGGGTTGCCGGGTCATAACACATAGTAGGTGACTACAACTTGCAAGATAGGATCTAAAACACACATATATTGGTGACAACATAACAGGTTCAGATCTGAAATCATGGCACTCGGGCCCTAGTGACAAGCATTAAGCATAGCCAAGTAGTAGCAACATCAATCTAGAACATAGTGGATACTAGGGATCAATCCCCGTCAAGAACTAACTCGATTACATGATAGATCTCATCCAACTCATCACCGTCCAGCAAGCCTACAATGAGATTACTCACGAACAATGAAGAGCATCATGGAATTGTCGATGGAGAAAGGTTGATGATGATGATGGCGACGATTTCCCCTCTCCGGAGCCCGAAACGGACTCCAGATCTACCCTCCAAATGAAGAACATGATGTGGCGGCGCCTCCGTATCGCAAAACGCGATGAAACCTTCTCTCTGATTTTTTCCAGGCGAAACGGAAGATATAGAACTGAGATTGGGGGCGGTGGTTGCTACTGCAACAAAAGACCTTCCAACGATGCCAGAAACACGTGCTGACGGGAGACTATTCTTGTCTTGATACTCCTCAGCAACGCCACCAGGAATCCTTCTGCTACGGCTACGCCTTTAGGGACTTCCTAGGCAACTATGCAAAGAATTTCCCCCGTGGCCTTGGAGCCTTGTGTTGGTGTTCCCTCGAAGCGGAAAGGGTGATGTAGCACAGCCGCGGTAAGTATTTCCCTCAGTTTTGAGAACCAAGGTATCGATCCAGTGAAGGAATATCACAAGTACCTGCACAAACACAAAGAGCTTGCTCCCAATGCTATGAAGGGGTTGTCAATCCCTTATAGATTGTTTGCCAAGATGCGACCCTATCCTCAATTTGGCACGAAGGCCTCGTCAGAGATAGAAGCGCATCTCGTCGTGTCGCAAGAATGGATATCGTTACAAGTACATGTACTGAAAAGAAGAGATATATATTCGGAGTTGGCTTACACTCGCCACAAGCTACATCAGAGTCACATCAGTACATTACATAAGCATCAAGAGTAAGAGCAGGGTCCGACTACGGACGAAAACAAACGACAAAAGAAGAACGACGTCCATCCTTGCTATACCAGGTTGCCGGCCTGGAACCTATCCTAGATCGATGAAGAAGAAGAAGAAGAAGAAGAAGCAACTCCAATTGAACAACCAACGCGCTCGCGTCAAGTAACCTCTACATGTACCTGCAACTGGTGTTGTAGTAATCTGTGAGCCACACGGGACTCAGCAATCTCATTTCCAAAGGTATCAAGACTAGCAAAGCTTAATGGGTGAGGTATGGTTAAGTGGTAAGGTTGCAGCAGCGACTAAGCACATATTTGGTGGCTAACTTATGAGTACCAGAAATAAGAGGGGGGAAGATCTACGCATAACGGACGTGAACTACAGTTGATCAAATGAATGATCCTGAACACCTACCTACGTCAGACATAACCCCACCGTGTCCTCGATCGGAGAAGGAACTCACGAAAGAGACAGTCAGGTTACACACACAGTTGACATATTTTAATTAAATTAACTTTAAGTTATCTAGAACCAGTGTTAAACAAAGCTTCCACGTTGCCACATAACCGTGGGCACGGCTTTCCGAAAGATTTAACCCTGCAGGGGTGCTCCAACTAGTCCATCACAAATTACCACAAGCCGCATAGAAATCCTCAATCACGAAGCTCGCAATCTCGTCGGATTCCCTAGTGGAAAACCTCAACTCTGAGATTACCCAAAGCATCACCGGAATCCCGATGCACTAGATATCTCGTCAAAGGTAAAACTAATCCAGCAAGGCCGCCCGACGTGTCGACGATCCCGATAGGAGTCGCGTACCTCGTTCTCAGGACACGGCGGATGAGCTAGACGTCGGGATCGCTAAACCTCCGGGTGACCAGAGGGGCGCCGGACATCGCTCAGGTGGGGCCAACACTCATGAGGAGCACTGGCCCGGGGGTTGATTAAATTATCCTCGGGGTCCGGAAAGTCCCTATGCAATTTTATTAGGTGTTTAGGCAAATGTAGTACCAAAGTTGGGCCTTGCCAGACCAGCTTTAATCTAAAACGAATTATCAAGGGGGTCCCCATAACAACCCCGATCGTGTTAGGAGCGCTCATTTATGGAACATAACACCCATAGCTGAATCTAAGGGGGCAAAGGTGGAACAAAACACCAGGCTAGAAAGGCCGAGCCTTCCATCTTTTACCAAGTATATAGGTGCATTAAATTAAATAGCATTTAATATGGTGATATAACAAGGAACCCATGTTTTCACATGGAAGCATCTGCACCTGCAACTAGCAACGCTATCAACAGGGTTAAGCAAGCAGTAACATAGCCAATCAGTGGTTTGCTAGGTTGAACAGGTTGAAGGTTTCATGGCATTGTTGAGAGGCTGATAATTAACATGTGGTAGGCAACGAGACATAATCGGTAGAAGCGGTAAAACTAGCATGGCAATGATAGTAATGGTATCTAGGGAAATGGTCATCTTGCCTGAGATCCCGCTGAGAAGAAGAATGACTCCGTGAAGCAGACGAACCGACGTAGTCGAACGGTCCTCACATCCGACACGCTTGCGGAACTATATCGAGACGGAGGGAAACGGAAACAAGCATCAACACACGATATTCACCACGGCAAAAGCAAGACATGATGCACACCCTAATATGATGCATGAACAGATCAATGATGCAAGTGATGGCATGGCAATTCACCTCACGCAAACACTACACATTAAATGAAGCTCAATATGCAACGAGTTGCATACCGACAAAACTCCACGATTAATTAATTAGTTCACTCCCGATTATTTACACGGCAATATTAAATTGTAGTTAACATGACAAGGGGTGAAGCGGGTGATTCTACCTGTCATCCTAGTCGGTTAACACGTGGAACATAGAATGGAGCTACATTTCAAGAGACATGCACAACAAGAAGCACTAACTAAAATGATGCATGGATGCTCAATCCCTAACTATGCTCTTACTCCAACCTACAAAGGTAATCAAGTGCCACCTCATCACAAAGTGACACTTCTGCGGAACTGTTCAGAATTGGAAACTAGTGTCTCCATTGGAATCCTTGGGTTCTCCTACCCCAAAACCATATATAACGCTGCTATATATGCGTGCGGAAAAACACCAGAAACAACAAAGGAAAAACTACCAAGATCAAACTCCGCTAATAACAAGAACAAGGGTTGTTCTTGATATGCCAGACTTGGCATGTTCCTCTTCTGGAATATTCCAGATTTGGAAATACTTCACAAAACTAAACTAAACAAGAAAAACATATAAACATCAGGGGGTCCCACTCAGCATACTCACCAGGGCCCCTAATGGGTGTATGCAAGTGGGCCATACCCCCACAATACACACACACCCCAACTACTGCACCATAAAAGAAAATAAAATAAAATGGGGTGCAGGGGGGATCGAACACTGCACCTAAGGTACCCTATGCACAACTCCACACCACTATGCTACTGCAGCTCAGCTGACCATAGATGGGGACTTAACATAGCTAAACTCACTCTACTGCTACTGCAACAGGGGAAAAAACGAATTAAACAAAAGGGGGCGCCGGCGGGATTTGATCCCTGGACCTCAGGGTTGCTAACGAGCGCGCTGACCAGCTGGGCTAGGTGGAGTCTTGTGGAAAAAAAGATATTCCTACGCTACATATACCAAGTCCACGCTGAACGTACGTGGAACGTGAACAAATCTGAATCGCAGAAGGGGGAAACTGAACCTGACGAACATGGCCGACCTGTTGGAATTATGCCCTAGAGGCAATAATAAATGTATAGTTATTATTATAATTCCTGTATCAAGATAATAGTTTATTATCCATGCTATAATTGTATTAAATGAAGACTCATTTACATGTGTGGATACATAGACAAAACACCGTCCCTAGCATGCCTCTAGTTGGCTAGCCAGTTGATCAATGATAGTCAGTGTCTTCTGATTATGAACAAGGTGTTGCTTGCTTGATAACTGGATCACGTCATTGGGAGAATCACGTGATGGACTAGACCCAAACTAATATACGTAGCATGTTGATCGTGTCATTTTGTTGCTACTGTTTTCTGCGTGTCAAGTATTTATTCCTATGGCCATGAGATCATATAACTCACTGACACCGGAGGAATGCTTTGTGTGTATCAAACGTCGCAACGTAACTGGGTGACTATAAAGATGCTCTACAGGTATCTCCGAAGGTGTTAGTTGAGTTAGTATGGATCAAGACTGGGATTTGTCACTCCGTGTGACGGAGAGGTATCTCGGGGCCCATTCGGTAATACAACATCACACACAAGCCTTGCAAGCAATGTAACTTAGTGTAAGTTGCGGGATCTTGTATTACGGAACGAGTAAAGAGACTTGCCGGTAAACGAGATTGAAATAGGTATGCGGATACTGACGATCGAATCTCGGGCAAGTAACATACCGAAGGACAAAGGGAATGACATACGGGATTATACGAATCCTTGGCACTGAGGTTCAAATGATAAGATCTTCGTAGAATATGTAGGATCCAATATGGGCATCCAGGTCCCGCTATTGGATATTGACCGAGGAGTCTCTCGGGTCATGTCTACATAGTTCTTGAACCCGCAGGGTCTGCACACTTAAGGTTCGACGTTGTTTTATGCGTATTTGAGTTATATGGTTGGTTACCGAATGTTGTTCGGAGTCCCGGATGAGATCACGGACGTCACGAGGGTTTCCGGAATGGTCCGGAAACGAAGATTGATATATAGGATGACCTCATTTGATTACCGGAAGGTTTTCGGAGTTACCGGGAATGTATCGGGAATGACGAATGGGTTCCGGGAGTTCACCGGGGGGGGGGCAACCCACCCCGGGGAAGCCCATAGGCTTTGGGGAGACACACCAGCCCTTAGTGGGCTGGTGGGACAGCCCCAAAGGGGCCTATGCGCCAAGAGAAGGAAATCAAAGGAAAAGAAAAAAAAAAGAGGGAGGAAGTGGGAAGGGAGGGGGACTCCTCCCACCAAACCAAGTCCAACTCGGTTTGGGGGGGAAGTCCTCCCCCCCTTGGCTCGGCCGACCCCTTGGGAGTCCCTTGGACCCCAAGGCAAGGTCCCCCTCCCTCCTCCTATATATATGGGGCTTTTAGGGCAGATTTGAGACGACTTTCTCACGGCTGCCCGACCACATACCTCCATAGTTTTTCCTCTAGATCGTGTTTCTGCGGAGCTCGGGCGGAGCCCTGCTGAGACAAGATCATCACCAACCTCCGGAGCGCCGTCACGCTGCCGGAGAACTCTTCTACCTCTCCGTCTCTCTTGCTGGATCAAGAAGGCCGAGATCATCGTCGAGCTATACGTGTGCTGAACGCGGAGGTGCCGTCCGTTCGGTACTAGATCGTGGGACTGATCGCGGGATTGTTCGCGGGGCGGATCGAGGGACGTGAGGACGTTCCACTACATCAACCGTGTTCTCGAACGCTTCTGCTGTACGATCTACAAGGGTACGTAGATCACTCATCCCCTCTCGTAGATGGACATCACCATGATAGGTCTTCGTGCGCGTAGGAAAACTTTTGTTTCCCATGCGACGTTCCCCAACAGTGGCATCATGAGCTAGGTTCATGCGTAGATGTCTTCTCGAGTAGAACACAAAAGGTTTTGTGGGAGGTGATGTGCGTTTTTCTGCCCTCCTTAGTCTTTTCTTGATTCCGCGGTATTGTTGGATTGAAGCGGCTTGGACCGACATTACTCGTACGCTTACGAGAGACTGGTTTCATCGTTACGAGTAACCCCCCTTGCTCAAAGATGACTGGCAAGTGACGGTTTCTCCAACTTTAGTTGAATCGGATTTGACCGAGGAGGTCCTTGGATGAGGTTAAATAGCAACTCATATATCTCCGTTGTGGTGTTTGCGTAAGTAAGATGCGATCCTACTAGATACCCTTGGTCACCACGTAAAACATGCAACAACAAAATTAGAGGACGTCTAACTTGTTTTTGCAGGGTATGATTGTGATGTGATATGGCCAACGATGTGATGTGATATATTGGATGTATGAGATGATCATGTTGTAATAGAAATATCGACTTGCACGTCGATGGTACGGCAACCGGCAGGAGCCATAGGGTTGTCTTTATACTAACATATGTGCTTGCAGATGCGTTTACTATTTTGCTAGGATGTAGCTTTAGTAGTAATAGCATAAGTAGCACGACAACCCCGATGGCAACACGTTGATGGATGATCATGGTGTGGCGCCGGTGACAAGAAGATCGTGCCGGTGCTTTGGTGATGGAGATCAAGAAGCACGAGATGATGGCCATATCATGTCACTTATGAATTGCATGTGATGTTAATCCTTTTATGCACCTTATTTTGCTTAGAACGACGGTAGCATTATGAGGTGATCTCTCACTAAAATTTCAAGATGAAATTGTGTTCTCCCCGACTGTGCACCGTTGCTACAGTTCGTCGTTTCGAGACACCACGTGATGATCGGGTGTGATAGACTCAACGTTCACATACAACGGGTGCAAAACAGTTGCGCACGCGGAACACTCGGGTTAAGCTTGACGAGCCTAGCATGTGCAGACATGGCCTCGGAACACATGAGACCGAAAGAACGATCATGAATCATATAGTTGATATGATTAGCATAGGGATGCTTACCACTGAAACTACTCTCGACTCACGTGATGATCGGACTTGGGATAGTGTAAGTGGATCATGAACCACTCAAATGACTAGAGAGATGTACTTTTTGAGTGGGAGTTTAGCATATAATTTGATTAAGTTGAACTCTAATTATCTTGAACATAGTCTAAGTCCACTTTGAATATATTTGTGTTGTAGATCATGGCTCACGCAAGTGTCATCCTGAATTTTAATACGTTCCTAGAGAAAGCTAAGTTGAAAGATGATGGAAGCAACTTTGTAGACTGGGCTCGTAATCTTAAGCTAATCTTACAAGCTGGAAAGAAGGATTATGTCCTTAATGCTGCGCTAGGAGATGAACCACCCGCTACGGCTGATCAGGATGTTAAGAACGCTTGGTTAGCGCGTAAGGAGGACTACTCAATAGTTCAATGTGCAGTCTTGTATGGCTTGGAACCGGGACTTCAACGTTGCTTTGAGCGTCATGGAGCATTTGAGATGTTCCGGGAGTTGAAGTTTATCTTTCAGAAGAACGCCCGAATCGAGAGGTATGAGACCTCCGATAAATTCTATGCTTGCAAGATGGAGGAAAACTCGTCTGTCAGTGAACATGTGCTCAAAATGTCTGGGTACTCAAACCGTCTAGCTGAACTGGGGATTGAACTCCCGCAAGAAGCTATCACTGACAAAATCCTTCAATCACTGCCGCCAAGCTATAAAGGCTTTGTGTTGAACTACAACATGCAAGGGATGAACAAGTCTCCCGGCGAGTTGTTTGCGATGCTGAAAGTCGCAGAGTCTGAACTCCGTAAAGAGCATCAAGTGTTGATGGTGAGCAAGACCACTGGTTTCAAGAGAAACGGCAAAGGCAAGAAGGGCAATTCGAAGAAGAGCGGCAAGCCTGTTGCCAATCCGCCGAAGAAACCCAAGGCTGGACCTAAGCCTAAAACAGAGTGCTTCTATTGCAAGGGTATGGGTCACTGGAAGCGCAATTGCCCCAAGTATCTGGCAGATAAGAAGGCGGGCAAAGAAAAATCAGGTATATTTGATATACATGTTATTGATGTGTACTTAACCGGCTCTCGTAGTAGTGCCTGGGTATTCGATACCGGTTCTGTTGCTCACATTTGCAACTCGAAGCAGGAACTGCGGAATAGACGAAGGCTGGCGAAAGACGAAGTGACGATGCGCGTAGGAAACGGTTCCAAGGTTGATGCAATCGCCGTCGACACAGTGTCACTTCAACTACCATCGGGATTAGTGATGAACTTAAATCATTGTTATTTAGTGCCTGCGTTGAGCATGAACATTATATCTGGATCTTGTTTATTGCGAGACGGTTACTCTTTTAAGTTTGAGAATAATGGTTGTTCTATTTCTATGAGTAACATCTTTTATGGTCATGCACCGAATGTGAGATGATTGTTCATATTGAATCTCGATAGCGATACACATATACATAACATTGAGACCAAAAGAGTTAGAGTAAACAATGATAGCGCCATATTTTTGTGGCACTGCCGCTTGGGTCATATTGGTGTAAAGCGCATGAAGAAACTCCATGTTGATGGACTTTTGGAGTCACTTGACTTTGATTCACTTGACACGTGCGAACCATGCCTCATGGGCAAGATGACTAAGACTCCGTTCTCCGGAACAATGGAGCGTGCAAGTGACTTGTTGGAAATCATACATACCGATGTGTGTGGTCCAATGAGCGTGGAGGCACGCGGCGGATATCGTTATTTTCTCACCTTCACTGATGATTTAAGTAGATATGGTTATGTCTACTTGATGAAGCACAAGTCTGAAACATTTGAAAAGTTCAAGCAATTTCAGAGTGAAGTGGAAAATCATCGTAACAAGAAGATCAAGTTCCTACGGTCTGATCGTGGGGGTGAATATCTGATTTTCGAGTTTGGTACTCACTTAAGACAATGTGGAATTGTTTCGCAGTTAACACCGCCTGGAACACCACAGCGTAATGGTGTGTCCGAACGTCGTAATCGTACTTTGTTAGAGATGGTGCGATCTATGATGTCTCTTACTGATTTGCCGTTATCATTTTGGGGTTATGCATTAGAAACAGCTGCATTCACTTTAAATAGGGCACCATCAAAATCCGTTGAGACGACACCATACGAACTGTGGTATGGCAAAATGCCAAAGTTGTCGTTTCTTAAATTTTGGGGATGTGATGCTTATGTCAAAAAGCTTCAGCCTGAAAAGCTGGAACCCAAAGCGGAAAAGTGCGTCTTCATAGGTTACCCAAAAGAGACAGTTCGGTACACCTTCTATCTCAAATCCGAGGGCAAAGTGTTTGTTGCTAAGAACAGAACTTTTCTCGAGAAGGAGTTTCTCTCGAGAGAATTGAGTGGGAGGAAGATAGAACTTGACGAGGTTGTCGAACCTCTCATCCCTCTGGATGGTGGCGCAGGGCAAGGGGAAACCTTTGTCGTTGCGACGCCGCTTGAGGAGGAAGTTAATGATGATGATCATGAAACTCCAGTTCAAGTTTCTGTTGAACCACACAGGTCGACGAGATCACGCGCTGCTCCAGAGTGGTATGGTAATCCCGTCTTATCAATCATGTTGTTAGACAACAATGAACCTGCAAATTATGAAGAAGCAATGGTGGGCCCAGATTCCAACAAATGGCTGGAAGCCATGAAATCCGAGATAGGATCCATGTATGAGAACAAAGTGTGGACTTTGGAGATACTACCTGAGGGCCGCAAGGCTATTCAGAACAAATGGATCTTTAAGAAGAAGACGGACGCTGACGGTAATGTGACCGTTTATAAAGCTCGACTTGTGGCAAAGGGTTTTTCAAAAGTTCCAGGAGTTGACTACGATGAGACCTTCTCACCCGTAGCGATGCTTAACTCCGTCAGAATCATGTTGGCAATAGCTGCATTTTTCGATTATGAAATCTGGCAGATGGATGTCAAAACGGCGTTCCTTAACGGTTTCCTTAAGGAAGAGTTGTATATGATGCAACCCGAAGGTTTTGTCGATCCTAAAAATGCTGACAAAGTGTGCAAGCTCCAGCGATCCATTTATGGACTGGTGCAAGCATCTCGGAGTTGGAACAAACGTTTTGATGAGGTGATCAAAGCATTTGGGTTTATACAAGTGGTTGGAGAATCTTGTATTTACAAGAAAGTGAGTGGGAGCTCTGTGGCGTTTCTAATATTATATGTGGATGACATATTACTGATTGGAAACAACGTAGAGCTTTTGGAAAGCATAAAAGGTTACTTTAATAAAAGTTTCTCTATGAAGGACCTAGGAGAAGCTGCTTACATTCTAGGCATTAAGATCTATAGGGATAGATCAAAACGCCTGATAGGACTTTCACAAAGCACATACCTTGATAAAGTTTTGAAGAGGTTCAAAATGGAATAGTCCAAGAAAGGGTTCTTGCCAGTGTTACAAGGTACGAGATTGAGTAAGACTCAGTGCCCAGCAACTGATGAAGATAGAGAGCATATGCGCTCCGTCCCCTATGCTTCAGCCATAGGCTCTGTCATGTATGCGATGTTGTGCACTAGACCGGATGTTAGCCTCGCCATAAGTATGGCAGGCAGGTTCCAGAGTAATCCAGGAGTGGATCACTGGACAGCGGTCAAGAATATCTTGAAGTACCTGAAAAGGACTAAGGAGATGTTTCTCGTGTATGGAGGTGACGAAGAGCTCGCCGTAAAAGGTTACGTTGATGCAAGCTTTGACACAGATCCGGACGACTCTAAGTCGCAAACCGGATACGTATTTATTCTTAATGGGGGTGCAGTAAACTGGTGCAGTTCCAAGCAAAGCGTTGTAGCAGATTCTACATGTGAAGCGGAGTACATGGCTGCCTCGGAGGCGGCTAAGGAGGGTGTCTGGATGAAGCAGTTCATGACGGATCTTGGAGTGGTGCCAAGTGCACTGGATCCAATAACCTTGTTCTGTGACAACACTGGTGCCATTGCCTTAGCAAAGGAACCAAGGTTTCACAAGAAGACCAGACACATCAAACGACGCTTCAACCTCATCCGCGACTACGTCGAGGAGGAGGACGTGAATATATGCAAAGTGCACACGGATCTGAATGTAGCAGACCCGCTGACTAAACCTCTTCCACGGCCAAAACATGATCGACACCAGAACTGTATGGGTGTTAGATTTATTATAATGTAATTCACATGGTGATGTGAGGGCTAGATTATTGACTCTAGTGCAAGTGGGAGACTGTTGGAATTATGCCCTAGAGGCAATAATAAATGTATAGTTATTATTATAATTCATGTATCAAGATAATAGTTTATTATCCATGCTATAATTGTATTGAATGAAGACTCATTTACATGTGTGGATACATAGACAAAACACCATCCCTAGCATGCCTCTAGTTGGCTAGCCAGTTGATCAATGATAGTCAGTGTCTTCTGATTATGAACAAGGTGTTGCTTGCTTGATAACTGGATCACGTCATTGGGAGAATCACGTGATGGACTAGACCCAAACTAATAGACGTAGCATGTTGATCGTGTCATTTTGTTGCTACTGTTTTCTGCGTGTCAAGTATTTATTCCTATGACCATGAGATCATATAACTCACTGACACCGGAGGAATGCTTTGTGTGTATCAAACGTCACAACGTAACTGGGTGACTATAAAGATGCTCTACAGGTATCTCCAAAGGTGTTAGTTGAGTTAGTATGGATCAAGACTGGGATTTGTCACTCCGTGTGACGGAGAGGTATCTCGGGGCCCACTCGGTAATACAACATCACACACAAGCCTTGCAAGCAATGTAACTTAGTGTAAGTTGCGGGATCTTGTATTACGGAACGAGTAAAGAGACTTGCCGGTAAACGAGATTGAAATAGGTATGCGGATACTGACGATCGAATCTCGGGCAAGTAACATACCGAAGGACAAAGGGAATGACATACGGGATTATACGAATCCTTGGCACTGAGGTTCAAACGATAAGATATTCGTAGAATATGTAGGATCCAATATGGGCATCCAGGTCCCGCTATTGGATATTGACCGAGGAGTCTCTCGGGTCATGTCTACATAGTTCTCGAACCCGCAGGGTCTGCACACTTAAGGTTCGACGTTGTTTTATGCGTATTTGAGTTATATGGTTGGTTACCGAATGTTGTTCGGAGTCCCGGATGAGATCACGGACGTCACGAGGGTTTCCGGAATGGTCCGGAAACGAAGATTGATATATAGGATGACCTCATTTGATTACCGGAAGGTTTTCGGAGTTACCGGGAATGTACCGGGAATGACGAATGGGTTCCGGGAGTTCACCGGGGGGGGCAACCCACCCCGGGGAAGCCCATAGGCTTTGGGGAGACACACCAGCCCTTAGTGGGCTGGTGGGACAGCCCCAAAGGGGCCTATGCGCCAAGAGAAGGAAATCAAAGGAAAAGAAAAAAAAAGAGGGAGGAAGTGGGAAGGGAGGGGGACTCCTCCCACCAAACCAAGTCCAACTCGGTTTGGGGGGGAAGTCCTCCCCCCCTTGGCTCGGCCGACCCCTTGGGAGTCCCTTGGACCCCAAGTCAAGGTCCCCCTCCCTCCTCCTATATATATGGGGCTTTTAGGGCAGATTTGAGACGACTTTCTCACGGCTGCCCGACCACATACCTCCATAGTTTTTCCTATAGATCGTGTTTCTGCGGAGCTCGGGCGGAGCCCTGCTGAGACAAGATCATCACCAACCTCCGGAGCGCCGTCACGCTGCCGGAGAACTCTTCTACCTCTCCGTCTCTCTTGCTGGATCAAGAAGGCCGAGATCATCGTCGAGCTGTACGTGTGCTGAACGCGGAGGTGCCGTCCGTTCGGTACTAGATCGTGGGACTGATCGCGGGATTGTTCGCGGGGCGGATCGAGGGACGTGAGGACGTTCCACTACATCAACCGCGTTCTCTAACGCTTCTGCTGTACGATCTACAAGGGTACGTAGATCACTCATCCCCTCTCGTAGATGGACATCACCATGATAGGTCTTCGTGCGCGTAGGAAAATTTTTGTTTCCCATGCGACGGTCCCCAACACGACCCTGGCTCTGTTTGCAGCGGCGCGGTGCTACAGCGGCTCCCCCGCGCAGATCCTAAGGGAACAGAGGTGCTAGACCCGGCGGTTGGGGCTCCATTCCCATCACCAGGAGCTCGAATCGAAGTTGGGACGACCAAGGCACGAGCTGCGAGCTCTCGTCCATGGCGGGGTGGAGCTGTACCTGTTGGACAGGACAGAGAGGGAGAGAGACGAGGTGAGAGAGGGAAGAGGGAAGGGAGAAGGAGCAGGGCAGGCGGCACGAGAGGGCCAACCTAGAGGTCCCGGTGGCCGGCCGGAACAGGGCCACGGCGAGCCTGGAGGAGCACGGGGCGAGGCTGCACGGCGGATGCTGGCTCCAGCGGCGCTTGCTGCAGGTGACGGCGGCAGGGCCTGAGCGGCAGAGGAGCTCCCGGCTGCGCTTGGGGCAGACGACGCGCGCGGCGTGGTTCCCTCCAATGACCACGGCAGGGACGACCTAGCGAGCTGCTGCTGACTTGGCAAGGCATTGGACGCAGCTGGCCTTCCTCGAGGCCGAGGAAGAGCTCGGGCTCCTGGCTGCTGCTTGCGCACGGAAGAAGGAAGCCACGAGCATCCATGGATGCGTTTGGGAGGCAGGGGAGGAGGCTGACTCGAAGGCTTGGGTTCTTGGCTGCTGATTGGATCTGGGGGATCCCGAGGTGGGAGGAGACCTGGAGTGGGTGGCGGCGGCTATTGGACACGGGGAGGATTTGACGGATGGGACACGGATCCTAGGTTCTAGGGTTTCATCTGCTTAAATAGCTAGTGGAATCTCAAGCCTGATCTGGACCCTCTGATTTGATCGGACGGTCGAGAATAAATAGCCTGAGGAGTCTAATGGACAAATCGATGACGATTTGCAGTAAAACCGGGTTGATCCGGACCCAACGGTCACGAGCACCCGGTTCGGGCTTCGGGAGGTTTTCGGACTAGGTTGCGTGTAGGGTCGGTGCACTGTGCAGAGGGGCTAGGCGGAGATGAGAGGGAAAACGGGCAGCCCGGCAACGAGATTTAAAATACCGGAAAACATCCGACGATAGACCGAATACGGTGCCGCTACGGTCGACCGTTCGGGTACCAGAAGGACTCCGATCGCGACGAAATTCGACAGGCGGCCTAGCTATATTAAAATAACACCGCACCACAAATCTCAACCCAATCAGAGAAAGTTTTCAACACACTTTTAAAAACAGGGTTTCGACGGTGCCGCGGGCGCGTGCGAGTGCGGTCGGACTCAGAACGGACAACGACGAGAACCGGCAACTACTAGCGGATGCAAGTTTTGAAAACAGGCGGCAACGGGATGCCGATGCCATGCTGATGATGCGCATGATGCGATGATGATGCGACAAAAGAAAAGAAAAAATAGACACACGACGAAAACAGAAAGAGAGGGGAATCTTCTGGAACGTCGGCATCGGGCTGTCACAACTCTCCTACACTACCAGAGGATCTCGCTCCGAGATCCAAGAATGAAAGGGGGAGAGGATGAGAAAGCACAAGAGGTAAAACTTAGTCGCTTCTTTGGCAAACGAGTGAAACCAACGATCCTTGAAGGTTGCAAAGAGATGAGGAATGACATGAGAAAGAAGCAAAAATTCACGGAAAATTTCGGCAGCACTTCGGTAGGAAAATGGGACAAAAAAATTCGAAAAGGAGAGAGAATTAGACAATATTCACAACAAACAAGTAAATAGAGCAAGCGAACACCATGATCTTGAAAGAACAACAAGATTGACCCAAAAGAGCAACAACACAACGCCTCCGGAACAAGAGAATATGAACTAGCTCATACGGAAGAAGAGAAAGAAGAAAAGAATGACAACTACTAACTCCAATGAACTTGACAAGTATCCTTGCGAGAAGAATTGAACGGAGTTGTTGGAAAAACAACAACGAAAAGAACAAGACAGTAGTGGGCTTATGGAAACTTTTTCAAATTAATGAAGTGACAACCAGCCACTAACAGAAACAAGGATTGATTGGGAGAAACAAGATATGAACAATTACTTACACCAAGAGGGTACATTGAGAACTGGGATTAATGACAAGCACCATGATAGCATAATCCATAGGAAAAGCTTTAGGTGAAATCCAAACCAAGATAGCTCAATGAAGAAATCATGGGTTGAAAATATCTCACGATCATAGAACTGATGGATTTAATTATCTCATACTTGAAAGGAAAACTCTTCGAGGCTCCTACACTAACAAGAAGGCTATAATACCACCTCAAATGATAAAGGAAGAACAATTGCACCGAAATGCAAGGGAAAGAATGCTTGAGGTACTCCAACAAGAATCTTGAAGAACACATGAGAATGAATCACATCCTTGATGAACCACGAAGAAGGATCTCCGTATACAAATGAACGATGCAAAGATATGAAGGTAGAAAAGACTAAGATTATGACCTTGCCAAGATTTAGATGAAGCTTCACAAAGAGATACTTAAAAGAACTTGGAACTCCGGAAAACAAAGATAGCACACGAGAAAAGAATTGAAACCATGAGCCACTCCGGAAGAAGAATTCAGATTACTTATGAACAAGAATGAGAATTATGTTATGCTTATCCTTCATCAAGTTTAATTGATGACAAGCAGCAGATTTAGCATATCACTTATTCTACTAGAAATGAATCTTGAAGAGACACAGAGCTAAGCACCACTTGAAGCAAAATTGAAGGAAGCACCGGTAAGAATTCACAATTGAATGGGAACACCATGAATTAATGAAGATACATGAAAATGAAGAGCTCATGAGCCACCTGAGAGAAAACTTGAACAAAGCACCGGATAATCGAGAGACGAACGAAGGGACAACAATTAAGAAGAATTGAGGATGAAGCTGAAAGCTGAGAACGAAAAAGTCTTCTTAAATGATGGCCTTCGGAGGATCGAGAATGAAAACAACTCAGAAAAGCACCGGATAGCACGAAAGGGATTACTCATGATTGACAACAATGAGAGGATAACACGAAGCTGAGATGAAAATCTTCCCAAGAATGGAAGAAGACTGAGAGAAACACTCCTTCGAATTTGCAAGCTAAGAATGATGACGAGGAACAACACCAAGAATAGCTGAGACCTCCGGAATAAAGAAGAATGCAAGATTGAGCCAAATATGAGAATTAATTAAATTGAACTTGAAGAAGGAATATGACTGATAAAATGCATACTTACGTCATAGTTGAAAAGAGTTAAAGATCTCCGAAGATGATTAAAAGAGCCAGGTAAGATCCTGGGAAAGAACCTGTGGGTTATGGGCCCACTCAAAGAAATCACTGTTGAAAAGATTGCTAGCAAGAGGAATATTGCACCGGTAGAAATGAAAACTTGATGAGGATAGCACCTCGAAATAATTAAAGAACTGAAACAAGAAAGTCCGAGATATCTTCAACACACCGGATAGAAAAAGATGAATGAATAACAAGATATGTTGATAAGAATCTCCAACGTAGGAAGAATTACAAGGACGAAAGAGGATATGATGAACACAGACGACTGAATTAAATTCACCAGAAAAGATGACAAGATTGAACAAATATGACACGAAGCTCCTGAGAATCTTCACGATGAATCACCGGTTACGAAAGAAAGAAGAGATAGCGGAAGTATCACTGAAATGAAATGCAGTCGGATGAAATCCAATCACTGAAGAAAAAGGGCGGGAGGGCGGGGAAAAACAAAGACAGCTTGGGACAGATGAGACAAACTCCGGAATAAGATGAGAGAATGATCTGCAAAAATTGGAGAGGATAGAATTCACTAGAGGAGAAGCACACCGGTTGAAAAAGAATTGATATGGCGACTCCGGTTGACAAGAATGGATAAGACAACTGATTTAGCAAAAGGATTTGCATTCTCACATAAAAATATGAGAACACCTCTTAAAAAGATCTGAAATCACCACTTGATATCGAAGCAACTGAATTACCATATTCAACAAAACAAGGATGCGGCTTGCAATTAGCCAGAACAAACTCATGAGAAAGATTTCCGTTCGACATTTTCGTGGACAGGATCGCACGGGCACGATTTACAATAGCCATCAAGTGCAAGGCAGTGCACCCGACATACGAAGCGTCCCCGAGTCGTAGCAAGCTACAAGGACTCTTTAAGACACAACGTGTACTGCTGTAAGTCGACCGTGAACAAACGAATCCACTAGATGTCGAACCCCAACCTAACATCATTCATTTGTTGGAAGATTGTCCTATAAGCAACTACTAGAATTCCCACCTATGAATTCCCGAAATATCTGGTCATGTAATCTAGTACACGGATACAAGGAGTAATATCACACAACCTATACTAACCCGTCACCTGTATCACATCCGTCAACACACGACCAGAATCTCGGACCTTCATCTACAACAGACCCTCGTGATCACAATGATACAAAGTATGGCAGTACTCCCGAACAATCTGCACCAGTACTGGGGACATCGGGGTTATTTCGCCACTACTAGTATTGAAGCAATTACGAACATCCTTCAATCTGAGATACTATGAAATCTGAATGATAACGATGTGCTCGAGAATCCCCTGGAGCTCAACTCCCCGGAAGAAAATCAAGTCAGACAGAAGGCACCAAGACAGAACTCCGTCACATCGGCATCATATAGATTCCAAAAATATCCGCGTGATCCTAAAAAAAATTTGAGTGGGAAGAGGAGTAGAGTAAATTATTACGTCAAGATTCCTCACCAGAGCATAGAAGAGGAGAAAAAAAGAATCCTACTCTCCGATATATAACTAGACTCAAAGTATTTTTACTAGACTCGACTCGGCCAAATTCGATCAATCAAGGGGGCTCCTAGGTCGGTCCTTGCTCTGATACCAACTTGTCACGCCCAAGATGCGACCCTATCCTCAATTTGGCACGAAGGCCTCGTCAGGGATAGAAGCGCATCTCGTCGTGTCGCAAGAATGGATATCGTTACAAGTACATGTACTGAAAAGAAGAGATATATATTCGGAGTTGGCTTACACTCACCACAAGCTACATCAGAGTCACATCAGTACATTACATAAGCATCAAGAGTAAGAGCAGGGTCCGACTACGGACGAAAACAAACGACAAAAGAAGAACGACGTCCATCCTTGCTATACCAGGTTGCCGGCCTGGAACCCATCCTAGATCGATGAAGAAGAAGAAGAAGAAGAAGAAGCAACTCCAATTGAACAACCAACGCGCTCGCGTCAAGTAACCTCTACATGTACCTGCAACTGGTGTTGTAGTAATCTGTGAGCCACACGGGACTCAGCAATCTCATTTCCAAAGGTATCAAGACTAGCAAAGCTTAATGGGTGAGGTATGGTTAAGTGGTAAGGTTGCAGCAGCGACTAAGCACATATTTGGTGGCTAACTTATGAGTACCAGAAATAAGAGGGGGGAAGATCTACGCATAACGGACGTGAACTACAGTTGATCAAATGAATGATCCTGAACACCTACCTACGTCAGACATAACCCCACCGTGTCCTCGATCGGAGAAGGAACTCACGAAAGAGACAGTCAGGTTACACACACAGTTGGCATATTTTAATTAAATTAACTTTAAGTTATCTAGAACCAGTGTTAAACAAAGCTTCCACGTTGCCACATAACCGTGGGCACGGCTTTCCGAAAGATTTAACCCTGCAGGGGTGCTCCAACTAGTCCATCACAAATTACCACAAGCCGCATAGAAATCCTCAATCACGAAGCTCGCAATCTCGTCGGATTCCCTAGTGGAAAACCTCAACTCTGAGATTACCCAAAGCATCACCGGAATCCCGATGCACTAGATATCTCGTCAAAGGTAAAACTAATCCAGCAAGGCCGCCCGACGCGTCGACGATCCCGATAGGAGTCGCGTACCTCATTCTCAGGACACGGCGGATGAGCTAGACGTCGGGATCGCTAAACCTCCGGGTGACCAGAGGGGCGCCGGACATCGCTCAGGTGGGGCCAACACTCATGAGGAGCACTGGCCCGGGGGTTGATTAAATTATCCTCGGGGTCCGGAAAGTCCCTATGCAATTTTATTAGGTGTTTAGGCAAATGTAGTACCAAAGTTGGGCCTTGCCAGACCAGCTTTAATCTAAAACGACTTATCAAGGGGGTCCCCATAACAACCCCGATCGTGTTAGGAGCGCTCATTTATGGAACATAACACCCATAGCTGAATCTAAGGGGGCAAAGGTGGAACAAAACACCAGGCTAGAAAGGCCGAGCCTTCCATCTTTTACCAAGTATATAGGTGCATTAAATTAAATAGCATTTAATATGGTGATATAACAAGGAACCCATGTTTTCACATGGAAGCATCTGCACCTGCAACTAGCAACGCTATCAACAGGGTTAAGCAAGCAGTAACATAGCCAATCAGTGGTTTGCTAGGTTGAACAGGTTGAAGGTTTCATGGCATTGTTGAGAGCCTGATAATTAACATGTGGTAGGCAACGAGACATAATCGGTAGAAGCGGTAAAACTAGCATGGCAATGATAGTAATGGTATCTAGGGAAATGGTCATCTTGCCTGAGATCCCGCTGAGAAGAAGAATGACTCCGTGAAGCAGACGAACCGACGTAGTCGAACGGTCCTCACATCCGACACGCTTGCGGAACTATATCGAGACGGAGGGAAACGGAAACAAGCATCAACACACGATATTCACCACGGCAAAAGCAAGACATGATGCACACCCTAATATGATGCATGAACAGATCAATGATGCAAGTGATGGCATGGCAATTCACCTCACGCAAACACTACACATTAAATGAAGCTCAATATGCAACGAGTTGCATACCGACAAAACTCCACGATTAATTAATTAGTTCACTCCCGATTATTTACACGGCAATATTAAATTGTAGTTAACATGACAAGGGGTGAAGCGGGTGATTCTACCTGTCATCCTAGTCGGTTAACACGTGGAACATAGAATGGAGCTACATTTCAAGAGACATGCACAACAGGAAGCACTAACTAAAATGATGCATGGATGCTCAATCCCTAACTATGCTCTTACTCCAACCTACAAAGGTAATCAAGTGCCACCTCATCACAAAGTGACACTTCTGCGGAACTGTTCAGAATTGGAAACTAGTGTCTCCATTGGAATCCTTGGGTTCTCCTACCCCAAAACCATATATAACGCTGCTATATATGCGTGCGGAAAAACACCAGAAACAACAAAGGAAAAACTACCAAGATCAAACTCCGCTAATAACAAGAACAAGGGTTGTTCTTGATATGCCAGACTTGGCATGTTCCTCTTCTGGAATATTCCAGATTTGGAAATACTTCACAAAACTAAACTAAACAAGAAAAACATATAAACATCAGGGGGTCCCACTCGGCATACTCACCAGGGCCCCTAATGGGTGTATGCAAGTGGGCCATACCCCCACAATACACACACACCCCAACTACTGCACCATAAAAGAAAAAATAAAAATAAAATGGGGTGCAGGGGGAATCGAACACTGCACCTAGGGTACCCTATGCACAACTCCACACCACTATGCTACTGCAGCTCAGCTGACCATAGATGGGGACTTAACATAGCTAAACTCACTCTACTGCTACTGCAACAGGGGAAAAAACGAATTAAACAAAAGGGGGCGCCGGCGGGATTTGATCCCTGGACCTCAGGGTTGCTAACGAGCGCGCTGACCAGCTGGGCTAGGTGGAATCTTGTGGAAAAAAAGATATTCCTACGCTACATATACAAAGTCCACGCTGAACGTACGTGGAACGTGAACAAATCTGAATCGCAGAAGGGGGAAACTGAACCTGACGAACACGGCCGACCCTGGCTCTGTTTGCAGCGGCGCGGTGCTGCAACGGCTCCCCCGCGCAGATCCTAAGGGAACAGAGGTGCTAGACCCGGCGGTTGGGGCTCTATTCCCATCACCAGGAGCTCGAATCGAAGTTGGGACGACCAAGGCACGAGCTGCGAGCTCTCGTCCATGGCGGGGTGGAGCTGTACCTGTTGGACAGGACAGAGAGGGAGAGAGACGAGGTGAGAGAGGGAAGAGGGAAGGGAGAAGGAGCAGGGCATGCGGCACGAGGGGGCCAACCTGGAGGTCCCGGCGGCCGGCCGGAACAGGGCCACGGCGGGCCTGGACGAGCACGGGGCGAGGCTGCGCGGCGGATGCTGGCTCCAGCGGCGCTTGCTGCAGGTGACGGCGGCAAGGCCTGAGCGGCAGAGGAGCTCCCAGCTGCGCTTGGGGCAGACGACGCGCGCGGCGTGGTTCCCTCCAATGACCACGGCAGGGACGACCTAGCGAGCTGCTGCTGACTTGGCAAGGCATTGGACGCAGCTGGCCTTCCTCGAGGCCGAGGAAGAGCTCGGGCTCCTGGCTGCTGCTTGCGCACGGAAGAAGGAAGCCACGAGCATCCATGGACGCGTCCGGGAGGCAGGGGAGGAGGCTGACTCGAAGGCTTGGGTTCTTGGCTGCTGATTGGATCTGGGGGATCCCGAGGTGGGAGGAGACCTGGAGTGGGTGGCGGCGGCTATTGGACACGGGGAGGATTTGACGGATGGGACACGGATCCTAGGTTCTAGGGTTTCATCTGCTTAAATAGCTAGCGGAATCTCAAGCCTGATCTGGACCCTCTGATTTGATCGGACGATCGAGAATAAATAGCCTGAGGAGTCTAATGGACAAACCGATGACGATTTGCAGTAAAACCGGGTTGATCCGGACCCAACGGTCACGAGCACCCGGTTCGGGCTTCGGGAGGTTTTCGGACTAGGTTGCATGTAGGGTCGGTGCACTGTGCAGAGGGGCTAGGCGGAGATGAGAGGGAAAACGGGCAGCCCGGCAACGAGATTTAAAATACCGGAAAACATCCGACGATAGACCGAATACGGTGCTGCTACGGTCGGCCGTTCGGGTACCAGACGGACTCCGATCGCGACGAAATTCGACAGGCGGCCTAGCTATATTAAAATAACACCGCACCACAAATCTCAACCCAATCAGAGAAAGTTTTCAACACACTTTTAAAAACAGGGTTTCAACGGTGCCGCGGGCGCGTGCGAGTGCGGTCGGACTCAGAACGGACAACGACGAGAACCAACAACTACTAGCGGATGCAAGTTTTGAAAACGGGCGGCAACGGGATGTCGATGCCATGCTGATGATGCGCATGATGCAATGATGATGCAACAAAAGAAAAAAAAATAGACACACGACGAAAACGGAAAGAGAGGGGAATCTTCTGGAACGTCGGCATCGGGCTGTCACACGATAGGTGTGAATAGACCCGGGGGCCGTAGTGTTCACTAGTGGCTTCTCTCATGAAAGCAAGTAGATAGTGGGTGAACAAATTACTGTCGAGCAATTGATAGAACCGCGCAAAGTCGTGACGTCATCTATGGCAATGGTTATATCTATAGGCATCACGTCCAAAACAAGTAGACCGATACTTTCTGCATCTACTACTATTACTCCACACGTCGACCGCTATCCAGCATGCATCTAGTGTATTAACTCCAAAAGAACAGAGTAACGCCTTAAGCAAGATGACATGACGTAGATGGACAATCTCATATCTACGATAAAATCCAATCTTGTTACCCTTGATGGCAACAACATGATGCGTGCCTTGCTGCCCCTTCTGTCACTGGGAAAGGTCACCATATGGTATGAACACAAAACCAAGCACTTCTCCCATTGCAAGAATCATAGATCTAGTTAGCCAAACAAAACCCAAGACTCGGAGAGACTTACAAGGATATCAAATCATGCATATAAGAAATAAGCAAAGACTCAAATATATATCATAGATAATCTGATCACAAATCCACAATTCATCGGATCTCGACAAACACACCGCCAAAGAGGATTACATCGGATAGATCTCCATGAAGATCATGGAGAACTTTGTATTGAAGATCCAAGAGAGAGAAGAAGCCATCTAGGTACTAACTACGGACCCGTAGGTCTGAAGTGAACTACTCGCGAGTCATTGGAGGGACGATGATGTTGATGTAGAAGCCCTCCAACTCCAAAGTCCCCTCCGGCAGGGCGCCGGGAAGGGTCTTCATATGAGATCTTGCGGAAAAGTATTTTCGTGGATTCCCCTTTTTTCTGTATTTTAGGGAATATATAGGCGAAGGAGCTAGGTCAGGAGGGCGCCAGGGAGGCCACAAGCCTGGTAGCCGCCGCCCCCCTGGTGGCGGCTACAGGGCTTGTGGCCACCATGTAGCTCTCCTGCCTTGGCCCTCAAGCCCCTTGATCTTCTTCCGTTCGGGAAAAAATTATTTCAGGGATATTATTCAGTTTGGACTCCGTTCCAAAATTAGATCTGAAAAGAGCCAAAAACACAGAAAAAACAGGAACTGACACTTGGCACTGAATTAATAAGTTAGTCCCAAAAAAGATATAAAAGGTACATAAAACATCCAAAGATGACAAGATAACAACATGAAACCATCAAAAATTATAGATACGTTTGAGACGTATCAACTATCCCCAAGCTAAACTCCTGCTCGTCCTCGAGTAGGGAAGTGATAAAGAATGAATTTTTGATGCTTTCATGCTACCTAGCATAGATGCCCTTTGTAACTCCTCTTATGTGACGTGAATGTTCAGATCCATTAGATTCAAAACAATAGTTTGCTATTGACGTGGAAACAATAATACTTCAAGCAAACTAGCAAGGTAATCATGAACTTTCAAAATAACAAGGCCAAAAGAAAGTTATCCCTACAAAAGCATATAGTTTGGCTATGCTCTATCATCATTGCACAACCAATTTAAATCATGCACAACCCCGGTATTGGCCAAGTAATTGTATTCACACCTTTACTTTCTCAAACCTTTTCAACTCTCACGCAATACATGAGAGTGAGCCATGGTTTTAGCACTATAAGTGGTGTGGAGTGTGGTGGAGGTTGCAAGACAAACAAGGAGAAGATGATCACATTAACTAGGCATATCAATGAGCTGTGGAGATGCTCATCAATAGATATCAATGTGAATGAGTAGGGATTGCCATACAAATGATGCACTAGAGCTAAGAGTATGTGAAAGCTCTTAAAGAAAACTAGTGGGTGTGCATCCAACTTGCTTGCTCACGAAGACCTAAGGCAAATTTGAGGAAGCCTATCATTGGAATATACAAGCCAAGTTATGTAATGAAAATTTCCCACTAGCTATATGGTGGTGACAAAACGAGAGACTCTCAATCATGAAGATCATGGTGCTTAATAAGCACAAGTGTGGAAGGATAGTAGCATTGTCCCATCTCTCTTTTTCTCTCATCATTTTTTTTGTGGGCTCTTTGGCCTCTTTTTTTTGGTGGGAATCTTTGGCCCTTTTATTTCCTCACATGGGACAATGCTCCATCAATGATGATCGTCACACTTTCAACTCAAAACTTAGAGCAATGATGACTCTATATGGAATGCCTTCGGTAGTGTACCGTGACAATGATCTAGCATGGCATAGACATTAATGGAAACATCATGCTAGCTATCTTACGATCATGCAATGGCAATGTAGAAGTGGTGGCACATGTCATGGTGGTAGTTGCATGGCAATATATCTCGGAATGACTTTGAAAAAGCCATAGTAGGTAGGTATGGTGGCTGTTTTGAGGGAGGCTAATGGTGGGTTTTGTGCACCGGCGAAAGTTGCACGGCACTAAGAACATAGTGATGGTGGAAGGTGAAAGTGCATCTAAACCATGGACTCAACATTAGTCATGAAGAACTCATATACTTGTTGCAAAAGTTTTAGTAGTAATCGAAACAAAGCATTCAACGCATACTCCTAGGGGAAGGGTTGGTAGGTATAAACCATCGCGCGATCCCGACCGCCACACAAAGGATGACAATCAATAGACTAATCATGCTCAAATTTCATCACATAGCGGTTCACCATACGTGCATGCTACGGGAATCACTAACTTCAACACAAGTATTTCTAGATCCACAACACCTTACTAGCATAACTTCACTATTACCACAACCACAACTCAAAACTAATTGAGATGAATCAAACTTCTCTAACTATTCAATGCACATGAAGGTGGAAGTTTGCATATCCCTTTGGATAACTACCCCTTTTTGACTACTTTCAAAGCATAGATCAACTACCAAGCCACGCAGCGATGTGCTCTAAAAGATATAAGTGAAGCACATAGAGAAAAATCAACTAGCTCAAAAGATATAAGTGAAGCACATGTGAGCTGAATTGTCTACCAAAGGATATAAGTGAAGCTCGACAAAATCACGGTGAGTGCATGTCTCTCTCTCTAGGTGTGCAGCAAGGATGATTGTGACACAACAAAAATAAAAGACTCCATATCGTGTAGTTTGGCAAGATGGGCTACGACCGTCTGAGACTCATGACCGTGGAAAGGATCAGATTCGACTAGAGAGATTATCTCAGGATCGACAGAGAATTCATAATCCTTATCGGTGATAAAGATAGGTGAAGTGGCAAACTTCGGGTCGTATTTCATCCTAGCTTTCAGAGGTTTTTCCTTCCACTTGAGAAGTAATTTCTCAGCGTCATAGGCATCCTTACACGCAAGAAAATCCTCAGCTATCTCTCCCTCCATAATGTAACCCTCAGGTATATCAGGCAATTCATATCTAGGAGAGCTAGATCTAACAGGAGCAAAAAGCAGGTTCTATCTCAATAGTATCGACAGTTTCAGAAGCATCACGAGCATTGGCAGTAACTCTAGCAATGTGAGCATCAAGGAACACCCCTAGTGGTACATCAGGCATAGCAGTATCTCTAGCAGTATCAAGCATAGTATCATCAGGCATAGCATCTCTAGCAATATCAGGCATAGCATCTCTAGAAGTATCAAGCATAGTATCATCAGGCATAGCATCTCTAGCAATATCAGGCAAAGCAGTATCAGGCATAGTATCAAGCATAGCATCTCTAGCAGTAGCATCATAAGCATCATCAAGCACACACGACGTATCAAGATTTCTAGCAGGAGGTGATGTCGCAAACTTACTCATAACTGAAGGTGAATCAAGTGCAGAGCTAGATGGCAATTCCTTACCTCCCCTCGTAGTTGAGGGCAAGACTTTGGTTTTCGGGTCCTTCAAATTCTTCATAGTAATCAGCAGATATAAATCCCAAGTGACTCAGAGAATATAGCAATACCTCCTCGGCAACGGCGCCAGAAAAATGCCGACTGGCACTCTCTCGCAATAGCTAGACGAATGTTGATTCTGTGACAACAAACCTTCCCCTGCAACGGCACCAGAAGAATGCCGCTAGCACTCCCCGGCAACAAAACTAGAAGAATGTTGTTGATGGCCCACCAGCACGTGGGATCGCAACAGTTTTCGAGGGTAGAGTATTCGACCAAAATTTGTTGATCGCCAAACAGGAGGTGAGAGAATACTCTCGAGTATTAGCAGCTGAATGTGTCAGATTCAACCACACCTAAAAGATTATTATCTGCAAGCAAAGTAGTAACAGCAAAGTAGCGAGTAACGACAGTGGCAAGGAACAACAGTAGTGACAGCAGTAGCAAGTAGCAACAGAGCAAGCGACAGTAGTAACAGCAGTAGCAGCAGAGCAAGACAAGTAACAGCAGCAGAGCAAGACAAGTAACAGCAGCAGTAGGACAAACTCATAGGCAATGGGTCGGTGATTTGTTTGGATGATATTCATCATGCAACAGTTATAACACGGAGAGATATGTTGCTAGCTCCCATTCGTCAATGTGATGTAGGCATGCATTCCGTGTGTCCTCATACGTGTTTAGGGAAAAGAACTTGCATGACATCTATTGTCCATCCCTCCCATGGCAGCGGGGTCCAAAAGGAAACTACGGGATATTAAGGTTCTCCTTTTAATAAAGAACCGGACCAACGCATTAGCACTTGGTGAATACATGAACTCCTCAAAATATGGTCATCACCGGGAGTGGTTTCGGTTATTTTCACGCCGGGGTTGCCGGATCATAACACATAGTAGGTAACTACAACTTGCAAGATTGGATCTAAAACACACATATATTGGTGACAACATAATAATTTCAGATCTGAAATCATGGCACTCGGGCCCTAGTGACAAGCATTAAGCATGGCAAAGTAGTAGCAACATCAATCTCAGAACATAGTGGATACTAGGGATCAATCTCCATCAGAACTAACTCGATTACATGATAGATCTCATCCTACTCATCACCGCCCAGCGAGCCTAGAATAGATTACTCACGAACGACGAAGAGCTTCATGGAATTGGAGAGGGAAGAAGGTTGATGATGACGATGGCGACGATTTCCCCTCTTCGGAGCCCAAAACGGACTCCAGATGTGCCCTCCAGATGAAGAACAAGTTGTGGCGGCGCCTCCGTATCGCAAACGCGACGAAATCTTCTCTTTTTATTTTTTTCTGGGACGAAAGTGAACTTATGGAGCTGAGATTGGGGGTGGCAGAGCCGTGTGGGCCCCACAAGCTTGCCCACCACCACCAGGGGGTGGCCGTGGCAGGGCTTGTGGCCCACTGGCCCACCCCCTCAGGTGGATCTTTGCGCAGGTATTTTTCATATTTTCCAAAAATGTTCCCCGTAAATTTTTAGGACGTTGTGAGAACTTTGATTTCTGCACAAAAATAACACCAAGGCAATTCTGCTGAAAACAACGTCAGTCCAGGTTAGTTCCATTCAAATCATGCAAATTATAGTCCAAAACAAGGGCAAAAGAGTTTGGAAAAGTAGATACGATGGAGACGTATCAGCCGCCACCTCCTGTTCTTCCTCTGGAGGGCAGATCTGGAGTCCGTTCTAGGCTCCGGAGAGGGGAGATCGTATCCATCGTCATCACCAACCTTCCTTCATCGCCAATTCCATGATGCTCTTCACCGTTTGTGAGTAATCTCATCGTAGGCTTGCTGGACGGTGATGGGTTGGATGAGATCTATCATGTAATCGAGTTAGTTTTGACGGGGATTGATCCCTAGTATCCACTATGTTCTGAGATTGATGTTGCTACTACTTTGCCATGCTTAATGCTTATGACTAGGGCCCGAGTGCCATGATTTCAGATCTGAACCTATTATGTTATCGCTAATATATGTGTGTTCTTGATCCTATCTTGCAAGTTGTAGTCACCTACTATGTGTTATGACCCGGCAACCCCGGAGTGACAATAGCCGGAACCACTCCCGGAGATGACCATAGTATGAGGAGTTCATGTATTCACCAAGTGTTATTGCGTTGGTCCGGTTCTTTATTAAAAGGAGAACCTTAATATCCCGTAGTTTCCATTAGGACCCCGCTGCCACAGGAGGGATGGACAATAGATGTCATGCAAGTTCTTTTCCCTAAGAACGTATGACTACTTGGAGGCTTTCATAGATACTATTGTTGTAGGAGAGGAGAGAGGAGTGTCTTGCGCTAGAGCTGCTAGCATACATTTTCCCGTGCTTCGGTACTTCTCATTATTCATGGGAAAATGTTTGATTGGCCGTGGGAAAGCTGGGTCCCTTAGCTCCCCAGATCTTGCGGTCTTGCGCGAAGCCCTTTATAATGATAAAACTTATAGCTTGGGCGCTATAGTAGCTCAACGGTTAAACACGAACCGTTCTAAAGGCGTTGTCTATGGAGGTATCTATGCTACTCGTCTTGCTAGACATTTTGAGATACCCATTAGACTGGACGAGGAAGAAGAGATTCTTCTTCCTGAGAGATATCTAGATTATGATAGCATGGTTCGCCATGACTTTCTTGATAGAGATATAAATAGAAGGATGATTTATAACCTGGTATTTAGTCAGGGTACTCGTGAGACTATTACTTTGCCTGCTCCTTCTTTGTTCAATCTTCATGCAGACAGGTACATTATTATGCCCTCGGACATCTACGCATATTGGGGCATAGCCCAACCACAGGTGCCCGTGCCCGAGCCACCAGTCGAGTACCAGACGCCAGTTTATCAGTGGGAGCCAGAGGAGCTCACACAACAGTGGCATCCTCAGTCCGCTCCGGAGTACCCCGAAGCTGGTTATTTCCCTCCATGGGAGTAAACCAACTTAGGCCAAAAGCCTAAGCTTGGGGGAGTACGTGTTTCTCACCGTCTTTATATTCTTACTTACGCTTTCACTTTGTTAGTCGGTGTTCACACTTTGCCACTGTATCATCCATGCTAGTTTATTTCTTTTTCTCGTTTTCTTCTCGTGTGTTTGTCTAGTTTGAGAAAACCCAAAAATATTTTATTTTCTTCTTTTGCTTGTTGGGAGCTTTCCCGTGTAAATAGTTTTTTTTCTTTGGGTCAAAGTAGAAGATCATGGTTACAATGTTTAATGGCCCTCGCATGCTTATCTGTTTATGTGTCAAAGAGCCATATTACTTTGTCTTTTCCTTTGTGTTTGCCTACAGATTCCATCTTAGTCCAATGCACGAGCACTCTTATTATTGTTCACATCATTCGGTCGTGCAAGTGAAAGGCAATAATGACGATATAAGATGAAGTGACTGAGCCTGGAAAAGCTGGTGTGAACTTGATCTATTTTGTTTTTGTAAATATGACTAGCTCATCGTTCCTGATTCAGCTTTGTTGTGAGAGAAACATGTTTGCAATGACAACTTAGAGATCATAGTTTCTGATGCCATGCTTAATTAGCTAGGAGCTTATAATGGTTTGTCTTGGATGCCAACATGAATTTTGAGATGACTATGATGTAGTATGATAGGATGGTATCCTCCTTTGAATGATTCAAGTGGCTTGACTTGGCACATGTTCACGCATGTAGTTGAAACAAAATCAACATAGCCTCTATGATATTCATGTTCATGGTGATTTATGTCCTACTCATGCTTGCACTCAATGTTAGTTAATCTCAATGCATTTGATGACTGTTGTCGCTCTCTAGTTGGTCGCTTCCCAGTCTTTTGCTAGCCTTCACTTGTACTAAGTGGGAATACTTCTTGTGCATCCACTTCCATAAACCCAAAGTTGTTCCATATGAGTCCACCATACCTACCTATATGCGGTATCTACTTACCGTTCCAAGTAAATTTGCATGTGCCACTCTCTAAACCTTCAAGAAATAATCTGTTTTGCATGCCCGAACCGCTCATGTGGTAACAGGGGGCTATCAGTATCTTCCATGCTAGGCATGTTATACTCGATATGTGTTTATTCACTATCATTCACGAGAAAGGGGCCGGTAATTGGAATGCCCAGTTCCATGCTCAAATCGAAAAGATAATTGCAAACAAAACTCCCCCTGGATTGATGTCGGTATGGACTACACCCGAGTATTCGGCTAGTCGTGGAGTGTGATTGATCGGTGGTGGGGGAGTCAAAACTTTACTTTTCTGTTTGGGAACCGCCTATAGCATGTGTAGCGTGGAAGATGGTGAAAACTCTTGGTCATTGCGTTGACAATGAAAGCGTGCCACCCAAAATTATTATCTCTGTTTTCAAAGCTTGAGCTCTGGCACCTCTGCAAATCAATGCTTCCCTCTGCAAAGGACCTGTCTATTTATGTTCCTGTTGAGTCACCCTCTTCTTACAAAAGCACCAATTAGAGAGCACCTATGTCATTTTATGCTTTGCTTTTGACTGTTATTGAGTATGACTGTGACTGGATCTTCTTTGCCATGAATTACAATGTTTAGTCAGCCCTTGGTCTTTGAAGGTGTTGTGCATTTATGTTTTGCGGTCTCAGAAAGAGCTAGCGAGATACCATCCGTTCGTACTGCTTCATGATTGTTTTGATTGAAGTGTTGACGTTTGAAAACTTATTATTATTGCTCGCTAGTTGATTATGCCATTGATATGAGTTTTCCGTGAGACCTAGATGTCATTTGCTTATGTGGTTAGCTTGTGATCTTCCTGAAATTCTGGATATGAGTTAGACATAGTTGCAACAACAAGATCAAACAGAGTTCGTAAAAGTTTTTCTTTTGTCTCTTTCAGTTTGTCAACTGAATTGCTTGAGGACAAGCAAGGTTTTAAGCTTGGGGGAGTTGATACGTCTCCGTCGTATCTACTTTTTCAAACTCTTTTGCCCTTGTTTTGGACCCTAATTTGCATGATTTGAATGGAACTAACCCGGACTAACGCTGTTTTCAGCAGAATTGCCATGGTGTTGTTTTTGCAAAGAAATAAAAGTTCTCGGAATGACCTGGAAATTTACGGGGATTTTTTTATGGAATATATAAAAAATACTGGCGCAAGAATCAACGGAGGAAGTGGAGCGTGGAGCCCACAAGCCCACCAGGCGCGCCCCCCTGGCCGCGCCTGGTAGGCTTGTGGGGCCCACGAAGCTCCACCGCCTCCAATCTCAGCTCTATTTAGTCCCTTTCGTCCGGAAAAAAAATCAAGGAGAAGAGTTCATCACGTTTTACGATACGGAGGCGCCGCCACCTCCTGTTCTTCCTCTGGAGGGCAGATCTGGAGTTCGTTCTGGGCTTCGGAGAGGGGAGATCGTCGCCATCGTCATCACCAACCTTCCTTCATCGCCAATTCCATGATGCTCTTCACCGTTCATGAGTAATCTCATCGTAGGCTTGCTGGACGGTGATGGGTTGGATGATATCGGTCATGTAATCGAGTTAGTTTTGACGGGGATTGATCCCTAGTATCCACTATGTTCTGAGATTCATGTTGCTACTACTTTGCCATGCTTAATGCTTGTCACTAGGGCCCGAGTGCCATGATTTCAGATTTGAACCTATTATGTTGTCGCCAATATATGTGTGTTCTTGATCCTATCTTCAAGTTGTAGTCACCTACTATGTGTTATGACCCGGCAACCCCGGAGTGACAATAGTCGGAACCACTCCCGGAGATGACCATAGTATGAGGAGTTCATGTATTCACCAAGTGTTAATGCGTTGGTCCGATTCTTTATTAAAAGGAGAACCTTAATATCCCATAGTTTCCATTAGGACCCCGCTGCCACGGGAGGGATGGACAATAGATGTCATGCAAGTTCTTTTCCCTAAGCATGTATGACTACATACGGAACACATGCCTACATTACATTGACGAACGGGAGCTAGTTACATATCTCTCCGTGTTATAACTGTTGCATGATGCATAACATCTGGCATAATCATCCATCACTGATCCAATGCCTACGAGTTTTTCCTACTGGTCCTTGCTACGTTACTTTGCCGCTACTGTTAATCTGTTGTTACTGCTATTACTTTGCTGCTACTGCTGTCACTTTGCTGCTACTGGTTACTGTTACTGTTGCTGCTATCATACTACCTTGCTACTGATACTTTGCTGTAGATACTAAATCTTTCAGGTGTGGTTGAATTGACAACTCAACTGCTAATACTTGAGAATATTCTTTGGCTTCCCCTTGAGTCGAATCAATAAATTTGGGTTGAATACTCTACCCTCGAAAACTATTGCGATCCCCTATACTTGTGGGTTATCAGTGGGTCGCCGTTGAAGATGCCCTAATGTCCTATGTTGATCTAAGACAACCTCTTACCCTCGATTTGCGCCGCTCCCGCTCCGGCGACTCGGGCAGGGACGAAACCCTAGCCTCTAGGGGCTCTCCTTCCTCCCCCCTCTGACACCGTCAGAGGACACCGCCGGCCTAAATCCCGGGGGCCGATTGCGGTGGCGAGGGCCTCTCTCTCTCATGCTCCATGGTGGTGGTGCGGAGCCTTGCCAAATTGCCATGGAATACAAGTCAAAGATTAGACCAAACATCACTTACAGGTTCCTTGCATATCCATCTTGAGAACATGCGTATACTAGGGTTTAGGGGTTTAGGGTTTCTCAGCCCAAAGAAGAATTACAAAAGGCCAGCTGCTACTAGCTCTCCTGCTGCTACTTCCTCTAAGGTTGTTGATACTGATCTTGCTAGGTCTGCAATATATTGTACTGCATGTACATGCACTAATTATGTAGCTGTTTTTGCTGACTGATCTTGATTTTGTTCATGTTTCTCAGCCCAAAGAAGAATTACAACAGGCCAGCTACAACAGGTACAAAGTGGGGTTCACCACAGAAGAAGGCGAAAGGCGGCATGCAATCAACTGTAAACACAAGGAGCAAGGCTGCTAATCCTGCAGCCAACACAAGGAGCAAGATGGGCAAACTGAATTGATCATGTTGTGGATCTATTCTGTTTAATGTTAGATGTTGTCAAACAACTGTTGGTTTGTAATGCTGGAGTGTGAACCGTTGTTTAATGCTGGAGTGTGAACTGTTGTTTAATGCTGGAGTGTGAACTGCTGTTTAATCTTAGATGAATTGATCATGTTGTGGAATCTATTCTGTTTAATGCTGGAGTGTGTTGTGGAATCATATGATTGCTCACTTTTGCCCCTAAATATCTTGCTAGGTGCTCAAAATTGTGTCTTTTGTTGTCATTCTGTATTGAACTACCAGGCATTGGTGACAATTTTAACACAACACATGATATCCATTACATCTAGGGCACAACATTACATTTGCTCAAGTTCACAATAGTGCACAAATGATAGAATTACATCTAGGACACAACACACTAGCAGAAACATAACACACACACTGCCACTTAATTGGCTTGCTTAGACCAAATAGAAACTAAACTAGCCACAATGCTGATGCCAAGAACAAAGAGAAAACCCATCGTTTCCATGAGCTCATTCCTTTTCTTCAACTTCAATTGCATTTTCTTGTTTTCATTGTTCAGATCCATAACCTTCTTCTCCATCCTACTAGCTTTGATCTAACTACGTTCAAGGCCACCATGGAGCTCCTCAAAAGCTTGCCCCACTAGCTCAGTGGGAGGGGGGTCAATCCAAACAACCCAATCACACTCATCAGGAAGCTGTTAAATCAGAGTTCACATAATTAGGTGAAATTCATAACTTTGCAATAAATCAATGAAAACATAGTACCAAATGATGTTTTGAGGAATTACATCGAGTGGACAACCCAAAAACCTTCTTCCCGTGCTTGCTCCACCCCAAGAAACACGGCGAGCAGGAATTAGCCCATGCCCCGGGCAACGGTGATTCGAGCGCTCCTCAAGGCCGCAGAAACTTGGATTGGGAATGAAAAACTCGGATTGGAACTGCACAATCCCGTGGCCATCCACCTACGAGCCAGAAAGGCGCATACTACGGCCCTTCCCGCGAAACCCTAGATGAGAAATCCCCAAATCCAATGTCAACCGAAAATCCAAATTGACTTACCTCACTGTCTGCGGAGGAGCTTGCAAACGACATTGCGGACGTACACATGGACGTGCCCGAGCGGTGAAAACGGGGACGGGGCGTGACAGACCGCTAAATCTAGACAAATCTCGGGAAAAATGGAGCTCCGAGGTCGAGCTTCGAGAGGAGAAAGCTTAACTAGTGTGGCTCGGGCATTTCATCGAACACCTCATGTGCATAGAATGTGAGCTAGAGCACCCAAATGCCCTCCCCTCGCCGGCCAGAAAAAACAGAGTGCTCTGCCGCGGCGATGGGTATATATAGGCAAATTATTTGTCCCGGTTCGTGCTAAAGCCCCCCTTCTATACCGGTTCAAGGCACGAATCAGTACCAATGGATGTGGGCCAGGAGCGCGGTCCATTGGTCCCGGTTCGTGCCTAGAACCAGGACAAATGGGTCCAGACGAACCGGGACCAATGCCCACGAGGCCCCGGCCGGCCCCCTGGGCTCACGAACCGGGTCTAATGCCCCCCATGGGTCCCGGTTCGTGAAGAACCGAGACTAATGGGCTGGCCAGGCCCGAACCAAAGCCCTGTTTTCTACTAGTGTACATCCACCCCCTCCTTCATCCGGAGCTACATCACACCACTGGTGCTGCTGTTCAGCCCCGCCCTCGCATGTCTTGGCTCACACGACTGATGCTGGCGGCGGGGATTTCTCTTGCGGCAACCCCTGGTCTGCGAGCGGCACCACTATGTGGAGACCGACTGTTACCCGATCTGTGCGGTGGGCGTACGGGGTGGGTCTTGATGAACGATGGCGGGATGTGGGGATCAGACCTCGTTAGCCGTCGGCGTCCTGCTTCCTGGTGTGCTCCATGGCGGTCCTGGTTGGGGTCGGTGGATTTCGTCCAGATCGAGGCCTGGTCAAGGGGCGACGCCGTCTCCGTGGCTAATGCGTTGTTGGCACCTTTAGCCACGCGGATGATGAGGTGCCACCGGGCGGCAGCCGTGAAGTAGCGTGACCTTCCTCATCGCCAGATTTGGAGGGTTGAGCCCCATGATACTCTCTTCCCTGGAGCTCTGGTTGACAGCTCTTCCAGAGTAAATGGAGATTTGTGGTGTAGGATTGGGACCGGAGGAAACTTTGGTGGGCTGGTTCGACCCGACAATGACGACGTCTTTCAGCGTCGTTATGCTCCTCGGAGGCAAAGTCGAGGTCCATCCTATCCACCGCTGACCCCATCCTGGACAAAAGTCCAAAATCCGGGTGACTAGGCGACGGCGACGTCGTGCGCGTCGTACCCTTCATGAAGTCGTCATCTGGGAGGCTTGGATGTTCGTGAGAGTGATGTTCTGGAGGTGGGCTCCAGGTGGCAAGGGGCAATATATGGTGGTGGTGCGAAGGTTTGCAGGTGGAGCGACGTGTAATCTACCACGTGAAGACAAGTATTGGCGGCATGGTGCAGTTGGATCTCGATGACGAATGTGTCTAGATGGACGAGTGCACGACGGTGGCGTTGTTTTACGTCGTGGCAGCGTCAACGGCATGCCTGTCAAGGCCGATGTGTCAGTACCTGCTTTGAAGATGGATCGGTGGAAGATGATGGCGACGACCCATGAGTGTGCGTCAGACCGGTTTATGCCCCACACTCGGTATGTGCTTGGCTTGGTTAGGGCCTCCGACTTTAGATGTTAGCCTTAGGTGAGAGGTCTAGGTATTCGGCTCACACTTATTGCACCCCTTCATCAATCGGATAGAAATAGCAACAGATGTTGCCAAGATGATGGATTCAAACATATTAATGTATTACTTTGTAAGAACTTTACAAATAATTAATAAAATGGTGGCATGCATCTTCCAGATTTAGAGACCGGGGGTCATCCTCCTTTTCAGAAAGAAAGCATGAGTTATGGTGCAAGGTTTTCTAAGTATTTACTATAAGTTCATGTCCCATTTTTTCGATGTTGCATATGTGCTTCCAAATCATAGCAAACTCGTATGTCTTTTTGTTATGAAATCACACGTGGGATGTTCCAAACTTTCCTTATGTTTGTTCTATGTTTCTTCTTTTTTTTATGACGTGTTACGTGCTTTTCAAAATGTTGCCAATAGGTTTTTTTTGGTTTTAATCGTTTCTGCTTGTTGTTGAAATAGTTGGTATTTTTTGTTGCAAATGAATCTCGAGCCAAAAAAATGTTGCCTAATCACTTACTTTGTGCAAATAGATATTTTTTGTTGTAACTTATTATTTTCATTTTCGTTGATTGTTTGTGACTTTTGCTGCAATACAATCTGTAGCAAAATACTATTGTGTTACCACTTTTTTGAAGCATTAGTTTTTTTTTTTGAAATGTTGTGATCTTTTGTTGCAATAGGATACTTTTTATACATAGGTGAGGAGTTTTGGTGTAATACTCAGATTTTTTTTGAACCAAAGGGGTTTCTTCCCTGCCCCATTTTTATTCAAAATGAAGCAAACAGTCTTACATGACATCAACCAGCTAGGACGAAATCAACCAAAAGACTACCACAAAATACTCAGAATTTTGTTGCACTATTAGGGTAAATCACCATTGTGACATATTTATTTTTTGTAAAAATTGGAAAGATTAGGGGCATCGCAATATACTCGTTTAAATGAAGTTGTTGTGTATTGTGCATTGATTTCCAAATACCGAGGGAGAAAAATGTAAAAGACAAAGTGGCTGATTTTGGATGTTTAGACACAATCCCACGGAGAAAGGGACCTAGTTTACCTTTTGTAGGTCGACCTAATATGGCCAATAGAAAAATAAAGGAAAAAGATTACCTTTCACCGGCTGATCCCCGCGATACATCCGTCGTCCGCTTGACCGTTGGATCTCAATCTGATCTTGAACAACTTCCGCGTGAGCTGTGACCTGCTTTTCTGAAACGATGTTGTTGTTTCAGGAACCGTTTCCTGTAGCTCCTCCCGAGCGCCTCTGCCCGAGACCGCACCGTCGCTTGCCATCGCCTGCTCCAGCCCGCACGGGCCGGCCTCGCCGGAGCAGGGCCACCGCGCGTGCACCTCCCCGCCGCCTGGAGCCTTCCGAGCCTCTACCCGAGTGAGCCGCCGGCTCCCTCCTCCTTCCGAGCGCTGCCGGAGCACGATCCCGCTTGCCCCGTCGTGGTGCGCTGCCGCGGGCCGATCCTGCCGCCACCGGAGCCCCTGCCACCGGCGTCGGAGCCCCCAGCCATCGCCGTCGCGTTCCTGCCGCTGGCCGACCCGCGTCGGCCCTGCCTCCCCCCGCCAGACCGGATCTGGATCGATCCCTGCCGTCAGCGGCGTTCGTGCTGCTCTGGTCCCTCGCGCTGCTCACCCTGTTCGCGCTATGCGTGCTCTACGTGGCGCGCTGCGTGCTCCGGCTCCCCGTCGTGCGCACCGAGTTCTGGCACCACGTCGGCATGAACTACCTGTTCGCGCCCTGGATCTCGTGGCTCCTGCTGCTTCAGGCCACGCCATTCCTGCGCCCGGACGCGCCATCCTACCACATGCTGTGGTGGGCCTTCTCATTGCCCATCCTTGTCCTGGACGTCAAGGTCTACGACCAGTGGTTCACGCGTGGCAGGAAGTTCCTGTCCATGGTGGCCAACCCCGCCAGCCACATGACGGTGATCGCGAACCTGATGACGGCGAGGGCGGCGGCAAAGATGGGGTGGCACGAGGGCGTCGTGGCCATGTTCACCGTCGGCGCTGCGCACTACCTCGTGTTGTTCGTCACGCTGTACCAGAGGTTCCTTGGCTCCGACTCGCTGTCGGCCATGCTCCGCCCGGTCTTCTTTCTCTTCTTCACCGCTCCGAGAAAAAACTGCAACAAAGCAATTGTTTCAGAAACGCGAGCGTTGTTTCAAGAATTACCCGGTGCCCACGAAGCACGCGCGAAGAAAGAAAGACTGCAACAAAGCGATTGTTTCAGAAACTCGAGCGTTGTTTTAGGAATTACCGGGTGCCCAGCCGAAGCGCGCGCGAAGAAAAAAACCCGGCAACAAAGCGATTGTTTCAGAAACTCGATCGTTGTTTCAGGAATTACCGGGTGCCCAGCTGAAGCGCGCGCGAAGAAAAAAACTGCAACAAAGCGATTGTTTCAGAAACTCGAGCATCGTTTCAGGAATTAGGCCAAAGCCCCGCGTGCGGATCGGATGGATGAGATCGGCTGGATGCACCAAATCAAACGGGTGTGAAGGTGACGGATCATTGGAAATAATCCGCCGATGGATGCGTAGCGTTGCCCAAAAATAAAACGATGCTAATTCTTCCGAGAGGGAGGGATGCTATTATTTTATTTTATTTTTAGGGTAAAAACAATGCTAATTTGTTTTTTGAGAAAAAAACAATGCTAAATGGAAAAGGCTGACAATTGAGTTGTTAAAGAAAACAGAGGCAGCTATTGGGCTGGATGCCCATGGGTCACCCGATATATCTCGCAGGCCCATGAGATAAGATTGTCCGTCCAGCCCATAAGTAGCTTCTCCCGTGCCCTCTCCTCTTTCACCCGGCGCGCTTTGCCTGAAATCCACCACCGTCCCCATTCCCCAGCCACCTCGCCGGAAATCGAGAAATCCACCGTCAGCCAGTTCGAACCACCCCGCCTGAACCCTAAATCCAGTATACTCTACAATCCGGTCAGCCGCGCCGCCTCGCTGCTCCCCCAAGCTCTCCGCGCCACGCCCGAGCCCGGCGGCCAAGAACCCTTGCTGGTCGGCGGGGATGGCGAACAAGAAGTTTGCCCCGAACCGGGACAAACATTCCGCGGCCAAGGAGGCGGTGGAGTCTGCGCTGCAACTGGCGCGCTCACCGCTGCCAGGGACACGGCGCCGGGCGCCCCCTTTCGCATCCGACGCCGACGAGAGCACGGCGCCCTCGCCCAAGAACACGGCGTCCTCCCCTGCCAACAACACGGCGCCCTCCTCCGCCAAGGACCAGGCGCCCGCCTCTTCCAGTGAAGGTGAGTCCGACGATGCTCCCGCCCCGGCCAAGAACACGGCGTCCGCCTCTGCCAAGAACAAGGCCCCCGTCCCGGACAAGAACAAGGCGTCCGCTTCTGCCAAGAACGAGGCCCCCGTCCCGGACAAGAACAAGGCGTCCGCCTCTCCCATCGCTCCCGCCGCTCCCGATGAAGATGAGGTGGTGGTTCCCGCCGCTCCCGATGAAGATGAGGTGGTGGTTCCCGCCGCTCCCGATGAAGATGAGGTGGTGGTTCCCGCCGCTCCCGATGAAGATGAGGTGGTGGTTCCCGCCGCTCCCGATGAAGATGAGGTGGTGGTTCCCGCCGCTCCCGATGAAGATGAGGTGGTGGTTCCCGCCGCTCCCGATGAAGATGAGGTGGCTGCGCCGCCCCAGGACACAGCATTGAGGAGATTTATCAACTTCCTGTGCGACAAAGCTTCAGCCTTGCCATGGAGGGAACTCCTCGACGCCTTCCTGACTTGGGTGCACAGCAGCGCCCGCGGCGAGGTGAGCAACCCCTGTTCAGCTATGCAATACGAGTCTCATTCAAGCAGGAAGTTGGCATTGAAGTTGCCATTTTAATTTGATTCCTCTTTCACGTCAGATTTGGTATCTAGGAAACATAAAATGGAAAATGTGGTCAGATTTTGTGTGCACCTTTTCACCGTATTGTGACATTGTTGCATATGAATGCCACATTAAGACAATTTGTCAAGATAAAAAAAACCCATCCTCTTATTCTTATTGGGACCAGGAAGAAGGTTTTACCATCAGTAGCAGCGAGCAGGATTCACCCTTAATTTTCTACCTTATCTAACCTGTCACTAAGAAGACAATCTTACAGATCGGAATGTACTATTTGATTTCTCTAAACACTCCATGGTGCCGCCATTTGTGTGTGTGCTAGTTTCATTTTCTGTACCCTTCCTTGAGAAATTGTCGATAAAGAGCAGGCTTGCTTATTGTGCCTCAACCATTTCTTTATGATCAGTATTCAGTAGTCACATCTTTATGTTTACCTTGCGTTTTTTGCTTAATTTTGGCTGCCCATGACTGTCATCATTGCTTTAGTAGGAGATTGCGCAGAGAATTATCTGCCTTCCTTTTTCTCTGCAGGTTGAGGCTGTCGCCATTGCTTTAGTTGATTTATATTTATGAAGTGGAAGCACCTAAACATTGGAATTTCGTCTTTGCTTTTTGCAATATGCTCAGGCGCACTAAAATTCATTCTTTTATTGTTATTAGGCCCAGGCAGAGGCGCCCACTGAAAGTTCTGCCTATCAGGAGCAGAGGGAGAAGGGGTTCCTGGAAGAGGCGGAGAACACTCAACAGCAGGCTGCAGATCAACTTCCAGAGGTAATGTTATTGAAGTTGCCTCTGTGTTTTTACAACATGTTCTGGTGTCAACACAAAAAAATTCCTACACAGAATAGCTTTGGGGTAATTGAATCTTTGAGTTAATTTTCTTACTATAGTTTCTAACATGTCGTTGTTCTAGGTTACTATTACACTTTGTTGTCAAATAGTACTCTTTATATCAGGAAATGATTTATTTCCTTCTTAACTTTGCTTGCAAATGTTATGTGGAGCAATGTCTTGATGTGTTAATGTTTAGTTAACTCATCTTTCTGAAGTGGAAACTCTAAAATGTTGAAGTTTCCCCAATCCTTTTGGAATATGTTCAGGAGCGCCTATGCCACAACTATGTTCATCTCTAGATTATTCTTGCATTTTATTGTCAATTAACACTCTTTATATCAGCAAGACAGCAAATGCTTTATTTCCACCTTAAGTTTGTTTGCACATGTTCTGCAGAATGGGCGTGATTTTGATGAGGCCGAAGCAGACCGCATTATACCTGCAGGCCCTTCAATCAGTAAAGTACGTGAAACTGCTATGCCTCGCTATTTGCTGAAATAAGATGTTAGAGAAACAATTATACATAATTTGCGAATTATATACTTGCAGATTGTTGAGGACCACCAGAATTTCGATCCGTATTTGAGCAGTGATATTCACAAGGATTACGTCAAGATTATGTCAAGCTGCCCACCGGGTATGGAGGTGTGCGTGTTTTGCTACTTTGAGAAAGACAGTAAGACTCAAAGGTCTCAGTCACGGGTAAGTTTTAGTGGCAAACGAAACATCTCTCTCCTTTGTGGATATGCCCTTATTCAGCTCTTGAATGAAAGAGAGATAGAAA
Source organism: Hordeum vulgare subsp. vulgare (assembly GCF_904849725.1). Taxonomy (NCBI): domain Eukaryota; kingdom Viridiplantae; phylum Streptophyta; class Magnoliopsida; order Poales; family Poaceae; genus Hordeum; species Hordeum vulgare. The sequence continues at coordinate 644,071,788 of NC_058519.1, read as the reverse complement.
GAGAGAATGATCATAGACGAGAGTTCCTCTTGTGTCTCGTATATTTTGTTCCATGTGTTGTTGGTTTGAGTTCAGGTGCCTTTCGTTTACTTTCAGTTTCATTTCGCAGAGAATTGTACACACGCGCAACTTGCATGACAGCTTGGTTAGCGTGAAGTGCACTAATTGCCCGGCGAGGTTTCCTACAGAGCACGTCCGAGACCTGCATGGCCTGCACTGCAATGCCTAGTTAAGGTTTTGCCTAATCTTCTAGGTACTTTCTGTTGGGAAGATCTGCAGTAGCTGTAGTCTGGAACTAGAGGACACTGGACGAGTTGCATCTAATATTTGGTAGCATGGATTCCTTTTGAAATCCCTCTTTTCCAGTCTGAAATATTAGGATGTGTCTGCAAGTATAGCCTTATTGGGATTGAAGAACTACAGAGTGTGCTGGTAAAAAGATATGAGATACAGTGCAATGCTCTTGTAGGATGATCTGTGAGATAAATTTCAACCACAGATTGTGAGCCTGGTGCGCTCAGGCTGTTGAGAAAATGATTTTATTGGTGGATGATGTGTTGGAGTTACTGTGAAACTTACTGTTAGATTGTCCAATACGATTGTGCTGCTCGAAAATTATTCAAATGGGAAGCTGGTGACAAGTGTTGTCTTCATGCATGGAAGCATGACGTGTGTACCTTCACTTATTTGTTCTGAGTTCTACAGGCAGTCTGGCTCAAGATGTGTGGTATTCAGATCGGTGGTACCATGGTCCCAGTTTTCTGTAGGTTTCACTGCTTCTGGGAAAAGTGTTAAGCATGGGTAATTTTATTAAAGTTCAGCTTGGGAACTCAAACTCTGGTTAAAGTTCGTCATCTTGTAGTTTTGAGTTTTGACAATAGGACTGAAGTCCTTACATTGCAAAAAAGCTAATAAAAGATTGTTAGACACGTTGCAAGCACAACTAGTTTATGATGACAAATCGAGGGTAAGAGGTTCTTTTAGATCAATATAGGACATTACAACACAATCTCATTTCCAGTGAAGTTTAAGTGGTTTTTGAAACGACAGAATGAGGATGGACTGTGGTAGCATGTTTCAAGGAAAAAAATATCTTTGCAACCAAATTTTATTTCATTGTGAAGGCAAGTTTGGAGATTCCCAGTTTCTAGCATGGGTTGATGGAATTAAAAAAGCCCATGCCATGCTTTGACCTAGAAAGGTTGGCAATGGAAAAAATAACTCCTTTGGGAAGATTCATGGGAGCTAAAGCTGGAGTTGTGGTATGGGCGATTCTGTTGAGGCAGGGAGTAAGAGTCTCTGTTATCAAAGGTAAATAAGTATTTTCTGTGGGGAAGATTAGCAGTGGCTGAAGATTTATTTGTGGGACTGTTAGACTGTATTGGACAGTTACTGTGGAGTGAAACCAGAAGGAGGTTGGAAGAGTTGCAAAGAAAATACACTGCATTTTTCTTTGTATAATCCTCCTGAGTCAGTCCTGTGGATATTTGGTAGCACGGGTTTCGTTTTGAAACTCCCTTTTTCCCAGTCTGAAATTTTAGGGGTCTATGAGTATAGTGTTATTGAGATTGAAGAACACCAACGTGCGCTGTAAAAAAAGGAGCGGCTACTGTATGTTTTTGTCAAATGATGCATCCACACATTGCGTGAGAGCAATGTCAACCACAGATTGTGAGCCCGGTGCGTTCATGTTATTGGGAAAATGGTTTGTCGGTTATCATTACGTTGTCGAATTCAGTTATGTGTGCTGAAAACTTATTCAGATGGAGAAGGACCAGGATCCAAATTTACCATTCTGTAGCATGGCAGCAGATACCATTCCCAGAGTTGATTCACCGTATTTTAACAGAGATAATCAGAAATTGTGGAAGAAATTGTGTGAATCTTCACACTGTAGAACGTGCACCCTGTGTTTTGGATAGATATGGTCACAATGCACTTAGTGGGCAATGCGGCTCTGTGGCTTGAACCTAAAAAGTTGCACATACTCAATGCCACTTGTGATTACATTTTTGTGATGCTGACTGTGCAATTTGGGCCCGACCAGCGTTAGCTTTCATATCAATCCGACGGCCACTGTATCTAATTTTGTGGAACAGCGTTGAGGAATTCTGTTTCAGGTCAGTTTGGAATCCAAATTCAGATAAAGGCTTTCATTTTTAGTTGAACATGTTCACGATGTTGCAGTTTTGATATTTGGCAATAGGACTGAAGTCCTTACACTGCAACGAAGCTGATGTATTTTTCGTTTTAGGCCGCGTTTGGATCAGCGTTTCAGCTCGTTTCTGTCTGGTTTAGGGTACAGACCTCCTCCCGTCGTTCTCATTCCAGGCAGGAATCAAAAGTTGACCGGTAAGTTTGGTAGAAACTAGGGTTCTACCGGCCCTTTGCCTTAGGTTATAAGGGTAGGAGGGAGGTTGGGGGAGACGACGGCGCCGCGGCCGGCGTGACGGCGCCGTCTCGGCGCAGGGAGGAGGCGGCGGCGAGTAGTAGAGGTGGCTAGTGTTAGGGCACCGGCTCCTAGTTGGAGCCGATCAAAATAGATTAATCTTTGCTTAATCTCAAAAGTGCCGATTACATGACTATATGTAAGTCCCCTAGGCTATAATAAACTGGACTAAGCCCCTAATATTATTAAGATAACTGGGCCAGTTTGGCTAACTGGGCCTCTGGTCATAACATTTCTCCCCGCCTGCGCAAACAGCTCGTCCTCGAGCTGGACGTCTAGAAAATGTTGGCGGAACTCCTTGAGCTGCTCCCAAGGTGCCTTCGGAGGGTTGAGCTGGTCCGAAGTACGTCGTGCATCAAGGCCTGGAATGTCGCCAGCGCATTGGAGAGACTGAAAGGCATCACCAAAAACTCGAAGTGGTCGTGATGGTAACTAGAACTCAAGTCGAGCGTAGGGAATAAGCGTGGCCCTGGCAGCTCGTCCCGGAGTGCCTACACGACCAGTATAGGAAAATTCACCTTCGTCATCGTGGCAGTGAGAGCACGATAGTCGAGGCAGAAACGCCACGAGCCCATGGGCTTGTGAACAAGTAGCACTGGTAAAAGGTCGTCGTGTCGCTGCAGGAGATGAGCCAACAGGGGCGGCTCGGAGTCTGCTATGGCGGTCGACAGCTGAGAGGGAACTGCTGGAGAAGTGCCACCCTCACCCTTCCACCGCACCATGCGCCCTTGACGCCAGAAAGTCATGGTCAGTGCGTCGAAGTCCCAAAGGATGGGTCCGAGCGTCCACAAGAAGTCGATGCCGAGGATGAAGTCATAGTCGCCCAAGTCGATGCCGACGCACGTGATGGCGAAGGACTCGTCACCGATGAGGATGGGAACCTGCTGCGCAATTCCATGGCAGCGGAGACGGTCACCGTTAGCCACGGTAACTCGGAGTTGCTCGCCGCCCGTCGTCTGGAGGGCCAGGCGACGCATAGTAGACGCGGGCAGGAAGTTGTGTGTAGAGCCCGTGTCCAGGAGAGCTAAGAGGCGCTCCCCATTAACCGTCATTGGCAACAGCATCGTTGTTTCCGCTCGTATGCCGGCCAGGGCATGGAGGGAGACCACGAGAGCGGTGGCTGACGCCGGGGCCGCCGTCTCGGCAAGCTCGGAGGGAGTTGTATGCTCCGCGACATAGTCATCCGCCTCCAGGTAGAAGAGGCGCAGGCAGACGTGGCCTGGCACATAGGGCTCATCGCAGTTGAAACATAACCCCTGTCGATGACGCTCGTGTTGTTCGGCCGGGGTTAGCCGACGGAACGGTCAAGTTGCTGCTGTGGCGGGCATCCTTGACGCCGGCAGGGCAGGCCGGCTGGGTGTAGATATAGCCGGCTCAGGGGGTGGGCGAGGTGCCTGGGCCGGGAACGCCTACTGCATAGTCACCACCTGCTGCTCGAATGCGCGGGCATAGTACATGGCGGTCTGGATGTCCTGTGGTCCCCGAAGCTCCACGTCCACGCGGATATGATCCGGCAGACCGCCGACGAAGAGCTCGGCCCGCTGACGGGCCATCAAGCCGGGCGCGTGGCACGCCAGGGCTTGGAAGCGGTCGGCGAAGTCTTGCACCATGGAGGTGAAGGGGAGTCGGCCTAGCTCCGTCAGCCGGCTCCCGCGTATCGGCGGTCCGAAGCGAAGGAGACAGAGCTCGCGAAAGCGCTCCCATGGGGGCATGCCACCCTCGTCCTGCTCGAGGGCGTAGTACCACGTCTGCGCGGTGCCTCGGAGGTGATATGAGGCGAGCCAGGTGCGGTCCGATGTGAGCGTGCGTTGCCCTCGAAAGAACTGGTAACACTGATTAAGCCAGTTGAGGGGGTCCTCGGTGCCGTCAAAGGTGGCGAAGTCGAGTTTGGCGAAGCGCGGCGGTGTCTGAGTATGACCGTCGTGGCCGTATGGGTCGGCGTTGTGGAGCAGCATGGGGGGCGGCGCCGGGTCGGTGGACGCACGAGGTCCCCCGTGAAACGGCTGCCCGTTGAGGCCGACGTAGGGACCCGCGGAGCTGGAGGGCCCGCCATACTGCAGGGTGGGTGCCGGCTGCGGTGACGACCCAGCCAACCAGGCTGGAAGCGGTGATGGCGAAGGCGGGAGCCGGACCTGGTGGATCGGGACTCCCACCGGCGCGGTCGTAGCCGGCCCGGAGTGGATCGGCGGGAGGGCCTACAGCTGCAGCGGCTGCTGCAGGGGGGAAACAGGCGCGGCGGAGGCCGTGAGGGTCGGCGACGGCCAGGGCGGGTTGGAGGCGGGAGGTGGCTACAGCTGCAGCGACCCAGCGAGCGCCGTGGAGGCCGCCGGGTGCGGTGGTTGCCATGACAGGAGCAGCGGCCCGGTGGCAGCGGCGAGTGGCACGGCCGGCGGTGGCCCGTAGGGCCCAGCCAAGTAGAGGCGGATGCCCTGGACCGCGGTGGCGAGATCACGGAGCGCTGCGGTGACTTCCTCCGGTGTGAAGACGGTGGGAATCGGCATGGCGGAGGTGACCGACGCCGGTAGAGAAGGGGTGCCGGTCATGGTGGCCAGCGGGGCGGTGGTGGCGGTCGGCAGCGGGAGGGTTGAGGTGGGCGGCGGCGAAGACATGATCACACCGAAGCTACCTGATACCAAACTGGTAGAAACTAGGGTTCTACCGGCCCTTTGCCTTAGGTTATAAGGGTAGGAGGGAGGTTGGGGGAGACGAGGGCGCCGCAGCTAGCGTGACGGCGCCGTCTCGGCGCAGGGAGGAGGCGGCGGCGAGTAGTAGAGGTGGCTAGGGTTAGGGCACCGGCTCCTAGTTGGAGCCGATCAAAATAGATTGATCTTTGCTTAATCTTAAAAGTGTTGATTACATGACTATATATAAGTCCCCTAGGCTATAATAAACTAGGCTAAGCCCCTAATATTATTAAGATAACTGGGCCAGTTTGGCTAACTGGGCCTCTGGTCATAACAAAGTTACACTTGTAAAATAAATACAGGTGTAAAAATTTACGCACATTACAAGCAGGGCCTTAGACTGTTGTTGTTGGGTGAAACCTGCAGAATGTGGGAAGAAGTGCAAAGGAAGTATTCTGCATTTTTTTTTTGTTCAATCATCCTGATGGCGTCCTCATGGGATTGTTTAAATCCTCTACTTTTCCAGTCTGAAATCCCGGGAGCGGTCTTCTCTTCGGTTTCACTTGGAATGTGAGTGTTCATTTGAAGATCAAGTGTATGTTCTCGTGCTGATGAGAATTTATTCGGGTGCCAGGCGAACAGTTTCAGCAACAAAACTCGAAAGAGGGTGGTGTCTGGGCTGCCAGTGGCTCTGTGGAAGTGGAATACAATAAAGTACGTATTATTGTCAGCATATTTTATCTAATTATTCTCTCACCGTCGTTCATTCTATTTTCAGCTTGATTCGTGCTTTGCACTTTTTCCGGATGAGCAAAGCAAGGAGGAAGCCTTCAAAAGATGCTAAAGCAGAATTTCCAGACCTCTAGCACCCCTTCCTCATTTACCTCCTCGCGACTTACCTGCATGTTAGTTTATGAATCAACGTTTTACATCTAACAAACTCGTTTGTGCTTATGTAGGTTGTATGTTTGATGCCTTCATGTTGATGTGAACTGAAGCTTGTTCTTCAATCTTCATATGAAAAGAAACAAGGCAATATGTTGGCAGTCATTTGGATTCGCTCCACACATTTCAGTATAGTTGTGAACCATTAGTAAAGTCATGTTCTCCACCATGTACTCCCTCCGTCCCAAATTACTTGTCATAAAAATGGAGGGAGCAGACAGTTAGTCCTGCAAGGGCAAATCGTTCTCCCAAAAAGACAGCTACTAGGAAGAACGAGACACGAAGATAGCTCAGTGATTCTTCTTTGTCCCTGGAGGTCTTCTTTGTTGTACAACTTGTGCTCCGATATATATGTTCTCGTACTGTAAAGATATTTGCCCGTGGAGGTCTTCTTTGTTGTACAACTTGTGCTTAAATTTCAGCAAGAGCCCTCGATTCTGGAGGCAAAGATTAATGACCTCTATTTGTTGGACGACTGGTCATCTCCGTGCGATCCACAGACTGATGATTTCCTCCAAACAAAATGCAGATAAAGTGCATATAATTTGGAAGAGATACATGAACATCCCACAGTTAGACACATCTGCTACCCTTGTCGCACTTAATCTGTGTACTTTCTTAGATGGGAAGAAAACGCAAATACTTTTGCATAGGGAAAACAGATATAACGCTACAGGTAGCAAAAAATAAGATACCTGTCAGCTTTCTCATTGTACTTAATGAGTTTACAGCATGGCTTTTCAATTCCAACCGAACAACCCCTCAGCTTGTTCTTCTGGAGGTCTTCTCTTGTTCATAAATTTGAGCAAGAGCCCTTGATTTTTATTTTTTATTTTGAGATGAATTCTGGAGGTGAAGATTGATGACATCTACTTTTTTGGACAACTGATCATATCCCAGGACGTCAGGTATTGGCTCCGTGCTGATCATATCCCAAGTGCAATGGTAATGATTTTTTACAAACAAAATGCAGACAAAATGCACAATTTTTTTGAAGAGATACATGGACGTCACACTTTTAGACACATCAGTCACACTTGGCGCACTTTATCTGCGAGGAACACCTGAACGAGGAAAACAAAGACCAAGATGTACTTTCTTATATTGGAAGGAAAACACAAAAACTTTGCATAGGAAAAAGAAAGATAATCCCACAAGCAGAAAAAATAAGACATCCCTCTCGGCTTTCCCATTGCACTAATGAGTTTACAACATGACTTCTCAGTTTCAACAGAGGGACGGACAGACCCTGTTCTTAACAGATTATAGTGCCCCTACAGATCAGGTAGGCACATATAATATAAAATAAGAAAATATAAGCGGCTCGCAGGCACGCCCCGTTACAAGAATCCAAACATGAAACTGGTATTGAGTCACTCCATTAAGGATCTAACGAAGGAAAGTTCATAGATTGCCCGTCGCTGGGTTACAGTCTTGTAAGACTTGGTGTTATCCATATGGGATTAGGCCAGTTGGGCCAAAGCTGAGGGGACACAAGTTCCTCACAAGTATTATTTGCGAAGTCATAGATTCCAATGTCACGACGGTTATTCTTCCATCCAAAAAGATACAGCAAGCAATCATCTGTAAAATAGGCATGGTTTGCTTTCAGATGTGGATACTCTTCAACACTTAGACAAAGTGTTTGGTTGCGCCCAAGAAGCAACACATGATCATCCAAGCTATCTATTCCCACAAGCTTTTCAGACGTGGTGTCAAATTTAAATATCTTGATATTTGTGGTATTAGTCAGATATGTTGCAGGGTCAGCATCTTCAACATACTCACTATCCTCTTCGGTTCTCCAGACTTGAAGTAGACCGCCACATGGAGCCTGGGCAATATAAATATTCTCATATGCAAAGTCTTTTGTAATGTCCATGATTAACTCTGTTGTGACCACAGGGCCTCTGAGATTGAAGGCGAGAATTTTCCCTTGAGATGTCACTGCATATAATAGGCCATCCTTGTAGATGCAATCATGAAAATAAGAGTGTTGTGGCAGCCAGGTCCACTTGTCATCCCCTAACCTAGCAAACGAAAGCTGCCCGTCTGGACCGTGGATAAGCACCACGATATGTCCACCTGCAGATGCATCATAAAATACAAATGCCTTTTCATGGAGGTAGCTCCGTAGCTCGGCAAGAGCAAGGATTGAAGGTTGGAAACTACAGAACCTACTGAGCCGTGGAGATCCCGTGTGCCGTGAGTAATGGTACTTAGATAAGGCACCTGCTTCATCAAAAATTGGAGTCACATGCTCGATGGTGATCACCGACGGGAGAGCGATCTGTTGACAGGTGATTGGATTTAGAAGATGCATCTCAGACCTCTCATCAGCAGTAACCAGCCAGCCATTTGTGGAGCCGATCAGATACCTAGTGTGCATAGGTGGATCCGGGAGAGTCAACTTGTATGACCTCTTCTCTGCAAGGCTGTAGAGGAACGCAACACTCTCACCCGCAGATTCAGAGGTGTAGAGGAGGCACGGCGTCTGAGGCCGCTTGTACAACCCAAGGTTGCATAGGCTAGTATAAGCGGAGCGCCAGGAGGAGCAGACGGAGCTGGCACGCTTCAGGTCAGGAATCTCTAGAAGGGCAAATATATCCACGAGGAGTTCGTGCGGCAGCTCCGGCGATCCACCTACTTCAATCTCCATGTGTGGTGGATGAATATGTTCATGTTTGATCTTGAGGAATTTCTTCATTAAACTGGGGGGCAGACCTAGCAGCTTGGGTAAGACTCTGAATACCGTTGAGAAGAACATCCTTGGGTGTATGGGTAAACTCCATAAGCCAATTGTCCTGGCTAAGCTACAAGCCTCCATTTTTTGAAGCAAATACGTACGGAAGATGAATTGCTTCAGCGGTGATTGGAAAGCTGCAACCTCTGATCCCCACCTAGCTGAAATTGGAAGAACCTTTGATTGGTACTCTGAGGTCGGAGGGCCTGGGTACTTATGGGGAGGCCTCAATACCAATTCGAGCAGGTTTTGACAATCCGAGTCCAAACACCGAATTCTTCATTGCATCCTTGTCGGTTCAGACTTTGAATCGAACTGGTACTACCACCGTAGATGCAACAACTCCGAGTCCGAGTGTTGTTGGCTCCTCTCTCTTGTCTTGTACAAGCTGGGTTCCGAATCCGAAAGATGGAAGAGGAAAAGTACCCGCGGGGCGCCTGTAGCTGGATGACCGCTTCGGCGACCAACGGCGGCGAGACGGGGCTTCGTGCAGCCGCCGCCGCCTCAACAGAGAGGCGGGCGGTGGGCCTGGGATTATGTGGTGTGGAGCGGTGGCCAGGGCTAGCAGGGGTAATGCTGGAGAAGGAGGGGATTCGTCGGCGGCAATGCCTTGTCGGGCGGCGGCGGCGGCGGAACCTAAGCTACCAGCGGTGTTGGTTGACGGGTAGTAGTACTAGGGTATGTTTGGTTCAGTGGATAGACACCCAGATGGCTGGTAGCATATGAACTACTAGTAGTGAATTTTGAACGCTTTTTTTAAAAAAAATAGCATTTTTTTATAAAGTGAATTTAAAATACACAATGATCATTATTTTTTTTTTAAATGCACGACGAACAATTTTTCTTTACACGATGAACTTTTTTGTTATACATAATAAGTTTTTCTATGTATGCTAAACATTTTTGATAAATATGGTGATTGTTTTTTTAATATGTTAACAATTACTCAATAGCTGAGTTTTTTAAAACGACTAATTCTTTTTTTAATGCAGAATGATTTTTCTTATTTTTATGTTCTTTCCGTCTCTCTTTATTTATTTCATTCTATTTTTTTTCTTTTTTCTTTTTCTAAAAATGTTCATGCTTTTAATTTTTTGATCGAATTACAAAATATGTTCGCATTTTCAAAAAAATTCCATGAAATACAAACATTGGTAATTAATATAGTGCAGAATTCTTTTTCAATGTTGGTGTCTTTGAATTTTTCCCAGAATTTGAAAACACGGTCATTTTTCCTAAAGAGCAAACATAATTTTGAACACCAATAACTTTTAACTTTTCAAACATTCTTTGGAAAATACTATCAAAAATATGAATAAAAAATTAAAACCAATTTTTTAATGTCCCTGAACATTTTAGTATGTGGAGAAAACAAAGGCATCATTATAAACTTAGGGTATCCGAGTATGCCAGAAAGCTCCGTTTGAAAGCATGTTCTTTCTCTACGCATGGTTTGCTATGATAAATTAAGTCTAAAAACAGCTTCAATTTTTGAAGGCTAAATAGTACTCCTATGTTTAAGGCTATATAGGAGTACTAATAAATTCCTAGCTAAATTGTGTGTTTTTTTAAGATGTAGACTAAACCAGAGTTGAAGTAGGACAGAACACCAGTGACTGAAAACAACTGTCAGGTGGAGCAGCAGTCGAGAGCTTCAGAGTTCAGTGGTACTTTCAGTTGATAAGTTCAGATTTCACTACAGTGAACTGAACTCACTCAAAATCGAATTGCAGAAGGTTCTACATGTTTATGGTTCTTCTCCCCCACAGCTATTTGATTCCATATATATGCTCTCTACATCATAAGCTCAAGAGATGCGCGTACTTATACAAGAAAAATAAACAAGACAAAGCACATCTAGGGATCATATAGCGACCGCTGCCGCAGGCAGGCTGACGAGTGGACTAGTGGAGCAACCACCGGAGCAGCTCGCGACCGGTGATCGCCGGTGAGCCGCACGCGGGCAAGCCAGCTGGAAATGTACAAGGCCATGGGGATCAGCAGATGACGCAGGAGTTGGGGTCCTCCTCGGCGCTGCGGACGAAGTAGTACGGGTGCGGGTGGTGATGCTGCTGCGGCGGCGGCGGGCACCAGTAGGGAGCCGCGTACACCACCTGCTTGCTCGCGTCCTTCTTGTCCTTGTCGCCCCCGCCGCCGTCTTTCTTGTCCCCGCCGGCGCCGTCCTTCTTGTCGTCCTTCTTCTCCTCCTTGGCCGGGCCGACGGAGACGATGTGCGCCCCGGGGAAGGACTTGCGCAGCTTGGCGACGACGTCGACGGGGTCCATGCTGCCGACCACCGTCATCTTCTGGTCCTTCATGTCCACGCTCATCAGGTCGATCCCTGGGCACGTAGCGAGTACTCATCGTCAGCACGGACTAAAAATTATGGCCGCCAGCTCCCTCCACTCCACGATTACGCGAGGCGAAGCAGAGCAAGGCACGACGCAAATGGAGAGAATAAGCAGGGGAGAAGAGGAGCACCGTGGAGACCGGAGACGGCCTTGAGCGCCTTCTGCTTCTGCCTGTCGTCGTGCAGGTCCAGCTTCAGCACCACCTTCTGCAACCATCAGACAAGAGTCAGCAAACCGTCGAATCAAAAAAATCAAACGCCGCAACTGAAACCGGAAACCCCGAATCCCCAGTCCGATCGACCGCGCGCAGTCACCTTCATAGCGGCAGGCAACGGAGGGTTTCGCCGGCGGCGGTGGAGCAACGGTAAATTTGGGGTTGGATGGAAGTGGAGGGACGGTGTGTGCTCTGCTCTACTGCTCTGCCACTCGGGCGATGAACTCGATGCGCAACAAGAAACGAACAAAGGAAGCTATATAGAGGCAGCCCGGGGCACGCCGACCTCGCGCCGGCGCCAAAGCTTCTCTCTGTTTCTTTTTCAAAGAGAGAAAAGGTGGCGGGAGCGACGGCCGCAGAAGTATTACGTCATGGCGGAGGTGGGAAGCTGCCGCGAAGCAGCCTACGGGATCCATGAAAGGACGGCGTGAGGCGCCGGCCCGGCGCGCAACTGGGACTCATTAGTTTACTGCGGCTGTTCTCTTCTCGTCGCTCTTTTTTGCCCCGGCGCTGCTGGCTGATGGTGGATGATCTGTGATGGATTGGGTGGTGCACATGGTGGGTGACATGGATGGACGACGACCCTGACTCGCCGGGTCTCGAATCTCGTGTCCACACGCGCGCGCCTACACGTCCCACCTAGGCGCTGCTGCATGGCCGTATCGGGGGCGGGGGACCTGCCGGTCTTGGCCGATCCGGTGCCGGAGCGCTTCTTCGGTCGCCGGCTAACATAACATTGGCGGAGACTGTCGCTCCGGGTCCGGCTTGGTTGCCAGCCATTAGAGCAACTGTCCTGCCCCGACTGGCAATCAAATGAGCGGTCCTGGTCCTGGTCAAGCATCCCAGCCCTCGGCCAATTCGGCCAATTGACCGACAAAATTTTGTGTTTCGACCTTTCTACGTAACTTAAGCCGAATCTGATTCCGGTTAAAAAAATATCAAATCGGATCCTTTTACTACCGTCGGAACCCTTGATGGTAGGATATAACAACCTACCGTCAAGATCCATAACAATAGGGTTGCACGACTAACGTAAAAAGATTTCTAAGTTACAGATTCAATATGTGCGAATGCCTATCATCAGATCCCTTAACGGTAGGGTCACATACGCTACCGCTAGCCTCTTCGGCGGTAGGCCATTTTTCTACCGCCAGGGGCCATGGCGGTAGGTTGTTATACCCTACCACCAAGGTCTCCGACGTTAGCAAAAAGGTCAGATCCAAAAAAATCCAACCAAAATCAAATTTGGATGAACTTACGGAAAAACGTCAAAACAATGAAATTTGCCCTATAGACCAACCGAAGAAGGCCACTAGGTGACCACGGCCGTTGCTGAATGCTCGTACCGAACCATACGTTCTCGGAAACGTTGCGGCCAACCAGTCGTGTATGTATCTCAACTCCAACCCACGATCCCAAACGAACGAACGTTTTATCTGAACTAGCAAAAGGGCCCGTGCGTTGCAACGGAAGAAAAAAGATTATAATCTTCAATGGGCGAACAAATTTTGCTGCATCATCGGGATACACTATTACTTTCAATTTCATGAAATCTTGAATATTTTCTTAAAATCGTGCACATATTTGAAAGCGTGAAACTTTTCTAAATTAGTGAACACTTATTAATTCATAACCATTTTCTATCACACCTCCAGGCTTTGGCAACAGCATGAAGAACCGTTGCGCCCGGTCCATGTCCCCGATGCGCAGCCCGTCCCCGGGGCTCAAGCTGCTCGGTGCGCTCGTCCCCGCGTCGGATATTGGCTAAAGCTGCTCGGTGCGCTCGTCCCCGCGTCGGATCCATGTCCCCGATGCGCAGCTCGTCCCCGCGCCGCACCAAGAAGCTTGCCGCCGGATCCATCCATAGATAAAATCATTCCATCCATCGGTCAGGGAGAGTTATTACCACCACCTTTTGTTCTTCTCCTTGTTTCTTCGATGGAGATGAGATGAGAGTCTTAGGAGAAGAGGAAGCACAGAGCAGAACGGCGCGGCCGCAAAGGAGGCGCACACGCTGCTATAGGGGGAGCGGGTATCTTGAGAGCTCGCCGATGCGGAGCAGACAGCGGAGGCCGCGGGCGGCTTCCTCCTCCGTGCGCTGGAATACGAAGCCCGGGAGGGGAAGGGAGCTCGGCTCTGGCGCCGCGACGGAGAACGCCGGGCCGGCGTAGCTGGCCACGACGGCGGCCGGCACCATCTTCTTGGTACCGATGATGTAGGGACCGCGGGTTAGTTTGGATTAAATGAAGGGTTTTTTGTGTAAAAAGTAAAAAAAGGTTTGACACGACTTACAGAAGGACTGCGGGTTAATTACCTAAAATAACAAGGGCTTTTTTGCAAAAACGCCGCGACGGACGACAGAAGCGCTTGACGCTTTATTATAAAAAAATAGGGAAGATTTCATCCATTTAGGGATGAAAATAGGGTCATGCCCTTCAGGATAAACGCTTGCGATGGATGTGCATCTAACACGTGGGCGCATCTTGTTTCCGTACATTCAAACGTTTAGAACCAAGGATGTTAGCCGCTATCGCGATTCATAGTAGTTCACGTCGGCCGGCAACACCGTCGACAACCTACAGTCTTACGTCGGCATGAAAGCCAGTGGTGGGCACAGGAGCCGACCTTAAAAATTGACATGTTTGACACCGGCAACAAAGCCAGCGGGGTCTTGTCAACCCTAGCATGAGGAGGGTGTGCGCCTTGGACACAATGGATTCCTTGTCGTCGATGTCGGCAAGATACTGCGCTTGAAGCCGGTTGTCGGCCTGGACGACGCAGGCCGCGGCCGCCTTCATCTCCTTCGCTTTTGCTCATCGGTCCCTTCTCTTCGCCGCTTCGAAGTCGAGGATGGTGATCTCCTCCGACATGCATTCGGATGGAGGCTTTCTTGGACCTTTGGAATTCTTCTTCTTCGCCGCGGATATACTTCACAAACAACAGATGGAGGGTCGCCTAGGTGCGGGTTAGTGAAGTAAAATCAACGCCGGACAGGGGATCAATTAGAACTGCGGAACGTACTTTTGCGTGTATAGAATAGAAGAGTCGTCCACCGAGACTTCACCGGTGAGTGAAAACAACTGTCAGGTGGAGCAACAGTCAGAGAGCTTCAGAGTTACTGAATTTCATTCGTTGCAGTGTTTTTTGTCTGCTATCACCATTGTACAGCACTCGGTGAGCCTTCACTCGCTCGGAATCCAGTTGCAGGAAGTTTCTATTATATATTAATATTCATAGTCGTTTTCCTCACTGTTATTTGATTCCATATATATGTGCGCATCACAAACTCAGCAGATGCGTCTACTTTATCCCTCCCAAAAGAGAAAAACAAGACAAAACAACATCATCTACATCAACGGATCATATAGCGATCGCTGTCGCAGGTAGGCTGACGAGTGGAGCAACCACCAACCACCACCGGAGCAGGTCGCGACCGATGATCGCCGGTGAGCCACACGCAGGCTGGCCAGCTAGAAATGTACATGGAGGGTGGGCGGGCGCGGGGCCGTGGAGGCGATCAGCAGATGACGCAGGAGTTGGGGTCCTCCTCGGCGCTGCGGACGAAGTAGTATGGGTGCGGGTGGTGGTGCTGCGGCGGCGGCGGCGGGCACCAGTAGGGTGCCGCGTACACCACCTGCTTGCTCGCGTCCTTCTTGTCCTTGTCGCCGCCGCCGCCGTCTTTCTTGTCCCCGCCGGCGCCGTCCTTCTTGTCGTCCTTCTTCTCCTCCTTGGCCGGGCCGACGGAGACGATGTTCGCGCCGTGGAAGAACTTGCGCAGCTTGGCGACGACGTCGACGGGGTCCATGCTGCCGACCACCGTCATCTTCTGGTCCTTCATGTCCACGCCCATATTGTCGATGCCTGAGCCACGCACACGTAGTGAGCTTTCATCGTCAGCATGGATCAGCGGCAGAAAATTCTGTCCAGCTCCATGATTGCAAACGAAGCAGAGCAAGATAGGAGGGTAGAATTGGGGAGGAGGAAGCAGGGCCAGGGGAGAAGAGGAGCACCGTGGAGGCCGGAGACGGCCTTGAGCGCCTTCTGCTTCTGCCTGTCGTCGTGCAGGTCCAGCTTCAGCACCACCTTCTGCACCCGGCCGTCAAACAACAAAACCCATCAGAACCCCGAGCAGCAAGATCAAGAGCGGAAGCTAAAACCTGCAGCGTAAAGAAACCCCCCCAAGTCCCCAATCGGACCGACCGCAGTCACCTTCATAGCGCCGGCGGCCAAACAGAGGGCTTCGCCGGCAAGGTGATGAAATTTGTGGGTTGATGTGGAGGGACGGCGTGCGTGCTCTGTCTGTGGGGCGATCAACTCGATGCGCAGGAACAGAGGAAGTGTGGTAGGCGGTAGTGTGTGATGTGGGCGGCAAGGGATGCCGGGTTTATATAGGCAGGCCGGGGCGGGGCACGTCGACGTCGCGGCGCACCCATCGCGTGGCCTTGCCCTCTTGGTTTTTCAAAGGGGCGCGGGAGCGGGCAGCAGGTAGGAAGCTGCCACGAAGCCGCCTCCCTGAGGGCCGGATGAATAGGAACTCATCGGTCGGTGCCTCGGTGGTGCCGGAACTGCGTGACGCACCGGCGAGAGAAGAGAACCGGCGGATATAACATAATCGCACTGGTTTCGTCCGTCCAGTCGCTGTCGTCGCGGGTGATTGTGCGGGATCTCGGGCCGATCGGGTCGGGTGGGCGTGGCGGGGGGTGGGACGGGTGGATGGCCGCGACGACCCTGACCCCGACCCCCGCCGGGTCTCGCGTCCACACGCCCGCTGGCCTGGCCATGTCGGGGGACAGTGGCCGGTCCGGTGCCGGAGTGCCAGTGCGCCGCCAGCCAACACGGCTGCGACAGTGCCTGGTTCCGGGACGGCCTGCTCGCCATTGGAGCAACTGTGCTGCGCCAACTGTGTTAGAAAACTTGAGCGCGTGACCAGGACTGCTGCGGAATGCTAGGACTGAACCGTACGTCCTCGGAAGATATCTCCATTGTCGCACGCCGCCTGATTCGTGTGTGACCTCTGATCGATCGGGTATTCGACTATTCGGGTGGGTGAGGCTGAGAGGCGACGTGCCATGCCAGGAAATTGCAAACTCACCAACTGCCAGTGTCAATTTTTTATAAAACGTCTGGTGTGCAGATATTGCGGCTTTAGTTGGCCATTATTTATTTATTTTTTTATATTTTTTGCGCTACGTGGGCGCTTACAAGCATGACTAAACCCGTCAAGAAAAATGTCAACGGAGTCAACTCACTGGTCAGAGTTTTTTGAGATAGCTAACCACTCGTTTCAAGTGGAATTCATTGATCAGAGTTAATTAGCTGCAGCAAATTACCACGTCAATATTTGACGTTTTGTGCAAAAGTAAAGTTGGTGCCACTGCCATGTGCGATTTTCCTCATGGCCGCGACGACAAGGCTCATCGGGTCTCGCGTCCACATGTACTCCTACGTCCGCGGTCCTTCCGTCGGGCCATATCGGGGGACTTGATGGTCTTGGCCAATCCGGTGCCGGAGTGCCAGTGGGTCGCCAACTGACACCGGCAGCGACCGTGCCTGCGGGTCCGGCCTGGAGCAACTGGACTGCACCGACTGGGAATGGGAATCGAATGGTCCGACTCAAGAATGTGGAAAGCCTCGGCGCCTGACCACGACTGCTGGGGACTGCTTGTACTTGTACTGAAACCGTACGTCCTGGAAAGATATCTGATATCTCCATCGTCGCACGAGAAACGTTGCGGCCAGATGCCGGGGTCGTGTAGGCTGTAGCTCCACCGGTGCCTGATCAATTTCCAAGAGCCCATGAGATTGCAAAATCTTTGTCCCGAAGAAATCTAGCTCTCATGGTCCGGTCTCAAACCACCGAATATTCTAGACTTGTGCCATAGAGGAGGGAGCCCTTAAAGAGAACCAAAAATATATCTTTATCTTTACCTATTAATAAAGCACATATTGCTTATATGATACGTCATTAAATCTAGGAGAGCTAGGTTCAATCGTTGGTTCTAGCACTTTTTCTCCCCCTTTTCTCTCTTTTTGTTTCTTGGTTTCGGTCAAGAAGAAGGCAGGCAACTAACTATGTACGTTTTGCCTATGAATCTGGATTCGCTATGCAATAGTCCCAACCCGGTTCTTTTCATAAATTTCCATCAGTTTATTTATGTTTACAAGTTGCCTAGCAGCAAGCCTTGAGAACCAATAAACAAAAGAACAAATAAAGAAAAGGAAGAAAGGACATGAAAGGGATACGTTGATTGTGGCTGTAATTTCGGATGTGGCAGACGAACTAATTATATGATGGCTACATGCATTACCCTGATTGGAATGAAAAGGTTGGAACATTCAACAAACATTGATCCTTGAGATGAAGGAGGCTCTGATTGGAATGTAAATGAACTCGGTGGGCAGAAATGAAAATTGGAGTCGGTCGTGGGAATTAGAAGAATGAATAAATTAGGTGTTTAATGTTAAATATATTCCAAATTAAATGGGAGAGATGATCATTAAATATATTCCACTTCTTGATAATGTTGTTTTCAAGTCAAAAATATATATGGAGTGCTGCAAATCGAACTCACAACCTCCGTGTCATGTAACACTACGCTACCAACTGAGCTAGCAGACTATTTAGAATAGTACCACCTCGTCTTGCTTTATTCAATTCTCCTAATTTATATAGGATTTCAATCGATGTTACAACGTGTAGCAAGAGAGATAAGGAAAGGCTTTGAGAAGGAATTGAGACCAGATATTAAGGTATGTACATGTCGGTTGCACCTACAAAACTATTTCTATCTCATGCATGTTGAATGACAGGCGGGGTTCGTGTCTTTTGACTGTACTTTGACCGAGCTATTAATTTTGTTGTGGCATTTCAACTCCTATATTCCAAAAAACAAGTTTGCAAGTTTCTCGTCGCATATGTTTTACACATGGTTTCCTTTCTTCTTTCTATATTTCTTTCTATTCATGCGTTTTTAAGGGAATTTACGTGTGTATTATTGTATTAGTGTAAACATTAATGTGTAAGATAAGATAGAAGACATGCTTTTCCGACCAAGAAACATCACCATCGATCCGTGATCCGGTTTGCCACCATGTACTGGCGTGGTAAGTTCTTGCCGGCGTGGTGTGTTTTCGAAGAAAACGAGGTGATGAAGAAACGATGAATTGGAGGTCTATTGAGAACATTTCACTTGAGTTTTGATGTGAGGGTCCCAAAACTCGCCAGCTCTGTAACCATAAAACATATATCAGTTTTCAAACCCCCTACTTAATTTTGAAGGGTTATTTCATCAAACAAGATAGATACATGACCTTTTTTCAAACTGTGAGCATTTGACGTAGGTTACTGTTATTGTTAAATTGAAATAGTGAATATTTTTTATTAGGAAAATGAAATGGAATTGCATCCATGTAGGATCTATCCCGTGGTAGTGACAACTTTTTTTATTTACTCACAAGTGGATTTTGTATATTTTGTGGATCAAACGTGCCCAAAAGCGAATTCACTTATAATTTAAAATGTATTCAAGCATTTTTTTAAAGCCACGTGATTTAAAAAGTGTTCATGCCTTTTTAAAATAATATTTATGAATTTCAAAAGTAATATACAATTTAAAAGAGAGTTGGAGTACGAGGAATGTTATGAACCGGGTGCAATGTGTAACTCACGGAGGGTGGTCCATCCATGCAAATCGACGAGATTAGTTTCAAAAAATTTAAACATTCTCTTGTGTTGACGTGGTTCAACGACAAGTTTGTCATACGGTGACCGAGATCATTCCGTTGGAATTGATCACATTCGGATGCATTATGATGAATTGAACATCATAACTACTCTCGGTTAAGCTGGGCGAAGGAGGATAAGTGGCAACATGCTGAGACACGACATTAAAATAGAGGACGTGGAAGTGCATAAGTCTCTTGAGCCGTGCTTATTAAGTTAGGGAAATGTGATATTTTTCTTTCTCCCGTTGCAATGCACGAGCATATTTACTAGTATATCTAATATGTGTTTATGTTTCTTTTTTCCATCACTCCATCCAAAAAAAATTAACACATTATAATCAAAATCAGTCACATACATTGATTTTTTTTTCAAATTACTACGATTTTATAATAAATTCGAAAAGCATATGTGCATTTTTAAAAATGTCAAAACTAGCACCCCGTCAGCCTCTGCTGGGCCGACGGGGGACCTGTTGGCCTGTGGGAGGCCGAAGTGGGCCTGTCGGCCTGCGGGTAGCCGAAGAGCCACCTGTCGGTCTGGGGTTGGCCGAAGAGGGCCCGCCGGCCTCCGGAAGGCCGAAGAGCCCCTGGATAAGGCCGGCCGAGCCATCTTCCTCCTCATTTGTTGGTTCCTCTTCTCTCTTTCGTTTTTCTTCCCTCGTTTTTGATGGGAACGTTCTTCCCTCGTTTTTGATGGGAATGTTGTATGGGAAACAAAAATTTTCCTACGCACACGAAGACATATCATGGTGATGTTCATCTATGAGAGGAGATTTGGACCTACGTACCTTTGTAAATCGCACAACAGGGAGCATTAAGAAACGCGGTTGATGTAGTGGAACGTCCTCACGTTCCTCGATCCGCCCCGCGAACCGTCCCACGAACCGTCCCGCGATCCGTCCCACGAACTGCCCCGATCTAGTGTCGAACGGACGGCACCTCCGCGTTCAGCACACGTACAGCTCGACGATGATCTCGATATCTAGCAAGCAAGACGGGGAAGTAAAAATTTTAAAAAATGCCAAAGCTAGCATCTCGTCAGCCTCTGGTGGGCCGACACGAAAGTGTGTACAATTTTTTTCAATTATTTTATGCTGTGGAAATTCGTATTTTTAAAACGAGCTCCCAAGAGTTCGGCCTCCAAAATCCCTCACTCCACTATGGCCCTGTTTGGAACCACCCAGATTATATAATCTGGTTTTTATAATCTATTGTATTTCCAAACAGGACAGTTTATATTGTAGATTTTATAAACTAGATGACCAGATTATTATAATCTCATATTCTCCTCTACCCCAGCTAAAATGAGATTATGGATTACAAATGACGTGTTATCCTTGTAAACTTCAAGAGAATTACGCAGTGCCACCACCACTTTTCTATTTTTCCTTGTAAACTGAGGACAAACATGTCATTGTATAATTTAAAAGCTGGTTTACAGTTTATATAATCTGGCCTCCAAACATGCCCATCTGAATTATTTTTATAAACCAGATTATATAATCTATGTTCATAATTCAGATTAGTATAATCTATTATGGTTCCAAACAAGACCTATATTAGGCATACAACCTTTTAAATCTACAAGTCCCAGTAACAGGGAGAATCTCAGCCACCCGCAATAATCACAAATAGCATGTACAGTACCTAAATCATCCCCTCGCAAAAGAATAAATCATAATCAGTGTTGGTACTGGAATCGATTGCGATTTAATGACAAATGCATTCTCATGAGTTTTAGCACGGCCGGATATTTTAGCGATGCTCGTATAACGCTTTTCCCATCACGAGAGAAGAAACACAAGTACGTACTTTTCACACCAGCTGGGCAGTGATATAATATTCTCAGATTCATATTGTCAAAAGTGATGCGTACGTACGTACGTACATCTTCATAGTAGTTCTTCTCGCTCTCGTGCATGCGCTCTACAAACTCATCAGCAGATGCATGTGCTACTACTGCATCTCTCCAAAAACAATCCAAACAGCAGCTGCCAGTGAAACCGGTAACTACACGGTCATATATCTAAGCCGTCGATGGCCGCAGCTGGTAGGCTGATGAATACAGCAACCACCAACCACCGGCAGCGGAGGACGGCAGGACAGCGACGAAATGTACAAGGGGCCGGGGTGGGCGGCGGCGGCGGCGATCAGCAGATGACGCACGAGTTGGGGTCGTCCTCGGCGCTGTGGACGACGTAGCGCGGCGGCGGCGGCGGCGGGTACCCGTAGTGCGCGTAGCCGTAGGGCGGGTACACCGGCATGGCCGGCTTCGCGTCCTGCTGAGGCTTCTTGTCGCCGCCGGCCTTCTTGTCCCCGTCTTTCTTGTCGCCGCCGCCGCCGTCCTTCTTGTCGCCGTCTTTCTTGTCTCCGCCGGGCTTCTTGTCCCCGCCGCCGTCCTTCTTGTCGTCCTTCTTCTCCTCCTTGGCCGGGCCGACGGAGACGATCTGCACGCCCGGGAATAGCTTGCGCAGCTTGCCGACGACGGCGACGGGGTCGACGGTGCCCACTATGGTCATCTTCTGGTCCTTCATGTCCACCCCCAGCTGGTCGATGCCTGATGCGGTCCAATTTCAGACATGGATGAGGATTCTGGCCTTCGATTCCGCCCGTAATTACTGGTCTACGACGAAGCAGAGCAAGAGGAATCGTACCGTGGAGGCCGGAGACGGCCTTGAGCGCCTTGGCCTTGTGCCGGTCATCGTGCACGTCCAGCTTCAGCACGACCTTCTGCAGCCACCACACACAAGAAAAGCAAAATCAGCAAGCCGTTGGAGGAAAACCAAGAACCCCAATCAAGGCCCAGCTCGATCGACCGACAGCAAGCAATCACGCACGCACCTTCATGGCGGCGAGCGACCGGGGAGTGTCCTGCAACGTTGGCGAACCGATCCTCCGGGCGAGCCGACGCAAACTCGGCAACGGGACAAGAGTAGAGAGCGGAGCAAAATGGGAACTGCCGGCGTGCGGAGTGTAGTGTGTAGCTGTCTCTCTGGCGATGGATTCTGTGGCTACTGGCGACGGACAAATGGTGTGTGGCAGTGTGTGTATCTGGGTGGCAGATGCAGTGGCCGGCCAGTGGTTTTATAGGCGGCTGGCGGCACCGGAGCGCGACCCGGCGTGGCGAGAGCACGGCCCGGCGTTTGCGTTTGCGTTTACGTTGGGGCCAAGGAAGCCGCCACGAAGCCCCCGCCTCGGTGGGCATCAAAGACCGGTGGATCACGCTGGAGAAAAACAGACGCCGTTGGATAACCGTACGTAATCATAATGATCGATTTGACGCATCTGGTTTTTCGAGCTGCTGGTTTTTCTATGGCTTGGACGAGTGGGCGGGTGGACGGAGTAGTATAATGCTAGTAGTACATAGCCGTGTGCGCGTGGAGGTGTGGGACGTGGAGCCTGGAAGGATCAGTGACGCGCCCGCGACGGGGCCGGTGGGCGCGCGCGGTGGCCCGTGGCCTCGGCGGGACGGACGACCTCGCCGGGTCGTCCCTCCCCTCTCGTCGGTGCTACGCACGGCCGGGCTGGGCAGCTGCTAGCGCCGGGCATTGACCGACTGAAAGACTTTGGGGGCGAGCAGATCGGTCGACCCATCTGGCGTTGGAGTGTAGGGCAGTGCTGTCGCTAGCTTTTGCCTAATGTAGGCTCCATTACAGTATTATTATCGCTTCTGCTACGGGGACTGCTGATGGTCAGTTTTCCCCAGTTCCGCGACCCGCACAGCCGGTCAGCCGTCAACCGCGTACGGCCCGGAAATGGTAAGAAGAGGAAGCGACGCCACGGTACGGCCCGGTGCAGTGTTTGCTGGGGACGTACAGTTAACGGTTTGGTCACCATGGACGGACGCGGCTTCCTGTTGAGGAACGGAACCATACTTTGTTCCGTGTAGCGCGCCTTCCGCGTTGGGGCCTTTGAAACTCCGGTCGACACAGAAGAAAATCGGTCCAAAAGCAAGCTCGCAGCCTTTTTTCCACGGTTGAAGAGATGAAGCTCGATCATCGCAGACCATTTCTGCCTTCATCGGGAGGCGGATGCATCACGACGGCGAGAAATGCGTTGATCGATCTCGGTCAAAAAAGACGCGGTAGTAGTAGTACTAGGACGACGACGTCTCTCTCGCCGTGGAAGCGTGCTTATTAATTCCATCGTGTACTAAACCGTTCTTCCACCGCTAACAAAAGGATTAAACAATCCGTAGAAAGGGGTTTGGAGAAAATTCTTGGTGAACCGGTGACGCATGCGTCAACGGTCCATGCGGTGCGTGAACGGATCCGGAGGAGACCATCCACCAGCGCACTGATAGCTACTACATTTTCTGTTAACAATGTTGGGTAGGCAAGTCGGTGCATAATAGCAGTATGCAGGAACGAATTAAAATGTGTGCTCGTGGATCATGGATGACGTGCATCAAATGCAGTGGGGATGGAATACTTGTAATCGCGATCGACCCGCGTTTAACAATGCATTAGGTCGTAATCGGATGTTAGGAATCGTGAACGAACTAGCATATACATCAAAGCGGTGGTTTCTGAATGGAAAAGGTTTAATTTAAACCTTGACTTGAAGAGCTTCACTAAATCGAAAGTACGTCCAACTCAGAATTGCGGCCGTTGAAACCCTAAACTTATCAATCCTAGTCTAAAATAAACGTTGAAGCTGTTTTTCATGCAAAAAACATCATATATCCAAAAATGTGATAGTTTCTACCTTTAGTCTGGCACGGGCCGCCCCGTAACTAATTTTTCGAATTCAACAAACCTTTTTCAATTTGCGAACATTTTTCCAAACTCCTGGATATTTTTAAAATTTGAAAACATTTTTTATTTTCGAATTTGTTTACTGATTTGTGCACATTTTTGAATTCACAAACAGTTTTTTTTTTCAAACTCCGGAATTTTCCATCATTAAGAATATTTTTAAATTTTCAAAATTATATTTCTCATTTGCAAATATTTCTTAATACCATGCACATTTTACATATTCATAAAAAAATAACCTTGACTATTTTGCAGGCTGACCGATCCATTAAAGGAGAGACCCGAGAGATGTAATCCCAGGATCGTCGCTTTTTCAATGCACCAAACAACTTCAAGGTTCAATTTCGATCGGGATTTATAAATTCAGGATGCCAACGACCGCAATTCAAAGTTGGAGGTTTGATTTAGCTAAGCTATACAAGTTCAAGATTTAAAATAGATTTTTTTACTTTCTAAATTGAGTAGATACTAATATAATCATGATGACTGCAACTGTGGGTAAACCCCACGATGATGCGATAGGTAATCACTGAGGAAAGTCGAAATGCCTGAGATTTTATGATCAATAAGGACAAGTTTAACGCGTCGACCCAAACAGATAGTGTTTTGTTTATTTTTTGTCTGTTTGGGTCAATCGCTCGTCTCTTCATATCCGTTTTTTAAATAGATCAATAAATGTACCCAACATGAAGCAAGTGGACGACCGGCATTGTGATAATAAAATAATAAGGGAGAGGTTGGTGAGAAAGGGTCAGCGAACTAAATAAATAAAGAGAGATTGGTAGATGGGTGGGTGACAACTGGATCACGTCGGACACATGCGGACGATGCAGACACAGGAAACGTTCGTTTTGTGTCCGCGTGCGATTTAAATATGATCAAATTTTTTGTTAAAAATGAATCGACGCGAACGCGAAGCGAATATTTTTTGAATTAGGATTAGCGTTATGGGCGTTAACTTTTGTCCGCGCTGATTTAAACGCACGCGGACGAACTATTTGGTTGTTGCTCTAACAAAGAAGGATTTGAGAATATATTTTTTCCCCTTTCGGCTCCATCCATCGCTTTTGCTCCGTCGCTATATCCGGCTGCTGTTGCGCGCTTGGTGAAGAGGAAGAGCCGTGGGCGCGTGGGTCTGGCCACCGCTGTTGCCGCTACAGTGACCAGTGGCCGAGACGACCTTGCCGTTGCCGAGTCGTGCCGAGTCGTCGTTCTGCGTACACGTCCGGCCGGGCTGGCCAGCTAGCAAACAATGGAGTGTAGCGTCCGTACACGTTACAAGGAAACTAGGTTGCGATGGCATCCAACATTCCGACACCTCTAGGGTGCTAGCTTGCTTTGCACACAAGTGGGCAGGAGTGTTAGTTGCACGATTACAATGCTGAATACAAAAATAAGAAAAGAAAGCTACGTGCTCCCCTATTTCATCCAAGATAGGCGCCACAACTGAGCGAGAATTGTGATGCAAATGCCATAGCTGGACCGGTTCCAAGCTATCTGTCTCCAAGATCACTTTCGTAAAGCCTCTCAACCGAGCAAAACGAGCACCTTCCCGCAATGCCAAGGTTTCAACAACCAGAGGATCAGTCACCCCGCCGAAAGGCTTGCACCAGGCAGCGATAAAACCCTGCTTAGAGCGAGCAACCCCTCCGCCGCCACTTCTGCTATGATGAGGCGCCACACTGCCATCAGTGTTAATCTTAATAGTGTCTTGATCCGGTGGCCTCCATCCATGCCCAGGTAAGGTACCCGCCTGGTTACGAGGGACGTCCAGCATCGCTAGAGCATCTCTCGTTAAGATCATCGACTATCTTGGGCTGACAGGGCCCCGGTCATGAGTAATGTTGTTGTGTGAGGTCCAAATAAACCACATGATCGACACCAGCTTCGCCCTATCAGTCTCCGAATGCCGTTGATCACATAGAATATCAGTCTTCCATGTTTGAGGATTCACATCAGGTCGGTAGACATCTAACCATTCTGGCGCTATGTCCCAAAACTTCCTTGCATGAGAACAATCCAGTAAAGCATGCCTCAGAGTCTCATTTGGGTTAAGACAGAGCTTACATGCACTATCGTTAGATATGTGGCGATGCTTGAGGACAGATTCAACAGGTAGAATACCTCGCAAAACCCGCCACCAAAACACCTCACCTTCGGAAGAACCTTGAGCTTCCATAATCTGGCCCACATCTGCTTTTCTGACGATGAAGTTTCTGTTACCGTCCCCTCTTCTAGAGCCCGAATCTCATATTGGGTCATCATAGAGCGGTACGCTGTTTTAACAGAGTAGATACCGGATTTTTTGGGAGCCCAGGCCAACACGTCCTCCCCTCCCTCCGATCTGAGGGGAATATTCAGAATTGCATCCGCTTCGGCAGTAGGAAAAGCCTGCCTAACAAGATCAATATTCCATGAACCTGTGTAGTTATCAATCAGCTCTGAAACCTGCTGGAACTGAGGGTTACCCGATCGAGCGGGTCTCATCGGTGGCAAGGAAGGGATCCAATAATCATCCCAAATAGATATTGTAGACCCCGCCCAACTCTTTGGATCAGTCCTAGTTGCAGCACTTGTCTTCCTTCGATGATAGCGCGCCAAGTAGCAGAAGAACTTTTTGGCGTAGTAGCTTGCATAAAATCACACCTCGGGAAGTATCTTCCCTTTAGAATGCGAGCACACAGTGAGCTCGGGTTTGTCATCAGCCGCCAACCATGCTTCCCCAAAAGCGCCAAGTTGAACTTCTCCAGATCGCGGAAGCCCATACCCCCTTTTCGTTTTGGTTCAGAAATTGCATCCCATGACAGCCAGTGCAATGACCGTCGATCCACCGATGAACTCCACCAATACTTCGCCATAAGCGAAACACAACTTTTACATACCTTCTTAGTCAGCTTAAAGCAAGACATGCTATACGTTGGGATAGCTTGTGCAACCATTTTGATTCTCACCTCGCGGCCTGCACAAGAAAGCACCTGTTCAACACCCCTTGCAACTTCGATCGAATTCGCTCGCGGATATGATCAAACATTCCGCTCGTTATTCGACCAAACACCGTTGGAAGACCAAGATACCTTTCACTGAAGGCTTCCACCCCAATATTGAGACAAAGTTTCCCCTGTTGACGGATCGTATCAAGAGTATTAGGGCTGAAATAGATGGAACTCTTATCCTTGTTCACAGTCTGCCTAGAGCACTTTTCATAGATCCCCAAAATCTCATTCAACCGGTGGCCACAAGATACCGAAGCCTGCATAAAAAATGAGACTATCGTCTGCAAACAAGAGGTGATTAATCCAGGGTGATTGATAGCTGACCCGGATCCCACGATCCACTTGTGCCCCTCCATAAAATTTCAGTAGGGAGGTAAAACCTTCTGCACAAAGGATAAAAAGATATGGCGACACAGGATCACCCTGTCGTAGCCCACATGTAGGGGTGAAGAAGGGGAGAAGTTCCCCATTAACCCGCACTGAGAAACGAACTGACGAGACACACTTCAGGATCAACTTGACGAATTCCATATTGAATCCCAGACGTAGCATGATCGCCTCAAGATAGTGCCACTCCACACGATCGTATGCCTTCATCATATCCAACATGACAGCACACACCGCATTCTTCCCTCTCTTTCGTCGCCGCATCGCATGCACACTCTCATACGCAATCAGAACATTATCCGTGATAAGCCGACCAGGGACAAAAGCACTCTGCTCCTCCCCGATAACTGTTGGGGAACGTCGCATGGGAAACAAAAATTTTCCTACGCGCACGAAGACCTATCATGGTGATGTCCATCTACGAGAGGGGATGAGTGATCTACGTACCCTTGTAGATCGTACAGCAGAAGCGTTAGAGAACGCGGTTGATGTAGTGGAACGTCCTCACGTCCCTCGATCCGCCCCGCGAACAATCCCGCGATCAGTCCCATGATCTAGTACCGAACGGACGGCACCTCCGCGTTCAGCACACGTACAGCTCGACGATGATCTCGGCCTTCTTGATCCAGCAAGAGAGACGGAGAGGTAGAAGAGCTCTCCGGCAGCGTGACGGCGCTCCAGAGGTTGGTGATGATCTTGTCTCAGCAGGGCTCCGCCCGAGCTCCGCAGAAACGCGATCTAGAGGAAAAACTATGGAGGTATGTGGTCGGGCAGCCGTGAGAAAGTCGTCTCAAATCAGCCCTAATTGCTCCATATATATAGGAGGAGGGAGGGGGACCTTGCCTTGGGGTCCAAGGGACCCTCAAGGGGTCGGCCGAGCCAAGGGGGGGAGGACTCCCCCCCCAAACCGAGTTGGACTTGGTTTGGTGGGAGGAGTCCCCTCCCTTCCCACTTCCTCCCTCTTTTTTTCTCTTTTCCTTTGATTCTTTATTCTTGGCGCATAGGCCCCCTTGGGGCTGTCCCACCAGCCCACTAAGGGCTGGTGTGTCTCCCCAAAGCCTATGGGCTTCCCCGGGGTGGGTTGCCCCCCCCGGTGAACTCCCGGAACCCATTCGTCATTCCCGGTACATTCCCGGTAACTCCGAAAACCTTCCGGTAATCAAATGAGGTCATCCTATATATCAATCTTCGTTTCCGGACCATTCCGGAAACCCTCGTGACGTCCGTGATCTCATCCGGGACTCCGAACAACATTCGGTAACCAACCATATAACTCAAATACGCATAAAACAACGTCGAACCTTAAGTGTGCAGACCCTGCGGGTTCGAGAACTATGTAGACATGACCCGAGAGACTCCTCGGTCAATATCCAATAGCGGGACCTGGATGCCCATATTGGATCCTACATATTCTACGAAGATCTTATCGTTTGAACCTCAGTGCCAAGGATTCGTATAATCCCGTATGTCATTCCCTTTGTCCTTCGGTATGTTACTAGCCCGAGATTCGATCGTCAGTATCCGCATACCTATTTCAATCTCGTTTACCAGCAAGTCTCTTTACTCGTTCCGTAATACAAGATCGCGCAACTTACACTAAGTTACATTGCTTGCAAGGCTTGTGTGTGATGTTGTATTACCGAGTGGGCCCTGAGATACCTCTCCGTCATACGGAGTGACAAATCCCAGTCTTGATCCATACTAACTCAACTAACACCTTCGGTGATACCTGTAGAGCATCTTTATAGTCACCCAGTTACGTTGTGACGTTTGATACACACAAACCATTCCTCCGGTGTCAGTGAGTTATATGATCTCATGGTCATAGGAATAAATACTTGACACGCAGAAAACAGTAGCAACAAAATGACACGATCAACATGCTACGTCTATTAGTTTGGGTCTAGTCCATCACGTGATTCTCCCAATGACGTGATCCAGTTATCAAGCAACAACACCTTGTTCATAATCAGAAGACACTGACTATCATCGATCAACTGGCTAGCCAACTAGAGGCATGCTAGGGACGGTGTTTCGTCTATGTATCCACACATGTAAATGAGTCTTCATTCAATACAATCATAGCATGGATAATAAACTATTATCTTGATACAGGAATTATAATAATAACTATACATTTATTATTGCCTCTAGGGCATAATTCCAACAGTCTCCCTCTTGCACTAGAGTCAATAATCTAGCCCTCACATCACCATGTGAATCACATTGTAATAAATCTAACACCCATATAGTTCTAGTGTCGATCATGTTTTGGCCGTGGAAGAGGTTTAGTCAGCGGGTCTGCTACATTCAGATCCGTGTGCACTTTGCATATATTTACGTCCTCCTCCTCGACGTAGTCGCGGATGAGGTTGAAGCATCGTTTGATGTGTCTGGTCTTCTTGTGAAACCTTGGTTCCTTTGCTAAGGCAATGGCACCAGTGTTGTCACAGAACAAGGTTATTGGATCCAGTGCACTTGGCACCACTCCAAGATCCGTCATGAACTGCTTCATCCAGACACCCTCCTTAGCTGCCTCCGAGGCAGCCATGTACTCTGCTTCACATGTAGAATCTGCTACGACGCTTTGCTTGGAACTGCACCAGCTTACTGCACCCCCATTAAGAATAAATACGTATCCGGTTTGCGACTTAGAGTCGTCCGAATCTGTGTCAAAGCTTGCATCGACGTAACCTTTTACGGCGAGCTCTTCGTCACCTCCATACACGAGAAACATCTCCTTAGTCCTTTTCAGGTACTTCAGGATATTCTTGACCGCTGTCCAGTGATCCACTCCTGGATTACTTTGGAACCTACCTGCCATACTTATGGCCAGGCTAACATCCGGTCTAGTGCACAGCATCGCATACATGATAGAACCTATGGCTGAAGCATAGGGGACGGAGCGCATATGCTCTCTATCTTCATCAGTTGCTGGGCACTGAGTCTTACTCAATCTCGTACCTTGTAAAACTGGCAAGAACCCTTTCTTGGACTGTTCCATTTTGAACCTCTTCAAAACTTTATCAAGGTATGTGCTTTGTGAAAGTCCTATCAGGCGTTTCGATCTATCCCTATAGATCTTAATGCCTAGAATGTAAGCAGCTTCTCCTAGGTCCTTCATAGAGAAACTTTTATTCAAGTAACCTTTTATGCTCTCCAAAAGCTCTACGTTGTTTCCAATCAGTAATATGTCATCCACATATAATATTAGAAACGCCACAGAGCTCCCACTCACTTTCTTGTAAATACAAGATTCTCCAACCACTTGTATAAACCCAAATGCTTTGATCACCTCATCAAAGCGTTTGTTCCAACTCCGAGATGCTTGCACCAGTCCATAAATGGATCGCTGGAGCTTGCACACTTTGTCAGCATTTTTAGGATCGACAAAACCCTCGGGTTGCATCATATACAACTCTTCCTTAAGGAAACCGTTAAGGAACGCCGTTTTGACATCCATCTGCCAGATTTCATAATCGAAAAATGCAGCTATTGCTAACATGATTCTGACGGACTTAAGCATCGCTACGGGTGAGAAGGTCTCATCGTAGTCAACTCCTGGAACTTGTGAAAAACCCTTTGCCACAAGTCGAGCTTTATAAACGGTCACATTACCGTCAGCGTCCGTCTTCTTCTTAAAGATCCATTTGTTCTGAATAGCCTTGCGGCCCTCAGGTAGTATCTCCAAAGTCCACACTTTGTTCTCATACATGGATCCTATCTCGGATTTCATGGCTTCGAGCCATTTGTTGGAATCTGGGCCCACCATTGCTTCTTCATAATTTGCAGGTTCATTGTTGTCTAACAACATGATTGATAAGACGGGATTACCGTACCACTCTGGAGCAGCGCGTGATCTCGTCGACCTGCGTGGTTCAACAGAAACTTGAACTGGAGTTTCATGATCATCATCATTAACTTCCTCCTCAACCGGCGTCGCAACGACAGAGGTTTCCCCTTGCCCTGCGCCACCATCCAGAGGGATGAGAGGTTCGACAACCTCGTCAAGTTCTATCTTCCTCCCACTCAATTCTCTCGAGAGAAACTCCTTCTCGAGAAAAGTTCCGTTCTTAGCAACAAACACTTTGCCCTCGGATTTGAGATAGAAGGTGTACCCAACTGTCTCTTTTGGGTAACCTATGAAGACGCATTTTTCCGCTTTGGGTTCCAGCTTTTCAGGCTGAAGCTTTTTGACATAAGCATCACATCCCCAAACTTTAAGAAACGACAACTTTGGTCTTTTGCCATACCACAGTTCGTACGGTGTCGTCTCAACGGATTTTGATGGTGCCCTATTTAAAGTGAATGCAGCTGTTTCTAATGCATAACCCCAAAATGATAACGGCAAATCAGTAAGAGACATCATAGATCGCACCATCTCTAACAAAGTACGATTACAACGTTCGGACACACCATTACGCTATGGTGTTCCAGGCGGTGTTAACTGCGAAACAATTCCACATTGTCTTAAGTGAGCACCAAACTCGAAACTCAGATATTCACCCCCACGATCAGACCGTAGGAACTTGATCTTCTTGTTACGATGATTTTCCACTTCACTCTGAAATTGCTTGAACTTTTCAAATGTTTCAGACTTGTGCTTCGTCAAGTAGACATAACCATATCTACTTAAATCGTCAGTGAAGGTGAGGAAATAACGATATCCGCCGCGTGCCTCTACGCTCATCGGACCACACACATCGGTATGTATGATTTCCAACAAGTCACTTGCACGCTCCATTGTTCCGGAGAACGGAGTTTTAGTCATCTTGCCCATGAGGCATGGTTCGCAGTTCCTGTTTCGAGTTGCAAATATGAGCAACAGAACCGGTATCGAATACCCACGCACTACTACGAGAGCTAGTTAAGTACACATCAATAACATGTATATCAAATATACCTGATTTTTCTTTGCCCGCCTTCTTATCTGCCAGATACTTGGGGCAATTGCGCTTCCAGTGACCCATACGCTTGCAATAGAAGCACTCTGTTTCAGGCTTAGGTCCAGCCTTGGGTTTCTTCGGCGGATTGGCAACAGGCTTGCCGCTCTTCTTTGAATTGCCCTTCTTGCCTTTGCCGTTTCTCTTGAAACTAGTGGTCTTGCTCACCATCAACACTTGATGCTCTTTACGGAGTTCAGACTCTGCGACTTTCAGCATCGCAAACAACTCGCCGGGAGACTTGTTCATCCCTTGCATGTTGTAGTTCAACACAAAGCCTTTATAGCTTGGCAGCAGTGATTGAAGGATTCTGTCAGTGATAGCCTCTTGCGGGAGTTCAATCCCCAGCTCAGCTAGACGGTTTGAGTACCCAGACATTTTGAGCACATGTTCACTGACAGACGAGTTTTCCTCCATCTTGCAAGCATAGAATTTATCGGAGGTCTCATACCTCTCGATCCGGGCGTTCTTCTGAAAGATAAACTTCAACTCCTGGAACATCTCAAATGCTCCATGACGCTCAAAGCGACGTTGAAGTCCCGGTTCTAAGCCATACAAGACTGCACATTGAACTATTGAGTAGTCCTCCTTACGTGCTAACCAAGCGTTCTTAACATCCTGATCAGCCGTAGCGGGTGGTTCATCTCCTAGCGCAGCATTAAGGACATAATCCTTCTTCCCAGCTTGTAAGATTAGCTTAAGATTACGAGCCCAGTCTACAAAGTTGCTTCCATCATCTTTCAACTTAGCTTTCTCTAGGAACGTATTAAAATTCAGGATGACACTTGCGTGAGCCATGATCTACAACACAAATATATTCAAAGTGGACTTAGACTATGTTCAAGATAATTAGAGTTCAACTTAATCAAATTATATGCTAAACTCCCACTCAAAAAGTACATCTCTCTAGTCATTTGAGTGGTTCATGATCCACTTACACTATCCCAAGTCCGATCATCACGTGAGTTGAGTATAGTTTCAGTGGTAAGCATCCCTATGCTAATCATATCAACTATATGATTCATGATCGACCTTTCGGTCTCATGTGTTCCGAGGCCATGTCTGCACATGCTAGGCTCGTCAAGCTTAACCCGAGTGTTCCGCGTGCGCAACTGTTTTGCACCCGTTGTATGTGAACGTTTAGTCTATCACACCCGATCATCACGTGGTGTCTCGAAACGACGAACTGTAGCAACGGTGCACAGTCGGGGAGAACACAATTTCGTCTTGAAATTTTAGGGAGAGATCAGCTCACAATGCTACCGTCGTTCTAAGCAAAATAAGGTGCATAAAAGGATTAACATCACATGCAATTCATAAGTGACATGATATGGCCATCATCACGTGCTTCTTGATCTCCATCACCAAAGCACCGGCACGATCTTCTTGTCACCGGCGCCACACCATGATCATCCATCAACGTGTTGCCATCGGGGTTGTCGTGCTACTTATGCTATTACTACTAAAGCTACATCCTAGCAAAATAGTAAACGCATCTGCAAGCACAAACGTTAGTATAAAGACAACCCTATGGCTCCTGCCGGTTGCCGTACCATCGACGTGCAAGTCGATATTTCTATTACAACATGATCATCTCATACATCCAATATATCACATCACATCATTGGCCATATCACATCACAATCATACCTTGAAAAACAAGTTAGACGTCCTCTAATTTTGTTGTTGCATGTTTTACGTGGTGACCAAGGGTATCTAGTAGGATCACATCTTACTTACGCAAACACCACAATGGAGATATATGAGTTGCTATTTAACCTCATCCAAGGACCTCCTCGGTCAAATCCGATTCAACTAAAGTTGGAGAAACCGTCACTTGCCAGTCATCTTTGAGCAAAGGGGGTTACTCGTAACGATGACACCAGTCTCTCGTAAGCGTACGAGTAATGTCGGTCCAAGCCGCTTCAATCCAACAATACCGCGGAATCAAGAAAAGACTAAGGAGGGCAGCAAAACGCACATCACCGCCCACAAAAACTTTTGTGTTCTACTCGAGAAAACATCTACGCATGAACCTAGCTCATGATGCCACTGTTGGGGAACGTCGCATGGGAAACAAAAATTTTCCTACGCGCACGAAGACCTATCATGGTGATGTCCATCTACGAGAGGGGATGAGTGATCTACGTACCCTTGTAGATCGTACAGCAGAAGCGTTAGAGAACGCGGTTGATGTAGTGGAACGTCCTCACGTCCCTCGATCCGCCCCGCGAACAATCCTGCGATCAGTCCCATGATCTAGTACCGAACGGATGGCACCTCCGCGTTCAGCACACGTACAGCTCGACGATGATCTCGGCCTTCTTGATCCAGCAAGAGAGACGGAGAGGTAGAAGAGTTCTCCGGCAGCGTGACGGCGCTCCGGAGGTTGGTGATGATCTTGTCTCAGCAGGGCTCCGCCCGAGCTCCGCAGAAACGCGATCTAGAGTAAAAACTATGGAGGTATGTGGTCGGGCAGCCGTGAGAAAGTCGTCTCAAATCAGCCCTAATTGCTCCATATATATAGGAGGAGGGAGGGGGACCTTGCCTTGGGGTCCAAGGGACCCTCAAGGGGTCGGCCGAGCCAAGGGGGGGAGGACTCCCCCCCCAAACCAAGTTGGACTTGGTTTGGTGGGAGGAGTCCCCTCCCTTCCCACTTCCTCCCTCTTTTTTTTCTCTTTTCCTTTGATTCTTTATTCTTGGCGCATAGGCCCCCTTGGGGCTGTCCCACCAGCCCACTAAGGGCTGGTGTGTCTCCCCAAAGCCTATGGGCTTCCCCGGGGTGGGTTGCCCCCCCGGTGAACTCCCGGAACCCATTCGTCATTCCCGGTACATTCCCGGTAACTCCGAAAACCTTCCGGTAATCAAATGAGGTCATCCTATATATCAATCTTCGTTTCCGGACCATTCCGGAAACCCTCGTGACGTCCGTGATCTCATCCGGGACTCCGAACAACATTCGGTAACCAACCATATAACTCAAATACGCATAAAACAACGTCGAACCTTAAGTGTGCAGACCCTGCGGGTTCGAGAACTATGTAGACATGACCCGAGAGACTCCTCG
Source organism: Hordeum vulgare subsp. vulgare (assembly GCF_904849725.1). Taxonomy (NCBI): domain Eukaryota; kingdom Viridiplantae; phylum Streptophyta; class Magnoliopsida; order Poales; family Poaceae; genus Hordeum; species Hordeum vulgare. Next base: position 644,036,590 of record NC_058519.1, on the reverse strand, counting down.
GTCAATATCCAATAGCGGGACCTGGATGCCCATATTGGATCCTACATATTCTACGAAGATCTTATCGTTTGAACCTCAGTGCCAAGGATTCGTATAATCCCGTATGTCATTCCCTTTGTCCTTCGGTATGTTACTTGCCCGAGATTCGATCGTCAGTATCCGCATACCTATTTCAATCTCGTTTACCGGCAAGTCTCTTTACTCGTTCCGTAATACAAGATCCCGCAACTTACACTAAGTTACATTGCTTGCAAGGCTTGTGTGTGATGTTGTATTACCGAGTGGGCCCTGAGATACCTCTCCGTCATACGGAGTGACAAATCCCAGTCTTGATCCATACTAACTCAACTAACACCTTCGGTGATACCTGTAGAGCATCTTTATAGTCACCCAGTTACGTTGCGACGTTTGATACACACAAAGCATTCCTCCGGTGTCAGTGAGTTATATGAACTCATGGTCATAGGAATAAATACTTGACACGCAGAAAACAGTAGCAACAAAATGACACGATCAACATGCTATGTCTATTAGTTTGGGTCTAGTCCATCACGTGATTCTCCCAATGACGTGATCCAGTTATCAAGCAACAACACCTTGTTCATAATCAGAAGACACTGACTATCATCGATCAACTGGCTAGCCAACTAGAGGCATGCTAGGGACGGTGTTTCGTCTATGTATCCACACATGTAAATGAGTCTTCATTCAATACAATTATAGCATGGATAATAAACTATTATCTTGATACATGAATTATAATAATAACTATACATTTATTATTGCCTCTAGGTCATAATTCCAACAATAACTTCATCCAAGCACACCCTCAACCAATTAGCAATAGCCTTAGCCGCAATTTTCTAAAGAACTGGGCACAGAGAGATAGGGCGAAACTAAGTAATCCGCTGGGGGAAAGGTACTTTTGGGATCAGCGTAATTGATGTATTATTCAAACCTTCAGGAAGATCGCCCCCATTCAAAAAATCCAACAAAGCTGGCACAATATCGATCTTGAGTAGTTGCCAATGCCTTTGGAAAAACCCCGCTGTAAAACCATCAACACGAGGTGCTTTGGATGGCGCCATTTGAAAAAGAGCATACCGAATCTCCTCTTCTGTATAGGGCTTTGCAAGCGCCTCATTCATGTCCCGTGTAACTTTGACCGGGACCGAATCCAGCAAATCATCCATCGGGTAGTAGCCTCGCGATGTATATAGTTGCCGATAAAACGAGGAGATCTCCTCCTGAATCTCATCTGGTTGTGAGCATCTGGTTCCATCCGCTCTCACCAATCTCTCTATTCTGTTAATTCTGCGCCTGTGTGATGCTTGGGCTTGAAATTAACCCGTGTTCCTATCACCATCGGGCAACCACAGGACCCGTGACCTCTCACGCATCCAGATCTCCTCCCGTTTCAGTGCCGTTTTGAGCTGGGCAGAGAGATCCTTCTCCTCCGTTGACGGCCCCCTCCCCATAGAACGCAAACGGAGACGGTTCAACCGATCCGTAGTTTCCTTATAGTCCGCAAGAGACAGCCAAACTCCTTGGCTCCCCATGACGATAGATCCTGTTGGAGAGCTGACAAAGCATTAGTAACATTTTGCAGCCTATGCCCTCCTTGACCGCATCTCCATTTATCAAGAACTAGCTGATCATAGTCCGCGTGAGTCTGCCAAACATCCTCGTAACGGAATATTCGAGCTCTCCCCGTTCTCTGGTCAGCAGTTTCTTTTAGCTTTACCCTCACAAAGCAATGATCTGACTCCACGGCCCCGATATGCTTTACTGTGATAGAAGAAAAAAGATTTAACAGGGCTATATTACCCAAAGCACGATCCAACCTCGCCTTTACATTTGCATCACCTGCTTGAGCGTTATCCCAGGTATATGCCGTTCCGGACCACCCCAAATCTTGGAGCCCACATTCATCCAAAACCTCACGAAAAGCCCGCATCTGTCTATCACAACGTTGCGCTCGTGAAAAATGCTCTCAAGCATACATTGTTTCGTTAAAGTCGCAAATGCATAACCAGCTCTCATATTGGACTGCACGCAAAGTTCTCATCAAATTCCAACTGATATGTCTGTCCTCACACGGGGAGCACCATAGATACCAGTGACACGCCAGCCTCTGCTGACATCGCTCTTTCGCCGCACCCTCACATCAATGTGGCCGTCACTATATGTCACTAGATCGACGTCGAAGTCTGCCTTCCAGAACAGACCAATCCCTTCACTAAGACCTGAACTGCTAACTGCAAAACATCCTGCAAAACCCAGCTGGTTCTGCAAGCGCTCCACTCTTGACGCTGCGATTTTCGTCTCCATCACGAACAGGAGACCGGGCGCTTCCTGCTTCACAACATTGCGAAGCTCACGAACTGCCCCAAGGTTCCCAAGCCCTCGACAGTTCCAGCTTAAACAACTCATTGGGCCGGGCAGGGCTGACCAGCAGCCGCTGCCAAAGATTCCGAAGAGGGAGGCATAGGCCTCTTCTTCTTTGTGTCTCTTTCCAAGTTCTCCGTAGCTCCCCCTTCTTCCTCCACATCTGCAGGCATCACTTGGGGTAGCTCGTCTGTCCCACAAACAATGGCATCCTCATGCGCAGTAAGAACAAGCAAAGGCTTTACCACCGGCTTATAGATGTGTGTAGCTTGGGGTACTCCCTTACGCTTCTCTTGAGCTGGTACTTTCATCGGGGAAGAAACCTCCACCCCTTCCTTCTACTTGGTACTCGCCACCCTTGACTCTCTGGTGCTGTTCTGATTGCTAGGTTTAGATTGATGTTCACCAGAGCTTGTCCTCCTACAATCCTTTGCTGCCCGCAGACTTGGTTTGAACGACAGATCGCCATTCTCATCCCTAGTCCCAGGAGAGGGGCAGAAAGAATCGGCATGACCCAATCTACCACATGAAAAGCAGAAGTGCGGGATATGTTCATACTCAATTTCATACTTGTCCGTACTTTTCCTCTTGGCTGACTCGATCAAAATCCATCTTCGTAGCGGTTTCCGTACATCAATAGACACACGAGCACGGAGGAAGCCAACTACTGGATCGATTTGCACTACCGTAGCCGTCTTATTGATTTGTCGCGCGATCGCCAACCCCCATTTGTTGTTGCGAAGATTGTAGGGTAGATTGACGACCCGCACCCATAATGGCAAAGTCTCAAACACCAACTCCGATGGCTGCATATGCTCTTCGAGATTCTGCAAGATCATGACATGCTTGTTAATGTGCCACGGAGAGCCATCCCACACTCGATCGCGATCCCTCTTTGACTCAAATTCTACCGCGAACGTATTTTCTCCCAGGGATCGGAAGAGCAGTCCCCTAGGGTTTCCCCAAGCCGGGCGGAGGGCGCTCTGGATCGTTTGAATATGCAGAAGATTGCGACATAGAACCCTCCCCGCCAATAACCATTTCGGCTGTGATCCCTCCTCAGAGTCATCAATGACTAGCGGCGTTGCCTCCTCCTCCGAGATATCCATCTTTCCCAGTGCCTCCTCCAGCGTCGCTCGGGCCGAACGCGGGGAGAGAGCACCGCTCCTTTGTCGATCCTTGTCCGTGGACGATGAAGCCATCTCCGGTTGCTATTCAGGCCGATCGCCCCGCCGATGAGATCGACGGGCGCCGTCAGTTCCACCTAACCCTAGTCGCTAGAGGGTTTTAGGGTTTAGAGGAAAACTCTATGTTGTCACCGTCGGTCGCGAGCCAGTCAGCCAGACGGTCGGGCCATAAAAAAAAGAGAGCTAAAAATGCATTGCTTAGTAAGCGCATCTCCAACGAACAATCCGTAAACCGTTAGCATCCGTCCGGACCGTAGAAACGATTCAACACGGATATATATAGGTCCACCGAGCGATATGAACATGTCTTTCTCCAGCAAACCAGAACCAATCATGTAAAGGTTTTATGCAAGTCCGGACACCCGAGACGTCGCTTTCTACCCCCCTGCCAGCCCACCCAAAAGGAAGGCATAGCCCAAGCTTTTGTAGCACCCCACACAAATTCCGCACCAAAACTTCCCACTCTCTTCTTCTACCCCTGTCGCTCTCCGTCAAATTCTCGCTCTTTTCTCCCATTCTCTTCTATTTTCCGCCGACGATGCATGAAACCATCGGAGAACCGGACGGAGATAGAGGCGGCGAATGTAATGGAGGATCCGAGAACCACACTCTCCCGAAGGATCAAATCGTCTATGCGACAAGATCGTCGCATCAAAGCGAAGGCCTCAAAGAAGGAGAAGATCAAGAAGCGGTTGTTCGTCGGTGGCCGTGGTAATGGTTTTGGCGTGGTGGCCACGGTGGTCGTGGCCGGAGCATTAGAAGCTTTCGTATTAATACACGTCGGTAAGGTGCCTTGCATCATCAATATAAATGTGGTGCCGTTCTTCTGTGAGTATTTTTCGTTGCATCTTGTTCGGGAGTGGACGACGGCCAGGGGAAGATGGATGCCGGGCTATAATCTCTAAAGCGAGGGAGCCGACATACTACAACTCGGACAAGGAGATGCCCCACATCATCCACCACAGAGGCGACGGAGGAGGAGTCTGTGAGGACGGGCAGGTGGAAGTCTTCGATCCAACCTATTCCAGCAACTACCAACCGTATCAGTCCTACGCCCAGACGACCACACAACAGTCCTACATCCAGACTGGTGTGGACACACAACGACAGCTTTGGGTCGCCAGGCAGCAACAGCCGGGGGAGGATTTGGGGCAGGACGGCGAGGGCGATTTCTTCCTTAGAGCATCTCCAACAGCGACGATAAAAAACACGCGCTCGGGAAAACATGGGTTTTAACGCGCGGAGCGCTTTTGCGTGCTCCAATAGGCGCGGGAGATTCCGGCTAAAGGGAAAAGATTACGCGCGGAGCGGTTTTCGCGTGCTCCAACGGGCGCGCTTTATAAATTCAACACCCCTCCACGCGACCTCCTGCTGCTATGTGCCTTGCCACGCGCCCTCCCACCGTTCTCGCCGCCGCTCTTTCTCGTCTCTGCTCGCCTCGCCGCTGCCGCGCCGCCGGGGAAGCTCGGGCTTCCGCGGTGTCTCTGAGTGCCCCTCCGGCACCTTCTACGTCAAGATCCGCTTCGGCAACATGCGCCTCGGTCTCGACACGTTCGACACCGCCGAGGAGGCCGCCCGCACGTACGACCCGGCGGCCTGGCGCCTCAACCGGCCTCGTAGAGACATGGATTTCCCCGAGGTGATGACGCGGGAGCGGGCGCAGCGGCTCGCGCCTCCCCCGCGGGTTGTCACCGAAGAGGACCGTCGCCAGAACCGGAGGCTCGAGTGCCACCTCGGCATCGCTGATATGGACGAATATGCCATGCGGCGTGGCGCCAACTGTTACCGCATGCCGTCCTCGATGAGCATGCATTCTTCACACAAATGAAGGCGGGGAGGAGGGCGGAGCGATCCGTCTATCGTGAGGACAGGCGTACGCGGAAGCAAGTCGCACTCTTCAACCTGGAGCTCAAGGGAGCGTTGACTTGGAACTCCGACGATGAACGGTGGACTCACGCCTTCATCACGACAAAGTAGTTGGAAACCAATGCGTTGGAGGAAGACGACGAAGAATGGTTTTCATCGTTTTTTATTATGTATGTTTTTATCTATGATGAACTATCAACAAAGAGTAGTCTTTATCTAAGAACTATCTATACTATCTTTCTTTTATTTTTTTATTTATGTCCATTATCTTGTTTTTTCGTAGAATATGAATCAGGCGCTTTAAATTTTATTGTTTCTGCGTTGTAAACTTATTTTAATGTGTTATCCCTGCGTTGTGAATTAATTTAATGTGTAGTGCAGTTACGCGGTAGTTGGAGATTCTCACTTCCTTCGGAAATGTGTGCGTGTGATAAGGGACGTACAATCTATTCGTCCTCAACACCCACAAATGCATGCATCAACCCGAACCTTGAGAGGCAAGTATCTCCGTCAAAAAGGCACGGCAGCAGTGGGACGACGACGTCTCTCTCGTCATGGAACTATGGAAGCTTGCTTACTAATTCCATCGTGCACCAAACCGTTCTTCCGCCGCAAACAAAAATTATTAAATAATTTGTAGAAAGGGGTTAGAAGAGAATTCTTGGTGAAGCGGCCGGTGACGCATGCGTCAACGGTCCATGCGGTGCGTGAACGGGGCCGGAGGAGACCATCCACCCACGCACTGATAGCTACATTTGCTGTTAACAATGTTGGGTAGCCCAATCCGTGCATAATAGCAGTATGCAGGAACTAATTAAAATGTGTGCTCGTGGATCATGGATGACGCGCTACTAATGCAGTGGGGATGGAATATTTGTTATCTAGATCGACCCGCAGTTAACAATGCATTACGTCGTGATCGGATGTTAGGACTCGTGAACGAAATATAGCATACATCAAAAGTGGCGGTTTTTAAATTAAGCAGGCATTACAGTGAGGAGTGCAACCGATTGGGCCACATATAAAGTAAAATAAGTGAATCTATATTTTAATGTACGTCTATATATATTCATATGTAGTTTTTAGTGTAAGCTTTAAAAAGACTTATATTTAGGAACGGAGGAAGTAAACGGCACGGTGGTGTTGAGATTTTATGGTCGGTAATAAAAAGGTGGTGGGTTTGGGATTTTTTTTTCCCCTTTCGGCTCCATCGATCGCTTTTGCTCCGTGGCTATATCTGGCTGCTGTAGAGCGCCTGGCGAAGAGGGGAGCCGTGCGCGCGTGGAGGTCTGGCGAGAGGGACAGGGCCGGGGGACGGCCGGAATCTACACGGCGCTGTTGCCGATACAGTGTGGCCGCTGGCCGAGACCGCCTTGCCCAGTCGTGTCGACTCGTCGTCATATACGTACATGTCCGGCCGGGCTCGCCAGCTAGCAAACAATGGAGTGTAGCGCCGTCGGCTGTCGACAAGTCCCTGGTCATCATGATCATTTCTACTACGGCGACAGAGGATATGGATGTTGAATACCTGATTCTCCTTGGCGGCTAGCTATGGTAGTGTCAAACAAGCTAAAACCGCACTGCTCTGGTCTTACCTTTTTTTGAATAAAAGGGGAGTTTTTCCCCGCACCATTTTTATTGAGAAAGCAGACACAAAAATACAGTTCTAAGCCTTATTACAACCAAAGGAGTTCTATAACCACATAGCCAAGCACCATTAAAAGTACTTCATACATCCACACCTCAACGAGCAACGACGCTAGAAATTTAACATAACAGAGGCGGCTAGCTAGCAACACAAAACTACAGAGTTATCTCCAAGCGATGCGGAGTAGCTCCCTACGGTACTTGTTCAGCTCGCTGATGAATTGCCGGAGCACCGTCTCCCATGTGTCGTCACATAGCACTCTCCATTGTCAAAAAAGGCTTTGAAGTTTCACAAGCACGAAGTTCAGACTTTTTCAAGTACGACCCTAAATACAAAATTCATTTCTCAGTCTTCAAACATTCCACGAGGAGGCAGCTACAATCATATTCAAGACAGGTTTTTCCTTATGTTTGTGCCACAAGGCACATACATCTTTAAAACAGGAAATAATGGACATTTCAAAGAAGCCAGATATCATCTTTCAAATGCCTTTAACCACAACACAATCAACAACAGATGTTGTATTGATTCCATTCCATTGCAAAATAAATAGGTAATATCATGAACGTTTTCACATTTAGCTAAATTGTCTCTAGTTAAGATCTTGTTATAAACACTCAGCCACAGAAAAACATGAATATTTTGGGAACACATTATTTTCTACATTTTATCACCAATGGTAGAAACCACACCACCAAAATTAATAACGTTGTATAAATATTTAACAGAATAAACCCCTTTGGATTCCAACATCCAAACAGGGACATCTGGACTATCACATAGAGGAATATCTTGGATAATACCAAGAATTTGGTTCCACCTATCAAGTCCATTCTTGTCAACACATCTCCTAAAAGAGAGTTTAAGTTGCACTCCATCCCACACCTGAGACACACTGCAATCAGGTTGGTTGCATATATAGAACAGATCTAGAACTGAACCTTCAAGGAAATATGTCCATTCCACAGTTCATGCCACAATTTAATACTTGTACCATTCCCGAGTTTCCATTTGTAAAATGTTTTGGAAGCATTTAAAGCCCAAGTCACACTCTTCCAAAAGGGAGATCCATTATTTGGTTTGGACCACAAAGCATTAGAACGCTCAGTGTTATATTTAAAAGAGACTAAGTACATCTTTCCAATCTTTCTTGCCAAGGTCAAAGAACCTCTTTCGCGAGGAGGCCAGTAAAGCCATATTGAATTTCTTTAGGTTGGGTATTCCCAGCTCCCCAAAACATTTTTTGCTGGTAACTAGACCCCAGTTAGCCAAGTGATATTTGTGTTGATCCCCCACATTGCCCCAGGAAAACTGGGCTATCTGGGAGTTGATCGTATCAATTGCCCAGTTGGTTAACTTGATGACAACCATAAGATATGCTGGAATACTAACAATACAAGCACATGGTAGGATCAGCTTCCCTTTATATGTAAGGTGTCTTCCCAACTACCCAAAAATGCAACTAATAATCCTATCAATAATGGGTTGAAGATGTTCTCTATGCATTTTGTCATAGTGCAGAGGCAGTTGGGGAATGATCCAAGCTTACAACTAAAAATCCGAGAAAATGTTTTAGCTACTTCTTCCTCAATATTAGTCATCAAAAGATCCCTTCTATAAAAATTAATCTTCATCCGAGACAGGTTTTGAAAACACGCCAGAATTGATTTAAATTTTCTCGCTTTCTCATAAGAGTTTTCCAGAAAAGCAGTGTATCATCCGCATATTGCAAACTTGTGATCCCACCATCGATAACGTGAGGCAGAAGCCCTGAAATCAAATTTTGTCGAGAAGCTTTGATGAGCATTTCAGAAAAGACATCAGCCACTAAATTAAAGAGGAGAGTCGAGAATGGGTCACCTTGCTTGAGACCTTTCCCTCCTACAAAGTAGGAGCCGGTAACATCGTTAATCCTAGCACTAAAACTACTTCGAACTAGAACACTCTTGATCCACGAGATCCACTTGGGACCAAAGCCCCTGGATTCTAGCATCTCAAACAAAAAATTAAAAGCATCATTGAGGAAATCGTTAACTCGTAGTTGCTCGGTTAGCTAGCGAGTAGCGGATTAATGGGCTAATCAGCAAAGTAATCGATCATTTAATCAATTAATCGGATGATTTTTTGGTTTATCGGCTACTCGGTGACCCTACGAGTAGGGATTAATCAGCAAGTTAACTGGTTAATCAGATGAATTCTTAAACAGGGATTAAAAGTAGTTCATACATCCATAGCTCAATGAGCAACGACGCTAGAAATTTGTCCCGCTAGCTTGCCTCCTACACATGCGCGCTCGCCTCCATTCATAGCCTTTACCCCGCTAGCTCCGTTAGAGGAGTCTTTTATCTCGTCCTCGCCGCGGATGACCTCGTCGTCGGTCCGGAAGACATAATGGTACGTCCGACAACTCTCTGGATCTACCTTGCGCTAGATGTGTTCGACATAATGTCTGGCCCGATTTTTTGGTCAATTTTTTAGGGGAAACAATAGATTCTGATGCTTCGACCGGCTTGGAGTATGGACCAACGACGCTTTATCAACTGATTCAAGATGAGTTCTGCGATTCATCGGATTCGAATGAATAAGTGGACATGATCATGCTCATGACCATGCTCATGACCATGCAAGAGGAAATGGACCGGGAAGTGGAGCGTATTCTCATCATTTTAAGGGATCAATCAAAGGGAGAAGAGTGATCGATCGGGATAGCATATTCGGAGCAAAGCTATTGCACAAGGATTACTTTGCTCCGAATCCAACTTTCCCGGATGATCCTTGGGTTCGTCGTTGTTTTTGCATACGAAAACCATTGCTTTGTAAATTGTGGAGGCAGTGGAGGCACACGACGACTACTTCAAGCTGACAAGGGATTGCTACGATGAACCTCTTTCTCTCCCAAACAAAGGTGCACGGCTTCTCTGAGAATGCTTGCACTTGGTACTATGACATATGTCGTTAGTGAGATGGTTAAGATGGGGGAGAGCACATGCCAGAACACTACGGTCAAGTTTGCCCATGTTGTGGTCGAGGTGTTTGGAGCACAGTATCTGAGAGAACCAAATGTATAGGACACAAAGAAGTTGTTGGCTATTATAGAGGTCAGAGGATTTCCGGGAATGCTCGGATCAATTGATTGCATGCATTAAAAGTGTAAGAACTTCCCCAAAGTTTTCTTTGGAATGTATCGTGGTCAGACGAGAGATGCCACCATCATACTAGAAGTGGTAGCATCACATGGCGACATCGACGTGCTTCAACGATCTCCGGTGTTTAAGAGGCTTTGCAACGAAGAAGCACCTCCGTGCAACTACACCGTCAACGACTGATACGTCCCAAACGTATCTATAATTTCTGCTTGTTCCGTGATCTTTTGGATGGCATTGTTATATGTTTTGCTACATTTTTATATCTTTTTACACATATTTGGACTAACCTACTAACTTAGTGCACCCAGTGCTAGTTTCTGTCTGCTTGTGTCTTTTTTGCAGGGGCTTTTACCCCTTTTTCGGAGCCCCAAAAATCCCGAGAAAAATATATATAAATCAGCACACGATAAGCTTCACGAAGCACGAAAGGGGGCCAGAGGGGTCCCAGGGCCCGCCCAGGCGACCTGTGGGCGCGACCCACCCCTAGGCCGCGCCGGGAGGACGCCTCGGTGGGTCCCTCGCCCTCTGGTGCCCTCGTTTTGCCTATATTTACTCCTCAACGAGGAAAACCCCATACGGAATCCAGAATCGCAAATTTCTCCATCGTTCCGCCGCCGCAGCGCTTCCAAGATCGGGAGCGTCAGGAGACCTCTTCCCGTCACCCTGTCGGAGGGAGGATTGACTTTCGGGAGCTTCTCCATCGTCATGGACGCTTCCCGGACGTACCGTGAGTAGTCCTCGTTGGACCATGAGTCCATGACCAGTAGCTATGTGATGTCTTCTCTCCAATCTTGTTCTTCCATGGTTAGTCCTTGTAAGCTGCCCTACATATCAAGGAACCTATGTAATTTTCATGCTATTGCTATGCTCGGTTTGTTGGGATCCGATGGATTATGATATTATGTTCAGATTGTTATGAGTTATATATTTGATTATCCTTTTATATTATGTTCTTTAGTGATTCATGCATGTTCTCCGTTGCTTTGTATTGCTTTGGCCGAGTAGTAGATTGCAACTTCAAGAGGGAGCGTTATGCATGATTGTGGGTTCATGCCCCCTGATGTCTAGCTCGAGTGACAGAAACATGAGACTAGGGTATGTGTTGTTGCCACCAGGGATAAATCAACGGTGCTTTTAACCACGGTTACAAGGATTGTTTACCTTACGCATAGTTCGTTAATGCAGTTGTCCGTTTCTTTGAGTTTACAGTTTGGGTGGGGCTCGCAACTTAATATCAGCGAGATGTTCTGGATAGATATCTCAAGGTGGATGATTAGTAAGTAGATGCTGATGAATAACGGTCTACTTGTCTTGGGTACTGTCCATTACTATTGAGCCTCTAACTTTCAAGTAGCATAATTAGCATTGCGGTGCGTTCATAATTCTGTCAATTGCCCAGCTGTAATTTGTTCACCCAAGCATAGTTGTTTATCATCTTTTGGGAGAGACATCACTAGTGAACATCATGTGACTCCGGTCCATATCATCACCATTGCTTACACCTCCATCATTTTCTTTCATTTAACTGCATCGCCGGATCCAGCCTCCGCCCGTCGTTCTCATCGCCTGCCGCCATGGCCGGACCACGCGTATACAAGTGTTGCAAACGTCATCCAAAATTGCTGCAACGGCTATTTGAAAAAGCTTCAAAGCGAGATAAAAAAGATTCAACCAAGCATATAAAAAGTTGCAAGCGGTCATTGCCATGGCGGAATGCTACAACCATTGATGAAAATATCTGCAACCAGAATATAAAAAGCTGCAAGCAGTCATTGCCATGGTGAAATACTACAACCGTTGACATAAAATGCTACAACCGTTGATGAAAAAAGCTGCAAGGGACGGCCGGCAAGGTGCTCGCGTTTGTTGGCTCTGCAAAGACGGCGACCGGCGACGAGGACGTCCGACGAGAGAAGGCGACGGGAGAAGGACCCCTCGACCGTCGAAGGGCAGGGGGGAGAGGGGAGGGGTGGGGAGCGTCGTTACACGTTGGACGAGCATAGCCGGCAAGGCGCTCGCGTTCGTGGCTCGAGATTAAGGATGTGAGGGGAGATCTGACGGTGAAGGGACAGCTGCGTTGCGACCGGCGCGATTGTTCGGGCCGGTGCGCCGGCGCCCAGTATCTCCCATAATAATATCGAAGCCAATAATAGGGAGACTCTCAGCCACAACAGTCATCACATAACCATTCCTATCATAGTGCGATTTTACCTGATTCAGCTGAGCAAAAAATTACTCTCTCAGCCACAACAGTCATCACACAACCATTCCTATCCGTATGTAGCCTTTTAATGCAACATCTAAAAAGACTTATATTTAGGAACGGATGGAGTATTATACTCCAATGTGACATGAATCCCGATGGTTTTAGTACTGATTTACACTCTGTTTTTTCATCAGGAGAACAAACATAAGTCCTTTTCAGACCTGTTGGGCAGCATTTTCTGAAATTCAGATACTATCAAAAGTTCTTTCTCTTTATAGTTCTTCTCACACTGGTGTGCCCACTCTATAAACTGATCAGCAGATGCATACTACTGGCATCCCGGCGGTCGACATCTTCCCAAAAATAAGACAAACAGCACCTATCGATGCAGTGCAACTGGTAACTACACGGCCGTATACGCAAGTGTAGCGCCCGCCGTCGATCCTTGCGGCAGGTGGGCTTATGAGTACAGCAACCACCAACCGCCGGCGGCAGAGGAAGACAGGCAGGACAGGACAGCGACCAAATGTACAGGGAGATGGGCGGCGGCGGCGGCGCGTGCCGATCAGCAGATGACGCACGAGTTGGGGTCCTCCTCGGCGCTGTGGACGACGTAGCGCGGCTGCGGCGGCATCGGGTACCAGCAGGGCGGGTACACCGGCACGGGCGGCTTCGCCTCCGGCTGCTTCTTGTCGCCGTCCTTCTTGTCCCCGTCTTTCTTGTCGCCGTCCTTCTTGTCGCCGTCCTTCTTGTCTCCGCCGGCCTTCTTGTCCCCGCCGCCGTCCTTCTTGTCGTCCTTCTTCTCCTCCTTGGCCGGGCCGACGGAGACCATCTGCGCGCCGGGGAAGAGCTTGCGCAGCTTGCCGACGACGGCGACGGGGTCGACCGTGCCCACGACGGTCATCTTCTGGTCCTTCATGTCCACGCCCAGCTGGTCGATGCCTGAGGGAAGTCCAAATTCAGACATGGATGAGGATTCTAGCCTTGAATTCCGCCTATAATTACTCTAAGCCTGTATGACGAAGCAGAGCAAGAGGAATTGGAAGGGGGAACGGGGATGAGCCATGAGGTAGTACCGTGGAGGCCGGAGACGGCCTTGAGCGCCTTGGCCTTGTGCCTGTCGTCGTGCACGTCCAGCTTCACCACGACCTTCTGTGATGGTCAGAAAAAGGAAATCAGCAACCGGAGCAGCGACCAAGAACCCGCAACACGGACCGAGATTAACCGCCAGCTCGACGGGCAGCAGGTAAACACGCACCTTCATGGCGGCGAGCGACCGGGGACGGACGGTGCTTCAACGGCGGTGAATTGCCTTTCCCGGCGAGCCGAAGGGAATTCAGCAACAGGACAAGGCAGGAGGGCTCTGGCGACGTGTGGAGTGAACTCTGTCTCTCTCTGGGCTCTGGCGACGGATTCTGTGGCTACTGGCAACTGACAAATGGTGTGTGTATATCTGGCGGCTGAGGGAGTGGCCGGGCCACTGGTTTTATAGGCGGCTGGCCATGGGCGGCACTGGCGTGGCGTGGCGAGAGCAAGGCCCGGCGTTCGCGTTTACGTCGGGGCCAAGGAAGCCGCGACGAAGCCGGCCTCGGTGGGATCGAGCTGAATCGCGTGGTATCAAACGCCGGTGGATGATGCTGTGAAAACAAACGCCGTTGGATGCCCGCACGGCGGCAAGACGTACTCCGTAATCACAAGCAGGATCGATTTGACACCTTTGGTGCGTTCCGGGCCGGCGTTGGTTGCTTGGACGGGTGGACGACTGGGGGAGTGGCAGTAAGAAAAAATCCTAGTAAATTTCAACCGAAGTCGCTTAGAACATACACACATGGCAGTATACTGTATAGTACTAAGCCGTGTGCGCCGGGAAGGATCCGGATGCGCGACGGGGCCGGTGGTGGGCGCGCGCGCGCGGTGGCCAGTGGCCGGAGGCCGGACGACCTTGGCGAGTCGTCTCTCTCGTCGATGGTATGAATGTGCACGTGGTGGCCAATGGCCGGACGACCTTGACTGGAGTGTAGTGCAGTGCTGTCGCTGGCTTTTGCCAATTGTGGGATTCGTTGCGATCCCGAGACACACGTGACTCATCATCACCATCATCATCATCGTTTTTGCTACGGCGACCGCTGACGGTCATTCCATTCCCGCGCTTGCAACCACGTACGGCCCGGAATTACTAGTAGTAAGCGAAAGGAACGCCACGGTGTGAGCCCGCTGCAGAGTTTGCCGTGGAATCGGGATGTACGGTTAACGGTCTGGTCATCGGTCAGTCGCGAGAATAATCAGCGTGGCCATGCACGCGGCCTCCTCTGGAGGAACCAGGCTTAATTTGTTTCCCGTGACGCGCCTTTGATTTGTTCCACGGACGCCACAGAAGAAAATCAGTCCAAAAGCTGGCAGCCCTTTTGCAGGGTAGAAGAGATCAAGCTCGATCATGGCAGCCTTTTCCCACGGTCGAAGAGCGCGGGAACAGCTACCCAAGTGATCAATGTCCAACTGGGTGCGTGCCCCATGAGCGGCAATCTATTCGTCCTCCACACATACAGTGCATGCATCAAATCGAAACCTTCAGAGGCAAGGGTCTCCGTCAAAAAGGCGCACCGGTAAAACGACGACGTCCCTCTCGCTATGAAAGCGTGCTTATTAATTCCATCGTGCACTAAACCGTTCTTCCACCGCTAACAAAAAAGGATTAAATAGTCCGTGCAAAGGGGTTAGAAGAACAATTCTTGGTGAACCGGCCGGTGACGCATGCGTCAACGGTCCATGCGGTGCGTGAACGGAACCGAAGGAGACCATCAACCACCTACACACACGCACCGATAGCTACATTTGCTGCTAACAATGTTGGGTGGCCCAATCGCACTGCGGATATGCAGGCCCCGGCACGTATAGTAGGCAGGAACGAATTAAAATGTGATCCTTGATCATGGATGACGTGCTACTAATGCAGTGGGGACGGAATATCTTGTGTTATTGCGACCCGCAGTTAACAATGTGTTAGGTCGTGATCGGATGCATGTTAGGACTCGTGAGCGAACTACTGGCATGTACCAAGTGGAGTTATTTTTAAATCAAGCCATGTATATGCTTAACAGTGAGTACAACCGCCACCCGCCACCTCCCTTCCCCGCTCGTCTTGGCCTCCCGCTCGAGGCAGCGTCCGGATGGCGGTGCGCCTCGGTCGGCAGGCGGTCCGCGTTTTTCGGGTGGCATGTCGCGGTGGAGCTGCCCTTGGCAGCGTGGTGGTGGCCGTCGGTGTGCTGGTCCGGTGCGTCGCCTCCGGCCCAGGTCTGGTCCCTTGGGCCCCATCTGGTTTTAGGCAGGCCGGCTCAGTCCTCTGGTGCTGCTGCTTTCGATCGGATGGAGATGTGCTCCTGCTCAGACGTAGATCGGCGAAGCCTTAACGCGCCTGCTGCATCGCAGCAGCAGTGGCTTAACGGGCGGGGCCTGACCGGTCCCGTGGACCCGCGGGACTCGTATGCCGCTGCTGCTGCGTCCGGTCGGTTACTACCTCGGTGGTGGTGGAGGTCGGTCCCTTCGACGTGTCTACGGTACTGCTGGTCCTGGTTTCTGGCATGTGTGCACCTCCTTCCTTCGGGCCTCGCGTATTTGCTTCAGGGAGACGGTGTGGGAAGCTTCTAGATCGTGTTGGCGTGGGATGGTGGCCGGTTGGTGGCGGGCTCCGACGCGCCCGAGGTGAAGGTTGGGATCGGGAGAAATCCCTGTCGGTCCGGTCGACACCGACGCGGTGGCGCCTGAGGGTGCCGCCAGACCTTCCTGGAGGGCGTCGGGGCTACCCTTTCCTTCTCCTCGCCGGGTATCGGGTGAAGCCCTTGACAACAGCGTCGCCATTGTCGAGTCCCTTGTTGGAGGTGTTGATTGGTACCGACGATTCACAGTCTGAGAGTTTGGTGGGAGATCGTTGGTGGACGCAGCGGTGGCGAGGCTTCTTTGCTCTCTGGTTGACCTGCTGTTGTTGTTGTTTTTTTTCTTTTGTATTTTGTTTTTAGTTTCTTTTGAGCATGAGTGTGTTGTTTTGGTCCCATCATCTATCGTCGGTTATATCGGTGTCGGTTGCTTTGAACTACAAAGAGAGGGAAACCCTTTTTCGTCAATACAACCGTTGGTTACCGCGCGGTGTTGTGGTGCGTATTCAGTCAGGAAATGCTGAAAGGTCTGAGATTTTATGGCCGGTAACAAAGGTGGATTTGAGATATATTTTTTCCCCTTTCGGCTCCATCCGTCGCTATAGCTGTTGCGTGCTTGGTGAAGAGGAGAGCCGTGCGCGCGTGGAGGTCCGGCGAGACGGGACGGATGACGCGCGACAGGGCCGGTGGAAATCTGCAAGCCGCTATGGTGGCCACTGGCCTGGCCGGGCCGGGAAGACCTTGCCGAGTCGCGTCGATTTGTCGTACGTACACGTCCGTGGGCTGTCGAGTGATGAGGACACGATCATCACTGATAGTGGAGGCTGTAGAGACGTAGGAGATGGTTGGTACGTAACCCTGTCCCAGCATTGGAGCCGCCAACAATGGCCAAAAGCAGGACTGCGACTGTTGTTGATTATTTGGAATTTTGGATTTTGATGCTACGTACGTCATGGAACGATTTTAGCCGGTTCCCCTTGATGGCTAGCTAAGCTGCTAGTGGACCTAGTGGTAGTGCATGCAAGACAAGCTAAAACCACACTCCTCCCGTAACCAGCTCCCGATAGCGAAGACTGATGTTGGGCGCGCGATTCACCGTGCAGACGTATCCATCGTTTTCTTAACATGAACACATATACGTGTCCCGTTTTGGCCCGTGTTGCTGATGATCGAGCGAAAGTGATAATGCATGCGATGGGCGCATATTTGGTATCCGGACGGGCTCCAAAGTCCAAACCATCCCTTTCATGACGTACTCTACATGATAAGCGACTACACTGTCATGCAAGATTTGGCGAGAGAACAAAACCGGTGCTGTGCTCCTGGAGCAGAATCCCGAGGCTTTTCGTGGCTTCGAAAGGCCGTCGTGCGCGTGCATTGGCAACCCATCGTCGCCGGCCCGCCGGAAAAATAATACGGAGTACAGCAGTTCATTTCTAGCTTGGCTTGCGCAGCGCCCGGTGCATCATCGTGGGCGCACCAACACAAGACAAGAGCCCATGTGTGCCTTGTGCCGATCTGCTCAGGCAGAAGAGTCTGAACTCGAAACTGTCCGTCATCTGCCTCTAAGAAATCAGGGTGGGTGGAGGGGTTAAGGGAATTTTATTTGCAGAATAATCGAAGAGGATTAGCATGATGCATGCATCAGCGGTTCATGCGGTGCTGGAACAAACCAGCAGCCCACATCCGCGCGCCCACGGACTGATTACGGCCACACATGCTGTTAAAAATTGATTGACGGTGCATGCGGTTGTGGTGGAGATGGGATGTTATTGTAACCCTGCATGCAGCTAGCTAACAATGCATTCGGTCGATAAGTGTGGATCTGAAAATGAGGTCGATGTACTCGTAACAGTACTGAGGGTTGCAACAGGGCGCGGGAGACGATAGACCACCGGCGTAGGTAGGGAATACGTGTCCTGTTTTGGGCCGTCGATGACGATGACGACGCGGCACCCTCTCCGGGTGATAGCCACGTTTGTGCATGGAGTTCAGAAACAAATTCTATTCCTTCGTCCTTTGACACCCACTCCCGCGTCGCACTCCCGCGAAAGATAAGAAGAAGAAAACTGAGCTTAGCGGTCTATTCTGCCTCGCGAAGCAAGTTGGGATCGAAAAAGGCTGCTAGTATATACCACGAAATATGTGACGTGATCTTGCTCCATCTAGCGCCTAATCAATCAATCTCTATCAACTTTGAGCCTAAAATATTGGGAGAGAAGTAGCGGTGAGACATGCCGGATGCGTGCGTCAACGGTCCATGAGATGCCAGCACAAAGCAGGAGTCCATCAACACACTGATAGATAGTGGAGTAGATAGCCACACCCCGGCGGCGAGGAACGGAGGAAATCAATATTCCATTGGCCAGCTTATTATTATAGCTACTTAATCTAAATTCTCATGCGTCGGGCGAGAACGATGCGTCGGGTTAATAATGGAGGGACGACCAATCGCCCTGCAGATTTGCATACCCCCACGAACTGAATTAACAAATGAAATGCGTTGATCGATGACATGCTGTTGTTGTGGTTGAGATGGAATATCAAGACCCGCAGATAACAATGTTTTCGGTCCTAATCAGATGTTAGAACTCGTGAACAAGCAGATATATATAACAGCCGTACAACCATGATGCGAAGCAGAGATATGCTTCTAGTTTCGGGCTGTGTACGTACTAACGAAACAATCAACATCAAGGAAATAATAATGGTACTATGGTAGTAGCATGGTTGGCTATGTAGTCCGTCCGGCATCCCATCCAGGAACCAGACCGGTCCTTGTATGACGTGTCCTTTATACAATGATATTAGAGGGCACCCTTTTCTTCTACTATTTCCGTCTTGATCTATAGGTTATTTTAGATTATGCATCTTGATTAAGACGGAAAGAAAAAAAAATTTAACGTTAATTTGCTGACTACTTCCTTCGTTACGGTTTAAAAGGTATGCTTGAAAATTCTCTAGAACCTAGATAGTTATTGATTGACTGTGAGATGGACTAAAAAATAGAAGTATTCACGCTACGCATGGTACAACGGAGTACTTCCTCCGTCTCGGTGCATTAGGCATCTTACGAAAATCAAATAATCCCAAAACACTAAGGCACATTAGAGTAGTACTAGTTGCATGTATATTAATTAGACCACATCTATTAATTGAAGGACCAATGCATGCAATTTATGCGGCACACTTTTTGGATTTCAAGAGGTATTCTAATTAATAGCACATTTTCAGTTGAGAAAGGAATGGTGTGATTGGCTTCCTCTGCAATTTAATTTTCTTCTCCTACCCAATCTATGCGTGCCTAGGTTGCAGTGCACCTCCTAAAATGCCTAATGCACCGAGACGGAGGGAGTACTAATTAGCTGCTAGAAATAAATGCAATGCGCCTAGACCTTGTCTATTGTGGAAACAAACGTAAATTTGACCGTGCCTTCTAAACTGTGAAGGAGGGAGTAATATCATTGCATGGAATTAATTGATCACTCCATGTCGTGCTAGTTAGTATCAAGTCATTAAAAACATACACATCCCACGTCTTTTATTGGTTGGTTCTTTATTCATGTCAAAAAATCAAAAAACAAGATAAAAGTTAATGCACAATGCCTAAGTGTTTTGAGATTATTTGATTTTCGTAAGATGATTTATAAACCGAGACGGAGGAAGTAGTTAAATGCACAAACCATCTTATAAGAAACCACGAAACCATCACTTTGGTGTCACGACTTGCGAAACTGCGGAAAACCATCACTTTACGAGTTTACGCCTCATGGCATTTTACAACGAACCGATAACCTGGTAGTGATAAAAAATAACGAGCCATTTTTTGAGCAAGTTTTGAGTGTCTGGTCCCACGCTGTCCGTCAATGGCGACACAAGTCATTAGGATGCCCGTAATGGGAGTATCATAGCTACTCCCTCCGTCACGGTTTAGAAGGCACCCTTGAAAAAACTCTGGGACCAAGATAGTCGTCGATTGGTTGTGAGATGTAGCATGTGTAAATGTTAATGCGCCTAATCAACTGAGAAAATACTAATACTAAGAGCATGGTTAATAGTATAGCCAATTGCTGGTTATAAGAAGTCTTATAGCCCAACTTATAAGAGTGCGGACGTTTGGAGCTCGGCCTTCATGGAGGCCGAAATTTTTGAATAATTCAAAATACAAATTTTTCGGTTTCAAAAAAATCTGAAAAAAATATGGAAGTAAAGAAGGATGTTATGAGTATGTGTGCAAAATTTAGGATGAAATACCTTGAAATACGATCTGCACAAAAAAGACAAATTCATGGCCTGAAACGATGAATATTGTCATGTGTAAAAAAGCCTCAGATTTATTTTTTTTGCACAGTCCTCATTTCAATGTATTTTTCTGAAAATTTACACACATGTGTGTTACGCCTTCACTTATCCCTGTATTTTTTTAACAAGACACATAAAAATATTAAATGATGTGCTATTATGTGTCTTGTATGGCAATAAATGAACTACTCTATGATACTAATGTATGATATTCTGCATTACGAATGTGGTATCATACACTAGTATCATATGCATGATACAACCATATGATACCACCCATTACAACCAGTCTTAACAGTTGTTAAGGCTCTCTTCAAGACTGTTGTGCCGGCCAAACCCGAACGCTTCCTCACTCCCCTCCGTCGCTCCCCCTCCCACGCTCTCTCTCCTTCTCCATGGCTAGCCGGCGTGGCACAGGGCACCCACGGCTAGGAGAAAGATCGTTATGGCCACATAATATTCATTGCATGCTTTTTTATTGATGAATATGCAGGCTTCGATGCGATGGACGGTAACTTTTTACTGGATGACTATGTTGGCCTTGCCGACGAAGCAAGATCATACGAAGACATGTCGACGGTGAGACAAACGGACACAACTCACATAAACATCACCAAACACGCATAATTGACACACTTCAACGATCTGACACATTTTAACTACATACTAATACTAGATTATCTAAAAGTAGGCCCTTTGCCCTTCCGATCACCACTTCCTCGTCGAACCTTTGCCCTTCTGGTGGTTGGCGATGCTTTGGCATCCACAACAGGAGGTGGGTCGCCGTCGGAGGAAAAGGAATCGGAGATGATGATGTAGCCTTGCAAGCGCCTGACGATGCGGTCTTGCTTGCGCTGGAGCTTGGCCACCCTCTCTGCCTCCGCCGCTTCCTCCCTTTCGGATTGCTCAATGTTGAGCCGGAGCTGTGCGACGTTGATCCTCCGGAGCCGCCAGACGTCCATCTCCGCAGTGGTAAGTGACCGATGGTACACTCATTGGAGGAGACACTCCTCCTCGTCGGGCACCGGCATCATGCGGCGGCGGCAAGCGAAGTGCGCAGCCAAGTCAGACTCGCCCTCTTCCTTTCCGTCTGCCTCTCACGGCGGGTGGCGGGTGCGTCTGACTCAGGAGTCCGCATCCGCGGCGCCTACGGAGCGGGCACTAGAACCATCGTTGCACGCGTGGAGCAGTGTTTGGAGGTGGAGGAGGTTGTCTGGCAGGAGAAGCAGATTGGGCAAGGCTCGCAGATCCACGTGCGGGGCGGGAAGGGCCGACATCGACATTGTGGCGACGGGCTACATGAGGTGTCGCACCGGACCTGGAGTTGCCGCCTGTATCGACACGCGAGCGCTCGAGCGTGATATGGAGCACCAGCTCCTCCTCGTCTCTGGAGTTGCTGCCGGAGTGGCTACCGGTGCTGGACATGCTCGCCGGCACTACGGATCCGATGGATTGAGGGAAGGAGAAGCTCGCGGAGCAGAGTGGAATAAGCTAGCATTTGCTCGGGGAATGGGTCGTGATGGGCCAGCGGTAGGACGGGCTGACGTGGCGGGCGCACCCGGACCACCTCATATCCGTTCTATATTTGGACTGAATATAAGGGATGTTAGTTAGCCTGGACGTTAGTCCATGGTTTGAGAGCTTCAATTAGATCAGTCTTTTATGACCGGTCAATGATCGAACGGTCTGGTCAAACGTTTAAGACAGATATAAGGGGTCGAGTTATGGATGCTCTAGTATTGAATGGTCTGCCAATCGCCCAGCAAATTGGAATTGATCCGCCCTACGTACGAACTAATTAACATATGAGGCTCGCCATAGTGGAGAGTATCATATAGTAGTATCATGCATATGATACTATTGTATGATACTACCTTCATAGTGCATAGAATCATAAAGTAGTACTCCCTCTGTAAACTAATATACGAATGTTTAGATAATTAAAATAGTAATCTAAACGCTCTTATATTAGTTTACAGAGGGAGTATCATAGATAGTCTCATTTATTGACATGCATGCCACATAGTAGCATAGCATTTAACATGTTACGGTAGTGTCTACGTATGTTACTCTAACTTTCTCCTTCTTCTTTAATTATCTGCCACATCAACATGTTTGCTAATCCCAAATTCATGATAGTACTTAAGTTACTTCCAGTATGACCAGCCTGAAGGAGAAGTGGAGATGGAATGACCCGTGGTTAAAAATGCATTCGGTCATAATCAGATGTTAGGACTCGAGCTATGTGTCGGGGGATAACCCCGGGGTAGGCTCATCAAGCTTGTTCCTTCATTTCCGGCCCAATGGACATGAACGTATACAGATCCCCAAGGCCCAAGTCTTCTGGCCGGCTAGGCAGCACCTACCGGCTAGAGGACGAGGCGGCCATCCCTCTGGCCGGCCAGGCAACCCCCGCCGGCTAGAGTCAAGGCGGCCTCCTCTTCTGAGCCGGCCTGGTCCCGCCAGCCCGGCTAGGGAGGAGGCGGCCGCACTTAAGCCGGCTAGCCAAGCACGCTAGCCGGCCGAAGATCACAAGTCACATCAGATCGTAGGTCAGGATAAGACCTTACGATTAAAGGTACCTACGTGTCAGCAAAGGTACTGGATCGGGGCGCCCGGCAGGTACGAGCGTCAGCGGCCACGCCGCTGACCTACCCCGGCTCTGATCCATCACCTAGCATAGTGTCGGACCGTCACACTCCCACTCCATTACTGCACTCGGCGTGGGGAACAGTGGAGGCGGCCATACTACCTGCCCATGACGAATCTCGCGGGGTGACGCTTGACGTACAACGCGTGCTCAACGTCAACCTCACGCGAGAGCCTCATTGGCCAGCCGGCGGGTCCCACAACCAATCGAGACCATGTAGCCGGCGGGCCCCTCAAGCGATAAGACAAGACTCTTGTGGGCCCCTGGCCAGCCGGCGAGGCTGCCAGCCGGGTCCCACACTTGTACCCTTTATCCATATTGTAGGCCGGCGGGTTCGTCTATGAAACCCCCCGGTCGCCCTCCATACAGGGGGCCGATCATTCACCAGTGATACATCACTACACGCTCACCAACCACAGAGAGAGAGGTAGAGACGAGCCGGCTGCTCCCCTCTTCCTCCTCCCAACACAGCTCTAGGAGCAACCTAGTACTCTATTCATACACATCAAACACTCCGGCAGGATTAGGGGTATTATCTCTACGGAGAGCCCGGAACCTGGGTACATCGTGTGTCCCATGCGTGTACCAACCTCGTTCCCAGCGTCCACCTTTGTCCCTTCGGTTCTCACCGACTTTAGCCTACCTATGGCATATGTTGTGAGTATTCACCGACATTTGGCGCCCACCGTGGGGCCGATCGCGGCATCGGCTGGCTTTACGCGCAGGGCGGGGCCCCGCACCTACATCACCGGATGCATCGCGTCCGGATCAGTTTGCATGCCCGTGGAGCCCGCTTTTGACGAGGCAACACCCATGATGATCAACGTCCCCGTCCGTCATACGGATTCAGACGAAGATTCTGATAACGAGGCAGTCCCTAGCGTCGTCGTCGCTGCTATGGAGAACCTCAGCGTTCTCTTCGGCGACCTTCGTCTCAACGACGGCCCACGCTACTTCGGCGAGGACTTCGACGTTGAGGCGCTCTGCGCTAGCTTCAGCAGGCTCTCTATCGCTGAGATGCCTGCCCACGACGTATGTCCCAGCAACGTCCTCATCTTCGACGGCCCTCCGCCGTCGGTGGGGTTCTTCACCCCATACCACGTTGATGCCGTCTCCAACACCGTGGAAGTGATGGTTATCGGCGCCGGCGCCAACACAGCTCCCGGCAAGGCCTCAGCAGGCGCTGGCGAGCCCGCCGCTGCTACCGCCGATACTCTTCGGGACGCCATCGCTGGCCTGAAGACACCCGTCACCGCTTCCGCAATCCCTGCTGACGCTCGGGCCTTGCTGGAGGAGGCTCACAAGCGTATCCTGGAGGAGGGCATCGCCGTAGCTTCGGCGAAACATCGGTTAGAGGCTACGCAGCGCGAGTATAACTCCGCATACGGCCTTACTCCGATTTCCGAGGCCCCTAGCCGGCTTGGATCGGTCCGCAACCGCGGCTGGTTCATCGCCGAAGTCCTAGGCGGCGATCTGCCCACCTACGAGACTCCTGCGGCCAACATGCGAGCGACGCAGGCAGCCATGGAGGAGATGGCAAGCCTAGAAGGCGAGGAGCGCGCTTTCCAGGAGAAGCGGGTCAAGGACCTCCTTGACGCCGCCAACCAGCAACACGCTCGGCTTGACCCCAGTCAGGCTCAATCGGAGTCCCCGGGACCCAACTCAGGGGCTGATGTTTGCTGTGTATCCCTGGCAATTGTGCCAGAAATACTCCTACTACGGCACGTTGGTATTCCCTCGAAGCGGAAAGGGTGATGTAGCACAGCGACGGTAAGTATTTCCCTCAGTTTGAGAACCAAGGTATCAATCCGGCGGAAGAGTATCTTAAGATCCTGCACAAACACAAAAGCTTGCACCCAACGCTATAAAAGGGGTTGTAAATCCCTTATAGATTGTTTGCCAAGTGAGAACTTAAAGTAACAAAGTAACAAAGCAAAGTAAAAGCGGATTTGTAAACTATGGATGTGAATAGACCCGAGGGGCGTAGTGTTTACTAGTGGATTCTCTCATGAAAGCAAGTAGACGGTGGGTGAACAAATTACTGCCGAGCAATTGATAGAACTATGCAGAGTCGTGATGATATCTATGCAATGATTATTTCTATAGGCATCACGTCCGCAACAAGTAGACCGATACTTTCTGCATCTACTACTATTACTCCACACGTCGACCGCTATCCAGCATGCATCTAGTGTATTAAGTCCATAAGAACAGAGTAACGCCTTAAGCAAGATGACATGATGTAGAGGGATAATCTCAAACCAATGATAAAAACCCCATCTTTTTACCCTTGATGGCAACTGCTTGATGTGTGCCTTGCTGCCCCTACTGTCACTGGGAAAGGTCACCACATGGCAGAACCCAAAACCAAGCACTTCTCCCATTGCAAGAATCATAGATCTAATTGGCCAAACAAAACCCAAGACTCAGAGAGACTTACAAGGATATCAAATCATGCATATAAGAAATCAGCAAAGACTCAAATATATATCATAGATAATCTGATCACAAGTCCACAATTCATCGGATCTCGACAAACACACCGCCAAAGAAGATTACAACGGATAGATCTCCATGAAGATCTTGGAGAACTTTGTATTGAAGATCCAAGAGAGAGAAGAAGCCATCTAGGTACTAACTACGGACCCGTAGGTCTGAAGTGAACTACTCACGAGTCATTGGAGGGGCGATGATGATGATGAAGAAGCCCTCCACCTCCAAAGTCCCCTCCGGCACGGCACCGGGAAGGGTCTCTAGATGAGATCTCACGGAAATGGAAGCTTGCGGTGGCAGAAAAGTATTTTCGAGGCTCCCCTGGTTTTTTGCGGAATATTTGGGAATATATAGGCGCAAAACCTAGGTCAGGAGGCGGCCAGGGAAGCCACAAGCTTGCCCACCGCCGCCTCCCCCCTGGTGGCGTGGTGCAAGCTTGTGGGCTCCCAGGGGGCCACTTGGCCTTGCCCAAAGGTTCCCTGGTCTTCTTTCGTTCAGAAAAAAATCATTTCGGAGATTTTATTCCGTTTGGACTCCGTTTCAAAATCAGATGTGAAAAGAGTAAAAAACACGGAAAAACAGTAACTGGCACTTGGCACTGAATCAATAAGTTAGTCCCCAAAAATATATAAAAAAGGTACATAAAACATACAAACAAGACAAGATAACAGCGTGAAACAATCAAAAATTACAGATACATTTGATACGTATCAAGCATCACCAAGCTTAACTCCTGCTCGTCCTCGAGTAGGGAAGTGACAAGAATGAATTTTTGATGCTTTCATGCTACCTAGCATAGGTGTCCTTTGTAATTTCTCTTATGTGACGTGAATGTTCAGATCCATTAGAATCAAAACAATAGTTTGCTATTGACGTGGAAACAATAATAATTCAAGCAAACTAGCAAAGTAATCATGAACTTTCAAAATAACTAGGCCAAAAGAAAGTTATCCCTACAAAAGCATATAGTTTGGCTATGCTCTATCATCATTGCACAACGAATTTAAATCATGCACAACCCCGGTA